>NC_073249.2:224167500-225395000 GCF_029289425.2 Pan paniscus | reverse complement strand
GGGCTGAGCTGGGCTGAGCTGAGCTAATCTGTGCTGGGCTGAGCTGGGATGTGCCAAGCTGGGCTGAGCTGTTCTGGGCTGTGATGGGCTGAGCTGGGCTGAGCTAGGCTGGGCTGTGCTGGGCTGTGCTGCACTGAACTAGGCTGTGCTGGGCTGGGCTGGGCTGGGGTGAGCTGAGCTGTTCTGGGCTGAGTTGGGCTGTGCTAAGCTGGGCTGTGCTGGGCTGGGCTGGGCCGGGCTGTGCTGGGCCGGGCTGTGCTGGGCTGGGCTGTTCTGTGCTGGGCCGAGCTGGGCTGAGCTGGGCTGGACTGGGCTGTGCTGGGCTGGGCTGGGCCGGGCTGTGCTGGGCCGGGCTGTGCTGGGCTGGGCTGTTCTGTGCTGGGCCGAGCTGGGCTGAGCTGGGCTGGACTGGGCTGTGCTGGGCCGTGTTGAGCCGTGCTGAGCCGGGCTGAGCCAGGCTGTGCTGTGCTGAGCTGAGCTGGGCTGTGCTGAGCTGGGCTGGGCTGAGCTGGGCTGGGCTGAGCTGACCTGGGCTGTGCTGGGCTGAGCTGGGCTGAGCTGGGCTGTTCTGGGCTGAACTGGGCTGAGCTGGGCTGGACTGGGCTGACCTGGGCTGACCTGGGCTGAGCTGGGCTGAGCTGGGCTGGACTGGGCTGTTCTGGGCTCTGCTGGGCTGAGCTGGGCTGGACTGGGCTGAGCTGGGCTGAGCTGGGCTATGCTGGTCTGTGCTGGGCTGTGCTGGTCTGTGCTGGGCTGAGCTGGTTTGTACTGGGCTGAGCTGGGCTATGCTGGGCTGAGCTGGGCTGAGCTGGGCTGTGCTGGTCTGTGCTGGGCTGAGCTGCATCTCTTTTTCCTGCCCCTGCAGATAGGAGAATTGGTTCTACTCTCTTGGGGTGGCAGGTGTTCATGATCCTGTCCCTTCCCAGGGAGAGTCAAGCTTTGCTGGGCATTGTACTGCTTTAGCCTCTCACATAGAGAATCCAAGTCAGAATGCAAAATCCACCAGGTGAAATTTCATCAACTGACTTCAACTGAAAGGCAGAAAAGTGGCCCAGCGTCCCGCCTGAGAAAGCCTTGGTTCCGTTTCAGTTCCTCTTCGTGGAGTGTGAAGCCAGGGCTTACGTCCGGGGCGGTCCAGCGCGCCCAGGAGCCGGCGAGCTCTCAATCCTTCCCCTGGGAGGAGCGAGCGTGTGTCACTGCCCCTTTTACGGAAGGGTCTCGTTCAGAGTGTGGAAACGAGGAGAGGAAGAAAAAGTCACTCTGTTTTCATGCCAAACCGGTGCTTGGGCCCAGTCATCCTGGCATTAACCACCCAACTGGCCGAGTGGATGCCGGTCACCATCCTTTGGCCATGAGGCCTCACAGCCCGGTCGCCGTCCTGGTGAGAGGGATGACCAGGTGGCGCTGAATGACCTCCGCTCGCCCTGGGTTGGAGTGATTTGCCACGCTGCATAAAACCTCTCAGGGCCATTACGTTTCCCAGATTGCCTTACAGCAAGACTCGGCGTGAATGTTATGCTTTGAAACATTGAAGAAACAACAGCCTGTAGTCTCTGATCTTTATGGTTTGGAAGACCAAACACTCTACTGAGGTTGTGGCCAAATCGATGTTTTAGATCCAGAAGAAACCCATCATGTTACACCAGGAGAGACTGTCCTGGGAGGAAGGCGTCCAAATCACTCCAAGATGTTTTGGGCTCACGTCTCCTGCTCTCCACGGAAACACATTAGTGTTCCTGGGCGTGGAGTCAAAACACACAGAAAGGGGATATTTTTAGTCGAGCCCGTTTGGAATAAAACCGCCACTCTGATGCCTGACGAGGGCGTGGAGACAGGTTGGCCTCCCGGAGATGGTGCAGCCCTGGTCCTCTCTGGTCCTCTAAGTACGGCAGTTTTGTGCCCTGGGCTGTGGTGTGCAGACCCGGCAGGAACTCGGGGCATGAACTGAGACCAGCCCACCATGGTATATGCAGGCAGTGTGCTCAGCTCTGGGGGTGGTGGGGAAGGGGCGGACTGGGGACCTGCCTTCCCACCTTGCTAGCCTCGTGCCTGGGAGAGAGGCTCTGGTGTGGCATGTGCGGTTGCCCACTTGCTCTCGGGGTGTGCATGGCCCTGGGGAGTATGTGCAGCATGTGTGAGCACCGCCAGTTCCCACGCCACACAACGCATGTTGGGGCCTCCGCAGGTGCGGCCGGGATGAGGAGGAGCACGTGCATCGGGGGCTCCCAGCTGGACTGCCCCTCAAATGCAGCGGCTTTGCAGAGCAGCCTGTGAGACAGACCGTGCTTCTACTCAAGCAAACATGGCATGAAAATCACTGTGAGAGCAGAGACGCAGGTCCGAGCTGTTCTCACGGAACCACTGCTGTCTTATCGCTGCAGTAATTAATTTCAGCCCAGCCGCAGAGACTGCAGGCTGATACAAAAGCTCCACTTGCCGGATCCGGGCGAGCATTGCTGCTTCCACCGGGATGCGGGAAAAACAGTGCAGAGAGATCCTGAGCTTCCGCTCGTCATCATTTCTCAGAGTCGCCATCTGTTCCTTCAAGCAAGTAACACCTTTGGGGCTGGAGTGTGGCTCAGAGCAGGTGTCTGGCCTCGTGTGAGATACCCCAGAGCCTCTGCAGCCCAGGACTTGCCAGTGCGACTTCTCCCGGGCTCCGGAGAGGCCGACGGGATCGTGACGTCCTGAGGCCCCTTCCACCGCAGAGCTGTTGGGATCGACTTCACACCCCACCAAGGTGGCCTGGGGTGGCCCACAGCTGGCCCGTGGATGGGCCCTGCACCTGTGGTGTGGCCACTGTCACATGGCTGGTGGTTGGCAGCTTTGGTGGAAGCTACAGTTGGCAGCTATCATGCCAGGGCTTGGGCTGGGCACTGGGGAAACATCGCCATGAAATGCAGAAGGGAGGGTTCCCCCTCCCTGGGGAGAGAGTGTGGAGTTGTCCCTGGGACTGGGCTGCCAGTCAGATGCGAATTCAGACAAGCCACAGTAATTTTTCATGCAAGCATGTGTATTATTTGGCTCAGCTGCCAAAACAAATCCCACAGCATGGGCGGCTTCAACGGCAGGAATTTGTTCTCCCACAGTCCTGAAGGCTGGAAGCCCAAGATCAAGGTGTCGGCTGGGCTGGTTCCTTCGGAGGCCTCTTTCCGGGCTTGTAGGTGCTGTCTTCTCCCTGTGTCCTCACGTGGTCGTCCCTCTGTGTGTGTCTGTGTCTTCATCTCCCCTTTTTAATAAGGACTCCAGTCCTACTAGGTTAGGGCCTGCCCTGGTGACCCCATTTCTAACTACCTCTTTAAAGACCATATTTAGAAATACAGTCGTGTTCAGAGGTACAGGAGGTTAGGACTTCAACATAGCTTTTTGGGAGGACAGAATTCAACTGAAAACAATATGTCCATGCAATATTTGGGACATCACATCCTAAAAAGTATTAGCTGCTTACCTAACATCCACATATAACCACCCATCCTATATTTTTCTGTGCCAAATCTGCCCACCCCTTCCATGGAGCCTGTGTCTGGGGCAACCCCTTGGCTCCCCATGGAGGCCACCCCAAGATGTAGTTATGCCCCAAGGGGTGTGAGGGCTTGGACCCCCAAACGCCTCGCATATGTGAGGCCAGATTGGCCTTACTTGGGGGTGGAGATGGTTGAATCCCTTGATCTGGGAGGAGCTGTGGTGGAAAAGGAGAGAAGCCGGCTCCGCAGGCTGCCTCGACCACACACACAGATGCGTGCACACACACACGTGCTCACACACACGTGCACACACATACGTGCAAACATACGTGCAAACACATGTGCACACACACACGTGCGCACACATGTGCACGCAGGTCCCAGCATGTGGGCTTCTTCCGTGGGCAGGCACAGAGGTCGGGTGTCGGCCCAGAGGTTCATGGAGGCGCTAATAAGCGGCTCCGGGCCCGGAGGAGATGCGGCTCACGCAGGTCAGATTTCGGATGGATGATGAAGGAAATGAGGGCCAGGCCAGCCTCTGGTTACAGTTTAGGAAAAACACGAGGCGCCCTTCTCTAGTTCAAAAGGCAGAGAGAGGCAGACCCAGGAGCTAGGGGGGCCGGATGGGATTCCAGTCCGGCTTCATCTCCGGATGCCCTGGGAACCTGCCTGGTGTAGACCGGGTGGGGGCGATGCAGACAGGACCCTGGAGAACAGGGCTGGGGTGCGCAGCAGGGGGTGGCCCCGGTCACACAGTGTCCCCCATGGAGGGGCCTCGATGGCCGGGCTGCGCATGGCATGTGTCATGTGTGGATCCACAGCAGGGCCGCTGCCCCCACCCAGCGCCAGCCGGGAGGTTGGGAAGTGTTAGCGCCAGGAGCAGCTTTCAGCTGAAAAATCCCCAGTTTATTAACTTTGCTCCAGAAGCCAGGGCGTCTGTTATTTATGCTACTTTGATCTAGAAAGCTGTTTGTTTACATTTTATGGCGTTATAAATCCCCTGTAAGCAGGCGTGATATTTTTATGATGCCCAATGAGGGTCCTCCTGTGCCGTGTGGGGGGTGCCAGGGGCCTTTATGGCCCTGCTACCAGTGTCTTCCCACCCGGGGTGCATTTCTGTTCATCATCTGGACACATGCGGCTCGCAGATGTGTTTCCTGGTGAACATCTGGGGTGGGGCGGCGTCGGCTCTGGGCGTGGTGCAGCCTCACTGTGCGGGGAGCCCTGTAGCTCAGGGAGCGGCCCTTGTGTAGGCCTGGAGGGACCTCGGTCACCTGCGTGACTCCCACACAGGCCTGGGAGGGGACGGGGCTGGCTTTGGGCTCCTGCACTGGTCCAAGGCAGGAAGCTTGTGTGGCGCTCGGGCCTCTGTGCGTGGGGCTGAGGTGCTCCGTTGGGCTCCTGTGCAGGCATGGAGTGGAGACGTTGGCCCCATGTAGCCCGTGTGGCCTTTTGGCTCCAGCTCAAGGGGTCCACCCTGCCCCCACTGGGACTCATGGGGAAGCAGAGAGGCCAGCAGGGCAGGTGTGGGAGGCTTGCACCTTCCTGGCATCATGGGCTCCGGGAGCGGTGCCCACAGGTAGCAGCCGCACTCGCTCTCGTCTTTGCTCAGCAGACATCGGCACGAGCTGCTCTGTGTCAGGTCAGTGCTAGAGGCTGGGGCACAGCGGTGAGCCGGCCACATGCACCCTGGCTTTCTGGAAGGTGCAGACAGTGTGAGACTCGTGGAGCAGCCCCAGGATGGGTGATGCTGATCTGGGGCCAGGCCCGACCTCGCAGAGAAAGAGGGGACACAGACGGGGCTGGGATTGAAAAGTGAGCGGCCATTGTCCAGGTAGGGGATAGAGCACAGGTGAAGACGCTTGGGTGTGAAGGGCATGGAGGTTTTGGGGAAGCAAAGGGCCCCTGAGGCTGGGCTATAGGGCAGGGGGAAGCAAGCAAGGGGCAGACCAAGACCTCCCCCTGCCGGTCTTGGTGGAAAGGCCTGGACTTCATTCTGTCCACCCCTGCCAGGTGGGGTGCAGTGTCACTGCAGCTCCCGCCCCGTCCCTGAGTCCTCCTCACCCCATCCCCCAGGCAAGAAGCGTTGTTCCTTCTTGGTGACCTGGGCACAATGTACAGCCTTTGGCACACAGGCATCTGGCTTTGTTTTTGTGCCCTCCTCTCCCTCAAGGCTGAGTGTGGATTTCCATCATCTCTGGACACCCCTCAGCCCAAAGACGCTCTGTGCCATGGAGAAGCCCCCAGGATAAAGCTCGGGACTGCGCAGATCCCTGCTAAGAGTAGATGAGAGGCCCAGTGTAGCCGGACATCCCCTCAGACACAGTGAAGTGAGCACCTCCATGCAAGCACCGGGGGCTACGGACAGGCTGGAGGGGACGGGCACAGGACACAGCTCAGAGCAGAGTATCAAGGACAAGGACAGGGACCGGGGATGCAGGACAGAGACAGGGAATGCAGGATAGAGACCACAGGACACAGGATAGAGACCATGGGACATGGGATAGAGACCAGGAGACACAGGATAGACACCAGGGGACAGAGAATAGGGACCAGGGGACACAGGATAGAAACCAGGGGATACAAGATAAGGACCAGGGGGTCAGGATAGACACCAGGGGACACAGGATAGACACCAGGGGATACAAGATAAGGACCAGGGGACACAGGATAGACACCAGGGGACAGAGAATAGGGACCAGGGGACACAGGATAGAAACCAGGGGACACAGAATAGGGACCAGGGGACACAGGATAGACACCAGGGGACACAGGACGGAGACCAGGGACACAGAATAGAGAGCAGGAGACACAGGATGCTGACCAGAGACAGGACAGGGACGTGGGATCCAGGACAGGGACTGAGGACCCAGGCCACGGGTCAGGTGACACAGGACAGGGACCAGAGGACGCAGCCTTCAGAGGGACAGGCAGCAGTGTCCCCATGGGGCTTGCAGGCTGTTGGACACACATAGTCAACAGGCAGCTCCCATGGGGTCAGTTTCCCCATCTAATCCCCACTGCCTGCGGGGAAGGTGCTGGAGTTGCCCCTTTGCAGAAGAGGAGACTGAGACACAGAGCCTCGCGTCGGGTCCCGCAGCTGTCAGTGCAGGAACTCCGCCTCCACCCTGGGCCCCACGCTGCGGACCCCCAAAGCCTACAGCTCCGAGAGGCCCACTCTGCGCCGTGCATTCATTTGACGCAGGCATGGCGCCGCCGGCACACACCACAGGCGTCCTTGCCTCTTGACAGCCACCACCCTCCCTCCAGGTACCTGGGTCCGAGCTGAGCCCCAGGCTGGGGATGGAAGGGAATGCGGGGGTCTCTGCACGGTGAGGCCCACGAGGCTAGCCCTCTGGGGCACACCCTTGCCCACCCCTGCATTTCCCCAGACTGCCCCTGCCCTCTGGGGCCTCGGGGGTGCAGGAGAGGCCCTGGACGGTGGGCGGGCCTGCTGTGCTCCTTGACCCCACACCCCCGCCTGACAGCCTCAAAAAGTCTCTGCTTCCCTGAGGCTCAGCGTCCTTCTGCACTGAGCGGCAGCTCACAGGGTGATGAGGATGAAATGGGTGACAAATAAAGCCGGGCAGAGAGCAGAGGGTGCTGGGGGAACGTAAGGAGGGCCAGTTCCCTTCCTCCCATCCCCTCATCTGCTTCTCAACTCAGAAATCCCTGGCTTAACATGGAACCTGGCCCTCTGGGAGCCGGAGTGTTGGTCTCCAGCAGACCCCTGGAGGAGGGCTATGCTTCCCGCAGACCCCTGTAGGGTGGGCTGTGCTCCCCGCAGACCCCTGCAGGGTGGGCTGTGCTCCCCGCAGACCCCTGCAGGGTGGGCTGTGCTCCCCGCAGACCCCTGCAGGGTGGGCTATGCTTCCCGGGCCGTGCTGGGGAAGCCTAAGCTGGAGACAGCTCCAAAGAAGCTGCTGGAAATGCAGAACCCCCTCGGCAGCTCAAGTGGGTGTGGCGTCCTCCTCCTTGAGCAGGACCGGGGTCCCGGTCCCCGTTTATGGATTCTCTGTGCCTCGGAGACTGTGCTCTGCGCTTGACCTTCTGGAGGGAGGTTAAGCCACAGCAAGCCCGGGAGAGCACTCTCTTCATCTTTTATGCCTGAAGATTTTCAGGTAGAAAACAAGGATCAACCTAATACGGAGGGTAATGAAAGAAAGTTATGGCCGGGGTGACACATCTGTGCCTGTGATCCCCCGGCTCCCAGCCGCGCCTGCACACGCTCATTACACACGGCCTGCACCGGCCAGCCGGGCTCTAACATGTCCTCAACTTTCAGGAAACCAGAGCCTCCGAGTAAGTATCAGATGAGTTGCTAATGTTGGAAAAAAAGCGAGAAACATGCTTGGGGGCTCTGTTTTACGGCTGCGCTTGAAGTCAGAATCTGCGACCGTAACCCAATGCTGGCCTCGCCAACGTGTTTTCGGTATTGTCGGGATAATTGAAAGTCCAGACAAATTTGGCTATCAGGGCTCCAGGCAGCGGAATCCCACGGTGGCCCCTGGTGTAATGAGCTCGCCGAGGCCGTCTCAGGTCCTGCACCCACCACGGTCTTCGGGAGCAGCTGTCGGCTTTGCAAAAGCCCCAGGACTTTCCGGGTGCACGTGGGGGGCTTGGCTTTGTCACCGGGACCTCTTGAAAGGCAGCCGGTCCTGGGCCTCTCATCTGGCCCCGCACCCTTCTTGGCCACCGACGTGGAAGGCAGGGCGCCCTGTGGGGTGAGCAGGGCCATCCGTGCCTCGGGGTCTGCTCTCGGCTTGTGTCACGGGCAGAATCGTGTCCCCCCAGATACACATGTTGAAGTCCAAACCCCCAATATCTTGAAATGCGACCTCATTTGGAAACAGGCTCATTGTAGATGGTCAAGTTCAGATGTGGTCATTCGGGTGGGCCATACCCCAAAATGACTGGTGTCCTGTGGAAAGGAGGAAACTATGCACAGAAAGGGACCCACAGGAAGCTGTGAGGATGAGGCAGGGACTGGCCAAGAATCGCCACGATGGGCGGCTCGGAGCAGGTTCTCTCTCGAGCCTCAGAAGGGGCCCTCCCTATGGCACCTTCATCTCCGGCCTCCAGCCCCCAGCCCTGCGGGAGAGGGGGTCTCTGCTGTTAAAGCCTTCATCTGTGGGGCTTTATGGTGGCCACACAGTGGCCTTGCCAGGCGCCCAGCACTGAGCACATGCTGCAGACCCTCTGGGCGTGTTTTGGGCCCTGCTCTGGGGGGAGCACCCCACACCGGGGGTGCTGGGAGTGCCCAGCATGGCAGGCGAGTGCTCCCTGCTCCAGGCACTTGGCAGCCGCATGGCTCACGGCCCTGCTTTTGTCTTGAGTGGGCCCCACCCCCAAGGGTCAGCCTGCAGCCTGCATGCAGGTTGGCCAGGAAACATCCCTGTCTTGTAGAAAGAGAAATGGTCTTGGAAAGGCAGATGGGGGTACTCTGTGCCCTCCAAACCCACCCAGCACCCTCCACCTGCCTGAGGGCAGCCCTCAGGCCTGCCCCGTGGAGTAGGCTTCCCTGGCATCTCCTGCGTCTGCCTTGGTGGGGCTCAGACAATGCAAGAGGCTGCAGAAGCTCCGAGCGGCAGGTCTGAGGGTCTGAGCCCCCAGCTCCTCCCTGCTGGACCACATGGGTGGCTGCGGTCCTCAGGCCTCCCTGGGGGCCTCTGCAGCAGTCTCCTGTGCTTCTCCCTGCTCTGGGCCTATGGAGGCATCCTGCTCTTCCTTGAAGGCGCCCATGGGAGGAACCCTGGGGCCTGGACACACTGGCCCCTGCTCATCCTGCCCCTTCCCAGCCTCTGCAAGCGACCCCTGGGTGGCCTTTCCCCTGCACTGCAGGGACCGCACTTACTCCCTGGGCTGCACACCCAGGCTGGGGTTATTATGGGACTAGTATTTTGCCTCCTTTTACTCCACACTTGGTCCTGGGTCCTGGGCTCTACAGACAGATAAGTGACTGGAATTCAGGGGTGACGTGCTGATGGGACCTCCAGACTTTCCCTCCTCCCCAGTCCTCATCCCCACGTAGGTGGTGGTCATAAACTCACAGCAAGGAGATGTGGTCGTGATGAGATTGTAGACTCAAAGCAGCAAACTCTTGGCCAAGACCGGGCAAGCTCCACCGGCTCCCACCCCTCTTGGGCTGGCTGTTGGCCAGGTGTGGGTGGGGGGGAGGGGCGGGGAGAGCGCCAGCCTCAGGCCTGCTTCCTGGAGTGGGCACAGGGAGGGAGACGGACCTGCCCCAGTGGGCCTGCCCTGCTCCCCACAGGGTCACAGTGGCCTTGGTCTTGGAGGGCCCTCTGTGCCCTCTGACATGGGGCAGGGGAGGACAGATTGCCAAGCGAGGCCCGGATAGCCCCAAAGTTCCAGAAATGACGCAGAAGAAGGGTTTGGATTGTAGCAGAGGGGGCAAGTCGGCGGACGGGAAGGGACGCTGCCAGCAGGCCCAAGGAGGACTTCAACGCGGAGGAGGCATCAGGAACCGAGACCTGCCACAGGCACAGGGGTGCCCAAGACCCACCCAGATGACACTCTTCTCAGCCAAAGCCGGGCGAGCGATGCCGGCGAGGAACCTGCCCACCATCCCCACCACCTCGACCGTGAGTCTGGCTTCCCCCTGGACTCCAGAGGTCACCTTGGGGCTTAGGAAGGAGAGAGGCCAGTCCTGAATGAATCTACCCTCACCCTGAAATGACCAAATCTTTCCAGAACTGAAGATTAAATGGAGCTGAGATTCCTGCAGGAAGACAGATTGACAGCTCTGCTTACCTGGTGTCTCCTGGCCTCGGACTCTGGCACCCGATGATCTGTGGATGTTCTGATTGGGTGTGGAGGGTTGAATACCCACAGTCTCTGCATCTGAGCAGAACCATAGATCGCTGCATTGACCTAATCAGGAGATTCAGCGGTGAGGAGCGTGTTGAGGGGAGGCAGGGCCCCTCCCCTTTCCGCCTGAATCCGTGCCAGCATCTCCCTGGTGCTTGAGTTCACTCCCGGGAAATGTACCCATGCAGGAGGGCCCACCTGGGCTATGCATTTTTACAATTAGCCATGCTTTGTACACCTGGGCTGGGGAATTCCAGAGAGGCCAGGAGGCCAGGAGAGAAGTGAGGGTCTTGCGGGTGAGCAGGCACCATCTTGTTTGTGTAGGAGGTGGGAGGGGGAAAGTTCACTTTGGAAAACAGGCCAGGCAAGTCCACGTGTGCTCCTGTAGGGTCCTTGCCACGCACTGAGCCTCCCCCATCCCTGGCCTCCCCCAGCCCCCGTGGGGTAAATCCCGCCAGCGCGTCCACAGGGCCGGCTCCTCCTGGGCGTGAATCGGACCTTTATGAGCACGGCAGCCTTGCCTGGGAGATTCATGGCCCTGGCGCCCTTCAACTGTGGGTTATGAATAGGGGCCCTTAGCCATTTCCTTCTCATTCAATTTATCATTTTTGCCCTCTTTCAACACCAGGTACAGGTTAGCGATATTGGAATGTGGGCCTGCCCAGAATCGCCTGTGCAGTAAGAAGTGTGCAGAGGAGAGGGTGGAAGGCCTGGGCCCTGCCCCTGCCCTGAGAGGCCAGGCCAAGTGCAGGTCCCTTCGAGTGAGCTCATGGAGGGGAGGTGGTGGCGTTTGGAGAGGCTCAGCCCCAGCGTCCAGGCAGGGCCCAGCTCAGTTTCTTGGGTATCAGACAGCAAGGACTCACAAAGCCAGACTCTGGGTTAGTGACATCCTTGTCCTCCTGGCTCCTTCGGGTCACACCCTTTGTGGTCATGGAGCAGATCATCTTTGGGGCTTCACTCACAACCCCCTGGTTTGGATGACTTTGTGGTTTTTGGCTTTAAGAAGGTCAGAATCTCCTGTCCATCACTAAGTGGATAAAGAGGAAAAGCCCGGTTTCCCAGTGTTTGGCTGGAGTGGGGAAGATTCGGGGGCCTGTCTTCTGGGAAGAAACTGGAAGTCAGGCTGAGGCCCCAGGAGGGGCACTGAGAACAGGAGAGCCCGGGCTGGCCTTTCCCAACGCCAGTGGCCTTTAACGTTCTGCTGATGGCACCATTTGACGATGAGAAATGACACCAATTCTTTGTACTGTCATTTTGCCATTTCTGCCCATTTCTTGACACCTCAGTCAGCATCTGTGGGCAGGCTGAACACACACATACATGTGCATGCCCACATGCACACACATGTGCACATAAGCCCCCACACATGGGCACACACAAAGCACACTCATGCAAGTGCACACACACCCATGCACACATGTACACACACACATTTGTGCACACACATGCACACAAGCCCCTACACATGTGCACACACAGACAAGCACACTCATGCATGTACATACATATACATGTGTGCACTCACAAACATGCACACACAAGCCCCCCACATGCACACACATACAGAGAAGCACACTCATGCATGTACACACACCCATGCATGCATGTACACATACACACGTGCACACAAACATGCAAACATGCACACTTGTCCCCACACACGTGCATACATGAAGACAAGCACACTCATGCATGTACACACATACACTTGTGTGCACACACAAACACATACACACAAGTCCCACACACGTGCACACCCATACAGAGAAGTACACTTATACATGTACATACACACCCCCACACACGTACACAATATACATATGTGCACACAAAAGCCCCCACACACATGCACACACAGACAAGCACACTCATGTGTGTATACACAAACACATGTGTGCACACAGAAACATATACAAGCCCCCCCACACATGCACACACAGAGAAGCATTCATGCATGTACACACACACCCGTGCAAGGATGTACACACACACCCATGCACACACAAACATGTGGACTTGCGTGTGTGCACACTCACTCCTTCAGCAGGAGGACCAATCTCTCCTAGAGAGGACAGTGTTGCTATGGAAGGAAAGAAATTGATATGAACCCCGGGAGTGGAGGAGCCAGGCACACTTAGTGGCCGGGGGGTCAGGCCTCCAAGGGGCTGCGGAGAGGCCTTATGGACACCAACCCAAAGGCTCTGGGCAGCTACACCCCTCCCAAGCCCAGCCATGACCCCCACAGACCCTCAGCCTCACCGTGAGCCCTGCTGAGGTCAGGTGCTCTGGGGCCCCCACTGTGTGGGGTGGGGGGCTGCTGGCAGTGCTTGTGCTCCAGCAAGGGTCTGGCTCTGCCCCTAGACACCCAGCATGGTGCCAGCTCTCCTGTGACATCACTGCGCTGCAGAGCCCATGAGTGTGACCACGGGTCTCCGGGGTCCTGCGCAGAGGTGCCATGGTTGGCTTGCCACAGCCTTTTGGTGTCAGGGATTGGATTCTGACTGGATACCATAGGGACCTGTGTCCAGCTTGGAAGGTGGAGGAGCAGTGGTCCATGTGGGCCTGAGAGTGAGGACAGGTCTGACTCAAATCATCCTGAGAGTTAGGGGGGATGGGTCCCTTGCTGAGATGAGACCAGGATGCCATGAGCCCTGGCCTCTGATTGTCCACACCCTCCTTTGGTGTCAGCTGGGGCGGTAGATCCTCCTGCCTCAGACCCCGTTCTTGCAGGGCTCAAGCCCTGTTGCAGGCTGTGCAGCCCCTCCAGGGTCAGGACCAGAGGGAGACTGCATAGGCACTGCCTCAGGCTGCATGTGGCAGGGAGAGCACTTGGCAGACAAGCTTGAGAGTGCCTGGCCTTGCAGGTTGGTCAGTGACCAGTGCTCCAGTCCATCCCCACAGATGGGGGAAGGCAACACATGCCTGCACACAGTGAAGCCTTGGTCACCTCTGCTGCAGGCACACATAGAAGGCTTCCAAGAAGGGGCAGAAAGGAACATCTGACTTTAGCAGGGCTCATGGTGAGGCTTAGGGTCTGTAGGAACCATGGCTGGGCTTAGCAGGGGTGCAGTTGCCCAGGCAGATGCCAGTTGCCCTGGCTTCCTGCTGACTGTGGGCAGGCTGCTGGTGTCTTGGGAAGCCTCCACCTTACACAGAGGCCCCTTGACCACTCCCTGGAGTTTACAGTGGAGCTCAAACCAACATGGACTCCAAGTCAGATGGTAGGGCTGTGTTGTAGGCAGCGAGGGAGGACTGTTAATTTCAAGGACTGAAATCTGAAATCAGGGACCTGAACCAAGGTCTCAGCCATGTGGAAGGTGGACCCAGGGACAAAGGCAGGTATCGCTTTGCATCTCAGCAGCTGTCACCAGGCTGTTTAGACATTCTGTCCCCTGACTCCCCACACTGATGTGTCCCAGTTCTCCACTTTCTGACCTCCTTTGCCTCCTTGTCCAGAGACATCTGCTGGAAGCAGCAGCTCCCAATATGGTGGATGAAAATCAGTTTCTTTTCCAGCATCCCCGTATCACTGCAGAGGCAATTCTAGAGCACCTCCAGGTGGGGACAGCTTAGGATCACTAGAGAGGTCTTGGCCCACAAGGAAATGCTCAAGGTCTCCCACCCCCGAGGTGCTTGTACCAGTGGGGACTCTCTGGCAACCCTGAAATGAAGAACAAGTCCATGTTTTTCCACTTTCTTCTTTTTTCAATTAGTATCAGAATTACACCTGTCAATATTTTGTCAAAGTGATACGTGTATATAGTTCAGCGCTTATGAGGAACACAGACAATTTCAAAGGTTAAAACTTTTCAAAAATTTACTGCCTGTGAACCTTTTCTCAGAAAGCTACTGGAGGACGTATCCCAGAAAATCAAGGACATAAACCAAAGGAAAAATCAGGGCATGGAAAAGGTTACTTAAGAAAGGATCTGACCCACTTAGTGGCCAGGGGGTCAGGCCTCCAAGGGGCTGCGGAGAGGGCTTATGGACACCAACCCAAAGGCTCTGGGCAGCTACACCCGTCCCAAGCCCAGCCATGATCCCCACAGACCCTCAGCCTCACCGTGAGACCTCTCACTTCTCACTGATCCTCTGATTTCTGCCCCAGAAGCAGCCATTTTCAGTTGTTTCAGAGTTTTATTTGTATTTATCTGTATCTTATATGACATGTAGTGTTTTGATTTTAAGGATTTTCTATTGACTGCTGTTGAAGAGCAGAAATTTAACCTTTTTAACACACACTTGCTGATTCAGTTAGTCCACTACCTTTTATTACATCAGTTTTCTGAGCTTTTGTTCTTATGAATGTGTGAATAACATTCGTTTCCTTTCTTAAGGAACCTTTTCCTTGGCCTGCATTAACAATTGCCTTATATTTTCATTTGCATCAGTTTCTAGAAAATTTCTCTGAAAATGGGCTTGAGGGTTCTGTTTGCTTAATTTACTTATTTTTCTTGGAGGCATCTTTGTTTTTTCTCCGTGATGTTCTGTTTTTTTTTTCCTAGTTCTTATGCTAATCAGGATGCATGCGGAAGTGAAAGGGGTGCTATTAAGAATTCCACTGAGAAACAGGCAGGAATAAGGACTGACTGTCACCACATCTGTAGCCCACTGAGGCAGTGGCTGTCTTGGGACTTACTTTTGCCATCACCCTGGGGATTCATCAGCCTTCTCAGGTTTGCATTTTCTGTGTCCTGGTTTCTCCTTTGGTTTATCCCCTTGATTTGCTGGAACACATACTTCAGTAGCTTTCTGAGAAAGGGCTCATGGGAGGTAAATTTTTGAAACGTTTTAATCTTTGAAATTGTCTGTATTCCACTGACACTATTGATGGTGTGTTTGAACACTAAATTCTAGATTGGAAATTATTTCCCCCTTGGCATTTTGAAGGAGTTGCTTCATTGTCATCAAGTTTCTCTGAAGCCATTTTTAGTTCTCGCCCTTTGTATAGGATCTGCTTTGTTTCCTCTCTGGAAGCTGTCAAGTGCATGTCTTTCCCCCATCTTATAGCACATCATGGCACTATGTCCCAATGTGGATACATTCTCATTCCTTAGGCTGAGTAGTTCTGGGCTGTTTCTCAGTTTTCCTTGCTCCCCCCTCCTGGTCAGCTGCAGGACTCCCGAATCCATCTTCCAATTGTATCCCATTTCCCTTCTCTCATAGGGGGCTGAGCAGTGTGTCTGGGGAGAGTGTGGGCTCCTGGGTCAGATCCCAGTGCTGCCACGCACTCCTTGCAGGACCTTTAGCGAGTTCTTTCAAATCCTTTTGCCTCCGTTTTCTCATCTATAAAATGGGCTTAGTAGACAGGGCTTTCCTTATGGAGTCCTTGGAGACTAAGTGGAGCTGCTGCTGCTGATTTTAAATGGGTTTCCTTTAAAGCAGTCTCCTCACAGCCATCTGGGTTTTAAGAAGGCTCCAAAGGAGAGAAGCTCTGAAGGGGGCCGGGTGGGCTCTGTCCTCATGTGTCACTGCCAGCTGCTGGGCTGGTACGGAAAGTCCGCCTGGAGGCTCCCCTTCCTGCAGTGGCTGCCCAGGCCAGTCCCCACTCCCGGGTCACCCAGGCACTGCCCTGCAACCCAGCTCCCCTTTGAGGAGCCACACTTGCCAGACTCCTTATGGGCATGCTGCTGTCTGGGCTGTCACGGCCATGTGTCATGGCGGGTGGAGAACAGGGCCAGGGGCTGAGTTTTGGTCCTAGGGCTGCTGAGTGACTGTCATTTTCCTGCTGGCCTCAGTTTCCCCTACTCATAACAGGAGAAGCCTGGACTTGCTGATCCTGGAGGCCTCTCACCTCTGACCCTGGATTAGGTGCCCCTGGGGCCATGTTCCCAGCCAAGGGCCCCTCCATGTAGACACTCTTCTCCCTCGAGGCACATTCCTTCATTATGAGCTTCTAGCTGCATGCTGACTGCAAATTCTCACTGGAGGCAAATCTAATCTATTTCTGCTCCCTCTCCTGCCACCCTAGATGCTGGCTACTGTGGCCCCTCATGTGCTTGGCCCCTCCCTCTGCCTTGGCCAGGTGCCAGCCTTGAAAGTCTTATTATATAGTCCCCGAAGCAACCCGCAGATGTGGGCGTGCCTGCTGGCTGTTGCCGGTTACAATGCCAAGGGCACTGGCCCTTGTGGTTCAGCCTGGCCTCCCTGCCTGGCTCTGAGGGGCCACTGGGACTGGAGTTTGGAATTGGACCGGCCACAGTGCCGAGTTGACCATGGAGCAGTGGGTGAGGACTTGGGGGGCTCCTCCATGGAACCACTGGCTTCCAGGGGCCAGCAGGAAGGTGTGACCTAGGCCCTGACAGGAAGAGGCTGGTCGGCCAGCCACTGGGTGTCTTTCACCAGCAGGCGCTTGCTGGCTTGGACGCTGCCTCTGATGGCTTCAATCTGTCCTGAACGTTCACCTCCACCTCCCTTAGGACACCAGCGATGGGAACCACCGATTTTGATTTGGTGGCACAATTCCAACCTCGGGAAAAATGTAATCAATGCGGGAGGGCTTGAGGGTAAAATGCACATCCGTGTGCATGCACACACGTGTGAGGCCATGCACAGTACCCACATGAAGCTACAAGAAGGACCCAGCGGCTTGCCAGGGCTCGTGGTGTTTGCCACATCCTCTCCAGCCCATCTAACCCTTACGGTGCAATGTGGCATCTCTTGGCTGGTGCTGGGCTGGGCTTCTGGGCAAAGACCACCTGCTACACAGGCACCCGTTTCGCGTTCCTGCAACCTTACTTTTTTTTCCTGGGACAGGGTCTCGCTCCGTTGCCCAGACTGGCAGTGGCACAATATGGCTCACAGCAGCCTCAATCTCCTGGGCTCAAGTGATCCTCCCGCTTCAGCCTCCTGAGTAGCTGGGACTACAGGCACATGGCATCATGCTCAGCTAATCTTACTGATTTTTGGTAGAGATGAGGTCTCACTATGTTGCCCAGGATTCCTGAGCTCAAGCAGTCCTCTCACCTCAACCTCCCAAAGATTACAAGTGTGAGCCACCACGCCCAGGCAAACCTTATTATTATTATTATTATTTTTTTTTTGTAAAGTGACCCATTAAATAAATAAATGCTCATTATTAAAAAAATCAATATGGCTTTTCATGAACAAATCCACACATCAGGAAATTGGTTCTTTGTCAGGCAACTGTCCCTTTGGGTTGACAATTGCCCCTGTGCAGAGGTGAGCTGTATGGGATCAGCCTCCAGAGCAGGGGCACCCGAAACCCACTGCCACGCCTGTCCAGTCTCATGTTCAGGACTGTCCTTCAGGAGAGATCATCCCTCCTCTGTACTGATTTAAAGGGATCCCTGGCTGTGGGGGCCCGTGCTGGGGACTGCTGTGGGGCCACAGGACTCCCCTCTGATGCCTGAGAATCCCCCTCCTTGCTCACTTGTATGACGGCTTCGGGGGGAACCTCACTCACAACCAGGAGAAGAGGCGTCCTCCACAGGGTCCTTGTAGGGGGTCCCCTCATAGGTCCTGCCCTCCACTGGCCCCCAGAAGAGAACAGACCCCAGGCTGCTGGCGGCTCTGGGACAGGCTTCCCTGTGTCCTGCTCCAGGCTGGCTGCTGCCCTGGATGGCATCCTGGGACCAGGACCAGGTCAGAGTGCCCAGGACCGAACGGCCTGCCCCCAGCAGCCAGAACAACTGGGGGGCTTGGAGAACTGGTGGCTGAGAGCTGAACATGGGACTGAGCCTCAGGACAGGGTGACCAGCCTGCACCGCTGCTAAGATTCTCTTTAGTCTCTTCCAAAGAAGGGTGTGTGTCTGTGTGCATGTCAGTGTGTGTGAGCGTGTGTGCACATGTCACTTTTGTGTTGGTGTGTATGTGTATTTTGGCTTTCTGCTCACAGTGCTGGAGGCTGGAAGCCTCAGGTCAGGGTCGGGCTCAGGTGAGGGCTGCCTCCTGGCTGCCGAGGGCAACTATCTCCCTGTGTCCTCACGTGGTGGAAAGAGAGCTGTGTGTCAGTGTTTCATGTATGGACAGATGTTCGTGGGTCTCAGTGTTTGAGTGTGTCCATGCGTGGGTGTGTGTGAGTGCATCAGTTTTGTGCATGTTGAGTGTGTGCATGTGAGTGGGCCAGGTGTGCATGTGTGTCTGTGTAGGTCTGTCCCTGTGTGAGTGTACATGTCTGTGTGCATGTGTGTTAGTGTGAGTCTGAGTGTGTGTCTGTGTGCATGTTAGTGTGAGTCTGAGTGTGTGTCAGTGTGCATGTGTGTTAGTGTGTGTGCATCCATGTGCATGTGTGTTAGTGTGAGTCTGTGTGTGTCTGTGTGCATGTGTGTTAGTGTGAGTCTGAGTGTGTCAGTGTGCATGTGTGTTAGTGCGTGTGCATCCATGTGCATGTGTGTTAGTGTGAGTCTGTGCGTCCATGTGCATGTGTGTTAGTGTGAGTCTGTGTGCGTGTCCGTGTGCATGTTAGTGTGAGTCTGAGTGTGCATGTCCGTGTGCATGTTAGTGTGAGTCTGAGTGTGCATGTCCGTGTGCATATGTGTTAGTGTGAGTCTGTGTGTGTCCATTTGCATGTGTGTTAGTGTGAGTCTGAGTGTGTGTGCATGTGTGTTAGTGTGAGTCTGAGTGTGTGTCTGTGAGCATGTGTGTTAGTGTGTGTGTCCCTGTGCGTGTGTCAGTGTGTGGGTCAGTGTGTTGGGTGTGTGTCAGTGTTGTCAGTAGCTGCACTTGTCAGCTTTGTGCATATGAAGAGGTGTTAGTGTGTTTCGTGTGTTTGCATGTTGGCATGTGCATGTGTATCTGTATGTGTCAGTGTGTACAAGCACGTCTGCACACAAATGTGCATGTTGGCGCATCTGTGTATATGCATGTTGGCATGTGCACACATGAATGTGTGTGCACATCAGTGTGTGTGCACATGTGTCCATGTGTATGTTGTGTGACTATGCATGTATTGCACATCAGTGTGTGTTACTGAGTGTGCATGTCTGTGTGTGTGTGTTGGGGGCATGCATTTCTGTATATGTTAGTGTGTGCGTATGGTTCTGTGTGTGTGTTAGTGTGGGCACACACAACAGTGTGCAGTGGCACCTGGCTTTTCCTGGAGGATCCCTCCTGGCACAGATGTGACTTGGGGCTTCGCTGAGGATTCCCTGCCGTGGCTCCTGTCAGAAGAAACTGAAGTAGGAACCATCACCAGGAGATGCCTGAAATCTGATAACCTGGCCTGGCCAAAAGCTTCATGGCCACGGACAGGCTTTCCAGTATTTTTAAGATTTAGCAAGTATTTTGTTAGAAAACTGTGGTCACGCTTTTCCATAAATGAATAAAAGGGTTGAGTCTTCCATGGCCTTCTAGCCACGGGCTCTTGGCTCCCATGGGCAGTGGGTCAGTGCTGGCTTGGGCTGTGGGGAGGCCTGGAGGGCCCGTGTGGTCAACTCCTCACAGATCCTGGCGGAGCAGGATGGCTGCCTGTGTGCAGGGCCCCCACTCCCATCCGGTGTGGACTCAAAGCTTCCTGGTGAACCCCAACCACTCACTCCCAGAGGCCCCACTGAAAGGCTGTGGTCTGCACCAGAGGAAGCCTCCCAAGCACGGGGAGGGGGACACCCAGCGTACCAGGCGTTCCCACCTCACCCAGGACGAGGAGCCGCCCGGATGGCACATGGAGCGGGGAAATTCTAGCCCTGCCCACTGAGGCATACACACTAGGGTTCCTCAGTATCCCAGTGAGGGGTGCCTCGGTCCCCACCCTCACTGTGCCCCCAGCCCCAGTCCCCGTAGCCCTGGCCCTGCCCTGCAACTCTTCCAAACCAGCAGACACACGCACCCTCCAGCCTGGCTCCAGGCTGGGGTGAAATACCTTCTCCCGGGCCCCCATGGATGAGGCTGGACGGCCCCAGACAAGCCACTACATGGTAACGGTGAGGGGAACAGCTGGAGGGATGGGAGGCGCGGAGACTCACATTCTATGGCTGGTCACCAGGGGCTCCTTTTCCCAGCAAGACCCATTTTGTAGGTCAGGGAGGATGGACTGAGCCCAGATCCGACTGCTGCACCTCCACGCGGTGGGCAGTGAGCCACGGCTCCCGTCCTCGCCCGGTCACCCCCAGGGTCTGGCCGCCCTGTCTCAGGAACCCGCCGGGCCAAGGGAGAGTGCCAGAGCCCCTCAGTCATCCCATCCTAAGCCTCTGACCACAGAGCAACCCACTTGGCTCTGTCAGAGTTTTTTTTAAATTGAGTTCATTAAGAATTTGCTTACACGTACAACAAAAAGGCCCCCAGACAAACAAGCGAAATGAAATAAAATTAAACAAGAGAAAATCATGGCCACCACTGCAAAACAGACTTGGTGAGCCCGCTAAGCCTCCAGTGCTCTATGCTCACATGTTTTTGTAATATTTTCAAAACTAAGCTGTTTTGTAGTCTTTCTCTTAAAGGGGGTTCCCAAATTGCACACACTGAAGGCCCACAAAACCTGGGCCCACCGTGGTGAGGGGAGTTCTTGCCTCTCCCAGGCCCCCATGGCACGATCTAAGTGATTTATTTCCTTGGCCAGAACCAGTAAGAAATCTGAGGAAATGAAAAAAGGTTTGGTTCCTGGGCAAGGCTGCAGCCTCAGGACGCCTTGGTCCCCTGGACCCGGGTCCTCTCACCCCTGGAAATTAAAGTGGCGTTCTTAGTGGACAAGACACTGCCCTGTCTTCACTGTCCACAGGGCTGGGAGCGGGTCATGAGGAGCCCAGGGCCTGGCCGCTGCTCCAGGGACCTGGTTGAATGGCCCGAGTCACTGTTGACGGCGTTTGAACACCAGGAGGTGCGGGTGCCGGACAGCTGCAGCTTCTGTTTCTGATAGAGCCCTGGGCACCACGATTTAATGGATTAGTTAAAATGATGTGAAAAAATGGATCTCTGATTTATGACCTGCAAGTTTTTGCTGACTGCGGCATGTTTTTCCCAAGCCCTGCGTCTTAAAGTCCTGGGCACACACACGAGCCGGGCTGGTTTCCTTGCGTCTTAAAGTCCTGGGCACACACACGAGCCGGGCTGGTTTCCTGCCGGTGCCCTCAGGGCTCATCCGAGGTCCCTTTGCCCAGGGCTCTCCAGACCTTTAAAACAGGAAGTTTAATTTTATAGAATTAAAAAAGAGCAAACGGTACTTAATTATCTGGCTGTGAAACAGCACTGCCCTGTCTTAATTTTAGTAGCTAATAAAAGGCCGTTCCTGGAGTTAACTACTTCTGGTCCAAACGCCCTGCGATTTTGGCTATTTGGATAGAATATTTTATGAACTGTTATATATTGCACTATGGTTTTTAAGCTCTGCTATGACATATTTCTCTCAAGATTTATTAGGATTTTTTATTTAAAACAATATATTAAATAGGGGAGAAAAAGTAATCTTAGGTAAAATTCAAATATTAGCAAAACGAAACATGGACCAAACCTCTTTTATTTGAAGTTCTCCCTCCTTCCACCCCCACCCCACCCCCTTCCCTCCCACTGTTGCTGTAAAAACGGTTTGGGGAGCAACGGCCCCAGCTGCATCATTAATTCAATATGTCTTCCAACCTGCCTCCAATCAGGGGATCAATTTCAAGGCCAGTTGCCACTTAAGTGACTTTATGGAAACAGAAGAATGAATGGTGCCCAGCAAGACCAGCCCAGCCTCCTGTAAAGAGCCCCGGGCGCCCTCCCAGTTTCCAGCAGACCCAGGACAGCCACACAGGCCCCTGGCCCTGCGACACCCCCTGCCATGTGAGGTGCTTTGAGACCGCCAGCCCCTGCCCTGGTGGGTCATGTCTTCAGTGGCCGTTCCTCTAAGTAGGAGCATTCCTTCCTTACCCCCCTCCATGGCTACTCCTCACTATTGAGGACCTACTCTTGGGAGTTTCAAGCTTGGTGGAATGAACCTTGGAGGCAGAAGTGGGGACCCATCCATCCAGGAGGTGGGAGATGGGACTGCGTGGGAGCTGAGGCTGCAAGCTCTGGCCCGTGGGACTGCATTTATACAGCACAAGTTCAAAGCCAGAATGGCAAGAATTTCAAGACGGCAAAGACGGAGCATTTTAAAGCTCAGACTTGGCCCCTTTCGAGTGAGGATCCCCCAGGTCTCATGCGGTAACCGCCTCCGACCTCCCAGTGCCGGTTGTGGTGCTCTTGGGAAGAGGGAACCCTGGGGAGGCTTTGAGCAGAGCCCAGCTCTCCAGAAAGCTGGGGCAAGGGACAGGCCTTCGCAGGGCAAAGCAGCTCCAGGACCCCAGTGCCTCCTGCCTGTGCCCTCTGCTCCTGCAGCCAGGGCCAGCCAGGGAGCAGGACTGGGCAGGAGCCTGTCCTCCTGGAGTGGACAGTGGATGGCAAACAGCTGGAGAAGCCCACATGTGCAGCTTGTGGTTCTGTGCGATGGTGAAAACAAGCAGGTCACGAGATGGGGTCATCACAGAGCCCCTGGCCTAGAGGGCTCGGGTCTCCTCTCTCGGGAGAGGGCATTTCTACTGAGACATTAAGCCCAGGGGAGAGGAGCATGAAGAGCTGGAAGCAGGGCAAGAAGGCAGGTGCCGGGGAGGGCAGACGGCCAGACGTCAGGGGAGCCGGGACTGTGATCTTCCCCTTGGAGACCTCAGGCCCAGCTGCCCTCCAGGGCCAGCCCAAAAGGCCTCCCAGGCAGGCTCTGCTGGAGACACAGTGGGTGACATCCTCCTGCCCGGCCCTCACTAGGAAGGCGTCATTGGTTGCAGAAGGGTGCCCTGAAGAGTATCCGCTCACTGCCATCATTCAAGGTCGCCGGGCGATGGGGCTGTGAATGGGGCCATTGGAAAGAAAATTGCTATGGTCGATTACAGTGATCAATGCTTCTGAGAAGCCTCCTTCCAGCTGTGTGCCTACCTGTTAGCCTTGTGTAGTTAGCTAATTCATGGGCATTCAGGGGTTTGAGCAATTATCAATACCTGGAGCTGTGCGGGCCCGGCATCTACCCACAAGGCTTTGTTGGTTCCCCCCACGCCTGCTCAGGTCAGCCTGGTGTGACAGCTGCACGCTGCATGTTTGAAAGCAGCAACAAGGCTGTCTTTGTACGGCAAAGGTGGTGCTGGCAGCTCTGTGGCGGTGCCGGGTGGCAGGGTACGGCAGGGGTGGTGCTGGCAGCTCTGTGGCGGTGCCGGGCTGCTGGGTACGGCAGGGGTGGTGCTGGCAGCTCTGTGGCGGTGCCGGGCTGCTGGGTACGGCAGGGGTGGTGCTGGCAGCTCTGTGGCGGTGCCGGGCTGCTGGGTACGGCAGGGGTGGTGCTGGCAGCTCTGTGGCGGTGCTGGGCTGCTGGGCTGCTGGGCTGGGCCAGCGCCACTTGGGGCGGGTGCGGCAGGCATGGGAGAGGGCCGGGTGTGTGCTGAGGGGACCATTCCAGAATCCCCGTAGGCCCCGGGGCTGGCCTCAGAAGCTGTCACCATGGCTCTGCTTGGCTTCCCATGCATGCTGGCAGCCAAGGGGAAGGAGAGTCGCGCAGTTCCCGCTCCTGCCAGGCACCCCCCGACAGCACCCCCAAGGCCTACGAGCCTGGCAGCCCTTCCTCCTTTTTCCATGCCCTTCATTTCTTTTCTGGAGCCGACCCTCGCACCCGCAGTGTCAGGACATTGCTTCTCTGGCCCAGAGCCCTATAGTAATCGAGAAGGCCGGGCTCCCAGTTTCCCCAAATGCAGGTGGGGAGGCGGCGCCGGAGCAGGGCCAGGGCAGAGGGTTTCTCTGGTGGGTTGAACAGCGTCCCTCAAAACGCATGTCCACCCAGAACCTCAGAGTGTAACCTTATTTGGAAATTGGGTCTTTGCAAATGTAACCGGTTAAGATGAGGTGTCATAGTGGATTAGGGTGGGCCCCAAATCCAATGACTGATGTCCTTCTGATGAGAAGACAGAGAAACTCACAGGAGGAATATGCACAGGTGACAAGGATGGCAGAGGTGGGGGTGACGTGGCTGCAAGCCAAGCAGTGCCAGGGACTGTCGGGGCCCCAGGAGCTGAAAGGGGCGATGAGGGGCCGCAGCTCCAAACTCAGATTCTTTCTGTATGTTTCGCGTCTTGCATTCTCATGAATTTGAGCTCTATGTAAACGTGCACCTGTATTTTATTGCAAAAGAGAAGTAGACAATCTGCCTGAGTCTTAAAGCAGAACCAACTCTGCATCTATCCTGTGATTCTCTTGTGCCTGGCCAGGGTTGGCCTGGGTCATAGGACAGTGTGACCAGCACAGACCCTGCTGCCACCTCAGGACAGAGTGGCTGCCTTCCCTGGCTTCGGCCCCGGCTCCCCAGCTTGCCTTCAAGATGCTGGGCACCCTGGCCAGCTCCATGAAGACGCTCATGGCAGAGCCTGGCGCATCGTCCAGCCCAGGAATTGCTGGTATTTTTTAGAAAGGAGGCAATAAGGGGCTTGCAAAACTGGCCACTTGGCCTCAAACCCCGTGTGGGTGGCCCTGCCTTCCCCTGCCTATTCTCTGGAGAGTGCTGTGGCAGGTGCTAGAGACACACAGGGTGCTGGGGAGGGGCCGGGCTACAGGCAGTTTCCACTGTGCCGCAGGACACAAGGGCTTCAGGGTTTTGAAAACTTGGAGCCTGGACTAGTTGTCAGGCAAAGAGTATGAGTTTGTTCTTGGGAAGGAACAGAAGATGCAGAGAGGAGGAAGAGTAAGCAGGGTCGGATGGGGGGGCATTTGCAGGGGGTGGCAGCAGCCATGGAGGGGCCCGTCTGAGCTCCCCCTGTGTTCCGAGCTTGTTGTGTGGCCCTCAGCATCCAAGAAGAACCTGGGGAGAGCATGCCCAGCAGCAGGCACCAGGCACTCCCACCATCCTCTTATCCAAGGGGGCTCCCGGCCACCCACTCCAGAGCCCTGGCTCTCATTATCTTTAAAGTGCATGGCCGTGCACTCCCACGGAGCCCAAGGGATTCCCCCAAATCTCAGTAAATGCCCTGCTTTGTTTGGGGCAATGCCTGAGGTTGGTTTTGATTTCATTCAAACCAGTGCCCCAATCTTCACTTTGAGGTAAACGGAGCCTTCCAAGATCTATTTTGGGTAACATCTGAGCTGAAAATGCTTCTGGGATGATAAAAGCCTCTTGGCGAGGCATTTAATGCCCTCTTCAAAGGCGGACTTGGAGTGGAAACAAGATCTGTGGCCCTGGACGGGACAGGCGGAAGGGGCAGGCATTGGTGTGTTCACAGGCCCTTAGCGAGAAGTGAGAAAGATGGGTCCCAGCAACGGCGCAGCTGGAATTCCAAAGCTGGGAGAAGTGGAGGTTCCAGAAGTGCCATCCGAGATTAGAAACGAAAGAAGCTGTGGGCAGCCGTGGGAAAAATGCTTGGCCGGCTCTCCCTTGTTCTTCCAAGCTGCCTGCTGCCGGCCTCCGCCAAGATCAAACCTGCCTGGACGGGAGTGGAGCACAGGCTGGGCGGAGTCCACCTTCAGGAGAGGCAAGGGGCTCAGAAATAAAAATAGCCCCATTCAGACACTCACTCCCTATGTGGAGGAAGAGCTCCTGGGCCCCACAGTAAAGCTCACAGGACCCTTCCACTCCCTTCCACCCTCCCCAAGCATCTGGAATGTGCTCCAAGGTCAAGAATGTCCAAAGGAATTGAGAGGGTGGCCCAGTCACACCCCCTATGGAGATCATCACTGGCCCCAGGGAAGCTAGGCTGGGGCTGTAGTATCCAAGGTAACAGCCTGTGCTGCTGAGGGTGCTGGGATGGCGTGGAGGGTGGTTGCTGCAGGAAATGAGCCAGGCTGGTCTGCAGCCCCAACAACGCCCAGGGTCGGTGCCACGCCTGGATAGAGACTGGGGCTCAGAGGAGAGGCGTTTTCCAGCCCAGGGCCCCAGGAGGCAAGGCCTTGTCCACGAAGCCGTGATATTGTGAATGGGAAGAAAGGAGATGGGTTGGCAAAGCCGAGAGCACAGATGTTGGGAGTCGGCTCCACCCAAGTGCTTGGAGTGCAGCAGGCTTTCCCTTCTCTCTAACTCTTCCTCCCGGCTCTCCGTGCTCTGCCTGCACCTCTCCCCACTCTACACTTCTCCCCGCCTCCTTACTCTGCTCCCCTGACCACCCATCTCCTCTCTACCCTCTGCTTCTGTGCCTCTGCCTGCCTCCTCCCTCTCCCATTTCCAGCCTCTCTCTCTCTCTCTCTCTCTCCCTCTCTCAGTCTCCCCCTTCCCTCCATCTCTCTCTCTTCCTTGTAGCTATGATGCTCAGAGATTTGGTCAGACGGTATCTGTCAGCGATGAGGGAATATGATCAGGTGGCCCTGGTCAGTCAATAAAGCTGCTGCGGTAGCAGGCCAGATGGGCAGAGCTGGAGCTGCCCATAGGCAGACATGAGGCTCCCTGGCATTCACCGTTTCTTGGCATAGGAATCCTTTTGCAAACCCAGACACACAGCTGGATTCCACTCTGGTGCCAACCCCTGGCCACCCAACCCTTCCCAGTGGTTCCCAGGATGCCTGGACCTCAGCGGATCATCTTCCTTCATCATCTAGTCTCCTCCCGGCCATCTACAATGCTCTGGGCTGCACAACATTTGTACCCGTACCTTAAAAATAAAACATGGGCAAGAAAAAGGTTTCTGTGTACACCAATGACAGATTAGATGACTCAGACCAATCCTCCTACTGCGGACAACTAGGAAAGACAGGCAAAGCCAGCTTGAATTAGAGTGGACAAGGCAGTGATGACTCATAGAGAATAAGATTCAAGAGAATATCAAAGCCCAGAGAAGGGAACCTAGCATTTATGATGACTTTTCACCAGGGGCTTCTACCAATTTCGGAAGATGGGGCTGGGAGACTCATCATCTCAATGCCTGACATTGGATTAAAGTGATCTTGGATTGCTAGTGTTTCTATCTAGTAACATTTAGTAACTATTTAGTAGAAATTATTTAGTAACAAGTTTCTAACTAGTTTTCTCCCAGAAACAAACATAAATTCTCTAGAGGAAGAAAACTTCACTCTTAGGCTTGTATTTCCTTTTTGTAGTTTTAAAAGAAAAGTAACTGGTACTCAACCAAAAATAACTAGGTATACAAGGAGATAAGACAGTGTAAATGAAAACCAGGAAAAAATAGGAAATATAAACAGGCCTACAGGAACCCCAAATATTGGACTTATCAGACATAGAAATGAAAACATCTGTGCTTATTCAAGGAAATAACGCAAATGAGTTAGAATTTCAACAGAAAACTGGAAACTATAAAAAGAGGAACCAAATTAAAAAATCAAGAACTGAAAAATTTAATAATCAGAATTAGGAACTTAGTGGATAGGGTGAACAAAACAAATAAGACACAGATGGAGAGATATGCACAGAAAGGGACCCACAGGAAGCTGTGAAGATGAGGCAGGGACTGGCCAAGAATCGCCATGATGGGCGGCTTGAAGCAGCAACTTGAGTTGCTATGATTTTTCTAAAACTGCATAACACATCTAACCACAGATCTAAGAAGTTCTACAAACCCCAAACAGGTCTATGAAAGTTAGGGCTGTGAATATGGGGTGGCCTACAGAAAGATGGAGGGAGTAATCATCAGGGTGAGGACCATCTCCTACCCAAGTTCACTGGGCAAATGCTGTCTTTCTCATATCTATACCCATCTCTGTCTTTCCCATCTCTATCTTTCCTGGGCCTTCATAGAAAACTGCTCAAAACCAGAGAACAAGAGAAATTCTAAAAACAACCAAAAAGTGTAAGACCCATTACTTTCAAAGAAGCTTCAACTAGACAGAAAGCTAGGTAATAGACACAATTGAAGCCCAAAGACAATGAAATGATGACTTAAATTTTTGAAATAAAGTAACTGCATTAGTCCATTCTCCTGCTGATATAAAGAACTGCCTGAGAATGGATAATTTATAAAGGAAAGAGGTTTAGTTGACTCAGTTCCTCAGGGCTGGAGAGGCCTCAGGAAACTTACAATCATGGTGAAAGTGGAAGCAAACACGTCCTGTTTCTCATGGGAGCAGGAAGAAAAAGAATGAGTGCCGAGCAAAGGGGAAGCCCTTTATAAAACCATCCGATCTCATGAGAACTCAATCACTATCATAAGAACAGCAGCATGCAGGTAACCGGCCCAATGATTCAGCTACCTCCCACTGGGTTCCTCCCACAACATATAGGGATTATGGGAACTACAATTCAAGAGAGATTTTGTGGGGACACAGCCAAACCATATAATTCCGCCCCTGGCCCCTCCCAAATCTCATGTCCTCACACTTTGAAACACAATCATGCCTTTCCAAGAGTCCCCGAAAGTCTTAACTAATTCCAGCATTAACCCAAAAGTCCAAGCCCAAAGTCTCATCTGAGACAAGGCAAGGCCCTTTCATCTATGTGCCTGTAAAATCAAAAGCAAGTTAGTTACTTCCTAGATGCAATGGAGGTACAGGCTTTGGGCAAATACACAGGTTCCACTTGGGAGAAATTGGCCAAAACAAAGGCCCCATGCAAGTCCAAAATCCAACAAGGCAGTAATTAAATCTTAAGGCTCTGAAATAATCTCCTTTGAATCCATGTCTCACATCCAGGTCACACTGATGCAAGAGGTGGGCCCCCATGGCCTTGGGTAGCTCCACCCCTGCGGCTTTGCAGGGTACAGTCCCCCACCAGCTGCTTTCATGGGTTGGCATTGAGTGTCTGAGACTTTTCCAGGTGCACAGTGCAAGCTGTCAGTGGATCTACCATTCTGGGGTCTGGAGGACCGTGGCCCTCTTCTCACAGCTCCACTAGGCAGTGCCCCAGTGGGGACTCTGTGTGGGGGACTCCAACCCCACATTTGTCTTCTGCACTGCCCTAGCAGGGGTTCTCTATGAGGGCACTACCCCTGCAGCAAACTTCTTCCTGGACATCCAGGAGTTTCCATACATCCTTTGAAACCTGGGCAGAGGTTCCCAAACCTCAGTTCTTGACTTCTGTGCACCTGTAGGCTCAACACCACATGGAAGGTGCCAAGGCTTGGTGCTTGCACCCTCTGAAGCCATGGCCTGAGCTGTACCTTGGCCCTTTTTAGAAATGGCTTGAGTGGCTGGGACACAGGGCACCAAGTCCCAAGGCTGCATACAGCAGTAGGGCCCTGGGCCCAGCCCAGGAAATGATTTTTCCCTCCTAGGCCTCTGGGCCTGCCACAAAGTTCTCTGAAGTGCCCTGGAGATATTTTCCTCATTGTCTTAGTGATTAACATTTGGCTCTTTGTTACTTATGCAAATTTCTGCAGCTGGCCTGAATTTCTTCCTAGAAAATGGTGTTTTTTTTTTTCTATCACATCATTGGGCTGCAAGTTTTCCAAACTTTTATGCTCTGTCACCTCTTGAATGCTTTGCTGCTTCAAAGTTTCTTCCACCAGATACACTAAATCATCTCTCTCAATTTCAAAGTTCCCCAGATCTCCAGGGCAGGGACAATATGGTGCCAGTCTCTTTGCTAAAGCATAGCAAGAATCACCTTTATTCCAGTCCCCAACAAGTTCCTTATCTCCATCTGAGACCATCTCAGCCTGGACTTCATTGTCTATATTACTAACAGTATTTTGGTCAAAGCCATTCAATAAGTCTTTAGGACGTTCCAAACTTTCCCACATTTTCCTGTCTTCTGAGCCCTCCAAGTCTCTAGGAGGTTTCAAACTTTCCCACATTTTCCTGTCTTCTTCTGAGCCCTCCAAACTGTTTCAACCTCTGCCTGTTACCCAGTTCCAAAGTCACTTCCACATTTTGGACATCTTTATAACAGCACCCACTCTTGTACTAATTTACTGTATTAGTCTGTTCTCATGCTGCTATAAAGAAACTACCTGAGACTGGGTAATTTATAAAGGAAAGAGGTTTAATTGACTCACAGTTCTGCAGGGCTGGGGAGGCCTCAGGAAACTTATAATCATGAGAGAAGGGGAAACAAATGCATCCTTCTCATGGTGGCAGGAAGGGGAAGAATGAGAGCTGAGCAAAAGGGGAAGCCCTTTATAAAGCCATCAGATCTTGTGAGAACTCGCTATCATGAGAACAGCAGCATGGGGGTAACTGCCCCCATGATGTAATCACTTCCCACTGGGTCCCTCTCACAACATGTGGGGATTACAGGAACTACAACTCAAGATGAGATTTGGGTGGGGACACAGCCAAACTGTATCAGTAACTATCTATCTAGAATTCTATAGACAGCAAAAGCATATTTCAAAAAAAGGTCAGAAAAAGACATTTCTAACCAAACAAAATCTGAGAAGTTGTGAGCAGCAGATGCTCACTAAATAGGAAACATTGAAAGGTTCAATAGAAAGAAAAAGACCTTCATATGGAAAGTCAAAGATCCAGGAAGGAATAAAGAGCACCACAAATGGAAAATATGTGGTTCTGTTTATATGAGTACCGACTGTATAAACAAAAGTAACTAACGTATACAATTAAGATATGTAATATCAATGACATAAAAGTTGGAGAAATAAAATGGAATTAAGGTATTCTAAAATCTTTGCATTGTCTCAGAAGAGAGCAAAATTATCAAGTAATATTATATTTTGATAAGGCAAGAATGCATGCTGTAATCTCTTGGGTAACCTCTAAACAAATAAAAATGACTAATGTTTATATAAATAATGGAGGGTGGAGTAATTTTAAAATGGAATCATTCAAATGAAGCAAGAAAAGAGATTAAAAGGAACACAGATTATTCAGTCCAAATAGAAAAATATATTTAAGCCCAAGTATATCATTAATTACATTAAATATAAATGGGTTAAATCATCTGATTAAAAGATAAAAGTTATCATGCTTAATTAAAAATAAAACCCAAATATATTTTGCTTATAAAAGCTACATGAACAAAATTCAAGTATATATTGTTTATAAAAGTGACAATCTGAATATAAGAATCCAGACAAATTGAAATAAAAGTTTGAAAAAAGATGTGCTAGGAAAGACTGACATTACAAAGCTGTAGTAGCTACAATGAGATCAGATAAACTCTAAGGCAAAAAGCATTACCAGAGAGAAAGATGAAAAGATTGGATTAACATTCTTAAAATTGATGAATGTAATTAAGCACATACATAGAATAGAGTAGAAAAGCATATGACAATATCAATAGATTCAGGAAAAGCACTTGATGATACTTAATGCCAATTCATAAACTAGGAATGGACGGCAGCTTCCTTAATCTGACAAAGTAAATAAACAAAACTTATAATAAATATCAACCATGATGGTGAATTGTTGAAAGCTCTCTGAGATTGGAAACAAGACAAGAATGCCTACTACTATAAATTCCATTCAACCCTGGACTAGAGATCCTGGCCAGTGCAATAAGGCAAGAAAAAGCAACAAAAGTTATAACTATTAGAAATATTATTGTCATAATTTGCAGATGATATGATTAGGTAAGTAAAAAACCAAAAAGAGCCTGCAGATCTATTATTAAAATAATAAGATTATTAATTATATCTCTCCTTTGTTTGAGACAGAATCTCACTCTGTTGCCCAGGCTGGAGTGCAGTGGTGTGATATCGGCTTACAGTAACCTCTGCCTCTGGGGTTCAAGTGATTCTCCCACCTCAGCCTCCTGAGTAGCTGGGATTACAGGTGTGTGCCACCATGCCCAGCTAATTTTTGTATTTTTGTAGAGATTGGGTTTTGCCATGTTGGCCAGGTTGGTCTTGAACTCCTGACCTCAGGTAATCCACCTGCCTCGGCCTCCCAAAGTGCTAGGATTACAGGCATGAGCCACCATGACTGGCCCTGCAAATATTTCTCTATATAGCAACAAACTTAAAAAAATTTAATCATTTATAGTAGCATCAAAAATATCAAATGCCGAGTAATGAATCTTGTGAAAGGCAGGCAAAACCTCATCACAGAAAAATAGAAACCTTCAGAGACATTAAAGAAAACAGAAGTAAATCAAGGAATACCATATTTATAGATTGAAAAAACCAATTAGGTAAAGTTGTCAATCCTTTACAGATTGATTTGTAGAGTTAATACAATCCTAACCAAAATCCTATATAGTTTTCCATGAAAACTTATAGGCTAATTTTTAAAGTTATATGAAAAATCAATGCATTTGGGGGAGCCAATTCATTCTTGAAGAACCAAAAGGGAGTTTGTACTCCACAGACAGAAATGAGTCTTACACATCTGAAGGCATTAAGGCAGTTGGTATTGGCTCCAGGATAGACACATGGACAAAGGTCAGAGCAGAGAAGCAATCACCAAAGTGTGGACTTTTGACGTATGGCACGGCCCTGGGCCCTGGGCCCTGCTGGCGAAAGAGGCCTCTGTTTGGATCAGAGCTTGGGTCCCAAGGCGGCATTTGATGGTGCAGTGTCATGCTATTCCCTGTTGATCCTGAAGCAACCTTGTGGGCTTGAACCCACTGGGAAGAAGCACAAATGGCACTATTGGCAGCCTGTGGGGAGGGAATTAGAAGTGGCTGAATTAGAAGTGGCACCTCTGCCAGACCCTTGGCTGCCGTCTGCCTGTCTCTGGAGAGGGCTGCTATAAATGGATGCATCTCTGATGATGGGGATGTGGGGATGCATCTCTGATGATGGGGTGCACCTCCCTAGAGTTGGGCCTGGCTGAGAGGTTTGGGGGACGGTGTGCTCCTCCTCCATGGGAGTGCTGGACCACTTGGGTAAATGGTCAAGCAGAGTCCACAGACAGCAGCACAGGGCAAGTCTGCTGGGAAGTGCCCTATTGGCCACCTTCTGTACCATCCCAAGTGCAATTTGAGCCATCCCTGGTCAAGAGGTGGTCACTGGTTGGGCAGAGATGCTGGGTTGAGAAGGATGCTGGGTTCTGGGGACTGAAGGCCAAATTGATCACTGACTTCTGACATGGGTGAGGGGCAAGCAGGGGTGGCTCCTGTGTCCTGAACAGCCAGCCTGCCATAGCAGCACCCAGGATGAGGAAGAAGAGCCACATACATGCCAGTGTCCGTGCAAATGACCAAGGGGTAGTGTGAAGGGCTCATGAGGCAGCTGGCAGGGAGTACATCCTAGAAGGTATTCGCTTTAGAAACATCATGGTAACCTGCTGCCCTTTAGCTCTGTCTTTCTACTCTAATGCCAGAGAAAAGAGATGCTTGGGATAAAGAGATGCAACCTTGCCTAACAAGAAATTCCAAAAATGTCAGATAACGTGGGACAGCTTTCTTCTGCCAGGAAGGTCAAAATGTGGACAGAAGCCCCAGCCTGAACACCCATGCACGTGTGCGGAGTGCCCCGCCTGCCCCACGACTGGAGTGAAGCCTGGGACCTGCCCCGCGACTGGAGTGAAGCCTGGGACCTGCCCCGCGACTGGAGTGAAGCCTCGGACCTGCCCCGCGACTGGAGTGAAGCCTCGGACCTGCCCCGCGACTGGAGTGAAGCCTCGGACCTGCCCCGCGACTGGAGTGAAGCCTCGGACCTGCCCCGCGACTGGAGTGAAGCCTCGGACCTGCCCCGCGACTGGAGTGAAGCCTCGGACCTGCCCCGCGACTGGAGTGAAGCCGTGGGGACCGCCTTCCTCTCTAGGATGCTCAGGGCAGGTGAGGCCAGCTGCCAAAAGACACCTGGTTGGGTGAGCCCTGGCCTACTTAAAAGGGGCGGGAGGTATATTTTCATTCATTAGCTTTTTACTTTAAATAACAAACACCAGATGGGACATTTTATTAGGTATCATTGAACAAAATATATTTAGTTAGCCAAAGTATTCAGCCAAAAACATCAAGAAACATGATTAAATTAAAAATTACAACTGTTAGGTAGGTGAACCTTTGAGGAGGGTGTCCCATTCTCTAAGGCTAGCTCTTCTGGTCTGACCACACAGAGGCCAAGGCTAGCGCTTCTGGTCTGATCACACAGAGGCCAAGGCTAGCCCTTCTATCTGACCACAGAGAGGCCAAGGTTGGCCCTTCTGGTCTGATCACACAGAGGACAAGGCTAGCCTTTCTGATCTGATCACACAGAAGTCAAGGTTAGCCCTTCTGGTCTGACCACACAGAGGCCAAGGCTAGCCCTTATGGTCTGACCACACAGAGGCCAAGGCTAGCCCCTCTGGGAGTTCCCACAGCCTCCCCTGGTGACAGTGTTTGGCCAGCCATCCCTGGCCTGTGCATGGAGGAAGCCTGTGCATGCTGGCACACAGGAGAGGGTGCCATGGATTGGGCAGGCATCCTTCCCCCCGTGCTACGGTGGATGCAGAGCAGGCAACATCAGTAACCACTGTCCCTGGCAGGGTGGCCTTGGGCAGATCAGGCATTTCTGTGGCGAAACCTGGGGTGGAGGGAGGAATCGTGCTGGCCTCTGGAATCGTTGCAAGCAGCAGAGTATATGCCATGGCCGGCTTGTCACTATGAGCCAAATGAACATGACTTCCCCATCCTCACTGGTTGCCCCACCAGCTGGGTCTCCCAGATGCTAGTTCCCACCTCTCTCCAAGGCAGGAGGTGTCCCCATCAAGAAGGAAGATGGCCTGGAGCCGAGCCGTGGGGAGCAGGCCTTCCATTCCTCCTGAATTCTCCTCTCCTGAGCGGCACATGCTGGTGTGGGCACTGGTTTTGTGGCTTCCTGAGCAGACTCTGGGGTCTGCAGAGAGGCCAGGAGCCTTGGGTTGGATTCCCAACTCCACACCCTCCTCAACCCCAGAACAAAGTGTGGATGAGAAGACAGAGCAAGGAAACATTCAGAAATCTGCCTCGGTCCTTCTTTGAATTCTCAGCTTTCTGTGGCAGAATAAGGAGAAAGAAGGAAACATCAGGTGGGGGAAAGAAGGGACTAGTGGCACCTGGGGTCTCGCGCCAGCTCTCACCTGGGGAGATGCCCGGGGATCTCCCATCCTGTGGGCCCTCCTCCAAGGCGTCCCTGTTTGGTATACACGACGTTCCCAGGGACCTCCGACTTCTCCCAACGCTTTGCAAACATAAGCCTGGTTTTGTAGGAGCACAAAGACAGAGTGCCTAGGCACTGTGAAGGGCTTACCCAGGAGCTTCCTCTCCTATGGGGCCCTGGCCTCTGTCTCCTGAGCCGGCGATTCAGGCCTGGTATGGCTGTCTTCACTCCTGGCCCCTCCATCCCGGGGAACCAGCGGCCTCTGCTCTGTGGGACGCTAAGCCTCGCCTCCACTTTCTCTCTTTGATCACAGCCATTTCATCTCAAATTGCCACCAAGGACTCTCTGAGCTGGGAAGGCCAGGCTTCTGTGCCTCGGTGTGCAGGGGTGTGTTTATTCCTTCCAAGTAACTGCATTGGCAAAAAATGGAAATAATCAATGGGGAATGATGACCGGCATTTAGAGGCTGTTCATGACTAGAGCGACTGGTACAGGAGCACCCGCCTCCCCAGACAGCAGCCTGGGCGCTTCTCCTCTGCAGGACTGTGTGTGCTGTGCGGTCCTGGAGGCCTGGCCGGGTTTGCTCCCTGGCAGTGAAAGGCAGAAGCAGGTAGATGCTCTGAGACCTCCAACTTCCTCTAGGGGCAGAGCCGACCTCTCTGCAAGCTTCTGTGTGATGGACTAAGCTGTGTCTCCTCCAAAATTCATCTGTTAAAGTCCCAGCTCCCAAGACCTCCTCACGTGGCTATATTTGGAGATGAGCTCTTTAAGGAGGTAAATCAATGAGAATGAGACCATTTGGGTGAGCCCTCATCCAACGTGACTTAGTGTCCCTAGAAGAAGAGGTGATTAGGACACAGACACGCTTTCTGCACACCCAGGAGAGAGGCCTCAGAACGAACCCACCCTGCCCACAACTTGACCTTGGATTTCCAGCCTCTGGGACTGTGAGACAATAGAGATCTGCAGTTCCAGCCCCCAGAGTCTGCGGTACCTTTGCAAGGACTTTCAAACTTCCAGGGCTGGACCAGCCAGAAGGCGTCCTGGTGCGGAGCCTCCAGCACAGCTGCTGAGAGGGCGCTGGGAGGGGACGGGAGGCAATTACATCGTGTAAATGGGACCCCAGACATGTGGGTGTCACTCTCTGGTCAAGCAAATATTTGCTCATTGCTTTCTAAAGGTGAACAACATAAACATAGCTCCTAGCCTCGAAGAGCCTCCGTGCTATTAAGGAAATTAATAGTCACTTAGAGAAACTGATGAGAACATATGTGATCGTTTGGATTGTTGCTCGGCAAATATTGCCCCCTCCTCCCCTCGCTATGAGGTGGGGTGACTTCCCCGTTGTGGACTTTGGGCTGGGCCTTGCAATTTCTCTGGCCAAGGGATGTTGGCCTCCTGCCTGCTGAGGACATGCCTGACGAACGTGTGCCCGGGGTCCACCATTGTCCCGCAGCCCAGGCCCCAGAATTCACAGACCTGCAGCAGCCGTGAGCCCAATCACAGCCTCAAGCAGGGCCCACCGCTGGCCCGTGAGGGTGAGGAGCAGGGCCTATGGCTGGGAGGCACTGACCTGGGGGAGCTTAGTTAGGCATCATTGCTGAAGAAACCCCACACACAAATGATGTTCATCTCAGCCAGGAAAGTAGAAATGTGAGGGGAATATGACTACAGTCTATCAAATCCTGAAAGTTGCTTGTAGAATGAGCACACAAGGGGCCAGCCGTGGTGGCTCATGCCTGAAATCCCAGTGCTTTTGGAGGCCAAGGCAAGAGGATCACATAAGCCCAGGAGTTTGAGACCAGCCTGGGCAACATAGTGAGACCCCATCGCTACGAAAAATACAAAAATTAGCCAGGCATGGAGGCATGGACCTATGGTCCCAGCTACTCAGGAGGCTGAGATGGGAGGATTGATTGAGGCCAGGAGTCTGAGGCTGCAATCTCCACTCCAGCCTGGATGGCAGAGCAAGACCCTGTCTCTAGAAAAAAAGACAAAAAAAACCATGAGTACACATTCATTCATCAGATGGTGGATGGTGGTATATTGGGGGAAGAAGGGAGACAGCAAATGACAGCCTGCAGACCTAAGCAAGCCTGCCACTTGTTTTTGAATGGCCCATGAGCTAAAAATGGCTTTTACATTTTTTAGTGGTTGAAAAAGAAAATCAAAGGAAGAATAATATTTTGTGACACATGAACTTTATATGAAATTCAAATGTCAATGTCTATAAATAAAGCTGTATTGGAAGGTAGCCACACGCCCATTTGTTCTGCATTATCCATGTCTGCTTTCAGGTTCCAGCATCAGAGTTTAGTGGTTCAGGCCCATGCAGCCTCAACTGTTTACCTTCTGGACCTGCCTAGTAAAAGCCCACTGATCTCTGAAGAAGATACAGTCTTAGGGCAAAAAACAAAAGGGGTCAGCTCACATAGTGTGGAGCACAGCTGCACTGTGATGCCGGGGCAAAGTGAAACAGGCTTAGGGGCATATTTCACAAACTTGCTCAGGCAGCCAGCGTTTGATGCCTTCTACATGCCCAGGTCTGTGAAAGCCCGCCTGCCCCAGCACAAGGAAGCAGAAGATTCCACCCTGTGCTTATTTGCAGGGAAGGATCCCTTTCCATAACCTTGACTTCAGGAGCCAAGTCCTTCCTGGTTACCCACTCTGTTCCTTCCTTCCTTCATGTCCTCATGACTCACCCATTCCCTGAATACCTTCCATGCACGGTGTCTTGTGCTGAACTTGAAGATACAACATTGAGTAAAATGGTCATCCATGTATCCACCCATCCATCAATCTTCTCATTCATCCATCCATCCACCCATCCACCAGTCTTCCCATCCATCCATCCATCCATCCATCTTCCCATCCATCCATCCATCCATCTTCCCATCCATCCATCCATCCACACACTCATCTTTTCAGTCATCCATCTCTCTACCAACCCATCTATTTTTCTATCTACTCACAATTCATTCATCCATTCACCCATCCATGCATTCATCTATCTATTCATCCTACCGTTCATCCATGCATCCATCCATCCACCCACTATACATCTACATCTGTCCTACTGTCTATCCATCCATCCATCCATCCATCCATTCTTCCATGTATCCACCCACTTACCAATCAGTCTTTCCAACCACTCATCAATCTTTCTATTCCCTGTCCATCTATTCACCCACCCACACACTCATCTTTCCGTCTATCCATTTATCTATCCGCCTACCCATTCATCACAATTCATCCATCCATCCTACCATCCCTCTACTCATCTATTCATCCAAATCCATCCATACTACCATCTACTACTCATCCATCCATCCATCCATCCATCCACTCATCCATCCATCCACCCACCATCCATCCATCTTACTAACTACTACTCATCTATCCATCCATCCATCCATCCACTCATCCATCCTTCCACCCACCATCCATCCATCTTACAACTACTACTCATCTATTCATCCATCCATCCACTCATCTATCCATCCACCCACCATCCATCCATCTTACCATCTACTACTCATCTATCCATCCATCCATCCACCCACCATCCATCCATCTTACCATCTACTACTCACCTATCCACCTATTCATTCACTCATCCATCCACCCACCACCATCCGTCTTACAAAATACTACTCATCTATTCATCCATCCACCCATCCATCCACTCATCCATCCATCCAACCACCATCCATCCATCTTACCAACTACTCATCCATCCATCCATCCATCCATCCACTCGTCCATCCATCCACCCACCATCCATCCTTCTTATCATCTACTACTCATCTATCCATCCATTCATCCACTCATTCATCCACCCACCCACCCATCCTTCCACACATTCATTCAATGTCTATTTCCCAAGTGGCCATTTGCTAAGTACTCTGTCTGTTCAGAGATGTGGTGGTGAACAGACAAGTCTGTGCCTTTGTGGAGTCCACCGTCTTGTGGGAACAGGGAAAGCTTAATCTATCATTACAAACCATGAGGGAAAAAGTCGAGAAAATAAGTTGTCCTGGAGGTTGCAATGGGAAGAGGACTTTCTGAGAGGGGGAAGTTAAGCCAAGACCTGTAGTTGACAAGTAAAATGACATTTGAAGGGTGAAACTCCCAAGGCTGGACTAAGCTTGCCCCTGGGGTTGGGGGCTTGGAAAGGGCCACAGCCAGGATGGGCCCTGGAAAGCAGAGTGGAGTCTCATGTTCACAACACATCATGATAGTGCCTTGTACTCGAAGTCCCCATGGAAGGACAGACCCAGCACCTCCAGGGAGTGGAGGGTTTTGGGAGATGCTCCTTGGGAGATTTTGTGGATCATCTGTGCTGGGTGGAACAGGGCACCTCAAGATTCATGTCCACTGGAGCCCGCGAATGTGACCTTATTTGGAAATTAGGTCTTTGTTGATGTGATCAAGTGAAGATGAGGTCACACTGGATGAGGGTGGATCCCAAACCTAATGACTGGTGTCCTTACAAGAAGAGGAAAATTCAGACACACAGAAGAGACACAGAGGGGAGGCTCTGTGAAGAGGAGGCAGAAATTGGAGCCATGCGTCTACAAGTCAAGCATTGCTGGAGCCACAGAAGCTGGAAGGGGAGAAGCGTCCTCCCCTAAGGGCTCTGGAGGGACCACAGCTCTGCTCACACCTTGGTTGTGTACTTTTGGCCTCCAGAACTGTGAAAGAATAAAATTCTATTGTGTGGAGAAGTTTAGCGCTCCATTTATGCTAACTGTTAGGGTAGCCCAGGAGGCCAGCACTTCGCCCCCAGCCGAGCCCGCCTCTCTGTCTCGCAGCCGCAGGGCTCCTGGCTGGCACGATCCTTGCTGCATGCCCAGGACACAGCAGCTTCGGGGCAAGGCTGGTATTTTCATTCACTGCCCATCCCACCTTAGGCCTGAACCACAGCTCTCGGTGGGGGAGCCCGGCACCTGACCTGGCACGCACAGTAGGCACTTTAGAATGTACAGCTGGTTATTTCATTTTTTGCAAAACAACCATGGCTCTCCCTCCAGCCCATTATCCATCTTGAGCCCTGTGGCTTCCACTCTCACAGCTCACAGCCAGGGAGGCCTCCAAGCCGGCCGCCACGCGTTCTGACCCAGCCAGGGAGGTCTCCAAGCCGGCTGCCACGCGTCCTGACCAGCTGGTGCAGCCCTGATGAGGGTGGGGTCTCCTTTATCGCCTATAAAAATGAGAAATCTCTAAACAAAGAAACTCCACCCACTTTGAAGCTGAGACTTGGGTAGAATTCAGTTTCCCACTCAATGGGAAATGATTTATAAGAGCTGTGGAGGCCAAAGAGTTTGGCCTGGAAAGCAGGCTAGACAAAATAATTTATCAGAAAATTCCCAGTGACCGTCTGTAATGGTTAGAATGCAGCGTGGTGAGGGCCTTTCCCAGCCGGGTCAGGCACTGGGGAGTTGGGGGGTGGGGTGCTGCCTTGGCAGCCGGTGCCTGGTCGTGGCTGGGTTCAGAGCCGAGCGGATGGGCAGACACACTGTGTCATTGTCACAGAGGTGCTGCTGCCTCTGCCGCCCAGAAGCATCTTCCCTGGGAGGACCTGGCGCTCCCAACCAAACACGTTCTGGGTGAAATTGGAGCTCATTGGTCCCACTTCTCAGGGCCCAGTGTACCGTGGGCTCTGGGAGGCAAGGAGCCCTGGAGGACGGTGAGAAGAATGCTGAGTTAACAAACCAAGCAAGTGGCCCTCCTCGTGGGGAGCCAGGGAAGCCTTGAGTGGCGCTTGGGCCAAGTCCAGCTGTATCCATGGGGCAGCGGGGCCCTCGGGTGCTGGATGCCCAGGGAGCCCCAGCCTCTCCCACCCAGGCTGTAACAGACACGTGGCACGGGGGCTCGCACCATGCTCCCCAAGCGGTCGCACCCCCCACCAGCCGAGTGACTGAGGCTGGAGCACGGGACCTGTGTCCGGCCAGCGGCTGCACAGGGTGACTGTCTCTGGATATGGGAGCTGCAGCCTTGTTCTGGGGCCCTGTGCACTGACCCAGGGCATGGTCAGCTCAGTCTCCTGCCCCCTCCTGCCTAAAAGGAGCCCAGACATCCACTGAACTCAGTGGAAGAGCAAGGTCAAGTTACAGAGCCTCCCGAGAGTCCAGCCTGCTCTCCCATTTCGGGTGAAAGCAGTCCCAGCTACTCGGGAGGCTGAGGTGGGAGGATCACCTGAGCCTGCGGAGGTGGAGGCTGCAGTGAGCTGTGACTGTGTCACTGCACTCCAGCATGGAGGATGAAGTGAAATCTTGTCTCAAAAAATAAAAAAAGCTCAGTTCGGTTGAGTGCGGTTGGGTTTGAGCAGCCTGAAATCCCCAGAATCGGTGATTCCCTGAGCAGGGAGCGGCACAAGGTGAGGCATCCCTGGCCTTGGACGCATCAACACTGCATGGGGCGAGTGGACACTGGCCACACCCGTGGCACCCATGCAGGGCTGGTGGACACAGGAGGCTCCCAAACCCATGCCGCTACTGTTTCCAGGGCGGCGTGCCCACCTCATCGCAGGAGTCAATGAATATATCACTCGGGTCACACTCTGTCCTCTGAAATGAACGCTGATTTGGAAACCACTCCTCCAATAAGACGGGTGAAAGTTTCCATTTGGAAAAGAGGTTTTTTTTTTTTTTTTTTCTTGGCAGGAGCCACTTTCTCTGAGCACGAAGAGATGGCCGTGTGGTTCTTATCTTTGAACCCCATGTACTTAACGCTTATTAAAATCAATACCATCCATTAGCCAGCAACGTTTCCATTTTTAATCATCTATTGATATACGGCCTGTGCTTTTATAGGACTAAACAAATTTCCGCTCTCTGTGCCCCTCTGCAGCCTGGGGGCCGGCGGGTACGCGGCCGCGGGACGTAAATGTTTATTTACTGCCTGCTTCCTGATTGAGAACATACCTGGTCCGTGGCTTCAGATGGCTTTTACACGGGGGACTTACGGCCACTTCCTGTTCTCCAGACACACAACACTGTTTTTAAGGAGCGTAATGAATGCACGGTATTGTGGACGCAATCGCCGCCCTGGCCCAGCCCGAGCGAGGGCAGAGCCAGATCGCAGGGCTTGTTATTGACTTATTCATGGGCTGTTCTGGGGGGCAGGGTGCGCTTGGCCCAGCTGCGGAGCTGCCGACTCCTCTCTGCTGCACTCTCCCAGGCCTCGCCAGGCCCCCGTCTGGTGAGCGTTCATCTGGGAAAGCAGGGCAGGACCGAAGTGACCTCAGAGAAGCTGTGGGTGCTCCTTCTGCCTGCGTGTCCATGTCCCCGAGGCCCACCAGCCTCCTGCCTCCTTTCCACTCCCCTTCCCCTCGCCTGGGCTGTGGCTGTGATTCCTTTGAGCTGCTTTGCTGATCAAGGGGCAGAGCCGCAACTGTTTACAGACAGAGCTTTAGAGCCCTGCACAGGGCTGGGTATGGGGAGCCTGAGACCACCCCTCTCTGCTCCTCCCAGGTATGGTGAAGAAGGGGCTCACGGGACCCTGTGGTCTGGGTGGCACCTGCGGAGGCTGCTGCAGTCCTGGCCTAGGGTGGCCGGTCTGGATGGATGGTGGAAGGTCTGTGGCTAGGGCCTGAGAACCAGAGGGACAGAGCCTCCCCAGCCACCAGTGCCTGCTTCGCCCTGGGCCTTCTAGCTGCAAATCTTGCTTATCCGGAAGTTTCCTCTGGGGGGACTAGTTCCTGCCTTCCTCATCTTATACACACCATATCTGCTGGGAGAGTGTCCCTGGCAGGGCCAAGCAGGGACTCAGATGGCCGGGAAGGTTGCTTGGGGCTGGGGACTCAGCAGACACCTTGGGGAGGGGTGTGTGCCTCTCCAGAGTCCTGTGTCTCAACTTCAGAGAGAGCCACTCTTCCTGTGGGACACCTGGGCCTGGGCCTGGGCCTGGCCTGACAGGCCCCTTGACCATAGGTGGTGTAACCCAGGTGACCCAGGCTGACTCCTGGGGCAGGGCTGTTGTCCCCTCAGCCACACTCACCATTAGGGGCTCAAGGCACCGAGCTGGGGGGAGTCCCAGGCCACAGCCAAGACACGGTTCCAAAGACTCTCAGGAATTTGGGGTGTCCCAGGGGCCTCCTGGGGGTGGGAGTGGAGTGAGGCACGGGATAGCCGTTTTGCGACAACAGAATCGGCTTCATCTCTGCCTTTTCTACTTTGGTTTAGTGGTTTAGTGGTTTGTGGGGAAACAGCCCCGCTGCTAACATAAGGTGAAAGGCATCTGTCTGCCAAAATGAGGAATCCGAGGCCCAGAAAGAGGAGGCCCTGGCTGAGCTCGGTCGCCACAGCGGTGTGAACAGGTGTCCTGACTTTCAGTGCCTGATGCCAGGCCCCCGCCCTCTGGCTGAGGGTGTCAGGGAGGGGCTCCGGCTGCAGAGACAGCCGTTATAATAGACGCCTCTCTGTGCGCTGGGATGGCGGACAGGCCCGCCGGCGCACCACCGGCCACCCAGCGCAGGACACCAGGCCCCGTGAACAGCAGCTGCTGTGGCCGTGGGTTAGACATGCGTCTGTGATCGGTGGCTTCATAAAACGCCTTCTAATGAAAGTAACACACAGCACAGGAGGGCGGCCCTGGGCGCGGGGCTGCGTCTCCGAGAAATGCTTGTTACTGTGTGGAATGAGGGACAGAGCAAATCCCCTGAATCGGGCAGAGCTGTCGTTAAATCCCTTAATGACGGTGTTGTTTTCTCTGGTGCACCGAACAGTTCCTTATAAACCCCTTTGGCGTGGGAGGGGGGGTGATGGGGATGAGGGCAGGACAGAGCGGGGGCATCTGCAAATGGCCTTTCTGGGGGCTGAGACGTGGGGGCCCACTTCACCCCTCCCTGTCCTTGGCCCCTTCTCTGCAGTGGCTGGGCGGGCACCTGTGTTCTCCTGCCTGGAGTCTGGGCAGAAACGGGGCTGGCAGAGACACAGCCTGCAGTCTTCAGACTGACCCTGTGGCCGGCCATTGGGTGACCTGGCCAAAGCGTGCTGAGCACTCGCCCTGTGCTGGGCGTGGGGCATGGGCCCGGGGACAATCCAGAGCCTCCTCTGGTGGCCCTCAACAGATGTCCATGGGGCTCAGTGTGAGGAAGGCTCAGAAAATACTCGAGGGCTGATAACAGCCAGGCCCTGGGTGGACATGGCCCCAGTGCCCCACTTGGGAAGGGCTCGCCTGGAGTTTGGAGATCCAGTCTCTCCCGGGGCATGGAGATCCAGTCTCATGGGCAGTGGCCTCACCGCGTTGTGGCCACACACCCAGCCGGTGATTCCCAGCCCTCCTCCCAGGACTTTGGCCCTTCTCATCTGAGGACCCGAGCCTTGATGGTCAGGGGCACTGGGTCCCTGAGGCCTGTGCCCCCCACCCTCATGTGGGCCTGGTCTCAGTGGCATTTTGGTTTTAGGGGCTTTGGCGAGTGGGAGACAGGAGGGTCCACGGCCAGGCTTTTGGCTTGGGAGCCAGAAGGCCGGGGCACCCAGAGGGTGACCTCAGGTGGACATGGCCTTCTCGACTCCCAGCATCCTTTCCTCTTCCTGAGACAGGCCCGGTGGCCCTCTGAGCAGGCACCCCTCTCTGTCCCCAGCCCCTCCTGTGGGGGCAGCTGGCCCCACCCCCACCTCTGAGGCAGAGACCTGGACCAGGCGGAAGGGATGGTCCCTGTGGTTCCCCGGCTGGCCAATGAGATCCGCCAGGCCTTCTGACGCCCTTTGAGGCCTGAATCCTGGCAGGAGGTCGGGGCTGAGGCCAGCCACCTTCTTACTGTCATTGGAGCTGAGATGGAAGCCAAGACAGCAAAGGAGGAGGGGAGAGCAGCGGCCCCTCATGGCTTCCTGGAGCCCTGGGGCATCCATCCATGCCCTGCCTCCTCCCCGCCTGGGTACACTGGCACAGACTGGCTTAAGACAGTTTGGGTTGGAGTTTCTGTCACTTGCGATCCCCACAGTCCTAGCAGGTGCACTGTCTGAGCCTCAGCTCCCACCTTTCACGCTTGGGGAAGAGGCCTTTCCTGGATGGGCACCACCAAGGGATGGGCCGGCCTAGTGCAGGTCTGGCACTGTCCCTGGGGTGGACAAGCCCTGCTGACACTGGCCCCCTGGGGGCTGGGCTGAGGCTGCCCCTGAGAAGGAGCCTCCCGAGCACTGGAGCCCCAGGCCGTCCCTGGGCCCTGGCGGTTCAGGTGTTGACTGGTTCTGTCCGGGGGTAGCCCTGGCCTTGCCGGGAGGCAGCGAGGCCACAGCTTAGGGGTTGAGCGAGGCGTCCAGGGCTGAATCCTGGATGGGCTGGACACCAGCACCCAGCCCTCCCACCGCAAAGTGGTGGCTGACTTGACCTTGGAGGGTGGCAGCTACCTGCCAGGGCCCAGGAAGTTGCTACCCACCGGGAGCCCTCCTCCTTCTCTGGGGAGGGGGTGTTGGGGGTCTCTGGCTACTGAAGTCCTTGTTTTTCACACCTGTGCGGTGGATCCCCCAGCACAGGGGACCAGGGCTCCTCCAGGGTCCAGGCGGTGGCTTGGCCTTGCTCCCATCCTCCTGAATGGACCTGGGGCTGAGGGCTTTGGGGGCTGGGAAAGAAGAGTAATTCATGCCCCAGGCCCAAGGGCGAGCACAGCCACACAGGGTGCGCTGGATGGCAGGACTCCATGCTGGGGGTTCAGGATGGAGAGGATGCACCTGGCCAGTATTGTAGCCCCTTCATCCTCCCCTCAGCCCTGGCCCCCACTGCACCGCCACAGGCTCCTGCCCACACGGGTCCCCCTCAGAAGTCCCCGTCAGCATCTTATCCTTTGGAAGCCTGGAAATTAAGGCCGCCCGCAAAGCCCCAGGGTCCCAGGCTCGCTGGGCCCCAAGAGACTCGGGGTCTGGGACCGACATTCATAGGAAGCCAGATGGGAGGGGGTTCGACCAGGCCGCTGACTTCCCTGGGGCTGAGCATGCCAGATACCTGCTTGGCCGGGTGGGGGCTGGGGTCTTGGGTTCCCGGGGCTCCCACCCATGCTACGGGCTCAGCACACATTTCACTGCTGCCGTCCCACACAGGAGCTCCGGGCTCGGATCAACCCAGCAGCAGGAAAGTCTTCTTCAACAGGGGCCAAGGCAGGATCCCCAAGGAAGCCATCTTCCAGAAACTGCTAAGGAACGAGGTCCGGGGGCCCCAAGCCCTGACTGGCACAGTCAGAGGAAAGTCAGGGCGGAGCTCAGCCCTCGTCCCCTCCCCTCGAGAGCGGGCCTGAGCCCCTGTCTCTCCATGCCCCCGTTTCCTTGCCCATAGAGTGGCAGTGAGGAGTACGTGACTTCATCCCTGTGGGCAGAACGAGTTGGATGCGCTGAGCCCTTGCAATGCAGATGCCCCTGTTGAGGAGGGGCTTATATGGCATCCCCATCCACCATCCTTCCAGAAAGATCAACTCAGGGCATGTCTCAGCACCTGACACCCCAAAGGGCCTCTCAGTAGGTTCTGGGGTCCTCCCCTACCCTGCAGGAGAAGGGGCCCCCTTGGGAGGACCCTGGTCAGCACGGTGGAGGGCTCAGGACACAGTGTCCTGGGGGACTGATGGCAGCTGGGGAACCTGTGTTCAAGGAGGCGTCCTTTGTCCATCTACAGCGGGGTCATCTCAACATGAGTGGTCCCTGGGCAGAGCTGGGGTGCCCAGCCCTCGTGGGAGCTGCCCCTGCTGGCCAGCCTGCCTTAAGCACTCACCCACCTTGGCCATCTCCAGTGACCCCCTTCCTACATGTGTCCCCCAGACCCTGCCGGAGGATGAGGCTGTGCTGGGGCAGAGGGAGGAGGGAGAAAGGGGAGCCCCAGCCTGGCCGCAGGCACAGCTCTTGGCGGGATGCCCCGGCCCAGGGCAGTGGTTCAGCAGGCGATCGAGGGCCCAGGTGTGGATATTTTTAATAGTCTGTGACCTGCCATCCACTCTTGGCTGGGTGTTAATGGCCAAATGTTTTGCAAGTAAATTACCAGAAAGAATTATTCCTGAGAGGCAGACATTTGGGTGAAGGTGTTAGAAAAATGGACAACTGGCAAACGCTGCTCTCCATCCCACCATCCTTCCCAGGCACAGAGGGCCAGGCGGGTCGTGGGCCAGGCAGGCTGGCTTCTGAGGCTCTGGCAGGAAGAAGCTGGGCAGAAGGGGTGGTGGCCCCCCAAACCTCCCGGCCACAGGAGCCACTTCCTCGGAGGGAGGGCCAGAGCAGCACAGATGCCAGAGCTCCTGGAGCTCCTCCTGCAGCCGGTGCTGGACAGAAAGGATCCTCTCCGTCCCCCTTGGAGGGTGGTCTGGTCACAGCCAGGGCAGGGGATGGGCTCTGGACTGCCTGTCTTGCCCCGTGGAGGCAGCCCTCTCCCACAGAGTGAACTGGAACTCCCACTTGGGAATTGGCTAGAGGAGAGCTGTCTGTCCTTTCCCCACTGGAGAAGGGCTAGAGCCTCAGGGGCTGCCCAGATGAGGCCCCCAGAATCCTGGAGGCAGGAGCCAGCAGGATGAGGGGGTGCCCTGGACCTGTGCCTTCTCCAGGTGGACGGTCCAGGCTGGTCTGTGTTCTAGCCAGCCCAGGGCACGTACTGCCTGGAGGATGAGGGATGGTCCAGGCTGATCTGTGTTCCAGCCAGCCCAGGGTACACGCTGCCTGGAGGACGAGGGTGGCAGTCCTGGGACAGGGCATTCTTCCCTCCACCCATGGCACAGGAGGCATCCCCAGGGAGAGGAGAGCTGGCCTGTGGGCCACCTTACCAACCCTCGCCTGGCCAGGAGAGCCAAGGGACATCACCTGGAATGACTGGCTCTCCGAGGGCCAGGTGGCCACCCTGACCTTGGAGGTGGTCAGCAAAGCTTTGACCTTGGCCAGAAAGGAGGACACTGGCAGAGTCCTGGGTTGGGGAAGGCCAGGATGCATCACACTTACCTGGTGGATGCGTCACACTCACCTGGGGGACGCGTCACACTCACCTGGGGGACGCGTCACACTCACCTGGGGGAAGCGTCACACTCACCTGGGGGATGCGTCACACTCACCTGGGGGAAGCATCACACTCACCTGGGGGACGCCTCACACTCACCTGGGTGAATGCGTCACACTCACCTGGGGGACGCCTCACACTCACCTGGGTGAATGCGTCACACTCACCTGGGGGACGCGTCACACTCACCTGGGTGGATGCGTCACACTCACCTGGGGGACACGTCACATTCACCTGGGGAATGCCTCACACTCACCTGGGTGGATGCGTCACACTCACCTGGGGGACGCCTCACACTCACCTGGGTGGATGCGTCACACTCACCTGAGGGACGCCTCACACTCACCTGGGGGACGCTCACACAGAGACTCCTGGATGGGCCCAGCACCAAGTTGGGCAGACTCTGGGGACCGCGACCTTGGGGACTGGCTGGGTGGGTGGACTTTGCGAGCTACCCCAAAATGCCACCTAGAACGTGGAAATGGCCCTGAGAAAGCTGCACAGGGAACCCCTCCCTGGAGGCCCCTTCTCCACCCACCTCCCTCCATCCCTGGCAGCCGCAGTCCCTCCTCGACTTTCTACCCCAGCCTCGGCTGCCTGGAGAGTGGCATGGCCAGCATTAGTGTTTCCTGCCACGGCTCAGAGATGGGCCCCAGCAGCTCCACGCTCTGAGTCTCCACGCAGTGGCTGACTGGCAGCCCTCACGTTGCTCCTCGGAGCCGGAGACCAGGCGCAAAGGCCAGGACGTGCTGTGAACCCAAATCCAGAGACAGATGGCCCTGGGGCCACAGAGGGGGCACAGACTGGGGCCTGCAGATTCCTTGGGACACCTGGAAATTAAGGCTGCCCACAAAACCCCAGGGCCTCAGGCTCGCTGGGGTCCGAGTTCCTGACCAGCGTTGGGCCCTCAGCAAGTTCCTCAACCTCATTAAACCTTGTTCCCATCTGTGAAATGGGGAAGGTGCCCACCTTGGAGGTTATGTGAACAACAAATGAAATACAGTTAAAATGCCTAGCCAGGCACTACACATAAAGCCAGGTGTCAGTCCCCCTGGGGATGCCCCCCATGTCCAGGTCCCAGAGGCCACCCCCACCCCCGACGCTGGGCCAGGGCTCAACAGACACCTGGACGCCAGGCCCCTCCTGGAGACCCTCGCATCCTAGCCTAGGCCTGGACAGTGAGCGTTCCTGCTGCACCTGGAGATCACCTCGCGGGGGAAGACTGCTCCTGGCTGTCACACGGGAAGACTGTGGCCCTGCGAGGAGGTGCGCCCTAAGGAGGGGTCTGGGCACTTGGACGGGGAGGGCACAGGATGGACAGGCCAGCCGGTGAGACCCAAGGCCGCTCTCCACCCCTCGCCCTCCGCCTGCAGACTCGGCTCTGCGTCTTTAAGACACTAATGGGCCCTCTTAAAAAAATGACAGTCTGCCTGCACACTCACAGGTTCTCGTCTGACATCAGCAGGGAATCAAAGATATTTTATTATTTGGAAACTCCATATAGGGAAAGCAACCTTGAAAATCTGTCATTGCTCCAAAACCCACACCTCCCCTGGGAGTTAATTATTTTCTTAAAATGCAACTTGTACTGTTAGTTTAAAACATTCCAACTGTGTTCACACTCTTTAAATCTTCAGTAAACCTTGGAGTTTAAATCACTTGCAGATAAGAGTAATTCTATTAGGGAGAGAGGGGAGTGAGCACTCAATGGAGGTGAAATAGAATGGAATAAAAAGGCCATTGATTGTGGGCTCTCGGGCACCTCGGTCCGTGCCCTCTGAATGTGTCAGCCACACAATGAGATCTGGCAGGGTCCGGTCATGGTGCCCAGCAGGGCTGCCCACCCAGCTCTTAGGAGGCTGGATACAGGACCTGGCTGTCCGCCTGGGGCCTGGTGTCCACCTGGGTGCTGGTGTCTGCCTGGGGCTGGTATCTCTACCTGGGGCCTGATGTCTACCTGGGGCCTGTTGTCCACCTGGATCCTGGTGTCCACCTGGGGGCTGGTGTCTACCTAGGGCTGATGTCTACCTGAGGCCTAATGTCCACCTGGGCCCTGGCGTCCACCTGGGACTGGTGTCTACCTGGGGTCTGCTGTCCACCTGGATCCTGGTGTCCACCTGGGACTGGTATCTACCTGGGGTCTGCTGTCCACCTGGATCCTGGTGTCCACCTGGGGCCAGTGTGGGTGCTGGGCTAGATGGATGGTGGGGTGCTGGCCTGGATGGTGAGGTGCTGGTCTGGATGGATGGTGGGTGCTGGTATGAATGGTGGGGTTGCTGGTGTGGATGGTGGGTGCTGGTCTGGATGGATGGTGGGTGCTGGTGTGGATGGTGGGTGCTGGTATGAATGGTGGGGGTGCTGGTCTGGATGGTGGGGTGCTGGTCTGGATGGATGGTGAGGTGCTGGTCTGGATGGCGAGGTGCTGGTCTGGATGGATGGCGGGTGCTGGTGTGGATGGTGGGTGCTGGTATGAATGGTGGGGTTGCTGGTGTGGATGGTGGGGTGCTGGTCTGGATGGTGGGGTGCTGGTCTGGATGGTGGGTGCTGGTGTGGATGTGGGGTGCTGGTGTGGATGGTGGGGTGCTGGTGTGGATGGTAGGGTGCTGGTCTGGATGGTGGGGTGCTGGTCTGGATGGTGGGGTGCTGGTCTGGATGGTGAGGTGCTGGTCTGGATGGATTTTGGGGTGCTGGTGTGGATGGTGGGTGCTGGTGTGGATGGTGGGGTGCTGGTCTGGATGGTGAGGTGCTGGTCTGGATGGATTTTGGGGTGCTGGTGTGGATGGTGGGTGCTGGTGTGGATGTTGGGGTGCTGGTCTGGATGGTGGGGTGCTGGTCTGGATGGTGAGGTGCTGGTGTGGATGGTGGGGTGCTGGTGTGGATGGTGGGATGCTGGTCTGGATGGATTTTGGGGTGCTGGTGTGGATGGTGGGGTGCTGGTCTGGATGGATTTTGGGGTGCTGGTGTGGATGGTGGGGTGCTGGTGTGGATGTTGGGGTGCTGGTCTGGATGGTGGGGTGCTGGTCTGGATGGTGGGGTGCTGGTGTGGATGGTGGGTGCTGGTATGAATGGTGGGGTTGCTGGTGTGGATGGTGTGGGTGCTGGTCTGGATGGTGAGGTGCTGGTGTGGATGGTGGGGTGCTGGTGTGGATGGTGGGGTGCTGGTCTGGATGGATTTTGGGGTGCTGGTGTGGATGGTGGGGTGCTGGTCTGGATGGATTTTGGGGTGCTGGTGTGGATGGTGGGGTGCTGGTGTGGATGGTGGGGTGCTGGTCTGGATGGATTTTGGGGTTCTGGTCTGGATGGTGGGGTTCTGGTCTGGATGGTGGGGTGCTGGTCTGGATGGTGGGTGCTGGTCTGGATGGTGGGGTACTGGTCTGGGGGGACAGCCTTGGTGGTCTGCTTGGGTTTTCCTTCTCTCCCCTCTAACATGGTGGCTCAGATGTGGCCTCTGGTGCCTCCCGGATTATTCCTGGGGGCTGGTCTTCCATCCAAAGGACCCCAGCTTAAGTCATGGGAAAAAAGATGGTGACAGCCAGGAGCAGAGAGCCAGGGGCCTTGGGCAGGCTTGTTTCTTGCTTTGGGAGGTTCTTGGTTTCTGAGTGGGTGAGGGGCTCCTTAGCTCTCTCTGCCCCTCCCCATCAGGCTCCACTTCTGGCTCAGGGGCTACCCCTGCCTCGTGGTGACATCTGTGTTCCTGGTGCATCCGCCCAGCCCCAGAGATTTTGTTAACTGAGGGTGTTGGTCACCAATGCGTTCCTGCGTCCTTTCCTCACTGCCAGGCCCCACCAGAGGGGAGGGTGGGGCCACCTCTTCCTCCCAGCCCTGGGTGTCCCCACCCTGGCCCCTGCCTCACAGGACTGTGACTGCCTGGTCACTGTTCACCTCTCTGCTGGACTGAGACCCCTGCCCCAGAGGTTACCAAGGGACCCCCAGGCCTGAACAAGCTGGGCCCCAAGGGGAGGTGAGGGGCTGGGGGTATGTTCCTCAAAGGAGGGCACACGGACAGGAGGGGGACGGGGGCTGGGGGGCAAGGACACAGGGCCCTCCCCAGGCTCGCTGGCAGCCCATTGTGCTGGGCTGGAAGGTGTCCCAACCTGAGGACACCCAGGGGCAAGGGAGCCACTGGCCCGAGCCTGAGATCTCTGAGTGGGGCCAGGCAGCCCTCGCCATGCCAAGGGCATCCCTAATCCACCCCTACACACCAGCGGAAGCCACTGGCAGTGAGGGCCCAGGGCCACCAAGCAGGGCTGGGGCAGGAAAGACCAGCAGGTGCAGCTGAGGGAAACGGGGAAGTCACGGGGCTGGGAGCCGGGGCCGCTCACTCTGGCCTCCTCTGAGGGGTCCACTGGGGTTCCGGCTCCGCAGACCCTGGCTCTGCAGCCTCAGGGCCAACTTCCCGCTTGGAGAAAGGGCAGCGCTTGTCCGGGGACCCACCACATCCATCCTCGTAGGGGGCTGTCTCCACCCAGGGTCCCCCCCTCCACCCCCTCATTCCTCCCAGTGGTGAAAGGACAGTGAAGGAGGAGGGCAGCCCAGGAGTGGACATGGAGTGACCAGGAGCTTCCTGGGGGGTCCGGGAGGTGGGGCACACCCTATCCCACACCAGGCCTGCGGGCCTCGACGGGGCAGCAAGACGAGCCCCGGGCCCGCACTGTGTGTGTCAGGGTGCGTGTCATGCGCGGAGCCTGGCAGCATCCACTCCTGCCTGAGCCGGGCTCCTGTTAGGGGTGCCTGCGGGTCTGGCTGTGTTCAGGAGCCAAGGAGGCGGCCCCTCACTTCCCACTGCCCATCAGGGCTCTGCAGTCCAGGTCTGGCAGCGGCCTTCCCGTGGTCCGGGTCTGGCAGCAGCCTCCCCACCCCATGCCCACACACGGTGTCTTGAAAGCCTCTCGGCCCCTGACTGCCGGCCCTGTGCGCACAAACGCTTCACGCCCCATTTCCAGCAGCTCTCAGCAACTTTGGCGTGGGGGTGTGCTGGTGCCTGGCCACTCCCATTGTGAATGGGGACACACCTGCCGCATCCCTTCCATCCTAGTGACTGGACCTGCTCTGGCCAACAGCGGCCAGCAGAGACATCCACCCCAGCTCTGTCTGCTGGCCTGAGGCTGGGCTGTGTGTTGGGCCCCTGAGGACACGGCCCTCCCGCCTCCTTCCTGAGAATGGCTCCTGTCTCTAGGAGGAGGCCTCGGGCATTAGGGGCAGGGCCAGCCTCCTGCTTCCACCTCTGTGTGCTCAGCCTCTGCCAGACATGGGCTACACCTGGGGTGCAGGGTCCAAGCTCCAGGATCCCCGAGATTCTCAGTGGGAAGAGGGACCCAAGCTGGCCGAGAAGGGCACAGGCTCTGTCGCGTGGGACCGGGCCCCGCAGAGCCCCTGTGGGGAGAAGGAGCTCTCAGAGCTGAGCTGTCCCAGCCTCAGCGCGTCCTTCCCGGGTGGACATGGCTGGGTCCAGCGAGCCCCGCTCAGCCCTTCGCAGGCAGACTTGGCAGGCACCCTGGGCCTGGTCCCACTCTCACCAAATAGCATTTTGATGAGTTAAGTGTGAGAGAATTAAAAACAACCCGATTAAATTTCCTTTATAAATACACGTGGGTTTGGAAATCAAGGGGAAAAGCGGCTTTGGGCTCATAAAACGCTGCGTACGCTTTCCCTGCAAGTGTGAGGGAAGGTGGCTGGCAGGTCCTCGGCACGGGACTCCCTGCTGAACCGAGCTGAGCCAGCCCAGGCCATGACCCATGCAGGCTCTCACCCTGCTCCCAGCCCCAGTTCCCAGCTTGGACAGCGTAGAGGCAGGTCCACGCAGGTGCACACCCTGCCCATGCCCTGTAACCCCGAGCACCACCAGTACGATGCCAGTGCCTGCGGCACCGACCTGCCTACAATTATCTCATCCTCATGACCGTCTGCCATGTCAGCCGTGCTGTGACTGCCCCCACCACGCAGGCAGCGGGAGTTGCCCAGGTGGCTGAGTTAGTGGCAGGGCTGCCCTCCTCACCAGGCACACGGCCTCTGTCGCCCTTCCTGCTATCGAAGTTGTCGCTCAGTCACTTGGGAGCAGCCTGGCCTGCAGTGGGGGAGCCCAGGTCCTAAGCCCCTTGCCCGTGGGTCTGAGCTCCAAGGGAGGGAAGGGGGGCAGCTGGGCCCATGTGGTGGGGAAGGGGTCCAGGCAGTGGAATGTTTGAGGTCATTGGAAATGCAAACAGAATCATTAACAGCTTCCAAAAATAACCCAGCAAGAGTGAGATTCCCAGGAGGCTCTGCCAAGCAGCGGAGCTTCGACTAGGGGGGTACCTCTAAGGGAGCCGGTGGCCAGCAGGTCCGGGGCTGGCCGGGTGGCGGTAGCTGGGGGTGGGGGCGGGGGGGCTCCAGTGGGTGCTCCTCAGGCGACTTGGGCTTTGCCTGCAAAATGGGCCAACAGGAGGTCTGGTAACAAGGGGTCTGGTGCCGGATGAGGCTCCACTATTCGCCCACTCAAGCCCTGTCTTAAAAGCTCACTTTTAATGCTCCTGTTTATTGGCCATCAGCCCTCACAGGTCAGGCAGTGAGCGTCTGGGATCTTCTTTAATAGCTTTACTGCGGGACAGTTGGCTAACAAGAAATGGCACCGTTTTAAGCATGCAGTGTGATGAATTTTGGCAGGTATGAGCCTGCGAAACCCTCCCCACAATCAAGTTCGTGAGCATCGCCATTGCCCCCCAGAAGTCCCCCCTGCCCCCCACAATTAAGGTCGTGAGCATCTCCATTGCCCCCCAGAAGTTTCCTTCTATCCCCCATAATCAAGGTCATGAGCATCTCCATTGCCCCTGGACGTCTCCACCTGCCCCTCTGCCAGCTCTCCCTCTTGCTGTCCCCCTTCCCCAGGCGACCATGGACCTGCTGCCTGTTGCTGCGTTTCCTAGAATCTCACGGGAGGGGAATCACAGGCCTGCACTCTTTTGTCTTCTTTCTCTCGGGGTCATCTTTCGGAGGCTGGTGCTATCGCAGCTTCTGTCTGCAGTTCAGGCCCTCGGATAGGACATTCCTCATAGTGTGAGCTGCTGCTCATATATTCTTCCTGCTTTTGCGTATTCATTCAAACAAGTCTTCAGTGTATTCATTCAAACAAGTCTTCATTTCACTTTGGCACTTGGAGTAGGTTTTTCCTGGGTGTGGAATTGTGAACTCGCAGGTTTTAGTGTGTGGGGTTTGTTCCCTTTTGGGACTTTAAAGCGGCCAATCCACCACCTCCTTGCTTGCGCCGTTTCTAGCCAGAAGCCATCACCATTCCTCTGCGGCAACACCTCTTCCTTCTCCGGCTGCTGTGAAGATGTCCCGGGCCTTGCCTTCGGGCAGCTTTATCATGAACATATTCTCTTTACTCAGGTTAAACCATTGACCCCCACAGCCTCTCTTTCAGGTTAAAAAAATAAACTGAGGCCTGGGAGGTGAGCTGCCTTTTCCAGGGTCACTGGACATTGGAATCTGAGCCACATCTGCCTGACTCCAGAGCCTGCACCCACAGCTGCTCTGTCGCCCGGGTGGACTGTGGCAGGCCAGCCAGTGTGCGGGGGTCCTGGGTGGGGACACAGGCTCTAAGGACCCAGGCCCACCCCTGGGGTGCGCAGACGTGCGGCTCTGTGAGCACAGAGGAGGCTATGTCCCGAGGGCTGCAGGGAGGGAGCTGCCGGGGCCTCCAGATCCGTCACACTGTGGGGCAACAAGTCCCCTGGGGCTGTTTCTACAGCCCTGTCTACAGATGGAGGCCTGGGGGACCCTCAGCCCCCACGTGGCAAGTGCTGTGAAGACGCGTTTCAGTTTTCACGGGGACGTTTCTTCCCTCCAGTGTCCTTTCCTCTCACCATCGGGGTGGAACCCTGGCCTGATCAGGTTGATTTACACCAAAGTCTCTGCTGTGGCCTCGCTGGGGCAAGTGGCCTGAGGGACAGGCCACAGCTGTCAGGGTGAGCAGAGTGCCTGGGCCACCCCCGGCATTACCGAGGGGTCAGGCGTGACCAGGTCCGTCCTCTTGCCCAAGGGCAGAGGCTGCATGCTCACCTGCACATGTACCTCTGGGGCCAACGCAGGTGTCGTGAGACCTGGCAGGTGCGGAGCGGGAAGCAGACCCTGACGAGAGGGACACCAGTGCCTGGGTGCCATGGGAGGCACCTGGGACTCCAGCTTCCTCGTCAGGAGCTTCGGGAGGGTCAACCAGCCTGGGGTGCACGCAGGGTCCTGCCCCAGAGGGGCGGCCTGGGATGCCGGGGAGTGGGCCCTGCAGAAGAGAGTGCCAGGCCATGCAGGCCTGCTGGGCCAGTTTCTTCCCAGACTTTCTGGTCGTGAGCCCCGAATGGGGCCCTGGGAACTAGGGGAAGGCATTCTATGCCCCGGTGAGGGGCAGCCCCAAGGTGGGGAGGCTCATCCCCGCCGGAGGCTGGAGTCCCGGCCGTCACGTGGCCTCTTCTCGCTGACATGTCACTGCCTCTGCCAGGGCCAGGGCCAGGGCCGGGGCCGGGGAAAGTTCACCCTCTTGCCAACCACAACTGGCAGCTCTGGTGAGAGTGCAGAGCAGGCTTTTTTGGAGCTGAATTTACTTGATATTTCCCCGCTCCGCTGGGCCGGTTCCAGGGCTGCAGTCCACGAGGCTGCAAGTGAAGAGGCGTCTTTGTTTCTTTAATTTTGCCCGTTGGAAAACTCCGGTATTAATATTTATGAGAAATGACCTAATATCCACGCCGCCTGCCGTATGTTTGCTTAACATATTTAATGTGATTTGGGGGCTGCGTGTACTTTTTTAACTGCCCCGGTGAGGGGGGCCTGACCTATCTCCTCCCCATCCCCCTGCATGGTAAAATGGCAACGTTCTCTTTGAGGTCTCGAAAGTTCATTTATTCGGTAGCTTTGGAAAGGCCTTGTGGCCCCCACCTGGCCCGGGCCCTGGAGGGATAGCCTCACTCCGCACAGTCGCCCAGGGCAGGAGGCTGGGGGTCTGTAGACCTGTCCCATCCGGAGCCGGAGTCGGCACACTCCACGCAGGCGCCGGGGCAGGAAGGTAGGGGTCTGCAGACCTGTGCCATCCAGAGCCGGAGTCGGCACTCGGGGAGGACTGGAAGTGGCTTTCTTCAGGAAAGGGAGGAAAAACATTTGAATGATTTCTGAAAATAGCTCCTTGGGTAGTTATAAGACAGCAATTTAAATAAGTGCTTTCTGCCTGTTTCTCTTGAACATAAAGGTAATTGTTTTTGCCCCAAAATAGATGGCCAGTTTCACTGTAACTTGATTTTTCTCCACCATCCCTTTGTGCACTGTATTAGCTAATGCGGGCCACAGGTGAGCCCCACGAGGCAGCCAGGACCTGGCACCTGGCCTGGGCCATTCGACCTGACCCCAGCCAGGCTATTGGCTGCATAGAAAGAGCCGGGCCTTTGCAGCCGGAGAAATGCCAGCTCGAAATCCAGCTCTGCTGATTAGAAGCTGTGTGACTTTGGACTCGTTATTTCACCTCTCTGAGCCCCAGTTTCCTCAGGGGCAACGTGAGAACAGAAGCATTCACACTTTCTGGCTCACAGAGTCGTGTAAGGCTCAGGAAATGCAGCCGGTCTGTCCTTGAACTTTCTGCAAGACAGCGGGTCCAGCCTCCCGTGCAGTGGCTCAGAACCGCCCCCCCGGGCATTCCTGGGGCTCCGTGGTGGGTCCTGGATGCTCCCTGGGCAGCCAGGAACATGAGGCATCTCATCCCTCCTGGCACACGCAGATGCTGACTCCTAGGCCCAGTCAGCCAGTCCCCTCGGACAGCCAGAGGCCATGAAGTCAAGGGGCTCTGGTCAGTGAGGGGCCTTGCTTGCCCAGCCATCACCATGCACCAGAACTACAAACGACCTGTCCCTCTGTGCCATCTCTCAGGCTCTGGAGCACACAGGCTCTCAGCAGCAAGGTGTCCAGGGCACTCCAGCCTGGAGACCTGTGCGCCAAGAGCCCACATACCGAGAAACTAAAAGGGGCCCCAGAGAAAAACCTCTCCCATACCAGAGCTGCTCCTCCTGGGGCTGAGACAGGCCCTGCGCTTCGCCTGCTGGATGTGGGGCAGGAGGATATCCAAGCACTGCCATCCTGCCGGGGGTCCAGTGGCCAAGGGTGGGAGATCTGTGTGATCCCTGAAACCCACCACAGACAGAGGCTCTGAGTCCTGTTCCAGGTGACCAGGCAGGACCACTGGCCAGTCACTTTCTGGGTCCAGCCATCAAGTTAATCACTCATGTTGTTCCTGCAACCGCCCTTCCGGGGTGGCGTGGTTTCCCTTTTTACAGCCTGCAACACTGAGGCTTCAAGGCATTCAGCAGCTGGAGCCCCCAGGCAGCAGGCAGAGCCGGGCCGAGAAGCTCCTTGGGTCTGCCGCGTGCCTGATCTGGCCTCTCAGATGCATCTGCCTGTGATCCAGCCTCGGATGACAAAATGACAGAAAACAAAGCTGCCATTCCTCCCATGTCCACAGCATCAGCCAGGCAGCCTGGGTCCCAACCTCCTCCAGACCCACCAGTGTGGACCCATCACCCACAGATGCCTTGGACAGCATCCGCCAGCCCTTTCCACCTCTGTCTTCTCCTTTGTGGAGAAGGGCCTGTGACAGCAGGCCACCCAGGGAGCCGGGCAGGGGCAGGCAGTGAGGGTTGAGGGTTGAGGTGGGGCTGAGGGAGACCCTGGAAGGGACCCCGACCCTGTGAGTTATTGCAGTGCCCTGGCAGTGGGCCCCGGTGTGCTCATCTGAAAATGAGGCCCCGCCAGGATCTTCCCCCAATGCTGCCCGGTGGAATGAAGATGCGGCCCCCCACCCTGAGTGCTGGTGAGAGACACAGCCAGCTGCCGCCTTAGCCCGGCCCCTCAGCCTCCGGGCAGAGGACACCAGCACGCGTGATCAATCAGTCCCAACACTTCCCAACATGCTTCTCGAGTTACACACCGCGGGGATGATGTCATAGCGGCCGCCAGCCGGAGCTAGGGAAGAAAGAGGCCCCTCTGTTTCAAACCCATGGGCCAGGACAGGCCAGCTTCTCGGGCATTGGAATTTCTCTCCCTGACTTGGCTTCAGAAATGAGAGGAGTGCTGAAACCTTTGAGGTTTTTTCTTCAGATTTTGAAAGCTATATATGTTTACTCTACAGAGGAAGAAATAGAAAATATTCCAAATCTCACTTCATTATATTTTCTTCTGTTTCCATCACGTACCTCTACTTACCTACTCACCAGCTCATTGATCCATTGATCCTTCATTCTGTCCATCCATCTATCCATCAATCCATCCATGCATCCATCCATTCATCCATCATCCATCCATCCATCCATCCATCCATCCTCCATCATCCATCCATTCATTCACCCATCCATCCACCATCCATCAGTCCATCCACCCATCCATCCATCCATCCATCCATCCATCATCCATCCATCCACCATCCATCAGTCCATCCACCCATCCATCCATCCATCCATCATCCATCCATCATCCATCCATCCACCATCCGTCCATTCACCATCCATCTACCATCCATCCATCCATCCATCCATCCATCCATCCATCCTCCATCCTCCATCCATTCATTCACCCATCTATCCATCATCCATCCATCCATCCATCTATCCATACATCGATCCATCCATCCATCATCCATCATCCATCCATCCATCCATCCATCATCCATCCATCATCCATCCATCCACCATCCATCCATTCACCATCTATCTACCATCCATCCATCCATCCATCCATCCATCTATCCATACATCGATCCATCTATCCATCATCCACTTATCTATTCTTTCTTCCTTCCTTCCATCCATTCATCCATCATCCATCAATCATGCATTCATCTATCTTTTTCATCCTTGCTTCCTTCCATCTATTCACCCATCATCCATCAATCATTCATTCATCTATCTTTTCTTCCATCCATCCATCCGTCATCCACTTATCTGTTTTTCCTTCCATTTATCCTTCCTTTCTTCTTTTCTTTCATCCATCCATCATCCACTTATCTTTCTTTCCTTCCTTCCTTTCCTCTTTCCATCTATTCACCCATCATCCATCAATCATTCATTCATCTATCTTTCCTTCCTTCCTTCCTTTCATCCATTCATCCATTTATCCATCCATCCAGCCATCTCTCACATCAAACCATATGGAATGGCTGATACTCAATGTATGAAATATTGATCATCTGTTCTCATCCTTTTTTATTTTTGAAAAATCTACATGTGCCTTTTGCAACTTGCTGCTGCCCCTTAATGACATTACTATGACAATTTGCTTGAGAATCTTTTGTTGCGAAGAATCTTCAGGAAACACCCATCTGGCAGCATGGTGGGTGTGGAGGGCCTCAGCTGGTCAGCGGCGTGCAAGGCTGCCCTCTCGGGGCACAGGGCACAGTAGAGCAGCAAGGCGACTTGAGTGAGTGCCATGTTCATCTTGATTCACAGCAACAGGTCAGGCAATTTTATAATGAATGGCAAGACACCTTCAGAGCAGCCTGGGCCCCCAGAGGCTGATGGCAGGGATCTCCCACCTTGCCACTCCCTGCCGTGCAGTCCTGGGCCAACACCTGAACCTCTCAGGGTCTCCACTTCCTCTGCTGTGAAATGGGACTGCAGGTGGCAGCTGTCTCCAGGTGAGAAGAATGGCCCTGGACCAGACCAGGCTGGGGCCAGCTCAGCGTGGGCTTAGGGAGAGCTCTCCCCATCCTTGTTCTTCTTCCCGACCCGGAGGGGTCAGAACCATGGCTAGACGGGGAAGGAAGGCAGAGCCAGGGGCTCCCCCCATTCCCAGGGGTGACCCGCCAAGCCAGGGAGGCAGAGAAGCTTTGGCTATAAACGAAATGTTCAGCATGGCCTGTTACATGGGCCGGGCACTTTCTGCAAATCTGGTGGCATAGAATAGAGACACATAGAATAGGTGCCAGGCCACACATGGATGGCTGGAAAAACAATCCCCAGAACCCAACCATGTTTAGCTCTCTGAGTGGATCCAGAGAAGGTGGCCTCCCTCCATCCATGGGCAGATACACTGGGAGGGCCCTGGGAGGTGGTGGGTGCTGCTTTTGGATGATGCCCATGAGGCTGAGGCTCCCTTGTCAGGAGACGGTATGTTCTGGTTCCAAAGGACGAAATCCTTTCCTCCAACAAAAAAAGCTATGAGTGGACCCCGACCAACCAGGCCCTTGAATATGCCAGGGCCTGTGTCTAGATGTGGCATTAAAGCAGAAAAAAGGCAGGTCATAAAATAATGCCCTCCTAACAGGGATGGTGTGGCACCTTCAGTTTTGTATGTGTGTATGTGAGTGTGTATAAGTGTGTAGGAGTGTGTGGCCATGTGTATGCATGTGTGAGGGTGCAGGAGGGTGTGAGTGTGAGCCTGAGACTGTGTGCTGCTGCGGGGAGGACAGGGTCCCTGCCTGGCCTCCTCCCATCACAGCATCCTTGGCCTTGCATCTCAGCATCATTCCACGGCCCCTCCCTGCCCCACAGAGCTCTGCGGTGGCCCCTCAAGAGGGATGCGCCTGGTCGTTGCCTGCTGCGGAGCTGGGGCTGCACATGCGGGGCCACCCTGGCTCCACGTGGCCCAGGTTGGCCGCCCCCACTGACTGCAGCCATAAAGCCTGTGCCCTGGTGGTCAGTCCCCGCCCCCGCCGCCAGCCCACCTCCACTTCTAATTGGGCCGCAAAGCCGTTTAATGGTGTCTGCCACGTCTGCAGGGCTGCTCGGGGCGGAACAATGCGCTATTCATGTCCCACACAGCACACTAGTGATCCGGCTAATATCTTTAAGCTAAAAAACAAGGCTTAATTGGAACAGATGCTGCAAATTCCAGTGCAAAAGGCCAGCTCCCATGCGACCTAAACCAGGTATGTGCCAGCACTTCGCGTTTAATAGCAGCTTTTATTTTTTTACTGGCATGTACAAAACTCACTAATACTCTGCACAGCAGACTGGTGACGGGTCTCTCAGAAAACTTCCGTGGGTGCAAGGCCTGCGGAGCCCTGTGGCCGTTGTTTGGGCTGCAATAAAAAGGTACCCGGCCATTGGGCAAGCTGTTTCCTCGTGGACGCTGGTCTCTCCTCTCCCCTGGGTTGAGGCTCTTGTGGCCTTTCCAGGACTGCCACCAGGCTGTTAGAACTCAGCACTGAACACTCCCAGTGAATCAATCAGGCCTGTTCAGCAGCTGCCAGTCTTTGTGGCCATGGCCTCCCCTGGCCAGGAAGCCTCTGTCCTCCGGACACCGCCCAGCCTTTTCCCTGCTGCTGCGCCACGGCCCTGACCACAAATTCCTGCATTTTGCTCTAAGACTACAGCTTTTTGGCAGTGTACTCCCATTCTGAATATATTTGCCGAGTCTTCCAATCTAGAAGAAAACTCCCTGAAGTCAGGGGCTGGCTGTGTTTTACACGTAGATTACATTGCTAAACAGAACAGGGACTTTTTTCCTCGTCTTCCACTTTTTCAGAGAAAGAGCCATAGCTAAGGAGACCCAGAAGCAGCCTTGCCCAATCCAAAACCCTTTTCCATTCAGCCACCTGAAGCTGTTGCTGCTGGAACTGTCGTATCCAGGCCTGGAAGCTGCTCCTGGTATCTCAGGACATTGTTTCTGTCACAAAAGTTAAAATAGGTACAGCTTCCTGGCTAGTGAGGACTCCCATTTGCTGGAAGTACTGAGCCCCCAAGGGAGCTGTTGCTGGGATTTATCTGAAAAAATGCCTCAGAAGGGGACCTTGGCTTCAGGTAGAGTCCAAGGCTGCAATATCTGCAATCTATCCATCCATCCACCCACCCATCCATCTATCCTCCATCCATCCATCTACCCATCCATCATCCATCATCCATGCAACCATTCATCCATGCCTCCATCCATCCACCCACCCATCCATCTATCATCCATCCACCCATCCATCCATCCATCTGTCCATGCTTCCATCCATCCATCCACCCATCCATCCTCCATCCATCCATTCATCATCCCACTCATCCACCCACCCATTCTCCGTCACCCATCCGTCCATCATCCACTCATTTATCCATCCATTCTCCATCCTCCATATATTCATCCTCCATCCATCCAACCATCATCGATCCATCCACCATCCAGTTATCCATCCATCCTCCACTCATCCATCCTCCATCCATGTATACTCCATCATCCATCCATCCATCCATCCATCCATCCATCCATCCATCCATCGTCCACCACCCACCTGTCATCCATCTATCCATCCATCCATCTATCCATCCATCCTCCATCCATTCATCCATCCTCCATCTTCCATCCATTTGTCCATCCATCATCCACTCATCCACCCATCCAATAAATACCTGGCCCTGATAAGTGCCAGCCAGTTCGTGGACTCTCTTCCTCCCCCACCTCATGTATACTGCACATGCTCTTGTGGCTGCTGGAGGGGCTCTGGAGGAGGCTGGGGGCCTGGCAGGTAGTGGAAGCTGGAAGGGCAGGGACGTCCATGAGCAAACGTAACCCATGCAGAGGCAGGGTGAAGGATGGGTTGTCTGTCTGTGCCTCTGCCTCACACCTGGAGGGCTTCCCTCCCACAAAAAGGCTCTCCCTGCTCAACCCGAATCCCTCTAAGAAACCCCTCCTTGAGCACAGGGTCTTAAAAACCTTTGGATGATTAGCGAGCAGAGAAAGGGGAGCTTAACACTGGGGAAGTGAGAGTCAGGGGCCATTAACTGGGGGCCGGCCCACCCTCCATGCCTTCCTCTGGGTGACCAGGTGTGCCCCCTGCCCTCTGCCAGTGCCCAGGCCAAAATGTGGGTGGGATGGGGGTGGCCCTCCCATGACCCCTATCTGTGGTCCTGGCTGCTAGACCTGGGCCAGCATTCCAAGATCCTCCAGGTTCTCTGCCAGGCCTCTCCTTGGTGGCAGCAGCAGAGAAGATGCCCAGGATCCCGGCGGGCATAGCCAGTGTCAGCCAGGAGCAGAGCCCAGGCAGCCTGGCCCTCGGTTCAGCTGAATGAGATCCCAAGCTCTCAGCTCTTCAGGCCATCAGCTCTCCACTGTGGGTGGCAGACGGCAGAGTCAGTAGCCAGCACGGGCCATGCGCTCTGCATGCCTGGCTGTGTGGGGTCCTCCAGGCAGTGGCAAGTGAGAGGGACTGGGGAATTTTCAGAAAGCCAGGGGACCAGAACTCAGGTCTGTGCCTCTCAGGACTTGAGAAGCCCCTTAGGATGATGTACGCACGCCCCTGTCCATGTGGGAGAAATGTGAGCGACACCATCAGGGCTGTGGCTCTGCCCTGAGGGCGAAGCAGATGCGCGAGGTTGGACGGGGTGGCTGCCCCACGAGACGTGGGACTTGGTCAGGGCCAGGGAGGCATGCAGGGACGGAGACGGACCCTGCGGAGCATCAGAAGGTCACTTGAGTTTCTGTTTCTGTGGCCTTCTTGGAGGTGCTTTTTAGGAGCATGGAATCTTTTGATCATTGAGAAGTGTGAGAATAGCAGGTCGAACACACTTGACACTCAGCTGTGTGGCCAGTTGGGTTCATGGCAATGGATTCCGCATTGCCCTGTCCCGTTCCCACCTGGAGCCCTCACATGTAGCATTTATCACCCTCACACCGGGCTCTCACTCTTCGCTTCAGTAATTCACAGGCAGGCCTGGTGGTCTTCCAGTGCGTGTTGAGAAGTGGCCGCATTGCTCTGTGTCTCCGTGGCCCACAGTGAGACCATCAGCACCTGGTGTGGGTGAAACTCCCATTGTGCCCACTGAGGCCTGAGAGATAGGTGGTCACTCCTGCTTCAATTAGCATCTCCCTAGTGACCGGTGACAAGTGTTTCTGCCCAGGTGCCCAGACATTTGCCTTTCTGCCACTGTAAAATGGCCCTTTACAGCCTGTACCTATTTTTCCATTGGATTGTCTTGTCATTTCTATTTTTTCTTGTTGCGGTTTATTTTTATTTTATTTTATTTTATTTTTTGAGACAGGATCTCACTCTATCACCCAGGCTGGAGTGCAGTGGTGTGATATTGGCTCACTGCAGCCTCAACCTCCTGGGCTCAAGCGATTGCTGGGACCACAGGTGCACCCTACCATACCAGGCTAATTTTTGTATTTTTTGTACAGCCAGGGTCTCACCATGTTGCCCAGGCTGGTCTTGAACTCCTGGGTTCAAGGGATCCTCCTGTCTCAGCCTCCCAAAGCACTGGGATTACAGGTGTAAGTTGCTGCACCTGGCTTACTGTGGTTTATTTTTTAATGAACAATTTTATTTTTTGTTTGTATATCTTTTATTTGTTTGTTTTTTGAGACAGAGACTCCTTCTGTTGCCCAAGTTGGAGTGCAGTGGTGTGATCTCGGCTCATTGCAAGCTCTGCCACCTGGGTCTAAGTGATTCTCATGCCTCAGCCTCCTGAGTAGCTGGGATTAGAAGCGTGTGCCACTGTGCCCAACCTAATGAACATTTTATTAAAAGACAACACACATACAGAGAAAATGCAAAAGTCAGTGTGCAATTGGTTGAATCTTCACAAAGTGGACATACCTATGTATTCAGCAACCAGGTCCAGAAACAGCAGCCTGGGCCCCAGATGTCCCAGGGGCTCCTCCCACCACCCCTCACCTTTCACTCCAAAGGCAGGGGCTGTTGTGACTTGAGCCAGCGTGGATTCCCCCTGCCGTCTGCACTTTACTGAAGTAGAATCATGCAGCGGGCTGTCTTTCAGGTCCGACCTCTTTTGTGCACGCCTCATCTTCGTGAGGTGCATTGCGTCACTGCAGGGAGAAATCGTGCTTGTTCCTCTGCAGTATCCCCTCATTTCAATGTCTATGTATTTATCCATTTTAATATGCATGGACTTTCAACAAGTTTCCAGTTTTAGACTATTTTACTTAAAAGTCTTACCGACATTCTTGTAAATGCCTTTTGATAGGTACTTGTGCCATTTCTCGAGTGTAAGCCTGGGGTGGAATTCCTGGGCCAGGAGACACATGTCCTGGTCAGGGGGGACTTGCAGACAGACTCTCAAAGCATCTGCCCCCACAGACGCCCTCAGGCAGTGTGAGGACCTCCTGTGGCTCTGCGTTCTTCCCAGCACTGGGCTTGCCAGTCCTTCGAATTTAGCCAAGGTGCAGGTCTGTGGCGGTGGCTTAGTGTGCTCACAATATGCATTTTCCTGATGGCTGAGGCTGGGAATTCTTAAATGTTTATTGGCCATTTGGTGCTCCTTTTCCATAAACAGCCTGTTCGAGACTTTTGCCCAGGCTCATAGGAGGTTGCCTGTGGTTTTCTCATTGGTCGGTGTGGGCCCCACCTGTGTTGCAGAAGCAAGCCCTTTGTCAGCGACCTGCTGCGAGTGTCCCATCCTTGGCTGCCACCTGCCTTTCACTCTCATAATAGTAGTGGGTGAAATGCCTTCATTTTCACATAGTTCAATTGATTCATCTTTATCTTATAGTTAGTGTTTTAGGTATTTGGTTTAAAATCTTGTCCAAGATCAGAATCTTGTGATCAAGAGCTGCATAAGGTCACGAATACGTTCCGTGATATCCTCTCGAGGTATTTTTCCTTTCATGTTTAGCTACAATCCACTGGGAATATTTAGTTTGCATGTTGTGAGGTGTACAATTTTTCATTTTTCCTGTACAACTGTCTAATTGACTCATTTATTAAAAATGCCATCTGTTTCCTCAAAGACCTAGAGACAGAAATACCATTTGACACAGCAATTCCATGATGGGGTATACACCCGAAGGAAGAGAAATCATCCTATTATAAAGACCCATGCAGACATATGTTCATTGCAGCACTATTCAAAACAGCAAAGACATGGAATCAACCTAAATGCCCATCAATGATAGACTGGATAAAGAAAATGTGGTACATAAACACCATGGAATACTATGCAGCCATAAAAAGGAATGTGATCATGTCGTTTGCAGGGACATGGATGGAGCTGGAGGCCATTATCCTTAGCAAACTAATACAGAAGCAGAAAACCAAATACTGCATATTTTCACTTATAAGTGGGAGCTAAATGATGAGAACACATGGACACACAGAGGGGAACAACACACACTGGGGCCTATGGGAGGGTGGAGGGTAGGAGGAGGGAGAGGATCAGGAAAAATTGCTGATGGGTACTAGGCTTAATACCTGGGCAATGAAATAATGTGTACAACAAACCCACATGATGCATGTTTACCTGTGTAATAAACCTGCACATCCTGCATATGTACTCCTGAACTTCAAATAAAAGTTTGAAAAAAATGCCATCCTTTCCCCACCATTTGGAACCTCCACCTGTGCAGAATTGATTTGCCACGTTTGTCAGAACCCATGTAAATGTCCATCTGTTTCTGGACTCAGTCTTGCTCCATGAGTCTGTAAGGATGACAATCGAATCAGGATGGAGCTTGTCAGTAATAAACAGAGAGAGAAGGCGGCTTTGATTTCTATGCTGCGTAACAAAGCAGTGAAAGCCTCGTGGCTCAGAACACCGCACGTTTATCATCTCATTGTTTCTGTGCAACAAGAGTCACAGTACAGCTTGGCTGTGTTCTTGGCTCAGGATCTCACAAGGCTGCGATTAAGGTGTCAGCCGGATCATGTTCCTTTCTGAATTTCAGTATCTTCTTTCAAGCTCTTGAGGTTTTTGGCAGAAGTCAGCTCCTTGTGATAGTAGAACTAAGATCCTCATTTTCTTGCTGGCTGTCAGCCAGGGTCTGTTCTCAGCTCTTAGAATCTTCTCTGATGCCCTTGCCATGTGGCCTCTCCATCTTCAAAGCCAGCAGCAAAGACCATCCCTGTTTAATCTCTCTCGTGCTTCACATCTCTTCTGCCAAAAGAACTCTGACCCTTTTTGAGTGCTCATCTGATTAGGTGAGGCCCATCCAGGGTAATCTCCCTCATGACAGATTTGCCACCTTAACTGCCTCTGCAAACCCCATCCTGTTCCTCTCCCCACTGCTGTGTGTTGGGTGTGTTGGGAGTGGATGGCTTGTCTTCTGCTGGTCAGTTCCAGACCTGGGAGAGGAGCACTCATTATTGGCTCCTCTGTTATTGGCTCTGAGACAGTGCAATAACAACATGGAAATTCATCCTCCCATAGCAATACAATTCCTGGTTGTGAGCTCAGCACATGACTGCCCAGAATAAGCCCCACAACCCAGCCTGCCTTCCAGCTAGTTGTCACCATGGTGGCAATTTGACTAATTGGAGTGGGAGTGCTATGTATAATTTCTTGACTGTGTTCTTACAGGTGTTCTGACCTTTCTTGTCACTTCTGTCCTGTGTATTGACATACGATTGTAGTGTTTAATCATCTTGGAGCAGACAGCTGAGGGTCATACCCTAGAGTGCTCAGAACAAAATTGGAGTCTAATTCTTCAGATGACCTCCTAAAATGGGACCATGATACCAGTGTTGGATTGGATGGCCTCTCCATGTTAGGTGAGGGAGAATGAAAACTTATGTGTTTAAACCACTGTATATTTGACATTTGTCCCTCTCAAATGCCTTCAAACCAAAGCCTAATTAATACTCATGGCAACCAACCTGAATTCAACTCTCTAATGTTACGATTAAACCATCCTTGCATTCCTCTGATAAATCCAATTTGGTCACGATATTTTGTTTTTTAATTTATATTTGCAGGTTTCACATCGCTGGATTCAATTTTTGGGTATGTTATTTATTACTTTTAAGAAATTAATGTTTGTACGTGAATTTACCTAAATTTCTCCTTCTTATGTTGTCTTTTTCTGATCCTGAATATCAAAGTAATTTTAGCATCATTAAGTCATTTGATGGGCACATTTCCTTCTTTATATTCTTTGAAGCCATTTTTTGGAATTGAGACTGTATAGAATATTGTGGAGACTACTCTTCAAAATTCTCTGATTCTAATGGGGTATTTTATGGGTATATTTCAAATTATCCTTAATGCTCAAATAAAAAAGTGATATTTATATCACAGATATTTATATTTCTCTTCTAGTCAGTTTTTTAAAAAATTACAAACTTCATTTGAATTTCATAATTTTTCCCCAATGTATTGGTTTTTTTTCCAGGATACCATCTAGAACCTATATTGTATTTAGTTGTCATGTCCTCTTGGTCTCCTCCAATCTATGACAGTTCTTCAGTCTTTCCTTGTTCACAGACATTGGCACTTCTGAAGAATATAGGTCAGGTATTTTGAAGAATGTTCATAAACCTGAATTTGTTTTGTTTTCTAATAAAATCAAGGTTGTGGATTTAGGGAAAAGTCCTCAGTGCATCATATTGGGGGCATGTGATGTCACATCATACTGGTAATGTTAAACGTGAGCCCTTGGTTAAGGTGAGGTCTGCCAGGTTTTTCGACTGTAGAGTTACTATTTTCCATTTGTAATTAATAAATATCTGAGACAAAATGCTTTGAGACTACGCAAATATCCTGTTCCTTCTTAAACTTTTACACACTAATATTAGTATTCATCAGTGGACCTTGCCCATAACAACTATTACTGTGGTTTTCTATTGGTGATTTTAAAAATTTGTACTAATTCATTTTACATTTCTGAATTGAAATGTTTCCCTAAGGAAGAGTTTCCAATTCTCTCATATTTACTTATTTATTCATCATTTTTATGAACCTGTGGATATTTTTCTCTTCTGGATTTTAGTCCATTACTATTATTTTTATTTTATTACTCAAATTGTCCCAGCTTTGGCTAGTGAAAGTTGAAAGTGAAAGAAGAAAGTTTTCAATCTTTTTGAAGTTGTTGTAAATGGAATTGTTTTCTTAATTTCATTTTCAGATGGTTCATTGCTAAAGTATAGAAATATAATTACTTTTTGTATATTGATCTTGTATTCCAAAACCTTGATGAATTTGTTTATTAGTTCTAACAGTTTTTTTAAATCCTTAGGATTTTCTACATACAAGGTTATGTAATCTGTGAATAGGTATGGTTTTGCTTCTTCTCCAATCTGGATGCCTTTTATTTCTTTTTCTTGCCTAGTTACCCTGGCTAGAACCTCAAGTCCAATGTTGGAAAGTTATGAGAACAGACATACTTGTCTTGCTCCTGATCTTAAGAAGAAAGTTTTCAATGTTTCATCACTAAGTATATTAGCTGTGGGTATTTCATAGATGTCTTTTATCAGGTTGAGGGAGTTTCTATTCTTAGTTTGTTGAGTGTTATAACTAAAGGGTGTTGGATTTTGTCAAAATGCTTTTTCTGTATCTATTAAGGTGATCATGATACTTTTGTCCTTTATTCTACCAATATATTATATTAGATTATTTTTATATGCAGAGCAAGTCTGACATTCTTAGAATAAATTTCACTTGTCATTGTATATAAGCTTTTTATATGTTGTTGAATTTGAATTGCTAGTATTTGTTGAGGATTTTTGCATTGATATTCATAAGGGATTTCGGTCTGTCATTTTCTTGGGATGTCTTTGCCTAGTTTTGGTATCAGGGTAATACTGACTTCATAGAATGAGTTTTATTTTTGTCTCTGTCTTTGTCTTTGTCTTTGACAGCTGGACTATGAAGTGTTTAATGTGCATCCCCTTTGAGTCTATTCTACTTAGACATCATGGAGCTTCCTGAATGTGTAAATTAATGATTTCAACAAATTTGGGAAGTTTGGGATCATTAGTTCTTCAAATTTCTTTCTTGTCCTTTCTTTTTGTCCTTTCATTCGGAGACTTCCATTGTACATATGTTGCTATACTTGATAGTGTCCCCACAGATCTTGGAGGCACTATTTATTTTTCTTTCTGTTCTTCAGACTGGATTATCTCAGTTTATTCAGCTTCAAGTTCATCAATTCTTCTACCAGCTCAAATCTGCTGTTGAGCTCATCTGGTGGATATTTCATTTCAGTTATACTTTTCAACTCAGAATTCCTATTTGATTTTAAAAAAGTAATTTCTATTGCTTTATTTATATTCTCTACTTGGTGACACATGGATTCTCATACTTTGCATTAGTTTTTCAGACATGGTTTGCTTCAGCTCTTTGAACATGTTTATAACAGCTGATTTAAAGTCTTTGTCTAATAAATCCAACACCTGGGCTTCCTCATGGGACAGTTTTTATTGACTGATTTTGTATCCAGTGTATACACTACAGTCTATACTACAGTGTATAAACTACAGTCGATACTACAGTGTATACACTACGGTCTATACTACAGTGTATACACTACAGTCTATACTACAGTGTATACAAAGAACAGGCTACACTGTCCTGGTTCTTTGCATGTTTCATAATTTTTTGTTGAAAAGTAGATATTTTAAATAATTTAATGTAGGAACTCTGGAAATCAGATTCTCCCCACAGAGTTCTGTTTTTGCCATTTGTTTTGCTGAAGTAAGCTATAAAGTCTGTGTTCTTTTCATGTATAGCCACTGAAGTTCGTTTTGCTTTGTGGTCAGTTAATGGCTGGGGAGAGATTTCCTTAAATACCTTGGAGCAACAAGTCTCCTTGATTTTGTGGAGGAGGACTTCAGTTCTCCAGCATCAGGCTGCAGCTCTGCCTTAGCTTTCAGTTCCTACTTGTGCAGAGTCTCAAGGTTAGCTAGAGGTGACAGGCTAGGGCCTCCTCAGGTCTTCCCTGGACATGTGCACAGCATGACACATGCATGTGGCCCTCTAGAATATTTTGGAATTTCCCCCTCCAGTAGTTGTTAGGCTGCCATTTGTCACAGCTATCATGATTGTCAGACTGTTGATTTTCAAGGCCACTACACAGCTGGGGAGAGAGAGATGAAATAGGTCAAGTTGAAACATCACACAGCTCTCTATTCTTACCTAGATTTGATCCTTTTTCTTAAACAAATGCTCTTCAAATTGTTGGAGGCTGTATTAGTCTGTTCTCCCATTGCTGTAAAAAAAAAAAATCCGAGAATGAGTAATTTATAAAGAAATGAGGTTTGACTGGTTCATGGTTCTGCAAGCTGTACAGGAAGTGTGGCAGCATCAACCTGGCTTCTGGGGAGGCCTCAGGAAACTTACACACTGGTGGAAGGCAAAGCGGGGAGTGAGCACTTCACACAGCTGGAGCAGGAGGAGGGGCAGGGAAGTGTCACACACTTTTAAACAACCAGATCTCACGAGAACTCATGCACTATGCAGTACCTGGCTGGGGGACGATGCTAAACTTTTCACAAGAACTTACCTCCCACAAGGCCCCACCTCCAACACTGAGGATTACAGTTCAACATGAGATTCAGTGGGGACACAGATCCAAACCACTGCCTCGAGTCTCCGTCCATCCTTACCCCAGGGCCACTTCTCTCCACTCAAGATGGATGCTCAGGTGCACGGCCCAGAGCTCTGCCCACCAAGAGGATGTCCCCGGACCCTGGTGAACTTCTAGGGCATCTAAGAAGTTAATTTTGACCATTTTATTTGCCAGGATTCTCCTTGCTTTTATGGAGGTGCATAACATGGGGGTCCTTAATCCGCTATTCTGGAAATGCTTCCCTTCAGGAGAGACTTGCAAAAAGGTCAGTCCGGATAAAGACAGATGCGCTTCTTTGTAATATTCCTGTGCTGGTGGGTAGGTTTGCTATACCCATTCCTTTCACTCAGGCTGTAGCTAGCAGGGACCATGGCTCTGTGCAAAAGTTTCCATTCCGACCCTTGCTTCTTGGGGATCTAAGAGCTTCATCCCCTGTCCTGGGAACCCATTGCAAGCTCCCTGATATTAAGAGCGGCATCTGGGAACCACCCCCAGGCAACTCCAGCATTAGGTCACCACAATTACTATTTTGGGTCATGTTATTCATTTTTGGGCCTCTTGAAATTTCCATTACTCTTTTGCAAGCTCAGCTTTCCATTTAAAGCATGCATATCCTATTTTACCTGGCATTGCTAAGCTATTTTTTAAAAAAACAGGAGTGACCTCAGGTTATCTTGATCAGAATTCTCCCTGGAAAAAGTTGCTCTCTGTATATTTTAAAACTCACAAAAACATGCACATACACAAGTGGCCAAGTGCAACACGCAGAAACAGGAATGTCAGCTATGCTGTGGGCGGTGGGTGGAGGTGCCTCGTATGAAGACAGGTAAGAGGGTCTGGCCTGGGCTCGGGGGTCTTCAGGACCACTTCATCCACCTGCAGCCCTCACTGGAGGTGTTTAGTGACACAAGAGTGCGGTGTCTGGGCTGCCGGCAGCAGGACTAAGGGAGCCTCCTGTTGCCCAGAGCCTCTGCCCTTCCATACCCGGCCTGCCATTCTTAGGCAGTGGTCTGGAACCCCTGGGACTATCAGGGCCTTGGGTGACACTTGCAGAGGTGCCCCCTCCAGCACTTGGGGAAAGTGGAAGATCCACATGTCCAAGGTCCAGGACAGCAGGTGCCAGGAGGAGTGCGAGGAGGAGGGGACGTGCTGAGAGAGGATGGAGGAAGCTGGTGGTCCCGGGAGCAGATCAGTTTGTAAGAGAACTTTCTGGGCTAGGAATGAGGGTGGGGCTGAAGGGAGAGTGGCCAAGGGCTCCCGTGTGAGAGGAAGACGTGCATCTATCCAGTGGGGTTCAAATTTCCCAGGTGGACCAAGGACAGACAGGTGGGAGAGTGCTTCCAAGGGCTGTAGTTTTCTTAGAAAACGTGTCCGGGGCTTTCGCAGCCATCAGGATGCACCCACATCCCCTCCCAGCCTGCGAGCCCCACATCTAGATGTACCTGCGTGACCACAGGGTCCGCTTTCCCTTCTTTCTCTGCTTCCCAAACACTCAATGATTCCATCAGCTGTAGACTTGGCAGCAGCAGGGCTGGGACTGACCTCCCGGAGTTGGGGCGGGGGTGCCCCTTTATACCGAAATCTAGTTGTTAGAAAGGTTGGTGAGAGCGTGGAGCATGGAACACCTCTCCCTCCTCTGCATTACCGTAGCGTCCACGGCTTACCGTCCCAGGCACTTCTCCACGTGCAGGTCCTAAGAGCTTCATGATGCTGTGTCACTTCAACCTTCCAGCCACCTGGGCTTCCTTCTCATCATTCTCTCTCCTTTATTAAAAAAAAAAAAAAAAAAAAAGAAACTCAGAGAGGCTGAGGGAGCCAGCTGCTTGTGGCTGCAGAGCCGCTAAGGTGAAGACCTGGGGTTTGAACCTGGACTCTTTATCACCCGAGATTCCATGTTCTTAACCATCACAGTTTATCCCGACCATTCTGTTTTGAAGGGGGAGCTCCAGGCATCCAGCAAGCCAGCAGCGAGGACCTGCGGGGGATCTTCCTGAGTCAGGCTCCCCGGACATGGGAATCTGGGTGTGTGTCATTCCTCTGGGAAGGGATCATCAGGAAAAGCCTTTGAGGGCCGTGGTGAAGCAGAGTAGGGGAGGATCAAGAGCCAATCGTCAGGTCTCAGAGTGTCTCTGGAACATGAACTGCACTGCAGAGAAAAAAATTGATCGGTCTGTGCCTGGACAGCCAATCACTGGCCAGGAGCCTCTCCAGGGGGTTCACCACGTCCTGGGCAAGATGGCTCAGGTTGGTAGAAAGCCGTTCTCCCATGACAGGGGATGCAAGCCATTTGCACCCTTCATGCCAGCAGCCTAGAGGTGGAGTCACTGAGCCTGTGAAGGGGATCTTGAGGGGCCCCAATGGCACCTGTGACAATCTGCCCCTGGCCAGCCCACAGTCTCTTGCTGCTCACAGATCAGTGAGTTCACCACAGCCGCGCAAGGCACAGGCTCTCCACGGTCCTGCAGCCTCAGTTCCTGGGAAGCTCACAAGCAGGGGGATGGCGTGTGAACTCCAGTCCCGCTGTGGTCTCCAGGCCGTAACTGACCCTCACCCACCCCTTGACCTGCTGGGTGCTCTAGGCTGCCTCCGCCTTGTCCAGCAGGCCTGGCTGGCGAGGGATCCGCCAGGAGTCTGAGCCCCAGCTGCCATGTTGTAACAAGGCAGTGGTTAGTGGACTTGCTGGGCACTGGGGCAGCAAGAGGTGTCCCGTGGGTCACATGGATGCCAGGCGTGTCCCCACCCTGTCCTGGAGCAGCAGCTCTGGCCCCACCCCCACCCCTCAGGATCGGGGCCAGCGACCCCTGCCAGGACTCTCTGTGCCTGGCACGAACGAGGCAACAGTGACCAGATGGTGCTGCCTTCTCAATCCAGGGGAACTCGTTCTGCGACCCCAGTGGAAATGTACCCTTCTGGCAGCCACAGAGTCCCAGGGTGAGGGCGGCAAACCCATGTTCCCACAGTAAGCCACGTGGAACAACGGCGAGGGGACCCCCTATGTGTCCACTCCTTAGCTCCCAGATCCATGCATTCTGCCTGTCATGGACACGGCACCGTGTCCTCGTCACTGGCTCAAGAAATAGCCTGCAAGCTAAAGGACAGCGCCCACATTCTCGGACGTCCACATTCTCAGACGCCCACGTTCTCGGACACCCACATTCTCGGGGGCGCCCACATTCTCGGACGCCCACACTCTCGGGCGCCCACACTCTTGGACGTCCACATTCTCGGACGCCCACATTCTCGGACGCCCACATTCTCAGACGTCATCTCTGAGCCAAGCCTGGGCTGCTTTTGGGAGGACACTCTGTCCCTGTTGGCTCGGCCATTTCTGGAAGGAGGTCCATGGTGGGTCCAGGAGATCCACAGACTGTGTGCCCCAGCCCCTTCCTCTGACACCGAGGGGTCCTGTGGTCTGTAGTCATGTGGCCGGGGACCCTCTGTTAGTGAATCTGGGCTCTTGTCTGTGGTGCATGAGGAAAAGCAAACCCTCACCTGGCACAGGCACCCATCCCAGTCCCAACGGGCCCCTGTCCTCTCCAGCGTGGAGTGGTTCTTTGTAACCGGCTTGCCACCAAAGGGCTGGTTGGTGTCTTTGAGGGATGATGGCAGGACGTGAGCTGCGGTCAGTTTCTGATACAGCGGTGACAGTGATCACAATAGCCTCGATGAGAAGCCTGTGCCATTGAGAGGACACATAGCTTCAGACCCTGTCACCACGCCTACTTCCACCACAAGTGCATCGCCCCAACCCTGCAGTGGCCCCGGACAGAGGCTGCCTGACACTTGGCAGAGTTGCCCTGCCCACGCGGTCATCCTGGGTCTCTTCCACACAATGCTCCCTGGCGCTTGGGGATGTGGGACACAGAGAGCTCCCCGTCCTCCAAACCTCACGCTGAGGCATTCACCACTGGGCTGACTCTGCGTTCATCCTTACCCTGGGCCACTTCTCCCCACTGACGGGGGATGTCCAGGTGCACGGCCCAGACCTCCGCCCACCCAGAGGATGTCCCCTGACACTGGCTTTCAGGTTGGCCTCTTCAGGGCAGTCACACAGCAGCAGCCCCTTTCTGGCTTGCCCTGAGAGCTGAGCCGAGCATTTGAAAGTCAAGACTGCTTCTTCCTCTTTTACCCACTGGTCAGAAAGACCCCCGATGAAGCCAGGGGTGTGAGTTGGGGGAGAGATGTTGGTGCGTGGTGGCAGAGGACATGGAGGTGGGTTTCCTGTTTGTGGAGCCTCCTCATGCCCCCTGGACCTGCCTGGGCCTGGTCACAGACGACCCCGTCGGCAAGGGTGGATGGCCACTGCATCATCCAGCCTTGTCACTCGGGCCTGGTGGTGCACAGCTCTCGCTGGGTGAGACTGGCTCCATGGTCAGCTGGTGTCCCCTGGCCAGAGGCTCCCTGCCTGCTGAGGTGCAGGAGCTCGTTGGGGACTGTTCTGGAAAATGTCCGTTCTCTCCTGCAGAGAGCAATAACAGAGGCTTGCTCCCCAGCTCCGGGGTCTGCACGGCTGCTGTCTTGGGGGGCATTGTGCTCCACCACATGGGGTCTCCCAGGCTGTAGGGCCTAAGAGGCAGAGCTGCTTATACACAGCCTGGTCCAGTTGCAGAGCCCGCTGGGGCCTGGGCCTGCGGAAGAGGAACTGCCGGGTTGCACCTGACGAACAGCTGGATCAGGGTGCCAAGCACAGGCCGTGCTGCCTCCACAGCCGCAGGGGCCTCAGGATGTCGTGATTCTTTCTCAGTGGCAGGAATCCAGTCCACAACAGCCACCTCTGGAGGGGGCATGTCCCCCACCCTGAGCCCCCTCCAGGTCCCCAGCTCTAACTGCATGCTGGCTTCAGTGTATGGGGCTGCCGTCGGGGTCTGGGCCATGTCCAGGTGGTTCCAATGCCTCCCTTCCTTCTCATTATTGTCAAAGCGGGAGGATCCACACAGCCCCGGGGTGAGGCCGGGGGTGCTCACGGGGCCAAGCCACGTGCATGTGGATGCCTTCTGAGCCTCACCGTGGGACAGACGTGGAAAAGGATGTGCTTGCAGATGGGCCGCCACAAAGCGTGTAGCCAAGGCTGTGTGTGTGCTCGAGTGCGACGCTCCCTCTGGCCTCGGCTGCAGCTGTGCCGTTTCTCAGCTGTGACTGTGGCCAGCTCACCATGACCACAGCTCCTCCAGCATCCCAGGGGCCACGCTGGTGACTTAGATAGTGCTGTGACAGGGCTTGAGCGGAGGGTCCTGCACCCTGTTCCTGAACTGGAATGGACAAACTCAAGAACTGGCAAAACCCTCACGCTGGTCCCTCAGCTGGCAGAGGGTGATCTGTTTTAGCAGGAATGGCCACGTGGAGGCCATCGAAATTGTCCTCAGGCCTGCCCGGCCCAGAGAGCAAAGTGAAAACAGTAGAAAAGGCTGTGGGGAATGGTGGGAATTAGAGCCACTTCCAAAAACTCAAAGGATGCAGGAGGCTGTTAGCAGTGAGTGGCAGCCCCTTGCAGGTTGAGCCCTGTGCATCACCAGGGAACAGAGTGCCGAGCAGCGCAGCCAGTTGGCCACATGAAGGTGCCTGAGGGGGTGTCTAACCTGGAAATCTCACCCCAGGACTCGCCCTGCGGAGCTGGGGACACCACGTGCCAGGATGTCCCATGCACTGGTGCCACAGCAGCCCTGGTTACCATTCTTGTAGCAGGTGAAACCGGTCACCGCAGTGAATTCCACACACAGAAAGCCATGCAGTCACCGTCATACTGCCAGGGCTGTTGTGGGCCCTGGGAGGCAGGAGTCCACAGAAGCGATTTCATGTTGGGATGTGCCCTGTGCCCGCTCTGGCTCAGCCTGGCTCTCAGGCAGTGGGGAGAGGTCCCCAAAGGCTCAGAAGCCCTGCTCCTGCCCACCAGACTGAGCCCAAGCCATGGCTCAGGGACCTCTTGACAGAGCTGATTGGCAGGCACAGACAGAGCCCCTGGGACTGAGGCTTTTCTCTGGAGCCTCCCACATTCTGGGGGCAAGGACCCCAGCTGTGGCTGCATCCACAGGCACCAGGGGAAGGGACTGGCACCAAGGGACCTGTGCAGAAAGTATGGGGCCTCCCACCGAGCAGGGCTGCCTCCAGCTGGGATTGCGTGGCACTTCCCCAGCAGGAACCTCTCTCATGTACCAGGTCAAGGCTGGTTGAGAAACATAGAGCCAGGGCTTGGGATGAGCCTAGAACCAGGAAGGGCTGACAGCGCTCCTCCACAAGGCTTTGCCTGGGTGTTCCCTCCCTGTGCAGGAATGCACTGCTTCCTGGTCTCCCATGGCATCCTCCACCTGCCCACCCCGTTTAACTCACCCTCAGCTCAGTCTGTCTCCCGATCTTTTCATTTTCTTCATGGGGCATATCCCACTTCAGCACTGTCTTGTTTTGAATTTGCTGACACCTGCCTCACCCCACTCCCTGGCTCCTGCTCTCGACTGCAAGCCAATGATGTGGGGGGTGTCCTGACCTCATCCCCAGCATCTCAGAGCCTGCACGGAGACTCAGACACACCAGGTATGGTGTCCAGTGGTGGGATGGTAGCTCAAACCTGGGATGGAGGATGGAAGAGCAGGTGGGGAAAGAGCTATGAGGGTGCAGGGGCACCTGGGACAAGGTGGGGACCTTGGCCTCATCCATACTAAATCATTTAAGCAGCATCCTCAAAGATTCAGCCACTGGAGGAAACAGCCAGGGAAGGGGATTTTGTGCTTCATCTCCTGTTTTTCTGGGCAAATGAGAACCACTGCTCTCCCCGCAGCATAGCAGACCCCTGCTCCAGGGCCTGCACCTTCCTTCCCCCTGCGCTGGGCTATTCTGGCTAAATGATCTCACTGATACCTTGGGAACTGGGTGATAAGGCTCGTGCCTGAGTAATTTCTACCTCCAGGCTCTCCTGAGAATCACAGTAAAATGTGGATATTGCCAGGTTCTGCCAACACGTTTTCCAGTCAGCCCTCTCTTGGGAGTCTGGGCAGGCAGGGCAGGGGAGGGGAGTGAGAGAAGGAGTCAACCTCCATTTTTAGGTTGAATTCCCTTTTGGAAGGCGCCCTGTCTGTCTTTGGCAAGGATGCAGAGAGGGGTGGAGCACAACCCCCGCAGGGCAGCTCAGCCAGCATCTCCCCAAGCATTTCCTTGAGTATTTCCTTCAACCCTGGGCAGGTAGGGGCAGCCAGAACTCCATTCAGATTAGTTTGATCAAATGTTTCTCTGTATTTAAAGACCCATATTTGGAAAACTCCAACTCTGTGCATACCAATCACTGTATACTTAAGAGATAGCAATTTACCAGTGGAAGTCTGGCCACATAGGTAGTGTGGACAAGCTGAGCAATACTGGCTGCCCAGTGATATAGTTTGAATGCATGTCCCTGCCCAAATCTCATGTTGAAATGTAATCCTCAATCTTAGAGGTGGGGCCTGGTGGGAGGTGTTTAGATCATCCGGGTGGATCTTTCAAGAATAACCTGGGCCATCCCCTGGGTGATGAATGAGCTCTTGTTCTGAGTTCACATGAGATCTGGTTGTTTAAGAGCATGTGGCACCTCTCCCCATAATACTCTGTCTCTTGCTCCTGCTCTAGTCATGTGACATGCCTACTCCCCCTTTACCTTCCACCATGACTGTAAGCTTCCTGAGGCCTCCTTAGAAGCCAAGCAGATGCCAGCATCAGGCTTCCTGTAAATCCTGCAGAACCATGAGCCAATTAAACCTCTTTTCTTTATAAATTATCTGGTCTCAGGTATTTCTTTATAGCAATGCAAAACCTGCCTAATATAGAAAATTGATACCAGGAGTTGGGTATTGCTATAAAGATACCAGAAAATGTGGAAGCAACTTTGGAACTGAGTAATGGGGACAAGTTGAAAGAGTTTTGAGGGCTCAGAAGAAGACAGGAAGATGAAAGAAAGTTTGGAACTTCTTAGAGACTGGTAAAATGGTTGTGACCACAATGCTGATAGCAGTATGAGCACTGAAGTCTAGGCTGCTAAGGTCTCAGATGGAAATGAGAAACTTATTGGGAAATGGAGCAAAGATTACATGTTATGTCTTAGCTAAGAGCTTGGTTGCTGCCTTCTGTTCTGCCCTAGGGATCTGTAGAAGTTTGAACTTCATAGTAATGATTTAGTGGATCTGGAAGGATAAATTTCTAAGCAGCAAAGTGCTTGAGATGTAGCCTGGCTGCTTCTATCAGCCTATGCTCAGATGCAGAAGCAAAGGAGTAACTTAAAGATGGGACTTATATTTAAAAGGTAAACAGAGCATAAAAATTTGGAAAATTTTCAGCCTGACCATGTGGAAAATAAAAAACCAAAAAAAAAAAAAAAAAAAAAGAAGCTTTTTCAACAGAAGAATTCAAGCAGGCTGCAGAGCAACCACTTGCTAGGGAAATTTGCATGAATAAAAAGGAGCCAAGTGCTAATATCCAAGACAATGGGAGAAAGGCCTTGAGGGCATTTCAGAGATCTTCCTGGTCTCTACTCCCATCACAGGCCCTGAGGCCTATGAGGACTAAATGATTTTGTGGGTCAGGCCCAGGGCCCCACTGCCCTGTGCAGCCTCAGGACACTGCTTTCTGCATCTTGGCAGCTCTGGGTACAGCCTGGGCTCAAAGGGGCCCAGGTATAGCTCAGGCTGCAGCTCCAGAGGGTGCAAGCCATAAGCCTTCCACATGGTGTTAAGCCTGCAGGTGCACAGAGTGCAAGAGTTGAGGCTTGGAAGCCTAGATTTCAGAGGATGTATGGAAAAGCCTGGATGTCCATGCAGAAGCCTGCTGCAGGGGTGGAGCCCTCACAGAGAATGTCTACTAGGGCAGTGCTAAGGGGAAATCTGGGGTTGGAGCTGCCACACATAGTCTCTAATGGGGCAGTACTTAGTGGAGCTGTGAGAAGGGAACCATCCTCTTCCAGACCCTAGAGTGGTACAGCCACTGACAGCTTGCCTCCTACACCTAGAAAAGCCACAGACACTCAACGACCTGTGCAAGCAGCTGTGGGGGTTGTACCTTGCAAAGCCACAGGGGTGGAGCTCCCCAGGGCCTTACGAGCCCTCCCCTTGCACAGTGTGTCCTCAATGTGGGACATGGAGTCAAAAGAGATTATTGTGTTGTATTAAAATTTAATGACTGCCCTTCTGGGTTTCAACTTTCACGGGGACTGTAATCCCTTTCTTTTGGTCAGTTTTTCTCCTTTTTGGAATAGGAACGTTTACCCAGTGCCTCTGCCTCTATTGTATTCTGGAAGTAAATACCTTGTTTTGATTTTACACACTAATAGGTAGAAGGAAAAAACATCTCTAGATAAGAGTTTGGACTTGGGACTTGAACTTTTCAGTTAACACCAGAAATTAGAGTCAAGACTTTGGGGGCCTGTTTGTAAGGCATGATTATATTTTGCAATGTGAGAAGGGCATGAGATTGTGGAGGGGTCAGGGGTGGACTTACATAGTTTAAATTTAAGGCCCCACCCAAATCTCATGTTGAAATGTAATCCCCAGTCTTGGAGGTGGGGCCTGATGGGTGGTGATTGGGTCATGGAGGAGGATCCCTCATGAATGCCTTGGGCCATCCCTTTGGTGATGAGTGAGCTCTTGCTTTGAGTTCACATGAGATCTGGTCATTTAAGAGTGTGTGGCACCCCTCCAGCCCCTCACTTTCTCCTGCTTTCACCATGTGCCTTGCCTGCTCCCCCTTTGCCCTCTGCCATGATTGTAAGCTTCCTGAGGTCTTCCCAGAAACTGAGAAGATGCCAGCACCATGCTTCCTGTAAAGTCTGCAGAACCATGAATGAGTTAAACCTCTTTTCTTTATAAATTACCCAGTCTTGAGTATTTCTTTATAGCAATGCAAGAATGGCCTAAGACACCCAGTTAAATTTGAATTTCAGATGAACAGGGAGAAATATGCTGTATAGACATGTCCCACGGAATCAGGCAAGCCCATTTGGGGCAGGCTCAGGACTGTGCACCAGGCTGGCTCTCTGCTCGCCCACACTTCCTGGTTTCTATGCAGGTGGGTTTGGCCGTGTGACTCGTCCTGATGAGGTGTGAGCAGAAGTGACATGTGTCACTTAAGCAGAGGCAGGATCCTCCCACATCTGTCACATGGACAACACAATGGTACCCATCCCCTGGACTCCGAGTGACTGCGTGGAGCCGAGTGTGCAGACTCAGAAGGAGGAGGTATGTCCTGGCCCAGCCTTCCATGCCCACCTCCTGTGGGAGGATGGAGCTGGACCAGCTGCTCCACAGCTGTTATTGGCAGAATCCCTCAAGAGAAAGGTAATTATTGACTGCTCACATAGGAGGCCCAGAGCATGGCGCCCCTGGGCAAGAAGTTAGGGGATGATGCAAAGCTCCAACAGGCAATGCCAGCTCCTTGGAGTGGCTCAGCTTGGCTCACATGTGGCTCTTCCTCGGAACAGTGTTCTTCCATCCCCTCCAACAGAATGGCCACCTCATCTGTCACAGAGTCCCCACATGTGGCCCTGCTGGAGCTGCCTCCCCCTCTAGAGGTGGAAGCATGGTCCCTGGAAATGGCAGATCCTCAGAAGCTGGGTGGGGAGCCTGAAATGTCTCCTTCTGCCACTTGATAAGGCAAATGAAGGGTTTGTTTCTAGAGAAATCTTATCCCCACCTCCTAAAATCTTAAATCTGTTGCCGGGTACCCAGAACCTGAAAATACAAGCCTGACATGGATGGGCTTTCCACTGAGATGTCTCTGGGGGAGAGATAATGAGCTGCAATGTGAGGCTGAGATCTGCTTATGTGGGGAGCCCACCTTCTCAGCTGCCCAGTGCCCCCAAACCCCCAGCCTCCACTTCTCCCCAGAGACTCTCCAAGGCCTCCATCATTCAAGCTGGGAGTGAAGTCTGAGACTAGCAGTTGCCTTTGTGGTATCTTCCACTCAGATGCCCTGCAGGTCCTCTTAAAAAGAATAACAGCCAGCAAGAGGGAAAGTGGATAATTTCTAAAAGGCGAGTTGGCAAGTGTGGTTTTCTCTCTGTGGACAGTGGACAGTGGGGGGTCACAGGGAAAGCTGGTTGAAGAAGGGGATCTGTGGGGCTCAGAGCACCCAAGGGCCACCTCAGAGCAGAACTGTGGAAAGGTAGTGCATTTGTCTGTTTTCATGCTGCTATTAAAGACATACCTGAGACTGGGTGATTTATAAAGAAAAGGGGCTGGGCGCGGTGGCTCACGCCTGTAATCCCAGCACTTTGGGAGGCAGAGGCGGGCAGATCACCTGAGCTCAGGAGTTCAAGACCAGCCTGGCCAACATGGTGAAACCCCATCTCTACTAAAAACACAAAAATTAAGGGCTGGGCACGGGGGCTCATGCCTGTAATCCCAGCACTTTGGGAGGCCAAGGCGGGCGGATCACAAGGTCAGGAGATCGAGACCATCCTGGCTAACACAGTGAAACCCTGTCTCTACTAAAAATACAAAAAATTAGCTGGGCATAGTGGCGGGCACCTGTAGTCCCAGCTACTTGGGAGGCTGAGGCAGGAGAATGGCGTGAACCCGGGAGGCAGAGCCTGCAGTGAGCCGAGATTGCGCCACTGCACTCCAGCCTGGGCGACAGAGCAAGACTCCGTCTCAAAAAAAACCACAAAAATTAGCTGGGCTTGGTGGCACATGCCTGTAATCCCAGCCACTCAGGAGGCTGAGGCAGGAGAATCGCTTGAACCCAGGAGGTGGAGGCTGCAGGGAGCTGAGATCACGCCACTGCACCTCAGCCTGGGCAACAGAGAGAGACTCTTTCAAAAAAAAAAGAAAGAAAAGAAAAGGAGGTTTAATGGACTCACAGTTCCACATGGCTGGGGAGGCCTCACAATCATGGCAGAAGGCAAAGGAGGAGAAAGCCACGTCTTACATGGTGGCAGGCAAGAGAGAGTGTGCTCAGGGGAACTCCCCTTTATAAAACCTTCAGATCTCGTGAGACTTATTCACTATCACGAGAACAGCACAGGGAAGACCCACCCCCATGATTCAATTACCTTCCACCAGGTCCCTCCCATGACATGAGGGAATTATGGGAACTACAATTCAAAATGAGATTTGGGTGGGGACACAGCCAAACCATGTCAAGTAAGGATACAGCAGAGAGGTGGAACATGTTGAAGCTTCACAGCCTAAGAAAAGTTCTGACAATCAATCTGTGGCTCTGATGAACATACTTCATTCACTTTCTGTGGCTGTTTAAAACAGGATCTGGAAAATGCTAGCCTGACACGGATGGGCTTTCTGTGTCACTATGCTCTCATGGTCTGGAAACCAGACGTCCCAAACTGAGGTGTGGTCAGGGCCCTGCTCCCTCTGAGACTCTGGGCAGAATCGGTCCTTGCCTCCTCCCCGCTTGTGGCCAGCCATCCCTGGAGTTCCTGGGCTTGCCGGCACCTCACTGCCATCTCTGCCTCCTTGTCACGTGGCATTCTCTCCGTGTGTCTCTTCTGGGACAGAAGTCGTTGGGTGTGGGGCCTACCGTAATCCGGTATGGCCACATTCCAACCTACCTTGTTACATCTGCAAAGACCCTATTTCCAGATAAAGTAATTCCTAAGGTTCTGGGTGGACATTGTTCAACCTGGTACACCCAGGTGCGCAGATCCTTCAAAACTGAACGTGGATTCGCAGGCCCGAAGGAGCCGCAATTCCAGTATTTTGGGGCCCAACCAGGGTCCTGATTTCTGGAATGAGGGGAAGCAGCAGGCGGGAAGGGGGCAGTTCGGCCGGGAGCCCCCTCCTCAGATGGCCTTGGCTGTGTGGGGCGTGTTGGGCCGGCCATCCAGCCCCTGATGTGCCCCACCCATGACAGAGACCAGGCGGCCCCGGGCCGGCAGCACGTGCACGGTCATCCAGGACACAGCCCAGGGCCTGCAGCGGGCAACGGCTTCTGCTGGGAGCACTTCCGTCTGGAAACCAGAGAGGTGTCCACAGAGAAGGGGCAGGACCTTCCCTCCCCGTCGGGGCTGGCTAGGCGGCAACCTCGCCGTGGAGGCAAATCCTTCCACCTGGAGCCGAAACTCCGCGGAGATGATAAATCTCTCCTCGTGTCGGCTTCCAGAAACGACGCCTGCCATTTGCAGATGAAAAATGTCGGCGAGCCGGCTGGAAGCGGCAGGCACATGGCAGAAAGGTTAGCTCTCCTGCCTCTCCCCCGAACACAAAGCCTTTTCTTTCTCCAGCTGGAAGTGAGCACGCCTCATGAATGCAAAGCGCTCTTTCAACATTCGATTTTAAATTCTTTGAATTAAATCTGGATCCTTCCGGGCCCTGTGTTCTCCCGGTTATTTATCACTGGCTAAGTGTAGAAGTCTGTTCGGCGTCTCCTGGGACTGCTGACTTAGAAGCTGCATCTGAAATGTTATAAACTATTTAAAACCAAAAGCTCGGCTGTGTCCGGTCGGAGGGAGCGCATTTGCAGGCCGCGCTGGGAGCGCTGGGAAAACGAGCGCTGGCCTCCTGCACACACACTCATTCTGCCTGGCCTTCCTCCGGGTAATCACTTTAATACACTTGAAAGCAAACCTTTTCCCCACCGAGGCAGGGCGATTTTTCCCCCTTATTTAGCAAACATTGATTTTTATTCCCTCCCCCATGGTCCTGCCTCTCTGTGAAATTAACAAGCCAGCTTTGTCCCCGCATCCCCACCGCCCCCACCCCGCCGCCTCCCCAGGCCCGTGGCAGTCCCACCACGCGCCGGCAGGGGGCGAGAAAGCCTCTCTTTCGAGGGCCCCACGCGGCGCTCCCGCGGGACCCCGCCTGGGTCTGGGCTCCTGGGACAGGGAAGCCGGGCTTCTCCCCGGATGCGGGGGCAGAGAAAGACCCAGTTCCTTCCGGACGTCGCACATCAGGACCTGCGATGCTGAAGAATGAGGAACTGGGTGGAAATCGTGGTTTGAAGCAGGGAGAGCGCCCCCCGCTCAATCTCTCAGGAGCCCTGCCGGGTGCCCCTGCCACCTGTCCCGTGCCACCAGGGCCGCACTCCCCAAAAGGCCGTGCGTGGAGGGCTCAGTCCCCAGCCCTGCCTGGACACTGGCTGACAGCACTGTCCCTGCTGACAGCCGAGGAAACTGGGCCGGAGTGGCTGGAATTGGGTGGGAGCTCCCACGGGGTGACTCTGCACCTCAGTCCTGGGGACCTGGCCTATGCCCTGTCCAGGGGAGCTCCAAGATGGCCCTCGATGTGCCATCTCGTTTGGGTGACTTCTGCCCCTCGGCTGGGCTGACCAGCGTGCTTCTGATGGGTGGAGAGCAGCACGGGTGACGCTGCTTCCCAGAGAGGGTTCTGGCGAGGCCCTGGCCTCTGCGTTGGCTAGCTGTCTCCTTCTGTCTCTCTCCCCACCTTTTGCTCTAGCTTTCTGTTTCCCTCTTCCTTTCTGTCTCTGTCTCTGTCTCTTTTGCTGTCTCTGTCTCTCTCTCCCTTCTCCTCTGTCTCTGTGTCTCTCTCTGTCTCTGTCTCTCACCCCCTCCTCCTCTCTCTGTTTGTGTCTCTCTCTGTGTCTCTGTCTCTCTCTCGATCTAGTCCCCCCAAGGGAAGCTGATGCCATGTGTGAAGCTACCTGGAGAGGCCGATGTGGCAAGACACCAAGGCCGGACAATGGCTAGATGAGAGCTTGGAGGCCAAACTCCCCTCTCACTCCCCATTGAACTTTCAGATGAGACGGCAGGCCCTGCCCACAGCTCAGCTGCAGCCTCATCAGGGCCTGAGACTCAAAGGCACCCACACAAACTGTACCCAGATTCCTGGCCCTCAGAAACGTGAGATGAGAAACACTTGTCTTAAGCTGCTGAAGCGTAGAATAACTCCCTACCCGGCCGGAGAGGCCTGGAGAGTAACTCCCAATGCGGCTGGAGAGGGCCATGGCCCCTCCTTCTCTGCTCCACATGCAGCAGCCTCTCCTGAAATGCCCACCAGGCTCCCGCCTCTCACTGGGTGCTACGCTGTCATCTGGATCCCCAAGGCGGGGAGTGCTGCTGCTTGCTGCGCACAAACACAGCTGGTTCCCAGCGGGCAGGCAGCACCTGCTGAACTCCGGCCCCCTCTAAAATGCACGTATTCATGTCCTAGCCCCCAGTACCTGGGAATAGGACCAAATAGGGTGTTTGCAGATGATCAAGGCAAGATGAGGTCATTGAGGTGGGCCCTAACCCAAAAGGACTGGTGTCCTTGGGAGAAGGAGAACCCAGATGCAGAGGCATAGACAGGGCCGACTAGAGTGATGCCACCACAGCCCAGGAGCCCCAGACACCAGGAGCCGGGCCTGGAGCAGGGACCTGCCCAGTGCCCTCAGAGGCTGGCGGCCCCATCCACACCCTGATGTTGGACTTCTGGTCTCCAGAACTGTGGGAGGATGAATTTCTGTTGTTTCCACTGCTGAGTTTGCAGCACGTGCTTCCGGCAGCCCCAGGACATGGGTGCATCGGCTGCCAGAATCCACCCCTCCATTAGCCCTTAGTTTTCATGTGGAGATTTTAGAAGACCTTGGGAGGAAAGTGACCCTTTGAGGAATTGTCCCATGGTTCTTCACATATGGGGTGTTGGACCCTGGGAAGGGGAAGGAGGAAGCTGGGAACACTTTTCTGCCAGTTTCTGTCCATGTTGTGAGCACGTGCACCCCTGAATGGACCAGCCCTGAGTTCAGGTGCAGCCCCAAAGTACACGGCAAGCATACGCAGGTGGGCGCGCAATGCGATTGACGGCGCTTCGCTTGTAACAGAAAAAAGAAAGAACAGAAAAACCTCAATAATTGAACAATTATTAAATGGAAATGCCTCAATAGGGGTTGGCCTAATAAAGTGGGCAAAGCAGACAACAGGTCACGGAGCAGCTGTTCAGAAGAGCAGCACTGCACTCCACATGCTCGCTCGGAGGAGGAGGGGCAGGGACACGTGGGGGATGCACCTGACCCAGGGTAACCGCAGTGACACTGGAGCAGCAAGTGGGGCCGGGAGGGGGCTTCCCGGCACCTCACACCGTGCTCAGCGCCAATGCTCCAGGTCAAAGCCCAGTTCCCCTTGAAAGTCAATACAAATGCGAGCAGTGCTCTCCGGAGGGAGATGGGCATGGGCAGAGGCTGTTCTCATCCCTCAGCCCCCGTATGCCTGTGGCCTTGCCCGGCCAGCCTCAAGCCTGCTCCAGCTTCACCTGCTATGGACGGGACACAGGAGGGGCCTGGCTCCCACACCCCCCAGCACATGTGTGCACAGAGCAAGAGAATTCCAAGTCCGGAGGAGTGAGGCTGCCCTGTGCACTGACGCCACCCTGTCCCTGGCAGGCGAGCAAAGGCACTGCCCAGCCTCCAGACTTAGTGTCCCTGCAGCCTGGTCCTCCCACCACCCTCCTGCCTGTGTTCCTCCAGGGCAGAGGTGCCTGGTAGCTTGGCAGTGTCTGGGCTCACTCTCCTCCTCCCCTACTCCAGGGTTGGATGCTCCCCCGGCCCTGCAGCGAGGCAGAGTCCTGGCCAGGGGAAGCGCCGAGCCCCTGCATTGGAAAATAACAACAGTACTCATAATGCTGATGACTGAGCAGAGCTCACCTGAGGATGTGCACGCTCGTGAGCGCTTTGGGGCTGCACTGGCACTCGAGCCTCGGCCACCTTGCCCATGAGCCTCTCACTCCAGGCCCCTGCACGGAGAGCTGAAGAGGGCCAGTCCCATGTGGACTGAATGTTCCCCTGCAGTGTCCTCTGTGAAGCCATTTAACACCCAGTGTGGTGGGGTCAGGAGATGGGGCCTTTGGGAGGTGATTAGGGTCCTTGTGAGAAGAGAATGAGACCAGAGCCCCTTCCCTCTCTGCCACTGAGGACACAGTCAGAGATGACCCTCACAGACCCCGCGGTGTTGGGCCTGATCTCAGACTCCCACGGTCTCAGCCCAGTCCATGGTCCCAGGCTCAGAACTGTGAGAGGTCAGCGGCTGCTGCCGAAGTCCCCAGGCTGTGTGATTTTGTGAGGATGCCCTCAATGGCAGCAGCCCATCTCTGGGCACCATGCAGAGCAGTCCACCAGCATCTGGCTGCATGTGGATAATGCCACTGAGATGTGGTCTTGGGCCCCAGGGCTTAGCCCACCCTCATGGGTGGCACCTACTTGACACCCCACAAGGGAGACCGTCCTGGGGTCTGCATTTTCTAGCCCAGCCTGCAGTCGGGGAGCAAGTCACAGAGCCCTGAAAGCTGCTGCAGGGAGGGCCCTTGTCTTTTTAGCATCCAGAACCCAATATTCCCAAACCTCCATCTCAGGTCCCTGCCACACCTGTCCCAGGTGAGAGGCCACCTCTGCAGCCTTTGTGTGCCTAGGTGGGGCTCATCCCCTGGCCAGGGAAGCTGGAGCCGCCACTCTCCTGAGACCATCCCTGCTGGCCACTAATTGGTTGAGGCTCTGGGCACCACGGAAGGAAAGAAGAGAGGGAGGGAGGAGACAGGAAAGGAAGGAGGGAGGGAGGGAGGAGAGAGGAAGGGAGAGAGGGAGAGAGGGAGGAGAGAGGAAGGGAAGGAGGGGGGAGAGAGGAAAGGAAGGAGGGAGGAGAGAGGAAGGGAATGAGGGAGTAGGGGAGAGGAAGAGAAAGAGAGAGGGATGGAGGAAGGGGAGAGGAAGGGAAAGAGGGAGGGAGGGGAGAGGGAGGGATGGAGGAAGGGGAGAGGAAGGGAAAGAGGGAGGGAGGGGAGAGGAAGGGAATGAGGGAGGGAGAAAGGAGAGAGGAAGGGAAGGAGGGATGGAGGAGGGAGGAAGGGAAGGAGGGAGGGAGGAGAGAGGAAGGGAAGGAGAGAGGGAGGGAGGGAGGAGGGAGGAAGGGAAGGAGGGAGGGAGGGAGGAGGGAGGAAGGGAAGGAGGGAGGGAGGGCAGGAGGAAGGGAGGGAGGGAGGAAGGGAAGAAGGGAGGGGAGAGGAAGGGCAGGAGGAAGGTAAGGAGGGAAGGAGATACGTAGGAAGGAAGGAGGGAAAAAGGAGGAAGAGAGAAAGGGAAAGAAGGAGGGAGGAAGGGAGGAAGGAAGGAGAGAGGGAGGGCAGGAGGAAGGGAGGGAGGGAGGAAGGGAAGAAGGGAGGGGAGAGGGAGGGAGGTGGGTGGGAGGGAGGAGGGATGGAGAAGGGAGGGAGGGAGGAAGCGAGGAGGAGAGGGAGGGAGGTGGGAGGGAGGGAGGGGGGAAGCGGGGAGCCAGGGGAGGGAGGAAGGCTGGATACATGAAGTATGGCTGGAAAGATGGATACTGGGTGGGTGGATGCGTGGGTAGATGGATGGAGGGGACTCGGATTCCATCTTAGGGACTCACAAGGGCTGAGCTGCGGGGGAGAATGCTGGGGCTTGGGCCCTTCTGGGGTGACGGGCAGAGAGGTGGAGGAGCAGCCGTACTGGATCCTCCTGTGGCCGCTCTTGGGCCCTGTGCTCCCCACACCCTCCTCACTCTTTTGAGGACAGCGCACCTCCTGCCATCCAAGAGTCGCCCTGTTCCTTCACTACTGACACTGGCGTGGAACCCTCAGCCAGAGGGATCTGGCCACCAGATGTAGGGCCGGCACTAATGAGCCCAGTCCACTGGTCAATAATTGGCTGAGGCTCTGTCCACCACTGACAGATGGAACCAGGGACAATGGGGCCGACAGAGAGGCCCCTCGCCCAGGTTTTCGGTGACCCGGGCACCCTGAGCCAGGCTGGTGGGGGCAGGGAGTGCCCAGCAGATACAGGGCTGCCCACTCCAAGCTCAAATGCCTGACAGCTTCCCGGGGACACCCACGTCCATCCACCTCCAGCTGCAGTCTCAGGGCCCCTCCCCGGGGATGGGAGGTGGGTGGGGGGTGCTGGGGGAGTGGGAGGCGGCTGTGCTGGGCACGACTACTCCAGCAGAAGGAAAAATGAGGCTTTCTGTGTAGGACGAAATGATGACCCCAGAATCATCTCAGGGTGAGCCCTGCCCTGGAGGGGGTTGGCGGTGCAGCCAGCTCACCCATAAACTTGTTCAAGTGATTTATGAGGCTGGGTCAGCGCGGGTGGGGGTGGGCCAAGGCGGAACTGTGGCCTCTAATTGGAGCAGGGAAAGGAGAATGTCCTTGTGTTAATAACAGCCTTCGCTACCAGCGCTCCCCATGAGCTTCAAGACCGCTCAGCTACTGGGGTTTCTGTCCAGTTGGACATCAAATCCCCCCAGGTGACAGGGACCCCTGTGGGTCTCACACGGGTACTTCCAGGAGGTGCAGACACAAGTAGTCAGAGGGTCGAAGGTGTTTCCTCATGGATGGCGAGCACGGTGTCTCCCACCGCTGATGGGAAGAGGCCGAGGTTCCCAGGCACCTGAGAACCGGGAACCGCAGGGAGGAACTTCTGCCCTGGGGACAGCTGGAAACCAGTAGAATGTCACGTAGGCTGTGGCTCTTAAACCCTCTGGATCTTCTCAGTGGCCACGTGGTGCCAGCCCCAGACAGTGGCCAGGCCTCCTTGGTGGTGGGGTCTTCAGGGTCCTTCCTGCTTCTTCTGGCTCTGCCCACATGGCAGACAATTCTTCAGCCCAGTGAGACACGGAGCAGCCAGGACAGAAGCGTCTACCGAGCCAGCGGCAGGGCCCTGAGCCAGGCCTTGCCCCTGAGGTTCTCAGCTCCAACAGCAAACCCAGATATGACGGTGACGGAGCCAGCGTCGCCCCGGGTGTCCAGGCGTCCCGATGGTAACTAGGGCAAGACCACCCTGCCTGCGAATTGCTTCTCCCAAATAGACAAACAGCAATGTGGTGGGCTTCGAAGGGCCTGCTCTCCCGGGCATGTGGCATCTTGGCCACGACTCTCTTGAGTTACCAGGATGGGTCAGGGCACCAGACCCAAGGCCAAGGGCACCACTTCTCCCAGGCTCAGCAGGGACAGTGAAAACATTTAGGGAAAAAAGGACCTGGCCCAGGGCCACTGTGCTGCCAGTGCCCCAGCTTTCCCAGCTGTGTACTTGGGGGTATGCCCTTGTCTTCTCCAAAACGGGGACTGGCAGGGGTCATGGAGGGACCGAGAAGAGCTGAAAATAGGTGGAAAGTCCCAGACCTAATGTGGAGGTGGGGGAAGCAGCCGGGCCGGGGAGGGCGGGGGCGGGGGCCTGTGTGTTTTTGCAGGACGTGCACAAGGGCAAGAGGCTGTGCCTGGGGTGCTGTGACCGTGCCTTGTGACAGCAACAGGGGATGGAGGAACCTCAGAAGCCCCACAACACCCCGCCAGGAGCTCAGCAGCCCAGGCTTAGCAGTGTCTGCCTCCTCCTCTGACCTGTCTGCAAATACCCAAGACCCCAGCCCGCCCAGGGCCACCTCAAAGCGTCTGTGTGCCTGACCCAAGAGCCCTCCCCACCAGCATTGCCACAGCCTCCCACTGTGGCCACCGGCAGAGCCAAAATCTAGAAAGCATCGGAGCACATTCCTCTCAGCTCAGCCCCAAGTATTGGGCGACACTGACGCACTTCCAGCCACACCTGAGAACCAAGGATGCAGACCCTCTGTGATGGCTGCAGGCTGGAACCCCAAGGCGCAGCAGCCAGCCAGTGAATGCTCTCCCCAGAACGTGAGACTCGAAACCTTAGCAATCCCCACAGTTGGTGGTGGACCTGGACTGTGCAGAGCCGGGGTCTGGGAGACAACACAGCAGGCTTAGTCGTCCCAGCCTTGGGGGCCCTTCCCAGGCCAAGGCCATCTCTACAAGGTAGACAGGGCTTAGCCGGGGGCTGTGGGCAGAGAGGGCTCAGCCGGGGGGGCACGTACCATCCCTGAGCGGCACTCTCTCGCCCTCCTGGGTAAACCTGGTGCCCATCTGGGGCCATCTCTGGTAGCATCAGCTGATGTTGAGCCAGTGCTCAGCAGGGCATGTGACTGAGAGGGACCTTGCCCCTCTGCAGAGCCAGGAGAGAGCCTCCCAGATCCTGTCCCTGGGCTTCAAAGGGCCAGCCTTGTGGACAGCCACACCTCTGCCAGGACCCCAGGTTGTGCAGGTCAGCAGGGATGGGCCCACTTGTATTTCCCAGGACTGGCGCTTGTGGTCTCCTAGTTTAGCGAGGAGGGAACCCTTCCCGCGCAGGGTGGTCCTTCTGTTGTGAATGTGGCTGCATGGGACAGCCAGAAAGGCATTGGAGGATGAGTCACCTCGCAGCCTGGGACCTGCCTGGAAGATGACCTTCGAGGGGGGCACCATTTGCCCGTGCACGCTATCGAACAGGAGCAGGGTCAGGATGGTGCCTGCCCCTGCCCCAGGACACTCTCCGTGTCCCCCAGCACAGGCCTCAGGTGACCTTCAGCAGGACCTGCGGGGTGACCTTGATGTGGGCAGGGAGGAGCTCCAGGGCCTGGGTCAACAGGTTTCGAAGGAGGCCTCAGGGCCCTAGGCCATGCCCATGGGTCAGTGCCTCCGTCCACACCTACTGCCTCAGGGAGCCCGGGGTCTCTGAGACGACTGCAAGCAAGCTGTGTGGTGGCTGCCACAGTTTCCAGAGAAATGGAGATTTAAAAGCCACACCTGCCCTGGCACGCATTTGACTCAGTTTCCCTCTGGGGGGGTCCCCTCTAGGAAAATCCTTCAATAATCAAGTTTTTGTTGACTACCACCCAGGGATTAGTGGTGCCCACAAAACCATGTGTCAACAAGACACATCTACACCACACATCAACAACGAGTGTACAGCGCGTGTCTACACCACCCATCTATCCCATGCATCTATACGGCACATCCATATGTGTCTGTACCTTGTGTGTACACCACATGTCTGTACCACGTGTCTAGACTGCCCATCTACAACATGTGTCTACACCACCATCGGATTAATGCCTGCTGGTGGGTCAGCAGGGCAGGCAGGACACACAGAGGGGGCCACCAGCAGGAGCTGAGGGGCTCCAGGAGGGGAGTGACCCCGGGAGGCATCCTCTGGGAGAACTCTGGGGGGCCAAGCTGGGCTGGAGCATGATTGTGGATATGACAGGAGAGGGAGAATAAACCTCATATTCTCCAAGGCCACCTCCAACCTCGTTAGGAAAAAAGTGAAGCTGGTTCCCAGGTTGGATCCCCTCCCACTTTCTCCCCAAGCGGAAGACAAAGCGGGGGTCTGAGTGCCGGGCGTGCACTGTTGTGGGTCCTCTGATAGTCCAGAGCTGGTGCCCTTGGCCTGGCCCAGTGCCTCCTTCCTGGTCACGCTCAGGCCTTGACCCTTAATGGCCTGGTCACCTCTGAGCATTGTTCTGTGGTTGTGGCCTGACTGTGTGGCAGCTCGTAGACACAGAGAGGTGTCACAGGCTGCAATCCAGGCTTCCCATCTGGCCATATCTTCAGGGCTGTTGGGTTCCCAACTCTATGGCTGCTGGACTTTGTTGTGTGCTGGCACTTCAGAGTCTGCAGAGAGGAATGAGGGGTGTTGGCCTCAAGCCAGGGCAGAGATGTATTCCTGGACAAAGGGCCAGCAGCCCAGAGGGCTTTGAATAGGGTCTACCCAGTGGGACAGACAGCCAGGACTAATGGGATGGAGGGAGGAGAAATCCCTGAGAGCTTCCTGGGGGAATCACTATTCAAAAGCACATTCTAAGTGCCTGTTGGGCCAGAACTGCTTACAACACCCCTCCAACCTGGTGCTTGGTTTTCCCCCTTAGCAAAGGGAAGTGTTGTCACCCCAGAAGTTGCAGCTCAGGGGCCAGAGAAGCTGGTTTTCTAGGGTGCACCCAGGCTGGGCTGCTTCTCTCCACTCTAAAGCTAAGTCTCTGCCTCAGCCCACAGGCTTGTCCAGCACCGCCCTAGGATGCACTTGCCTCTCTCTCTCTCTCTCTCTCTCTCTCTCTCTCTCTCTCTCTCTCTCTCGCACCTCACCCTGTGGGGGATGGGGGACTCAGAGCCCCGCCCCCAGGGCCTCTGAGGCTCAGGACAATCGTTGCCTTGGCTGGATTGTTACCTAGGAGACAACCCCCTGGCCCCCTGGAAGAGGCCTCAGCAGGCCCAGGCCACCTGGAGGGAGAGCAGACCTGCGGCTGAGGATGCAGGGCTCCCGGGCACGGTGCTAGCCCTGCCTTGAGACACCCCGAGAGCTGTGGGAAGAGCTGTGGGATCCCCTATTGCATCACAAAGCGGCCCTGGAGGGCTGGTCTTTATTTTGATGAGGCTGAGAAGGGAAGGCTGCGGGCATGTTTAATCCGCACGCTTTAGACTCCCCGGCTGTGATTTTTGACAATGGCTCGGGGTTCTGCAAAGCGGGCCTGTCTGGGGAGTTTGGACCCCGGCACATGGTCAGCTCCATCGTGGGGCACCTGAAATTCCAGGCTCCCTCAGCAGGGGCCAACCAGAAGAAGTACTTTGTGGGGGAGGAGGCCCTGTACCAGCAGGAGGCCCTGCAGCTGCACTCCCCTTTCGAGCGTGGCCTGATCACAGGGTGGGATGACGTGGAGAGACTCTGGAAGCACCTCTTTGAGTGGGAGCTGGGCGTGAAACCCAGCGACCAGCCCCTGCTTGCAACGGAGCCCTCCCTGAACCCCAGGGAGAACCGTGAGAAGATGGCAGAAATCATGTTCGAGAACTTCGGCGTGCCCGCTTTCTACCTGTCGGACCAGGCGGTGCTGGCTCTCTACGCCTCGGCCTGTGTCACGGGCCTGGTGGTGGACAGCGGGGATGGGGTCACCTGCACTGTCCCCATCTTTGAGGGTTACTGCCTGCCCCACGCAGTCACCAAGCTCCACGTGGCGGGCAGGGACATCACGGAGCTCCTCATGCAGCTGCTCCTGGCCAGCGGCCACACCTTCCCCTGCCAGCTGGACAAGGGTCTCGTGGACGACATCAAAAAGAAGCTGTGCTACGTGGCCTTGGAGCCCGAGAAGGAGCTTTCCCGGAGGCCGGAGGAGGTCCTGAGGGAGTACAAGCTGCCCGACGGGAACATCATCAGCCTCGGGGACCCGCTGCACCAGGCGCCCGAGGCCCTGTTCGTGCCCCAGCAGCTGGGCAGCCAGAGCCCCGGGCTCTCGAATATGGTCTCCAGCAGCATCACCAAGTGTGATACCGACATCCAGAAGATCCTCTTTGGGGAGATCGTGCTGTCGGGGGGCACTACCCTGTTCCACGGGCTGGATGACCGGCTTCTCAAGGAGCTGGAGCAGCTGGCCTCCAAGGACACCCCCATCAAGATCACGGCTCCCCCCGACCGGTGGTTCTCCACCTGGATTGGAGCCTCCATCGTCACCTCTCTGAGTAGCTTCAAGCAGATGTGGGTCACCGCCGCAGACTTCAAGGAGTTTGGGACCTCCGTGGTGCAGAGAAGATGCTTCTGAAGGCCGCTTCTCGTTGGGTACGGTGGGGGGTGAACCGTAGCCCCAGCTTTGGGGGGATGTTCAATAAATGACCAGTGCTGGAACACCCGGCCGCCTCGGCTCAGTTCCTTCTTGGGGGCGGCAGAGCCATTTCTGGCCCTGACAGTGAATCTGTGAAGTGTCTTGGTCCACACCCGCTCCCCTTCGCTTCCTCCCAAGAAAGCCTGGGCTGAGGCCAGGCTGTGTCCATCTGCAGTTTGTATGAAAGTAGGGCCCTGGGCCTCAGGTGAATAGGGCGCTGGAGTCCGCACTCTAAACAAGGGTCTTAGGTGAGCTGAGAGAGTCGGCAGGGATGGTGGGGACTAGCGCGTGCACCTGGTTCTGACGGCTCAGCAAGAAACCCCTCCCTGTGTGGGCCCTACCTAGCATGCCAGGGCCGGGGCTCTGCTTGTGTGAGGCCGGGCACCTGAACAGGGTGGAGCTGCCGCTCTCAGCAGATAGGAACAGACGGAAACAGAAGTCACCATTTGTTTAGGGCCCTCTAAACTCAGGGGTCCTGCTCCCAAAGGAAGTACAAAGAATCAACACTTCTGCTTAGCGAGTGTGATTCTTCTGTTTGTTTTTACTTTCAAGGATGTTTATAGCATCGTTGTTTGGGGGCAGAATGCTGGAAACAAAGTTAATGGCCATCACCAAGGTTAACGGTTGAGTAAATTATGCATGGAGGGAATTTTTCCACATTGATGTGGTGGAATTAACCCAAAATATTATTGGGAGAGAAGTGGAAAATACAGATAACTCTTTACGCCATGGTCCTTCCCTTGGTTTTTTGGAAAAGAAAACAGCGCCCCTTCCCCATGTCTTTGCCTATGTCCGCTGCTTTGTGTGGACCCAATGCCTGTGTTCTATGTGGTTACCAAGTGCATGCACTGTGGGCTCCAGCATGTCGCCAAGGGAAGAGGGAGGGAGACGCAATGCAGGCGGAAAGAAGAAAGGAGAAAAAAGGACTCAGGAAATTCAGCCTGAATGAAATAAACCCATTTACCTGAAATGCGTGTGTCTTTCAATCTTTACAAGGTGCATCTTTTTCCACCATTTCACTTTCAACCGACCTATGCTGTTGGAAGTGAGCATGGGGCTGGTGTGAAGACGGCATATAGCTGGGTCGTTTTCTCATCCACCCTACCAATCTCAGCCTTTCAGTTGGTGTATTTAGTCCATTTACCTGGTAACTCATGGATACGCGGAATCTCAAGTCTGCCATCTGATCACTCTCTGCTGTGTCTTCTGCTTCTCATTCCTGTTTCTCTTTTCTTACCTCCCTCTGGGTTACTGGAACATGTTTCAGGATTGTGTCTTGATTTATTTAGCATGTTTAGAGTACCTTGTTTTTGTAGGTTTCTTAGTGGTCACCCTGGGTATTACGCCGTATATGCCGGGATGTATATGACGTCACAAGCTACGGGCACTGACATGGTACCATTAGAGGGAAACGTGAAACCTTCTTCTGTCCGGGACCCTTCCCCCTTCACCTCTAAAACACAGTTGTCTTGTCTGCTGTGCGTGCACTGAATGCAACATCAGAGGGGGCTGAGATTTTTCCTTCAACCATCAAATATGATTTAAGAAGCTCATCAAGTCGAATCTATTGACCCCTATTTTTACCCAATCTGGTGTTCTTTTGTCCTGTCTGAAGCCCAAGACTCATTGTGCTGTTATTCCTCCTGTGTTTAGAGAGCTTCCTGCAGCCATTCTGCAAAGATAGGACACTGGCAACAGAATCTTTGCCTTCCTTCAACTGAGGTGACTTAATTTCTCCCTCATCCCTGAAGGCTGTGTCCACTGCAGTGGAATCTGCAGGTCACCGTTTCCTTTCAGCTCTCGGGCTCTCCAGCCGCCTGGTTTCGATCAGGCATCCTCTGTTATTCGCTGGTTTCAGATCAGGCATCTTCTGTTACTCGCTGGGCTCCCCAGGTCATGGGTCAGGTCTCTGTGGCTGCTTCAGAGTTTTTACTGTCTCTAGATTTCAGAAGTTTAATTTTGATGCGTCTCGGAGTGGATTTCTTTGGGCTTATCCCATCACCTTTTCCCACCGCGTGAATGCTGGGGGTTCACATCCCTGCAGGGAGCCCACTGACCCTAAGGGTCAGGCTGAAGTGGTGGTGATGAGACTGGCTCACACCACCTGGCTCAGCCTCACTGCTGCTGCTGGGGGTGGTGGGGTGGGGTGGGGGGTGGAGGGAGGTGGGGATAGGATGGGGGTGAGATGGGGAGGGAAGGGGATGGAGTGGGGTGAGCTGTAGGGGTAATGTGGGGGTGGGAAGGGGTGGGAGTGAGGTGGAGGTAGGGTGTTAGATCAATTCCCCACTTTCCCACTGAAACCCAAAGGTGGGGTGTGGTGTTTTCATCGGTGTTGAGCTGGAGTAAGGAAGGTGTTTCCAAAAAGCTATTCTGCTGGGTCACCCTGTTCCCAGGGGGAACAGGCTTTTCTGGGAGCTTTTTGTGTCTGTGCCTGTTGGAGATTTGGGTCGGAGGCTTCTGAGCACCCTGCTAGACACGTGTGGGAGACAGTCAGGAAGCCTAGGAGCCCCAGTCCCGAGGTCCCTGGGCGGCCTTCCATCTCCCAGTCTTTCTATGTGTGTTTGCTGTGTTACATCCAGCCTTTTAAGGGAGTACCTGGTAGGAATGGGGCCTTTGAATGAGGTTTTTATTTCTTTCCATGGTACCTGAAAGTTACAAGGAAATGTAGTGAGGGCTCCTGGCCTCCACCATCAAAGCCCTTCCTGTCAGGGTCACTCCAGTCTACAGGTGAGAATGTCCAAGGCCACACAGGGAGTTGAGAGCAGAGCTCAGCCCAGAGTCCCAGACCATGGCTCCTTCTCCTTTGTATACTCCTCCTAGACCCTTCTCCACTCCAGATGATCCCCATGTTACTAAACTACACCACAAATAAAATAGAGCTAAAAGAAAACTCCCTTTTTCTATTGAAGACACCCTGCTTCTCTTTTTATGATGGTTTCCGCTACTGCTGCTATTGCTATGGTGGTAGGAATGTGATGGTTGTGGTGATGATGGCAGTGATGGTGGTGGTGGTGGTGATAATGGTGATGGTGGCAATGATGGTAATGAAGATGACGGTGATGGTGATGATGATGGTAATGACATGGTGGTGTGATCATGATGATGGTGAGGATGGTGGTGGTGATGATGGTAACAGTGATGATGATGGTGATGGTGGTGATGATGGTGATGGAGGTGATGATAGTGATGGTGATGATGGTGATGGTGGTGAGGATGATGGTGATGATGGTGATGGAGGTGATGATGGTGATGGTGGTGGTGATGGTGGTGATGATGATGGTGATGATGGTGATGGTGATGATGGTGATGGTGGTGATGATGGTGGTGATGGTGGTGGTGGTGATGATGGTGATGATGGTGATGGTGATGATGATGGTGATGATGGTGATGATGGTGATGGTGATGATGATGGTGATGGTGATGGTGATGATGATGGTGGTGATAATGATGGTGATGATGGTAATGACAATGATGGTGATGATGATGGTAATGACATGGTGGTGGTGATCATGATGATGGTGAGGATGGTGATGGTGATGATGGTGCTGGTGACGATAATGATAGTGGTGGTGATGATGGTGATGACATGGTGGTGATGATGGTGATGATGACAATGATGGTGATCATGATGGTGATGATGATGGTGATGGCGATGGGGATGATGGTGGTAATAACATAGTGGTGATGATCATGATGATGGGGAAGATGGTGGCGGTGATGGTGACAGTGATGATGATGATGATGGTGATGGTGTTGATGGTGATGGTGATGATGACAGTGATGGTGGTGATGATGGTGAGGATGATGATGATGGTGGTGATGATGGTGGTGATGATGATGGTGGTGATGATGACGGTGATGGTGGTGGTGATGATGAGGATGATGATGGTGATGGTGATAGTGATGATGATGGTGATTATGTGATGGTGATGGTGATGATGATGGTGATGATGTGATGGTGATGGTGATGACAGTGATGGTGGTGATGATGGTGAGGATGATGATGGTGATGGTGATGATGGTAATAACATGATGGTAGTGGTGATCATGATGATGGTGAGGATGGTGGTGGTGATGGTGATAGTGATGATGATGGTGATTATGTGATAGTGATGGTGATGGTGATGATGATGGTGATGATGTGATGGTGATGGTGGTGATGATGACAGTGATGGTGGTGATGATGGTGAGGATGATGATGGTGATGGTGATGATGGTAATAACATGATGGTAGTGGTGATCATGATGATGGTGAGGATGGTGGTGGTGATGATGGTAGTGATGAGGATGATGGTGGTGGTGTTGATGGTGCTGATGACAGTGATGGTGACAATAGTAATGATGATGATGATGGTGGTAATGATGGTGATGATGACCACAACTAAGATGACTGTGGTGATGATGGTGATGAACATGGTGATGGTGGTTTTCTGACCTCTAGTTCTTCAGAACTATGTTCTTCCTGGGGCACTGCGGTGAATAGATGGTAAGCAGTCCCCCAAGGCCCTGATAGAGTTTCTAGAAAGAGCATTGTAACCCAGCTGGCTTTTAACTGTGGCTTCCTTGAGAGGGGTGGAAGGTCCAGAGCGTGTCAAGCAGACGAGGCTGCTGCTAGTGAGGGAGGAGAATTGGGAGGAGATGTGAGGTCAGCCTTTGCATCCGAGGCTTGACCCTACTTCAGCCTGGAGGTGTCCAAAGTGAAGGGCCAAGGCCAGGGGATGGGTTGGGCTAAGCCCTGGAGGAGGAGAGAGAAGCCTCCCTCTGGCTTTGAACTGTTTGACCTTGCCTAGCAGGCATCCACAGGAACTGGCTTGAGCCTGTTTCCCTATTGGGAGCATATGCATTCCCATGTCCAGACTCTGTCAGAGGACTCCACGAGCCCCAGCCAGCTCTTTGCTTTGGTCCTAAACAAGATCTTTCTGTGAAGTGCCATTTGGATGCTGCCATCTGGGGGCTCTGCTGGAGGGGTTTCTTGTTCAAAACTCACGGGCGGAAGAGAGGACATGGAGCAGAGCCCAGAGAGCATGAGGCCTGGTTCTTCCTGAGACCGGCCCTGCAGTGACACTGGTGGGGACCAGTAGCTGTCAGCTCCTGCCTCTTGTCCCGGGGACCTCTCAGAAGTGACTGCTTTGTCTGCAGGTGGAGGGTGCTCAGGGCTACCCCATGCTCAGTGCCCCTGCCTCCATCATCTCCTCCACTGACCTCCAGTCCTGGCTTCCATTATGGACCCTCAGGAGCAGTTTCCACGAGAGCCCAGAAGCTCCATCTATGGCAGTGATTAGACACAAAAACTGCCACACTGGGGGAGGATCAGGCCAGGAGGGCATCCCCACACTCAAGCACCCCATGCCTCATGGCATGGTCACCCCCGGGACATCAGGGAGGCTATCTCAGGGCACTGCTGCACCAGGGGATCCAGATGCCTGTGCCCCGATGGAGGCGCCATGATCCCTTGCTGAATGGCACCACTATGATGATGTTTTGTGGAGGACCTGGTGCTCCAGGGTGCTACACCCCTGCAGACTCATCTCAACCAGGGGCAGGCACGGGGGGCCATGGCGCACAGTCCTGAGAGCGGCTGCCTGCCCCATGGCATGGCTCCAGCCAGAGGGCAAGACATTGCCTGACACCCAGGCCAGCTCCTGTGACAGCAGGACCCTCTGTGATCTGGGCTGAGGGTGAGGTGGGCAGGACACCGGGAAGAGGCTCCCAACAGACCTTGGCAGAGGATGCGGGAGAGTCTGAGGAAGACAGGCATGACTCTGTCTTCTCCAGTGGCCATGCCATCGGGGGCAGAGTCCGGCCCTTCTAAGCCCTAGAGCTACTCCGTATGGTGAGGGCCCAGGTCAAGGTTCCAGGAATCTACAGCTGGTCCTAGTGGAGGGGCCAAGTGCAGCCAAGAATCCACACAGGAGGAGACTAACCCTCAAACCCTCAAAAGTCCGCCGAGGAATGGGAGCCTCACAGGCAGCTCCACACTTGGCCCCAGAGGTACCATGGGGCTGCCCCTACTCGGAGTGGTGGGAAGCTGCTCTGCTGAGCTGCGTTCCGCCTTCCCGGGTGGCGGGGGTCACCCGTCCCACCTACAGGGAGCTCGGTACAAACGCTCCTCCCAGGCAGGCACCAGCCCTCGCAGGTGGGGCAAAGCTTGGTAAAGTTCCAGCCTCTGCCGCAGCTGCCGCTCTCCACCTGGAGCAGCCACCGGGAGGTCCTGGGCATGGACCTCAGCTGGGTGGGCAGCACCCCAGGGAAGGAGCCCCCAGCCCTGTGCTCACACCCACTGCACCCTGGTGTCCACATTTCCACCCTGAGGGTCTCTAAGGCCCTAGCCCCCTCCACCCAGCAGCAGGTGTTGAGCACACAAGGCCCTGCCATTCCCAGGCTTTCTGGGACTCACGAAGAGCCTCTGTCACCCGGACCCCTATCCCTGGGCCTCCACCCCTCCATGTGTGTCTAGGCACACAGCTGACTTGGATAAATGCCCCGACCACTGCACTCACTCTCTCTCCTTTTGCGGGGACCCAGACCCCCGCTTGGGAGACCAGAGTTGACCCAAGGGTCACTGCTGACTCCGGGGGCCAGAGTGGGGTGGCCCACAGCAGGGCACGGAGCTCTCAGCTCCCTTTGCCTCACTCCCCTTGAGCCAGTGGTCTGGGGAGGCTTTGGGCTCTGGATCCAAAGCCCCCGACCCTCTACCTTCCTTCCCGAGTGTGGGACGGGGCTCCTCTGCCTCCAGGATGGTGAGGGCAGGACTGGGCCTCCCTGGGGGTCCCCAGGAAACCCGATGCAGGGATGTGAGTCCCCCTGAGCCAGCGCAGGAAGCTTGTAAACAAATGAGGTGTAACTGTCGACAGTTTAAATGCTGTGCGGCTTGCCAGCTTCCAGATGAGAGGGGATTTACGGGCTCTTAGGCGTTCAAGCGGGTTCCCGGTAATCCAACGCAGATAAGGAGTGTAGTGCGGCTGCCGGCGGAGCCCCTGTCACCTGGGAGGGGACCCCAGGGGCTGGCACACAAAGCCAGGACCCTTCCCGGCGGAGCCCCTGTCGCCTGGGAGGGGACCCCAGGGGCCGGCACACAAAGCCAGGACCCCGGCGGAGCCCCTGTCGCCTGGGAGGGGACCCCAGGGGCCGGCACCCAAAGCCAGGACCCTTCCCACAGGGTGGCTTCATCCCGGCCCCCCTTGGCCCGTCTGTCCCAATGTGGAGACAGCTCCCTTCCCTGTGGAAGGCGTCGGGGATGCTGTCCCTGAGATGGGCCAGGCTGCAGGGGGGACTCATGATCCTGGGAGCTGGGCAGGCACCTGCAGGCAGAAGAGACCAGCCGTGAAAGGAAGAAGTCTGGCTCACACACTGCTCACAGACCCCAGGAAGAAGGGGTTGGTGGGGTTCCCCGGTGCTTCCAGCCCCTGGTATGCAGGCATGTGGGTGTGACCCTAAATGGTTGGTGATGGATGCTGTGGGGTGGGGTGGGGTGCCCCGGTGCCACGGACGGGCCATGCTACTCCCTTCCTGCCTTCTAGGTCAGGAGCCTAGAAGTGATTAGACACAAAACGTGCCACACTAGGGGAGGCTTGGGCCAGGAGGGCATCCCCACACTCGAGCACCCCATGCCTCATGGCATGGTCACCTCCTGGGACATCAGGGAGTCAGGGAGGCTATCTCAGGACACCTCTGCCACCAGGGGCTCCAGCGGCTGCTGGCGGGAACCCGCTTGAACTCCTAAGAGCCCGTAAATCCCCTCTCATCTGGAAGCTGGCAAGCCGCACCGTCGGGCTCCAGAGTGAAATTATCAGCACCCCGCAAGCCGAGGCTCCTGGGAATGCCACGAGGGCTGCACAGACCACGTTGCTCCCAGAAGGTGAAGTCCACGCCTGTGATCCCCGGGGCGGGAAAGCCCTGTGGTTCGGGCACGAGCCAGGAGCCCGAGGAGGGTCTGGCCAAGGCCAGGAGGGGCCTGGAGTCACCAACCAGGTCAGACCTCAGGTCATTCATTTGCCTGGCAGGTGCTCCCAGGAACAGTGGGTCCTCTCGCAGGCCCGGCCCTCGGGGCAGGTCTGTGCCGGGAGCTGGGCAGAGTCGGCAGTGCCCGCTCTGGGATGCGCAAGGATGTCTGAAGCTGCCGTGGGCCGAGGTTGGGGCACAAGGCCTAGGGCACAGGGCGGACCCGGTGATGACCCCAAGATGGACTCCCTGCTCTCAAGGCTCCCACCCAACGCAGAGCCCAACGCAGGGGCAAAGGGAGGCAGGGCCACGGTGGGCTAAGTTTAGCTCCCTTGGCATTCATCACCAGGACGACTCTTTAGAGAATTTCCACGAGAGTGGGGCTGCCCCAGAAAGAGCGAGGGGCACTTGGACTGGTGGGATGAGGGAATGCCGGGCTCGCCAAGAGGACCCAGTGCAGTGCCCCTCCCCAGCCCTTGTTATGGGTCAGGGAACCAGGGAAGACCAACCTTCTCATTCCTACAGGGCAGGACCCAAGCATCACGCCTGCTCTTGTCCTAAGAGCAGGCCTCCTTCGGCAGGGCCAGGCCCCGCAGCCGGCAAGATCCAGCCCCTCACCCAGGCCCCAGCGAGGAAGCCGGAGCTGCTCCAGCCTCACAGTTTTGCTAGGAGTGAAAATCTCTGCACCCCACGGCGATGCCTGCCTGTCTGCTAGGGCGCCTGCTACCCCTGCTGGCCCAGGGCTGTGTCCCCAGTGTGGGCAAAACTGTCACCAGGCCATTGTGCAAAGCCAGGAGCAGCATGCCACCACTTCCCTCCTCCACATTTACTTTCAGATCTGGCCATGGCTTTCAGCTTTCTGGTAGGTGTCCATGATCTGCCAGTACGTGCTGATGCCTGTGCACTGTGGCCCATGTGTCCGGGGCACTGTCCTTCGGTGACAATGCCCGGCATGGGAAACAATGCAGACATTGTCATGGCTGGTCCTGGCTCAGGGTGGGGAAATGTAAGACATCCTCAGTTATCACACCCACGGGGGACAGGGCTGGGCTCCAGCTCACCAAGACATAATAATTTTCTCCCATTATTCAAATCTCTTCTTCTCTCACTCCACCTTTGGGTGTCAGCAGCAGCGGAAGGGAGAGAGTGTCCGAGCTAGAACCCAGGGCCCTGGGACCTCTTCCTATCTGGGCTGTCTGGATGGCATCCAGGGACACACGGGGGCCAGGGAGCTGGGCACCACTCCCCGGGGATCCCTTGGGGGGCCGGCCAGCCACAAGGACGCCCAGCAGGCAACTCCTGGATTCACCCCCTCCCCACCATTGTCTCTGGACCCGAGGCCCACAGTGCTCTGGCAGGGCCAACAATGACGCTGACGCTGGGAGAGATGTGATCAGAGGGTGGAGACATGCCCGCCCATCACCACCCTCGCAGGCCAACTCTGGCCAGAGGTGGCCATTCCTGGCTCCCATAGGCTGGAGGCTCCATGCACTTTTGCCAGCCAGGCCTCGGGGTCAGGGGACACGAGAGCCCCCACACCAAGCCTGGCAGGGTGGGCCGCCTCCCAGAGAGGGAGCACGGAGCCTGCTCCACCCGCCGTGGCGGGCTTCAGGCCTCACTGAGAGGCGTCGGCCAGCGTAAGAGGATACCTCACAGTTATGCAACCCGGGCCAGCGAGGATGGGCCCGCAGCCCGGCCAGCCAAAACAAGCATCGTCCGGCTCCAGAGTGTGAAATTGTCAGGCCAAATTAAAGGGAGCTCAGGGAGCCGGCTGGGGGCTGGACAGGGGAAGAGCCTTCCTGGGAAGGGCTGCAGGCTGTGAGGCCTGATCCACTCTGTGGAGGTCTGGCCCTGCTGCCACCCGGGCACCCTGGGGAGGACGGGGGGAGGCGTCCGGAGCCTTCTCCTCTTTCGCCCAGTTAGACTGGGACATTTCACACACAAACGCGGTGCAAGATGGAGGGACAGCCAGAGACACTCTTGCTCCCTTTTTCTGCCTAGGGAGTCTTGGAGGCCGGTCCCCGGTGGGACATGGGCTCTCTGAGCAGCCAGGCCCTGGTGGGTCCTGAGATTCTGACAGGAGCCCAGACTTGGCTGTTACCAGGAATTCACAGTGCAGGGGTAGGAGCCAGCGTTGACTCAGGGTAGGAAGGGGCATCCCACCACCTGGTGCAGGGCCTGGGGTGGAGTGAATGCCCTCTAAATGTTGAGGAAAAGGAGGACCATGTGGGCTGTGCTGGGCTGCCCTGGGGGTGCCTCCAAGGCTTTGGGGTGACTCGATGTTGGGTATGGCCCGGGGGAGGGGAGATACACCAACGAGTCACGTTACCCTGGCATGGCACTCCGTGTCTGTAGAGGGCACAACCCCTTTTCCTGTTGGCCATCTCCAGGGCCAGCCAAATGCAGCAAGAGGCACCACCAGCCCCAAGAGGAGGTGAGGAGAACACGCTCCACTTCGTGCACCCCAGGCTGGGGCCCCACGAGCAGGACATGGCTGGCCTGGAGCCAGTCCCGGACGAGGCTGACCCTCCACAGCAGTGAAGGGGCAGCAGCTGGGCAGGAAGTGGAGCCTGGTGGAGACCACTAGGGGAGCGAGGGGCTGTGCGGCTGAGCAGGGGGCGCATCTCTTATCTCATGGAGCCCGGGAGATGGTTCCCATAAAGCCCATCCCCAGACACAGGAATGAGAAAAGCAAAACTGAGGCTGGAGGAAGGCCTGGAGGCATTGGCTGTGTCTGCAGTGGAGGGAGGGGCTCAGCAAGAAAGCCTGGGCCACGCGGGAGGCATTTCTGGGCCGGGAGTGGCGGGAGCTGCGAGCTTCCCATGGTTTTGTCGCGTGTGTAAGGCGTGGGGAGTGGGTGAGTCTGCGCGTCACCTTGGCTGGGCCACCTCCACCCAACTTCACCAGATGTTGTGATGAAGATGTGTTTAGATGTGGGCAGCCCTGACATCCGCGGGCTCTGAGTCACGCAGGTGGGCCCCTCATCGTGTGAGGGGCCTCATCCAATCAAGGGAAGGCCTTCAGAGGAAAAGACCAGCTCCCCAAGGAGGGGGTCCTGCCCTCAGATGCAAAACCGCAGCATCAACTCTTCCTAGATCTCCAGCCTGTCAAGGCTGCCAGCGCCCCCCACAATCGCTGGTTCCTTAAACTACACCCCCCCCGCTTCTCACACACACATACAGAGTCTAGCACACTTCCTATTGATTCTGTTTCTCTGAAGAACCCTCGCCAACAGGAGGACAGTGATGGGAAACGTTTATGACGTTCCACGCACGTTTAATGCAACATGTGCTCTGCTCAAAAGACCCCTTGCTGTCAAGCGCTTCCTATGGTGCAGGGGTGCCACATGAGAGCCCAGGAGGGCCCTGGGGCCTGACTGGACAGAGCCAGGCAAGGGCTCGCTGGTGTTGGGATGGACACTCATGCTGCCCATCCAATCAGGGTCCCCTTGGAGAGGAAGACCTCATGTGGGGAATGCCAGCTCTGCTCTGCAGTTGAGGCTCACATTTTTGCCGTGAGCATTTTGGACGTGTTGCCCGGCTTGCTGGCTTTGGCAAAATTCCTCCCATTTGCACACAAAGCTCTGAGTGCTCTAGCCCCTGTCCCTGGATATGAAACACAGGGAAATGACATTCAGCCAGGGACACAGAGGCATCCCTGAGAGACGCTGGGCTGCAGCACAGATGGAGGATGGATGCATGTCCCAGTCCCTAAGACCAAGTTCACAGAGATGCTAGCAGCAGACACACTAAGCGGCTGCCACTTTTGTAGGATGCTAGAAAACCAGCTTGCTTTTCTGAAAACTGGTGAATGAAAGGTAGGAATCCTTTCTAGATACAAATTCTTTCTGAATGCAAATACAAATTTAAAGCCAAAACCATAGCAAAGGCCAGATCTAGGAGAAAAAAAAAAAGATTCCAAAGTTGTTGAAAGCAATCCACACAGTGTAAGTTGCTGTGCACCCCCTAACCAGTTAGACAGAAGCTTGTGATTCCTCTGAAGACGAATCCTGGGCGAGCTGCGATACTGGCCCTTGGGGCTGTGAGGTGTCAGGCAGTCTCCTGACCCTGAGTCTTGGTCCTACCCCAGGTCAGCCACCTGCAGTGTGGGGATCCTCTGTATTGCACAGCAGGCTATAGGGTAGACACACACAGGCATGTACACACACGTGGATATATATGCTCGCCTGTGAGTAGACACACGTGTACACACATGTATATGTGTGCCACCATGCACACACAAACATGGAGGGAGGAGAAACAGCAATCAGCTCCATGTCCGAGTCAGCCTCTGACCCTACTCAGGCCTCCAGACAGCCATTCCTTGCTGTGCAAATTACATGCCAGAGGTTTGCAGGAAAGACTCATGCGTGACCTTCCAGGGATGGTAAATACATGAAATCCTCGATCTGATCCAGTCCTGCAGAAGCAGGATTTCCTGGAGAAGCCTGGAGTGGAGAGGGTCCCTGGAGGGGAGGAAGCACTGTGTCCTGCCCTTTGCTGGGTTTGTTGACCAGGGTGGGGGGACCCTCCTTTGTCCCCTGCACCTCCAGAGTAGTCACCTACAGAAGAATGATGAAGCAGTCAGTGTGCGGACCGACTGCGAGTCCCCACCCAGGTGTCTGCCCCAGGCCTGGAGATCCTGGGAGGGGAGGTGTTGGGAGGAGGTGCACGTGGACAGCTGTGTCCATGACCCAGGCGGGTGCAGGAGATGCTCAGGGAAACCAGGACCCCAGGTATCTTCTGGAGCAGCAAACTCCAGGGCTTCATCCTCAGGATGGTGACTTGCTGTGAGGGTGGAGGTGGGCATGGGGTTGGGAGGACCTAGGGGTCAGGGCCTACCCCATCAGGAGCTTGGGCTCCTTGAGTAGGGAGCAGCATCCATGGGCCCAGCCAGGCCACAGAGCAGTGGGAAGAGAAGTGAGCTGCATGCTTGGCTTTGAGTAAACCCAGATTTTCCAGGGCAGCGGTGCTTGGAGCATAATGTTGAAGCCCATGACAAGTACTGGGGACATTGAGCCTCAGGATGGATATCCTTTCTGACCCCGGGGATCCTGGGGCACCCCGTCTGGCTTCCCCGCCAACGATCTGAAAAGGTACGTACCTCCCTCTCTCCTCTCCCTTCCAAAGAGGTCCTTCCTGAATGGCGCCTGCTCATGGTCAGCAGTTTGGGCAGGGGCCAGGTGTCAGGCAATAGGGGCTCTGGAGCCCAGCCTCCTTCCTGAGGTCTGACTCATGCTAGGAGCCGAGTGGCTGTGACTGAGCTGTCCTGGGGGGCCTGAGAGACCCCCCCCCTTCTAGAGGCCACGTGTGTAGATGGAAAGAAAGGCAGCTCAGCTCCACAAAATGGCTTTGTAGCTCAGCTTCTTCTGCAGGGTCTGGGGGATTCCTGCACTCGCAGCTCCGTCCAGCTGGCCCCCTCACCAGCGAAGCTCTTACACAGCCAGAGTCTGAAATGACTCCAGCTTTTCTGCTGGGGATTACATGGAACCAAAATCATTCTTTCCACGAGGATTACACAATAGCATTTATTTTAGATGTTTCTTTCTCTGTTCTGGGGATAAGGAGTGAGACCTTCTGCCCCAAGCCCTTGGCTAGCAGGGACAGAGCCTGTTTCATGGAATACAGCCAAGGGGGACAGTTGAAGACTGACCCAATTTCTACAGGAGGTGGGGACCCTGAGCGCTGGCCTCCATATGAGGGTCCTCACCACCCCCACACAGCCTGGCCCCTGCACATCTCCACTCGGCCTTAGAAACGGGGTGGGGCCCCCTGCCCACTGATGAGCTGTGAGAGTTGGATGCCATCTACCCTACCCCACGCAGGACGCATCCTAGCTGCCAAAGTGTGCTTTGGGGATGGTGCGGCCACGTCCAGGAGGCAGAAGCACAGAGAATGTTTGGAAAACGTGAAGTGAGCAAAAGCGTCCAGGCCCTTAACAACCAGGAGCTCTCACTGTCAGGCTGTGGAAGTGGCTGGTCCTCAAGGCCTGGGAACTTTGCGAGGCATCGTCGGCCCTCCTGACTCCAGGCTGTGCTTGAGCCCAGCAGCCTGGCTGGGCACATGGAGTGAGGGAGGGGCAGAGTGAGGTTCAGGCTCTTGGGGAGGGATGTGAAACCCATCCCAGTGCTCACCTTGGGGGCTATGTGGCTGGGCACGGGGGGTGAGGGTTGCCTGTGGGGATGGCGGGGAAAGTCACCGCAGCCAGCCCAGCCACTCCAGGTCTCAGCACATGGGGAGGATGCATGAGGGGGATCCTGAGCCTGGCTTCTATGAGTGTCCCAAGCCCATGGACAGGAAGAAAGCCCCACCCCCTGAGAAGGGCTCCTTCCTCAACCTCGGGGGGGCTCCTTCCTCGACCTCGGAGGCTCCTCTGAGCCCTCCTCTGATGAAGCCTTGACCTTGGTTTGGCCTTGGTCAGTTCTCTTTGGCATGCCGAGCACAGTTTTAGCAAGAACCCTGCTGAGACTGTTTACAAGAACCCCCACCCTTGACACCAGATCAATTTCTTGCAGAAGCTGTGCCCTGCCTGCCGGCTGCCCGCAGGGTCCAGAGGCCTTGCTGTGTTCTGAGCAGTGCTCAGCTCTGCGCAGCACCTCTCTCGCCTCTGCAGCTGCTCAGTGATATCCGCCTGGCTCCTCCTGATGGGCTCTTTCTCTATGACACTGCCCAGAACCAGGACACGACAGTGCCTTCCCTGACTCTCCCTGTGGGCCATGGTCTGCCTCCCACTCCCCTGAGCACAGCGGGGTATGTGGAGCAGTGGGCTCTCCCGGGAGGTCTTTACCCTACTGGGAGGAAGCTCCTTACACAGCCCTTTCCAGGGTCCCTGCCATTCACTCGGCCCCTCCTTCGCCTCACAGGAGGCTATTGAGTGGGGAGGTAGGAGCCCCGACTCCGAGGCCAGCCTGCGGGCCTCAGATCCCACCCACCCCTCCCCAGCACAGGAGGACGGTGGTGATGGAGAAGCTGGTTGGAGCTTCTCCTTCAGCACAGTGTGGGCAACACTAATGCCTCTGACCCTGGCCGGAGGGGAGCACTGCCCGAGGAGTGCTCGCTGGGGTGGCTGCCGTGATTATGGCTATCCCAGGCCCAAGTAAGGGTGAAATGGTAAGGAACGCAGGTCCCCACCCTCCCAGGGCTCACCTTCCGCTGGGGAAGGAGACCACGACCAACGGGTACCAAGGGTAGCGGCTGAGGTGACAGGTGTGCCGGGGAGAGGCAGAGGCAGCATTTGGCCCCATCGGGCAAAAGCCAACATTGAAACGGGCAAACACTCACCGGCCGTCATTCCAGCGAGGCTGCCCGGCAGACAGCCCCTGCCGGCTCATCTGAATGACAGGCTCCGTGCCTCTCCTTTTCACTGGGCTGTTCTAGAGCCCTGTGCCCGGGAGAACAAGGAGGGTAACGCAGAGGACCCATTCCCAGAGGGAAGTAAGGGGATGCCACATGGAGCAGGTGCCACCCGTCCCGCCCAGAGCGAGGTGCAGATGCCAGGGACCCTCTCCCTGGGTCTCGTCTGCCGCGGATTGCTCTCTGTGCTCCCCAGAGCGAGGTGCAGATGCCAGGGACCCTCTCCCTGGGTCTCGTCTGCCGCGGATTGCTCTTTGTGCTCCCCAGAGCGAGGTGCAGATGCCAGGGACCCTCTCCCTGGGTCTCGTCTGCTGCGGATTGCTCTCCGTGCTCCCGGCCGCCTGTGCAGCTGGGGCTGGACTCTGGATCGTCCTTTAATCATTTTTTATATCTGATTGGTGCCTCATAAATTAACGAACTAAGTGGAATTGTTAACATTGTTATTTTGTGTTTGTCTCAAAGTCATGATTTTACTCCTGAAAAGATTACACTTTAACTCCCCTCGGAGAGTGACCAGCTGAGGCTCCCCCAGGGTCCATGGAGCTGGCATCTGCAGAACGAGCAGTGGTGACTTGGAAAAAGGGGAGGGAGAGCAGGGGCAGAGGTTCCGAGGCCAGGAGGTGGGAGCAGTCCCAGAGTCTTAGCCAGCCCCCTTCCTGCCCAGCAGCCTGGCCTGGAGTCTGACTGGGGGCTCCCTACCTCCGTCTGCACATCAGTACACCTGCCCCGACGCCTGTCACATGACCTTACTCCTGGAGCTCCTGCGTCTCCTCACCCATTTTCTCTGCCTGTGCCAGGCAGCCAAGGACAGTGGTTGGGAAACACACATGGGGGCAGCCAGCTTCGGATCCAGAGTCGGCTTGGACACTGCCCAGCTCTAGGCCTCGGGCGGTAACCTGGGCTCTGTGACTCTGCTTCCTCACATAATACATAGGGAAAGTGAAAATCCATATACCGTAGGAAGCCTGCCAGAGGCCCACGAAGGGGTCAGGCAGATGGGGTGAAAGAGAAGCTTACCACCCATCAAAGTGGGCACTCGTCCCGCCCCACCTGGGCTCCTTCACAGTCCCACTGCCCCAAGTTCACCTGCTGGAACCACCCCCGGGAGGGTGAGTGGGGCCCCACCTTATACCTACACCATCCAGGAGTGGGGGTGCTGTGCAGTCCCCGCACCCCAGGCCAGCATCAATGAGACCATGGTGGTCGGGAGCTGTGACCCCGGGCCCTCAGGGGGTTGCGGCAGGGGCAGGGGCTGGAGGCTGAAGGAGGCCCTTCTCACGGTCTGTGTCCTGGGCCGAGCCTGCTGAGCCACAGCTGGGACCAGCTGGTGCTTTTGGCACCGCACCTGCTGCTGAGCTCTGCCCCCAGAGACGTGCCCACCACAGCCGTGCTTGGGTCCCCAGATCCCGCAGCCTGGGGCTGGGAATGGAGCCACATTCAGGGCTCCAGGAGCAGGGCTGGGGGGCTGCCCGCCCTTCGCTGACAGCCACCTGGATGGCCACACTCAGTGGAGGACATCTAGCTGCTCCAGGTGGTGCCGACAGGGGCCTTGTGGACCACCCAGAAGGCCACGTCTGCCCGGTTAAGATTCTGGGAGTGAAAGAAGAGGCAGCACCACCGTGCCCTGCAGCCAGGACCCCCTGCGGCCCCAGCAGCTCTCTCCTCTCCCTCCTCCCGCCTGTCCTTCCTCATTCCCTAAGCAGTCCTGGCCAGAGGATGGGACAGGTGCAAAGACAGAGGCCACTGGCCAGTCAGGGAAGGGGCAGTGCAGACAGGCACCGTGGTCATGGCACCCCTGGCTCTCACGGCGGGTTGGGCAGGCTGGGCCAAGGCCTGGGCACTCTTCCCTCCCTTCCCCTTCCTCCTCCCTCCCCCTCCTCCCCCCTCCCCCTTCTTATTTCCTGGGTTCACAGCACCTTTGAAGATTGCATTTTTATTATTTTCTACTCGCATTCCTCTTCCCTTCTCTAGAACATGAGCACACTTGTCCTTGGGACCAACACAACTGAAACAAGGGGCGACTGCTGGTGTTGGAGGTCGTGGTGGGGTGTGTGCACTTATGTGTGTGTTGTGTGTATATGTCTCATGCTTATGCTACGTGTATATATGTGTTGTGTGTATGTGTGCTGTGCGTATATGTCCCATACATGTGTGTTGTGTGTATACATCTCATACATATTCTATGTGTATATATGCTGTGTGTATATGTGTTGCTGCATATGTGTTCTGTGTATGGGTGTTGCATGTTGCATGTATGGGTGTTGTGTGTTGTGTGTATGGGTGTTACGTGTTCTGTGTATAGGTGTTATGTATTCTGTGTATGGGGGTTGTGTGGTGTGTGTATCATGGTGTGTGTATATGTACTCTGTGCATACCGGCTGTGTATATATATGCTGTGTGTATATGTTGCATATGTGTTGTGTGTATGGGCATTGCATGTTGTATGTATGGGGGTTACGTGTTCTGTGTATGGGGGTTGCATTGCGTGTGTATAATGGTGTGTCTGCACGTGTCTGGTTTGCTCCCATGGTGCTGGTTTCACCGCGTTGCATGTGTGTTTCACTGAACGGCATGTTTGTGCAGATCCATCCACCCAGCAGTGCTGGTGCTGAGGCCATGGCTCCTCAGTGCTGCACGCGACCCACTCTCTCCTTCCCGCCTCCCCTCAGGCTGACCCCAGCTCTGCACCTGCACAAACAGGGCTGAGCCTGCCCCAAGCCTGCCCTGGGCAGCAAATCTCCAGAACTTCCCTAAGCTCTGCCAGGTCCCCTTAGAGGAGGGATTCCATTTCCCCACACACTCCACACACTCACCAACACTTGGAATTATTTGACTTTCAAATTTTTGCAAATTGGTTGGGTGTGAGGTGGAAAATCAATTCTCAAATTTGCATTTCTTCAATGATGATTGAGGCTGAAAATCTCCGTGTGTGTGCTGGCCACCAAGGCCTCCCCTTCTCTAAGTGCTTGTAGTTGTATGGTTTCCTTTTATCTCCTACACTGATCACTCAGTAGCTTCAGCAAATATCCTCCCCTCAGCTGATTTTCTCTACTGTGCTCTTCCCTGACCAGACATCTTTATCCAGATGACAAAGATATTTCCTCACATGTTCTTTTCTTGGTAAAATTGGGGTAGTTTTAAGGGTCACACCTAGGACTGCACCCATCTGAGTTCACTTGGGTCTGGAATTGACTTTTTGTCATACAGCGAGCCGTTCTTCCAAACACAGCCACTGAACCATCCATCCTTTTTCCAGAGATAAAACCTCCACAGCTCACAGGGTTTCATTCTCAGCTTGTCCTGCCCTGTGTGGCTCTGCACCTGCCCCCACAGCTGTATTACACGGGTTCATTTTCTTGCCGTGGCAAGATGTCTCAGCCTGACTCTTCTTGTTCAAAAATATCTTAGCTATTTGTTAACCTTAGTTCAGCCCTGCAAATGTTAGAATAAGTTCATTTCTGTCCTTTAAAAGCTCCGATGAAATTTTGATTGAAGTGGAATGGACTCTATGATAGGAAGAACTGCTGTCTTTAAAATGACTACAGTTGACAATAATACATGGTAGATTTCAACTCAGCTAAAAGAGAAGCTTTGAAATGCTTCCAACACAGAGAAATGATAACTATTTGAGATGTTGTATATGCTCACTACCCTGGTTTGATCGTGGCACATTCTATACATGTATCAAAATATCATGTGCCCCCTAAATATGTTGAAATATTATGTAGAAATAAAATCGCATGAAGTTTTCACCCCTCAGCATGTTTCGGCTCTTCTACTCATCTTGTTTTATCTTCTTTAATGGAGGTTAAGCACTTCCTGGGAAGGCTGCATTCATTCTTTATTAGATTAATTTCTAGGTACTTTATAGACGTTGCTGCAAATGTGAATAGCAGCTTTTTAAAAAATTGTTTTTCTAATTGATGATTGTCAACGCAGATGAATTCTAGCATTTTTGTGAGTTTTCTCTTTATCTACAATCTCACCGACCTCTCCTCCTATTTTGCTGGTGTTGTTTGTCTACATTTAGGATTTTTATACAGGTGATCACTCTCCATCTGCAAAAAATGGTAGGTTCATTCCTTCCCTTCAGCTCTTTGCACCCTTATTTCTTGCTTGTGTCTGGCTGAGGGGACAAGACGAGCCGTCTTTGTGGAATGATTGTGTGAGTGGCGGGAGCCTGGCCTTCTAAGCACCTCACAGAGAACGCTTCAAAGCGCTGCTGAGTGTGATACCTGTCATAGGTGTTCTGAGATCACCTTTATCAGGTTAAGAAAGATTCTTATTCCTATTTTTCTGAGAAACTGTAGAGAGAGAGTTTCTCAACTGGGCTGAGGACTGAGCTCTGTCAAGTTATTTTTTGCATGTATTAATCACCTTTGTAGTCTACAAATGTGAATTCTCCTTTTTCTTTTCTTTTCTTTTTTCTTTCTTTCTTTTCTTTTCTTTTTTTTTTTTTTTCAGACAGAGTTTCGCTCTCTCACCCAGGCTGTTGCAGTGGTGTGATGTCGGCTCACTGCAGCCTCCTTCTCCTGGGTTCAAGTGATTCTCCTGCCTCAGCCTCCCGAGTAGCTGGGACTACACGCACCCGCCACCACACCTGGCTAACTTTTTTGTATTTTTAGCAGAAACAGGGTTTCACCATGTTGGTCAGGCTGGTCTTGAACTCCTGACCTCAAATGATCCACCGTCCTAGGCTTCCCAAAGTTCTGGGATTACAGGTGTAAGCCACCATGCCCGGTCTCCAATTTTCTGAATTTAAGCCATCTTTGCATTCCTGGTATGAAATGTATTTGATTATTATGTGTTTTTTCCCAACAGTTTATTATGAAAATGTTCAATATTCATTTTACAGTGAGCAGTCATACATATACTCACTATTCAGACTAACATATTACTAATAAAATTTACTAATATTTTATACTGTTACAGTAATATTTTACAAAAATGCTTGATCACATATTCATCTATTCATCCATCTTCCTATTCATCCATCCATTCATCTTCTTAAATGTGTTTCCAGGTAAGTGGGGGACCTCGGCTCCCTCAGCTGGGACCACAGGCACGCACCACCGCACCCGGCACGCACCACCGCACCCGGCACGCACCACCGCAACTGGCACGCACCACCGCACCTGACACGCACCACCGCACCCGCAGGCACCACGGCACCCGCAGGCACCACGGCACCCGGCACGCACCACCGCACCCGCACGCACCATCGCACCCGGCACGCACCACCGCACCCGCAGGCACCACAGCACCCAGCACACACCACCGCAACCGACACGCACCACCGCACCCGACATGCACCACCGCACCCGCACGCACCACCGCACCCGCATGCACCACCACACCCGCATGCACCACTGCACCCGGCACGCACCACCGCACCCGCATGCACCACCGCACCCGCATGCACCACCGCACCCGCAGGCACCACGGCACCCGCAGGCACCACGGCACCCGGCACGCACCACCGCACCCGCATGCACCACCGCACCCGCATGCACCACCGCACGCGGCACGCACCACCGCACCGGCACGCACCACTGCACCCGCAGGCACCACCGCACCCGGCACACACCACCACACCCGGCACACACCACCGCACCCGGCACACACCACCGCACCCGCATGCACCACCGCTCCCGACACGCACCACCGCTCCCGACACGCACCACCGCACCCGCATGCACCACCGCACCCGCATGCACCACCGCACCCGGCATGCACCACCGCACCCGCAGGCACCACCACACCCGGCACACACCACCGCACCCAGCACGCACCACCGCACCCGCATGCACCACCGCACCCGCAGGAACCATGGCACCCGGCACGCACCACCACACCTGGCATGCACCACCGCAACCGCAGGCACCACGGCACCCGGCACGCACCACCGCACCTGGCATGCACCACCGCACCCGCACGCACCACCGCACCTGGCACGCACCACCACACCCAGCTAATTTTTGTATTTTTTGCAGGGACAGGGAGTTGCTATGTTGCCCAGGCTGGTCTGGAACTCCTGGGCTCCAGTGACCCACTTACCTCAGACTCCCTAAGTGCTGGGATTACAGGCATGAGCCACCACACCCAGGCTGGAGTTAACTTTAGCTGTTTTGGTGAGTGTGTGTTTTAAAATACACTGTTGGATGCCAGCATTTAATATTTTATTTGAGATGTTCATAAGAAAGATAGGCCTGTGCTTTCTTTTCTTTCTTTCATTTGGTTGCCCTAATCCAGATATGAAACCAAACTGACACCAGTCTGTTAAAATGAAACAAGCTGCTTTACCTATATTATTATTTTCTAGAAAAACTTATATAAGATATACACTTTTTTGATAAGACAGATATATCTGTCCCTCGAAAGAACGCACCTGTAAAACGTCTTGCCATACAGCTCTTTTTTGAGAAGGGCGGGGTCTTTGATTCCCACTTTTGACCTATGTAAGTTTCCCACAGGCATACCTTGGAGATATTGTGGGTTCTGTTCCACACTGCCACAACCAAGTGAGTCACAGAAACGGTGTTGTATTAAACATGCCATAGCATTATGTCTGAAAAGGCAACATACATATCCTAATTTAAAAATACTTTACTGTGGGCTGGGCCCAGTGGTTCACACCTGTAATCCCAGCTCTTTGGGAGGCTGAGGTGGGCAGATCACCTGAGGTCAGGAGTTTGAGACCAGCCTGGCCAACATGATGAAACCCCGTCTCTACTAAAAATATAAAATTAGCCGGGCGTGGTGGTGCATGCCTGTAATCCCAGCTACTCAGGAGGCTGAGGCAGGAGAATCACTTGAACCTGAGAAGTAGAGTTTGCAGTGAGCCGAGATCGTGCCATTGCACTCCAGCCTAGGGAAAAAGAGCTAAACACTGTCAAACAAACAAACAAACAAACAAACAGAACAAAACAAAAAAAACTTTACTGCTAAACAATGCTAATGCTCCCTGGGCCGTCAGTGAGTGGTAATCTTTTTGCTGGTGAGGCTCTCGACTCCATGTTGGCGCTGCTAACTGATCAGGGCAGTCAGTGGTTGCTGAAGGCCGGAGTGGCCGTGGCAAGTTCTTAAAATAAGACAACAGTGAGGTTCGCTGCATCCATGGACCTTCTTTCATGAAAGATTTCTGTGTAGCATGCAATACTGTTTGATAGTATGTCATCCACAAAAGAACTTCTTTCAAAATTGGAGTCAATCCTTTCCCACCCTGCTGCTGCTTTATTAACTAAGTTTATGGAATATGGCCAGGTGTGGTAGCTCACACCTGTAATCCCAACACTGTGGGAGGCTAAGGTAGGTGGATGGCTTGAGCCCAGGAGCTCAAGACCAGCTTGAACAACATAGTGAGACCCTGTCTCAACAAAAAGTACAAACATTAGCTGGGTGTGGTGGTGCATGCCTGTAGTCCCAGCTACTCAGGAGAATGAGGTGGGAGGTTGGCTTGAGCCCAGCAGGTGGAGGTTGCAGTGAGCTGAGATTGTGCCACAGCACTCCACTCCCAGTGACAGAGCAAGACCTTTATCAAAAAAAGAAAAAAAAGTGTATGAAGGCCAGGTGTGGTGGCTCACATGTATAATCCCAGCACTTTGGGAGGCTGAGGTGGGTGGATCACGAGGTCAGGAGTTCAAGATCAGCCTGGCCAACATGGTAAAACCCTGTCTATACTAAAAATACAAAAATTAGTCATGTGGTGGCGGACACTTGTGATCCCAGCTACTGGGGAGACTGAGGCGGGAGAATTGCTTGAACCCGGGAGGTGGAGCTTGCAGTGAGCTGAGATCACACCACTGCACTCCAGCGTGGGCCACAGAGCAAGACTCTGTCTCAAAAAAAAAAAAAAAATGGGTACGGAATATTCTAAATGTTTTATTGTCATTTCAACATGGTCCACAGCATCTTCACCAGCAGGAGAGTCTGTCTCAAGAAACCACTTTCTTTGGTCATCCATAAAAAGCAAGTCCTCCTCGTTTCCAGTTTTCTCACAAGGTTGCACCAGTTCCGTCCCATCTTCAGGCTCCACCTCGAATCTAGTTCTCTTGCTGTCTCCACCCCATCTTCAGTCACTGCCTGTGTCAGAGTCTTCAACTCCTCCAAGTCACCCCTCAGGGCTGGAATCCACCTCTCCCAGACTCCTGTTCATGTTAATATTTTGACCTCCTCCCATGAATCCCCTGGGTTCTTCACGGCATCTAGAAGGGTGACTTCTTTCCAGGACATTCTCAGTTGACACTTCCCAGACCCATCAGAAGAGCCGCTATCTTTGGCTGCTATAGTCTTCTGAAATGTATTTTATTTTTTACTTTTATCTTAGGTTCAGGGATACACGTACAGGTTTGTTATATAAGTAAATTGTGTGTCTCAGATTATTTCATCACTCAGGTAATAAGCATAGCACCTGATGGGCAGTTTTTCCATCCTCTCCCTCCTTCCACTCTCTACCTTCAAGTAGGCCCTGGTGTCTAGTGTTCCCTTCTCTGTGTCCACGTGTACTCAATATTTAGCTCCCACTTATAACCAAGAACAAGTGGTATTTGGTTTTATGTTCCCGTGTTACTTCACTCAGGATTATGGCCTCCAGCCCCATCCATGTTGCTATAAAAGATATAATCTCATTCTTTTGTATGGCTGTGTAGTATTCCATGGTGTATATGGGCTACAGTGAAATGTATTTCTTAAATAATGAGATTTGAAAGTTGAAATGACTCCTTGATCCATGGGTTGCAGAATGGATGTTGTGTTAGCAGGCATGAAAACCACGTCCTTGTACATCTCCATCACAGCTCTTGCGCAAACAGGTGCACTGCCTGTGAACAGTAATATTTCGAAAGGAATATTTTCTGAGCAGCAGCTCTCAACAGTGGGCTTAAAATATTCAGTAAACCGTGCTGTCAACACTTGTTCTGTCGTCCAGGCTTTGTTGCATTTCTAGAGCACAGGGCCAGTCAATTGAGAACAATTCCTAAGAGCCCTAGGGTTTTCAGAATGGTAAATGTGCATCGGCTTTAACTTCAAGTCACCAGCTGCATTTGCCATGAAAAAGAGAGTCCGCTTATTCTGTGCAGTTTTGAAATCAGGCATTGACTTCTCTCTAGCTGTGAAAGTCCTAGATGGCATCTTCTTCAAATAGAAGGCTGTTTTGCCTACACTGAATATCCATTGTCTAGTGTAGCCACCTTCATCAATGATCTGTGAAGTACAATAAAGTGAAGTGCGCCTGCATTTCTTCTTGGGCCAGGCATGGCACTTTGCATTTTTCCAGAAATGTACCCATTATATCCAAATTCTTCCGTAAATATCTGTACCTGACAATATCTAGTGGGCATTAAGGAAAGACTCTGGGCTGGGCGCAGTGGCTCACGCCTGTAATCCCAGCAACTCAGGAGGCTGAGCAGGGAGGATTGCTGGAGGCCAAGAATTTGAAACCAGCCTGGGCAAAAAAGCAAGACCCTGGCTCTGAAATTTTTTAATTAAAAAAAAAAAAAATAAACGAATAGAAGGAAAGAAAGACCTGGGCTTAAGGCAGCAACAGAAATGATCTAAAATGATATACGAAGAGAGAATTACTGAAAACATGAAGAGAACAGCAGCGATCAGTGAAGTCATATAAGTCAGTCTAATATACATGTATTGGGCTTTGTGAAGGGCAGGAAAGAGATGCAGGACAGTAAAATAGCTCAATAAATACTTGCTGAAAGTTTTCAAAATGTGATTAAAAACCCGTAAACTCACAGATTAAGAATCTCCATGAACCCCAAGCAGGTAAAAACAATTCCATGAGAGAAAACTATCTCAAAGCATATCATAATCAAATCATTAAGACGATAAAAGAAAAGTCTTACCAGTAACCAGATAATAAAAGTCATACTGTGTACAATGAACAAAAATAAGTACGTAAGTAGATTTCTCACAGAAACTATGCAAGCCAGAAGACAGTGCAAACTTCTTTAAAGCACTGAAAGAAAAACAAAAAGGTCAACTTAGAATTCTATACCTAATAAAAAATATGTTTCAAAAATGAAAGAAAATAAAGAATTTTTCAGTCAAATAAAAACTGAGAGAATTCATGGTCAACAGATCAGCACTACAATAAATGTTAAATAAGATTCTTCATAAAGATATTATACAAGGTGGAAATATAAACCTACACAGAGAAGTGAAGAAAACTGGAAATGACAAATATGTGGGTAAATATAAAAGCATTTAATTTTTTAAACGTAAAACATAACTTCTCTAAAGAAAAATAGTAATATATTAAAATTTATAATATACGAGGAAGTAAAAATGTATGACAGTAGCATGAAGAACAGAAGAGGGGAGGTGGAAGCTGCTACACTATTCCAAGGCTTTTACACTTTCTGTAAAGTGGTTTAACATTATTTGCAGGCACACTGTTACAGTAAGATGTATTCTATAAATTCTAGAACAACCACTGAAGAGAAAAGGTATAGCTCATAAGCCCAAAGCTCAACCATATCTATAATCACATTAAATGTAAATGGCCAAAACATTACAATTAAAAGGCAGAAATTGTCAGATGGAGTTTAAATATTCAAGACCCAGCTAAATGCTGTCTACAGGACACTCAATTTAAAGACAAAAACAAATCAGATTAAAAGTTAAAAGATGGGAAAAGATATACCATGTAAACACCAATAGAAGAAATCTGGAACTGCTATGTTAACATCAATAAAGGTTTGATTTGAGAGTAGGATATATTAGCATGGATAAAGAAGGACATCTTGTAATAATAAAAGGGTCAATTATTCAAGAGAACACAGTGATCCCAAATGTATAGAGACCTAACAACAGCAAAATACACATCTCTTCCAAGTATACATAGAACCATCACCAAGAGAGACCATATCCTGGACCATAAAATAAGTCCCAATGCATTTAGAAGGATTGAAATCATTCAAAAGACTAGAAATCAATAACAGAATGATACATGAAAATCCCCAATTATTTGGAAACTAACCAATACACTCCTAAATAACTAATGGGTCAAAAAATAAATCACAAAAGGAATTTTAAAATATTTTTACCTGAATAAAAATGAAAACATAATATTTTGAAACTTGTGGAATGCAGTTAAGAAGTGCTTAGAGAAAAACTTATAACATGAAATTCTTATGTTGGAAAAAATGAAAAATTTCCAAGTAGTAATCTATGCTCCCTTCTTTGAAAACTATAGAATGAAGAATAATTTAAGCCCAAAGTAAGCACCAGGAAATATGAAAGAAAATAACAATAATAAATGAAATAGAAAATAGAAAAACAATAGAGAAAAATTCATAAACCCAAAATCTAGCTCTTAAAAGGCTTATTGAGAAACCTCTAGCTAGACTGATCTGTAAGAAAAGAGAGGAGACACAAATGGCCAATGTCAGAAATGAAAGAAGGAACATCACTAATAAACCTATAGGCAGTGAAAGGATAATAAAAAAGTATTATGAACAATTTTATGCCAATAAATTCAAAAACTAAGATGAAGGAGGTAAATTTCCTAAAGGCACAAACTACTAATGCTCATTCCAGGAGAAATAGGTGCAGATAACATATTCGTGTATGTAGAAAATCCAAAGAAAACTACAAAAATGCTACAAGAACTAGTAAGTGAGTTTAGCAAGGTCACAAGATAGAAGGTCAATGTATCAAAATTAATTGGACTTCTACATGCTAGCAATGAACAACTGGAAATTAAAATTTTAAAAAAATCATAGAATAAAAATATTACATACTTAGTGATCAATTTAACAAAAAATGTATAAGGCTCATGTCATACACTTTAAACTATGAAATATTGCTGAGGCAAATTAAAGATTACTTACATGGAGAGATATAACATGTTCATGGATTGGAATGCTCAGTATGCTTAGAATGTCATTTCTCCTGAAATTGATCTATAGATTCAAGGCAATACCAATAAAAATATCCCAGAATGCTTCCTTTTAGAAATGGACAAGTTAGTTTTAATGTTTATGTGGAGATGCAAAGGACCTAAAATAGCCTAAAACGTTTTTGAAAAACAAGACAAAAGTTGGAAGACTTACACCTTACACTATATCTTATGGCTATAATAAAGTTGTAGTGATCGAGTCAGTGTGGAATTGGCAGAAGGAGAGACACACAGATCAACAGAACAGAGTCCACAAATAGGCCCACACATATATGGCCAATTACCTTTTGACAAGGTTGTCAAGGCAATTCAATGGGAAAGTCATAGACTTCTCAACATAGACAACTCAATACAGACTGCTGCAACAATTGGATACTTAAATGCAAATAATTTAACTCCAACCCTTACCTCACACCACATAAAAATCTAACTCAAAATAGATCCTAGATCTAAATATAAATATAAGAACTAAAACTATAAATCTACAAAACGATAAAGGAAACATAGCAGAAAATCTTGGTGACCTTGAGTGAGGCAAAGGTTTTTTAAACAGGACAAAAACTAAAGCACAAATCATAAATCAAATGAAAAAATAGGATGTTGCTAAAATTAAAATGTTGGTTCTTCAAAAGACATTGTTAAGAAAATGACAAGGCAAATCAAATACTAGTAGAACATATTCACAAATGATCAATCAGGGGAAGGAGACGCTGGATGGTACCATGCCTGGGAATGTGAAGGAGAGTCCTGTCTGAGGTCCCCACTCCCTCAGGCCTCCTGCCTCAGCACGGCCCCACATTCTGATGTTACACTGAGAACCATTTAATCTTTAAATACAGTCCCTTTCTCCAAGCTCCTAAGCATCTCACAGGCATACTCAGTGGCCGAGGGGCCTGGCCGGCCGGATGGGATGCCCCCTCTCTGGACCACAACCATCCCAATGGGCACGGTTCTGGCCATCACTGGGACAAAGCAGGCAGGCGAACCTTGGTTCCCCTCCTTGCTCCCAACCTGAGGAGCAGCTGGCTCCTCTGCCAGCACGTGGACCCCCACCATGCACAGATCCTGGTCCTCCTGGACTCCCAATGCCACCCACCAGGCATACCACTGGGATGGGCGTGGCTCCCCACTGCTGGTCAGGGTTAGGCTGAGAGGCAGCTGGACCAATGCTTAGGGCATCTTCTGGAAGAAATCCACCTTCCAAGAAAGAGGGTAAATGATCACAGTGTGGTAACGCTGGCAGAAATGGGAGAAAAAAATAATGTCGCCTTTATAAGGGAGTCAGCTGAACATTTTACAATTCTTCCCCAAATCAACTAAGCCATTTTCACAACATAAAACGAGCAAAAAATGTAATTATTTCAAGGTGTCCTTCACCTCGAACTCACTCGAGGCCCACAGCTTAGGGGTTTTAAAAAATACGTATATTTAAAGCAAATATTATTGCAAATGACTACTCTGTAATTTGGATTAATTGCTTTCGGTTTTTTCTGGAAATAAAATCTTTAAGGCAAACTCATAAAAACTCTGGAGCACAGGGCAGCTGTTCCTCAGTGCCTCACTTCAGAGAGTCCAGTGCCTCCTCACAGGGGACCATGTTCCACAAAGTTGCCTGTTTGGCCAAAGACCCTGGGGGTACCTGTGACACCCTCATCAGAGGCCACAGCCAAGAACAGCCCAGGCCCCCACCACAGTGCCCATTAAACCCTGCTGGCATGGCAGCCTGTAAGCCTCAGGGGTGGCCCCAAGATACCTACGCAGGGAGAGTCCAGGAAGGACCCAGCCAGGTTCATCACTGCTCCCTCTGGGGGGTGAGGTCAGGGGCTTAGCTGGGCCCCGCTCTGTGGCTTCAGAGACTCAGCCAAGAGAGATGGGCAGGACTGGGGAGAATTGGCTCTGGCTGTTCCTGAACTTACATGAAGTGTGTGGCTGTCTGCGTGCTGGAGCAGCGGGAGGGTGGTGCACAAAAGGGGGTTAAAGGAAAGACCCTCCCATTCTAAGCAGCTTCTGGGGTTTCCAATCCTCCTTAGAACAACTGGACTCAAGCCTTTTCCTGACATAGGATCCTGGCAAGACCCTGTTGCAGGGAGGGACCTCAGGAAAGCCATGAGGTGTGTGTCCATCTTCAGGAATGAGTTGCACAAACATGTTGCAGGGGGCCCAGGAGAATGAAGATGGGGCAGGGCCATTCAGACATCTCTGGGGACCCTGGCGAGCAGTTTCAGCAGAATGAGGGACAATGGGCAGAGTGTCTGGTGGGGAAAGGGCATGGATGTCATCTGCCTGCCACTTATCTGTTTCCATAAAGCCCATCACTTTATTTGTTCTGTGCAGCAACCCTGAGAGGTGGGCATCACCTCTCTTTCTTGGGTCCCATGCCCAGGGTCACATGCCAAGGAGTGACAGACTGGGGACTGTACTTGTACCTACAGGTGCAATAAATGGAGGTGAGGAAGATCAGGTTTCTGCCCCTGGAGAGCTCCATCCTGGGTCAACAGCAGACATGGATCAGACCTGCTTGTCAAGGTGGAACTTACCACTACACACAGCTGGGCACAAGAACAGAGATCTGGGGTCTCAGGGCAGCTCTGTGGCCAGAGTGCCCTGTGACTTGGAGCAGAAGCTATTCTTCTACTAGTCATCAGTTTTACAATCAGTTCATTAAGTGGAGGGATTCATCCATCCATCCATCCACCCACCCACCTATTCACCCATCCATTCATCCAACCACCCATTCATCCATCCACCCCCCAACCGGTAGACACCCATCCACCCACTCATCCCTCCACCCACCCACCTATTCACCCATCCATTCATCCAACCACCCATTCATCCATCCACCCCCCAACCGGTAGACACCCATCCACCCACTCATCCCTCCACCCACCCACCCAGCCACCCATCCACTCATCCATCCACCCAATTCCCACCCACCATCCACTCACCCATCCACCAACCCACTCATCCACCAACCCACCCATCCAACCCATCCACCCAGCACCTGCCCACCCATCCATTCACCCACTCACACACTCATCCACACATCCACCTCTCCATTCACCCATCCTCCCACTCATCCATCCATCCAACACCCACCCACCCACCATTCAACCATTCATCCACCAACTCACACATCCAACCCATCCACTAAATTCCCACCCACCTAACCATTCACCAACTCACCCACACATCCACCCACTCAGCTATCATCCATCCACTAATCCATCCATCCACCCACCCATCAACCTGACACCCACCCATCATCCATCCATCCATCCATCCATCCATTTACCCACACACCCACCCATCCATTCACCCAACACTCACTGACTCACACACCTACACATCCACCCACCCATCCATCCATCCATCATCCATCTACCCACCCACTCACCTACACGTTCACCCACTCATCCACCCAACACCCGCCCATCCATCCATCCATCCACCCAACCCACTCACCCCACCCACTCATCCATGCATCCACCCACCCATCTATCCATTCATCCATCCATCCACCAAGTCACCCATCCATCCATCCATCCTCCATACACTCACCCACCCATCCACCCACCCATCCACCCAACACCCACCCACTCATCCATCCATCCACTCACCCATCCATCCATCCATCCACCCACCCACCCATCCATCCCTCCATCCATCCATCCACTCATCCATCTACCCACACACAAATCCATCATCTATCTATCTTCCATCCACTCACCCACCCATCTATCCACCCAACACTCATCCATCCATCCATTCATTTATCCACCTATCCACACACACACCCATCATCCATCCATTCTCTATCCACGCAACACCTACCCACCCATCCATTCATTCATCCATCCACTTACTCACCCACCCATCCATCCACCCATCCATCCATTCCTCCATGCACACACCCATCATCCATCCATTCATTCATCCACCAATCCATACTCCATTCTTCATCCTTCCAACCTCTATCCATCCATCCATTTTTCACTCATCTTCCATCCATCCATCCAACAGCCATTTGTTGATCATCTCATGTGTGCCACGCTCTCCTTTATACACTGGGGAACAAAGAAAAACAAAACAGACAAGAAGCCCCCCTCTCATGACACCCTCAGAGTTGTGTTGGGCGGGGAGGTTTCGGGACCATTCAGGAAGCCTTTGAGGTGACAAATGTGGGAAGTGGTGGTGGCAGTGGACACAGAAGGCAGCAACTGCCCTTGATGGAGGAGCTGCCCCTCCTGTGGGGATTAAGGCCTGTGTCCTGGGCCCCTCCAGGCCACTCCTTGCAAGGAGGCAGAGGGGCATGGGGTGTGGGAGCAGAGCCCGCTCAGCCCCGGGTGTGTGGGAGAAGGAGTCTGTGCTGGCTGCCCTGCCCTGAAAGGAATCAGGAAGCATTCAGGCCCTTGTGGATTCTGGGGACTGTGGAGCCGCCACATCCCTGCCCTGGAAAAGATGGGGAATCTGCGTGTCCAGGTCAGGGAGGACACCAAAGGTCCACCCCAGGCTGAGTCTGCAGGGGAGTGGCCAGAGTGCCCCTGATCCTCGCCACAGATGGGGAAGGCCATAGGAAAGTGATTCAGCCCCTCAGGCCACCAGGCACCCCCACCCCACCTTGAGGGAGGCTTAACTTCAGGACACCAAGAACTGCCTCAGTTTACTTCTCTGTGTGGGTCTCTTTCACCACACAGCCCCACACAGGGGCATCTGCTGGTGCTGGTGTCCCTTCTCTGTGCTGGGGGCAGGGGTGCCTGGGCTGTGATCCCCTCCTATGGGAACCCAGTTGTGTCTGGGCTCATAACTGCTGTCCACATGAGTACTGTGACACAGAGAGCAAGAGGCAAGACCCACTGGACTGGAGGGACAAGGGCTTTGGGAGAAGGTGGTTGCATTTGTCCATTCTTGCACTACTGTAAAGAAATACCTGAGACTGGGTAAAGTATAAAGCAAAGAGATTTAATTGGCTCACAGTTCTGTAGGTGTACAGGAAGCATGATGCTGGCATCTGCTCAGCTTCTAGGGAGGCCTCAGGAAACTTACAATCATGGCAGAAGGCTAAGGGGGAGCATGAGGCATCTCACAAGGTGGGAGCAGGAGCAAGAGAGAGAGCGGGGAGGTGCCACATGCTTTTAGGCAACCAGATCTTAGGAGAACTCACTATGGTGATGCCAACATCAAGAGGGGATAGTGTTAAACCACGAGAAACTGCTCCAATGATTCAATCACCTCCCACCATGAGAAGCCATCCCTGTGATCCAATCACCTCCCATCAGGCCCCACCTCCAGCATTGGAGATTACATTTCAATATGAGATTTGGGTGGGACACAGATCCAAAGCATATCAATGGCCTTTCAGCTCTAGGAAACTGCCCCCTGCAGTACCTGAGGGGCTGCACTCTCCTTGTCCATGTGCAGAGGGGCTCCCCTGGGCAGCAAGAGGGATAGCCCTCTCTGGGTGGGATTGTGCAGAGCCCACCCCAGCCTCAGACTCCCAGTGGCTAAGCAATGCCCCTCAAGCCTGGGCGGCTTCCACACACAAGAGCCCCTCATCCAGTGCCCTCCAGCCCGGTGTACAAAATCCCTCTTTATGGCATAGGGTGTGCGAGTGGCGCCGTGGCTCTGTGCATGTAATTCCTGCACCACAAATGTCAGATGGCTAGATCTCCCTAACAAGGGGGCAGAAACTCCTCCAGCCATCCTCTCATTTCCAAACACTGCCACCATTTGTTTTGAGAAAAGGCCTTGTTTTGCGGATATTTCCAAGGATCCGTTCTTTCTTGGGAGCTCTGGGGTCCAGGGTATAGCCATCCTCCCCTTGAGGCTGCCTGGAGGCTGAGGGTCAGGAGCTAGTGGGGCTGGGGGCTAGGTTGCTGCCCCTCAGCGTGTCTCCCCAGGATCTGCAGGAGCCATGTCCCTGGCTCTCTCAGGGGACATACCCAATTTTAGGGGTGTGAGTGGAGGCCAGTCACTGTCCTCAAGTACTCAGCAAAGAGCCCCTAATCCCGCTAGTGAAGTTCTCACCCCACCCCCTGCTTCCTCATCCAATCAGGGACAAGGTGGGGACAGTGACCCAGGAATTGCTGCAGCCCTGGAAATCCCCTGGGGCTTAAGCCTCAAATGAAAAGTGAGTAAAATCCAACAAAAAGGCAACATTGTCCATTACTGACCCACGTGGGTCTTCGAAGAAGGCACCCAGCGCACATCTGCTGGGGAACAGGGAAGAAATCAGATCAGACCCCACACAGCCCCCCGGGAGCCCCGCAGCAGGAGGGGACAGAGAAGACAGGTCAAAGAGGGTGTCCTGAACCCCCAAAGAGGCCCGTAGCCCCTGGGCAGATGAGTCACAGGCAGCACAGAAGCAAGGTTCAGAGGGAGGGCACTGCTGGAGAGAGCGTGGCAGAGGCAGAAGCAGCTGGGACTGTCCACGGAGGAACAGACAAGGGAGACGTGGGCCAGCCATGCGACGCAGGATGACTCAGTCTTTAAAAGGCGGGAAACTCTGACGTGTGACAACACGGCTGAACCTTGAGGACATGAGCCAAGTGAGATCAGCCGGTCACAAAAGGACAAATCCTGTGTGACTACACTTCTACGAAGTCCCTGGAGTGGCCACGTCCATAGAGACTAAAAGCAGAAAGGGGGGTGCCAGGGGCTGGGGAGGGGCTACGGGGAGCGACTAGAAATGAGGATGATGACGGCTGCACAACTTTGTGAATGTACCCAATGCCACTGAACTCTACACTTAAAAATGGTTTCAGGACGTGAAATTGTATGTGGCTTGTATTTGATTTCATTTACAAAGACCCAGTCTGGCAGCAGTTGGGCTCTGCACTCTGCACGGAGCATGGTCCTCAGCCCTACATGCAGTCAATGACCCTCTCCCTCACACTAGTCACATCTACAGAGGGGGAGGCTGAGGCCAAAACAGCTGTGACCAGCTCCAGCCCAGAGCGAGGGCATGATGGATCCAGGGTCACTCCAGAGCCTGCATACCCACCCACCCGCCCACGCCTCGGGGCTGGGAGCCTGGGGCCAGACACCCGTGCTTCTCCCGTCCAAACATGCGATGTGCTCAGACCACATCTCCAGCTGTCCACACCCCAGGAGAAGAGAGACAAACTCAGAAATCAAATTGATATTTAGAAAATGCAGTTTATTTAATGTGGTGCAGGAAGCATTCCCAACAGTGGGAATACGGGAGACTCCCGGGAGGTAGCAGTGGCTGAGCTGGTTATTGAAGGACAGATAGGATTTTCTTCTCATTTTTATTTTTATTTTTTGAGACAGGATCTCACTCTGTCACCCAGGCTGGGGTGCAGTGGTGAGATCTTGGCTCACTGCAACCTCTACCTCTTGTGCTCAGGAGATCCTCCTGCCTCAGCCTCCTGAGTAGCTGGGACCACAGGAACATGCCACCACCACCCTGGGCTAATTTTTTGATGTTCTTATTTTTAAACATTGTAACACTTCCACCACTAATATACAGTCAGTGGAGAAAAATTAAATGCAGAGAAACATAACAGAGAAAAAAGTTTTAATATTATCAGATCTAATCACCCAGGGAAAACCGCTGTTAATATTTCAGCTGACATTCTTAAAGGTCGCCCCCATGTCTCAGGGGCATGTCAGCGTGGTGATAAGCATGCACTCTTGTCACTATGTTCACTGCCGATGCAACGCTCCACTGTAGGAAACTAACAAATTTCATTTATCAGCTGTTTCTGTGGCCAGAAGCAGGTCAAGGGGGAGGCTCTAGAAAGATCATTGATCAGGACCCAAAGAACCCTGTGGGGTCAGAGCCCCTGTGTGTGGACACTGTGTGTGGTATCGGGCCTAGACCTAAGAATGGACACAGTCTTTCTAAAATAGCCACAAAAGCCTCGGGTTAAGATGGCAAACTAAACACACACCCATTCAATAGCGTCCCCTCTGTAAGCCCCACTTCAACCACAATAAAGAGATTTAAAAAGGCATCTACCCATAAGGGTGGGCCTCCCTTCTGAAAGCTGAATTGCTGATGGACCTGTGGCAATTGGATCAGAGACAAGAGAAAATCCTGAATAGAGAGCAGGAAGGTGAGATTTTACCAGATTTATAACCAAGGGGAATCCTAACACTCAAGACTGAGTATAAGATTACCTCTAGGGGCCAGGCGTGGTGGCTCACGCCTATAATCCCAGCATTTTGGGAGGCCAAGGTGGGCAGATCACCTGAGGTCAGGAGTTCAAGACCAGCCTGACCAACATGGTGAAACCCTGTCTCTACTAAAAATACAAAAAAAATTAGCCAGGCATGGTGGTGGGCACCCGTAATTGCATCTACTCCAGAGGCTGAGGCAGGAGAATTTTTGAACCCAGGAGGCAGAGGCTGCAGTGAGTCAAGATCGCACCATTGCACTCCAGCCTGGGCAATAAGAGTGAAACTCCGTCAAAAAAAAAAAAAGGGTACCTCTAGGACTTGGGGTGCAAGAGTGGCTACGATCAGGAAGGCTTAGTAAAGGGGGATTCCTATCCCCTCCTTATCCTCCCTGAGCGACCACCCCTCCCTGACACCAGCAAAAGTCCAGAGGTTTATTTCCCAGAATTCAGGCAGCTGACTGCAAAGACCCCTGCCTTCAACTCCAAGTTGACTCCAAGAAGACTGGCAGCGAGACCCCTCCCTTGCTCCCTGGGTAACTTCTCTGGGAATCAGGTCAGTTCCTAAAGATACTGACATCCAAGGATCAAGGATCACTCCCATTCATGGGTCTCAAGGGCAATGAACCCCTCCTCTCTTACTGTCAGAACTTCCAGTCAGCTCCTCATCATGGGCAGAAAGCCAAGAATCAGCAGATGCCTCAGGAAAGACAGATTGAAACAAACAGAGCAAAGCCATTTGGAGGACACACAGATTATATGTGCAGAAGAAAGCTCATATAAATATCAAGTTTCAAAAATGAAGAAGAAACAAAACAGAGAGTAGAAATCACTAACAAAGTATTTCAAGAAAATTTCCCAGAGCTAATGGACACAAGTTTTCAGTTTGAAAGAACTCACAGTGGATAAAAACAGACACATTCTAGGGCACATCATTGTGGAATATGGGACCACTTGGGACAAAGAAGATTCTATAAAATTCCAAAAAGGAAAAATCACACTGCACACAAAGTCCGAGGAAACAGAATCTTCCTAGACTTCTCAATAGCTGCCTGGTAGCAAGAAGACAATGGGGCAATACTCTCTAAAATTCTGAACAAAAAACTCATCTCCAATCTAGAATTCCATACCCAGCTCATCCATCATTCTGGTACTGTGGAAGTCCTAAAATAGTTATCTCCTATGCATCTTTTATCAGAAGTTACTAGAAGATATGCTTCATGAAAATGAGAAAGTAATCCAACAAAATATGTAGTCTGTAAAGGTAGCAGGAGATGCAAGGGAATTTCCCTACAGAATGGCCATGGACAAGACGTAGAAGGCAGTCAGTCCATATTGGCATGGGTGGCTAAGGAGCCAGATGTGAGGATGGCCATCACCACTATTCTGTGGTCATTACTCTGTCGTTCTCATCTAGGTGAGATGGGCTCAGATTCTTATCACCCCCGGCATGTCTTTACTATGGACAGATGAAATCCCTATTTCCTCCCCATATTAATTTCTGGTGGCTGCTGTAACAAATTACTACAAACTTAGCAGCTTCAAATAGCACACACTTACTAGATTTTGGTTTTGTGGGTCAGAAGTCCGAAATGGATCTCAGTGTCCTAAAGTCAAGGCATGCATAGGGCTGCCTTCCTTGGGGAGGCTCTAGAATCCATTTCCTTGCCTTTTTTAGCTTCTAGAGTCTGTCCGTATTCACGTAACTTGGTTCGTGGGCCCTTCCTCTGTCTTCAGAGCCAGCACAGCCAGGGGAATCTTCCTCATATTCTCACATATCTCCAGTTCATCCTAATCCTGACTCTCCTGCCTCCCTCTTCCACTTTTAAGGATCCTCATGATGACATTAAGGCCACCCAGATAATCCGGAATCGTCTCCCTACTTTAAAATCAGCTGAAAGAGCAACTTTAATTCCACCTGCAGCCTTAATTTGTCCTCCCACTGCCACTCTACACGGTTTTCCCCTCCTCCCCTCCCCGTCCTTCTGCAGCAGCCACACTGGTCACTGGAGCCTCAGGGCCTTTGCACTGGCTGTTCCATCTGCCCCAGTGCTGTTCTCCCAGACACTTGGGTGGCTCCCTCATCCCTCCCTCACGTCTCTGCCCAAATGTCACCACTTCAGTGAGGCCTTTCTTGAACAACCAATTGAAGACTGTGCCTTCACCTCTCTCCTCTTTCATGTCCATTGTACTAGAATCGTCTAGCCTGGCACCCCAGACCCATATGTATTTGGCTTATTGCTGCTTTCCCCATCAAAACATGACCTTGATGGGAGCAGCGTCTGTCTCCATCACTGCTGTAGTCTCAGGGCCTATGGCTGTCCCTGGCACACGGTAAGAGTGCAGTGAATGTGTGTTGCTTGAACAAATGAAAGCCTCACACTGCAGCCTCCTGGACACCTGCCCCTATTAGTCAGCCCGACTTCCCACTGGCTTCCAGCTAATGGTCTCCTTTCAATGCCTGGAGGGCTGAAGCTGGACTCTGGTGTGGCCCATCTGTTCCCAGTGCCTTCATTGGCCCAGAGTACTACTGCCTCTACTTCTACAGCCAGGCAACCACTAATATGTCTTCAGTCTCTATGGATTGGCCCATCCTGGACATCTCGTATAAATGGAATCACACAAAGTGTGACCTTTTATGACTGACTTCTTTCATGGAGCATCATGTTTTCCAGGTTCATTCATGTTGTAGCAAGTGTCAGCTCTTCATTCCTTTTCATGGCGACATAGTATTCCATTGCGTGGGTATGCCACATCTTATTTATCCACGTGTGCTGATTTTAATGCTCCTCACTCATTTCAATTTGGTGAAGCTTCTGCAGATGCGTTACTCTGCAGCGAGATTCATTCTAGGCTCTGGGAGACCTGGGAGGACCATAAACTTCTGCTGAGGCCTGCACACATTCTTAGGGAAGGTTTAACAGTCTTTTAATCTCAGACTTAATGGTTCCAAAGCAAAGGCTTTAAAAGCAGTCTGTGGAGTTAAAACCATTTTCACCATTTGGCTCTGTGGACTGGCCCAGGGAGAAACCTTTCTGATGTTCTGGGCCAAACCGAGAAAAGACAGCAGCAAGGATGACCGAACGGGTTTTTCCTATTTAGCAAAAAGCACACCCACTAAAGAAAAATCACTAAACACGGCTTTGATTGGGAAGGCAGCCTTCAATGAATGACATCATTCCAAGAACATAAATCTTAGTTTGTATGATTTATTTATGTTAAAAAATCCACATATGATGCTGGGGTTTCAATGGCTTTGTTTAAGTGATAGTTTTTCCTTTTTAGTGAAAGTTGGAGCGATGATAAACAGCTCCAGCTGTAAAAATGAAAGGCGGAGGTGAAGCTGAGGTGATTATTACAGAAAAATGCTGAGTGGGGAGGGGTATTTGGCCCTTCCATCCTCTAAAATGAAAATTACCCTCCGCCACAATGTGCCATGAACAATTACCTGCTGTTTATTAATTAACCTCTTTTAAAAGCACCGCATTTCTGCAAGAAACTGGTATTTCTCTAATGTGAAAACTGGCTTATTCGTGTTTATTGGAACCACTATGTCCCATGTGGTCCAGGCTTAGTGCACACTTAACTGACATGCATTTTTTTTTAATGGCACATTTGATGATTGGAAATACCTTCCTAGAAGAAGCCCAGACACTCAGCATGACTTGCTTGGCGTATTAGTTCTAAACTGAGCCCCCAAAGACCCTGGCTGGAGCATGCGACCTCTCCCTGACCGCAGCAGCCACAGCACAGCCCTGGATAGCTGCTCCAAGAGTGGGTGCTGGGAAGGAATGGGGCTCAGGACTTACCAGTGAGAGGTGGACTCAGGAAATACAGACTCCAGTGGCTGAGTCTTTCTGGACCCTGGCAAAAAAGTGTGTTGGTCATTGTCAGAAGGACACGGGTGACCAAGAGGCCAGAGCGCCCTCTGGGTGGCATGACTGTAGTGGGGCTTTCGTGGTGCTCACACTCCCAGCACCAGAAGAGCCCCAGGAAAGGGTCCCAGGCAGGGATCTCTCTGCAGAGGCACCTCTGCCACCCTGCACACCCCGGAGAGTGCCATCCCTGCAGTGTAAGTCACCTGGGGCTTTGTGGTCAGGGTGCTCTTCCTCTGAGTCCTGCTTCTGCCTCTAAGGACAGGTCCTGGCCTAGGTTGCTCAAGCCTCTGAGCATCAGTTTTCCCATCTGTAAGGTGGGCACAATCACAGCACCCACAACAGGACTGGGAAGGCCACACAGCCCCCAGGTGCAACCGAGGGGTGGGAAGTGAGCAGCACAACGCCCAGCACCCTGCCTGGTACAGCACCCAGGCCAGGGAGCCTGTGGGTGGACCAGCTTCTCTCCTAGAACTCTCGCTCTGCCATGGTCCCTGCCCCCGCCCCCCATCCTGCTGGGGACCCCTGAACAAGCCAGCTTCCTTTTCTAAACACAGTGCAAGGGGCCTGGGCAGCTGCTCACTGCTGTGTCCTCGTCACATGGTGCTAGCATTGGCTTACTGAACATAGGACGGCCCTCTGAGACCTGATGGATTATGGAGGTTACAGAGGGGTGGCTCGGCCTCAGGCACTCAGCACAGTCCCTGCCCCAGGCTGCTGCCTCCACACCACAGCGTCCTGCAAGGTGACCCTCATCACCCTGGGTCTTCCCCTGGGCTGAAACTGCCTGTGGAAACCCCAGGGAAACCTACTGGTTCAGCTCTTCAGTCATTCAGTTGTGACTCATCCATTCTTTCACTGAGGACACAGCACAGCCCAGCCTTGGGCCAGGTGCTGGAGCTTCGGGTAAAATGCCTTGGAAGCTCCAGGTCTGATGGAGGAGACACCCTCCTGTAGATCTGATGGAGGAGATACCCTTCTGTTTAACTCATACCATAGACTCGAAGCTCCAGGAGCACGGAGCCTTGCAGCGCCTCCTGCGTGAGGAAAGGAAGGAATGAGTGAATGGAAGGGAAGCGCGGACTTCAGTTGCCAGGAGACCAGCTGGCCCCGAGACACCTCCACCCGACTGGCAGCACCAGGGTAGGACAAGGTCAGAAGGGCAGGGCTTGACTGGGAGCTCGAGGCCCCTGAGCCAGTTAAGGCCTTTGTGGATGAGTGGAGCAGGTGGCTCCTGGGGCACCTGTCCTCACGCCTGGCCCCAACTTGCCCTGTGTCCAGCCAGGAGGTGGTTACCTTCTAGGGCTCCAGCTCAGAGCCTCTGGGAGTAGCGCTGGGTTCTGGGAGAGGAAGTGCAAGAGGGCAGGCGGGAGAGAGAATGGCTCCCTGCCTCTCCAACAACCTGCAGGGCTCCAGGAACTGCAAGCCACTCATCGGGGTGCAGCTGCCCCACCACAGGGCCAGGCTCGGCCGCCACCGTTCTACGTTGGGAAATTGGACTCCCAGGAAGCTGGAGGAGCTGCCCGAGGGTCCCAGAAGACAGGAGGCAGAAGCTGAGCTTGAGTTCCTCCTGTCTCCCCACTCCCCCAGCTGTCTATGGGCCCTGGGGTCCCAGCACTGAAGGGTGGAGAGGGGAGGGAGGCTGACGGTGTGGGAGGGGTGGGTCACTGTTTCACCTCAGTAGAAGCCCTCCCCTCTTCCCTTGTGCAGCCTATGGGAGCTGCCCTGGGTGTTCCCCTTGTAATTCCACTGAAGTCATGGGGGAGGGGCTGCTGAAGGCTGGACCTGCCCTCTTCACCCCAGTCCCCAGGGCAGGCCCCACCTAGGTCCTCAAAGAGGTGACCTGTGGGGGCTGCAGGGGGCACTATTCTGCACACAGGGGTGTTCCTGCCACTCAGGGCCCCTGCTTTGATGAGGAGGCCCAGGGACCCAAAGTGTGGGGGTGAGGGCGCCCCACAGCACGGCACCCGTGAGGGGACTGGAGTTCTTGAGTTACCTGTGCCTGGCTGCTCTCTCCAGCCCCCGGGGCATGGGCGCCGGTGTACTGGCGGCGGCGGGGGAGCAGGCAGCTCTTTCCCAGGAGGACGCCCGAGTGATTCCATCACCTTCGGGTCACTCTACAGAACTGGTCATTTTTTCCCTGCCTGGGGCGATCCTGGTCTCTGCTCTATTCTTGCCGGCTCTTTGAGCCGTGTCTCGACTGCCACCACCACTGCGATTATTGGTTTAGTAGAAAGCAAAGCTCGCAGGCATAGACCCTTGGGTGTCCCTCTGGACACCCCACTCCCCTCGGGTCCTTCCCCGTAAGTCCTGCCCCAGGAGGTGGGAGGCCCAGAGGTGAGAAGGTCTGCTCAGACCATGGCCCCCTGCTTCCCACACCCCACCTCCTCCGTCTACACCCAGAGGAGTAGTTTGTGCCGGATCCCGAGGCCTCAGCTCCCCAGGCCATGCTGCGGGGCCCCGCCCAGATGTGTGGGAACGCGGCTGCCGCCGGTGCCAAAAGACCTACGTCCTCGGAAGTGGGTAAGGGGATGGCGTATTCCCTCCCGCGAGGTTCGTTGTACCTAGGGGAGCCTGGGTCTCCAGTCCTCCCCCGACCCGCTTCCCCGGCAGGCCCTGTCCCCCACCCCCAGCAGCCAGAGCGCCCGGGCAGCCCCTGCCTTCTCCCCAAATCCCCTCCACACTCTGCAGGATTTGGGGTGCTGGGTGGTGTCATCTCAGGTTCGAGTCTGCGCGAAACCTCCGGGCTTCTGGAGACCCAAAGGGACCTGAGAGGAAAGCCCAGGGCGGGCCAGACTCTGCGGTGGGGGTGGGAGGAGGGAGACCCCAGGGGCGGCGGAGTCGGCCCTCGCCCCTCCTCCACCCAGCGGGCGAGGAGAGTTCCGGGAAGGCCGGGGGAGGGGGAGCGAGGGGAGGAGACAGGGACGGGCCGGGCCGCCTCCAGAGCCGCCGTGGGGCGCGCCCTGTCCCGCACGCCTTTGACCCCCGCTCAGCAAACGAGGCCCACGGGGTGGGCGGCCTTGGGCCTCCGCCTGGCAGCTTCCACCCAGCCATTCTCTCCAGCCAGCCCTGCAATAAACTCCCGGAGAAGCACAGGCGCGCCTGGCCCCATTTCACAGACGGGGAAACTGAGGCGTGGAAAAGAAACCCACCGCAGCTCCGTCTCCAAGGTTTCACCTGCGGGGTATTAATCTCTCAGGATGAAAGGCAAAATTTGGTTTTGAAGCTAAGAGGGCCGGCAGTGTGGGGCAGGGCGCGCTGCGGAGAGACGGCAGGAGCGGGCTTTGCAAGCCGAATATGGATTCCGGCGCGAGCCGATTCCGGGAACTGGCTTGGTGACCCGGCCGCCGGCCCGTGTCCCGGGCTCTGGGCGTTTGGGGACACGGAAGGCGGGACCCACCTGGCGACTCCCGGAATGCGGCCGCCGGGCCCGGAAGGCTACGAGGCTGGCCATTTTCGTTGCTGCCAGGGCCCGCCCGCGCGCGGCCGAATTGGGATCTGAAGGCAGCGGCAGCGTCTACGCAAGCAGCGTTCTGGAGCGTCGCTCTGCCACCTTCCCGCGCGCAGTTCCGCGCGAGCCGCAGGACGCGGGCGCTGTGGGTAACGAAGTTGCTCCCGGTGTGCGCAGACCGGAGGCCCCGGGGTTGCGGGCGGCAGGAGGGACCGCCACTCCACGGCTGCGGGCGCGCGTGAACACACGGCTGAAGGTCATACGCAGCGCATCCAGGCAACAGCATTCGTTGGCGGATTTTTAAAGGTTCTTAGATCAAGAGGGAAAGCGTGTGAAACCGATTCCGTTTATTGCCCCCAGCGGCGGGGGCGCTCCCCGTTGCAGACACCCAGCGGCTCGGCCACTGCAGCGTCCTGGCCCAGTATGGGCCGCACAGGAGTAGGAGTCGTTGGGGGCTTCCTGCAGCTTCTCAGTGAGCCCGGTTGGGCCTGGATTCGGCTCCCTCCTGGGCCCAACGGGAGGAGATCAAGGGAGTTCAGGTTCACAGTCTCAATCTCTTAAAACAAAACAAAACAAAAAACTCCGGATTGGGCCCTCGAAGTGCCCATGGGGCATTCAGATACTCCCGACATCTGCGCAGGAGAGCTGGGCACCCTGGTGGAGACGCCAGGACACAAAGCCGGGCAGAGGGTCTCCACTGGGGTGGCCACGGCATCGTGCAAGCCGGTCCCCGGAAGCTGCCCATCTGCAAGGGACAAGGACCCTCTTGCAATCAAAATAAGTCAGTTTCCAGACATCTGGGGTTTGTTCGAAATCAGCGACATGGCTCACATTCCTAGGAAGTCCACTCCTCCCAGCTACCCACTCTGGGACCAGGAATCGGGTATCGGCTTTGGGAGGCCCCCACCTTTGAGCAGTGCAGGGAACGGAACCTTGCCGCCACTGGGCCACAACTGGGACCTGTGTCCTGTCCTCTCCAAGTATTCTGGGGCACAGGAAGGTTTCCCAGGCCTCGGGTGAGAAGAAGGTTCAAAGGGGCCCCGAAATATTGACCCCAGGGTCTGGGGGGATTCCTGTAGCCCCAGTGTGCGGCTGAGGCATGATGCTGGAGGAAGCACCCACTTCGGGTCATTTCAGAGGTCTCAATAGGGAAGAAATGGCCTTTTCCATGACTTGTGTCTCCCACCCACCCCCACCATTCTAGACCAAACGCAGGCTCCTTCCAGCATTCAGCCCCCATCGAGTCCCCTTCGAGGTATAGGGTCCAAGCAGCCCGCCTCCATGTTCCCCTCTGTCTAGTGGGAGCCAAGTCAGCCATCCCCAAGGGCCCCTGTGGTCTCCTGGCTCCTGCTGCTCAAGTCTGGGAGACATTCTCACCAAGTGTGGGGCAGGAGAACATGCCCAGGGAGCAAGAGCCTCATCCTGGCCTGACTCAGTGGCCCACGTATTGGGGGTGGGGTGAGCGCTGGCGGTCTGGATCCCACCTGGGGCATTTCCAATCTCCCAGGAAAGCCTGTTGGTAAACCAGAAGCTGTGTGCTTCTTTGCTACCCGGAGGAACAAGGTGGGGGTGTGGAGTCAGTAAAACCTTGACCTGGAATTCAATAAAGCCTAAGGCCAAGTATCTGAAAACCCATGGCTAAGTTCAAAAAGCACAGAGGAGTGGGAGAGAAAGGGGTGAGGTGAAGGGAGAGAAAGTGGGAGAGAAAGAACCTGGTGAGGTGAGTCCATCTTGCCAGGTGCCATGCCTACCTCCTGTCCTGCACACACGGCCCAAAGCAGGGCTCCCTGGGGCCTGAGGGGCTGGGGGTAGGGGCAGCTGGGGCTGCTCTGACCCTGCCAGTTGGCATGGGGCACAAGGCCTGGCCAAGCGAAGGGGCCCTCTAGCCCTTGAATGCATTTGTAGGTTCCGGGAGTGGAGGGCAGGCCGGCATGGTAGTTCTGCTACTCAATGGGCTTCTGGGGAACCCCTGGGGCTTGGGGGCTTCCTACTCGCTAATAAGATGCTTCCTCCAGCACTGCAGGACCAGCATTTCTGGCTCTCAAACCCGGCCTTTTCCCTAAGGAATTAACCTGGTCATGGGTCTCCAGCCGTTAGAAACACTGGGAGTCTGCAGGGCTCATGGAGAAATCGAGTTTCCATGGACTCCCTCTCTGCCCAGACCCCAGCAGAAGTTGGTGGTTAAAGCCCCTCTCTAGCCTCCAAGACCCCAGCTATGAAATTGGTTTTGGAACTCGACAGCAGCGTGCAGTTGTCCAGTGTAGGAGCCTCTATGTGGCCAACCCACACTCACTGTCCTTGGACGACCCAAGGAGGTCAGTAGGAATGAGCTCACAGCACTTACGATCCCAGCGCAGGGGCCCCAGGGCCTGGCATCAGCCCCAAGGCTCTGCAGAGCTAGACTTGGTTTGAAAATTGCCCTTAGACCTTTTAGTATCAACCTTTTCCCCACTGGGCCTACATTTGCCCTACCTGTTCTCCAAGCCCCCCAAAGCCCTTGCCAGGCAGGGACACAGAACTGGGCACCAGGGAGGACTTGCATCTGATCTTCCCTGCTTCACCCTTTTTCCCCACGGGACTCCTCAATGCCTGACCTGCTCTCCGCTTCTAAGTCTGGCCACGCGGGGGCAGGGCCTGGCCAGGCCAGGATGCAACCTCGGCCAGGGCCATGGCCTTGGGGACAGCCTGCCTGGGCTCCTCGAGCAGGCTGGGGAGACACTGCCCCACTGGAGCCAGGGCTGCATCAGTGCCTTGCAGGTAGGCAGCCCGGCTGTCTCCCTGGCGAGGCTTGACCAGCAGCTACCCCTTCCCAGGCAGATCCATGACCCCATCCCTACCCAACAGCCTGGTGGAGGGCAAGGACCAGATGGCACAGACCAGCTTGCTCCCATACCTCCTGCCCTTCTTCCCTAGGGGCTGGCAACAGGCGAGGGATGGCTGTCCTGTCCTAGCCTGACCAGGGTTCTGAGAACCACCTCCTGAGCTGGAGGAGGAGGCAGGGAGAGGGCCTGAGAGAGTTGGGGCACCCGTAGAAGAAGGCCAGGACTGCACAACCTTGGCATCTGTTGGCTACCTCCAGGCCAGGGGCAAAGGAGGTCTTTGCTGGGCTGCAGGGTGAGGGTGGGGAAGGGACCCTCTCTGCAGGTGGGAGTGGTTCGCAGGCACCATAGTAACTTCCCCAGGCCTCCTCCCAAACCTGCGGAGGCTTCAGGCAGGAGCAAGGGGGACCTGGGTGCAGAGATATGGGAGTGACCTTGAGTCCTTTCTAGCCAGCAGCTCCAGCCAGGTTGGGCCCACCGTTGGGAACCTGCCCTTGGCGGGGTTTAGGCAAGACAGCGCCCGTGTTCCTGGGCTTCAGCACCTCCCACCCACTGGGGTGAGCAGGTTCAGAACTGGCCTTGGCCGTGCAAAGCTGCAGCGGTGCCCTAGTTGGCTAGGCAGATCAAGACCTCCAGAGCCGGGCCTGTAAACTGAGCTGTTCTCTGCCCCAACCCCTGTAGAAAGATGGTCAGGGTGTGGGGAGGGTGGGTAAAGGGGTCGATAGACCCTCGAAAGGACGGCAGGGAATGGGGCTGTGCCATTGCTCATGGCCCTTCTCTAGGCGACACTCACCTGGTGCCAGAAACAGCAGAGGTAGCGGCCAGTGAGCGCTTCCTCCATCCGGGGCTCGGGCGGCGAGCTGGCTGCAAGACTGGGCACCCTGGAGCCGTGGGAGCCTTGGGAGCCGAATCTGGGTTCGAATCTGAGCAGGGAAGCGGTGCCGACCGCGGAGGATCCAAGGCAGAAGGCCCAGCGCACCGCCGCCGCCAGCTCCTGCCCAACCCGGCTCCGCTGGGCTTTTCCTCTGGGGTGGCGCCGGCCCCGCGCCCCTCCCCATCCGGGGCGCCTCTGCGAGGACACCGGGGTCTCGGGGTTTCTCAGGGCTGCTGCGTTTCACCTCCTTTAACGCGGAGGCGCGGAGTTGCACGTGTGGGTCTCAGTGGAGCCGCCACAGGTCTCATTACACAACAAAGGGCAGGGAGGGCACGGCCAGGAGCCTCGCGGGGCGGCGCAGAGACCCCGCATCGCGGGCGCGACCCCTGCCTCGGGCTCAGGCTGACTCTGCGGCAGCTCCAAGTCCCGTTGCCGGGCAGGACTTCGGTGCTCCGGAAGGGTGCGGGGCAGCAACCTGGCCAGGGCAGCGCCTCGGTTTTCTTCCAATTCATTCTCGATTCCCAGATACTCAGATGAGAAATCCGCACTCAGGCCGTCAGGCTCCTGGGCCCGGGCCACCCTGCCTGCGCTCAGCCCGGCCCCTCCACCGCAGCGCCTTGGAGTTTGGGGGCTACAGGGGAAGAGGAAGCGTCTGGTCGGCTCCCGTCCGAGCTGCTCCACCTGCGCCGCCGGCCTTTCCGCCCGCTACGCACCTGGGCCCCGAGAGGCCAGAGGGGAGTGTCCCCAGAGGCCCGGGTCCCCGAAGGTGGCCCAGCTCGGGCGCTCGCGCAGCCGGGTACTCACCTTGGGGGCGCGGCGGCAGGAGAGCGCGGGCGGAGAGGTGCGGGCGCCCTGGGACGACCAGCCGAGGACGCCTGGTGTTTGGACGGCTGCCCCCGCGCTGTCCCCCCGTGCGAGGCGTGTTGGCCTCCGTGGCCTCGCGAGGGACCGAGGGCGGCGGGTCCGAGTGCCGCCCGCCGGCCTGGGCAGTGGCGGAGCGCGGAGCTGGCGGCGCCTCCGCTGTTGTTTTTGAGCCGCGAAGCCCGAAGCAGCAGCCGTTGGGTGGGGGCGAAGGGGAGGAGGCGGGGGCCGGGAGGCCCGAGGGGGGCGGTGGGGCCCGGAGGGGGCTTCGGAGGAGCCGGGTTCTGGCGCGCGAGCCCCGACGCCCCCTCCAGCGATCGCAGGGCGGGGACGGGGGCCGAGGGGAGAATGCAGGAGAAAAGCGGGCCGGGGCGACGGGGAACGCAAAGCTTTTAAATTAGTAATCAAACGCAGTAAAACGGAGCAAAACCAGCCCGGACTCGCGTCCGAACTATCGGCGCGTGTGCCCCGAGATCCAAGGAAGTCGTGTGGAAAACCGCAGCCGCCGCCCCATCTTCGGCCCCGGCTGGGGCGGGAGCAGCAGCGCGACGCGCCGCGACGCAGGGGCAGGGTGGGGGGATAGTCACCTCGCCTCCGGGGCCACCTGGGTCCTTTTAAAGTGTCCGGGGTGCGGGCCCCGGGCGGGAGCGCCGAACACGGAATGTTTTCTTAAAGGGCCAGTTCCGAGCTGCGCTGAAAAGGGGGGGGGAGAGGGGGGAGAGATAAGTGAGACGAAGACCGAGAAGGCCGAGGAGAGCCCCCCAATCCCGCGCCGAGGCGGCGGCGGCGGCGGCGGCGGCGCGACGATGAGGATGATGAATACATTGCAAAGTTTTTTTGGCCCCGGCGAGGGGTGTCAGATTGAGTGCTCTGTGCGCATGTGCGAAGGTGTCCAAACTGACAATGCTGGGGAGATGAAGATAGTGTGTGGCTGCTTCTGGACTCAAGGAGGAGGAGAGAGATTCCGCGAGCCGACACCATGCGATCCAAGGCGAGGGCGAGGAAGCTAGCCAAAAGTAAGTCTCCCGCGCTCGGCCGCGCCGCGCCGCCGGGGCCGGGGCCGCCGGGCCGGGGCGCCCGGGCCAGGGGTGCGCGTCGGGGCGCGGCCGGCGCGCCTGCGGCTCCGGGCCCCCGGCTCGGCCGCGCGGCCCGGGGGGCTGCTCCGCCTCCCGCGCTCCGGGGCGACCGGGCTCGGCGCGGAGGCTCGGGGCGCCCGGGCCGCGCGCTCCCCGAAGGCGCCGGCCCCCTCCCCGCGGAACCCCCTCCCCCCCCACCAGTGTCAGGCGCTCGGGCCCGGGAACCCGAGGCGCGCGGTGGGGGCCGGGGAGGGGGGCGGAGGGGGAGGGCCGGGGGTGGAGGGGAGCGAAAAGTGAAAGTTAGCGAAAAGTTGACGAAAGGGGAGAGCAACTTTTTCCTCCCCGCTCGCTCTCTCCCTCTCTCTCTCCGAGTGGCTCTCAGTCCTGGTCAAATCATATTCCGGGCTTTTGAAATAGTGGGCGCTAGAGCACCGCCTTTGGCGTCCGCCAGCCGGGCGCAGAGGAGGGAGACCCCGAGCCGGGGAGGGGCGGAGGAGGGGGCGCGGGCCGGCGCCCACCCGGCTCCGCGGGCGCAGGGGCAGGGGTGGCGACGGCGGGACAGCCGCAGCCACTTGGGGAGCAAAATGGAGACTTTTGCCCGGGCTGGGAACTGTGGTCGTGAAGTTTATCCCCGGCTGTGCCCCGCGTGGTGGAGGGCGCTCCTCTGGGACACCGGCAGCCTGCGCGGGCCGCCGGGGCGACCGTGCCTCCGACAGGAGGGACCCACCCGGCCACCTCCCGACCCGCCGCTGCCGCCCTCGGGCCCGCGTGGACCCCTCTGTACCCGCTTGCCTGGCACAGCCGGGCCCGGCGGGGACAGAGCTGCCCCGGCCAGACTGCCCGGTCCTCGGTCTTACTTTCTCTTTCGCTCCGTCTCGGCCGAGCCCCGGGCTCCGCGCGCCCCGCCTGCCGCCAGCCGGTCCTTGCCGCGGGCCGGGTGCTCCAGCCACCCGCGCCCTCGCCCGCCACAGCGCCTCCGAGCAGCCCGCGCGCACCCCGCAGCCCCTGTCGCCGGCGCCATCCGCGGTGAGGCGGGCGGGCAGGTGAGGACAGGCGGCGCCGCGGCCCGGCCAGCGCGGCTCCCGCAGCCCCGCCGAAGCCCCGGGTGCAGCGAAGCGGCCAGCGCCGCGCGGAGCGGAATCGGCGCCGCCTGCTCCCGCCGCCCCCTCCTCTGCAGGCCGCCCGCCCGCCCACCCGCAGAAGAGGCGCCCGGGCCGCTCCCCTCGAGGTCCCCGCCCGACCCACGCCGTTCCGTCCGCGCCTCCGGGGCCGGGTCCCTCCAGTCCGGCCTCGCAGCTCCCGGGGCCGAGCCCCCAAACGTGAGCCGGGTGCGCGCGGGACTCGCGGCGGTTTTCCGAAGCTCCGCTCCCTCGGCTCGGGGCCCGCCCGGCTCGTCCCAACAGCTGCCCCGCGGCCGTAGGCCCCGCGCTCTGTGCACCAGGGAAAAGCAGCTCCCGAGTTTGTGCCGGACGCTCCTGCGCCCCGCCATCGGCCGTTCCCGGCCCCTGGGTGAGGCGCCCCCTTCCCGCCGCGCTCCGCTGCTGGGTGCCCTCGGCCTCGGCCTCCCGTGACCTCTGACCCCTCTTGGTGCGAACAAGACCGGGCGTTTCGCCGCCGACGCGAAGGGGCTGTCTGTGCGCGGCGTTGCGGGCCCTCCGCGCGTGGGGTGTGCGTGTGCGTGTTCGGGTTCGGTTCTGTGTGTGCACCGCGGGCCTGCTCAGAGTCGGGACCACGGGGCTGCGTGTGGGCCGCCAGGTCAGGCCCTCGCCCAGGATGGGCCCTAAGCTGGAGCGAGAAAGGGGAAACCGGCCGCGCTGACGCCGGGGCCTTCGCTGCAAGCGAGAGGCGGACTCGGCGCACCCGCGCGGCCCTGGAAACTTCCGAGAGGCCCCAGCTCTCCGCCGGCTCCACCTCTGCCAGGTGGGGAAGGTGGCCCGGGACCGGGTCCGCTCAGGACCAGAACTGGTGCCTGGCAGCCATCTGGCCAGGAGGCCGGAGAGCCGGGCCCAGCGGGAGCGCCGAGCGCTGGCTTCCTTTTCCCGAGAGTCTTTAGTGAGGAAAAACCCCATGAGAGGTGACTGCCAGGCCTCGGCCCTCTGTCCACACTTGGCCGAGCGCTGGGAACCCCTCCTTCCAGGCTCCACAGCTGGGACCGCTTGTCCCAGGCCCCCCAAGGTGGCTGAGGCAGGTTCAGGATCACACTGCCTGCCCTGAGCAAGGCAGGATCCGCTGAAGAATTTCATTTCATCAGGCGATATTTTAAGCAGATGTGAACTTCCCCGGGGACCATAGTCCATTACCCGAGTCAGAGGCGGTAGGGCCAGCACTCCAGCCAGCAGGTCCTCCCCTCCCCACAATGCTGACCAGGTCAGGGGACTGTGGGGTGGGGCAGGGGCAAGGTCATGGTTACCAGGTTGGTATTCAGGCTGGGCACAGAACAGCAACCAGGCCAGTGGAGGTGACCCCATGACCCAGCATTTCGGGGGCCACCGCCGAGTGTGCATCTGGAGGTGTAATTTCGTTTGTGTTTCCCTGGAGACCCCACTCCAAGCCTCAGTTCAGGTGGGTTACTCCTCTGGGTTGGGTCTTGTGAAGGGCCGAATGGTGGCGGCTCCGGGGGTGACCCGGGCTTCCAGCTGAGCTTTCCAAGGACAGAGGTGGCCACTGGGGCACCCAAGCCGGGGCTGTGGCTCAGCTGATGGGAAACCTACAGCCTCCTCCACCTGAGCCTGGGGGCCAGGAACAGAGTGAGGACAGTTCAGGGACAGGGTCCCCCCTACTGAAGCCAGGGCGGTAGGGCCGGTGGGGTAGGGGCTGCTGCAGCCCCACATTTACAAACTCAATGCTTAACAAAAGCTTATTGTTTCCAGGGCTGTTGTGAGCCAGGTGGGCAAGTGGGGGGTTAGCACCACCAAGGTGCCCTCTGGATCACCATCGCCCTCATAGCACAGCTGGGGGCCTCTGTGCAGGAGGAGGATGTGCCAGTCGGCACCCCCATCAGAGCTGCTCCTTGAGGCCTGATCCCCACCTAGGTGGCAGACCCCATGTCCTAGATGCCACATACCCCAGGGCTGGGGGAGTGTCCTCTCCACAAGTCCCATCTAGCCCCTGGGGTGGGGGAGCTGCAGCCCCCACTAGATGGGGACTGTGTGTGTCTTGCTCGTGTTTGAGGGTGATGCGTGTGGAAGGTGTGCTGGAGACAGGGTAGAGGTAAGCGGGGCTGGAGGCCCAGTTCACAGCCTCCTTCCTTCTTTGTAGAAACAGGCCAGGCTGGCTGGGCCCTCCCTTCTCCCACCCTCCCTGGGGAAGTTGGCCCCTTCCACCAGTCCCCTCCCCAGAGCCAGGACGGCAGCCTTCCCTCTGAAGGCCGGTTAGGGCAGCAGCGCCAGGACGTCCGGCGGGAATCCAGCGTCTTGCCCCGCTTCGGACGAAAACACAGAGGCTGCGGTGGAGGGGTGGAGTGCGGGGCTGGCCGCCAGGGCTTGGTGCCCCACGGCAGTGGACTGTGTGTCACCCACAGGCCCCCTCCCTCTGCCCCTGGCTGCACAGGTGTGCCATGGCTCGGAAGCTGGCAGGAGGGGCTTGCCAAGCTGGCTTGTGGAGCAACTGCTGGGTGGGCTCCTTGGGGACAGGCACCGGCCATGCCTGGCTCGCCAACCACCAGACGCCCACTCGGGGGGTCCTCCTTGTCCTGTGAGCGGCTCTTCCAGAGCAGGTGCGGGCCCGACATCCTGGCCCCTCCTGGCCCCGAGGCTTCCTCGGCTCCCAAGTCCTCCTGTAGGCAGTGCGCAGGGCAGGGGACCAGGTCTGCCATTTCTGCCGGGAGGCTGGGTGAAGGGGACCCGGCAGCCAGGGGCTCCCCCCACCAGGCCCCTCAGGGGAGGTGAGGCTGGTGGCAGCTCGCTGGGCCGCTGTGGGCCCGATTAGCCCCCTGTTTTATTCAATTAGGAGGCAATTAGGGATCCTTGGGGGGCTTGGGCTGGTAATTAAGGTGATGTATAATTAGAGTTTCAACAAAAATTATCCGGGATTAAAAATCTTTTGAATAATTTCGTTTAAAATTTTCAAATAGCGTTAAATACAATTTATCAGGTTTTGAATCAAACCCGTGTAACGAGTCTTGGAAGCTGCAGCTCCCGTCGCCGGCGCGGGAGGACCAGGAGCAGCTCCGGCGACTTCCCCGTGCGGGAAGGAAACTTCGCGAGCGAAGCCAGCTGGCTGGGGCCTCGCCGCGGTGCAGCGGCGGCCGCGGGCTCAGAATCGAGCCGCCGAGGGCTGCAGACGCCATGGGCCGGGTCGGGGAGCGGGGCCTGGGGGACCCCGGGCCGGCCGGTAGTCTCGGCCGACTTCCCACTCCCCGCGCACAAAGTCGCGGCCAACTACCCCGGAGCAGCGCCCGCGTCCACACCGCGCAGCCTGGCGCCCCGACCCTGGCCCAGCGGGAGCGGCGCTCTCCCCTTCTAGAGCCCCAGCTTGGACCCCGGGGTCCCCTCCTCCTAGTCTCCCTTGCGGAGGAGGGCGGCCTCCGCGTCCCCAACCGCCGACCCTCGACCTCGTGCGGGACACCGTGGGCGCCAGGCCCCCCGCTTGCCTGGGTTCCCTGCGACATCCCGACCCGCGCCCCGAGAGACGCGGGAGCGCGCGCCGCCTGGGTTTAAGTAGGGGCTGTAGGGGGAGGGAAGACGGTGCAGAGAAACCGAGGCAGAGGGTGGGGGTCCGGCTTTCGAGGGTAGACCCGCCTGCCCAGTCTGATCCGCAGCCCCGGCCCCTGCCGGCAACCTCCGGAGACGGGCCGGGCTCCCTAGTGCACTTGGGGGACAGGACACCTCCTCCCTTCACTGACCCTGGAAAGACAGAGTGCAGACGAGCAGGCACCACTTTTGGGAGTGAGAAACCCCAGACGCAGAGAGGTGGAGGAACTCTTGGGAGGGCACACAGCAGATTGAGGCTCCAGTGAAATGCAGTGGAATGAAGACCTCCAGGGCTTCTTATGTAGCATTCCCCTCCCCCACAGAGCACCACAGGCTGCCGTTAATTCCATAGGGTTTTTTCTGTGTGTGTGTGTGTGTGTGTGTGCGTGTCAGGGTTTAAGCATTTTCTCAAGGCCAATGCTCAACTTGTAGCAGGTCTGTTCTTAAAAAGCAGGCAGGACGTCACGTGCGTCCAGCGTGTAAGTGACCTCACACCTGCAGGCTGGATTCCTGCTTTGCCGGGTCTGGACTCCCGCTGGGCTCCGTCCCCCACAGCTCCTGCCCCTTCTGTGGGTGTTCTGTCCCCAAGGGCAGGCACAGAGGAGCAGAAGCCTTGGTCGGGTGGCCTGGCCTGCACCCTCCACACTCCCTCGCTCACTGCCTTCGTCGGGAGCAAATGCAGGAGGCTCAGGTTGGCCCGGGAGGTGTAGGACCTGCCCTTTGCCACCCCTCAGATCTGGAGGGGAATAACCACCACCCCCCGCCTCCACCCACCGCCCAGCAGTCAGGCGGAGGTGGAGCTGCTGCTGTCCTGTTGGTCTGAGCTGCAGGGTGGAAGGGGCCGGCTGCTGACATCCCTGGTCCAGCCTGGCGTGGGCCACGGCTCCTGAAGTCTGGGTGTCTCCTAGGCTGCAGCCAGGGCCACAGTGGTCATCCTGGGCCAGGAGTGCTCCCAAGCTTCGGTGGGCCCAGAGCAGGGGAGGAGTGGCCTCTCCCTGGTCTGACCACTTCACTCTTGGGCTTTTGCCATCAAATCCTCCACGGTCTGGAGGTGCCTGGGCTGGCCCGCCTGGCCGGCCTAGCCTGAGACGCGGGAACAATGCCCCGAGGCCTGAAGATAGGAGTGCTGGCCGCTCCAAGATCATATTTGTTTAATAGTTAACATTTTGGGCAGAAAAGGAGGGAAGTCAGATTCTGGTGAAGGTTTTGCTTATTTTATATCCACTATAACTATTTCTGTCCACGAAAATTGGCTTAATTATATCAATGGAATGTTTCTTTTTCAATTCTGTATGCAATTAGTCCATCTTGCCGGCTGCAATTTATTTTAATAAAAAAATAAACCAGTGGTGTGTTCAGTTCCTCGTCCCCTGGGGACAAATGCGATTGGTGTGTTTAATTTCATTAACTACAATGCGGCCTACTGGAAAAATGTATAAAATCAGCTTTATACAGCTTAAACACTGGCATTTGAAACAAATCATTATTGCATTAGCTGTCACACTGGTAATTCTAGAATCTAAGGAAAAAAATATATTATGGCTGTTTTTATAACCCTTTGCAAATGCACTGTTAAAATAATTTATAATCATTTTAAGACATGGCTGGGTCCTAGTGACTATTTCATCTCCTCTGAATAAGGCTCCGCGCCGTCCCATGCGCGTTTTCCGCGCCGATGGCGGTGCCGTTTCCAAGCCTGCACACGCACCTCTCAGAGTGGAGGCCGTGGAGCCTGTGTTGAAACGAACCCGGTGAGGAGGGGTCCCTTTTTCATCCTGGCCTGAACCCCACTTGTCAGGCGGAGCAGTGAGTGCGGCGACAGGCTCATCTGCGATCCACCTCGGGCCAGAGGGGACCCCAGAGGCCAGGGCTGCAGAACCTCAGCAGCTGCTGCCCACCATCCTCCTGGGGGAGGAGGAGTCACGCACTAGGCTTGACCAGGAGTGAGCCAAGCCCCCCACGCGTGGGGTGCCCACTTCAAATGTGCAGAACCAGGAGCAGCCTCTGCTCTGCCCACCTCGAGGCCCTGCTTGGCAAAGCGGCTTTCTGAGCCTGCTGTGAGGAAACCCACCGGCCCCGCGCTCCTCTCAGGATAACAGGCTTCCCAGCACACTGTGCAGCTCCAGCCCGTGCTCTGTCAAGCGTGGGTGTATGAAGGGGTGTGTCCAAGCACGTGTGTGTGTCCAGGTGTGCGTGTGTGTTGCGATCCACGTCTTTGCCGCAGCCCTGGCCACATCTGCACTGACTCTGCTGGATGAAGGGAGGGTGTGGGATACGTGCTCCCTGTCCGGCTGGTGTGGACCTGGGGCTCTCAGAGGATCTGTTGGGGCGGGGAGACGAGGGAAGAGTTTGCTTTTCCTGCTTCTGAGATGTGTTCTGAGGAGGCTGAGTTGTGCCACGGAAGCCCTTGCTAGTGGCCGCCGGCTGGTCCCCCGCGTGGAGTGGCTCAGGGAAAGTGTCAGGGCATGCAGGAGCAGGGACACGTGGGCTCAGCCTCTGTCTGCTCTCAGTGTCCCCGGGCAGAAGCACTGGAGCCTGGGGCTTCTCCGAGGGTGTCTGTCTCCTTCCTCGCCCACAGGTAGTGCCAGGGGGCATTAACAGGAAGGAAAGGGCTCAGGCGGCTTAGCTGGAGGCCAGGGGCCAGGGCTGCCTTTGCATGGGTGTGCGAGGAGAGGTTTTCCAGGCTTTACCGGGGCTTCTTAGTTTATTCCCAGAAACCGGCTCGGCTTCCTTGGGCACACTAAGGACTATTCCCTGTCCCTCCTTAGCCTTCCAACTTACCTGGATGGATTTACTTAGGTTTGGTTTTCTCCTCTGACACCAAATGTATATTCTATAAGGAATTTAAACATGGGGTGATGGTGGGTGTTTTTGGGGGGGACACAGGAAACTCCACAGAGCACACATCTCAGGGTATGAAGCCCCTTCTTGCTTCTCAGAGGGGCTGGTCTGCATCTTGGCTGGCTCTCCCCAAACCTCTGGCTCTGGGGCCAGTCCCCATTGAAGTGACCCCCACAGGGCAGGTCTCCAGGCCTGCAGTTTGCTTTCTGTGTGGTGTGCTGTGGAGTTGGGAAATCAGTAGCTTTGTCTCCTTTCCCACTTTAGAAGAATAACAAAGCTGAATGTTTGGGGCGAATATGAAGTCCTGGTCCATGGGCCTCCTGGAGGCTGCTGGCGAGGTCTCCCGTGGGCCCGGGCCCTGCCCCGTGACACAAGCTCAGGAGTGTCCCACATCAGCCCCAGAAACCCAGGCTCTGTTCACCCCAACTCTGCATCGTGTGTGTGTCCCACTCTCCCAGGGTCCCCAGCCCCACGCTGGCCTGGGCTGGCCCCCTCCCTCACTGCTGCTGGACTCTCCCCTTTGTGAAACCGGGTAAAGGTGAGGACGCTTTGGAGAATAAAAGTGAGTTTGAACTTGGTTGAAGTGCTGCGATGTGTGCACTCGTGTGAACCTGTTCCTCCAGCAGGGGTGTCTGCACAGAAGGACCTGGAAGGTCCACCAGGGTGTTTAGTAGGTGCTTTTTCCTGGAATTTGGGGTCCTGGAGCCAGGCTGGGGTGCTTTACAATGTCTCCTCCAATCAGCCAGGCAGTCAGATGGGGAGTTTTGTTTTTATCTCCTTGGCCTGTTTGGAAAGCTGATTGGTCAGTCCTCAGCCTCAGCCTTTGTGGGTGTTGTGTGGGGTGGGTGTGCAGGCCGCAGGTCACAGGCCAGGCCCCGTGCGTGGACCACCAGCACTGTATCGTTGCTGTAGGCAGGGCCCGGGCCACATCATAAAGCCAAACCACACGGGGGTCTCCCCTAGCCTGCAGCAGGAGAACCACTTTGACCCCTGCCTTAGAGCTCAGCCCTGAAATAAAACATGCAATGATTATTAGCTGCTCATTTCAAACTAGGAGGCACAGGTGCCAGAATCTGTTCTGGCCCCTGCCACATGCAGTGGATGCCTCCCCTACTGCCTCCCCACACTCAGCCTCCCTGGGTCTCCTCCGTCCTTGCCTCTGTCCTGGGGTGGAAACAGCTGTTGGCACGTGCCACTTTTTTTCTTATCAGAGGCCTCCTAGTTCTTGCAGGGGGCTGGGGGCTTCTGCAAGTTCCATTCCCATCCGTCCGCTCATCTTCCCCTGTGTCAATCATGGTGTGGTGGGATTCCCGTGTGCCGGGCTCCGAGACCTGCATGTCAGGGGGCAGAGGACCTCTCCAGCTGCAGGATGCATGCTAGGGGCCCACCTGGAGGGAGACAGGGTCCCCGAGCTCTGGGTGGTACAGGCTGCCTCCCGCTGTGGCGAGTCGGGGCTCAGCAGCTCCACACAGATTCTGTGTCCTCACTGGGGAGTGGTCCCTCGCTTGGGGGTCTGGACCATGGTGTCTAAGATGGCAGGAAAGCCAAAATCCGACCAACAGCTCACCCCAACCCCTGCCGCCCTAGACACGAGGCTCAGGGCCTCCTCTCTGCACTGGTGCGGAGGTGCCTGTTCCCAGCCCTGTTTCACATTCGAAAGGCCCAGAAGAGAGGGAGGGAGGCTGCCAGAGAGGAGGGTTATGTAATTTTCTTTGCTGCTGTGAGCCTCTGTCTCTCTCTTTTTAATTCGGTAGTTCAAATGAAATTCGTTTCTCTAGTACCTGTGGCAGGCAGGACACTGCCAACGTTTTAGCGGAGGGAGGAAATGACGGGGTGCATACGTGAGGAACGGGCTCTGAATGTGACCGGGAGCTCTTGCCCGTGACATGGTTGAATCCCTGTATCTGATCCAGACCTGGCAGCCGGTATTACAGCAACTATGGATTTCCATAATAGACTCCACCATGGCTCCCGTAGCTGGGTCTCCCAGGGAAAGGGGAACGCATTGAAAAATGCCCAGACATTTCTCTCTGCCCAATGGGCTGTAACAGCCTCGTCAGAGAGGCTGGTCATATCAGTCCGTAAAACATTTAAACAAAGACCAAAAATGACGCTCACCGGAGGAGCCCAAACGGTGACCGCAGGGTGGCTGCGGTGCTCCCCCGGGCAAACAGGAAGTTGGCGTGACTGTCTCCGACGGCTCCGGGCATTAATCCTCATTTTACTCCCTGCTGCCCACCGCCTCCCTGGTGGAGCCGCGTCCCGGAATCTCCGCCGCTGCCCGGGCCTGTTTGGCCTCAGACTGTGCTCCCGAGTGAAGGCCGTGATGGGGAGGAGAGGTCTCGGCTATGTCAGCATCTCTCGGCAGTGGTGGCCTGAGAGCCCCTTCCAGCCCCTTCCAGCCCCACATCAGAGGGGCTACTGTCATCCCTGTCCCACGCGCTGCCCGGCTGCCCCAGCCCCTGTGTGTGCACAGGGCTCCTTCGTGCCGCCCTGCTGGCCCAGCCCCTGTGTGTGCACAGGGTTCCTTCGGGGTGCGGTTGCAGGGCTGTCAGGGGGACTGTCCCAAGGTCCCTGGGTCCCTTTCGGAGGCAAGCCTGTAATGCAGACAGTGTCTATTGACTTGGTGAAAATACTGCTGCCTTAGGCAGCAGCAAGCCGCATGGAGCGGCCTGGCCCCAGGGACGTGCCACAGGAGCTGGCTTCCTGGGAGATTTCTGGCCTTCCTTGCAAATCACCCGCAGGCTCTTATTCCTGGAAAAGCCGATGCGTTTCTGAACTACTTGAAAACCAGAGGGTGTTTTCTTGGCCAGAGCTGAGACTGCTCCAGGGAGAAGTGGCCCCTCACATACCCCTTCATCTGGCTGGCATGTTGAGATTGTCTCCAGGGAGTGTGCGGACGTGTGTGTGCTCTGTGTCTGTGTACAACACACACACCTGCAGGCAAGCGTGCTTCTGAGGTTGGCCTGAGAGGGCCCGCCAAGCTACTCTGTTTTTGTTGATCAGCAACATCACACACTTCTCTGCCCTCTTGTGCCTTGAAAGAGCCACTTGCCTTGGCTGCACCTCGGTCCTTAGCCCTCCGTGGCGCCAGAGTTGGTTGCCTCAGTAGCGCGTGCCCACCCGGCCCAAAGCCGTTCTGCAGCTGGTCACTGTGGGAGAAGAGACCGGAAAAGTTCAAAGGTGGAGAGGCGGCAGCGATCTGGAGCACTTTTCCGCACGCTGTAACCCCTGAGAAGAAACAAAGAGGAAACGAGGCTGTTTAGATAATCCCGGGCCCTGGTGCTTGCATTTAGAAAAATTAGGCCCTCTTGAAAAATTACAGAATTATGCTGCCAGTGTCAGGTTCCCAGATAATGATGTGTCTGTGTGTGAAAATATTAAATTGCAATAACACGCCGTGCGAGTGCCTCTCTGAATGGGGTATTCAGTTCCCAGCCCAGGCTGAGCGTACAGCGAGTGACTGACAGAATACAAATGGTGCCACGAAGCACCGGGGATTTACGGCCGACCCGTGCTTTCTGATCGGTTTCTCTACCCCGGCCCATCCAGCCATCCTTTTCTTTAATGAAACAGCCCGACAATGTGGCTAATTATTTATTTATCACATTGGCAGGAGGAAAAGCTATCAGAGACAGATCAATTCTTCCCTGGAAGTGATTTGGCATGACTTTAAAAATAAGATCTACTAAGATATGCTGGGTGGTGTCCTCTGAAACCCCAAATTTTGTTTCATCAACTCGGCTGACAATCCATTTTGCAAAAACGGGAGGCCCGGGCCCCTAAGCCTGCAGCCTGAGAAAAAGCAAACTTGAGCAAAGCCAGCTTGCTCTCCCCCTCGGACCGGGCAACTGCTCCTGGATTTCTGTTCCGAGGAACATGTTGGGCGGCTTCTTCCGGGCCGGGGAAATCTGAGCAGCCACAGGCGAATCTGGGACGATGGCAGATTGTTAATATCTCAGAGCCCCAGAGACTCGGCGTCTCCGACCGTGAGCCCACATGAGCAGCAGAACCGCGGCCCGAGCACCCAACGCTTCCCGGAGAGCTTGTGTGCCTGAGAGTGTGTGTGTGTAGAGGGGGTGGCGGGGCGGGTGGGGGGGTCTGCACATTCCGCCGAGTGTCCTCATGAACAAAAGGCCTAAAAAAGAGCAGAGAGTAAGGGAGCTCAGAGAATCGGGGGGCAGATAGTGTAGCCACGAGGGGCTCTCTGGTTTCATGGCTGGGAATCCGAACCGCAGGGCAGAGGCCCCGGAGTCTTAACTTTCCCTCCGTCGAAGGTGTTAGTCTTACCTTCCCGAGGTTAGATAAAGCCGCTAAAAGCTGCTGTTTGTTATTGAATCTCATCTGCTAATTACGGCGGCGGGACTTGGGTTCGAGGCCCCTCGCGGCTGCACCCCGAGTCCCCCGTGCTGGCACCTGATAAGGGGTCATTCTGTGCTCTTTCCAGAGGGTTTTAGGTTGCGTCCGCTCCTGACAGGTGACCCTTGTTCAAAGGGAACGGGGGGCTGGTGGCCACGGTGGGCGTGAGAGGCCCATTCCTGCAGCCTGGCCCGGCCGGCCCCTGGAGAGCCCCCTCCTTGTCCCACCAGACCGAGCTGTGGCCGTGTGAGGAGCAGGGCTGAGGTGGGGAGAACGCCGACTTGCATTTTCTGACAGTCCCCAGCTCTCTCTCTGCAGAGTATAGGCTACTGCTTGGCATGACCTACAGGGATGGCGGCGGCCAGGGTTGGTCTTCCTTCTGTGAGCACGGGGGGTGAGCAGTGGGCAGCTCCAGGAAGCCTTGCTGTGGACTGGGCAGGACAGCTGGACCTCCTGGCCACACAGCCGCTTCCCACCCCTGGGTGTCGGTCACTAGAGAGTGGGTAGAGCCTGGCCACAGGGCATGTGGGAGGCCCCCATGGAAGGCCCGTGTTGGGGGACCTTCCATGGGCAGCAGGGCAGCAAGGGAGACCACCTCCTTGCTGCCCTGACTAAACACCAGCTTTGCAAAAGCAAGACCCTGCCATCCCTAGCTCCCCTCACAGACCCAGAGGCAGAGGCCTTCCGGGCCAGCAGGCAGGATGGGCAGATGAAGCCACGGTGCGCCAAGGCAGCGGCGAAGCCCCCGTGAGCACCAACCCAAGCCTTGCACCCCTGACATGTGGAGGCTTCTGAAATTCCCTTGACGCCTCAAATCGAACACCGCCAGCCTCCAGCCTCAGAGATGGCACCTGGCTTTCACTTCCCAAATGAACTGAAGCTCCACCACGTTAGATGACCTTGGACCAAACCACGGGAACTTGATGGGCAGGAGGCTGGCCCGGGGGCCCTGGTGTGACCAGGAAGGTGGGAGGCCCCCGCGGCCAGGCCTTCTGCGGTCAGGTCCTGTGCAGTCAGGCCCTGTGTGGTCTTCCTTGAGGGGAAGTTTTCTGTTCCTTGGGTTCTGCAGGAGCAGGCAGGAGGCCCTGTGGGTCCAGGAGGGCGCCTCGGGGTCTGCCTGGCCAATGTCAGAGGGGTAACGGCCCACCTGCAACTGGACTCAGCTGTGGCCACAGGATGGGGACAGGAGAGTGGCCACACGTAGGAAACCCGGGGTGAGGGACCTCAGCCTGCAGGGTCTGGGGACCTATCCAAGGAGACCCTGAGCTGGGCTGAGTGGGGTTCAGAGATGGGGTTCCGGGGAAACCTCCCTCACCCCAGTCAGAGCTGAGGCTGGGGGTGCAGCTCCGAGGGTCACTCCTGGACTCCCTTGCTGGCATCCATGCCTCGGCTGGGTCAGGACAGAGCCGGGGTCGGGGGCCAATGCCCAGCAACCCCCTCCCCCAGGATCTGGAGCTGGACCTGGGGGGCTGGAGGCACCCTCTTGCCGCAGCAAGGAGATGTGGGGGTGCACTTCATCTCAGCTGCCCCAGGGCTGAGCTCAGCTTTGCCCGCTTTGTGCGGAGTCCAGCGAGGGGGCCTGGGGGACAGGCGAGATTGGAAAGCGATGGGGCCGGCACCTGGGTGCTGCGTGGGAGCAAGTGCCTGTGGCCCCTGGGTCTGTGGCCGCTGCCTTCGCTTTCCCCTCATCTAGGACAGGATGCTCGGCCCTCCTGACACTTCTGGGACAGATGAAACACAGAGGAAGAGGTGGGGGCGCTGGAGATCGAGCCCCCCTGCTGGGACAGTGCACCCGGAACGCTCGCCTGTGGCTCTGATTATTGCTATTATTGTCCTTAGGATCCAGGCAGTCAGGAGCTATTTTGGGGTTTCTGGAACTTTCATTGGCCAAAGACAGGCTTGTGTGTGTGAGAGCAGAGCCGGGCAGGCTCCTCTGGATGAGGCCTCCAGATTAAACGTCTCGTCCGAGATCACTGGATGAACGCAGTGGCAATGGCTGGGAGACGCAGGGGTCGGGTCTCCTGGCTGCGCCCCACCAAGCAGCAACCTGGCGGCTGGGTCCCGGAACTGCACATCCCTCCCCATCACAGCCCTGTCCTGGAGTGGGTGGCGCGCTCATTTGAAGGCAGTGCGGCCATCTGGGCTGGGCCTGGCGCTGGCGGGGCCTGCTGTGTGCCGGGCGGGCAGATCGTCCTGGGGCTGACCTGGAAGCTGTGCTGCGTTTATGGCCCAGGGAGACACCTTTCTAGGGTTGGGGGTTTCACCCACAGCCTGGGCTTCTTCATCATTTCTGTGAAGAGGCGAACCAAGGAATGTCACCAGCCTGCTGCAGAGGGGTGCCCTGCAGGTCAGGACACACAGCGCCTGCTCCGGAGGGGAGGCGGGTGTCAGCTCCATGCTGGGTGGGGAGGGTGGGTGCCGGAGCTGGATCCTGCCCTCGGGGGTTTCCTGTTAGTTTTGTTCCAGGGGGTTGGGGGTGTTGTTTATCAGAGGGGCAGTTTCCACAGCTGAGAGGGGAAGAGCTGTTCCTCCTCACCCCACCATTATCCACCTGACCTTCCGACTGCTGGGATTGTGTCTGTGATGTCATTGAGGGGACACCCTTTGGACTTGCCCAGGGAACTGCAGGAGAGAGGGGCTTCACCGTAATCAGCGCATGGTGCCCACACACGCATGGAGCACGTGGTTGACACAAATGTGACTCCATGAGCCGGACTGGCTTCACCGTGGAGACTTATGCAGAGATCAGATCAGGAGACCCTGTTCGCGAGAGAAGAGAACAGGACCCTTGTTTGGAGAGATGTCCCTGGGTCTTGGCAGCCCGACACGCTTGTGGAGGGAGCGAGAGGAGAGGTGGCTGGGGACGACCCAATCCCAGCGCTGCTGTGGGCTCCCTGGAGGAGAAAGGGCCTTGGTGTCTGCTGGGCCAGAATGCAGGCCTTTCACTCCTCTCCTTGCCTGGGACTGCGGTCCTGGCGGGCCCTGGGGCGTCTGGGGGCCTGTACCCCTCGGGTGGGGCAGGTTGGGCTGGAGCCCCCTGGATCTGGTGTCAGGCAGACCCAGAGGCAGGGCACAGGGGCCGCCTCTGGCTCTTTCAAAGGGACATTCGATCTGAAGCATGGGGCCCAGTAAGAAGACTCCAGGGAACACAGTGCTGATGGGGCCGAAAGCGCTCAGCGGCCGGAGAGAGCCTCTCCACAGTCCGTGCTCTGGCACGAGGCCCTTTGTGGGATTATCTACCCCCCTGGGAGGCACGGAATGCTGGGGGTGAGGGGCCACAGCAATATTGAGCTCGCATGGGCCCCCGATAAAGCGGCTGCTTGCTGCAGTTGCTCTGTCGCCGAAATTCGAGGTGCAGCCCCAGAATGGAGGCCGCTGTCCCTGGACACTTGAGCCAGGGAGGCACCGTCCATTCTGCACTTGTCCTTGAGAATTTGAGTCGAGGCCACATCTGCCAGCGCTTATACCTAGGGCTCCCACCCGCTTCAAAAAACAAAGTGGGGCAGAAAAACGTCCAGAGAGGCCCAGGCAGCATCTTCCCTTCCAGCCTCACTGTTCTCGGGCGTCCCCCTTGGATCACAAACGCTGAGCCCTGCAGGCTGTCGGGGGGCAGGCCAGGGAAGTGATTCTTTGGGGCAGTAGCTCCCGGGTGCACACCTGGGGCTGGAGTTGCACAGCCTGTGGGTCCAGGGCGGCTGCCAGGTGGAGAGGAGCTCAGCGGCGCACCCTGCGGCAGGTGTTGCAGGCGGGCGGGTGCTGGGGGTTTGTTTCCAGCAGCTGGGATGGTTTCTGCCCAGCATCCAGCCCCTTTTCCTGCACCCCTTGGTCCCCAGCCGCACCTCTCTGTGTCAATGGACAGCCTAGGCAGCAGAATAGTTACTTCTCACTGCCCCAGGCTGGTGCCCAGGACCTACCCCGACCTAGAACGTTCGTGCAGGTGGAATCTGGACACCACCATGAGCAGAGGCAGCACAGCCTTGGGAAGACCCGCCTGGCCAAGGCCTCTGAAGCCTGGGTGGGTGCTGGGAGGGTCTCAGAGTTTCCTAGAGCCACGGCTATGGGGGCTTCGCGTGCTGGGCTGGGATCATCCTACAGCCAAGAACCAAGGTGCGGCTGGATACCCAGCAGGACCTGGGGGACTACAGGGGCTCCGAGTCCCCTCACTGAACAAGCTGCCAACTGCTGGGACCTGACCCTGGGCAGCAGGGCCCCCCAGGGCTCCCCATTCTGGCAGCGTCTGCTCTCTTGGTCTGGCTGGTAGTGGACAAGGGAAGGCTTTGGCTCAGGCCGACTTGGATTGAATCCTGGCACCCACTGTTCAAAAGCTGAGTGACCCCGGCTCCTCCTGGGCCTCTCTGAGCCCAGTGTGCCCATCTGCTGAGTGGGGTAATCCATCCTTGTGGGGCTGTGGTGTCATCAAGAACGGGTGGTCCCTTTAGGACGCCCAGCATCCTGCCCGTGTGTGTGTCCTCCTGGAGGCCACGGAAGGGCTGCACTCAGGGTGGCCGTGCCAGGTCTCTTTCTGCGGCCTGGGTTGACCTTCTGGGTCACAGGTCGCGTGGGCAGCAGGTGGCCCTCGGCCAGGACTGCCTCCTACCAGGCCTACAGGGCCCCAGATGGGCACAGCTGTGGGAGCCCCACCCAGGCCTTGTCTCCCCAGAGCTGCTTGGCGTCCAGCAGGGCGCCCAGCCCTGAGAGTTGGTGCCCCACTCACGTGGGTTCACGTTGACAGAGGGGAGGGACAGGGGCTGCACCTGACCCCATGCCCTGGTCTGGGCCATAGGCTGGGCACCTTCCTTTGGCCTAAGTCAGTCTCAGAATGCGTACACAGCTGCAGGCACACAGACCTCTGATGAAGGTCACCATGGCCTGAGGCGGCTGGATGCTGGTCTCCTGCAAGGTCCCTGTTTGTCTACACACTCCAGGTCCCCTCCTCTCAGGGCAGGACAGATGGGCAACCTGAGGTTGCTCAGGGCGAGCTCGTGAGCGCGTGAGGCCTTAAAAACCATAAGGTGCTTGCCTGGCTGTGACAGCCAGGGCGGCTGAGCCTGGCTCTGCCCTGGGCTCACCTGCTGCGACCCCCAGGCTCAGAGTCCTCTCGGCCTGCAGTTTCTGTTGCAGGCCAAGGTTCCCTGCCCCGGTCAAGTGATGCAGGGATGGGCTCTGAGTTTCTTGGTCAGGAAAGCTGCCACGGGGCTGCTACCTTCATGCCCACCCTCAGAGCCTGTGCTGGAAAACGCCCGAGGTGTCAGTGCAGTGTCCTCCCTTTGCTTCTGGCCTCCTCCCTCCGCTACTGGCCTCCTCCCTCCACTTCTGGCCTCCTCCCGCTGGGCTGCCTTGTCATCTGGATGCTTCCTGGTCCTGTCTGGAAGCACAAGGGCTGGGAAGGGAGGCTGGGGCTCCCTTCCCCCAGCTGCAGCAGCCAGACCCAGGCCCGGCCACTGACGCCCTCCACCGGAGAGTTTTTGGGTGGAGATTTTCCCAAGTTACTCCGCTGCTTCCTTTCGGAGCTAACGAGTGGTTCTTGGCGTCGTCTGCCAGGGCTTGCTGTCTTCGTTTCTTTATTTTTTTTATGGAGCATGCCGTTAATTAGGCAAAAGATCTGCAGAAATGCGCTCGCGCCTGGAGATTTCAGTGAAAAATGAGAAGTCTCCTGAAATTTCCAGTAGTGAAGCAATTAAGCGATGGAATTCCGCAATCTAAACATGGTATCACTCACCTCCAATGAAAGTTAGAAAAAGAAAAGAAAGAGTGAAAAGGAAAAAAAGGAAACAGAAAGGCTGAAGTCCAAGTGAGGGAAGTTCTCAGGCCAACAGCGACATGCTCGTAGTTCATATGGAAACGCTGCACGTGCTGCCGGCACTGTCTTCTTGGGAGCACCTGTTCCTTTGGAGGTGAAGGGTTAACATGAGGATTCTTTCAGAAGAGGCAGCCTCACCACGTGCTGGTCAGCCCCACCCGAGACCAGCCCCACCTGAGACCAGCCCCACCTGAGACCAGCCCCACCCGAGACCAGCCCCACCGGAGACCAGCCCCACCTGAGACCAGCCCCACCTGTGACCAGCCCCACCTGAGACCAGCCCCACCTGTGACCAGCCCCACCTGAGACCAGCCCCACCTGAGACCAGCCAGGGCCTCCCACCTTCACATCCCTCTACAGCAGCAAGAGGCCTGGTAATCTTAGCACCCAGTGCACCGCAGAGCACGGGCTGAGGAACGCGAGAGCAGGTGGACAGGAGTCCTGGACGTCCCACTCTGGATCGGCCGGCAGGAAGTTGCTCCTGCCTTGGGGTCAGGTTAGGTTAGGGTCCTTCCTTGTCTGTGGCGGGCTACTCAGCCCCAAAAGAGGAAATTCACATTTTTCTCGGTCTGTTGGGGGGAGTTTTTAGATCATAGGAGGAGATTGAAACCAACTTTGATTTCCTTATCTGCAGATGCACTCTTAGTCAAAAATGCCCAACGCACCCTGTTTCCTCGGACGTGACCAAGGAATGCCGTGTCCAGATGATCAATCCAGGGATGGCCGGTGGCCCTCGCGATGGCTGGAATCACTCTTTTCAAAAATCACGTCTTGGTTGTGTCTGCCAGTACCATATCGTTTCCATTTTTACTCTTCTTTTTTTCACCACCTTGAGATGCCTTTGGACAACAAGTCTCTGGTTATTGACAAATCAATTTTCCAGGGAGGGAGGTGCGTTTCTGTTTGTGCTCTGGGGTCTGGCCTCCTGTTTGTGGTTGAGCAAAGATTACACTGCATTTCTCAGTGAGCTGTTTCCCTCCGTCCCCCGAGACACCCCTGCTCTTTGGCCTTGGTGCCGCCTTCTTCTTGCCCTCCTGATTTCACTGCTGTTTCTCTCACCTTCTAAAGTCAGCCAGCAGCCTGGTGGAGATTTATGAGGCCTAAACTTCCAACAGGATTGTCTATTTTCTACATTCTCCCTGTGCTGCTCCTTCGCCTGACCTCCGCCGCTGCTGCCGGTGCAGCTTGCACACACAGGAGTTTTGTCTGGCTGAGAAATCTCCTCGCCGAGGACGTAGGCAGGACTCTGGAGCTGTAGTTGCATTCAATCAGGGAGCTGGGGACCGGAGTCACTGGGCACAGTCTAGAAAGCAATAAAAATAATAATAATAAAAAAAACCCTCAAACCGCCTTTCCTTTCTGTTGCATTCAATCAGGGAGCTGGGGCTCAAGTCACTGAGAACAATCCAGAAACCAATAACAACCCCCCCAGCAGGCTTTCCCCCGAATACTCTTGGGAGATGCAGGGATTCTTTTATTATTATTTATTTATTTATTTATTTATTTTGAGATGGAGTCTCGCTCTGTCACTCAGGCTGGAGTGCAGTGGCGCGATCTCAGCTCACTGCAAGCTCCGCCTCCTGGGTTCAAGCCATTCTCCTGCCTCACCCTCCCGAGTAGCTGGGACTACAAGCAACTGCCACCACGCCTGGCTAATTTTTTGTATTTTTTAGTAGAGACAGGGTTTCACCGTGTTAGCCAGGATGGTCTCTATCTCCTGATCTCAGCCTCTCAGAGTGTTGGGATTACAGGCGTGAGTCACGGCGCCCGGCCATATTATTATTATTATATTATTTATTATTATTTATTATTTATTTATTTATTTTTTGGAGATGGGGTCTCACTCTGTCACCCAGGCTGGAGTGGAATGGCGCAATCTCACTGCAATCTCTGCCTCCCAGGTGCAAGCGATTCTTTTGCCTCAGCCTCCTGAGTAGCTGGGGTTACAGGCACATGCCACCGCACCCAGCTAATTTTTGTATTTTTAGTAGAGATGGGGTTTCACCATGTTGGCCAGGCTGGTCTTGAACTTCTGACCTCAGGTGATCCACCCACCTTGGCCTCCCAAAGTGCTGGGATTACAGGCATGAGCCACCGTGCCAGTCCGAGATGCAGGGATTCTAATAGCTGCCTGGTACCTGGCCCCTTGTCGCCCCACCTGTCCTCAGCGGTGAGGGTGTTTTGCAGGCCTGGGCCCCTCCCACTCGACGTATGAATGGAGGTGGTGTCTGCACCAGCCCTGGCCCCTACCTGGAGAAGGGGTGTGGACCCCAAAACTCCTTGCACCCAGCTCCCTCACAATAGGGACTGCTGGTAGCCCAGACTGAGCCTCGTTTCTAAGAGATGTTGGGACCCCTGGGACCCACCCCCCACCGGGGCTGTGGCCCCGTGCAACACAGCACCATAGCTGCCTCCACCTGGCTGCACCCTCCATGGTTTGGGAACTCGGAGCTGAGGGAGGCTGTGAGAGCTGGTTCGCAGGAGACGGAAGCGGGTGGAAACTTTTCAGAGCACAGTAGCCTGTCAGCCTTCCCATGTGGGGAAAATAAACCCCCGCCAAGCATCTCCAGGCCAGAAAACCAATATTGTTTATTCGGGCCTTTCTACAATAGTGTTTCTAATTTAAACAGAAATGCCCCTGCCGGTGAGGGGCTCCCCGTGTGACTCGCTCTGGGGCAGCAGCCACTGCCGAGGAAGCGCAGGGAGACTCTGGTCTGGCATTGTCGAATTTCCCTGGTCATTGCGTCTCCTCCGGGCCGAGCCTGATCCAGGACATGCATCCCGAGGCCGGGTCTCCCACCCCCACCAGGGATGTTCCATTTGATTTAATGAAAATAGGAACACCAAGCTGGTGACTTGCTCCAACTTCCTCCGGCCGACCGACACCAGCTGCAGAGAAAGCTGCTCAGAACCACTGTGACCCAGCATCTAAAATCCACTCATTCATTCATTCATTCATTCATCCATTCATTCCTGCCACAGTTCCATGACTTTTTACGGGTGGCCCCCACTCTGTATCTCCCAAATTTCTAAGAAGCCCTGTTCCAGCCTCGTACTTGTTCACAGCTTCACCGGACAAATAAGATATAACCCCCGCAAAGTAAACTGCCATACAAAGGCAAACAAACCCCCCAGCCAGGATGGCCCTGTGTGCTCATTCATGACATGGGGACTGGAGAAGAGAATGCCAGCAAGCTTCTTGATGCCCAGATGCACCCCGAACGCCACCACGGGGCTGGTCCCCCACAGGACATGGAGCGTCCAGACCTGGCCTGGGACTGCCCAGCAGACGGGGCTTGACACTGAGGGCTGTGACTGCTGCTTTCCCGAAGCGCTTCCATCCACTTCCAAGGGAGTCCAGCTGGGAGACTCAGGCACTGGAGCTGGTCTCCTGAGAAGCTCCACACGGCCCTGAGGCTGGGTGGGGATTGGTGGCCGCCGTTCGGCAGGCCTGGTGGAGCTCCTCTGAGCCTGTGCACACAGGCCGGGTGCCTGGCTCCCCTGAGGCCACCCATGAAATGTGGACATTCCTCAGGCAGCCAGTGGCTGTTTTCACCCAAATGGAAGCAAAGGCTGGGCTCCTTGTGCTCTCTCCAGGTGTGGGTCCCTGCTAAGAGGCAGATTGGGTGCCCACGCCCGAGGGCTTCTCACCTGACTCTGTCCCTGGGCAGACTCGGCCACACAGCCTGGCTACTCCCCAGTCTGACACCAACAGGTCACATCAGAACCCCAAAGCCTCTGACTTTGAACTTGGCTGCACCACGGCCTGACCCCAGATTGAAAGGGGCCAGGTCTTTGCCTGGGCATTGGTCCCTGAAGCCCATGCCAGGCATCTGACTTAGGTTCCCAGAAGCAGCAGCTGACACTCCTGCAGGGTGGGGAGGCAGGACCCTCAGGCTCCGAGCCGAAAGCAGAATCTCCAGGACCTGCTTCAGAGGCACACAGGCCTGGATGTCCTTGTGTGTGATCTACGGGGAGCTACGAACGAGAAGCAGACAGCCCCCAGGGCTCCAGGGTCTGGCTCAGGAAAGTCACGTTTCTCCCCGCAAGTCTGCCCGGAGACCTCAGCCGCAAACTCTCCCTAACCCCGAGCTCTAGCTCCGGACGGGGCTTCTTCTCTAAATGCCAAGGCGCCGTGAAGAGACACAAGTGGAAAGACAGGAATGACCGCTAACAGGGAGACCAAATCCTGTCCCAAGGAGCCACCGACCAATAGCAGCTTAAACCACACAGAGCGCTTCCATCAGACGTGGCCTGGCCAAGCCAGACAGGCTCTCTGAAACCCAGGGTGTGTGGATGGGGAAACTGAGGCCTAGGGAGAGGCTGGTTTGGAGTGGAGGTCACTTGGGACGTTACCAGCACTGGACTTCACTTAAGCAGGTGCAGCCAGGCCCGCACCGAGACGACAGCATCTCTTTCATCTTCCAAGGCCCATCTTCCTGGCAAGGCCCAGGTTGGCAATGCTCAGCTTTTCAGCAGGACTCAGATCCAGGGGGAGTTCCTGAGAAGGGCGGGGGTTGGGCCGAATCCACTCCTCGTGCCGGCTCCTCTCCACGCCTGCCCCGTGCCACACTTCTCCGTGCACCCCTCATTCCCTTGGGAGAGTCTGAGGGAGGCTGGGGTCCTTGCTGCGGAGGGCACCTCTGCCCAGGCACCTCTGCTGGGCAGGGCTGCAGCTGCCTTCACTGGGCACCCATCCTTCCAGCAGCTGTGCTGTGCTCCTTCCATGATCACCCCACAGCCCTGGGGGGAGGGGATGGAGCTGTCCCTCCATAGATATACGGGTCGTGAGCTCGGGGTGTAGCCAGCTGCTCCAAGTGTACTCAGGCTGATGGAGGGGCCCCCACTTGCCCCGACTCTGTGAACCTGGAGAGAAAGGGCCTGTCCCCAGAGGGCCTCCCTCTAACGGGGGTGATGGACACTTGGCAGGTGGTCAGATGCGAGAGAATTCACATCGCAGAACCTGCCAGGAAAATCAATGGGACCGTGAGGACTGCTGGGTTTGGGAGGCCCGTGTTAGCCCCAGGACGGCTTCATGGGGAGGGGACGCAGGTCCCCATGTAGAGGATAAGATGGAGCCAGCCGTGGATAAGGGTGGACCACGCAGGATCGCAGGATGCTCCCTGGGCCCCCATGTCACGGCACTGCTGCATGGTGCTGGTGTTGCCTGCTTGTAGACATGGACACCAGGCTCAGAGAGCACCACGACTGTGCCCGGGGCCCCAGGTGGTGGGTGACGTGGTATGGCTCTGCAGCAGGGCCCAACCCCAGGGGCTCAGAGAGGCGGTCCTGCAGGGAGGTGCCAGGCACAAGGGCTGCTCTTCGTGAGTCCCGAGGCAGAGGCTACTGTGTGCTCCTGAGGGTATCAGCCCCCAGGGGCAAAGGCACCCGGTCCTGCCCCACTGCTCATCCTTAAAGCCTTTTCCTCACACGTGCCCATACCCTGCAGGCACCGAGTGCCACCAGCACTTGGGTCCATGAATGGAGCAGGTCTCAGGATCGGGGCATTGTGACCATGGACATGCTGGGAGCTGTCTTTTTATTTCCGTGGCAAAATGTACTGTTTAGTTAGAAAACATCCAGCACTCACCATTTCTGGTCAGTGAGTGGGAAATGAGTGGGAGGCACACACTGCATCCCCCTCAGGCCGGCCAGGCATCCTCAGGGCTCTGGAGGGGTCTGCACAACTTCGTGCTGGATGGCGCCTGGGTGCGGGGAGCCTCCTTCCTCTGGCTGGGCACCCCCGGTCTGGGCTCTGAGCCACGAGCTGGGGGCTGATGCTCTTTGGGGTCTCCCGGCAGCTCTAGGGTGGCAACCTGGGCTGGGGTTGGGGTCAGGGGCTGTCTCAGGGAGGACATGAAGTCTCAAGGCAACATCTTAAACCCAGGGGCAAAGGGGAAGATTTGCAGCTGTGGCCCCTTTCCACGACTTTGACATAGACAGAAGTGAGAGGCAGTCAGGGCTGCTACCTCGGGCCCCTGGGTCCCCTCGGGCCCAGTGCTTCCTGCTGCAGGGACAGAGGCGGCGTCTCACCTCTGGAATCACTGTCCAACTCCTGTAAAGCCAGGAACATGGGGCCAGCCTTGGCTGACCGCCCTCAACAGTAACTTCCCTGAGCTGACCGCTTCTCCTGACCTGGCTGAGAAGTGAGAAGTGGTGAGAAGAGGAATTCTCACCCCTTCATACTGTTTTCCTCACCCAAATCTCTTGAAGGGCCCAGGCTGGCTGATGTCAGGAGAGCCCAGGCTACCCCTATTTCAGAGGTAAAGCCCAGGCTAGCCCGATGTCAGAGCAGAGCCCAGGCTAGCTCCATGCTGGGGCCTGAGCCTGGGTACTGTCCAACGTTGGGATGTTTGGTAGCACTGGGGCAGTCTGCCCTCCACATTTCTGTACAGCCAGGGTGCAACATGGTCAGACTGGGGTGCAGCTGGGGCTCGGTCAGAAACCATCTGCCCATGAAGAGTCCTCTTCCAGAATTGATTGACTGTTTCTCCAGACTTTGGGGGCCCTGGAATCAAGTGGGGAACGAGAGCCCAAATGCCACAGGTTGTGTGCTCTCTGCCTCTGGGCGCCCTGGAACCCCCGGCATCTCCACTGTGTGTCTGGTCGTGAAGGCTGAGGTCGCAGTGCCTGTGGGCCTCTTAGATTGTGGGGTTCACATGAGTTCTCGGAGGCTGCATGCTGTGGTCGAGGTGAGAAGGAGGGGCAGACCCTAGGAAAGGGGTGAAAGCCGGGCAGGGAGGGACCCCTGCAGCGGAGAGTGGACAGCATGAGGCTAGCCTGCTGGAGCTCAGGGCAAACGCCCACTCCCACCTGGCTTTGGCTGAGGAATGCCCAATGTAGCCCAGCTCTGAAGCGCAGGGAAGGAGGGGGAACGTGCGGGGGTCTGTGGGGCCAGGCCTGCGCACCCCATCCCACCCGGGCGGAGAGCAGGCGAGACAAGGAAGGAGTTCCTGACAAATTTCCCTGAGCCCCGAGAATTTTTTAGAAGTTGCCACGAGTGTGTGGGCTTCTGCGATTCTGTGGTGAGGCTGCTGTGTTTCAGGAAGTGCCGAGCAGAAGTGGTGGCACCAGCCAGCAACGTGGTCTGGGGAAAGTGGTGGCTGCAGCCAGTGTGGTCTGTGGCTGCTGGTGACCCAGAAACGAACACCTGAGTGTGCAGGGCAAGAGGCGGGTGGGGCACGCAGGGCAGAGCTGGGGAGGAAAAGGGGAACTCTCGCCGCCCAGGCCTGGAGCCGCGGAGGAGACAGGTGGCTGGTGGCACGGGGGCGCACAGGCAGCAGGCACCCGCCATCCCCACCCTGCCTCCACAGCTCCCGGGTGGCTCCTAAGCACCCCTTGGGCAGCCATGGAATTGTCAGAGCAGAACAACTTAGAAGTAAATTCGAGTTAAGTGCAGCCACATCACCCTGCAGAGACGTGGGCTCCAAAGGTCAATGCTGGCCCGTGGCCCCAGCCCGTCTCAGGCCTGCTCATGCCGGACTGGCAGCTGTTAGCTTGGCATCAGGATCCGGTCATTCAGAGGGCAGTTTGGGGCACAGGAGTGCAGACATGGCTGCCCTTCTAAGCTCCCAGCAGGTTCAGAGCCAGGGCCGGGACGCTATAAAGCTTGGCCGTCACTTCCACTGGGCCCTGGAGAGCTGCGATGAGGAGGTGACTTTCATGCTGATGACCAGGAATATGTTTTGCTTATTGGTGTGAACAGACTCCTTTCACAGAACACGCAGACATTCCCTGAGCACCGGCCCAGCAAGGAGTGTCAGTGGCTGCGCCGTTCCTGCTTAAATGAGCAAGGCCCTCGGGTGCTTCCCGGCCTCCCTGGACTCCCTGCAGCCAGGGAGGTGGGGCCTTGTCCCTGCTGCGGTTGCCGAGGGACTCCGGGTGGGAAGGAGGGGGTCTGCATGAGTGCCAGGTGTGTCTTCCTTCCTGGTCTTTTCCGACGTGGATGGAGCCACACAGCCCGGAACCCTGGTGCTCGTGACCGAGACCTTCTCACAGCTGCATGGGGGAATTGCCCGTGCTGGGCGAGATGAAGCCAGCAGGAGGGGATGGCTCTGTTGCCCTGGCCTACTCCCCGGTTGGGGAGACGATGAGCCAGGCTTGTCCTGACGGGGCACTGGCCCAGGCGAGCAGCCAGGGGTCTCCCAGGGCCCTGCCCACCTGCCTGTGATGAGAAGGCCCCTCTTCAGCTCAGTGCGTGAAAAGCCAGGCTGGAGCTCCACCTCCCCAACCGCCAGTCCAAACCATGCTGGCACTTGGTGACCAGGCCTCAGCCAGCAGCCCTGCAGCGGGGTTGAGGTGGCCCAGGGCTGTCCAGGGAGGTAGCCGAGAAGAGGGCTGCGGAGAAAGTGGAGTAGCGAACAACTCAGTGTGTCTCCAGGGGTGCTGGGTGCCGCTGGGGTGCCGGATGTCATGGGCTCAGACCTACCCTCATGGGTCAGATGGACAGTGGTATCCCCCTCCTGGGGTGGGGGGCACTCCTAAGGCAGAAAACCCACAGGACCTGGAGCACAGCCCTGTGCGGCTGTGTCCCGGGGCAGCCCAAGCACTGCGTGGTGCCTCATGGGGGGCCGGGCTCGGCTGCTGGTCCTCCCTAGTGCCCCCTGGACTCAGCTTCCACATCCACAGGATTGACAGGACGGTCTCCTCCTCCAGACGCCCTAGGGACCCCTGTGCTGCCCTGAGACACAGCCACCCCAAGACGCAGCCTCACGGTGTGTGCCGTGGGCAGCCTCTGGCCTCGGCCAGGAGGGTAGGATTTGAGGGGGGCAGGGGTCAGTGTGGGAGATGACTCTGTGGAGTTGGGGGTGATGTATGGGGGTCCATCTGCCCCTTGGAATGCCCTGGGGGCTGCTTGGGGTGCCCCAGGGGAGCCTCATATCACAGCTCACCATGTGGGTTCTCATGCTCAGTGGGTGGCCTTTGCCTGCAGCATGGACTCGAGGTCCGCTCAGCATCTGACAGGGGTCTGGGGCCAGTGGAACGTCACACTCCCTCCCTCCCTGTCTCCCCTCCTCCAAGCGGCTCAGTGGGCCCTGGCTGGGACACCCCACTTTCCTGCAAAGCCCTCGGGACCTGCCCCCCAACAGTCCTGGCTGCCTGTCACCCCTGGGGCCCTGGTGCCTGTCTATTTGGGGTGCAGGGTACGCACCCCATGCTTAGAATGTCCTGGACCCCAGGAAGGCCCCGGTGCTTTGAACCCCCATGTGGGCAGGAACCTCGGCTTTCCTGCTCTTCTTCCTCCTTATCTGCCTTCTTTCCTGCCTCTCCCTGAGTTCTCAAACCTCCCTGCTCACGGCAGTTCCCCACAAGGCAGCCTCCTCGCTGTCCTGTCCTCTCTAGCCCCAGAACCCCGCGGGCCCCTTCCTCACGTCTCCTGCCCGCAGGACCCCCAGGAGGCTCTGTGCACCATCCCTTGTCCACGCTCTCCCCTGGCCAAGTCGGAGCCATAGGGGAAGGAATGAGGTCATGGGAGGGGAGGCGACTGGGCCTGAATGCAGAGGGAGAGGGTCTGTGTTTCGAATCCACACCTTGTGGCTGATGCTGGAAACCACTGGCAAAGCCCGAGCTTCCCCTCTGCACCTGCCTCTTCCTCTTTTGCCGGCTGGGGCACCTTCCCTCCCTCAGTGCCTTGCCGCCTGTGTGTTAAAAGGTCGTGAGGGAGGGACGCCAGGGACTCCCTCTCCTGCCCCTGGACCAGCGAGGAAGACGGCCCCGTCCCAGGGCTGCTGAGCCCTCCAAGGCTTCCGGAGCAGGGGTGGATGGTGAGTGGGCCCTCTCCCTACGAGAGCCGAGCAGGGTGGGTGTGCTGTGGCCCTCATTTTCCTCAGTTTTCCCAGTGCATGTCTTTCCTTGTGCCAAGGACGGGAGTCTGGGCGGCTTCTGCCCACCACCAGGTGAGACAGCGCCATGGTTTCTAGGAAGAAGCCACCCGTGGAACCATGTAGGTGATTTCGTGCCCATTTAAAACTACGCCGAGGCTGCTCTCTGCGCCCCTTCTCTCCCAGGTTTTCCAGTAGAGTCTCGGCTCCCTCTGGGAGCCACCTGCTGCAGCCATGGGTGCATCGGGTGCGTGTGCTCCTGGGGGACCCTTTGGCTGGGGCTGGGGTGCATGGGGTGCTTGTGCTCCTGGGGGACCCTTTGGCTGGGGCTGGGGTCAGACAGCGCTTCACCCAGGCTGGGATTCTAGGGAGAGCAGTGCTGAGAAGCTGCCCTTGTAGCCAAGGTCATGGGCAAGGTTAAGGGCAGAGCTCAGGAGCCTCTCTCTGTACCCACAGCTGGGAGGGGTTCAGCTGTGTCCAAAAAGTTTTGGTCTCTGACGGGTCATCTGTTGTCCGTGTGACCTGCCTCGGACAAATTTCCCAATTCCTCTGAGTACAGAAAGGACGTGACGGTGTCTGCCTGGCTGGGCTGCCGAGGGCTGCACCTCCAAAGGGCCTGGTGGTGCCCAGCGCACTCTGGGCTTCCAGTAAGCAGAGTCATTGTGCATAACAACAGTGGCCAGGCTGCCGCCCCGTGCCCTGACCTGGCGTCTCCCCGCAGGTGAATGGTGGTAGGTGCTGGTCAGGGTCCCCTCATTCCATACAGGCCAGAAGCCAGCACCAGCCGACATCACACGGTGATGAACTTAAAAATGCATTCTTCTCCACTCACACCTCCAAAAGCTCAGCCTCCAGTGACCCCTCCTGGCCCTGCCCTCTCATCTCCAGCCTGGAGATTCCCGCCCCACAGCCCCTCTGGGGGTCCTGGCCTCAGCAGCTGCTCTTCCTACCGTGGAGGGAGGCAGAGACAGGGGCAGCCACAGGGTCTCCCCGAGGCCTGGGAAGGTTCTTCAGGAAGCCAGGTGTGAGGGGGCGGGAGGCAGCGCCTTCTGTTTGGCCTCGTGTAGAGAGATCCCAGGGGGGCCCAAGCGTGCAGGGATGGGAGGCAGGTGCAGCAGATGCCCCTCGAGCTGGAGGAGGCACAGGGTGCAGGAAAGACCCAGGAGGCAGAATTCTGCCATGCCTGCTGTCCCCACCCGTCCCCTCTTCTTGTCCTGTCCCTGTGACCTCAGGCATAGTCCCTGTCTGCAACAGGGCAGGTGTCCAATGGTGCTCCTCCAGCAGGACCGGAAACTGCCCCCGCCCCTCTCCCTCCTTTGCCCGCCCTTGTGCGGCTCCTTCCCAGTCTGTAAAGGGCACTGAGGCCTCCTGTCAGTGTGCTGGGGGCTGGGCCTTCACTGAGCCGTGTGGAATCCTCTGCAGGTGAGAAGCTCCCAGTCAAGGGCCCTGAGAGTCCCTCCAGGCTCATGGGGCTGGATCCAGTTCCCCACCCTGGGTCTGGAAAATCCTTCTCCCGGGCTGCACCCTGCCCCAGCCTCAGCCCAGTGTGTTTTCTTGGGGCCGGCTCCCTGCTCCCTGCTCCTGGGTGTCAACTCTTGGGCGAGGTCACCCTCACTGCCCACTGGGGGGCTGCGGAGTGGCGAGCTGGCAAGGGGCTTAATGGTCAGAAAGACCAGCTGTGTCTGGCCCAGGGTCCCACTTGTCTCCCCCACTCACCGCTCCACCCAGGTGCTTCCCCCAGACTCCCATCCAGCTGGGGAGAGGGACATCCCTGCAGCCAGAGAGGTTCCCCCATGGGTGAAGGTCCGACCCAGAGCCTGGCCTCCCTGGGCTTCGAGACCCCAGGCAAAGCCACAGAAAGGAGGTGCCCCAGGGAGCCTGGCCACTGCACTGGACCCCCGCCTTCTAAAATGCCTCAGTTTCTCTGGGGGATAAAACTGCTTCTCCTGAGGTCTACACGGGGGTGCTGTTAGTTCAAAGGAACAAGGGGGTTTTCAGTCTCCTGGACAGGCCCTGGGGCTTCCCTCTGATGCCCTTGCTGCTCCAGCCCTGCAGAGCTGGCTGCCTCCTTGGGCTCCTGGGCGCTGCATACCCACTGTCCTTAGCTGCCTGCTGCATGGTCCTGCAGGCGAGGCTGTGTCCCAGCCATGGTGCTGCCTCCACCTCCCCACCAAGGACCCGGCAAATGCTGCTTCTCAGTGCCCGTTGAGTGGCTGAGCGGCCTCACTGAGGAGGGCGAGAAAAGGAGCTGGTCCATCCCTGGCTGAGTAGGAGGGTCGGGCCACCCACTCCATCAAGCCTCGTCGAGGGGACCCAGAGTGGTGGGGGCCGTGTGGGAGCGCTGAGAAGCAAGCTCCTCTGGGAATCCAGGTCGCCTGCAATGAGGGTTCTCAAATGGGCTTCCTGGGGGCTCCACACATGGCCCCTGGGGTGCTGGACCCAGGTTGAGGGCAGCTCGGTCAGCCCTTCAGCTGTGGACTGCACGTCTGACCAACCCAGTTCTAGCCTTGGCTCCGCCACCTCCCACTGAGGGACCCCGAATGAGTCCTCAAACTGCCTAGAACTCCTATTCCTGTAACATACAGACAGTGACGACCACCTGGCAGGGCTGCCAAGCGGCCGGGAGAGACGTGTGCCCACTATGTGGCTTCAGCTACACCAATAACCAGCCTCACGGAGGCCCCGGAGCCCCGGATGCTCAGCACGGGGTCCCCAACGCCATTGGTAAACGACTAGCTGAGCAATAAACAAGGCCGGTGGGGGGCAAGGGTCCTGGCATCCTGCGGGCGGCTCCTGGGGACTGGCTGGTGCTGGGCTGTGAATGTTTGGGGTGCTCAGAAATATTCCAGGCACATCACAGAGAGAGGTGCTCCCTGATCCCAGGCCTGCCAGCACATGCCGAGTGCAGTGGGTCACAGAGACAAGCATGAGCTCATTAGGAACTTGGGGAGCAGGCTCACCGCTGTAGGCTGGGGCCACCCACCAGGCCGCCATGGCAGGTATGTTGGAAGATGAGCATCAGAGACCGTTTAAGAGAAAACACTCCCAGCGTCCCTTATATGAGAGGAAATGCAGGTGCTGAAGAGTGAACCGCCGTGGGAGTGGGTGAGATGGCGCCCCCTCCTTCTCCACCTCCTTCCAGTGCAGCTACAGAGGACCTGAAGGCTCTCACGGACAAAGATGGGCACAGGAATCGGGGGTCGGTGGCAAGCAAGGGCTGCCCCCAGGAGGCACCTATGAGATGGAGGCCACTGGGCTCGGCATCCCTGGGTGAGGGAGCCGTAGAGGAGCCTGCTCCTCTAAGCCCTGTCCTCTGAGGGGCGTGGAGAGGCCGGGCACTGCCCTGTAGGTCTCTGACAGGTGGCTGTCCCCTGGCATCTGTGGGAAGGAAGGGCCCTGCCCTCCCCTGAGGCCTTTGGTCTTCCTCCCTGGCTGGAGAGGTGGGGACCAGCGTAGAGCTTGCCCCCTGCCCGCTCTGTGACGTGGCCCCTGTGCCCACTCTCTGGGAAAGAGGTAGATGGATGCCTGTAGCAGCAACGCCACATCACAGACCCGTTCGGTCTTCATAAAACGCAGAGTGACTTTCGGCTGCTTTAGCTCCTGTCTTTAAGTCCTCTACTGGGTCCTCTCTTCCAGTGAGTCCCCAGGCTGAGCCGCTTCCCCATCCTTGGCCGTGGGTGGAGGCCTGGGACATGGATGGGTCTTTAGGACATGATGGCTGGGGTGTGGGGCAGGTGAGCTGCTCTCTATGGAGCCCCTGCAGAACCTCCACGCCCTGCCCACAGTGGACGGGGCCTCTGCTGGGGCCTCCCGAGGCATCCCACAGGCCTGGAGGAGCGAGCTCCAGGCACGGCCCATGGTCCTCCCAAGCACCCCCAGTTCCCGAGGGGCATCTGACGCTGCCGCCTGGAGCCCCCCATGTAACCCGTTTGCCCAGGGAGGAGCTTTCCCCGAGTGAGGTTTCCGTGAGGAAGATAGATACGCCCACACACGCCCTATAGGGCTGGTGGGTCCTGTGGGGTGGAATGTGGGGCAGGAGGACCTGGGCTGACTCAGCACAGCTGGATCCAGCTGTGGGGCCGTGAGAGTGGAAGGTGAGAGATAAATGTGGCCTGGAAAGGGAGGTGCCACAAGTACCCACGACGGCTATGCCGAAGCCCCCGGGGAGGAGCTTGTTCAAGGTGACGGGTGGCACTTGGTCATGTGGGTGCTGGCTGACATTCTGCCCGGGAGGCCTGGAGGATGGGGCATTGGAGGGGGTGGGTGTCTGGCTGAGGACAGGGGCTGCTCCCTAATGGGGGATGCCCTCGGCGGGAGTGGATGCTGCTGGGCCCCAGGTATGTCCCCATCTCACCCGGCTGGCACACCAGGATGCCGCGGGAAGCCTCCTCGCTGTGCCCCTTCGGTCTGGGGAACAGAGACTGTGCCACGATGAGCTCAGCTCTCCTCCTGCTCCTCCTCCCTCTGGCCCCGGCGGACGAGCAAACACTCTTCCCGAGAGATAGTGGCTCCCATCCAACGCACCTCGGCTAATCACCAGCCATCGTGGGAAAAGCCTGAGATGAGGGCCGCGAGGCAGTGCATTGTCTAGGGGAGATTAAAGCCCCAGGGCCGTATTGTCTGGCCAGGGGATAAATCTTCGCGCTGTCACTCAGGCACTGAATTAAATTCCCCCTCGTTTTCTAAAGGGGCTTATCTGTCCTGAATGGGCAGCCGCACCACCAGCGTGAGCGGTCGTCCCAGCACCTTCGGGACAGGCTGGGGGAGCGGCGGCCATCGGGGAAGGGGACGCGGGGCCTGGAGAGGCCACAGAATCCTGGCACAGGAGGGCAGGCTTGGCCTGAGCTCTGTCTGTCTGCTTCCTTGACACTGTGCAAGGAGGAGCCAGGGCACCCGTGGGGGTCTCTGCTCCGGGCCAGGCAGAGCCGGAAGCCACCAAGTGAGGGAACAGAACTTGGCAAGGTCAGAGGACCAGCCAGGGTGGGGAAAAATGGCATATGTCCTCAGGGCAGCTTGAGGCTGAGAAGGAATGCCAGCCCAGCTCAGCAGGAGTGATCTGGAGCTTTCTATGTATGGTGACATCCGTGTTAGGGCAAGACTGGGAAGACCACCCGTTCTTGTCTCCCCCACCCGGAGACCCCCAGTCCCAGCTGGACCTAGTGCTAGAGTCCTGGGCTGGGGCACAGTCTTTGCTGTCTGGGGGCCAGCCGAAAAGCACAGCCCCTCCAAGGAAGGAGAGTTAACACGGGTGGTTTTTCAACATTCTCAGCAACAGGACTCCTTTCTAACCCCAACCTTGTGTGGGGTCCTGATTTACAAAACCAAGGAAGGCAGAGTTGGGGAGGATGCCCCGGCCACAGCTAAGTCTCAGGCTGAACAGCCTCATTCAACGCTCCCAGGAGCCCCATTTCACAGTGGAGAACCCAGAGCTCAGAGAGGGTGGGCAGTGAGTCCAGGCCGCACAGGGAGCCAGGTAGAGGTGGCGCCACCACCCAGGCCTCCCCAGCGGGACTGGGAGGGGACTCAGGGGAGGGAGGACCTGCCAGCACCCAGCTACCTCCTAGCTGTCCCCTCTGGTTTCCCTGGGGCCTCTTGGCTCAGGCCAGACTCCTACAGCAGTCTTCCAGGATGGAGTCCTGGAATAAAAGCTGTCATGGGAAGCCACCTCTGGGGTCCTCGTGGGCTGGGGCCCACTGGTGGGATCTTAGCTGAGAGCTTCAGCTATGAATCCTCAAAACTGCATCCCCAGCCCTGAGCTGCAGGTGGGCCCCCTCTGGCATCCCGGCCTAGACTGAACGGCTGGATCTGAAGTGTCCTGCATTTCCATCTCTGGGCATTTGGGGAAGTGCTCATGGGGTTTTCTGCACTGTGCATGGAGTTTGCCCTCGGAGACAGGCTTTAATATGCTTTTATGGCCCTTTCTGGCTTTGCAGTTATCTCCAGCTGCTCTGCTGAGGGACCAAAACCATTGCCTGAACAAGGAGACCTGTACCTGTTACCAGATTCTCAGTGAGCAAAACAGCCTGCCCACTGGGGCCCCTGCGGAAGGGACTCTGGAAGGGCTGGGACCATCTGCTTCCTACCCCATATGTGGCTGCTCTCCTTCCTGCTCCAGAGCAGATGCTCAGGTGGGAGGTGGCCCCGCTGCTCTGGAGGTCAGAGTAGCCCAACCTCAGGGCCACCTGACAACCCCGGTGATGTGAGTCTGAATGTATCATTTCCTTCAAATCTTCCTCTCCCTAAAACTAGAAGATGTGATCCTGTGTGCACAGAGGCGTTCACAGGAACTCAGGTTCCTCCCAGTCTGGGGTGCGAATACGTTCAATGGGTCCTCCTCTACTACTGCTGGACCTGGGGCCACCGCAGAAGCAAAGTCAGGAGAGATGGGCAGCTCCATCTCCGACCACCACGCCTGTCCTGGTGAGCTGGGGCGGCTGTAACCAAGTACCTCGGACCACAGACTAGGCAGCTTAGACAGCAGGAGTTTGTTTTTTCAAAACAAAGGGTCCCCGTGGTGCTGTTTGCTCCTGAGGCCCCTCTTGGGCCCTGTCTTCTGCCTGTGTCTTCACATGGTCATCCCTTTGCATCTGCGTCCTCACCTTCTAAGGGCACCCGTCCTATTGGATTAGGGCCCGTCTTAATGACCTCCCTTTAGCTTAGTCGTCTCTTTAGAGACCCTCTCACCAAACACATTCTGAGCTCCTGGGTTTAGGGCTTCGCCTGTGAATTTGAGGGGACCCAGTGCCCTTCCTCGAAATGCCGTGTTGACTGGCAGCGGCTCTTTGTTCCGGGTCTCTCGCATACCGCCAAAAACACCAGCCCCTGAGGGGTGGTGCAGAAACACCTGTGGAGGGTGCCCAGGCCACTGGGCATCGCCTTAAGCAGGTGTGCAGGGCAGGAGGGGACGAGAGTTCTGTAACTGGCATACACGCACCATTCTGAGAAGCTGCATGAGCTTAAAGAGAGGCCTCAAACCTGAGAGGCGTCCCTGGAAACCAGGGCTGCTCTGGAGTGCACAATTTTTCCCATTTTTGTGGGGTTGAGCCTTTTCAATAAGATTTCAAGAGAATAAAATCCACAGGCCCCAGGGAATTTGCATACGGCTACTTAACATCAATTCTGTATGTTTTTTAAAAAATAAAGAAATAAACACATCCACAAACGTCCCCATCCACAGGGTGGGACTACCCTGGGAGTTAACGGTTCAAACCTATACAATTTTTTAAAACCCAGCAGCTTTCCATGACAAAGGGCAAAATTCACAAACAAATTGCCTTCCTCCGCCGAAGTCACTGCTCCTTGGCCGGGTAAAGGCGTGTTGATAACACACAGCTCCTTGGGCCACCAATGAATGGCGGATTCCCATGGAGACAGGGTCCCCCGAGGTCTGATGAGAACAGCATGGCTCAGGAGCCTGCATGCTTGCTCCCCGCTTCCAGCCTTTTCAGAACTCCAGCTCCCAGGCGGCACTGTGGGGACCCAGGAGGCGGCCTCCCAGAGGGAAGTCAGGGCTATGCAGAGGCAGCCCGAGACCTGCTGTCCTTGCTGGAAGGTGCTAGAAGGAGCTGGGAGGGGTGGGGCTGGAAGGTGCTGGCGGGAGCTGGGAGGGGCTGGAAGGCAAGCGCCTGGGTGCACAGGGCCTTGCTGTTCTAGAAGCTCCAGTGAACAGGCAGAGGCTGCCTGGGGAGGGACAGTGCTAGAGAGGACAGGGTGCTGAGTCAGCTGGCATCTCCAGTGGGCGGGAGACCACAGCAGTTGTCTGCCCCAGTGTTCACAAGGGTGGGCGCCGCAGCCAGCCCTCAAGAAGCCCTGAGTCCAGCCAGGGACGGAGGCTCTGAGATAAGCAGGCCCCCACCAGGTGAGACCGGCGGAGCTGTGGCCACTGAGGTCCCGGGAGCTGGTGCTGCTGGCCCCGCCTACACATCCAGGAGCACGTGCCAGCGGCCCTCTCCCCAGATCCCTTCTGCCCCCTTCATTCAGAGCTGCAGCCACTTTGTCACCCTGGCAGGCCCCTCTGGGCTACAAACCCCTAGTGAAGTCTTCCTTGGAGCCCCCCCCTCCCCACGTCACCCGGCCCTCGCTGTGCATTACTGGGCCGTGGCCACCCCGCCCACAGACATGGACCCTGAAGGGCAGGGGTGCTTCTGCTCCTCCCGGCTCCTGGCAGCATCTGGTACCCAGTGGCCACTTCATGAACGCTCACTGAACACATGCATGAGAGGTGAACACCCACCCGGAGGTAGGGTGGCCTCCAAGGACAGGGCTCTTGCAGAGTGAGTCCCTCAGTGCATGGGAGGAGGCAGGATGGACTGTTCTGGAGCAGGTGTCATGGGAGAATCTACTGTCTTCTCTGGAAGGTGCTGGAGAGGAGCGGGGGGTGGGGGCGGGTGGAAGTTGCTGGAAGGAGCTGTCAGGAGTGCCTGGGCAGGAGGAGAAGCAGGGCCATCCCCCCAAGTAGTGAGCCCTCCCCACGATGGCCACAGGCTCCTCACTGGGGAGCAGGAGCTTCCACTGCCCGCCTGGTGTCCTGAGGGCTTAGACCTGGAGGTACCACTGTCCTGCCCACCAGCCTCCCTGGGCCCAAACTTGAGGGCCCAGCCCGGCCTGGTCACAGCTTTGACACCCCGCATCCTCCAGGCACCTGGCCCAGAGCAGAGGCTTCGGTCTGCACTGCAGCACCCCGTGGGTCCAGAGATGGAAGGCGCTGTGCATGGGCGCATGGTCTGGTCAGGGCCCTCTCTGGGCCAGGGGCTGGTCAGCAGGCTCTTCTGGAGCGTGGCCTTGCACCTGAGGCCTGGGCCTGGCTGCAGGAAGGGGAACCCTTGGACGGTCACCAGTCTGGACCCCAAAGGGTTAAGGAGCAAGTGTGCACTTTGTTCCCGGCATCCCCTCAGATGTGAGCCTAGCGCTGTCCCCAATCCCTTCCTCATGACTGTGATTAGTATTGCGGGATGAATAGGCCAGCGCAGATTCCTATGGTAACCTTCAAAATGCATTCCTCGGGCAGGCTCTGCCTCCCGCAGTAATTACATTCCTAACTCGGCCCACAAGCAGCATGCTAATTAGCGCTCCGCTGGCCTCGCCTCCCGCCCTGAGAACGGGGCTAGCAGAGGCCACTGCTGTGTGCAGCCCCTTCCCCCTGCGGCGCCCCAGACAGGACAGGAAACAGGCGAGAGGCCAGGGCAGCTAGGCCAGGCCGGCCATGGAGAGTCTTCAGGGAGGAGCAGCCCAAAGCCCCTCTGCCACGGCCATCCTCAGTGTGCCCCGGGGTCCACCTGTGCTCCTTAGTTGGGTGGGGGCAGGACATGTCCCGAAAGCTCTGCCCTGTCCTCCAGCCCCAGCTTCCTGTTGAAGCTTCCTGGGTGCAGGGCTCAGGGCTGAGAAGGGGGCAGGCTAGGGCCCGTCTCACCCTCAGCCTCAAAGGATGCCAGCCCAGCTCCCCACCTAGCACATGTGGATGGAGTCCTGGCAGGGTGGGCAGGGTATGGGGGGAAGCCCCTGGGGGAGCCTGTCTTCCAAGGAGAGCAGCCCTGGTGAGCAGATGGCCATGTCTGCAGAGAACACCTGGCAGGCAGTTCTTTGGATGCGATGGGGGTGTCCAACCTGGAAGCTGAAGGAGAGACACAGGCTAGGAGGGAGGGGAGCTCCCTGGGCAGAGGGGCCGGGGCACTGGGCCTGAGGCTTTTGAGAGCCTGGTGCTTCTGAGGAGGACTGGGTGGTGGCCCCACTGGGGCCCAAGGGGGCTGGAGGGCCAGAAGCGGCTCAGGGGCCCGTGGGCTGGTGCGAGGTGGATAGCTTTGCCTGGCTCACACACAGCGGGTATCTGAGCAGAGGCAGGGAGGGGGATCCTGCAAGGGCTGGGGGAGTGGTCACAGGGCAAAGGCTGGACAAGGTGGGGGTTGGGGAGTTGTGGTGTGGGCGCGTTGGGTGGCAGAGCTGGCAGGAACTGGCGATGGATTACACATGGGGTTTGGGAAAGGGAAGGCACCCCCAGGTTTCTGTCCCGAGCACCTGGGCCAGTGGAGGCATTTGGCCAGGCCAGCGTGGGGAAGAGCAGCTCCCGGCGGGCTGCCTGAGGGTCCACTGGTATCAGCGAGGCAGTGCTGGCCATTGCTGGGCTGGCATTGGAAGGTAAGGGCAGAGGGCTGTGCCCACAGAGCTGATAGTGCTGGCCCTGTCACTGAATAGTGGGCACCTGTTCTCTAGTGGGCAGGTGTGGCTCCATGACAACAGCGCCTGGGGCCAACAGAGCCCTGCCACCCAGACGACCAGAAGGAGAGGGGGCCAGCCTTTCTCTCCCCTGCCCCACCAGAGGCCAGGATGGCAGCATGGCCAGGGGGCAGGCCCTAGGGCCAGGTGTCATGGGCTTAAGCCTGGCAAGGGCAGCTCACACCTCATAAGGGTGGGGCCAGTAGGTGCCCCAGGAATTTTGGTGTCTGCTGCTGCCCTGGCCTCCGGGAAGGAAGCCGAGGGCCCAGGAAGCAGGGCTGCCATTTCCCAGGGTCAAGTGTCTGCAAGAGCAAAGCTGCTCACCTTGAACCTCACCCTGCCTACGTCCCCACCCTGTTGGTCTTGGGGGACCAGTCTGGCGGATTCCAGAATGCTGTGGCTCCAGCTAGGCTTTCGGGCTTGAGCAAAGAGCTGGGAGCAGGTGGTTCCACAGTGCTGGCTGGGCCGGGGGAGCCACTGATTTTGTGCCCAGGTGGTTTACAGTGTGAGGCTTAGGGAGGGATTACCGGGCTCGGGATTTGGAAGCCAGCAGTTCCTTGGTGTCAGTCTGCACAACTAATTCTAATGTAAATAGAGCAATCCTTTAAGTATATATCATTTAATGCCCGACGGGGAGCCTGCGGATATCCTTACCGCCATCCTCATCTCAGAGTAGCTGCTGATTGACTTCTCTGTCTCAGCCCATTTCTCTGATGGTGGGTGTTTGTGGTAAACCCCGTGAAGGTGTCACAATCATCATGGAAGGCATCCTGGATGGATTTCTGTTCCCTTTTGTCCTCCTCACTGGACCAGTGCCTCGAAACCACCTTTCCTTGTAAGAGACACACACGATCCCTGGGAACTCTGCTAGCCAAACCCCAGCTGCCTCCTGGTTGTGCTGGCTGTGGCCCCGGGCCCCACTCTCTCCCTGACCTGGGCCTTGCTCAAGCCACTACTGGCCAAGCTCTGGGCCTCAATGAGCATGCCATGTGTCTAGCCTGGGGCTGGGCTTTCCTGGGAGGTCCTAAGCTAAATGCTGTGCAACCCCTGCCGGGGAGGGGGGCTGAATTGTCAGGGAATAGCAAGGCAGCACTGGCACTGCCACAGTGGCTGGTGTCAGGGAGTTCAGCTCCACACCAGGCCATGCCAAACTGATTCCTTTCTCCAGACAAACCTTGAGTTGGGAGCTCTTATTATCTCAGTTCCACAGCCTGGGAGATGCAGCTGCAGCACACAGAGTGTGAAATCTTACATTCGTAGGACTGGGAGAGCATGTCTAGCAAGGGGCCATTGGTCTTGCCTTTTGTCCTTAGAGCTTTGCTTCCTTTAAAAATAAATCCTTCCCTATTCCCAATCCAAATTATCCTCTAATTCTTTTTTGAAGTTTTACTTTCCATCATGAAGTCCTTCAACCCACCAATAGTGAATTTTTATGTATGGTGTGAGGTAGGGATCTAACTTTTCTTTCATGCAGTTGGTGGGTAAGCTCCATCCCAGCCTGGTCTATGTAGGGGAAGTATTCACCTCTCGGATTTAAAATGTTACCAAGTAACCTGCAAAATCACCTCTGTGACAGTCAAAGTTTTGTCCCAGTGAGGGTCTGTCTCTCAGTTTCTCATCTCTTTCTTCCCAATCATCAGTTGGTTTATGCCTGGCAATGCTACAGTGCCTGACACAGCTATTGGAGTAATCGCCATATGCTAGGGACAGGCACCCTGCCAGGTGCTGTCCTCTGCTTTTGGAGGGGTGGAGGAAACCAAGGCACAGAGAGATGGTGCCTCTGGGCAGCTGCTCCAGGTCAAAGCACTGTCAAGAAGGCCGAGTGGCCCTGAGATGGGAGCTGGTGCCAGATGTCTGTTCCCTTCCTGTCCTGCCAGGAGGGGTCCATTTGAGCAGGACCTTCAGAGGCAGTGCCCCCTTAGTGCTCAGGATGCCAACAGATTGTCCCAAAAGGTGCTGGTGAATTTTTAAAATAATGTGAAACAGCCTGACCAACATGATGAAACCCTGTCTCTACTAAAAAAAAAAAATACAAAAATACAAAAATTAGCTGGGCGTAGCAGTGGACACCTATAATCCCAGCTACTCAGGAGGCTGAGGTATGAGAATTGCTTGAACCTGGGAGGTGGAGGTTGCAGTGAGCCAAGATTGCACCACTGCACTCCAGCCTGGGTGACAGAGGAAGACTCCATCTCAAAATAATAATAATAATAATAATAATAATAATAATGTCAAACAAAATCACATATTTTGAAAAACAGGTGTGTCCCATGCAGCACCCTAAAAAGGCTGGGGTGTTTTACCTTCTTTCTGTGTCACAGGTTTTTGTCGCCTTGGGGCTAAGTGTGCTGATCCGGTCCACGTTTTGCAGGTGGGTGGGCTGCCACCAGCTCCTTCGACTGGACCAAATGCCGTGGATTCTAGCTTGTATTCAGTATTATTATCGTTATGATTACTTTACATTCACCAAGGGGCAGCACCATCCTGGGGAGGCAGCTGCATCCTCATCCGCGGAGCCCGCAGGATGCAGGCTGCGGCTCTCTCTCCTCCTGCAGATGTTCAGACTAGCTCCCTAAACAGACGCTAAAGTGATTCCTCCCCACAGATCTCAGAAGTCAACTGCCCTTTAATAACTGTCTAATACTAAACGCTCCTGGGAGGCCCTAGTGAAGCATCACAGACCATTAGACCGGGGCTTCCGCCGAGGACTAATTGAGCAGCCCTTAGGGCTTTTCATCTGGGCAAGAATCCGAACTCCTCCAGGAAAGCATCAAGTCCATCCCGGGGAGTGTGGCAGGGGAATTTCCATCCCATCTGTGTGCTTGAGCAAAGGACATGAAAGCAAACAAGTATGGGAGTTACTACGGGGTCTCAAAGCCAAATTTCCCCCCAAATATCACCTGAGTGGCCCATGGAGAGAATGGATGAGTGGCCGGTGTGTTTTTCAGGGGAAGCTCATTTGTGTTGGAGATGGGCTCAGCTGGCATCACCTCTTTCCAGACACAGACACAGACAGCAGCTCCTCCATGTCCTGCGTGTGGGGACACAGTGCTCGCGGGCTCCCCTATGTCCTGGGTGTGGGGACACAGTGTCTGCGCCTCCCCCATGTCCTGGATGTGGGGACACAGTGTCTGCGGCTCCCCCATGTCCTGGGTATGGGGACACAGTGCTCGGAGGCTCCCCCATGTCCTGGGTGTGGGGACACAGTGCTCCGGGGCTCCCCCATGTTCTGGGTATGGGGACACAGTGTCTGCGGCTCCCCCATGTCCTGGGTGTGGGGACACAGTGTCTGTGGCTCCCCCATGTCCTGGGTGTGGGGACACAGTGTCTGTGGCTCCCCCATGTCCTGGGTGTGGGGACACAGTGCTCGGGGGCTCCCCCATGTCCTGGGTGTGGGGACACAGTGTCTGTGGCTCCCCCATGTCCTGGGGAACGTATTTAATGATTAAAGTTGGACCTAACGTGGGTGTTTTCTCAAGTATTCATGCAAATCATTATCTAAAGAGAGAATGTATTTCTGTTAGGATGTCAAGATCAGCTTGGTGTGAACTTTCCTTCTCCTCAAGTGGCATCTCTGAGTTGTGGGCTTCCTGTGGTCCTGGAGAGAATGTTCCGGCTCAGCCTCTCTTTAACAGGATCGTGGGAGGGATGGAGGCCGCGTGTGAGGGGCACATGCTTGGGGCCGGGATGAGGTGCAGCTCTTGGGATAAGAACAGTTGCCGAGTCCTTGCCGCCCGATGCCCCCGGGTGGGGTGGGGAATGGGTCTAAGTCGAAGGAGGCCAGAGATTGCCCGGTTCTGGGCAAGACGGCAGGGGAGCCATTGCCAGCCTAGCTTCGTGGGCTGGTGAGGATGTGGCACCGATGTATTGAGGAATCCCTGGGCCCCATGCCTGCCGAGTGTGAGATGGGGAACCTGGAGGTGGGAGGCTCCACGCTGGCTCACGTGCAGGGGCCCAGGGATTCCCAGGGCAGGCCCCTAGGACCCTGTCCACACCTGGCCCTGGGCCCTGCTGGCCACTGCTGGGCCCCTGTGCCCACGTCACAGCCTGCCTGTGCCAAGGCCCCTGGGAGACGCGGAGAGAAGGGAAAGAGGCTTGTCCTCGGCCACAGCCTTAGTGGGGTGCGGGCAGCACCGGCCTCTGTGTGATCCTGCACTGGGCAGTGGGGGGGGCAGGATGGACAAGAGTCTCCCTCCTGAAGGCGGTGCTGGGGGGAAGTCCACACATGGAGGCAAGATTCTTGTCAAGGGGTGGAAAGCCAGGCCAGGCACCTGTGTGGACCCAGTGCCACGCGGACTCCTGTGGGGAGGAGGAGGGAGGCGGGGGGAGGAGGGGGGAGGAGGACAGGCAAGGAGGCCTCGAAGAGGGAAGACCAGAGAAGGAGGGGAAGGGGAGAGCGGAGGGAAAGAGGTGGGATAAGGAAGAGAAGGAGGAGGAAGGGGAAGAGGGAGGAGGGTGCCCAGCAAGGTTGGGGGAGCCCAGCGCACGGAAAGGAGGCGCAGGTCAGGGGTGCACGCCCCCTGGGGCGGGGGCGCAGGCCGGCTTTCAGGTACCGGCCTTTTGTCTGCTGCCTTGGGCTCGCCTGTCAGCCCCGCTGTCAGAGGCCTAATCTTTTTTTCTTCGCGGCTGAAAAGGCCCAGCGCCACATCAGGCGACACACGGCTGCCTATTCTCCTTCCCCGCAGAACCCAATCACTGGACAGCGCCACGATAATTCACTCCCCAGCCCGCCCTTTGAAAAGGTGGGCCGCCTCTGCGCCGCTCCCCAGCAAGATAAATCATGTACTCGAAATTAACTTCCATTGAGAGGGAGGGCAGGAAGAAAGGCTGATGGGCCGGCGCGGCGGCGAGGGAGGACCGGCCTTGATAAATGTCAGTGCGGATAATTGGGGGGCTGTGATTAAGATCTTATCTAGGTGGGAAGTAAACAGAAAAGACTTTAATAAAACTCCTGCCCCATCCATGCTCACTAACTTGAGAAGTTCCTTTCCCCCCCTTTTTTTTGGGGGGTGAATTCAGAAGAGAATACCAAAAAGGTCTTAGCGAAGGAAAAGTTGGTTTCCGGGCATCACTTAAAAGGACTAAACGGACCTCGGAGGAGCCTCGGCGTTTCACCCGTGGTGACAAAAGGCAGAGGAAACAGAAGGGAGCACGGCTTTGTCCCCAAATTCCCACTTATACGGGGCCCATCGTGGGCCCCGGGAACCGGCCTCTCAGCCTCTCTTTTCGCTTCTCTCTAGTCATAAGCATTATCTTGGTCTGTAAACGTTCTTTTTTCAAGTAAGAGGAGCCCCGCGCTTGCACAGCCTGGGGTGCGGGAGGCAGTTTGCACGCAAAGGCTCTGTGTTCCCGGGCCGGCTTCGCCCCAGGGCCCCGCTCAGTGGCCTTCGCCTGGGGATTGATGTTTGCTGCCCTGACTCCATCAGCCTGCAGCTCCAACCCACGCTGCTGGTGGAGGGAGCATCTGTGGAGCCTGTCCTCCATCGCTGGTGCCCTGGCCGGGCCGCATTCCTGCAGACAGGGCCTTCCTACTTGCGTGGACCACCCCCTGCAGCCGGGCAGCTGCTCCCTGGTGAGGGTTTCTGCCAGCTAAGGGCATAGTCACCCTTGCATTGGCAAATCCGTCTGAGGTCTGCACTCCCCTAATTGGAGTCGCCCAGGGAGGCAAAGGGGTGGGCAGCCCCGAGGGCCCGCCTGGGCTCCAGCTCCATCATCCTCCTGTGGAACAGCGTCCCGGGCCATCCTTCTTGCCGGGAGAGCCAGTGGGGACTCACTCAGGTCACATGTGCAAAGGGCTCAGCTGGCAGTTACAAGGACTGGGGTGTGCTCCCTGTGCCATGCAAGTCTTCCCGGACAGGTGCAGGGCCTGCCGTGGGGCACCCAGAGCCCCACCTGGAAGCAGACCCAGGGAACAGCCAGCCTTTGTGATACTGGGGGGCCTCTTGTGGCGGGGGCTGTGGACTGTGTGCCTCCAGCAGATCTGAGATATTACTGGGCCACAGGGACTCCACGGAGGGGGCTGGACACCCGTGCTGTGCACACTGCAATGTTCTCCCCCAAGCTCTGGTCAGCCCGTCTGCGGTGGCCTGGCTGTGGGCCACTGGAGGGAGCATCAGGTGCAGGGGAGTGGGAGGGGAAGCAGGACAGGGGCCCGGAGGAGACAGGATGGCTAGGGGATTGTGACCCTGGAACACAGTGGCTCCTTCACTGCAGGTCCCAGCCCGAGTGTGACTCAGTCCTCAGCTGGGCAGGGGAGGGCGTGGGGATGCCCAGGACCCGCACTTACTAGGTGCTTAGCAAAGGTGCCTAGAGAGGAAGGCTCGGAGGGAGGAGGGAGGGAGGGAGGGGAGGCGACGAGACAGACCCATTATGACCAAGGCCAAGGCCTGAGCCAGCGGGAGGGGCCTGCGTCCATGGCTGGCCTTGGCGTCACTGACACTTTGCTCCGAATAATCCCTTGTCTTGCTGGTTGTCCTGGGCGCTGCAGGGCGCTGAGCAGCATTCCTGGCCCCCACCCACCAGACCAGGGTGGCTCCCTCTCGGAGCTGACCACCAAACACATCCCCAGACATGGCCGCGTGCCCCGGGGCAGAACCCCCGTCTGGGGGCCCTGGGCCAGAGGCAGAGGCTGCATCCTGGCAGGGAGGCCCGGACTCCCTCGAAGGTGCCCCTGCGTCTGCCTCCCTCAGGCCGGCTCTGGGCTCAGAAGCTCTGGAATCGAAGGAGTTAGATGCTTTCCCTTGAGAATATTTTCTGTTTCATTTTGAGGAAGAATTTTTTTCTTTTTTTTCTCTCCCACTCGGGATGTGAAGGACAAACACTGGAGTGGTTCCTCTGTTTTCTTTGGTTTTGTTTTTAAACCCACTAGTCATGTGCGGAGGAGTTTCAGGGACAAAGTTGCCAAGTTTTGAAGCGTAGATTTGCATTTACATGTTCATTTGTGATGGCGCCGTGCTGCAGTAAGACAGCGGCGTGTATCCCTGCACACGCACACACGCAGTGTAAACACGCACACGCACGCACACACACGCACACACGCACGTACACACGGACACACGCAGTGTAAACAGACGCGCACACACGCACACACGCACACACGCACACACGCAGTGTAAACACGCACACGCATGCACACACATGCACACACGCAGTGTAAACACGCACACGCATGCACACACGCGCACAGTGTAAACACACGCACGCACACACACGCACACACACGCACACACGCAGTGTAAACACGCACACGCACACGCACGCACACACACGCACACACGCACGTACACACGGACACACGCAGTGTAAGACGCGCACACACGCACACACGCACACACGCACACACGCAGTGTAAACACGCACACGCATGCACACACATGCACACACGCAGTGTAAACACGCACACGCATGCACACACGCGCACAGTGTAAACACACGCACGCACACACACGCACACACACGCACACACGCAGTGTAAACACACGCACGCACACACGCACACGCAGTGTAAACACGCACACGCACGCGCACACACGCACACACACAGTGTAAACACGCACACACACGCACACGCAGTGTAAACACGCACACGCACGCACACGCGCACACACACGCACACGCAGTGTAAACACGCACACGCATGCACACACACGCGCGCACACAGTGTAAACACGCACGCACACACACGCACACGCAGTGTAAACACGCACACGCACGTGCACACACGAACACGCACACACGCAGTGTAAACACGCACACGCACACACGCACGCACGCAGTGTAAACACGCACACGCACACACACGCACGCACGCAGGTGTAAACAGATGCACGCACATGCACACACATGCGCACACATGCACGCACGTGCACACACACGCACACAATGCACACACGCAGGTGTAAACGCGCACGCACGCACACACACGCAGGTGTAAACAGACGCACACGCACACACGCACACACGCAGGTGTAAACAGATGCACATGCACACACATGCACACACGCACACACGCACACACATGCACACACGCAGGTGTAAACACGCACACGCATGCACACACGCACACACACGCACACATGCACACACGCAGGTGTAAACAGATGCACACACATGCACACACATGCACACACGCAGGTGTAAACAGACGCGCATGCACACACACGCACATACACGAACACACACACCCATACACACACATGAACACACGCACACACATGCACACACGCACACATGCACACACGCACACATGCACACATGAACACACACGTGCACACACAGAAGCACAGACACATGCACACACGAACACACGTGCACATGCACACACATGAACACATGCACACACATGAACACACATGCACACATATGCAAGCACACACACGTGCACACACAAACACACATGCACACATGCACCCGGGTGCACACACACACAGAGGGAAGGCACCCTCCTGCAGCCGGGTAGACGGTGGGGTGCAGGCCCCGGAGCTCCTGCCCTTTACCAAACAGCCACCACTCCCAGCCCTGCCCAGACCATCCCAGGTCAGCCCTGCAAGTGATCTCCAGAGTCCCAGATGTTGTGGGGAGGGGAGGAAGAGGCCCTGGCCGGGATGCAGGATTCGCACTCAGCCCTCAGGGTGAGGAGAGGCGCCTCCCTGCACACTTGGCCAAGGCCTCCTTCTCCTCTGACCTCGCCCCTGGGCCCACCCCACCCCTGGCTGGTGACATCTGGGTGTAGCCTCTGGAGTCTGGTGCACAGGGTGACACATTTGGTTTTCAGCCACAGTGTGGGCCTGGCCAGCCTCTGAGCCTGAGTGCTGCAGCCTTCTGTGCCCTGCCCCGCTCCTCCCACATCATCACATTCCTCGGTGAGTGGTTGGGGGGGCACTCGCTATGGGATGGCACCCATCACCCTGTGACCCCGCCCCTCCTGGGTCCCCCACACATTGGAGTTCACGAGACCCTCATGTGAAGGCTTCAGACCCCAGCCAGCCCCAGCTGTCCCATCAGTGGGGGCAGAGGGGCTGTGAGAATGTGGTGGCCCCATCAGCGCCCGTCAGAAAGGGAGTGCAGGGGGCCTGGAAAGTGGCAGAGAGAGCAAATACGCCAGCTCCTGAGCAAACCCAGCGGGACGGGGAGATGACAAATGATGGGATTGTGTCAGCTTGAGAGAGATTGGACTAATGGCACGCGGACTTTGCACTCTGAGGATCAATATTCCATCAGGCAGGGGAGCGCCAGCCTAGCGAGTGGCGTTTATGTGGACAAAGGCGAGATCCCGCCATAGTCTGTGCACACTGCCCCGGCGCCGGCTTCCGCCGTAAGCCTGAGTGAAGCCGAGAGGGGGCGGGGGCCACGGAGGGTCTTGGCATCCCCTGAGTGATGGGGGCAAAGGCCGGGCTGACCGGGGGCTGCCGCTGGCCTGGGCGTCTAGCCCTTGGCCTGCAGTCCTGCCTTCCACACGGCATCTCCTATGGCTACAGGTTGGCATCCTCGGGGTGCCCTCGGGCCACTGGTGCCCAATGCCAGGTGCTGTCTTCCCAAAAGCTGTTTCTGTTCTACCTGGCTCTGCCCACCTCTTCTCTTCTCTGGCCCATGCTTTGAAGTCTCGGGTGTCAGGAGGCCAGCACTGCAGCCTCCCACCCTGTGTCCAGCATCTGGGGGGCTGCTATCTAGGCTGTCCATGCCCCAGCCTCCCGGGAGGACGCCCAGGCGGCCCCTCCCAGCGTCTGCAGCTCCCCAGGGGGCGGGGCTCGATGGCAGGTGCTAAACGCAGGCAGGTGTGGCCAGCCGGAGCCCCTCACATGGCAGGTGTCAGGTTGAGTCCTTGGGGTTCAGGGAGGTCAAGGCCAGGCCTAGCGCAGGTGGTCATCTCAGGGGCAGCACTGGTGGCCGTTGAATTGTTCCTTACCAGGGAGAACAGGTGGCAGGGAGGGATGGTTCCAGACCCCATGGCACCCGTGTCTCTGCAGTGTGTCCCTCTCGTGGGGGGACAGTAGGCAGAGCTCCCTGGCTGCCCTGCGCCGGCGTGCTCACTCCACGGTGCGTGCTTAATACCCACAGTGTGAGAACCGAGAGCCAGGGCCAATGACGGGGGAGACGCAGGTTCACGGGTGGCCTGAAGGAGACCTGGCACCGCACCTCCCTGGTCCCTTCCTGTGGGAATTTTGCCCTCAAGATGGCAGCCCAGCCTGGATGCCCAGACTCCATTCCCAAGCCGCAGGTCCTGGTCTGGGCTCTGTCACTCGGGGACGCGCCTGCTTGTCCTTCCCTGGCTGGGGCAGTGCCTGGTCTGCTCAGCCCTTCCTCTCTCCCCGCCCAGGACAGAGGCTGCCCCAGGGGACCACAGCTCCGGCTCTGATGGCAGACACGGTGTGGCCTGTCACTGCAGGTCTATGCCCGAGCTCTGGCCAGATGATGGTCAGGCTGACCTCAGAGGTCAGAAGCCACTTCTCGCCACACCTTTGCTGTTGCAGCCCTGAAGCCCTCACCCCAGCAGGCCTAGCTGCTCCATGGCTCTGGCCCCGCTGGTGAGTTGGTGGAGGGCTTAGAGCTCCGTGTGCCCCCACCTGCCTCCAGTCAGGCCCTCCACAAACCCCCGTGACTGAGCACTCCTTGCAGCACAGCCTGGTCACAGCCCGAGCCCGACCTCCCTCCCTCCACGGCACTCACACCTGGGGTGGATCAGGACTTCTGGTCCATATCCCTCCTGGAAGTATAGAAAGTGAGTCTGAATTCTGGCCCTGAAAGTGGGGTGACAGGTGGGAACAGCTGCCCCCAGGACCCACGGGAAGGGCTAGAGCAAGGGGCTCCTATCGGGGGCTGCTTCCTCGGTGGGAGGAGACCCCTCCTGTGTGCTCTTCTGCTCCGGCTGTTTCGGCTCCCATCAGCCTGGGATCATTCATCTCTGGTTTCTTGTCTCACACCCGCCTCTATGAGAGCGTCCCCAGGCTGACCCAGGCTTACAGGCATCTTAAATACAAACATGGCAAGTGGCGACCGGGAGTGCTGGCCCCAGCATCCTGGTGGTCATGGCCCTGGCCTTCCTCAGGAGTCGGAAATTGGATTAGACCGTGCAGGGATGGGGCCAATTGAAACCAGGGGTTCGGAGGGTCTCTGCAGAGGTGGCTGGGAGCTGGCGGGTGAGAACGCCGGGGGAAGGAACACCCTTCCTGCCCCCGAGAGCCTGTGAGGTGCATGTCTGGGGAGTGGTCTGGAGCCTGGGGGCATCGCCATGCCACCTCACCTCTGGCTACCACGCAGGCCTCACCTATGCTGTCCCCACCCCCGGTTTCCTTCTGCTTGATTTGCCAAATTGTCCAGAGCAGAAAAGGACTCTGCCTCCCCAGGGCCCATCTCCAGGGTGAGGAGCAGAGCCAGGCCCTACTTCTGGAGGGGGCCCGGCAACCCAGCCTAGTCCAGGCCCAGGTACCGTCTGGCCTCCTGTTGACCGCTGGGCTGAGCCACAGGCCCAGGCCCGCCTTGTCCTTGTGCTCCAGCAATCAGGTGCTGGCTCTCCATGGGACCACAGACCCCAGGGCTCGCTGGTCTTGGGGAGAGGCCTCCGCACATTCATGTTTCCACTTGGAATGCAGGACAAAGGCTCCAGGTGGTGCCACAGATTCACCGGCTACAAGAGGCAGGGCTTCCTGGTGCCGGAAATCCATGCAAGTTGTGCACGTGTGTGTGCATGCATGCTCATGCTGTGTGTGTGTGTGTACATGCATATGTGTGCGCGTGCATGTGTGTGTGTACATGCATGCGTGTGTGTGTGCGTGTGTACATGCATGTATGTGCATGCTCATGCTGTGTGTGTGTTTGGAAAGATTGTGTGTGCATGCATGTACACACGCACACACACGCACACGTGCACACACGTGCACACACACGCACAGAGCTATCCCCAGAAGGCTGATCCAGACCTGCTCAGAGTGCAGAAAATGGAGCCATCCAGAAGGAAACAGCATGGAGCCCTGGTGGCCTGGATGGCAATTCACACTCCTGCACCCCCACCTGGCCCCTCGGAAGCGTGACAGCCATGGAGAGGGGCTCCTGGGTGTGCCTGGACACTCCCTACCCAGGACCTAAGCTGGCAAGGGGGCAGCTTTGGGAGCTAGAAGTGGTTGGATTCCGGGTAGTGTGGCCAGGGGCCTTCCCCAGCATGATGGCATCCGCCCCCAGCTCATGGTCCAGGTCTCCATGAAGATGAACAAAACACCACCAGGAGAGGGGGAGGCAAAGCCGGGAAAGAACCAGGGAGTCTGTGTGGCTTTCACCACATGCTCAGGTGCTCTGTGGCATGTGATCGTGTCTCCAGGACTGGCAGTCGGGGGTTGTCAGGGACCCCCAGAGCGGACTTGATCTCAGCCTGGGGGCCACGTGGATGGAGTCCAGGGAGACCCCGGCTGCTGGCGTGCTAGGGCGTGCGTGTACACGTTTGTGTGCAAGCGTGTGTGCATGTGCATGCTCTGTGTGTGCACTTGCAGGTGTTTGGACACAGGGCCCGAGGCACCTCTGTGCCCAAGTGGGACTGAAGACTCCCATCAAAGAAAGGCCTGGGAGAGCCCCGTGCCCGACCTTCTAAGGCATTTTGGCAAGAAAACACCCTGGCTGAGGAGCGAGACCCTGGCCCACAGGGTTGCTTGACCCCAGAGCAGACAGGGTGGGTCCTTCCTGTAGAGCTGGGGTGGCCCGGGAGGTGGGAGACGGTATAGCCATCTCTGTACCCTGTGCCCTCCTTCAGGCCAAGGGCCTTTTTGGTGGGACTGGCTGGCCTAGTGACTTCCAGCTGCACAGCTATCGACCCAGGGCTGGACGGCCCCTGCCTGGCAGAGCCTGGCCGTTTGCTTTCAGGAGCAGCCCACCCCGGCGGCCACAGTGGGACTTCCTTTCCAGGCGCTGGTGAAGGGCCGGTGCCTCGGCCGGTGCCATGGACCTTCTTTGTGCGGCCAGGCGGGTGACCCGCTGCAGGCTTGGCCCTCTGGGGTCTGGTTAATTACCTTTCTCCAGACACTGGCGTGGAAAGTCATTTCCTTGAGAGGATGCAGGGAGGAGGACTCCCCATCCAGCCCTGGCCTCCACAGCCGCCTGGGCCAGGTTGGGGGACATGGGGGCTGAGTTTTCTAGTGTGGCCTTGGGTCACTCCAAAGCCTCACCCCCAGGGATGGGGACTTGGGTGCTGTCCCGTGCCTGGCATCCAGGGCAGGGGGTGATGTTGTGTGTTTTCTCTCTGAATCAGGCTGCTGATCGTGAACTGGCTGGGGAGAGGGTTCTAGAAGCCTGGCCATGGCCCGATGAGGCAGATAGGAAATCAAGGGCCAAGGCCTGGGAACGTGGGAGAGTGGCTGGGGGTGCCGTGTTTTGTACAAAGAGATTTTTATGACTGATCCTTTTTCTTCACGTAAGCTGTGGAGTTAAGTGTTTGGAATTGCTGCAGATGCTGAGAAAGGCCTGCCCCTGTCACGCCGGATTGTCCCTTGCTCAGCAGCTGACACAGCCCATCTGCAGTGTGCGGGGGAGAGGGAAGCCTGCAGAGGGGCAGCCCCCAGGATCCCTGCGGCCCCATAGCCCCTTCCCTGCCTGGAGGCTGTTTCTTGGAGGGGGGAGAGAGGAAGCGGCACCCAGGCTGCAGCCCTGCCTGCCTGCCCTAGCTTGGGAGCCCCGCCTGGTGGCCGAGGCTGCAGGTGCCTCCCTCAGGGCTGAAGAAGCCCAGTGAGAGACTGGGGCACTGGTGCCTCCTTGCTCAGGGGCAGGTGGAAGTGGTCAGTCTGCCCACCACCAGCCCTTATCCCACAGGTGGCCCCTGAGCTTCCGTGGGGGATGGCAGGGTCAGCCCTCACCGTCGGCGGAGTTATCAGTTCGCAGCTTGAAATCCAAGTAATTAAGGCGATGGATTAAATCTGTGGGAAGTCTCCACGCTGGCCCATATCACATCGTTCCACAAAGATCGCGTGTCCTCCCTGCCCCCCTGTCTGGCAGCCTCCCCTCCCGGGGCACTGGAAGATTCCAGGGACGTGTCTGGTACGCTTCAGCCTGGTTGAGGTCGTCACCGCAGAAGGGAGTATTGGGGTTTGGCCCAAGGCCTGGGGACAAACAGGAGCTGCAGAGTGGCTGGGAGGACGGGAGGGGCTTTGCTCCTGAACTTGGGGGTCGTCACACACAAAAAGACCACTTCAAGTGTGCACCAGGTCATTTCTTTTTAGCTACCCCAGAGGGTCTGCCACCATCCCCGCAAAGCTGGAGAAAGAGAAACCCAGGCAGCCAGAAAGGAACTCGGGAGACCGCCACCCCTCTGTCCCTGCCCCTGTCCCCGGCAGCCCCCCGGGAGCGGGAGGATGCCTGCCCTTGCGTCTCTGCGCTGGAGCTTCTGACACCTTTCGCAGTGAAAGGCAGGGTGGATCGTCGGTGAGGAGAGGGTCTGGAAGCGGTGGGCCTCGTGGGAGTGACCCCAGCCAGGCAGAGTCTGGGGACCCGGATGGCAGGGCCGAGCCCTGACCAAGAGTGCAAGGAGGCTGCCGGCCCCAGAAAGAACCATTAGAAGCCCCTTTCCGCTTCTGCAGGGATTTGCAGAGACTTGTTCTCTCCGGGATCTGCCATTCCAGGGGCTCCTCACCTCAGGAGCTGTGTTTGAATGTCTGAGGGACCTTCACATGTTTGGGTTTGGATTGGAAACAGGATATGATCGACTTGTGAGCGTGTTAGAATCTTGTGCTGGGACAAGGTGAGCGTGTGGTTTCTCCTCCTTTCTTTCTGTCGTGCAGGAAAATGCTTTAGTTAGGGCCCGGCTTGGAGGCAGAGCTGAGGAGGCAGCGGAGGCTGAGGCCAGAGGACAGCTTGCCCGTCACGGAGCCCGCAGGTCACAGGATCAGGCCTGGACCCCGAGCTGCGTAAGATCAGCTGGCCTGGTCAGGACGGAGCCTGCCCCAGGAGCCCACCCTCCCAGCAGGACCCGGGGCTGCGGTGCCTCCGGTCCTAGCATCTGCCCCTGAAAATGGCACTGGTTTGGGGGCAGGGCACAAACGGGAGAATGGCATTATTTGTTTTTAAAAACAGCTTTTATTTTAAAAGCCTGTCCTGGAGGAAAGCAACCTGGAGCTGTTTTCAGGACCGGGCTCAGAAAAGATCAGCTCCTGATGAAAACAAAACACAGTGAGGACAAGCCAGGTAGCCCAGAGGCCCCCAGCTGGAGCAAACCGTTTCTGCGGAGACTCCGCACGTCGCCTGCCTCCTGCAAGGCCGCTAGTGTCTCCCGGCCTGGGCCTGGCCTGGAAGTGCGGGGCAAAGGGCGGTGGTGAAAAATGAATGGGCTTCCGAATGCCGAGAAACAGATGTGAGGCTGTGCCGAGGAAGGGGAGGACAGGGAACCAGCTGATCAGGGGATCCGGGGCAGGGCCAAGTGCCGCCGGCAGCCTTGGGGGACAGCGGCCCTCCACCTTGGCTGCGCGCTGCAGGCCCTTCTCTGCGGGGCCGGCCAGGCCTCCCTCCTGCCAGCACCCCCTCCCCAGGCGGCTGGGGACCCCGGAATGTGTGGCCCGGGCGGGAAGTGGAGGAAGAAGGGCTGCAGCCCCGTCAGTACCCTGGGTGATGTAGTGAGTGAAACATCTTGAAAAAGGAAAGCAAATCCCGCTCTAATCTCCCCGAACAAAGGCCTTTCAGTTGGACCAGAGTGGCAGGCGCGGGCGGTTGGTATCGCCAGATCTTTTCTATGAAATGCGCACCCGGCGGAGTATGGATCTGATTAGGGGAGCCGGCCTCACCGCGAGCCCCTTTCCTGCGCACGGTGTCTGTGGAGGTCAGGCGGACACGTCCAGCCATGGCCTGGACACAGACAGCCGGGCTGTGTGGCACAGGACTGCCTGCTGGAAGCTTCCGCCTGCACACTCCTCCCGGCCTCCCGTGCAGTGCTGGGAAAAACCGAGTGCCCCTTCTAACAATTTCTAATCGACCCTTGAGATGCTGGGCCCTCGACGCTCTCTGCAGATCCCCTCCTCTGTCCGGTTGCTGCTCTGTCATGTCCCTCAAACATTCAAACACAGCTCCTGGGGGTGAGGAGCCCCCGGAATGGCAGATCCCGGAAACAGCAAGTCTCTGCAAATCCCAACAGAGGCTTTGAGTCTGTCACAAACCTGAAGCAATGTCTCTTCAAAGCTCTGCCCCAGAAGCAAATGGACCCCTTGAAGGTGGCCGGCCTCCCCTGGGGCCCACCTGGTGGCTGCGAGTGGCTGCGTGGAGAAGTTTAAGGCTTCAGCAGAACAAACAAAACTCAAGTGCCCGCAAAGGGAAGAAAGGATCATTATACGAGTGGAAAAAATGAACCGTCTCGACTCAGCAAATACCGCAGCCCTGCCCTCCTTCCAGACATTCCCCCCGCCGCGCTGCCCCCACACTAAAAACAGCCCAGGAAAGGAAATCAAATTTAGGGTTTCACTAACTGGCCAGAATGCTTAATTTAATAAGGGGTGGGAGATGCTGTTGTATTTTATTTTATTTTATTTCTACTTTGAACAGGTTGAATCTTCCTGTAGGGCTCTAGGGAGGCGGCGGCTGGGAATGAGAACCAGCCCCAGCTTTGCAAATTCAAACCAGGACTGGAGCGCGGGAAGGGCAAGAGGCGGAGCGCTTGCACAGGAGCCCGAGGCCTGGGGGACGGCTCAGGGGGTCTTGGTGCTCAGGGCAGCGGTGTGCAAAGGGCCGAGGTGGGTGGGAAGAAACCTCCTTGATTTCACCAGGTCCTGGATGAGAAGTCAGTGTTCTTCGGTGTAAAGTGAAGAGCCCGAGGGCTGGATGCGCGGTTGCTGTGTCGGCTGTGTGCTTGCACCTCATACATGGGACAGCAGGCCCAAGCCTTCGGCGCGCCCCTCCTCTGCCATCATGGCAAAGCCAAACCCTTGCACGGGGGACAGGGGCTGCAGGATGCCTTGGTATCAGGTTCCCAGGAACGTGTCTGTCTCCATGGCAGAGAGGCCCTCAGGAAAGCCGACAGGACCCTAACAGGTGACAGTCCTGGGCTGAGGGGTTCAAAGCAATGTATCTCCAGGCGTCTGACAAATTTATCAATCCCCAAGTGTGGCACCCGTGCAGAGGGGGGTGTGGGTGGCTGAGATCAATGCCCAGGCACGGGTGAAGGGTGTCTGCCAGCAGCTATGTGGAGCCTGCGGCCTTCCTGGAGGAGGGGGCAGCCATTCGGCTACAAAAACACCTGCCCCACCTGGTTCGCCCTTTCAGCACAGATCGCAGAGTCCCACTCCCCAGTGAGGGGGGCCCAGAGTCTTCTCCAGTGCAGCAGGTGCTGCTGGAACTGGTAGGGGGGGCAGCCCATCCCATGCCCCCTTCCTTGGCATCCAAAGGCCAAGCTGGCGTGAAGCTGGACTCAGGAGATGCGGCTGTGAGGGTGGCAACATCTTTTTCTTCTCATTTGCCTCCCGGTGGCCCGAGAAGCAGGGTGCTCACGGGGTGCCCCAGGGCATTGCCCCAGTGGCGAGACATCAAGTCCGAGCTCCGAGTGGATGAGCTGCGGGGTCTGGGGCAAGGCAGTTGGCCTCTCCTCAACTGGGGACAAGACAGAGACTTGTGTCCTTGTCAAGGTTAAATGAGGCCCTGTCTCTGAGCACCTGGGCTCGGGTGGGGCAGCTCAGCTGCAGTCAGCGTCCCAGATCCGCACCCCACGCCGCATGGTGGGTGTCCGAGTCGTTGCCTTCTCCCAGGCTTTGTGTGGAATGACTTCTCTCTCTAAGGCTGCCTTTGGGACCCCATGTTAGATGTGCCCCCACCCGTGAGAACCCCCAAGAACTGCTGGGACCCGGGTGCTTAGGAGGGAAGGGCCGGTGGAGGTGGACAGGGCCGTGGAGCCGGCCACAGTGGCTCCTGGAGTCCTGGGGGTCCTGTCCTCACACCCTGGCTCAGCCCATCCTGGGCCCTGAGCTGGAGGCCGGCAGAGGGGACAAGACTTAGATGTTAATTTTAAAATGAAAAGGGAAAGGCCAAGGAAAAGAGGGAGAGAGAGGCCCAGACGGTCTCCTGTTTTGCAGAGAGCTCTTCTGAACTCTGACTGGCTTCCCTGAGTGGTTCTTGGCCTGGCTGGGCTGACCTATGTCTTTCATCCAGGACCCTCTGCTCTCGTGGCCTCTAAACGTGACCGACTGTCCAGGAACTGATCATGGACAGGACAGAGGTGAGAGCCCCAGCTTGGCCCTTTGGAAGGCAGCGATGCTTACCACTATAGCACCACTGCTAGGATCAGCTTGGTCCTTTGGCCAACCCTGACCCTTCCATTTGGGAGAGAGCCACCTGCCATGTCCCAGGCCTGGTGTGTGGAGCCACATCTGTGGTCCTGCCAGGCCTTGGAGGGGAAGGAAGAATGAGGGCCGGGGGTCAGGTGTATCTGGGCTCGCATCCCTACTCAGCGTGATGACAGCCCCTCGAAGCCCCCCTCCACCTAAGGTGGGCCCCAGCAGGATGGGGGGACCTCTATGCCCTTGGTGGCTGATGTGAGGGGTCAGGGTGGGAACATGCCAGCTCCAGGGCCAGGCCTCAATCCACAGCCCCCTCCCTGCTCCCATCCGGGCAGCCCTGTGGGAAGTAGGCTGGAGAAGGGGCCCCAGGTCTCGGGGGTACTGGAAGCGAGCAGCTGCAGTGTGGCCCCTGCGTGTCCTGGGTGCCAGCTCCCGCAATGTTCAGGTTCCTGTCAGCTCTGCAGGAGCCCCCCGGGGCTCTCTGGGCTCTTTGCATGTCTCTGGAAAAACCTGCTCAGCTGACCCAAACCAACCACAGTTCTGGCGAGTTTCTCTTTGCCTAAAGCTCTGACATTTCTGCCTCGCTAAGGCATAGTCACCAGCCAAAGGCTGACCATGTGTGCACCCCGCAGCTGCACCTCCTTGAGAATGCTGGGCTTCCTCAGCCAGCGCGCTTCCCGCATCCGTGAATCACTCCGGCTGAGGCTGCTTTCTTAGCGGACAGCGCAGCCCCTGGGCTCTGGGCTGGAGAGGCCTCAGAGCTGGCCAGAGGAGGCCAGCCCAGTGCCTGCCGATTGGATGGGCAAAGAGGACAGTCCTCCCGTCCTTTCTGGAAGTGGGCCTCTGTTCAGCCCAGGTCTCCTCTGACCCCCCAGAGTAGCCACTGTCATCGCCAGGGCACATGGGGAAACTGAGGCCCCCCACTCAGTGGCTGCCGGGCTGTTCGGAAGGGCAGAGTCGCCGGCTCAGCGGGACACACGCTCTGAAGCACAGGCCTCTGGGGGGACCGGCCCTGCCTGGCGCTCGCCAAGGCTCTGGAGGAGCAATGAGTTAGGGGAGCGGCTGTGCAGGTCCCTGGACCGGGCTCCGCTTTTAATTTTTTAAGGGAAGAAAGGAAAACATCCCTCAGTGGCTCTCCCAGGAGCTCAGCCGTGTTTGCTGTCGGTCACGGCAGGTTGGGCCATTTGTAACGAGTTTGGTCTGCGCGGGGGGCACTGACCCCACTACGCCTGGCCCCTCGGAGCGGAGCGCGGCACAGGCGAGGCGCGGCCGAGGGTGCAGGTCCCTGCACTGGCCCGATTCATTAAGGACCGGCTCCTTTGTGGGCCCCAGCTCCAGGCCCATTGCTGTCACGGGGCTGTTACAGGCATAATGACAGGGGCATTAGAGGCCCGAGAGCAATTAACAGGCTGCTTAATTAGCAAGAGGAATTAGCGTTTGAGTGGCGGATCTTCCTGTGAAACCTTGTAGAGAGCCCGGGCAGTTATCTGATTATGCATTGATCGGGCTGGCTCGTCCTTAGGTAATCCTCTCCCTCTTGCAATCTGTGAATATACAACTGTTTAAATATTCCAAACCGAACTGTCTCAATAAACGCGGGGAGAAAGGGGCCATTGTGGGCCCGGGCGCCGCTGGCCGCTCTTCCCGGCCCAGCTCCCCTGGGCTTGCAGAGGCACAGCCGGTCCCCGCAGCCCTCGCCGCCGCCGCACGCGGCCAGCCTGGCTGTGCCTGGGAACAGTGTCGGCCAGTCTGGCCCCAGGCCAGCCCTGGCCACAGGTGCCAATGGCATCCTCCTCCCCAGGTCTCTCCCATGCCCCCGGGGGCTCAGTCCACTGCTCAGGTGGACAGGGCGAGGCCGGAGGAGCTGGCTGCAGCTGCGCAGGAAGGGACAGGCCTGGCTACCTGCAGGCAGCACCTGGGGTCCAGACAGCCCTCAGCGAGGGATGGTCAGGTCAGATCAGGTGGACCCAGACCCTGCTGCGGTTCCTGGAATCCCTAGATGAGCTTTGAAAACCCAGGGGCCTGTACCCAATCCCAAGCAGTGGCCTACCGTGCTTGAGCTCTGTGGTGGGCAGAGGGCTGGGGACTGGACCAGGAGCCTCTAGCCCTGGGCTCTGTCAGGGACCCTGCCCTGTAGGGCTGGTGCTTCTGGAGTGAGGGAGGAGTAGACAGGAACCAGTCCTGGAGGTGGGCTCCCCACTGGGCCTGGGACAATGAGGTGCCCATCGCCAGCGATGGTCACAGCACCTCGAAAAGGCAGAGACAGGAAGATTCCAGAAGGGCTTCTGATTCTGTGCAGAAGCGTTGTAGATGGGGCATGGTTGCTCTGGTGTCAGGCCCGGGCCCGCTGTCTGTTCCGGCAAACTTTAGGGGATCGAGAGCTTACTCTGGACTCAGCTGGGAGGCTCCTCGAGCCTGGGAGCAGGGTAGGACCACCATCAGCCCCGGACACAATTGCTGGGGTCCTGTCCTCACACTCTGGCTCAGCCCAGCCTGGGCCCCGAGCTGGAGGCCTGCAGTGGGGACGAGACTTAGATGTTAGTTTTAAAATGAAAAGGGAAAGGCCAAGGAAAAGAGAGAGAGGCCCAGACGGTCTCTTGTTTTGCAAAACTCAAAATAGATTTCAGCACTGTGCTTTCTAAAGACAAATCTTTGCACTCTTCTGCGATCCTCGCTTGACCTCTCATGGTTTCTGGCAAGGACAGCCTGTTACGATTTGGCATCGAGTTATTTAAAATGCATAACGGCAGTGCGCAGGCTTTGCCAAAAGCTGATATATGTTGGTTTCTGGAACCTTGCTTTTCTTGTTTGCTACATCTGATATCATCTTACCCAGACGATGCCCTGGTGAGATAGATCCCCCACCCCTTCACTTTGTGGGTGCAGCCAACGTATTTCATTTTATTGCTTGCACGATCTGTGTGTCTGGAGAGAAAGCAAACCAGTTACCAGCGAGCCACAGCCTAGCTTCCCCGGGCACTTGGGGAATCTTTATCGAGCTCAAATGATTAGACCTGGTTTCTGGTTTCATTTTGGAAGACTGGCTGCTAAGCAGATCCATTCTGCCTGTAAACCGATACAGATGCTCAGGGCCACTGCTTTCCCCAGTGCCTGGGACAGTAGGACGAGGGTTGAGAGGGACCCCCCTGGGCCATGTCCCCCTTGCGGTGCAGAGGCCCGGCCTGAATCTCTGAGCGAGAGGCCGGTTTGCCTAGGGTGAGTGTGAAGGCCTGAGGCCTGCCCCAAAAAGGCAGAGCGTCCCCATGGTGTGGGGGGACAGTGGCAGGCGGGCAGGCCATGAGCCCTGGGTTCGGGGAGGCTGCAGGCGCTTGGCTGCCCATCAAGGGGCCTGGCTTCCTGGAACAGAAGCCTGGGTGCTGCGGCCATGGAGGAGGGGCTCCCGCCTCTGGTCAGCCTCCTGGCATCTGGGAACATGTCCTCCAGCTTTTCTCCTTAGTGGCCAATTCCTGAGAAAAGGGCCAACGTGCTTCCATCCACTTCAGAGGGCACTTGTATGACAATCTCCTCCCCTCCCCCGTCAGCCCCGCTGTGGAGGGATCAACTCCACCTCTCACTGGAGAGAGACAGTCATTCTGAGTGTTCGGAAATTGAAGACTAGATCTGGGTCTGGTTCCGTACCCATGCCCTGTGATGACAGACCCGTGATCTCTCTTCTGAGAGGGAAACAAAGACCTCACGTTTGACGGGGCCAAGAGGCAGCCGTGGGAATCTGCTGCTTACTTTCAACACTGGGTGCCTTGTCCTAGAAAGTCTGGGGTCGTCAGATCAACTTTGATTTCCTATTTTATCCCAGTTAAAGTGGCATTTATAGTATTCGGGGGTTGCTTCTGTCCTGCCTTTTTCTGATCACGACATCCCATGCACGGCTTTGGGAAACGCAGGTCACAGTAGCAGGGCATTGAAAACCCTCCCTCCGCATGGCTCCGCACCCAGGACCCTGGGGTGGCTCCACAGTGGCTCCATTTTCTCCCACAATGGTGACCTGCAGGCTCAGGGCATGAGGGCCGAGGACTCTCACTCAGGAACCCAGAGGGTGATCGGCCATGGTGACCGGCCGGTGAGCTGTGGAAGGAAGCGTCCAGCTCTCTGTGGACTGCCCTGTTCCTCCCACCATGCTACTGGAGACCATCCCACCATGCTACTGGAGACCATCCCACCCGGGTCGGTGGCTGTTTTCCGGTGGTGGCAACGCTCCAATGGCTCTGGTTCCCTTACTGGAATCCTTGGGTGTAGCCTGGAGAGTGGACAGCTATCCACAGCCCAGTGAGTGCCCTGCTGGGAGCTGGAACTGTTCGGCCCTCACTAACACCAGTCCTGGGGAGCCTGCCCTGGCCCCAGGTGGGGGTGCGCAGCCGTGGCCGGCAGCCTTGGTTTCTTTATCTGGGAAGTGGGAGCGACTGTGCAGATGAGATGAGGAGGGTGGCCCTGGGGAGGCTGGGGTGTGGTCGCTGCTCCCCTAGCAGGAAACCAGGAGGGAGTCTGGTGCACGTGTGTGTGGGGGGTTGCGTGTGCATGTGTGTGCGTTTCCTGGCTGGTGTGCGTGCATGGGTGAGTGTGCACGTGCGTGTGTGCGTGTCCTGCCTGGCGTGCGTGTGTGGGTGGGTGTGGATCCTGCCTAGTGTGTGTGGGTGTGTGGATATGTGTACATGTATGTGTGTGTCTTGGCTGGTATGTGCATGTGGGTGCGTGTGTGTGGGTGTGTGCATGTGTGTGTGTGTCCTGCCTGGTGTGTGCGTGTCAGTGTCCTGCCTGGTGTGTGTGTGGGTGTGTCCTGCCTGGTGTGTGTGTGTGTGCGTGCACGTGGGTGAGTGGGTGCATGTGCACGTGTGTGTGTCCTGCCTGGTGTGTGTGTGTGCACGTGGGTGAGTGTGGGGGTGCATGTGCACGTGTGTGTGTCCTGCCTGGTGTGTGCTTGTGAGCGTGTGTATCCTTCCTGGTGTGCGTGTGTCTGTGTGTGCATGTGTGTGTGTGTGTGTGGTCTGTGCACTCACAACACTGGCTGAACCACAGGGGTGTCGTCCAGGGCTGCTGAGGGCACCTGGGAAAGGAGCCGGGGCAGACCCTCCCTGCTGGGTGCTTGAAGCTGAGGGTCAGGACGGGACGGGGACCCGGGGCCCTTGAAGCAGGTTCTCCCAGGTCCTCCGCAGTTACGTGGGAGAGCCCAAGGGCTCTCAGTGCCACAGGTAGGGGGAAGGTCCTCCTCCAGCACTGCCCAGACCCTGTACGGAGCAGAAATCCCTGGAAGAGAAAAGAGAATTGGGGTTTCAGAACCCCTTTTTCCAAGGAAAGAATTTCTCTGCTCCCAACAGGAGCCTGTCTGATTCTCTCTCCCCCTCTCTGTCTCTCTCTGTCTGATTCTCTCTCCCCGTCTCTCAGTCTCTCTCTCTCCTACTTCCCGCCTTTGCTTTCCCTCTTCCCAGGGCCCCAGGAGGGTCTCAGCCATTTGTATCCACTGAGGGCATCCAAAAGGGTTGATGGGCCAAGGCGACCAGCTGGGCTGGGAGGGCAGTGCAGGGGGCTTGCTCCGGGACAGTGGGGCCCAAGCACCCCAGAGGGAGGTGGAGACCCCCTGGGCAGACTCCTGCTCCCCCAACAGGTCCTGGGCTGTGTGCTCAGTGCCCAGGGTCAGGGGCTTGGGGACAGCTAGTGAGGAAGTCTTGGGTCTTGGTGAGAAGCCAGCAGAGCCCTCTGTCCCTGTCCTGTGCAGGACCAGCCAGACCTGGAGGCCGACTGCCAGAGGGGTTCCTAGGACCCCCGGGCAGGGGATGTGGACCGTGGGGTTCTGGGGAGAAGCTGGGGGCTCCAGGGCTGTGGTCTAAGCGCACCACTGTGCCCCATATCCCAGTGTGTCCTTTGCAAACTACAAACCCAAACCAAACACAACACCAGCCCTGGGGAGGCCAGGATAAGGAGCGAAGGCAGCCGAGAGGTGGGCCCTTCCTGCGGCCATGGGGCTTTGGAAACATGTGGAGACCTAGTTGGCCCCAGAGGCCATCTCCAGGGCCCGCCCAGCAGCCCGGGGCTGCCCCCTGTCTATAGGTTTCCTCGCTGAAACATCAGTGCAATTTCAATTCACACTGCTGGACTTCAGGGAAGGGCTGATGCTTCGCGCGCCCCACGCACGGCTCTGCGCTTTCTGTAACTCGCCGCCTTCTCTTTGGGGACGTTTGTCTTCAGTTTCTTAATTTCCAAGAGCCCATTACAGACGGATGTCACCTCCATTCCCTCAAATACTGTCGCCCTTTTCCCCGTGAGCTGCATGCCCTTTTCCTTGGTGCGGGGGCGGTGGGGGCTGTTTTTTTGTTTTGTTTTTTTTTTTATCTTTTCCGCTGCCGGCACACGGTTCTGGGTTCCACAGCGTCAGACCCGCCAGCCCTTGCTCTACGCTCGGGCCTAGAACGCAGCCGCTTCCTTCTGCAGGTTGTGCCCTGTTCAGGTTAGGTGTGTTCCAGCACCTTCTGAGTTTGTGGGGTGGAGGAGAACCTGACCCGTCCGTGTTTATCCTGACGTGCAGACCGCGGGAGGGACGCTTGAACCGGGTCCTGCAGGGAGGCCCCTGCCCTTGTCTTCTGGCCACGCCATGGTGTGTGGCTGGCTCTGCCCTTGGCTTCCTCTGAGCTGTGCCGCAGCCACAGTTTTTGGTTGTTTTCGTTTTTTTCATCATCCTGAGGATCCATATCAAATACTTAAACTCACAGAAAAGCAAGACTCCCTCTCTCTCTCAGACATTTCTCGTCATTGTCCAGTTGTCTGCATTTATTTTGCCTTTGAGAAAAACTTTGGAGCTGTTTTCTTCAAGTTAGGAAAAGGTTTATTTTGTAAAATTGTTATGTTTCTGTGTTTGAGTTAGGGGGACTGGACGCTTTATAACCTTTAATTTTTCCTGTGAAGGAATGTGAGGCGGCTGTCCATTTCTCAAGGTTCCTATCAAAATGGCTTTCGCTCACATTTTGTAGTTCCATTCACAGAGCTGGGACCCATTTCTTGCTGGGTTTTACTTCAAAGGATTTTTTAGCCAGAAAGTTAAAAAAAATCAAGTGGACATAATTAAAACTCTTATACTTCTTTATGCCTGTACTGCAGAAAAAATAATAATAAAAATAATGACAGTTCTAGCAACCATGAGCAAAATTTGCATGCCATTGGAAAAGCGAGGGTTGGTCACGCCTCTGGTCGATGCACTGCATGGTGATAAGCTGAGGCATCCCCATTTGAGGCTGAGGTGATGGTGCGGTGCAGGCCGCAGCTCCAGGCCCCACAAACCTCACAGGGGAGGCCGTGGCCCAGGCTGCGTCCTGCAGTGACGCTGCCCTGGGGTCTCCAGGCAGCTCTCCTGGGACCCGCCTGCTTCCCTTCCACTGTGCCTTCCTCCTCCTCCCTCCTGGGCCTACGTCCTAGATAAGCCTGTTAAATTAGCCCCATAATACTTAAAATGCTAGTCCGTTTAATATGTAAACAATGACAATTTTTTTTCAAAGGGTTTAGGATTTAAATTAGTTTTTTTAAAAAACCCAATTACTGCCGTTTAATTCGGAGGAGAGAGTTCTTTATGTGCTAATTATATAGCTGGGAAATGAGCGATCAGGGGCTCAATGGGGCATTAGGGGCACTTTTTAAAGGTTTAGACGTATTTATCTGAGTTTGGGGTTTGCAGTCTGCATTCAGGGCTGCACAGGCAAATTTGGAACCAGGATGAAGGGTTACTCGGCGTTGCCGCGGAGAGGAAAACTCTGCCATTCCAGCGTATTATTATCTGGATGATGTTTACGAAGTGTCAGGACCTGGATGTGGTCCCTGCCCAACTGATTCTGTGTCCGGTGAGCAGAGGAGCAGAGCCTGCTGGGTGGAGGGTGGATGGGACAGGGGACCTGGGCCTGGTCAGAGCACTACCTTGGGCCCTTGGGAGGCCTGAGCCTTCCAGAACTTTCTAGAACCTTCTAGAGGGGCACACATGGCCGGCCAGGCAGATGGGCTGCAGGGAGTGGTCTCACCATGGGCAGTTCCTCACCCTGAGTCCCTGGAATGCAGAGGGAGCTCTTCAACTGCTCCAAATGGCTCTCCCCTCCACCCCCCATTACCTTCCTTCCTCCTTACCGAGGGGTCTCTCTGACAGATCTGGAGCCCCCATGAGGTCCAGAATGTTCTAGAGCCACCCTGTTCATACTGTTGCCCGAGAAGTCAACACCTCTGCCTCCCAAGAGAGAGTAGACGATTCATTTAAAATAGAAATTATGTTGGAAGTAAAGTGACCCTTATTTGGTTCAGCAGTTTTTGAACACATCTGATTAGGAATTCCCCAGGGACTGGGTGGGGCAGGGTTAGATAAAAAGCCCTCGTCAGGGTGGCTGGGCAGGGCCATCGAGCCGGTCCACTCACCCGGAACCCCAGCCTCGTGCAAACACAGATACTGTGAATCTGTCCCAGACTTACGGAAGATGGACCTGTAATTGACACTGTGCTGTATTTAACTGCCAAGGATGGTAAATGTCTTCAGGAAACACTGCACCACATTTTGAAGAAGTTCAAACAGCGTCCGTGCAGCAGGTGCGTTCTGCCGTGCCTCTGACTGGGTGGTGGTCACTGCCAGACTGAGTGGTCCACACCAGCCCCGCACCCTCCAGGACAAAGCCCGAAGGATGGTGGTAACCGGCTTCTGGTGGTGGAGTGCAGCTGGTCAGATGCCCGGGAGACTCAGGTTCCAGGGCAGGAGCTGCAGGAAGACCAGGGAGGTCTCTGCCCATGTCCCTTCTGGAGGCTCCTACAGGAAAATCCAGGGGCTGCTTTTCCCACCGCAAACCATGCCAGACTCTCCCAGGGCGAGGGAGGCACCTCGGGGCTGTGGGCCTGGGGGAGGTCCCTGTAAGACTGTGTTCAGAGGGCATCTTCTCAGCAGAGGGCAGAGCCGTGGGGCTCGGCCTCCCGAAGCCACAGCACTGGAACCACCTGGAGATGATACCCAGGCTCTTGTCTGTCCTGCACGATGGGGAGAGGAGGGCAGGGTCTGTCCAGAACTGCTCCCCAGTCGGCCGCCCCTGACGGAAACGATGCCCAGCGACCTTCCCTCCTCCTTACCAAGATCCACCTTGGCAGGGGCCGTGCCATTGCTTGCAGTCCCATCTGATTTCTACAGAAAGCCACGTGGAAGTTGTCCACTCCGTTTTGCAGAGGTTAATGGCTCTCTGAAGTGGTTCAGCTGGGGCTGGCAAGGCTGGGCCCGAGCCAGCTCCTCCATCTCCCCTTCATGTGAGGGAGAAAGCCCCGTGAAGCGGCCCGTGCTGCCTGCTGGGAGCCAAGGGTGTGCAGGCAAGGGGCCTTTCGCTGCGGGAATTTGTGCACAATTTTTGGACATAAGTCAGTTCCTCCCTTCCCCCAGGAGAAATGATCGGCCTCCAGGAAGTTGGACCTCGCCTTGCTCAAAACAAACATAGGGCCGTCTGAGAGCAGCCCCAAAGCACACACGTGTGAGAAGGAGGCTAGAGTTTTACTTTCCTCCCCCAAGACTGCAAAGCACTGGGGAAAAAAGGTCAGGGAGTGCGTCCAGTTCAGGGAGCGTGTCCAGTTGTGTCACGAGTGGGAGACCTGGGTTCAGGACCGTCCAGCTGTGTCGGGAGCGGGAGGCCTGGGCTCAGGACCACCCCTGGGCTCCTGCTGGGACCTTGGAGATCAGCACCTCCCGGCGCTGATGTCCAGTGGGAAGGGGAAGCCTCTACACAGAGGCTCCCACAGAGAGGGGATTGTGTGGAGCTGTCCAGAGCGCCATTCAGCTGGGGGACGGAGCTTCCCTGGAACGTAGTGCCCAGCTTGATTCTTGAAGAGAGGACGTGGACAGCAGAGGAGACGCAGGCCTGGGGACGGACAGTTGGGCAGCAGGCACGGCACGGGCATGGGCTGGGCGGGGGCCAATGCCCCCAAAGTCAGGAAGATGCCCCCAAAGTTGGGGCCGAGGGGCCACGCTCATGCCCATCACCCCCTCCTCCCCTCCCCTCCCGCACAGCCTCTGGCATCAGAACTCGCACCCTTGTGCACTCCTGGGAAGCCCCGTCCTGCTTAGACCAACTCCGAGGGCGCGTGGAGCCCGCCTCCCCCTGGAAGGGGAAATAGGAAAAAGAACCGTGAAAAGCTCCGGAGTTAACCGTGGCGGCTTGAAGGACCTTGACCTAATTGGTCCAGAAAAGTCAACATCGGCACCTAGAGTGTTCAGAAAAAGTGAAGATTAAACTTAAAGCGATTAGACAACTTATTTTTCTTTTCCAAGACATTAGCTGGTCAAAAATGACAAAAATGTCCTTAAGCCTAGCTGAGGCAGAGGCGGCAAACAGGCGGCCTTTTGTTTGGCAGAGGGGCCTGACCACCCGAACCCGCGTGGGACACCCGGGAGCCCACCTCCTGAGAGCCCGGCGAGGGGATCGGGCCGGGTATTAGCCGGGGATTAGACGGCCGAGCTGCTGGCCTGGTAGGGGAGCTGCCGGGGAGCTGCCGGCCACCCGCAGGCTGGGCCTGGGAGGCCCTCCTGGTCCACGTGCTGCTGTCCCCGGGTCAGGGGCTTCTGGAAGGAAGGGCACTTTCCTCGGGAGCTCGCTCTTTATTTTGGGGGGCTGCAGAGCACCCCAGGAAACAGCAAGGCAGCTCCAAGAGTCCAGCCTGGTCCCCACCAGCGAACCCGAGTCAGCCCAGTCGGCCCCAGGCTCCGCCACCACCCCTTGGCTTCGGGCTGGACTGGCCATGGTGGCCCCATGGGCAGGGTAGGGGGCCTCAGGGAGGTCTGCGGTGGGGGCAGGGCGGGCCACGTGAGGCCCTTCATCGTACCCAGCTCTTCCTGCCTTGCAGACACCGACCACGGGCCCGACATTTTCTCAAGAAAAGAAAACACAAGAGCCCACATTTCTTATCTGAGTTAAACAATGAGCTCCGGGCGTCCTGGGAAGGGGTTTCACAGTGAGTTCAACGTGCCAGGAGCTCTTAGCAGCCGCTGCCAAGGCCAGTAGGGGCTGCAGGCTTGTGCCGGTTCTATGTCCCAGCCCGACCGAGCCCTCCCCCTCCGTGGCCCGCAGGTGACACACCAGCTGTGAGCCTGGGTAACCTGAGCCCGCCTGACGCGACACCCCTGGCAGTGACAATTAAGGGGTCTCCTCACCCAGCTTCCGGGCACTGGCATTGTGGGTCCCGCACACCCTGCTGGGGCTTAGGCGTAATTATAGGGTCGGGTTACCCCAAGAAACAGGTATTCACACTGTTTAGGACAAACCTCCTCGGAGCTGGACCCCAGCCGTCCCCAGACCGTCCGTCCCTTCCCCGTGACTCCCTGGGCCAGGTCTCCCTGCGCCCTCCCCTGAGACTCCTCTTCAATGCTCCTTCTTGTCGCCGCCTACAGAGCCTGGGGCTGCAGAGTGGGGCAGGGGCCTCTTGGTGGCCTGGGCGCCCGGCTGGGGAGAGCCTGGGCGTCTCCCTTTGTTTTTCCAGCAGTTGAAAGTAGAGTCCAGGTGTGAGGAGATTGTTTGGCTCGCTTTGTCCGGGAGCCACAGGACACCAGGCCGGGACGGGGCTGGGGGCAGAACGCTCCTCCAGCAGCCTAGGAGCCACCCCCAGGAAGAAAGGGGGTCTCGGGCAGCCTCGCCACAGGACCACTGGCTTTGGGCCTTCGTTACAGGGGTGATGCTGCCCCACTGATGGGGTTGGGGGCCCGGGGCTGCAGCGTAGCTGAAGTGGAACCTGCCCAGCCTGCACTTCCCAGCTGGCCAGCCCCGCGCGATGCTCCGGGGTCTCGGCGAGGCACGCCAGGCACTGAGTCCTCAGACCCGCTGTCCGGGGACCTCTGGTGTCGTCCATTTTACAGACGAGGCAGTGGAGGCCCAGAAAGATGGACCAACAGTCCCCGCCTTAGAGTGGCTGAGCTAGGGCTGGGACCCAGGCCTGACCCTCTCCAGGGCTTCCCGTGTCACAGTGTCACTGTTTCCCTGAATTACAGAGCGGGGAGAAGCCGGTTTCTAGTTTGGGGGTGCAATAATCCCCCAAGTCCCTGGGTCCACAGGGGCTCTGGGCCAGCTCCAAGGACTCTAAGGGAGTGGAGCCGCCCTTGTTTTCTGGGGCCACAAAGGTCGTTTCTCTTGCCCTCAGCTCTGGCTGCTGGGTGTGGACAGAGGAGTGGGCTTATCAGGCATCTCCTGGCCCCACCGCCCCCTGCTTCTCCCCTCCTGGTAAACACACACTTTGCTCTCTAATGGCTGCAGGCACCCCCACTCCATACAAACCCTTCCTTCAGACAGCTGTAATCAATATTTCATCCTGTCCCATGCTGGGTGACTGGGTCAGTTGGGGGTCCGGGATGCTGGGAACTGACCTGGTTTACAGCCCCCACTGGCCAAGATGCCAGCTGGAACTTGGAGTTATAAACAGTGGACGCTTCTCCTGCTGCCCCTGGCTCTGGGCTGGAGAGAGGCTGGTGCAGGGAGAGGGCTTGGCCCTGGGGTTCTCACCCCCAGGGTCCCATCATCGGACAGATGGGATGGGTGAAAGGACCTCGGAAGGAGTCATCCCATTTCACAGGTGAGGAAAGAGAGTCAGAGATACACAGTGCAGTGGGTGGGAGTCCAGGCCCAGCCTGGAGCCACTCCCACCAGAACAGGGTGACCCTGGCTGCCTCCGGCATCCCCTCCGCAGCCCAGGCTTCCAGGGACCAAGGGCAGGGCCTTTCCTGCAACAGCAACCTGGGCAGCTGAGCTCTTCTCCCCACGCTGACCTGGCCGCCGCCGGCCCGGGTGCAGGCATGTGAGGTGGGTCACACGGTACAGATTTAGACGCGAGCCTGTCACTCGGAGCAAGGAATGTGGCGTCTCCCTCCTTCCTGCAAAGCCTCATCATGTGTGAGAGAGAGAGGCTAGGGAGAGTGGTGGCTGCCAGGGGACACGATGTCCTTTGCATGTTTCTTCCTAGGGTCCCAGAACATTCCAGCAGCAGCACCCCTCCCTGGACACTCAGGGTCTGCTGCAGGGGAGGCACTGGGGGTCAGATTGGATGTGGCAAGGTCCCGAAGAACCGTCCAGGAGGACTGCCTGGAGGAGGTGGCTTTGTGTGGATGGAGGAGGGTGGTGGCTCCCAGAAGCAGCACTGGCAGGCTTCCTTCTCTGCGGCAAACCCCATCCCACGAAGGTGGGAGTCAGGTTTCCTACCAGCAGGTTGATGAAATATTCCTGACAGTGGAGGAGCATGCCTGCTCTTTGCAGAGTGCCTTTCTAATCCTCCTGCACAGGAGCGCACTGCAAGCTGGAGGGGCCGCAGCACCTGCGGCTGGGACCTCGCTTGTCCGGAGGTCCCTGACCTCACGAGCCAGGCCCCGCCATCCTCCCTCGCCGATGCTTGCCAGTTTCCAGGGCCAGGCACCCATTTGTGCTAAATGTCCCACGATGCATTTGAGGCCAGTAGCTCTTGGACTGTGGCTGGAGGGTCCGTCCCTGGGCCAAGGGGCTCGGAGGGGCCTGTGTGCAGAGCTGGCCAGGCAGGGGCGTCCTGCTGGGAGTTGGAATCCCGTGTAAGTTCCCCCTGTGAAGGGCTCCAGCCTGGCAAGCCCAACTTGTCGTTCTTGAGACACGAAAGCAGGGGGACCCCAGCCCTCTTCCAGAGAACTTCCTGCTTCCCTCGCCATTTCCTTCTGTCCCCCTCCTATAATCCTGGGGAGAGGCCGCATCCCTCCCAGCGCAACCACGGGGTGTGGCTTTGTGCAGAAAGGAAAGGATCTTCTTCAAGTTCAACAATGGCTGGCACAAGCCTTTTTGCATCCACTGCTAAGAGAGCTGAAGGCAGCACCCATCCAGTAAATATAAAAGCTGAGACTGGGGGAGCCCATCAGCGGGGAGGCATCTGGGCTGTCCCTGAGCAACCCTGGGCCCCCTGTGGTGTCATGGCTGTGCCCCCGGAGCCGGCGTTGGGGTCTCTGTCCAGTCTCTGAGGTTTCACTTTCCTGTGCTTATGAGTGAAGTCTTCACGCCGGGGTGGCACCCTCACCTTCTGCTGCCGGTGACATACCTGCCCTCACCTGGTACTTGGAGGTGTTTGGAAGAGGTGGGCAAAGTTTGGCTGGAAGGCAACTGAGGGAGCCTGCCATCTTGTCAGAGCCCCTTCCTTTCTGAATACGGTACCAGCACCTTGGGAGTGGGGCAAGACAGCGTTCCAGAAAGTTCCAGAAGGCTTTCCTGCTCAGACCAGTGGGTGCCAACACTCAGGTATTCCTGCCATGTTCAGGGTCACGTTGGTCGTCGTGTGAGGAGGGGGCCTTGGAGGGAGCCAGGCGCCCCTGCATGCGGGCACACAGCCGGCTTTCCCTGGGCTTGGTGCAGCTGCCATCTTGTGAGGTACTGGGTGTGTTGCTGTTTTCTGGATACTTCAGTAAGAGGGAGGCGGGATGAGGCCGTTCCTTGCGCTGGCCTCTCACCTCCCCCTCGGCCAGTTTTCCTGTGTGCTGTGGGCGTTCAACTTTGACCTTTGGGATAAGATAATGGGACTTCTGTTCTTGGGAGAGGCTTCAGTGGGGGCTCGGGGCCGGGTCTGCAGGGATCCAGTTTGTCTCCATGACTTACGCTTGTTGATCAATCTAAACGCAGACACATGTGGAGTTTTCAGGTTCTCGTTTCATCGGGGAGAGGGGGACCCACATTTTAGCTCCACTTGGTGCCACCGGGCCTCCCCTATGTGGAACCGGGGGTATTGGAACACGGCACGCAGAGATTCTTCTGCACCTGCCTTCCTTCCTCCTGGAGCCGAGCCGTGTGGATGAGACCCATGGAAAGAGCAGGGCTGGGGCTGCCCTTTAGGACCCTGGGGTGCAGAGACTGAGGCTTAATAACGAATCACATGCCCCTTGGCCCCAGATTGATAGCAGGCGACTTGCTTTTGTGGGTGCTGAGCACCCTTGGGAGAGCAAACGACAGAGCTGCTGGCAGGGGCGGGGTCCCTCGGGGGCTGCAGACCCAGGAGCTCAGCCCAGCAGTGCCGCATCCGGGGGTGCTCGGGCACTGCCTGCTCTCTGTCACCATGAATGCCATCACGAATAATGCCAAGCATTGTTACAGTATCTGTGGGTTGCTGTGGTTCCTGTTCTCCGGGGCCCGGCTGTGATTTTTTTCTCATCTCTGTGCAGAGAACTTTGTGAGAGCTGTGGCCTGCTGGCCAGGAGAGCGTCACCTCGGAAGCCCATGCACCTGACCCCGGTCCTGTTAGCAGGAAAGGGAGCTGCTCCCGTCAAAGGGAGGGAGCTCCAGGCTGAGAGTGGTTTGGTGGGGGTAGCAGTAGGTGAAAGACGGTCCTAAGACGCCCAGCCACCTCTTTTCCTCCTCCCTGGTTCAGAGCTGTCCCCTCGCCGGGCTCTGGCTGGGGGCCATGTGCCGTGACCTTGAGCCCTGACAGCCCACTCTTAATCATGCCTGCCAGACAAACATGGCAGGCTGGAGTTCCCGCAGTCAGCCCCGGCGATGCGTCTCCCTCGGAGAATGGACCGCGGGCTCTGGATTTTGACAAAGTCACGAGCGAGACTGGCGTTTTAAAGCAGCATGTTAGAAAAGCGGCTTTGGGAGACGATCATTTCTTTCACTTTTAATCCAACATCGGCAGCACCCGAAGTGGTCCCCGCTCCCCCGGCGGATGCAGCCCCCGGATGGCCGTTGCCACGCATTTTTGTTTAGGAACCTGGTTTTTATTAAATGTAATTGCTTCCCTTTCTGGCCTTAAATCAAGGGTGGCCTCAGCCCAGGGACAGCATCAATTTGATTTAATTACTCTGCACTGTAGCCTTCTGAGCCGAGATGTGGCTACGGGGGTCTCACATAGGGCCCCCAACTCAGGATGAGCACAGAGGTCTTGACGGGGCTGGGAGGTGTTTGCCTCCGAGAAGGGACAGGTGAGGAGCTCAAGCTCTCTGACCCCCACCCCTCGCCTGTCTCTGCAGAGAACCGGCCCCGACCATGGTTTCCACTCCCTCGCTGATGTGTTTATTTTTCATTTGCCATTAAAACCACGTTGGCTCTCTAACTCAGGGGCAATTCATTAAGGGCTATTTATCTTTTGCAGCGATATTTTACCCGCAGAGCTGAGCTCAGGGCTGTAAAAACCGGGACAGCGTCGCCGCCAGGCAGCTCCTAGAAGGCGTATGGGGGGTGCATGGGCTGCCTGGCCTCCCAGGTGTGAGGGTGGGGCCACAGTCACGCGTCCCTCTCTGCATCCCAGACCCCCACAGCCCATGAGGGGTCCCGCCTCCATTTCCGCATCCTGCATTCCACGGTACGACGGATGGGCTTCCCTCGGCAAAACCGTCATCCACATTGATCCCGCAGAAGAAAAGCCAGAGCTGGCGTGGGTGCCCCTGGAGAAGCAGGCGGTCGGAGAGGGGGCGCGACATGGCTTTTACTCCTGATACGGATCCCTTTTCCCCAGCACGGAAACCCAGAGTCAGAGGAGGCCCCATGTCCCTGGGTTTTATCAACATCATCAATGGCAAGAGGGCACAGGCAAGGTGGGTCCTTGCTCCCTTGGCTCCCAGAACTCTGGGGGAAAACACTGGACATTATTAAGATGATTTGTTAAATAATAGAAAATGTTTTTCATTCCCCAATTTCCAGCTCTCAGTAAAACCATCCTCCGTCCGCCCGCTTCTCATCCCTGATATTTAGACTTATGGGCCAATTTGGGGGTATTTTCTCCTTCTGCCGTGATGAATGCTTCTATGAAACAATGTCATCACAAGTCACCTACCTGCCCTGTCAGCTCGGCATCAATCTCGCTGGGCTGGGCGGTAATTTATGACTGGTGCCTGCAATTTGCAAACCTAATGGGGAGGAGGGACGGGGGAGCCGGCTTGAGCGCTGTCTGCAGCCTCCTCGGTCTCCCCCCATTAGCAGAACAAATGGCGCAGAGATCAGACATCATCTCCAAGGCTCAATAAATATTTTATCAGCCATAATGGAAATTGTCAAATTGATCTAATTGTACAATACGTTATCAGTGAGATATCAAAGCCCGGCCAGGCCTCTGCCCGGACCCTTCTGGGCCGCCCCACCTGCGAGGATGGGAGTCAGAAAGCCCAGGGTGGGCCACAACGTGGTGGCATTAATCATATGTGGCCACAGTGGCCCGTTAAGGAGATGATACATTTTGTGGAAATGGCCTTCTGTTGTGCTTTGCCAGTCTTGATATTTGAAGCAGAGAGGGAAACAGACATAGACAGAGGAGGTGGGACAAATTCGGAACTTTCAGGAAGCAGAGATGCATTCTCACTGTCTCAGTTGGGGTGGGGGCGGCCTTCAGTCGGTCAGGTGGACCCCAAGAGAGAATGCCACCTGACCCGTTCTGTGCGGAAGCATGTGCTGCCCACGGTAGGGGATTTTTACCTTTTCTGGCCCTCAGGCCTGCCTGGAACGAGAACACTCATGGTGCACCGCGTTTCTGAAAACGTGGGGCCGCACTGTGCATTCGTCAGCCATGGGGTCGCACTCTGGCCTGTGCCAAGCACACCCATCCACCCTGCAGGAGCTGGGAGCACATCTGAAAACCAAGCTCGTGAGAAACGGAGCTGCCCCAGCCTCCATCGGCTCCCCCCATCCAGGGCCTTTTCCGGGGTCTGGTCTTCCAGGAAGAGGTTGGGGCCAGGGCTGGGGGCAGCTGTCAGTCAAGCATCTTTCACAGCCAGCCAAGACCTTTTGATTTCTAGAACAAACAGCGATGTCTTAGACCTGGAGCAGATTTGCAAAATCGAGTGAAAACATCTGGCTGTGCTAACAAGCAGCAGCTGAACACGGGGAGCCCTGTCCCGGGGGTGCGGTGGGGACCGGCCCTCCCTGGCTCCCACCAGAGACCTGAGCTGGGCCCTCCTGCACATGGCCCGACAGTGTGGTCCTCAGCTGCTCCATCAAAGCCTTCATTGACCTTTTGGCATTGCTCCTTGGTCTCGGGGCAGGCGCCGTCGAAGGGGATGCACAAAAGCACAGGGATCCTCCTCACCTGCGGCGTCATCCAAAGGTGTGTGGCACCCAGACGTTGAGCAGATTCTGAGGCTTCAGGGAAGACAGCCTGCCACTGCCGTGTATGTTCCCAGTGTGCGGGCCCCAGGGCGCACACAGGCAACGGAACGCCTGGGATTCCCAAGCCTCGTGCTCCCCCGAGAGCGGGTAATTACCTGGATGTGGACCATATTAACTGGAAGCCCAGATGTTTATAGAATTCCCTGCCCGCCAAGCTATGAGGGGAGGCATCTGGAAGGGGCAAAGGGGTCCAGGAGGGGAAACTGATGGATGGCCTTGGCTGGGGCCCTGGTGTTACAGGCTGCAGAGGGTAGCCCAGGCAAGGGACCGGCATGGCTGGCCAGACCCTGAGCTGCCACCACATCACCTGCCCCCTGGCCGGGGCACCCAGGTGCGATGCTGGTCTCTCGGCAACAGCTTTTCCATAAGGGAATCCAGTGCATTTGCTGGGATGCAGGATTCGGGCTGTGTTGCTGATGAGATCACACAGGGGCTGGAGAATTCGCACCCGCGGGCACCCATGGAAGCCTGAGCTCTGTCTTTTCAGTCGCCTGTCATTTAAAATGAAAGAAGGGAGACCTTGTGGCAACGGCAGTGCTGGGCGGGGGGGAGTCGCTGGTTTGCAGCCCCTCGGGGGCCGAGTGTTCCGGGCTCTGATTTTTGCTGGCTGAGACACAGGGACCCCTGGGTGTGCGGGACCGTGCCGGGAAGTGTGGACATGGGTCCGGACTGAGGACTTCGTCAGGTGTCAGGACTCGGGACAGCAGGACCCTCAGGCAGTAGGGCTCCAAGCACCAGCCCCTCGCCCCAGTCCCAGCAGGTGGCCTCCCCAGCTTGAGCTGGGTTCATTTCCTCTCTCCACCCCTTCTTTCTTCTCAGCAAAGCAAATGACATTTGAAACTTTATTATTAGTATTATCATTATCATTTTTGTGAGATGGAGTCTTGCTCTGTCACCCAGGCTGGAGTGCAGTGGTGCAATCTCCGCTCACTGCAGTCTCTACCTCCCGGGTTCAAGGATTCTCCTGCCTCAGCCTCCTGAGTAGCTGGGATTACAGGTGTGCACCACCACGCCCAGCTAATTTTTGTATTTTTAGTAGAGACGGGGTTTCATCACTGTGGTCAGGCCAGTCTCGAACTCCTGACCTCAGGTGATCCTCCTGCCTCGGCCTCCAAAAGTGCTGGGATCACAGGCTTGAGCCACCGCGTCCGGCTTATTCTTTTTTTCTAAATAGTGAGGCCCAGAGTGCAGGCGTGTGTCACACACCTCTGGTCTGCAGCCCCTGGGAGCTGAGGCCCTGTCTGTGGATGGAGGAGGAGGGACTGGCAAGCTTGGGGTTCCTGGGGCATCTTGTCATGTGTTAGTCGTAGTGAAGGCTCCACAAGCACTTTTGAGGTCAGGGGAAGATGCTAAAGGGTCCTCTTTGCCGCCTGTGAAGACAGCTGCGTGGCCACCTGGCCTCTCGCTGCCCACTTCATTTCTTTGATTTCCTCTCTGGCCCCCTCCCATGACTCTACAGGCCTCTGCAGACCCCAGCTTGGGCCGGAGAGACCTATCTGCCACCTGGGCGCAGCACTATGGGAGGGAGAACTCGTGACCAGCCCCAGCCACCACTGCCCTGAGGAAGGCTCTGAGCCTGTGGGCACCATCACTGCCCTGGATGGCGGCCCGGCCCCACAGGGACCCAGCCCCGGTACATGGGCAACCTGGGTCCCTGGGAGGGAGAGAGGCGCCGGCCATCCCTCGGGTTGGATGCAGACAGGCCCGTGTGGCTTTGGGAAAGGCTCCTCCCCATCCCAGCTGCCCTGTCTGCAGAGAGGGGCTGACAGTCCCTGACTCACAGATCCCACAGTTCCCTCCAAGTGGTCAGGGTCATTCCCACTCGGCCAGGTCCCAGGCAGGGCATATCCAGGTGTCCAGGGCTGACCCAGCCTCTGCCTTCCCAGCTCCACTCTGAGGTGGATGACCTTGGGGTGGGTGGGGGAGGGGGTGGCCATGAGCTGTGTGAAGCCCTCACTCTCTGTACCTGCCAGTCGTAGACCCCACAGCACCCTGGGAGATGGTGCTCTGTGTGCCCACGTTCAGGAGAGGAAACCAAGGCGCGGGGGCTTTGCATCATTGCTTAGGCTATAGATGGGCTGTGCACCCAGCCGCCCAGCTCAGCCCCTGCACAGGGTCACCCCCAGTAAAGGGCCCTTTCTTTCCCCTAAATTTGAAGGTCTCAAGAATGCCCTGAGACCAGAAAGCAGAGATACGCACATGTCTCAATCACCTTGGGTCAGGGGGCCCTTCTGCTCTTGGCCACCAGGTAAGGGTGGGGCTGGCAGTCAGGTAAACCCAGAGGTCCTCACTCTCTCCTCCCACCTCCCAGTGAACCCCCAGGGCCTCAGGAACCCCTGTGCGGCTTCAGGTGAAGTCACCTGAGCGAGAAATGCCGGGAGCAGCCTCAGCCCCTCTGCCCACTCGTCTTGGAAGGAACACCCTAGATGTCCCTGCACTTGGATGTCTGTGGAGCCAACCCAAGTGGGCCCCACGCAGGGGCTGACCTGGCAGGTGATCGTCCATGCCACCCAGCCAGGCTTCCTAGGAGCCGTGTGCCTGGTGTCAGCAGGAAACCGCCCCCACCCCTCTTTGGGTTTGAGATCCTGGTTGCTATCTAGGAACGTCCACGTGCAGATGGAGAGGGTGCATGCGGCACGGTGTCAGTTCCTCAAAGCACCTGTCAGCCCGTAAACCATTGCCATGGGATACGGGGTGGCTCTTCAGGGGCCTGCAGCTGGTGACCTGGGCCCTGAGCCCACTGGCCAGTGACCTCTGACACTCCAGGGCCAGGTGGCCACACTGTGCTTTTGGGTGTTCCCCAGCCCTGCCTCTGCAGCCCTGGAAGGAGGAACGGGGCCTTGGACGGCAGCCTGGACTGGAGAGTCCCCAGGGGAAGTTCCCAGGCCACCCCAGGGGGCTTCTCCCGAGAGTCCCCTGACCCAGCTGCATCCAGGGCTCTGGTCCCTCTCCACGTGGTGCAGCAGTGAAATTCCACAGCAGAACAGAGCCATGAGCCTCCCGCAGAGATGTGTGTCCTGCGTGGTCCATACAGTCAGGACGTGCTTCACTCACCCGCCCCACCCGCTCCCGGTCTCTCACTTCCACCCCTGTAGAAAGCGCTCTGGCTGGGCTATCGGCTATGCAGACAGTGAGGTCATTCCTGCCCACCGAGGCTCCCGATAACCTCATTAAGAAAGTGCAATTTATCTAGTCGGGGTCCATTTAATTATCTAATTTTTCTGAGTGAGGTCTGGCTCCGTTTCGCCCCAGCAGGTGGGCAGCCCAGTCAGCCCGGGGTCAGGCTGACGTCCTGGAGAGGTCCCCCGGCGCCCCCCGGGGTCACAGAAATTCGCAAGGTGTGAGCAGCGCCTCGGGACTCACACGCCTCACCGCGGGCATCGGGCCTCCTGGGCCCCGTTAGGGACGCAATGAGGACCTGTTTTCTGCGGGACAGAGGGTTTGGCCGAGCAGGAAAACATTTAGACACACCCCCACACACAGCACACGTGGGCATCAGGGCTCTGCTGCACTGCAGACTCTCCAGCCCCCGCACATTTGGGATATTCTGCCGCCTTCTGCACCGCCCACCCCAACTCCTTACCCTCGGAGGGTGGAAACAGGGGGGCCCACTAACCAATGAACGTTCGCTGACTTCATCTGGGGTGGGGAGGGCCTCTCCACTAACAGCCACATTCTCTTTGAAAAAGATAAACAACTGCGCATGGGGATAATCGTATAAATCGTTCACAAATCCAACCAGAAGCAATTCATAAAAATGATCTGCTTAAAACCATTGTGCTGCCTTGCCATCCGTTGTCAAAGGTGTGAGGGGTGTGTGTGCACGTGTGTGCTCGGTGTGTGCGCACATGTGTTCAGTGTGGGGTGTGCGCACATGTGTGCTTGGTGTGGGGTGTATATGTGTGCAAGTGTGTGTGCTCGGTGTGGGGTGTGTGTGCACGTGTGTTTGGTGTGGGGTGTGTGTACACATGTGTGCTTGGTGTGGGGCGTATGTGTGCACGTGTGTGCTCAGTGTGGGGGGTGTGTGTGCATGTGCTCGGTATGGGGTGTGTGTGTGCACGTGTGTGCTCGGTGTGTTGTGTGTGTGCACGTGTGTTTGGTGTGGGGTGTGTCTGCACATGTGTGCTTGGTGTGGGTTGTGTGAGTGCACATGTGTGCTCGGTGTGGGGTGTGTGTACGTGTGTGCTCAGTATGGAGTGTGTGTGTGCACGTGTGTGCTGGGTGTGGGGTGTGTGCATGCACGTGTGTGCTCAGTGTGGGATGTGTGTGCACGTGTGTTTGGTGTGGGGTGTGTGCGCACGTGTGTGCTCAGTGTGGGGGGTGTGCACACGTGTGTGCTCGGTGTGGGGTGTGTGTGCACGTGTGTGCTCAGTGTGGGGTGTGTGTGCACGTGTGTGCTCGGTGTGGGCTGTGTGTGCACATGTGTGCTCAGTGTGGGGTGTGTGTATGTGTGCGCTCGGTGTGGGGTGTGTGTACGCGTGTGCTCGGTATGAAGTGTGTGTGTTCATGTGTGTGCTCGGTGTGAGGTGTGTGTGCACGCACGTGTGTGCTCAGTGTGGGTGTGGGTATGGACGTGTGTGTTCAGTGTGGGGTGTGTGTGCACACGTGTGCATTCACTTCTAAGTTGGGGCGTGAGGAGGCATCATCAGTGCTGGATAATTCTGGACTTAGAAGGAAAAGAAAGCCTTGAGGTCTGGGGTGTGTGACGTGGGTGCACCCGGGCCTGTTTGCCGTCCCTGTCCCTTTCACCAGCAAATCATCCTCAGGCAGAGCTCAGACATCCACAGGGAGACTGGGGCCTCCGACCAGGTGCCCTGGGCAGTGTATCTGTGCTGTCCGCCTGTGCTGAGATGTCCAGCTGTGGACTCCTTCGCCCTGAGGCTATTTCTGCTGTCTTCTCTTTGAGAAATGGGATCTCCAGTGTCTGGAAACTATCATCATTGCCCTGCATGGTCTTTGTGAAGAATGAGACCCCAAATCTTGACCTTGGACTCTTTGGGGAGGCCAAGGCACATCTCGGTTCTGCGTCGCACACAGCACCGGTCCCAAGCAAGGATCTGGGCACCCAGGACTTGGCTCCTGTCCAACAGGCCATCCATGCCCTGGGCGGCCTCAGTCAGGCCACCTCCCCCAGGGTTCTTGGGTCCTCATCTGTAAGCCTGGGGCTTGGGCCAGGAGAGGAGGCAGCCAGAGGTGAATCTGAGGTTCCTCCAGGCCATGGGGCAGGCTGAGGGCTGATACTGGCCCCTCTCGCCCCAGCCAGAGCAGAGGGGTTCAGATGCACTGGGCCAGGCTATGTGGAAAACCCCTCACTGCGCTGACAGTCTCTGATTCTGCATTGACCTCAAACCCCATTCTCTGAACCCCATCCTGCAGCAAACCCCATCCTGCTGCTCACCTTTTGAGGGCAACTTGGGAATACCGAGATGCATTCAGATTCAAGTTCGGCCTTTGGCGTCTTCTCTCGGGGGCCCTCTGTCCGCCTCAATTGCAGGTGGTGGGGTGTGGTTGGGCATCAAGACGGTTTTGTGTGAGGGGCTGGGCTGAGAGGTGGGAAGGAGCCCCCAGGGGAGTGAGGAAGCTGGGTGCAATCTCATGCCCTGGGTGCAATCTCATGTCCTGGGTGCAATCTCATGCCCTGGTGGCCCTGGTGAGGGCAGGTCGGGTGCCAGGACAGAGCAGCCACAGGTGGCCGCCCAGGGGTTTACTCTAGGGGTGTCCCTCACCAGGCAGCCCTGCAAACCCAGGAGCCAGGAGCTGCAGGAGGGCCAGTGGCCAGAGGTGAGGAAGGAGCTGTCCGGCAGGGCTGGGCTGGGCTGGGTGTCAGGCATTGGGTGCATCCAGCCACTCACCCGCAGCAGGTGGAACCCCTGCCTCACCTTCCCTGCTTCTGAGGGGGCAGCTCCCCATAGTGGTGGCCCAGCCCTGGGGAGCAGCATCAGGATTTTACAATCCAGGAGATGTCAACTCCTTGCTGGGACCTCCTTGACGCTCACGGGGCTCAGATCCCGTCTCAGGTGGGCGGTGACTTGTCCTGGCCGAGCCAGCCCAGTCCTTCTGGAAGTCCAGTTTGCGTCAGAGCAGCGGCTCAAAGCCAAAGGGTGGTGAATCTGGGCACTGCCTGGGACCATGGGGGGACCACAATATCTCTCTAAAATCCCCAAATCCATCCCCACTTACTTAGCACATGTTGAAAGTCCTTCTGGAAAGCCAGGATGTTTGTTAATTTATTTTTAAGATTTAGTGTGTTGTGGGGGTTCATCGTTCCAAAAAAGGAGGATCCCAGTTGCGGAGGAAATGTTGGAGGAGGGGCAGTGGGGAAGGGCTGGAGCCCAGCTCTGCTGGTATCAGGGGGGTCATGGGAGCCCCCCATCCCAGGGGCCCTCCGGCTTTGGCCACCCCGGCTTCTGTCCCCAGCTCCGCCACCACTCTTCCTTGGTTCTCTGCCTCTGTGGATTCCTTATTGCAAGGGCACTGGCAAGCTGGGAGAGATGGAAACAGTGGGGGACAGGGGTACGAGAGTCACAGCAAGCCTGGGGATGGGGGGCATGGAGCCTGGGCAGAGAGCCTGCATGAGATATTGTCAGCCTTGTGGCAGGGGCAGCCACTGGGGGACGGAGAACACGGGTGAGAATGAAAGCCCCAAACCCACAGCTCCTTCCTCCTGAAGAAGATGAAGCAGGCAGGTCTAGGGTGGCAGGATGGCTTCCAGTGGCTCCGAGATTCCCAAAACCAGGAGGCAGGGAGCCACAGCCGGACGGGGAGAACTGAGCCCCGGGTGGGGGCAGACAGCCTGGGACCCCCACTGTGAGGTCTACCCACACGAGGTGCTGTGGGCGCCTGCAGGCCTGCCCTGCCCTGCCACTCCTGGCTGAGGACGTCAGTCTACACAAGGGTGCATACCTGTGTATCCAGACTCCGCCTGGGCCTCTGCAGGGAGCCGTGGGTGCTCCCAGCTGACGGAGGCCAGGAATCCACGCTGTCTTCCTGGGTTTACCACTCAATGAGCCAGGCTGGCATTTGTGAAGCCTCAGGCAGCCCCTGGCCCACAGTTAGGGAATGCCCTTTTATGCAAGATGGTGCTGAATTTTATTTCATCAGGAAGGAGCACCGGCCAGTTCCCTTGTTAATTACCATTTCCTCCATCCATCCACGGCTCAAGAGGGAGGGAGGCTCCTGGGCTGGCTGGGGACACAGCAATCCACCCGCCCTACTCATCCAAGCTTAAGGCCAGGGACACGGGTTTTCTGAGATGCGTGTACTCCTGCTGTTACTTTTGAAGCTGCCTAGTTCCTGTTGGGCCTGGACAAGGTTCAAGGAGGCAGGAGCCCCGGGGTTATCCAGGCTCTGCCAAGATGGACCAAGAGGCCGGGACAAGTGGACACTGGCTGGGGCGTGTCCATCTCCTGTCATGGCTCCTGCCCTGAGGAGAGGACACGGGTCACCCTGGACACCAGGACAGGGCACAGACATCCCTCCCGAATCTGCTGGAATCCCCCCGAACGCACAGGCGAACTTTACAAGCCTCGCACTGCGTAGGGGGATGGCGTTGGGAGAGCCATGTAACCTTCCAGAACTTGTTTCCTTGTCTGTAAAAGGAAAGCTGTGGGTCTGACACTTGGCCCTTGGCTATCTAAAAATTGAGGTTTGGGGCCGGGCGTAGTGGGTCACGCCTGTAATCCCAGCACTTTGGGAGGCTAAGTTGGGCAGGTGACTTGTGGTCAGGAGTTCGAGACCAGCCTGGCCAACATGGTAAAACCCCATCTCAAAAAAAAAAAAAAAATCAGCTGGGCGTGGTGGCCCGTGCCTGTAGTCCCAGCTAATTGGGAGGTAAGGTGGGAGAATCACTCGAACCCAGGAGGCGGAGATTGCAGTGAGCCGAAATTGCGCCACAGCGCTCCGGCCTGGGTGACAGAGCGAGACTCCATCTCAAAGATAAAGTAAAATAAAATAAAAAGATAAAATAAAAATGGAGGTTTTCAGTCTCTAGTCCAAACACAGACACAGTGCCACCCACTGCGGACTCCCCTTTCCCTGGCATCTCTGGTGCACACCTGCCCACCCTCCCAAGAATCTGGTCATTTAGACTCGAGCTTCAAACACACAGGGGAACTCAGAGTTTTTCCAGTCGCCAGTTGGCCGTTGGGGACGTTTGAGCTTCCTCCTTACTTTTTGGTCTCTGAAGCCCATGGGAGTGGGAGGGAAAGCACAGAGCTGCAAGAGCTATGGAGGCCGGGTGGGGGCGGGGGGGGCTGGTCCTAGAGCTATGGAAACGGGGGGGCTGGTCCTAGAGCTATGGAAACGGGGGGCTGGTCCTAGAGCTATGGAAGCCAGGGGCTGGTCCTCCAGCAGCCACCCTCGGGGAGGTGGCGGGACCCCTGGGCCTCCTGGTCCGGAGACATCTCTGTGCCTCCTGCGTAGCTTAGCTTCCCAGTTGCCTTTGTCTCTGGGTACAACAAATTGAGTCAGTGTCTGTCCCCTCGCTGGGCATGGGGGCAGGGCCCTGGGGCACACCCTGTACCCCCATCTGGTCTAGAGAAGCCTCGACCAAGGTCCAAAACTCCCCGGAGTCCAGACAGAAGTGGGGACGAGCAGGGTCCTTTTCGGGGGCTCTTCCTTGGGTTAGGGATTAGGGAACACCCTGCACTCAGTTCCTCCTGGGAATAGACTCCACTGCAAGGTGAGGGACAGGGAAGGTGGCTGTGGGGTCCACCCTGCCCAGCCAAGCCATGGGCCAACAGGCTCACTCTAGGTAGTTCCACGTGGGTACCCTTCCTCCTTTTACTAACAGGCTTCCCAGAGGGTGTGTTCTGATCAGACTTCCATCTGCCTGTGGGTAAAACAGAGGTGAGATTTACCTAATTCCTAGGCAGCACGTGTGAGCTGTGTCCAGCCAGGACCTGGGGCGGAGGCCAGCATCGACACTGCTAGCCCCGCCGCTGTTCTGGGGGGCCGCCCACAGCACTGGCTTCTGCCAGAGTGTCTGAGTGGCCGGGTGTGCATTAGACAAGAGCTCAGCTTCACCACGGCTCACTGTATTCTCCACTCCCGGAGAAGAGAGCCCAACTGTGGACCGGCAGGGTCAGCTTTCACCCTGGGACTGTGGGAAGTCATCGCGGACGTTGTGTCTGGCCTGTGCCCCCTGTCTCTGGAGCACCTTCCAGCCAACTGTGGCTTTTAAATCTCAGAAATGGGAACATGCCTTTGGGCCGAGACACCCCACTCTTGGAGAGAACAGGGGTCTGGTGGGTGGGAGTCTGCTTTGTCCTCTGTGTGGTGCTTCCTGAAGCTGTGCTGGTCACCACTTGGCCCCGTGGCACATTGCTCAGAATGGCCTCATCCTCACTGAGGTTTGTACAGGATCCAAAACAACACCAGACATAGGCTGAGCATGGACGTGGCTGGAGTCCCTGCTGTGGCTCTGGGAGCATCTTGCCATAGCTGCTGCTGTGATGGTGAAGGTGGGGAAGGCAGGAGTCTCTGAGAATTCCTGATTCAGAATCTGGGGCAATGCCAAGTTAGGCCCCATTTGGAACCTAGCTTTGAGGCAGTTTTTATTCATCCATCCATTTATCCCTCCTTTCATCCATCCATCCATCCATCCATCCATCCATCCATCCATCCATCCATTTATCTATCCATTCATCCATCTATCCATCCATCCATTTGTCCATCCATCCATCCATCCATCCATGGAGATATACTGGCTGTCTCAACCTGCCAAGCAGTGGCTACTCTCTGGCTCCTGAATCCTCTGAGCAGACTCTCTAAATTAGATCCCATCTCCCAAAGAAGAAATGAAGGCTTGGAGGGGTTCTGACCTCTTTTCTAGAGATGGCACTGGTCTACGGTGCTGCCTCCTATGGCAGGGAGCACGTTTCTCAGGAAGTTACGCTTCCCCATGAGGTCTCTAAGAGCAAGGGCCAGTGGCTCTTCAGGACAAGGCTATGCTGCCGTCCGTCGTCCATCTGGTTTCTGATGCGTGGCTGGGCCAGGTCCCCTGGGGAGGGCTGCATGGACTCAGCCATAGCGTGGGTCCTTGGCTTCAGAGATGCCTGAGGCCATGGCCTGAGCCCCAGGAGGTCCCTGTCCTCAGGCAGGAGGGGTTTTGTCCAGAGGCTTGGGCCCATCCTTGGTGCCTGCTTTCCTGCCGTGCCCTCTCTCCCCTCTACCAAGCCCAGACCAGAAGACAGGCTCTGAGGACGGCTCCCAGGAGAACAAACTAACAGGGGTCATTTCTAAAGGGCCCCTAGTCAGGGAGGTGCCCAGGAATCACCAGACCAGAGGAGTGAACCAGTCGGCCTGGGGCCGGGGCCGGGGCCAGCCAGGCCAGAGCCAGCTCCAGCTCCAGCGGTGCTCAGATCTGCTCCTCTTTTCTTCTGAGTGGGAACAGGGGTTGCCCCCACCTGGCCTCCCTGTTTGGTGCACGGTGACCCCTCCCCTGCCACCTGAGGGATCTGCAGCCCTCCTCACCCCTGTAGCTCCGTGTCCTCAGGCAATAGCTCTGGAGTGGTGAGCTCTGGGCCAGGCAGGGTCTGGGCCAGGCAGGTGAGGAACGTGGGCCTGGGGAGCTAAAGCAGGCCCCGGAGCCCTGGGCTGGGTGTGCACATGTGTGTGCTTGTGTGTGTCTATACATGTGTCTGAACCAGTGTTGAAGCCACATGGTTTGCACTGTGCTGGCAAAGTGGTCCATGTGCGGCTAGACAGGACGGGCGGGCGGTTCCCCAGGAAGAGAAGCTCCCCACAGCGTGGTCCCCAGGCAGGACCAGAGCGGGGCTCCCCTGGAAGCAATCCATCATGTGCTGCAGGAGAAACGGGGCAAGGACAATTGCCGGGTGTCTTTTGGAGGCCGGTCCTCAACGCTGGCAACAGTTTCTCTCGCCATGAGTTGGTCCCAGAGAGCGCCGATTCACCCTTCCGGAAAAGGCAGTCCTGTTTGGATCAAAAAATAATTAGCTGAGCTTTAAGTGGGGGTTTCAAGTACACATTTAATTTACACTGATTAACAGTCATATGCTAAGTAAACACCAGCTGAATATTAAACCCGCACCATTGAGAAGCGCGGAACGCAAAGTAATATAGAAAACGCAGTAAATACACAGTTTCTATAACCAGTAATTATATTAATAACATGCAGCACTTGTCTTACAAAATGCAAATTAATACGTGCATATCTACGTAGAGATCCAACTTTTGATTTCACATGTTACCAGGGAGGCTTCCTTTGCGAGCTCCACGTTAAAGAAAGCCACAGCTTCTGAAGCAATTAGGCTGACGCACGGAAAATACAGTAAAATCAGCCCAGGGACGGCGCTCCCCTTCCCGTGCACTCTCCCAATCTGGGGCCCTTTGTCTGTGAGTTTCTGATCTTAGAGCTGCCGGGTCCCACTGGGCCCTGCTGCTGTTTCCCGTGTGCGTCGCTGTGGCTGTCACCGGGACCTGCCACGGCCGTGCCTGTGACAAGTCGTTAGGATCTGCCATGGTGATCCACCACCGTATCCCTAAGTGGACGGACTGGCGCTGTCACCACGGGCTGGCGCGCTCTCCCTGGGCGGCGTGGTGGGGGGGCAGGGGGACGCTTTTGAGGGAGCACTCCCATCCCCTCTGGGTGGGCAGTTATAGGAGGCGACGGAGCTGCCTGTCGCTGTGGCAGCCTTGCACATTCTATAGGAATGACTTGAAACTTCAAGGAGAAGGATGCCAGGTGGAGGCGTTGTCAGGACGGGCAAGGGCTTCCCGGGGGCTGCAACATGGAGCTGTGGGCAGCACACTCCTCCCGCCTCCAGGAACGGCCTTCCTGCCTCATCCCCCAGACCTCCTGCCCCCATGGCCCTTCCCACTTTCCCTTGGCCCCCATGGCCCAAGCTGGGTTTCCTGGTGTTCTTGAGGTCCCTGCACGGGCACCATTCCAGCTTCACGCAGTCGGCCGGGCATCCTGCACTGGCGAGGGGACCTTGGTGCTGGTCGCGGTGGAGGAAGGCATGGAGCCCTGGTTGAGATGTGGGCTGACCGCTGCTGACCCCCAGGCCGTTCTCACTCCTCTACCAGGAACCCCGGGTCAGGGGGTAGTGGGTAGCAAGTATAAAAACTGCTAGAAAAATCCCTTTGCTTCATAAGGAGGGGGATCATCAGTCTAAGCAAATGAAAAAGAAACTCAAATTCTGTCTTAAAAAACAAAGCAAGACACCAGAGCAAGCCTTTGGTTCATGTGGGTGAACGGACTCCGCCATCCCTGGTAGAAACAGACTGTTTCTTCCCAGACCCTGAAGCCTGCCTGTGGGCCCTGAGGCCTCACATCAAACTCCAGGGGGTGCTCCATGTGGGTACCAAGCTCTAGGGGCCAGCCTGGCATCCCCCCGACCTCTCAGGGGCTCTGGAGTCTTCCTTAGGGACCCCAGATTGGAGAGAGGCTGCCGTCCTGCTGACCTCTCCAGGAAGGGCCCCGGGAGAGGCGTCTCTCCGGAGGCGTCCAGAGCTGGCTCAAACACTGGCCAAGGCAGGCGGTGGGACCCTGGGCCCATGGCTCCTTTCTTGGAGGGTTTTGAAAGAAAATAAAATAGGGGAAAGAAAATCCAGGCTGCAGGGCTTGGCCACCGCTGCCGTGTGGCTTCGCCCGATTAGCATGGTCTCCGTGAGGACTTTGGTTCGGGTTTGCGGTGTTATTGCCCTGTTATCTGCGTGGTTGGTGGTATCGCTGTACACAGATTTGCACCGTGGTGTTCTCTGAGGGAGCAGAAAAGGGGCCCCTCCATTGTTCCCGAGGCACTTGCTCCTGCGACCAGCACCTTCCATCTGTTTTCCTTTTTCCTTCCTCCCGATACAGCAGCGTTGCCGCGTCTCACCCGGAGGAGGGAGGGCCGCAGGCTCCCAGCACGGCCGCCGGCCTCGCCTTCCCCGCTCCTGAAAAATGAGATCATTTCAAACAGCGCCGTTTTCCACTTTGCAAAATGTGCTTGCGTTTGGGGGAGCAAATGTTTCACCTTTTATTTAAATAAAATCTAGGTGGTTGCAAGGCTTCGGGGATTCAGTGAGAGACCAGCCTGGCCTCAGCTCAGGGACGCAGCTCATTTTGCTTTTCCTTTCCCTGACCCTCCAGAGCAGCAGGCACCCCTGCGTTACCCTTGTCTTCCTCTTCAGAGCTGCTCGGTATAATGGATTTCTTTAAATTAATAATGCGTAGAAGGAGATTTACAACACATTGCTAAAATATTGTCTTTGCCTTTTATTCATGCATTTGTCACTGTGGTCTCTAATCGAGGTGCTCAGAGAAGGGATAAATAATGAAGAGAGAAAACAGCTCTGTCATAATCCAGGACCATTTGCAAATTCATCACCGATATTCTTGGGGAAGGAAAGACAGAGGAGATGACAAATATCCCACCTCGCTAATATATCTCATTGATTTCCTCTCCCATTTATTTAGATAACCTACTTTGAGCTGTGATAGAATGAGGGTCCCGGGCTGCTCTGAGCAACAGATGGGGCTGTCTGCAGGGCTCCCGGGCAGCAGGACAGTTTCCACGTGTTTGATGGTGGCCACTTTGAGTGTTAATTGTGATCGGTTTGATTTTAGGTGACTTTGGGGGAAATGATTCTTGGAGGGAAATGGTCAAAGATGATTTCTACAGCAAATCCTCTCTCTGTCTGCGGAGGAAAAAGTAGCCATTGCTTCTATTTTTATGGCTGGATTTAAGTCAATGCCTATCCTTAAGAAGAAGGATGGACCCAAAGCCAAATATATACCCCCAAAAGAAGGACAAAATGGTTTTCTAGTTTGGAGGGATTTTGTTTGCTGTCACCCCTCCTCCTGGTAGAGGCAGGAGCTATGCATTTGGAGGTCTCCCTCTCTCTCTCTAGATGATTTTTAACTGACAGGAACTGGGAAGGAGGGAAACAAATCTGCTTTGGGAATTTTTTCTCCAGACCAGAGAAGGTTGGACCCGTTCAGAGAAGCCTCCGTCCTTCAGCTCCAGGTCAGGCTCACCACCCAGCCCCTGCCTGGCTCAAGCAGTGGCCACAGCTCAAAGCCAGAGTCCCAGGGCCCACATGGGCTTTTGCTTTTAGCTCTTCGAGGGGGGAAGCAGAGGAAGTGGCTTCTGTCTGAGCCTCTGCACCAACCGTGTGGCCTGAGAGAAGCAGGTGGGGGCGTCAGCTCTGGGGCGGCCTCCAGCTGCCTCGGTGGGGACACGGGGTCTCCCAGCGTGTCAGGACGGAGGGTGCTGTAGGACTATGGAGTTAGCGTGTGGCGCAAGCTGTAAGCCAGTGAGTGTCTGGTTAGAGGCTGGGCTGGGGCTAAGCACGAGGGCCAAGAGGTGACCACCGGCCAGAACCAGCCGTGGCTGCCCAGTCACCCAGATGGTGGTCCCAGGGCAGGGAGTGTTAGCACCTGCCGGGCTCAGCCTGGGCGGCTCACAGGGCGGGACCTGGAGAAGGAGGGCCGCTCGGCAACCGCTGAGCCGGCGCAAGAGCTCAGGCCCTCAGGGAGCGTGGCCAGATCCGGCAGATGAAATCCAGGACACCCAGTTCAATTTGAATTTCAGATACACAGCACACAAGTACGTCCCAAACACAGCCTGCATTTTGTTGTGTTTACCGCATTTATTCTATTGATTGACTGAATTTACAGCATTTGATCTGGGGACCTGCCCCCAGGCTCCCAGGCCTTTTGCGATCCCATTTAAAAAAAAAAAAAAACACCTTTGTGGGGGCTGGGGGTTGATTGTGTCTTGAAAACAGACATGGGCCAGATCCAGTTGTTTGGTAGGATAAGGTCTTTATGGGCAGAAAAGAGATGATAGATGAGAAAGAAAAGAGACTGTAGGTTACAGAGAAGTCCTGGGTGGGGAATTACAGGGAAAGTGGACCTGTCAGGCCTGTTCATGGACAGTATGGTGGGGCCTGAACAGACTTCCCCAGAAAGTTCCCAGATTCGCACCTGCTGGACCGGGAGGCGTCTCAGCAAATACCCACAGGAGGCTGTGTTTGGCCACTAGCGGAGATGGCCCCAGAGACAACACCCAGATGGACAGAGCTCGTCGGTTGGCTGAGGCTGGGGATGTGTCCAGGGTCACCGAGGCCATCTGGCCTCCCCCAGCACCCCCGGGCTGGATGCTTTAGCCTCAGCACCAACAATGCCATCTTCCTCCCACTTAAACCTCTCTTTTGACAGAGGACAGATATATTATGAAAATTACAGAATAATTACAAATGATAAAAACAATGACTGCTCATTGCAGAAAATACAGAAACAGATTTTGAAATGGAAAACCTTGCCTCTCCTCATCTCGAGATAATATCTGGTATACTTTTTCAGTCCTGTGCATGCATCATATAGATAGACACACATAAATGATTTCTGGTGTGGAATACCTGATACACGGTTGTGCCCGTTCTGTATTGGCAAACACACCCGCTTGCCACCATCCCCGTAACGGGATAGTGATCCTCTCTCATTTGGCCGAGTCACGCTCTCCATCAACAGACCTCTGGGCATTCTAGAGGCACACTGCGAAGGGGAAAAGGGCCTGACCTCAAGGGGGTTGCTTTCCCAAAAGGGAAGCCAGGCTCAGCTGAATTTTAAAACTTGTCTTCTGCTGAAAATGTACTGTGAGCATTTACATCTGAGGTATTTAAATTTTCATTTAAAATTTAAATGTAATTAAATTTAAAATAATTTTAAAACAAAATAAAAATCTAATTAAAACATTTTTAAAACCTATTTTCTCGCCTATACCTAAGTCACTGATATTTCAATATTTTTGCTGAGTCATTTGAATCTTAAAATTCAATTTTGTTCTCATGGCGAGAAGGCACGATGACTTTACAATCTCATCGCCATGGGCTCAACCAGCTGTTATGGGGGGAAAAGAGGAGACTGAGCTGATGGGTTTGTTGGAGATTTTTCTTTTTCTTTTTTCTCTCTTTCTTTCTCTTTCTCTTTCTTTCTTTTTTTCTCTGTCTTTCTTCCTTTTCTTTCTTCCCTTTCTTCCCTTTCTTTCTTTCTTTTCTTTCCTTCTTTTTTTTTTTTTTTTGAGACAGAGTCTTGCTCTGTTGCCCAGGCTGGAGTACAGTGGCCTGATCTCAGCTCACTACAACCCCCGCCTCCTGGGTTCAAGCAATTCTCCCTGCCCCAGCCTCCCGAGTAGCTGGAACTACAGGCGCCTGCCACCACATCTGGCTAAGTTTTGTAGTTTTTAGTAGAGACGGGGTTTCCCCCATGTTGGCCAGGCTGGTCTCGAACTCCTGACCTCAGGTGATCCACCCGCCTTGGCCTCCCAAATGCTGGGATTGCAGGTGTGGCCACCATGCCAGGCCAAGATTTTTCTTTAGGAAGTATGGAAAGTGAGCCCCTGATTGGTATTCCGCCAGGGACAGCCTTGAGTCCTTGGGCTGGGGGACCCTGAAGCAGACAGGGAGGCTGGAGGTACACAGGGCGGCATGAGAACCGAAGCCAGATGCCTGTCCTGGCACCTGAGCTGTGTGTTACCGGCGCAGCACCAGGCCACTTGCAGAAGCACTGCTGCATTCGCCAGCAAGGGCCGCCATCACGATGCGCCTCGCAGACCGCAGGGCTTAAGCAACAGGAACTTACCTCCACCATCTGGAGGTGGGAGGCCCAAAGGCACGGTGTCAGCAGGCTGGCTTCTCCCGAGGCCTCTCTCCTTGGCTCGTAGATGGCATCTCCTTCTGGTGTCCTCACAGGGCCTTCCCGCTGTGTGTCTGTGTCCTCATCTCCTCTTCATACAAGGACACCAGTCAGATTGGATCAGGGCCTACCCTAGTGACCTCACTTTTCCTTATGACCCCTTTAAAGACCTCATCTCCAAATACGGTCCCATTCTGATATCCTGGGGATTGAGACTTCAAGGTATGAATTTGGGAGGACACAGTCTGCCCACATGGGTGGGTGGTGGGCCAGTGTGTGGGAGGAACAAGTTGAGTTGGAGTCCAGGTGGCCTGATCCGGACACTGTCCTGGGACAGGTTTTGTCAAGGTCTAACACTTGCTAAGAGGTTAGTAGGGGTACCTGGTACTGCCCAGAGGGACCACGAGAGGCACCTACCCCATTGAAGTGGGCTCAGGCGAAAGGAGTGTCCAGACTCAGAGTGCCAGAGAAAATACAGGACACCCAGTAAACTTTACCTTTCAGATCAACCACAAATACTTTTATAGTATAAGCATGTCCCAAATATTTCATGGGACATACTTACGCTAAAAAAATCATCCACCGCGTATCTGAAATGCAAAACTAACTTGGTGTTCTGTATTTTTATTTCCTAACCCAGCTGTGTTGGGCTGAGATTCACACACTCAGTGTCAGGCAGGAGTTCATGGGGGGCACCAGCCATGGGCAGCCGGGCGTTTCTGAGCTCCTGCAGCCAGAGGCCTTGCCCTTGGCACACAGAGCTGGGTGGGCCCTGTGGGGACCAGCCCCTGGGGATCCCCGGTGAGGCCGCGGTTCCTGCCCTGGTGTCGATTGAATGGGCTGGGCAGGCAGGATGTGTTGGAGGGAGGATGTGCCGTTGGCTGGTGTGGGAGCATTTGCGCGTCCAGTATGACCACCTGAGACCCCACACCTGGTGTGCTGGGTCCCTGGTGCTCAGCAAGTCTCAGTCCCTGGCTGGGGGGGGGGGCTTTGGCCTGAGCTGCCACATCATCCTCATTGATGAACTCACCAGGCATTCCTGGGTGCCACCGTGACATTGTGGAGCACAGGAAGGACAAGGACCCTCACAGAGTGTCCTCCTGCCTTGTCCAGGGTAAGGGCGACACAAGGGGATGGGACAGGGAATGGCTTGGGTCACAGAGAACAAAACAGTCTCCTCTTTACTGCCCACGAGGTGCAGGGGAGGCCTCTGGACATGGTCTGGGTGAGAAGGGCCATCTGGGTCCCTGCCCTAGAGCCCCGTCTGGGGCTGACATCAAGACCCTGATGATGACGGTGACCCTTGGCTCAAGACAGCTTTGCCTCAGGTGCTGTGCAGTGGGCATTGCAAGAATGGGCCCATTTACTTCTCCCGGCTTCATGGGCGGGGCACTGTTGCCACCTGCACTTCCAGACGGGGTAGCTGGGCTCAGAGAGGTCAAGCACCTTGTCCAAGGCCACACAGCCAGCAAGAGGCTGAGCCTGGGTGTGAGCCCTGAGCTGTTTTTCGGGCAGGATGCAGCCGGTGACTTTTGTTTCTTTATTTTCCCCTACTCCCTTGACAATGCTGCCCGTCTATTCGGAGACCCTGAAGTGGGGGGAAAAGGCAGAGACTGGTAACCCCCACCTCCACCAAACCCGCAGGCAGGAGCCGAGAGGGGACGTTTTGCCGCCCCCACTCACTGCCCCAGCCCTTTCCTCTCCCGAGAAAGATGGGGCTCGGCCGAGGACAGCTGACAGGTGAGGGAGGCGAGCAGGAAGGAGCCAGCGCGGAAAGTTCCGGCAGAACAGGCAGTTTTCAAAGTTTCTCAAAAGACGGCGAAGGAGCGCTTCGGCTCTCACCAGCAAACACACACACACAACACGCTCGAAAGTGCTCAGGGAAAAGTTTATTGGAAACTTGGCCCCAGAGCCGGGGAGGGTTCTTTGTTTGCCGGTCACAGCCACACCAAGTACAAACCGAGGTGGTTTCCCACATCTTGTCAAAGGACGGCATTTCCTCTCTCCTTTCTCCTCAAGCTGATTAGCGGGTCGGGCAATGGCGTGAGGAGATGCTGGGGGTAGGAAAATGGGGGTCATTTTGGAAAACCTCTTTGTGGATGGGTCGGGAATGGGGAGAAAATGAATAGTTATAAGCTCATTTCCATAGAAACTGTCTCATTATCATGCTGGCTGCCCGCTGGACCAGGCAGGGCTTCTTGCCAGCACCAGCTCCACAATTAAATGTCCCCTGCCCGCCCGGCGCGGAGAGGCCGGTCAGCAGAGAGGGCTCCAGCCCCAGCAGGCCCGGCCGCGGGAGCCTCGAGATTCTTTTTCTTGAAATACCAGAGATTGTGGAGGGATTTTTGCGGCACCTGAACAGTCCTAAGCAGGCCCATGCCAGCGGCGTCCCAGCTCCTGGGTGCAGGATCTGGTGCGCCTGTCTCCATGAGGATTTGGACCACGTTCGGCGGAGCAGGTCTCCCAGGCTTCCCTAAAGATGTTTAACAAAAGCAGTGGAGATGATTGGGTTTGGAGTCGCTTCCTGGGCAGAGCTGCTCGTGTTCGGGCAGCGCTCAGGGCACTCGGTTGGACGTCGCCAGGGCGGCTCGGCCCCTCCACGTGGGGCCTCCACACCACCTCTCAGGGGCTGCCACCCCTTCCCGTCCCCATAGACCCCAAGAACCCAAAACCACACATGGGCTAATTGTGGTAAAATATACAAATGTAATCTTTGTCATTTTAACCACCCGTGAGTGTGGCATTAGGTGGCATTCAATATGCCTGGGCCACTGTGGAACCATCACCCCTCTCTGTGCCCAGGATTTTCCCATCACCCCCCAGGAAAACCCCGTGCCCGGTAAATAGTGACTCTGCGTCCCTCCTCCTGAGTCCCGGGACTTTCTCATCACCCGCCACAGAAACTCCGTGCCCGGTAAACAGTGACTCTGCCTCCCTCCTCCCGCAGCCGCAAAGCCTCGGTTCCACTTTCTTTCCCTGTGGATAGGCCGGCTTGTGTGTTGAAGATGGAAAAGCTCATCCCCGGGAAGCAAGCATACTCCCAACTCCCGAGAGAGCTGCAGCAGGCCCAGCAGAGCCCACTCCTGCCCCTCCCCCCCGGCCGAGGTCGCAGGCCTATGAAGGTCGTCATTACGGATTTATTAACCCCCTTTCCCTGGCTTTGTGAGAGGCCTGGTCTGGAAAATGACCATGCTCCCAGGAAGTGAATCATTTAGGATTGACAGCGGCGAGCCCGTGCGCCGATGGAGGTGAATCAGGGAGCAGATGAGTGGTGTGGAAAACGCGGAGCCAGGCTCGGTCGGCAGCCATGCCCCCTCCTTCACCCTCCAGTCCTCCTGTGTGGCAGCGACCTGATGACGCCTGTGTGACCATCGAAGCCACACAGGCAGCCGGAGAGGTCAAGGGTCCAGGGTCAAAGCGGCACCGCCGCAGGAGTGGTGTCAGAGCCCCCAGGTCTAGAGGGCTTTGGGAGAGGGGATGTGCGCAGAAGCCCCTGGCATGGCCCCCTTCTAGCGGGTCAGTCAGCACAACCATCAAGTTCCAAGCTCAGATTCAGGTGCAGGACACAGATCTCCAAGGCGTGCACAGCCGGAGGCCTGAGTGAGCACCTCTGACTGTCCAGCCCAGAGTAGGTGTTGAGTAAGAGCGGTCAAGCAGTGCCAGCTGGTAAAACCCACGCGGCGTTAGCTCCCTGGGGAGGTCCTAACCGGGTACCCCAGCCTGAGTGGCTGAAACAACAGATACTTCTCCTCCCACGGTCCTCAGGGCCAGAAGTCTGGGATCAGCTGTGGGTGGGGCGGTCCTTTGGAGGCTCTGAGAACCCTTGTCCCGGCCTCCTTCTGGCTCCCTGGGGCTGCCGGCATCTTTGGCGTTCCCTAGTTTGTAGGAGCATCGCCCAGCCTCTGCCTCTGTGTGCATGTCATATTCTACCCCGTGCGTGTTCACGTCCAGAGCCGTGTTTTATCAGGACACGGTCATTTGGATAAGAGAGCCACCCCCAGCAAGGTGAGCTATCTTAACCCATCGCATCCGTGATGACCCTTCTTCCAAATAATGGCCGCTGGGACTGCAACCTACGAATACGGATAGCCCCACTTCATCTCCCATGGCCCCCTCTTCCCAAGGGAGCCCTAGGGCCCAGGGGACGCAGCTGCCACCAAGGCCCTGCTGGAATGTTCCCTGACCCTCATCCAGCCAGCCACCCCTTCCCTCTAAAGCAGGTTGTTCTGAATCTGGGACACTGGCCCGCTGCGCCCTGAAGCCTGTGTCGTCCATCAACTTCCAGAGGCCGCCGCTTCGTGAATTACACACCATGCAAACGTCCGGCCAGCGGCTTAAGTATAAAGCGTGAGAAACACAGGAGATCATTCCGTGTTCGTGGTTTTGTAAGGTTTGAAAAGCGATTTAAAATAATTTTAGGTTGTCCTGGGGTTGGCGAACAGTGTAATAGGCAATTTGAGAAGGGAAAGTTTTTAAACTGAAAGGTTTTGCCTCCTTGTTTCTAATTTTTAGAAACATGATGGATGTCAGCCGTGAGGTTGGGCCGACAGCTTCTGGGAACGATTTCCCAGCTCGCTCGGACCCAGGCGGGGGACCCTGCCGGGAGGGCACCGAGGGCCATGGCCACATGCAGAAAGAGGACGGCTTCCAGTCTTCAAATTGGAAACCTGCACCCGGCCTCCCTTGGCTAACCTCAATCCCATAAGCAATCCGAAGGCATTGCTGAGCGGACAGAAAACTTTCCCGGTGTGTAGCCCGCTCGGTGTCTCTGGAAACCATGGTCGGAGGCGTGAGGGATTGCTCACTAAACGCGGACGGCAGGCGAGGGGCTAGGAGGCGGCGTGGTCGAGTGAGGTGACCTGCGAGGGAAATGAGGTCATGGTCCCGCGTGATCATGGGGTCAGGCGTCCCGGCAGCAGTGCAGGGGAGGGGCTGTGTTTGCGAGGGGAGGCTGTTGGGAAATGGGGGTCGCAGTGCTCCACCCACCACCCAGCCCGCCTCCGTTCTCTGCTGGCCCCAGCTCCTTGGGAGATGCAGGTGGGAAGGCCGTTGCCACCGTGGGGAATCAGATGTGCCCCGTGCTTGTTCCCCAGAGGCGCAAGCCCTGACCTCCGCCCTGCACAGGCCTCCTGCCACCCTGGGGATCAGCCGTGTTCCAATGGTAGGCTGGCGCCTCTCTGTGCCAAGTGACATGGTGCTTGGGGAGATGCCTGGGCATGGCCTGGTGGGCCAGTCACAGGAGCTCCGGGCCCCCCTCTGCCTGGCCCTTCATGCAGGGACTCAGCAGGCAGGCAGTCTTCTGGTGTGAGCGCCCGTGGGCTCAGGAGTGGGGCTTACCTAGGCCCAGGGACAGGGACTTACCTGGCCTCAGGGGCATGGACTCACCTGGGCTCAGGGACAGTGACTTACCTGGGCTCAGGGACAGGGATGCACTTGGCCTTAGGGGCATGGACTCACCTGGGCTCAGGGACAGGGTTGCACTTGGCCTCAGGGGCATGGACTCACCTGGGCTCAGGGACGGTGACTCACCTGGGCTCAGAGACAGGGACTCACCGACAGGGACTCACCAGGGCTTAGGGACAGTGACTCACCTGGGCTCACGACAGCAACTCACCTGGGCTCAGGGACAGGGACTCACCTGGGCTCAGGGACAGTGACTCACCTGGGCTCAGTAACGGAGGCCTCACCTTTTTTTTCTCCCAGTGACCACACCATTCCGTTGTGGACCCAACAAGGTGCATGGTGAACAAGTGCTTGGGAAGGGGCTCCCTGGGTCATGTCGGGGGCCCGGGATGGCGGGCGAGCCCCTCCTAGCCCCTGGTCTTTCCTGTTCCTGGGTCTGAGTGGCGCATGGGAACCTCACCTTGCTTTCCGTTTGGCTGAAATTCATTAACTGCCAGGAAATCATGGATTTCCAAGCCTGGCTTTTTCCATAGCCTTTTGCTTAGCAGAGAAAATCAAATGGATGCAAGCGAATAATGAGAAACAGCTCCCGAAGAGCTTTGCTCAAACACGGGGCTGTCTGGTGGTGGGCGTTCTGCGGAGGCAACTCCGATGCCCACGAGGGGTCCCTGCCAGGTGCCACAGGCCAGGCGTCTGACCGTGGGGAACCCTCGGAGGTTTTCCACAGTGAGTGTGGACAATTCTAGCAAGGAGAGCCAAACGCTGAGGCGCGTCCGGGCGAGGCTCACACGTGCTGCCAGGTGACAAACTGCTTTTGCTAAGCCCACTTGGTTTGGCGGCTCCCTTTAAATGAGGCCTTCTCAGGAATACAACCCCAGGGAACACATTTCACTGGCCTCAAAAGAGAAAGTGCTCACGAAGGGGACAGTCCCTCGCATCGCCAGTAACCGTAACCGCGGCCTCTTCTCATCTGCACACTGGCCCTGGCTCCCTGACCCACAAGGTTGAACAGAATGCCCACCTCCCATCACCCAGGGATGACGGCTGGAAAGGGAACCACAGCGCGGCCTGGGGCCCGGCCCCAGGTGGGGAGAAGCCAGAGGACTCACTCGGGTGAGGTTCTTTGCCTCCCTGAGTGGCCCCATGGTTCTCACCGGTAAACTGGAGTTGCCATGAAGCTCACTGTGTCGGGCGCTGGCCGTGCACCCTGGTTCAATTGCTCTGTCCTCACGGCGGCCTACGAAGCAGGTGCTGTTGTTCTCCTGCTGCATAGATGCTGCTACAAGACCCAGAGACCTCAAGGCACTTGCTCGAGTACGCACGGTGGACACTGTCCAGTAAGGCTGAACACGCACCCTCCAACTGCCCTCTATCCCCAGAAGGACTCCCAGGGAGATGCAGGGAGCGAACACAGGGACGATCTGGATTGCACCTGGCAGGGAAGGCTCAGCTGGTGCTGGTCTACATGGCTACTACTACTACCACCAGGGAGCCCGAGAAAGCGATTTTTCCAACAATATGATCAAGAGAAAAATAGAGGAGGAGGAGTCAGGGTGAAGGCCCCTGTCCCTCCCAGGCCTTCAGCCTGTACACAAAGCCCAGCAGTTGCCCTTTACGTGAGAGGAATTTCTGAAAACGACCCCGTTAAAAGCCATTCCGGAAATCCGTCATCCGCAGAACTCAAAGCTGCTCCCAGTTTTCTGGGAATTCAGGCCTGCGTGGGAGAGCCTCAGGGTTAGGGACAAGAGGGCCTGGTGGCTAGGGGCTGGAGGAGGTCCCCGTGCTTGTCACCGGGGGTCACATTCGCGCTCATGTGCAGCCGGGGCAAAGGGCCTCCCACTCATGAATCCTGCCACAGGTGAAGAAGGCGCCAACCCGGAGCCTCCTCCCAGCGCCTCTGTGACATTGCCCCCTGCTCCTGCCATCCTCCCACCCCACCCCTGCCTCCCAGCGCCTCTGTGGCATCTCCCCCACTCCTGCCATCCTCCCGCCCCACCCCTGCCTCCCAGCGCCTCTGTGGCATCACCCCCGCTCCCGCGCAGCCATCCTCCTGCCCCACCCCTGCCTGGTTTTCTGGAACCCCTGGAACCAGCATCACACAAGTGAGCAAGTGGCTCTTTCCAATCTTACAACCCCCGCGGTGGAAGGAACAGGTGGAAAGATTGTTGAGACTTGTAAATTAGTTGCTAATGAGGAAAATCAGGAAATTTGCTGAGGCATAAAAAATGAGAAGTCCGGAGAAAGAAGACAAATGGACCCGCAGCTATTCCCGCCCCACCCCCGCCCCTCGTCCTTTCATACCCTGGTTTAGATCAGACCGAAATACAGATCTGATGCCTAAGTTAATGCAAAGAAATTGCTTTAAAATATAAAGGTGATTAATTGGATTAATGTGCAAAAAATGGTTAAAGTATGTCAGGGAATGAGGAGGGAGTGGGGGCCCGTGTTTCCCGGGCCACCTGCCACCTGCCCGGCCCATGGAAAGTGCTCTGCCAACATCATTTCCCGGAATGCTCAGAAGGACCCTGCCAGGTGGCCACTGTCGTTCCACTTCTGCAGATGAGAAGCTCTGGCCTACCGAGCCTACTCCTGGAGCCAGGTGGTTGCTGCCCACACCCCCTCCCACCTGAGCTGACCCCTGTGGCCACGCCCAGGGTGCAGGTTCAGGACCAGTGCAAGGGGACATGGGGCTGTAACCTGTAGGCTGATGAGTCCAACAGAAGCATCCCCACCCCTGTAAGAGGGACGTCCTGAGACCCTGTGCTGTGCTGCTGCTGCGGTCTCCAGCCTCTACTTGGAAGGCTTGTGACAAGTGTGGTGTGTGGCCCTGGACACTTTCTGAGCCTTAGCTGGCCCTGATGCTAAATGGGCCCATGGAGGTATTGTGTGGATTTTCTACTGTTTCTTTTCAACAAAACCCATGGTTTGGAACCTCGGGAAGAAACAAACCTCATAAAAATGTGATTCCTAAGGCCCTTCCATCCGGCCCCCACCACCCTGAATCCCTAGGATTAGAAAACACTCCTGAGGCTGACCCAGAGCTCAGGGAAACACCCTACGGTTGCCATGGGAGCCCCGTCCCTAGCGACTCTCCTCAGGGCCGGGGTTGGAAGATACCACACAGGGGTGGGAGTGCAGGCCGAGGGGCTCGTTGGCCCGGGGTTTGAGCCCCACCCCTCTCCCGTGCACAGCCTGGGGCATGTCCTGGCTTCTCTGTGCCTCAGTTTCCTGATCCATAAAATGGAGATAATAACAGGCCAGGCCCCGGGGTTGTTGCTGAGGGGCAGAGTATCCCTGTCACCTCCTCAACAAAGAGGCTGACAGAGGAAAACAAACGATTAAAGAAAAAAAAACAGAGCCCGCCCCCCACGGGCCCCCCAACACCCGCAAGGGCCTGCACCACTTCCACCGTCTCTGGCTCCTGTACGCCATCAGGATCTTGAAGGGGCAGGTGGGGAAGGGCCGGGCTCCCCCGCAGCCCCTGGTTCCCCCCGAGCCTCGGGCCCTCTCCCCTGGCTGCCGTGTCCACAGGCCGCGCTCGGGTCAGTGGCGAGCTAACGCCTTTGTCAGGGTGATTAATAGCGGGGGGACTGTCGTTAATTCACTGCCTAATGACCGCGGCCTGCGCGCTCTGAGTAATCGGGTGATGTATGTGGACCGCGCGCACCTCGTGGCAGAGGTGAAAATCATTTCGACAAGTCAAATATTGTCACAGGGAACAAATGGCTCTCCCTGTTAATAAAAATTAATGAATTTTTTTTTCTTTCTTTCTTTTTTCCTCGCCGCTGGCCTGCTAAATGAATCTGAGGGCGTGGACGGGCTGGGAAGGGTTAAGTTCTTGATTCCGTGGTTAAAACTATGAACGTCTTCATCAGGGCGAGTACGGCCAGGGGTCCAGGGTGGCCCTGCACCTGCAGCCTGGCTGCTTCCCCCAGGAGTGCCTACAGGCCCTTCCGGGGTGGGGGTGCAGAGAACCCCCACCCCAGGCCTGAAGGGGTGAGGCTTCCAGAGAGGGGCTGCAGCTGTCCCAGGCTCTCTGGCCCTGAGGGTGATGGGGGCACCTTCAGGCTGCTCTCCCCACCCCTCCACTGCAGCCCCATCACCATGTGGGTGGGAATTAGGGAGCAGAGCCGAGTGGATTAGGACCAGGTGCTGGGCAATGAGTTTATCCAGGGAGGGTCCTCCTCGCCCCGAGAGCCGGAGCCCAAGGTGGCACCAGTTTCCCTAGGAGCATCTGGGTGGCCCCCAGACCCTGCCCTGGCTGCGAGGGGCGGGGAGTCAGGCCTCAAAGGCCTCAGCCTCCGCAGCTCCCCACCCCCACTCTGGTGGGAGGCCAGGCCAGGGCAGTGAGCCAGCCCGCCTCTGTGCCCAGAGGAGGCGGGGCCCGGGGGAGCAGGGGAAGGGAGGGCCTGCACCCACCATTGGCAACAAAGCTGTCCTGGCCGCTCCCGTCACTAGGGCTGGAGGCACACGGACATGGACACTGCCCTCCCCACCCCATGATGCAAACCCCCAGTTTTCATCCCAGCAGCCAGGGCTGTCGGGAGCCCATGGTCTTCTCTGTCTGCAGCAGCCACGGTGGAGGCAGGCCACCGGGGAAACGTGTGTTTCAGCTCCCAGAGCTCAGGCTGATGGCACCAGCCCAAACGAGGCTGTCCTCCCCAGCCCGTCTTGGCTAGACAGCCCACACAGCCTCACTGCAGCCCCTAAGGGAAGCCTGGGACAGGGGCACCCCTGTCCCAGCGGGACCCCGCACCCCTCAGCGCCCCACGGAGACCTGCGCCTTCCAGACTGACAGTGCTCAGGGCCCTCTCTCCCTCTTGCGATTTTTATTTCGGGGCCACGTTTGTTTACTTGCGGCGTGACTTGCTCTGGCCTGTGCACGGCAGCCACAGGCCCAGTTGGTAGGAACTAAAGAGATAAATAAGTCTATAAATAGTTTGGTGGCGGTCGGCTGTTACGGCGCTTGCTCAGCATTTAACCCCTTGTTCCTCCTCCCCGCTGTCCGGGCAGAGCCAGGGAAAGGGAAGCAGAGAACAGAAATCTCCGAGTGTGTTTTCTTTTCTGAACGAGCCCTGGCTGAGTGCACTTTGTCCTCGGGTGGCCTGGCCTGCAGAGCCTCCTGCGAGGACCCTGGCCTTGATTGCAACCCCCTCCAAACCCTCAGTGCCGCAGGTGCTCTGGCAGCTGGCAGAGGCGGCCATCCCAGGGTCGCTGGCCATCCCTTCCTCTGCCCTCGGTATCCCACTTACAGCCTCCAAGTTTGCAGAAACACAGCTGTGTGTATTGGGGGGCCCTTCCCCAAATCTGCTCTGGCCACGAGCTGAGCTGGCTCCTGTCCTGCCCTCCTCGGGCTGGCAAGCCCAGGCCCCTTCTGGGTTCTAGTTGGCTCCATGGAACCTTTCCTTCCTCTTTCTGGAAGGACCCCAGGACTCCAGAACACCTAAGCACCTGGCTGAGCCTCCAGGAAGAGCCTGAGGAAGCCTCCGGGTGAGAGGTGACCCTTGTCTCTGTGGCCACCCGGGCCCTCCACCAGCCAGAACCTCTTGTCGCCCTGCTTGGATCAGGGGCCTCCCGAGCACAAAGTCCTGGAGCAGTGAGCCCAGCTCCAGGTGCAAGCCCCCCGGCCTCCGCGCCACCGGGGGAGCTGCGATCCAGTAGAACGGGGTCCCCGGTGCTGAAGGAGCATCCCTGGGCCCAGCGGGAGGCTGTGAGGTACTCAACGGCTCCACGATGTCCTTATGCTGCTGTGGGCCCTGCCGGCTGCCAAGCCAGCTGCCCTAGGTGTGGGGGCCACCTAGCAATCAGGGTGGAGAAGGAGTTGAGAACTGCATCACCCACTCACATGCAGGTGAGGGGCAGGGCATACGGCTCTGAACGTCCCCCACGGTCTTCTGGGTTGGATTCATGCCTGTTTCACAGAGGAGGAGGCTGAGGTCCAGAAGGTGGAAGTGGCTTTACCCCAGTCCCAAGGTACAGAGGCTGGAAGGAGACCCTGTCCTTGCCTATAGGAATGAGAGTCAACCAGGGTGGTGGGGGAAGTCAACCTTACCTGCTTTCCAGAGACCCCGAGATCTGGGCAGTGGGGCTGCTGACGGGAGCCTCGTTTCACTTGGGTGGAATAGCCTGGGTTTTGTTGATGCTAAGAGCACGCCGTAGATTCAGACGGCACACGCATGTTCACACGTGCTTCCCACAGTGGCGTGTGCTTCACTGTAGCTAAAATGTGGACACACCCAAGTGTCCATCCACAGATGAAGAGATAAGCCAAAGGCGGCACGCACATGCCTGGACTATTACTCAGCCCTCAAAAGGAAGGAAACGGCGACACACGCCACCACCTGGAGGAAACTTGAGGACATTGTGCTAAGCTAAGTAAGCCGGCTGTGAAAGGACAATAGTGTAGGATCCCACTTACGGGAGGTCCCTAGAGTTGTCACATGCATGGAGACGGAAAGTAGAATGGTGGGTGCCGGGGCTGGGGGAGGGGATGGAGAGTGTCTGTGGGGTAGACTTTCTCTCTGGGGAGATGCAGGAGTTCTGGAGATGGGTGGTGGTGACTGAAGGCAGCGCACAGCGTGAATGTGCTTAATGCCACTGAGCTGTGCGCTGAACAATGACTGGAATGATACATTTGATGTTACATGTATCTGCCCACAGTCTTTCTAGAAGCACGCTGTCACGATGCCAGATCTTAGCTCGTGGAGCTAGTGCTTGGAGCCAACACCGCCTGGTATTTGAGGGGTCCAGTGCATGCACAGTGAAGGGTTAAGGAGAGGCACCCCGCTCTGCTGCCGCCCAGATGCTGCTTAGCGCAGGGCCAGGGAGCCTCGGCTGTGATTCAGGAGGGAAACAGTGAGATTTGAGCAATCCGTGGCTACCTTGCTGCCCCCGGGGCTCAGGGAAGTGGTATATTAACCAAGGAATAAAGGAGAGGAAGAAAAAAGGCCAAATCACATCTCTCTGAAACAAAGAGGCTTTTTACCAGGAACAAGGCTTGATAAAAATTACAGTGGCATCGCGAGTCATTCAGCGCCTGCCCGGGGCGATGGAGGCGGCGAGGAAATACAGGATGCGGGGTCTGAAATGGGAACGCTGCTGTCCCCGGAGCATTGCACGGATAAATAATCGTCTTAGAATAATGCATCGGCTTTAAGCAGGGCCAGGTGGCCTGAGCTGCCTGACAGAGGCCTCCGTGGCCCTGTGTGAGGGCCAGATTCAGCTCGGCTGGTCAGGGGAGATTCCAGGGGCTGGGAGGGGCGTTCGCGGGCAGTGGCTTCGTGGACCCCAGTGGGACTTTGTGGTGGTCTGTGCAGCGCAGCCAGGCCCACCCGCCTGCCCCAGAGGCGTGGGCTGCGCAGAGGCTGGGGCTGTTTGCCCTTCCCCTTGGCAGCGGATGTGCTTCTCTCTGAGCTGCAGGCTGGCCCCTGGCGGGGTGAATGGCAGTCACGCATCCTCCAGGCTGTGATGGGGCTGAGGCTCCGTGCTCAGCGATGCGGCTCCTCTGGGTGGTTTATGCTCCTGGTGCAAAGCCTTTGTTCTTCCTCTGAGAGAAGGGGGCCAACAACCTGCTTCAGGGCACCAGGAGCACGTTACGGCCAGAGGGGCAGGCAAGGAGGGTCATGTGTTCTCGGCCGGGCCCGTGCTATGGTCGCTTTGGTCTTTGTGTGAGTGTCTTGGGTCTGCTTTAACAAAAGAGCACAAACTGGATGGACTGAAACAACCGAAGGGTGTGCTCCTACTCCGGAGGCCAGAGACACAAAGCCAGGCTGTGGACAGGGTCTTGTTCCCTCTGGCGGTCCTAGGGGAAGAGTCCCCGCTCACCTCTCCCAGCTTCTGGTGGCTCCAGGCATTCCTTGGCTCGGGGCAAATCCCTGCCTCTGTCGTCATATGGGTGTCACCTGGGCATGTCTCTGTGTCCTTCTCCTTGTCCTATAAGGACATCAGTCCCATTGAATTAGGGCCCTCCCTAGTGACCTCACCTGAACTTGATTACCACTATAAAGACCTTATTTCCGAATCAGGTCACATTCTGAGGCCTGGGGGTTAGGGCTTGAACGCACCTTTTGGGGTGACATCATTCAACTGGTTACACTCTTGGGAGCCGCCGGCCAGCCTGGGTGACAGTGGGGGCTGGTGGAGACTCCCTGAGTCAGAAGGACAGGGTCTGTGCTTGCCCGCTGTGTGACCTGGACCAGCCCTGGAGTGGGTCTCAATCTGCTTCCTTCATCTCTAAAGTGAAGGCAGCACTGTGGACTGTCCCTGCCTCCCTCCGTGTCTGCGACAAAGGCGAGTGTGTGTGAAGGTAGCCAGGCTGGGGGTTTGCATCTGGTCAGGATTGGGGAGACAAGGCAGGAAGCCCCACCTCTTTGCTGGGGAAATTTCTGTGCTTCGGTGGCTCCAAGAGGGCTGGGAGCCTGTCTCTGAGGTCAGGGCTCCGTCTTCCCAGGCTCTCCTGGGCCCTAATGACAATTCGGCTTCATCAGCCCTGCAGCTGGGGTTCAACGTTCCCCAGTCCCTGTGGGCCAGGTCCCGGGTGCAGGTTTGAGATAGAAACGGCGATTGATCATATTAATATTTAGCATGTTTGCAGAAACGGCTTTCTCAGTGCTATCAATCTGCTGTGTTAATAGCGGCCGCTTGGTTCTGGGCACAGACGCTCAGAAGGGGAATGCCAATGAGTCCCAGTGCCGCAGGGCAGCCGCGGCCCCGGGCTGGTCAGAAGGTGGGACCAGCGGCCAAGGCTCCTCCTAGCACCATTTCCTGGAGTTACGACAGCTTTGTTCTTGTCTCAAAGCCAAGATCCAGGGCGAGGGGAGAAGCTATTGCCTTTACCGCACAGTTTTAAAGACAGAAGAACGAGATAGAACTCCAGCAGTTCCCAAGTTTCTCTTTCTAGCAAACTGTTTTTGGGAAGGGGCCTTCAGGATGACCCTGCTGCTCCAGGAGCCCTCCCACTGAAGAGGGGCCTTCTGTTCACCAGGGTATACTCGGCAGAGATGTAGGTGTACAGAATCCTCTGTGAGGAATGGGAACACCCTATTTTTTCTCTAGAAGTTGCCTCCGTGCGTGCCTGCTCTCCCCGATCAGCTCTCCCACAACCACAGCCTGCCTGATGCGCCCGCCTCTCCCTCTCCCTGTTTTGTTCAGGGGGCAGGATGGCCCTTCACAGCTCATGGGGACTCATAGGCACCCAGTTGGGGGAACATTCTCCAGGTCTCTGACCCACTACACAGCACTCCTCCCTGCTTGGTTCTGAGAAGGAAAAGAGGAGCCAGAGGATGGGGCCCCATCAAGCCTCAGGTGGAAGCTGCAGTCCCGTGGAGCCAGGCACAGCTCCGGCCAAGTCCCAGAACTCAGACCTGCCCACCCGCCACATGGGTGCAGGGAGGGTGACAGCCGGTCAGCCCTGAAGAAGCAGCAGAGAAACCAGCCCTTTCTCCGAGGCAGGGCCTGGCTGAGAAAGCCCAGACGTTCCTCTCAGATGAGCCGATCAGGGTCAAGGGCAGAGAGGAGCCAGGGTTGTGTTAATGGAGCTTCACGGCTAGGGAAGGAAAGTCAGAAGTGGGAGTGAGGCTCCTGCCTTCTACCTCTTCTGTTGGAAACTGCCCTGGAAGTTGCCCTTACCCCATCCATCCATCTACTCACTCACCCATCCATCCATGCAGCCAGCCAGCCAGCCAGCCATCCCCTTATAAATCTATCCACCCATCCATCCCCTCATCCATCCATCCAACCATCCATCCATCCATCCACCCATTGATTCACCTACCCATCCATTCATCCATTCCTTCATTAACCCATCCATGCACTCATTCATCTATCCATCCATCCATCCATCCATCCATCCATCCATCCATCTATCCATCCATCCATTTACCCATCTATCCCCTCATCTATCCACCAAGCCATTCATCCACCTATCTATGCATTCATCCACCATCTGTCCATCCATCCATCCATCCATCCATCCATCCACCCATTGATTCACCTACCCATCCATTCATCCATTCATCCATTCGTTCATTAACCCATCCATGCACTCATTCATCTATCCATCCATCCATCCATCCATCCATCCATCCGTCCATCTATTCTTCCATCCATCCCTCCATCCATCCATCCCCTTATAAATCCATCCATCCATCCACCCCTTGATTCACCCACCCATCCATTCATCCATTCATTCATTAACACATCCATGCACTCATTCATCTATCCATTCTTCCTTCCTTCCGTCTAACCATCCATCCACCCATCTATCCACTCATCCATCCACCCATTCATTCACATACCCATTCATTCATTCATCCATCCATTAACCCATCCAGCACTCATCCATCCATTTTTCCTTCCATCCACTAATCCATCCATCCATCCCCTCATCCACCCGTTAACTCATCCATCCACTCATGTATCTATACACTTATCCATTCATCCACTTATCTATGTATTCATCCACCATCTTCCATTCATTCACCCATCCACCAACCCATCCATTCACTCATCCATCTATTCATCTATTCACCCATCCATCAATCTTCCCATCCATTCATAAATTCATCTACCCATCCACCCATCCATTCAGCTATTTATCTCTCCATCCATCTATCAAGCATCTATTCACACTCCCACCCATACCTCTTCTGCTGGACATGACGAAGGCCCTTACTGACTGCCAGGAAACTGTTTCAGGTGTTTTGTCATTGTAGGGAGAACACGGGGTCGTTAGAGTGGCGTTTGAGAAGCTTCGAAATCAAGACTGTTTGAACATCTCCCAGCTCGTTCCTGACTAGCTGTGTGGCATTGAGCAAGTTGCTCACTCTCTGAGCTTCACTTCTTTGATGTATAAACTGGGTGAGGTCACAACTCCACCTTCCCTCCAGGGCTGCTGCAAGAATGAGCTGGACCACAGTGCCGGCTGCATGCTCCGTGGCCCAGTCAATATCAGCAGCCGGCCAGTCCCCAGGAGAGCGAGCCAACGTCAGTGCTCTATTGTCTGATTAGAGGCTGATTGCTCCAAAGTTGCTCCTGGAATCATTCTAGAATCGAACAGCTATGTGGTCAACCAGGGACCATGTTTCCTCACAGTCTTGGAGTTGTGATGGAGGCGTTCTCTGTCCTGAAGTTTTGCCTCCCTTTGTAATTGCATTTATATGTTGGCCTGAACTGATCAGTAAGTTTAGATACTGTTTTGGATGGGCCAGGTGAGACTGAATGCAACCTCAGGCGTTCACATCTCGAGGTGGCCTTTGGGGAAGAGCTGCCTCGTGCTGGGTCCTGCCTCTTTCAGAGCAGGCCAGCCCAGCTCCTTGGAGCAGGAAGACCCTTCTGGCAGACACCAGGCCGCGGTGTCTTGCTGCCTCTGGGCAGGAGACTGAAGTTAAAAACAGACTTGCAAGGCTCGGCCAAGGCTGGGTTTTACAAGAATGACGGCCCGGTGTTTGGCGAGCTGGGGAGTGGATCCTCCCCCTGCCAGCGATATTAGGGGAGAAGATGAGGAGCATATGGCAATAAGACGGCAAGGGTTTGGTCCCCTCACACCCAATAAAAAAACGCCTTTCATGAGAGAAAGCAGTTGCAGGGGCAGCTTTAGACTTGAAGCTTTTGGAGGCCAGATCTACGCAGACAGGCGAGGGGCGTCTCGAACACAGTCCTTCTGAAATTCTTGGCGAATCTCCCCTCCCTCCTGCAGGCCTCCGTCTGCCTCCCTCACCTCCGCGCAGCCCCAAACCCAGAACCGAGCTCTGCGGAGAGGTGGTTCTTTAACAGCCACGTCTTCCTGGGAAGGCTTTGGATGGGAAAAGTGCTTTGCAGCCCAGCTGCTGTTCTCCCGGAGGCCGGGGCTCCTGGAGGCTGCCGCTTGCTTTTCTCCGCCTGGGTGGCAAATGTGTGTACTTAACTTGAAAAACCTCAGGGTCAATAAGGGTTTCAGTCCAGATTTTCAGGGTGATCTTCTCGACATTTTAGAAAAGCCTAGTTCCCTCTGTTAAACCCTGTTTCCCCCAGGATGCACCCTTGTCACTCAGCACTTCCCCATCTGTCCCCACCACCCACTTCCCAAACTCGAGGGCCCTGCTCCTTGAGGGCACCCCTCCTGGAGGCTTTGCTGAAGCACCGATTGCCTGCACACACCAGCCCCGCCCCAGGTCAGTGGGCCTGGGTGGACCCATGAATTACAGCTCTAGCAAGTCCCCAGGGGATGCAGAGGCTGCTGTCGGGGACTCCACTCAGACTCCTGAGCCACAGGAGCTAAAACCCACAGCCGGGTCCGCCCGACCTCTAAAACCTTCCGGTCCCACCTCGCTCTGAACACCTTGCCCAGCCCTTCCCCTGGGCTGGCCCTGGCCCTGTGGGTTTAGAGAAGGGGGTGACCCGATGCTGCACCTTTCACGGGCCTTGAGGCCTGATGTTACTGTCAGGGGCTTGGAGGAACTCAGACAAACCCCATCCAGGGCTCTCCCCAGTTTTGAAAGTGCCCCTATGGCGCCCACCACACATATTCTCTCTGCTCTGGACTTCTCTGCCTGATGGTTGTGGGGGACGTGTAGCCGATCCCAACCAAAATAAGAGGGCTCCGCCTGGACTAGGGTGAGGCAGAGAGGCTGGCAGGGCCAGGACTGGAGTCAGAGCGCTTGTGCCCCAGGGCATGGACAGGCTGGGTGTCAGGGGCAGGGAGCGTGGACTCAGGAGTGGGTGTGGTTCCAGCCCTCAGCCCCTCACTGGGGGATGACAGGCTCCTTCACCCCCTGTGCCTCTGTTTCCCCAGCTGTACAGTGGGCAGCTCCCCTGAGGGAGGAGCACACCCTCCTTCCAGAGCCACTCACTGCTTGGTCCACATGGCTGGATGCGGGCACCTGAGAGACTGTGACATCACATCCGTCCCAACACCTGGAAACAGGCTGAGAAACCTGCTGTGGGGTGGCAGACCCATCAGGCAGCATGAGGGAGAGAAAAGGGCCCCCGAGTGCCCACCCGGCTGCCAACCCGGCAGGCCCACGTGGCACCGTGGTGCAGATTGAAGGGGCCGCCCACTCTCAAGGCCGGGCACCTGCATCCTGGCACCTCGCTGGCCTCCGCCTTGCCCTGCTCACCAGGCACTAGCCTCCTTGGAGGGTGTGGAAGATTCCAAGGTGATCCGGCCCCGAGTGATCTCGTACAAGCTTTTCTGGTTAGAGAGACGGTTCCCAAAGCCCAGAGATCTGTGGCCTGAGTGTGGGCCACCCCTGCTTTCCCGGGTCCCTGTTCCTATCACGGTGGACCCTCCCCAGGCTGCCACCGGATTTGTTTGCTCCATCATGACAAAGACATTAACAAATGACAAGGTTCTTGGTGGTTTGCAGTGCAGAATCGTTATCCCTGGGCTTTCCAGTCCCTTCCGTCTCAGACTTTTGACCTTAGGTTTTCTGAAATGTGACATTTCAGGGAACTGCACAGCAAAGGGTTCCCTCGTGTTTCTCAGGTTGATCAGAAGCACCTACTGCCACCCTCCACAGTTATTTCTGTTGTTTCCATTTTTTGTTTTTTGTTTTTGTTTGTTTGCTTGTTTGTTTTAAGCAGCTCCTCCCACCCCCCAGGCCAAGACAAGGTATCTCGGAGCCGGGCAGGAATCATGAAGTATGTTCTGCCGTAAACTCACAGGCCTGAAGTAATCACACATCCACGAACACACAGGTGGAGTGAGGAACCGTAGATTTTTGGAGTGGGTGTTCTTTTCACTGAAATGTTCCTTGAAATCACGTGGCTGGGTGTGCAGTTGTAAGAAACGCCGCGTAGAGACCAGCCTGCCCTTGGCGCAGTTTCTCCGGGTGGGTCCCATCTTGGGCATCTCCAGGACCACATCTTGGCCCCATAGAGAGGTGCGCAGCTGGGTGGGACCGAGTCCCCACAGGGCCCGAGGGCCGCAGAAGTAAAGACCCAGGCCAGCATCAGGAGACCCCCAGGGAACCCGCATGGGGCCTAGACAAGGGCAGCCCGGGGCAGCCGAGTGCCATTCGCTGCCTTGCCCTTGAGGGAGGGAGGCCAGGGGGCCCGAACTTCAGCCCCTCACCCAGCAGACGGGAGACCCTTCCTCCTGAGGGGTTTCCAGACAGAACAGCCTTTCCCAACCCAGAGGCCGCATAGAGGCTGGGGTCAGCTGAGGTTGCCCTGGACACCTTTTCAGGTTCCCAACAGGGCCCTCTGCTTACACACGCAGTCTTACACACGGCCTTACACATGGTCTTACACACGCAGTCTTACACACGGTCTTACACGTGCAGTCTTACACACGGTCTTACACACGCAGTCTTACACACGGCCTTACACATGGTCTTACTCACGGTCTTACACACGCAGTCTTACACACGGTCTTACACATGCAGTCTTACACACGCAGTCTTACACACGGTCTTACACATGCAGTCTTACACACGGCCTTACACACGGTCTTACACACGCAGTCTTACGGTCGTACACACGGTCTTACACATGCAGCCTTACACATGGTCTTACACACGCAGTCTTACACATGGTCTTACACATGCAGTCTTACACACACAGTCTTACAGTCTTACACATGCAGTCTTACACACAGCCTTACACACGCAGTCTTACACACGGTCTTACACATGCAGTCTTACACACGCAGTCTTACACACGGTCTTACACACGCAGTCTTACACATGGTCTTACACATGCAGTCTTACACACGCAGTCTTACACACGCAGTCTTACACACGGTCTTACACATGCAGTCTTACACACGCAGTCTTACACACGGAGTCTTACACACGGTCTTACACATGCTTACACATGCAGTCTTACACCTGGTCTTACACATGCAGTCACATGCTTACACATGCGGTCACATGCTTACACACACGGTCTTACACATGCTTACACACGGATACGCATGGGATGCTCACATTCACACGCACTCTGGGGGCCACCCTTCCCTGCCAGCCGCCACACGGTGCCTCTTTCCTGCCCAGTGGGGCCTGCAGGCCTCATGGCTTCTCCTTAAAACCACATGATGAAGGAGGAAGCACAGCCAGGCAGATATACCGACTCCGAAAAACCCCCTTGTACTCCCTCTGGCCAAGAATCTAGGCTGAAATCTGCCCATCCCTGACACAGAGCCACTCGGCGCTTGGGCTGCGGGGAAGGGGTCGTCGTGTTGGTAATCCCCCTCTGAGGGCACTGCTCGCGTGGCCCTGGCAGGTGGACGGTGGTGAGGGATCCCCTGTTGGCTGTTGGGCTCCTGTCCTGGCCGGTTTAGCACAGTGGTCCTGATCTGTGGCCTCTTCTCTCGCTCTCTCCAGACCCCAAGACCCTGGCCATAGCTTTGCTTTCTAGATATGGGTCTCTTGGGAGATGGTGGGGGTGGCCTCTGTTCCAGGATCATTTCCTACAGCCTGGGTGAGGGGTGCAGAAGGCTCCCACTGTAAGGCTGAAATAGACGCAGCCCTAAACCAAGGGTTGTGGTGGAGCCCAGGGGCAGTGCGAGGGGCTGAGGTCACCGTGGGCTCCCGGCCAGCTCGGTCTCTGTCCCAGCCCGGGGCGGCAGCAGGGTTTCTTCACCTCCCTTACCTGTATTATGCGATCAAATGACGATCGCTCATACGTGTGTGTGACAAGACTCAAAGCAGGGCCTCTCCGTGAAGATCCCCAAGCACATAGACTCGGCTGGAACTGGCAGATCGGGAGGTGCTTCACGGCAGAAAGGGGTGGCCTTGGCCCCGACTCGGGGTCACTCAGCTCCCTTCCAGCCAAGTCCACCTCTTCCCTCCCGAGCTCCCTGCCTCCCCACTCCCCTCCTTGCTTTTATAATTCCACAGGTCTCCCCATAGAAATTCTAGAAATGATGGCCTCAGTACCCTGGAATGAGATCATGGCAAATCCCAAATAAAGGATGTCAGGTCTCCTGACAAGTCAGTCACACGCTGTTACCCAGCCTGCATCTCCAAAGTCATACATGATCCTGGCCCTGCACACTGACCTGCGAGAGAGTGCCTGCTGGAAATGCACACCCGTGTCACAGAGGCCTGGGTGGTAGGGTCTGGGGACCTCAGTGAAAAGATGCCCACGTCCAGAACAAGCCTGTCCAGCAGGGCAGAGGGTCGGGCAGCCTCCTGAACTTGCTGACCCTCTCGGGGGCATCCTGGCCGGAGCTCAGGGTGGAGAAGGGCTGACTCTGATCTCCCGGCTCCGGTTGTCCCGGGGACCCCAGAGAGCGAGTGATTTGTGCCTGGCCTGCTGGAACCTCTGCACAGGAGAGCGAGCGATTTGTGGGCCCAGGCCCTGCTGAAGGCTCCGTGCAGGCTTCCCGCTTTCTCCGGGCTTTAGGGCTGTTCTCTGCACCTCATTTTCTCAAAATGTTTTCTGCACACGAATTAGCCCTCCTCTCACCCACCCTTGAAAGAAGAGCTCCCTCTCCCCCAGCAACAGGGACAGCAAAATGAGACGGGTTTTTCCTGGAGGCTGTGGGCAATCGCTTAACCCCGTGACCGCCGGGGAAGGGAGGCCGGGGGCCCGATGCACAGACCTGCCTTTAATCAGCAGGAAACACTACCTTTCTCTCCTAAGCTGTTTGCTTGGCCAGTAAATTAAACATGCCCTTAAAGCGCTGATTTTCCTCCAGTGGGTCAGGGGTTTTGGGAAGTAGAATTCAAACAGAAAAAAGCCATGTTTTAAACGGAGCCCTGCAACGGATATGCACTTGATGCGGACGCTGCCCCACTTCGGGCTCCAGCGGAACTCCCAGAAACACCTGGGGTTCTAATTCCTACTTGTCCTTCGGGCAGAGGCGCCCACGCCCGAGAGGAGTTAAGGAGCGCGTCGAGGGGGCTTCGGCCTCCAACCCGACTTTGTTTGCGAGCTCCGTGCAGTTACCAGTTCCAAATAACAAGATGCCATGTTAATTACCACCCCCCCCAATGTACCTTTCTGCTGCACACAGTCAGCGGGGCGGGGGTTATGGGGGTGTTCTTTCAAACCTAAACAACTTCAGGTCTTTAGGGGGGAGGAACAGCAGCGGCAGTTCTGTGGCTGCGTCTCTGAAAGGATCCGCCGCGTCAATTAGAACGGACCCGTTGGCCACTTAAAACATAATAATTACTTCTCTGAATGCTGATAAATTAAATAAGTGTTTTCCTTACGACTTTTCCCCCCAAGACTTTGGTTTCTTTTGAAAGAAAGCATTTTGCTACTTCTTGTGCTGATCTGTTTGCAACCAGTGTGAGGAATCTGAAGTCATTTTTCCTGTACTTAAAAGTTCTGGTCTCCTTAGAGGCTTCTGTTTCCGCAGCCAACGACAGGGTGCGGGGCGGGGGCCGGGAGGCGAGGGCCAGCAGGACTGGGGTCCAGTCACTTTCACGGGTCCTCGAGGCAGCCACAGAAGGAGGGGCTTGCGTGGAAAGATCTAGATCAGGTCAGGGTGACGGAGCTCACCCCACCTCCTGCCCCTTCCCGCTGCTCCCCCCACCTAACACTCGCGCCTGCCTTTTTTATGTTATCGAGGCAGAATTCAACCGCTGTAAAGGGGGCGATTCAGCAGCAGTGAGCCGTTCACCCAGCAGTGCAACCACCCCCTCTCTAGTTTCCAAACACCTCATCACCCCGAAAGGAGACCTGGGCCTCTCGCTGTCACCCCCACCCCAGTCCCCGAGATCTCCCATCTGCGTCTGTCTCTGGGGGCCTGTGCTGGATGAGTCGTCTAAACGCCGCCAGGCAGGTGTGACCCTCTGCATCAGCTTCCTATGCCGAGTGGTGCATGTTGGGGGCTGGTCCAGGCTGCGCGTGCCAGGGCCGCCCTCCTCCTTGGAGAGGGGTGGTGCCACAGGTGTGACCCTCTGCATCGGCTTCCTACGCCGAATGCCGCATGTCCCAGGCTGGTCCAGGCCGCCTTCCTCCTTGGGGAGGGGAGGTACCGTCCACTACTCATCCGTTCCCTCATTCCCTCGCAGACGGACATTTGGGCTGTTTCTGCCTTCTGGCGATGGTGAATCTGCCACTGTGAACATTCGCCTGCCTGAGTCCTGGTTTGGCTGCACTGGGTGGAGGGCTTTGCTTTTCTTCCTGTCCAGACTCCTCCTCGCCCTGCCCATCTCCCTCGGTGCCTCAGGCTACACTCTGGTATAGTTTCGGCTGCACACACACACTATCTTGGCACCCATCCTCTCTTAGGACGGACCCCAAAGGCCTACCCCAGACAGAAAAACTGGGCACCCTCTCATTGCTTAGTTCAGTGACCTGGGGCCCTATGAGTCCAATATCCATGACCTCAGCAGGCCTGTTCCTAGCCTGTGTCAAGATCATCAAGAACTTCCACCAGCCTCCCCAAGACCCAGCCAGCCCTACCCCAGTGCATGTCCAGGCTGTGGCCTAAGTGCAGGGATGTCCAGGCTGCGGCCCAAGTGCAGGGATGTCCAGGCTGCGGCCCAAGTGCAGGGATGTCCAGGCTGCGGCCCAAGTGCAGGGATGTCCAGGCTGAGGCCCAAGTGCAGGGATGTCCAGGCTGAGGCCCAAGTGCAGGGATGCCCAGGCTGCGGCCCAAGTGCAGGGATGCCCAGGCTGCGGCCCAAGTGCAGGGATGTCCAGGCTGAGGCCCAAGTGCAGGGATGTCCAGGCTGCGGCCCAAGTGCAGGGATGTCCAGGCTGAGGCCCAAGTGCAGGGATGTCCAGCCTGCGGCCCAAGTGCAGGGATGTCCAGGCTGAGGCCCAAGTGCAGGGATGCCCAGGCTGAGGCCCAAGTGCAGGGATGCCCAGGCTGCGGCCCAAGTGCAGGGATGCCCAGGCTGCGGCCCAAGTGCAGGGATGTCCAGGCTGAGGCCCAAGTGCAGGGATGCCCAGGCTGCGGCCCAAGTGCAGGGATGTCCAGGCTGAGGCCCAAGTGCAGGGATGCCCAGGCTGCGGCCCAAGTGCAGGGATGTCCAGGCTGCGGCCCAAGTGCAGGGATGTCCAGGCTGCGGCCCAAGTGCAGGGATGTCCAGGCTGCGGCCCAAGTGCAGGGATGTCCAGGCTGAGGCCCAAGTGCAGGGATGTCCAGGCTGAGGCCCAAGTGCAGGGATGCCCAGGCTGCGGCCCAAGTGCAGGGATGCCCAGGCTGCGGCCCAAGTGCAGGGATGTCCAGGCTGAGGCCCAAGTGCAGGGATGCCCAGGCTGCGGCCCAAGTGCAGGGATGTCCAGGCTGAGGCCCAAGTGCAGGGATGTCCAGGCTGGGGCCCAAGTGCAGGGATGTCCAGCCTGCGGCCCAAGTGCAGGGATGTCCAGGCTGCGGCCCAAGTGCAGGGATGTCCAGCCTGCGGCCCAAGTGCAGGGATGTCCAGGCTGCGGCCCAAGTGCAGGGAAGCAGCACTGAGCACATTTCACATTCACCCAAACTCTGAGTCCTCCCAGGCACTTAGGACTTCTGCCGTCCCTGATTTCCAAGGCTATAGAGGACATTTGGAATGTTCTGGTGCAAATATTTCACCATCAGCCAGCCCTGGGTCAGCCGCCACGCGTGACGGCTTCACCGAGGCTGTCCCCAGGCTTGCAAGACACAGGCAGCTCCTTCCCTAGTTCCCTTAGGGCAGGACCACCCGGCACATCCTCAGGTGGCTGTGGGAGCCAGGGTGGGTGAGCCAGGGTGTGTCGGGCTGTGCCATCCCATCAGAAATGTTGGCCCCACAGGAGCCTGGTAGGATCCCATCCTCTGGAGCCTCTGACATCGAGTGATGGCAGCTGGGCTCAGGGCAGAGTGGAGGCAGCATCTCCCGGGCAGGGGTGGCAGCCGGGCCTTCTGGGCCCCTGAGCACCCTCGGTGCCCATTGATGCCCGAGTCCCCAGCGCTCCCTGAGCTGTACACACTGGGTGGGGCACGTGCTGCAGAGGTTGACGCTGCGTTGTCTCCTTTAGGTGACGGTGACATTGTAAATAATATGTATGAGCCCAACCGGGACCTGCTGGCCAGCCACAGCGCGGAGGACGAGGCCGAGGACAGTGCCATGTCGCCCATCCCCGTGGGGCCACCGTCCCCCTTCCCCACCAGCGAGGACTTCACCCCCAAGGAGGGCTCGCCGTACGAGGCCCCTGTCTACATTCCTGAAGACATTCCGATCCCAGCAGACTTCGAGCTCCGAGAGTCCTCCATCCCAGGGGCTGGCCTGGGGGTCTGGGCCAAGAGGAAGATGGAAGCTGGGGAGAGGCTGGGCCCCTGCGTGGTGGTGCCCCGGGCGGCGGCAAAGGAGACAGACTTCGGATGGGAGGTGAGCGATCGCGCCTGAGTATGATTGATCACGGCCATTTATCTTGTGTTCAATCTATTTATAAAGCCGGGCTGAGCAGCCACTGCCCGAGGCGGGAGGCGCGGCCAGAGAGAGCGTTCAAATGTCACATTTCCCAGCCTATTTTATCCTGCAGCTCGCCTGACGCGACTCAGAAAGCATCAGAGGTCCTCGTGGGTGCCTGTCAGCCCTGTAGGCCACGCCCACTCTCTCCCGGAAATGTGTCTTTCATGAACTCATGTCTTAAAACATCCCGTGCTTCCCGCCGGATCCCAGGCGCGAACACTGCCATCGCGGCAGGGCAGGGAGATTAATAGGAAGTCCCAGAACAGGCAGCTGCACTCCAGGGCTTCATTCCAGGCCAGGGCAGTGTGGAGCCGCTCACAAATCACACCTGGTGGCCACGCTGCCCCGGCTGCCGCCTTCCCCGCCTGCCCTGGTCAGCCAGTGTCCTAAGAGCAGCCTCAGCTTCTCCAACTCCAGGGGCACAGGCCCCGACCTGCCAGGGAGGGAGGGATGGCTGTTTAAATTTTCCCACCACGACGTGACTGGCCTTGAGGGTCTGAATCTGGCCTGGTGATCCTGCTGCAGGGGTCAGGAGAGAGGGCGTCCCTGGGACAGCTCTGAGAGGGGAGCACCCGGAGTGTCCTGCCCAGGTTGTGAGGGACGCTAGGCCCCGGTGTTGGGGGCCCTTGAGTGGTCCTAGGGGGACTAACAGCCCCACCCCCCCACAAAAAGTGCACTTCCTGGTGGGCCCTGGCCCTTCTGCCGGCCTCACGCAGCCAATTGTCGGTGGTATTTTTGGCAGGGCCCCTGCCTGGGTGGAAAATGGGAACACCAGTTGGATTCCCCCTGTGCCTCCCAGCCTCTGGAGTGCCCGGATGGAGGTGGGCTCCTCATGCGCAAATGGCCTGAGCAGGGAAGAGGATCCACAGATGGGTGGGGACAGGGTCCTGTGTCTTGCCCACCTGCTCTCCTGGTGGCTCGTGGCTCTGGAGAAGTCCCCAGCCAGGTCCATGCTCACTGTCAGGCCTGCCCCAACTCAGACAGGCCGTGGGGAGGTTCCTGTGGCCTCCAGCAGCCCTTGAGCACCTCCCCGGGCTGGCGGCATTGAGCCCTTTGTAAGAACACCGACGGCCTGGGGACCAGAGGCTGCCCGCACCCTGCAGAGCTGAGTGCATCCTCCCTGGGCAAGGAGACCAGGGCACCTTGGCAGCTCCCAGCAGGCAGACGTGGTCCTTGGTAGCTCACAGAGTCCTGTGTGACTCCTTGTCAAGGATATAGGGAGACTCAGGAGCTGCTCCCTGAGTGTCAGCTTAAAGCCCCCCCGCCCTTTACAGAGCTGTGGGGGTCCCGGTGCCTGAAGAAACGCGCGGCAGAGTCTGCGGCCGTCAAGCAGGGTGGAAGCTGCAGCTCTACGGGCAGCCCCTTTGGAACGGGCGTACCCCCGCAACGAGAGGCAGAGGACAGTGTGTGTGGGCCCAAGGTCGGGTCACCTTTGGGAGAGACTGGCCAGGGCCAGGGGCCCCAGTGAAGCAGGACAGGGAGAGAGTTTGGAGTCGAAGACCTCAGTGGAGACACTGCCCAGCTTCATGGCCCTACAGGACCCTCATGGGACCAAGGAGAGCATTTTTCTAGCAATATTCGTCTTTGGCTGTGCAGTGAAAGTAACTTTGGCAGAAGTGGCCTGTCCCTCCCTGCCTGGTGTGTGGGAGAGGAATTCAAGGGTGTTTGTCCGTCACACTTAGAAAGGTCTGGACTGTGTAATCAGGAGGTGGCTTGTGGATGTGAGAGGTCCAGGGGCCCTGCAGGTAGCACTTTGGATGACCTTCAGGTGACTTTGTTCTTGTCTACTCTGATACAAGTTTCTATTTGCTTTTTTTTTTTAAAGAAATGGCCCGTATCACGATGTCCGCGTGGTGCCAGGCCCGGCGCAGACTGCGCCGCTGCCTGCCGGTGCCTGTTGACTTTGTGGTGTGTTTATCCCGGGTGCGTGTGTACGTGAGGGAACGCGCGCTCCTCATGGCGCAACTCCCGTTTCTGCGGAGGGCTTTGTTCCACGGTGGCCACCTGACAGATACCCCTCCTGCCGGCGCTTAGAAATATTTACTGTCCCCCCGACGCCCTCAAACGGTGCTCCCCGCGCACCCGGCAGGATCTCGCCTGACCTTGTTTTCCTTGCGAGTTCGGGCACCGACTCCCTGGCTTTGGGACCACCTTTGAGTTTTGTTGCTTCTATCAGATGGGACGGGGGGCAGCCATGTGCGTCGGTGCCTTCGGGAGCTGACATTGGAACTGGGCAGGAAGCCACCACCTCCTCTGAGAAGGAGAGAGAGGAGGAAGCAGGGGGCGGGAATTAAGTGGCAGCCACCTCTGCCTGAAATGAATGATGTCCGTCAATCAAGGAGGTTTCTCCCCACCTCTAGCCACCTCAGTTGGGGCCTTTGGGCAGGAAAACTGACATCTTCCCCTTAAGCAGCCTTCCCAGAATTTTCCACCTGTCCCGAAAGAGCTGATTGCTGTTTCCCCCTGGTTTTTGCCTTCCCCGAGGTGGCCCCGGAGGGAGAAGTGACTTGCGGGTGACTCTTTCTCTGAGGACTTCTCCCTCTTGCCGACTGCCTGGCCTGTCTTCCAAGTGCCGTGAACAGGGGCCTGAGACGGGACGGGAACACCAGGCTTCAGGGCTGGGATCCCTCTGTAGTTCCAGACACGAGAAGGACCTTCTGCTGAGTCCCCTTCCCAAGCCACTCACACCAACAAGCGGCCCTGCTAGCCCTTCCCCTCCACGCCCCTGCAGTGAGCTCGGCCAGAGCAGGCCTGGTACAGAGAAAAACATGGGTGCCAGCGTCACGCCAGGGGGATCCCAGGTCAGGCCTGGGACAGAGAAAAACATGGGTGCCAGCATCACGCCAGCAAGATCCCAGGTCAGGCCTGGGACAGCCCATGCGTGCGTGTCGTCTCTGATGGTCCTGAATTTCGTATGTATAATTGTTCACTTTCACACTGGTAATTAAGTGTTATGAATCAGAGTGATTTGACTTTACTGTAATGTCCATGGTATTTATTTACTGAAAAAGAACAAGTAAAGATATTTTAGTAAAGATAACAAGCAAAATCCAAGAAGGATCGGTGTCATTTTGGCCTCCCTCCGTGGTGGCCTAGAGCACGGTGTTGTGGCCACTCTGAGCTCAGAAGTGGGGTTCCCCTGGAGGAGAGGGGGTCTGGGAGTGGCGTGAGCAAAGGGATCTCACCAGGCAGCAGCCCCTGCAGGAACAGGGTGCGCGTCTCTTGAAGGACAGGTTTGAAATAAAAGTCGCGTGGATTATTCTTACTGTCATTTTGGGACACCATGGAAACCATTTTCTTTCTACTCTGAGAACAAAGTTCTTGTTCTGGACAATTCAGTTGAAATAAAATGAGAAGGTCCAATTTCCTTTCTCTTTGTATAGCAAGAGACACAGTGCCAGGCAACCCTCGGCTTTGGGATGACTGGGGAGGGTCGGGGGCTCTTCTCTCCCTGACGTGGGGCCGATGTAGATGACAGCACGACTCCCTGGGGACGAGAGACGGGGCGGGCAGCACGTGAGGCACCCACGAGCTTTGGGTTCAAGGTCGTGGGGCAGCCTTACTTCAAGGTGGTGGGGCAGCGTTACTTCAAGGTCGTGGGGCAGCCTTACTTCAAGGTTGTGGGGCAGCCTTACTTCAAGGTCGTGGGGCAGCCTTACTTCAAGGTCGTGGGGCAGCCTTACTTCAAGGTCATGGGGCAGCCTTACTTTAAGTGGGAGCTTTCCGTTAGCAACGCAGGAATGAGGCTGGGGGTCGGGAGCTGAGTTTCCTCCGGCCTCAGTTGCTGGTCAGAAGCCCGCATTCCTTCTACGCTGAGGCTGACGCTTTGGGGAGGGCCGCCCCCTCCTCTCTCCCTCCTGTGTGTTAGGAATAGTCGCTGACTAAACCCGCTTTGTTCCTGGGTGCTGCGAGGCATCCTGAGCTGTGCCCTGAGTCAGATGCCCCACCCCCGACCTGGGGGCTCACTCTGTGCATGGCTGTGTGTGTGCCTCAGGGGTGTGTGGAAACGGCCCCCTGGGCTTCATCTCAGGGAGGGGGCTTGTCAGGAAGGGCACCCGAAATTCCTGGCCTCCTCCATCTGGACACAGCCAGGCTCAGTCTCTTCCTAAATACCACACCCCGCCAGTCGCCACCGAAGCCCACCTGCCTGGAGGAAATCACCCGTGAGCGCATTTGCTCGCCCTGGGGTCTGCAAAAACAATGATTTTCACATTTGTTGAGTAAATCATGACATTTATCATCATGCTGTTTATTTTGCTAATTAAGAGGCGGCTGCCCAGTGACAGCCCAGAGGGAGGAGGCCATGGGTGAGGCACTGGGGAGGCCACCTGCCCCCGGCTGGGCCTTCAGCTGTGTGTCCAGGGTCCTGCAGCTTGGGGCCTGCTGGGGTGGGATCCCACAGGACCCCCAGGGGAGGCACTGGGGGCACTTTGCTCACTGCATCAGCCACTGTCTCCCACCCAAGGTCTGCTTGTTTCTTTGTTGACTGTGTCTCCCCAGAAAGGCTCTCGAAGGCATCAGCGGCCCTGCCTGTAATCAGAACGCTGATGAGTAAGTGCCTCTGCCTCTGCTGAAGAGGCCAGGTGAAAAATGTTAATGTGAATTGATGGGGTTTCAATTATTTGAAGAATGTGCTGAAGTGGACGACCTCACCCCTGGCGTTATTTACTGAATATTAATGTGTGTTTATTTGTTCAATCAACAAATGCGCTGTATCTGGGCCAGGGCCTGTGGGAAGCTCTGGGGTCAGCCCAGAGGCCTTGGGCCACACCAATTCTCTGGCACTGCCATCATGGGACCCCCAAGCCGGTGCCTCCTGGGTCCCCAGAGCCCACTGAGAGCCTTTGGCAGGGCCAGGACCTGCCAGTCTCCCCTGTGGACCAGGAGCTACACAGCAGCCAGGGATGGGTGAGAGCAAGTACACCTGCACTCTGAGAAGATGAGAAATGTCCTCACATGTAATATGGAATTTTATCCAAAACACCCAGCCTTGAAGAAAGGCAGGATTTCCAAGGAAGTAAAACCTCTTCTGTGGACACAGGCCTGTCCCCCTACATGTGTTTGGAATACTGATGCTCTTCTGTTCCTGAGTGGGACAAATGAGAAATACATTTGCAGGTCCATTTTGGTCCCAGGTGATAGGATGACGATGGAGTGGGGTCAGGGCAGCCCAGCCAGGCACCTGGCTCCCTGGGACAGCAGGAGGGACAGTGCTATGGGGCTTCAGTCTCCGACATCACAGCACAAATGTCCATGATGGGCTTTTAAAGGCACCGTGAGGCAGGCGTAAAAAGGTAGCACCCAGAACCAGCTTCCCCACATACCAGGAAGCACTGGAGGGCCCCAAGTGCTGAGACCCGGTTCAGTCCGATGGCAGGAGGGGCAATGGCAAATTTACTCCAGGGTTTTTGCAATGTGGCCAGGTCCACAGGGTAGGGTAGGGAATGACCCAGGCCACCCTTTCCCACACACAAACCCCAGTCCCTTCTCCCTTCCTCCTGAATGTCCTGTCAGCAGCAAATATTAACATGATTTGCTGCAGGAGATTGTGTGTGAGCTTGCACACACAAATAGCCCCCACAGCTTAATTTTTGCCTAAAGTCCTAGACAGAGCCTTGGCCTCTAAGGATGGGGATCATCCGTGTCGCCAGCTCATCTGGGCTCGGTAGCTTTTGGAGCTGGCTGTCTTGGGGCATGGGGGTTGGGTGCCTGCAGGCCTTGCTTCTCTGGGAGTTCCGGCTGGGTTTTGAGCCAGAAGATCCTGGAGAGACACTTCCAGGCTCTGGATTAATGACCAGGCTCAGGGTGTTAGGAGGAGACCCTAAGGAGTCAGCCCCTACATCCAGACCTCATGCTCTGGCCTGCTCATGTTCCAACTGGGCAATCTCTTCATGAGGGTTGTGGGTTCAGGACTGGGTTTGGGGAAGTAGGAGGTCCTATTGGAGGCTCTGCCTTTCTACCGTTTTCATGGCAGTGGACGGGGCTTGGTGCTGGTGCAGGAGCTGGACTTAGACCCCTCCGTGGGTCCTGGGCTGGGGAATCAAGGTGAGCTTGGCCACAGGTCTGAGCCCAGGCAGAAGCGACCCTGTTTTAACCAAGCCCCAGCTCCTGCCCAGGAGGGATTGTCGAGGCTCCTGGGACTCTGCTTCAGTCCCTTTCAGTCCCTGTGGCCTCATGAGCAAACAGGAAACCAAGATCAACCCAGAGACAGACACACCCGGCTGCCTTGTTGCCATAAAGACCCTTGGTGCTCAAAGTGTGGTCCCTGAGCCAGCAGTGCTGGCCTCCCTGCAGGTTTGTTGGAAATGAAGAACCTTGGCCCCCCTCTGGGACTCACTGAGTCACCATGTGCAATTGAGCGAGATCCCTGGTGATTCATGTGCACAGCTGAGTTTAGGAAGGACCCGGCCAGACGGCGAGTACCCAGCAGACGCAGCGGCCAGGCGGCGAGTACCCAGCAGACGCAGCGGCCAGGCGGCGAGTACCCAGCAGACGCAGCGGCCAGGCGGCGAGTACCCAGCAGACGCAGCGGCCAGGCGGCGAGTACCCAGCAGACGCAGCGGCCAGGCGACGAGTACCCAGCAGATGCAGCAGCTTACCAGGGGGCAGCTCTGGGTGTGTTGCAGGCATTGGGAGAGTCACCAACGTTCCCTGACGCTGTGGAAGGATGTGCTGCCTTCCTGCCCACCCCGCCTCCAGGGCTGACCTCCTGAGGCTTCGGGCTCCTGCCCAGCCCCCCAAGGGGATGGAGCGGCAGCTCCCACCAGTGCCAGGTCTAGCCATTCCTAGGAGATCTCCAGGCTGCCTCATGGCTCTGGGATTCAGGAAGAAGGGGCACCTGCCAGCCACCAGAGGCTGGTTTGAACCCAGAAGTGTTTGACATAGCTCTCCTCTGTAGAAGCAGAACTTGTGTGTCCAGCACCCACTGCTCAGTGGGATGGGTGCTCCCTTTGCACCCCTGGAGCTGTCCACAGCCATGGACCTCCGCACTCTCCATCCCATCCGGCTCTGGGGGACCCCAGGATGGCAGGCAAGGATGGCTCAACCCAGGGAGCTCCTGCGGCTCAGACATATTCTGAGAAGTGCGCCCACCCAGCCGGGGAGGAGGTGCAAGCCCCTGCCCCCCAACAATGTCTGCTGAATGCATAGAAAAATGTAAGAGTGAGTGCCCCTCCCACCTGTCGGTCTGTACTGGGGGAGGGGGTGGTCAGGAAAGCTCCCAAGTCCTTCCCGGGTGCCTGAGACCTGAGGGCAGAGGCTGGGGGCTGCGGTCTCCCCTTCACTGCGTGTTGGTGTTGCCTGGGGAGCATGGGAAATACAGGTGTCAGGCCTGCCTCGGAGATGCTGGGCTGGGGCCAGGGAGGGTGACCAACCTCCCTGTTTGTCCAGGAACGTCCCAGTGTCAGACCCAAAGTCCTGGCACACCCCTCTGGCATCAGGCATGTGAAAGCTCCCAGGAGTAATTTACGGCCTGGGCCCAGAGCAGCTGACCTAGATAGGAGGAGTGGAGAGCCCGCCTGCATGTCCTGTCCGGCACCTGCACCAGACCGCCGGGCAAGGGACAGGTGGGAGGGCTGAGGAACAAGGGCTCCCAAAGCACTCGTCCGGCCTTCTGCAATGCTCAGTGCACACTGGGGGGCTATTTAGGATGGTTGTTGAGGGCATTTAGTCACTCAGCAGACAACCGGCTCATCTCAGGTCCTGCAGAGGTGTTCACTGGTACCTCCCTGTGCAGGGCGCTTCCTCCTGTCTCTCCCGTGCCCCTTTCACCCTGGAGCTGAGCCCCGCCATAAGCCCTCCTTGCTGGCCTGCTGTGGGGGCAGCCGGCACTCATTGGCTGAGCTCTTAGATCACCCTATTACGCCTTATCCTTTAAATTCCAACAGAGGGGAAGGGGCAGACCATGGCAGGTGCTGGGGACCTCGGCTCAGGCTGGAGTCTCAGGGAGGGAGGCTGGGGCAGGTCTGATAATATCAAGGCTGGACTCTGCGGCATCTGGCCACTGTCATCTCCCCACCACACGCCACCGTCTCCCCACCACACACCACCGTGTCCCTGCCACACGCCACCGTCTCCCCGCCACACGCCACCGTCTCCCCACCACACGCCACTGTCTGATCGCCACACATTAGGGCTTGGTATTCTCAGTCCCACGTTTTATCATCTAAACCCCAAAACTCGTTCCTGGCCTGCCCTTTCTCTCCAAGGTTCCCAGATGCACGCTCCACTGCCCACACCACCCCCACGGTTGGGTGGGCTCGGCCCCGGGACGTGGCCTGGCTCTGGGCACCTCTGCTGCTCCACTCTGCGTGGAGAGTTCTGCGTGAGGCCAGGAAGCTTTGCCGCGCTTCCCCACTCAGGAGCTTCTGGATGTTTCTATGGAGGCCTCACGTCTAAAACCGTGAGCGCACCGGCCAGTGGATGCTCTGAGGAGTGTTCCCGTGGAGCCAGCACCGGGCAGCTCGGCGAGGCACACAGCGTCGGGATTTGGAGAGAGACGGGGCCCTGTGGGATGGCGCGGAGCCTGAGGCCACCGTGGGGACAGGGATGCAGAGAAACCCATGGGCCTCGGCGTTGCTCCGGGAGCAGCCGGCAGTGCCATGGAGGAGTCACAGCACAGGCCTCCCATGTCCCCCGGCACCGTGACATCAGCCCTAGACGTTTTTAGCCCAAGAATGCCATGAAATCCTGCACTATCTTCGGCCCGGCTCGGAGGCACGGGTATATAAGGAATTTTAGAAAAAAGGAGAGAGAATGACTAAGAATACCTCCCTGATGGCTCTCCTTTACTTCCTTAAGGGGTAATAACTCCGCTGCAGCCCAGCAGAGGGGACTTTCTTTAAATAGAGCATTCTGATTCACAAGCGAAAAAGGAAATAAATATTTTCTTTTCATATTCGAGAGACATCTGTGAATACCAACTTCTTAAATAGTATTTTGCCAATCGCATCCCACACGCCCCGCCCCCCTGTCCCAGTGACACCCAGAGCCCACCCTTACTCAGGAACCGGCCGCTTGTACCAAGAGACCTGAAAACATCATCAGGGATGCCAGCCTGAAAATGTCTTCAGGGTTTTGCCAGAAGCAGGAGGGAGAAGGGCTTCTGCGTGGGGGCGTGGCCCAGCCTCCCCCTAGGTCCCCCAAGGCTCCCTGTGAGAACAGGGTGCTCCGGAGCCTCCTGCCCTTTTCCTTCCTCCCTTTCTTTCTTCCTTAGGGAAAATAAGGATTGGATGTGAAGGGAGTATGACAGAGGCATGTGGCCTCTGTGTGGGCCTGGTGGGCACCTGCCGTGTGCCCTGGTCTCTGTGAGGCTCTGTCTACACTGGGACCCTCCCAGCTGTGCTGTGATTAGGACACAGCCACCCTCGCTCTGACAGGGGAACCCGGGGCTGAGAAGGAAGGAATAGCTCCCAGCCCCCAGGTTTGTCCATGCAGGGGCCCAGAGGCAGGTGTGGGTCCCGCTCAGTGACCCCAGCAGGAGCTCACTGGGGGCAGCCAGGCTCTTGCCAGGTGGGAGAGGCACAGGTGAGCTCCAGCAGGGGCAGCAGCTGGGCCCAGATCCGGTTCCTGCCCCCACTAACAGCATGTAGGTGGGGCAGTCTCAACTCTGCGCCTTGCAGGCCGATTGCCTGGGCCCAGTGCCTCATGCTCCTGCCTGAACATGGCTCTGTCCTCTGCAGGTCCCTGACCCAGCCGGGCCCTGGAACTTGACTTCACTACAGCCGATGGCCCTCTCTGGGCTTGGGGGAATTCTGTGTCGTAAACATGACCTCAGCCCCACTTTTTCTTAGGAGCTGCTGTCCCCTTGTTTGAAAGCAGGTCCCAAATGCAGCCCCATGGGCCCTTGTGGGGCCTGAGAATGCTGGGGGCACTTGGCAGGGAGTGAGGCTCACCACCCGGTGCCCCTGCCTGAAGCTGGGATTCTGCGGTGGCCCCAGGGTGCCCGTGGCACCAGAGAGGGGTTCAGCCAGGAACCGCAGAGGTTCCTGACCCAGATGGTCAGCCTGTGAGACCCCCACCCAATTCCAGGCCGCATTCTCTACCTACTACTGGCTGACAGTTCCTGGGGGAGGTCCCAGGAGTCTGCATTCCGAGAAGCGATCATTGTGGGGCACTTGGAGGAGTCCAGCCCAGGAGGAGGCCCTGGGAAAGGGGCCCGCCCTGAACTTCCTTCCTCCCCTACCCATGGGAGCCCAGAGAGGCTTTTCCTAAAGGTGCCGAGGCTGACGGGTAGCAGCAGAGCCTTTCCTGACCACAGGCCTCAGCAGGGCAGGTGGAAGGAGCAGAAGCTGGGGCTGCGAAGAGGAGGGTGCCTGGGTCCACTGGGGGACCCCACTGTTGCCCAGGGGGGTCTGTGCAGCCGCTGAGGCTGGGGGGTGGGCTTCACACCACTGGCTCATCAGCATGGCTCCCGTCCCCGGCCACAGCTGCACGGGGTGGCCCGAGGCTGACCAGCCACGCGCCCCCCGGGCCTGGAGTGATGGCTAAGATAGGAGGGGCCCCTTGTCATACCTGAGTCCCCCTTGGGACATCACCATCTCCTCCCCCTCCCAGTGCAGTTATGAACTGGGCCCCAGGAAGGGAAAGAGTCATATGCGACCATAGGCTGGGTGGACCCAGGACAAGAGCCCAGGGTCCCGACCCCCAGGCGGGCCCTTTCTGCCCCTGCAGCTCCCAGACGTCAGCTGTGAGCAGGGCAGGCCCCTCCTTCCTGTGTGCCCCCAGCCATCACGGCGGCCCCAGCTCGTTGTGGGCACTCAGTCCAATTGTCCCTTGGGTGATCCTACAGCCTTGGCATCCTGGAGGAGCGTGCCCCATGAGCCAGGCAGGGCTGGCACAGGCCTGAGAGGCAGCTCATTCACCTCTGGTGCCTGCACCTGCAGTGCGGTCCCTGCAAGGCTGTGCTGGGATCAGCTTTGTGCTGCCAGGTGGTAGGCCTACGAGGGCGGCAGGAAGCGACTGGACCACTAAGACTGAAGAATCTACAGTACAGATCATTTGCGCTTGAGATCTTTTAATTTTGAGTAATTTCCCAGCAGCAGGCTTCGCAGGGAGCAGAATGGGTGGGGAGGGCGGCCCCTCCTGAGGGTGGGCGGCTGTGGCCTGGCGGCTCCCTGGAGAGGCCCCCTGAGGCCTGTGGGCCAGCTCCTGGGTGGCCCTCCCTCCCCTGGGTCAGACGCAGGTCCCACGCGTTCCAGGCCACAGAGGTCTCCCTGGGTCAGGGACGAGGGTCAGGGGATGAGCGCGTGAACCTCGTGCTCCTCAGGGGGCAGCGGCAGGTCCCACTGCCCTCCCGCCAGGCCTGGCTGCTGGTCAGAGCTTCTCCTGTGGCAGGAATTCTCATGGGCCGGGTCATCAGCTAGGGTAGGAATGTGCTCTCAGGGTGCTACGGGCTCTGGCCTCAACCAGAGATGAGGGTGACGCAACTGCCCACAGGCCCGCTGAGGGGCAGCGACCTGAGGACCACCCCTGTGGGCTGCCTGTCTCTGCTGCCTCCTGCACGCGGGTAGAATCTGCTCGGGGCAGGGGCGGGCACTCCATGCGTTCTCTGGACCCCCGAGCTGCAGTGTGGCTGGGTTGCTGTGGTTGAAGGCACCTGCCTTAAGGGGCCAGGTTGGCGCAGGGCAGCGTCTCTCTGGGGTGAGGAGTTTATCTGAGTGCCTAAGAGAAGGCCTTTTGGAGAATGGCTGCAGGCCGGCACCCTTGCTGCATGGAGAGTTTGTTCTGCGTGGCCTTGGCTTGGCCTTTCCTGTCGTTTGGAACATATGTGAGTAGAATTGCCTCAAAGTGACTATTCTCACTCAGCTGCCAGGATGCCGTGAGTGTGTCTGCTGTGCAGGGGAGCGTGGTCTCTTCTTGCTTTTGCAGCTCCGGGCCCACCTGGAGTGCTTGGCGTGGCACTGGGCCGTGGCCTTCTGGGACGCCTGGGCAGCACCACCGTGCTTTCCAGGGAGCTGGCTTGGTGAGTGGGCCCCACTCTCCCCTGCTGCATGAAGAACGGCACCAGCCTCCAGCAGCAGCCGCCCAGGAGCTCTCGTGCGTCCACTCTGGTCCTCCGGTCCCGGCTGCGCCTCTTGCACCAGGCTGGGGCAGGGATTACCAGCCGCACGCAGGCTGCGGGAACCCCCTTTGTCTGGCTTTCGGTGGAGTCGGCGGAGTTCCTTCCTTCTGGGCTAATGCCCAGTTTAATTGTACATCCCATTGTGTCGTCTCTGTTCAATCATGTTCAAAAATACCTACGTCCACTCCGTTCCCATTTAGATCTCTCTAAAGTCCATTCCGGCTTATCAGCACCGTAATTTCACGAGCAGAGCTAAGATTTCTGCCATTTAGGCCCCAGGCATTGTCTGTCGCGGCAGCAGCTGAGATAAACCCTCACCCAGAACAAAGTCGAAATGACCTTTTACAAGTAGAAGCGGCCTTGTTTCCCTCTAGACTAATTTATCAGCCTTCGTTTCAGCCCTGGCGCTCAGCGGAGGCTGGAGAGAGTGCTGTGCGGGGTGGGGGCAGAGGGGGATTAGGATGCTTGGTTGCTCCACAGTTTCAACAGGCACCTCTGGATCCTCGGGGACAGAAGCTGCCAATGGCCATGGGGTGCCGCCGAGGAGCTTGCCTGTGGGCGGAGAGCCATAGCCAGGTGTCCCCCAAAGAGCGTGGGGGTCTCAGGGCCTGGGGCAGGGGCACAAAAATAAAACCTTGCGTGAAAACAACGAGCCAGGCTGGAAATACGTGAACATAAGCAACATGAAATGGCCGGGCCTCCGGAGCCCCTTGCCAGTGGGGCTCTGCTGAGCTTCTTGGTAACAGCTCACATGTTCCACCTACAGAGGCTGGCTGGCTCGGTCCTCCCCTTCCTGCCCACCCCAGGAACAAGAATCTCTAGGCAGAAAGAAGGGAGGAGAGGCTGCTCAGGCTCCTGGGTCAGCCAAAGTCCCATTTCCAGAAGGTTCCAGTTGCCCTGGCTCCTGGAGCTAGGTTTGCACTGGAGCTGCCGGGCCCCTCAAAGCATCCTCGTCCCATGGGGTGGGCCTCTGATGAGCCTCTCTAGTGCATGAAGAATCGCTGGGGGCTGAGAAGCGCAAGTCTTGCTCGGCTAGGAGCCCCAGCGGCACTCGAGCCCCAAGGGGCCCTCCGGGGCAGGACGCCACTCTGCTGGCCCTTGATGCCGCCCACATGGACACGAGCACCATGCTGTCTTCCCGGAGAGACCACGGTGCACCCTGTCTCAAGTCTGAGCTCTCAGAGGTGACCCTGCCCCTCAAGGGCTCCAGGACAGCTGTGCAGTGATCCCGGGACAGGGATGTCCTTGTGTTCCGTCTTTCTCCCCCCACCAGGGGAATGCAGAGGCTACAGGCCTCCCAGGGTCTTGCTGGGGAAGGGACCTCACTTCCTCCTGGTGCACACGGGTGAATGCTGAGATATCAGACTGGAGGTAAACATGGGACCTTCTTCATTGTATCCCAGCGCAGAGGCTGAGGCTCACCTGTCTTTCCAGTAGAGGCAACAATCCCCGTGATGACTGCCCAGGGCCTGAGGGGCAGAGACTCACAGCTGCTGAGTCAAGGGCCTGGGGAGAGGGGCCTGGGGGTCTGGCCTGCCGGCCGAGGCTGCCATGGATGTGGGCTGAAGCCTGCACACTGGCAGAAAACCATGGGCTCCACCGAGGCCCTTAGCCGGGGCCCTCCCTTAGGCTTAAGGTGTTTTTTTTTTTTTTTTTTTTTTTTTTGAGATGGAGTCTCGCTCTGCTGCCCAGGCTGGAGTGCAATGGCGCTATCTCGGCTCACTGCAAGCTCCGCCTCCCGGGTTCATGCCATTCTCCTGCCTCAGCCTCCCAAGTAGCTGGGACTACAGGCGCCTGCCACCACGCCCGGCTAATTTTTTGTATTTTTAGTAGAGACGGGGTTTCACCGTGTTAGCCAGGATGGTCTCGATCTTCTGACCTCGTGATCTGCCCTCCTCGGCCTCCCGAAGTGCTGGGATTACAGGCGTGAGCCACCACGCCCAGCCTAAGGTGGATTTTAAAACAGCCTGGGAGTCCTGCGTGGGATCTGAAGAACAAATAAAGTATCCCTGGCGCGCGTGGCCCTCCTGGAAATGCAGAGAGTGCTGCTTGTCCTACCTTCCGCCAAGTGGACAGGGCTTGGGGGTCACGGGGCGAGTGTCTCCTGCACCTAATCCCGGCCTCCACCCCGATGATGCTGCCTGTGGACTCAGCACAGAGCTTCAGACCTGACCACGGGCGCAGAAGACGAGAACAAGAGCCGAACCGGGGGCAGAGGAGGAAGAGAGGAGGAAGAGGAGCAGGAAGGAGGAAGGAGGGAGAAGAGGAGGAGGAAGAGGAGGGGGGAGGAAGGGGAAGAGGAGGAGGACAGCTGTGAGCTGTGAGTCCAGGGTCAACCCTTAGCCGGAGTGGGGACTCCGGGGAAGGCCAGCTGCCCAAATGACTGAAGTCTGATGGCAGAAGGACATCACGACCCCTGAGTTTTGGGAGCATAGACCACGCTGCCTTCTTTTGAGGAGGACAGGGATGGAAAAAGGGGTCTGGGCTGCATTTTGATAAAAGCCTTCAAACTCCATTCATATGATCATAGGAGCTGGGGGGCTGAAGACAATTGTATTTCTCTTGCCTCTAAAATTCGCTTTGTCATGGGGATTACTTCAATTGCACTGACTTGAAGCTCGCACAGAGATGAACAAGATGCAGCCTTGGCGCTCAGAGGCGGGTGTCCAGTCCCCAGAGAGGCGGCCTTCAAGTCCAGTAGCCCAAGCCACGGGAGCCAGCCTCACCCTGGCCCCACACCAGAGCTCCCACCGCAGGGCGCAGCCTCCTGCTCACTGGGATATTCCCTCATGAGACCTGGGCCCTTGCAGTCATCAGGAATGATGTCAGCTGTGGGGAGGACAGGAGGGCCACCCGGGGCAGCTGCGCTCTGAGGGACTTTTTGCCCCTGAGCATGGCCTCGGGGGCTGGGAGCCCCGGCTCTGACATTTCTCCAGTGACCCCTGGCAGGTCGGGGACCCCAGCCACTTCCAGCACCTGCAGGGCAGGACCTCCCCGCTTGTATGCTGGTGACACATTCTTCAGCTGGAGCCGAGTAGGGTCGTGTCTGCCCTGCTTCCACGCAGGCCCTCTCCCACCTGGCCTCCGTTTCTGCCTCGGGTTGGTGTCTCCCGCCCACTTCTGTGTCCATTGCTGAGCCCGCGGCTTCCCAGATCCCACATGAGCTTAGGTGCTGACTCCACCTCTTGGTGGGACCTCCAAGTGGAGCCTTCGAGCAAGGGGTCCAGCTCCTGTAGGTTTCTTGCTTCAGTGGTGCCCGTACATAATAGTGGGTCCCACACGTCCATGAGGCAGGGGACGCCCTCACAGTGGAGAGGTCCCCACTGCCTTCTGGGGTTAGGAGGGCTTTCCACCTGCCTCAGGAGGGAAAGCACATCCAGGAAGCAGCGCCAAAGTCCTTGGAGACACCCCCAAAGGTGTGCAAAGGGCAGCCTGGCCTTGCCCCTTCACCCACATGACCTCATGGTAGACTTTCATCGTCTTGGCATTACATGAGGGGAAACTGAGTCTGGGAAACAGCACACGGTGCTGCTGATGGAGCAGCTGGGACCAGGACGTCAGATGTCAGCTGCAGACTGGAGGGCCTCCTGCTTCCGCCATCTTCAGGGAGCAGGTGCATCCTTCATGCTGGGGGAGTCTGGGGGAGGCTGGGGAAGCCTGGGGGAGGCTAGGGGAGGCTAGGGGAGGCTGGGGGAACTTGGCTGCCCTGCGGGGCCCCTGTGCACTGGGCTTTGCTGAGAGGCAGGGATGGGTCAGGGCTCAGTTCCCTTGGTCACAGGCGACTTCAGAATCCTAGGAGAGCAGACACCTGCTCAAGCCTAAGTAGGCCTTTTGCATTTTTGCTTTCTGGCTGCGCTGCCCATGTCCCCTTAAGGCTCTGCAGGTGAAGGATGGTGTGTGCCGTCTAAAGGTGAGGGATGGTCTGTGCCTTCTGCATGCTCCTGATTCCTCCTTTTCAACCTCCGTAGCTTTGTGAGGTTTTCGAAAAGCGATGTGCAGGTTTTTGAGATGCCTGCATCACAGAGCCGGGGCCCTGGCACCACAGAAAGAGGAGGACGGCTCAGGCTCAGGCTCACAGATGCTGCTGAGACCTTGAGCAAGCCATCGTGGCCTCTGGGCCTCAGTTTCCCCACCTGCTAAATGAGGAACTAAGAGAGGCATCTTGCTGGCCCCACCCAACTCCAGCCTGTGGTCTGAGTACTCTGATAGCCAAGAGGTGCAGAGATGAAGAACGGGGCGGTTGGTGTGGGGGAAGGAGTTTTCTTTGACGGAATCTGAAGAAAGTGGATAATTTTCCACTGGTCGTACCCTTGCCCCCAGCCTGGAAGCTGTGTTCTCCCGAACTGGCATTCTTCATCCCCGATGAATTTGCTGTCATGTGGGGTCACCAAGATAAAGCAGGGCGATTGCACACCACCCCCACCCCTGGGCTGAGGTGGAAAAGCCACTCTCTGAGAACCTCGTCGTCTGTTGCTTTGCTGATTTTCTCAAAGAAGTTAGGCTGTGGGTGGTGGGGGGCCAGGGCTTTGGCGGTCATCCTTGAGATGGTTGCGTCCCACGCCACAGGTGGATTTAGTGAATGATGAGGCACTCTGAGAAAGTTACCTTGCCACCCACACAACCGTTAAGTTCTCATTCTATGTTTGTGTTCTAATAACCCAGCTTAGATGAATGAAGAGTGAAAAGTACCTGGCACACTGCTGTGACTGAGAGGCAGGTGCTTATGAGCCCGTATTAGGGCCGTAGGGGCGCTGCCGCAAGGTGCCATGTGCTGCATGGCCTGCCTATGAGATGGCAGGTCCGGAGGCCAGAAGCCCCTGATGGAGGTGTTGGCCTCGCTCCTGCAGAAGCCTCTGGGGTGGGGTCCGTGCGTTTCTCTCCCTGGGTGGCCAGGGTGTGCTGCAAATCTTCCCCATGCTTTGGCTTGCAGACACGGCCCCCTCGAGGCCTCTGGCTTTATCTTCACGTGGCTCCTTCCTGCGTGTGTGTCTGTGTCCACATGTCCCCTTTGGGTAAAGATATTAGTCATATTGGATTCGGACCACCCTACCTGTGTTAACTCATCTGCCAAGACCCTGTTTCCAACTCAGGCCGCGTCCTCAGGTCCTGGAGGTGAAGGCTTCAGCAGGTGAATTCGGGGGGGCACAATTTACATAGATCCCTTAGACATCAACTATCTGGGCCTGGGCATTTCCAGGTATAGCAGGTGACAGAAGGCGGTGCCCCAGTGCACACCTGGTCCCCACGTCCCTGAAGCAAATGCTGGCACCTGAGACCTCCCAGACAGGCCCCCTCTGCGGACTCGAAGGGGACCACACTGGGATTAGGAAGGGAGGTGTATAGGTCCAGAAGTGATTAGAACTCAGGGCCAGTGACACATGAACGGTGGTGCCAACCCACGTCTTAACAGTAAGATGCCTTTTTAAGGCCGGCGTTTTTAGCCAATTCCAGTATTTTCCATTTGGAGATAATGTTAGTGAAATAAACATCAGAGCAGACTTGGCCGCTCACAGATACCCGTGCCCCTGTAGTGTGTGTGGGTGTGACTTCCACAGATGAAACGTCTGTGTGGGGGGAGGGCAGTGGAAATTGGGGTAACTGTGGACCCCGCCTGCTCCCCGGAGGGCTCCTACAACTTTCAGACAGAAAAAAAAATTGATTTGGAGGTAAAACGACGTCATGTGAACATTTCAAACATGGGAAGGAATCCCACACTGATCCCTACAGTTTCTAGAGAGGGAACCTTACCGTCCCAGAGACACACACCCTCCTGGAAGAGCAGAGGCCACCAGGGAAGTCTCCGAATTCCTTCTAGCCCTGCCCCTGTCCCAGGGGGCCCGTGGCTCCGTTTCTGAACCAGTGTGTGGGTGAGGTTTTGGGAATGCCAACAGCTCGGCTGCTCCGTTATTTGTAGTTTTTAAAGTCTTCTTTGAGGATGGTGCAGGCTTTCAGAAGCCAGGCCGACAGCCTGACTTTGCGTGTACGTAGACGTGTGACCACGATCGTGTGTTCTGTCTTCGGCCCAACCGGCCCTGGGTTTGTGAACCTGCGGCTGTGGGTCGCTCGCCCTTGAAGGCCCTTGGGAGTGAAATTCAAAAACGAAATGGTTAAAAAATGGGCGGGCAGGCAGGAAAGGAGTGGAGGGATAGGAGCCCAGCGGTTGGCTAATTGGAGAGTGGGACCCCCGTTGGGGGGGGGCCCTCGCCGGGACAATGTTCTCTGAACGGGGAGCTGGGAAGGCCCCGCGGGATTGTTATCGAATTAGTTGAAGTCAGAAGTCTCCTGAATGGGGTAAAGAAGGGAAGGGGAAACGCAGGCCTGGGTATAATGCGGCCTAAATGAGGGCCCCATTCACTGCCCGTGAAAGGCTCCCGTCCCCTTCCCGGGAAGGGTGGGCAAGTTCACTTTTGTTTGGTGGGGGCGGGGCTGCTCTCAGAGTATGTTCTTACCTAGAGCCGGGGGACCAGGGGCAGAAGGGGAAGGGGGCACTGGAAATAATCCCCCGACGGGCAGCAGGAATGGTGCAGCCACAGGGCACCCACCGGAACCCCCAAGGCGCCTTCTGAGCTCCCTCGGCCCCAAGTTCACCAGAGCACCCACCCCGCCGGGGAGACCGCCCCTCGTCAGCCATCCGGTCACTCCACTTACGCCCGGGAAAATGCCGAGATGTAAGATGTGCCTGTGTGGCCAGCTGCATAGGAAAGAAATGTATCCTAATGGCTGAATTAGAAAAAAATGTTATTGGAAGGAGGAGAGAAACCCATGAAATACAGAAATGGACCAGCCAGAAACCCAAAAGGCCAGGAAAACAGAGGTGGGGGGCAGGGCACAGCAGGTTACATAGGAAAATAAATACTTAACAAAGTGCTGTGCTCAGTAAATATTTGTTGAATTCATACATTAATTAATTTTCCAGATGAGATTTTCCTAATCCATTTTTTAAAGAAAATAGGGATTAAGAAGGAAGTGGAATCTGGTTATGAGGGCGGGCTCGGTGGAGGTAAAGGGAAGTTGGTATGTGTGAGGTTGGGGGCTGGGCAGTCCAGGGGAGAGGCTAGAACCGGCTTCCTGGCCAGGCCTCGGTAATTGCCCCAGGGGCAGCTGATCTGAGTTCAAGTTGCATCCCCTGCCTCTTCACCCACCTCCCAACCCTGAAGCAGCGGCATGGACTGGATGGAACCACCTGAATCTCCGGATCCCACACAATTAACCCTCTCCCAGGGATCTGAATGCTGAAGGAGCCCCCAGCCCCTTGCCCTGACTCAGGGCGTTGCAGAAAACAGCAGCGCGGCCCAGCGCTGCCCTCCCAGCTGTGTGTGAGCGAGACCGGGGCTAACAGCCCCCTACCTGCGTTCCCCATGACCGGTGCTCACAACAGAGGTGCCCCAACTAGTACTGGTGCCCCCGTTTTCTCAGCAAGTCCCCTTGTCGGAGGCCACAGAGCTGGGGTGAACCTACTCTAGGAGAAGCAACACCCCACACTGAGCCAGGGGCCCACACTGACCTGGCCAGGCCACTCCTCTGGAGATCCTCCCTGTGAACCACCCACAGAGGGCCCTTTCCCAGAGAGACCACCAGTGGGCCTGGACCCACGCCCTTGGGGATGAGCAAGCTCTCGTGTATTTGCTGTGTGTGCAACACGGGGTTCCTCTCGGGGCACTGGGGGTCCCGAAAGCGTGTCTGGTGCAGAAGGCGTGACCTCCAGGCAGCTCCGAGACGGGAAGTGATTGGAGTGTAGGCGTGAGGTCCCGGTGCTGGATAGACGCACACGCCTTCATGCATCCTCAGAAAGTGATGTTGCTGAGTGAATAGAAGGTGCACGTGGCCCTTCCTGAGTCTGCTCACCCCCCGGACACACGCGCATGCCTTCCCACGCTCCTGTGCACACACCCCTCCTGGCCCTTCCATGGAGGACCTGTAGGAACCCGTGGCCTAGGGGGAGCTGGGTCTGAGGCTTTGGGACCCATGCCTGGACCAGTAGCTTCCCAGATGTGGCATCTCAGCAAGAGGGGCAGAGCGAGGCTGGCATGGCAAAGAGTGAGCCACCCCATGAAAGGGGCCCGGCAAGGTCACACGGCACCAGCTGGCCCAAGGCTGGTCAAGAATCCGAGTTTTCTGCAGAGGGAGACACAGCCTGACACCTGGGACCTGGGCAGCTGGGTGGAGTAGAAAGGGATGAGAGGAGGAGGGGCGGTCGGCCCAGGAAGCAGGGCGGGCAGACGGCGACCCAGGGGACCTGTCCGAGAGGTGACATAGAGGACAGCAATGCCGCCCGCATGTCCCCGCATGGACCTGCTTCCAGGAAGGTGGAAAAGGCCCATGGGATGCAGAGCAGAGGAGACACAGCTGTGGCTTAGTCAAGAAGGATGGTGTCCTGGTGCGGGGAGCTTTGGGGAGGCGCCTTCTCACGGTGCCAACCCGCCAGCCCCGCCCTTTGCCATGTCTGAAAGCCCTACCCAGAAAACGTCCTAGCCCAGCGCCATCGATCCCTTTTTATGACTTGGAAATAAATTCGCAGCTACAAAACGCGAGGTCATTTGGTTTAATTCCACTGCCGAGCTCCCCACGGCGCATACCCCCGGATGCTTCGGCCCAGCCAGGTTCCTTGCTAAGGGCAAGTTTTACGACCTTGGGAACATTGGCATTTGTTTATGGCAGAGAAGTGAAGTTTTGCTTCCCCCAGAGGCCAGAGTGTTTCCACGGACGGTTTTAAAGGGGAAGCAGGCACATTTGTGACTAAGTCACCAGGCAGGCGTGATACAGGAGACAATGCTCTTTGGAGCTGCCCACGTGGCGGCAGCAGCCGGAGGTCCCTTTGCCCAGTTCTCTGGCCTCTTCTTGCCCTGTGCACACCTGTCACCTGAGACACCCGCACTTGGCATTCGCTCTTCAAACAGGCATTCTGTGAAAGTAACGGTCCCTGCGTGCTGGGGACGCCGGCCTTGGCCACGTGCTGGCTGTGGTCTCCCGGGAGCTGAGGAAAGGAGTTCCGCCTCGCAGAATGAGGCAGGATTCTCCTCTTCCATCCCCCTCTCTAGAGTCAGAATTACCCCAATAATTGCGCTCATCTGACTCCAAGGCCGTCTCCAGAGTTTCGAGTGTGAAATAGAGTAGCTGTCTCTCACCAAGGCTGTCACAGTTCTCAGGAACCAGAGGAGAAGGCAGGAAGCCCCCAACCCCTGGAGCAAACCCCTGGGTCTTTATAAAGAAGCTGCTGGCACAGCGGGTGAGAAACCCAGGCGTGGACCCTAGCCCTGCCGCCTGTCCGTGTGGCATCCTGAAGAAATCACTGCACCTTCCTGTGCCTTGGTTTGCTCATCTGCGAGAGTCCCGGCCTCCCTAGGCTGTTCCAGGGATCATGGGGGTCTCTGCATGGGAAAGCCCAAGACAGCACCTGCCCCGGCACCTCTGCATCCACATGGCAGCTCCGTCTACAGCCCAAGGGCCCCATAACCAGCCAGAGTGGCCACGCTTGAAGCCTCACGGGGCTCCAGATGGAGCCTCCCTGACAAGGGGACCTCTTCTTCCCGGGATCTCGTTCCGACCTTTGCTTAAAGCAGTTTCCCCACTGGCTCGGTTCACGTGTGGGCAACGATTCTCTGGCCCTGCACTGTAGGGTGTTTAGTGTGCCCGAGGCCACCCCGAGTGATGACGACGACTGAAAATGTCTCCAGAGGCCGGACTCGGTGACTCACGCCTGTAATCCCAGCACTTTGGCAGGCCAAGGAGGGTGGATCACGAGGTCAGGAGTTCGAGATCAGCCTGACCAATATGGTGAACCATGTCTCTACTAAAAATACAAAAATTAGCTGGACGTGGTGGTGGGCACCTGTAATCCCAGCTACTTGGGAGGCTGAGGCAGAAGAATCGCTTGAACCCAGGAGGCAGAAGTTGCAGTGAGCTGAGGTCACGCGACTGCACTCCAACCTGGTGACAGAGCAAGACTCCGTCTCAAAAAAAAAAAAAAAAGAAAAGAAAGTGTCTCCAGATATCTCCGCCAGGTGTCTGCCTGGGCAGCAGAGTTGCTCTAATGGAGAGCCACTGGTCAAAGGTATGGGCCACCATCCCCTTTGTGGGGTTTGTCCTTTGGAACCATCTCCGTCCCCTGAAGCCATCTCCTCTTGCTCCCTGAGTGCCTGTCCAGAGGCCCCCCAGGCCCCCACGAGTGGGTGGAAAGTCTTGGGGACAGAAGAAACCTGGCTTTTCCCATGAACAGATGTCCCCCTCGCCACATCAAGGGAGTGACTTGCTCCGTCTATTATGTAGTGACCACCTGCTTCTTAGCAGGTGGCTGGGACTTAACTCTCAAGGGTATTTAGGGACAGAGAGCAGTGGGAATTCAGAAGGAGCTCAGAAGGGAATGCCCTGTGCCAACCTAAACCTGGGGCAGGGTGGACAGCAGGTGGCTTTGAATATCCTAGTCAAAAATATGGGAACATTTTGGTTCCAGGGGCAAGAAAAAATTAATCATTTATTTGGTAAAGGCCCATGACTGAGTGGAAAAGGAACAAGAAGAGAAGGACAGGAAATAAATCTCAGAGTGGGATTTACTAAGCACGGTCACGCTGAACAGTAACTGTGGGCAGGGACAGCACTGCACGTTTGACATCGGGGCACGCAGCTCCGACGTGGCCGGTCCCGACTGGCACACCTGCCCCGAGTCACCTGGGACAGACTGCAGCCAGCCAGCTCTCCCTTCTTCCTGGGGAGGCCTGTGAAGGTCGCGTGAATGCCTGTGTCCCCCGGGACAGCCAGGGAGGCAGGAGGCCAGGTCTGGGTGTGGAATAGGCCTCGCTGGGAGGCCGTGGTTCTGCTCCTGCACATTTCCAAAGGAAGCTCCCTGTGGGTGCGCGTGGAAGCTGAGCACCTCAGTGGAATGTCCCGGAACCTCACTTCAGGATCCTTTGTCGAGACCAATTGGCCACAAATGCCACCTCCTGCTTCTGGAGAGGTTTAGTTGTCAACGGCCACCAGGAACCACAGCCCTCCCACCCCCCACAGAGCCCCTTCCCTGAGGTTTGGGCCAGGAACTTGTCTTGTAGTTTCCTGAGCACGACAGCCAGGACTTGGTCCAGCGTTTTCCAAACTGGCAGAACCCGGAGATCTAAGACGGGCATGCTGGAAAAGTAGTGACAGTCATTTGCCTCCTGATCTAAGGTTAACGGGGACTTCCAAAAGGTGCACCTGTGTTAGCCCTTTCACAGAACTCTTACTTAACATGGAAAATATCGTAGCATTTTCTAGAGACATTTGCAGGAAGGTATTTGACACATTAAAGCCAATTTTCTTTCCAACTACAGAAAATCAGTGACTACTATTAACATCTTACTATTAACTGTAACCCAGGTATGGATGTCTAGAACAGAAATCTATTCAATAAATATTGGATAATTGCAGCAGCGGAAACCAGCTCGCTATGTGCCGATGTGTTCCTGCAGCTGCTTCATGTTACTCTGGGCTTTTAGGGCAGCCAGCCTGCACTCACAGGCAGGTGGGCTCTGGTCTGGCTCCTGAAGCTTTGCAGGATCCTTGCACTAGGATTCAACATGAAGGCAGCTCGAGGCATCACTCCTGATCCAGCTCTGAGCATGGAGATGAGGACATGCTCCCTGGGATCCATGGGGAAACCAAGGCCCTGGAAGGCTTTCCCCTCTCAGATTCAGGAAGGAGCCGCACAGGCTCAGAAGCCAGGCTCCCAGCTGGAACCACAGCTGCAGACAGCCCTGCCCAGAGCCTGTGGGCATCATGGAAGTGTGTGCGTGCACGTGTGTGTGTGTGCACACGTGTGACTTTCACGTCTGATTCCACTTACTCAAGCCACATGCAAAGGCTGATAAAATATTTCCAAGACATGCTCTAAAGAGCAGGCACATGTTCTAAGTTGAGGGAATCAGAATTCAAGAGAATCTGTGGCTGAACTTATGTCATGGGTTCACAGGGCTGGAAGGGGCCACCCTTAGCCTCTAGATATGCATTAGTTTATTCATTCACAAGATATACATCCACTTGTTCATTCACTTATGAGATGTTTATTTCTTTATCCATTCATAGATATGCATTTGTTCATTCATTCGTTAGATATCGCTTTGTCCACGTACTCATGAGATATTTGTTTATTCACTCATTAGAGATATATCTGTTCATATATCTATTAGGTATTTATTCATTTATTTATTCGATATTTATTTGTTCATCCATTCATAGATATGCATTTGTTTGTCCATTCATTAGATATCGATTTGTCCACGCATTCATGAGATATTTGTCTATTCACTCATTAGGCATGTATTTGTTCATACATTTATTAGTTTAGATATTAGATATTGATTGGTTTATGCACACGTGTATACATTTGCTGATCAATTCACCCACTAGGCATCTATTTCTTGGTCATTTGTTCGATGCTGGTTGTCTCCTCCTTCGTTAGACATCTGCTTGTCTGTCTCTGCACTCATGGACACTTGCTCGCCCACCCATCGTACACAGGTCTGGTGAGAGCCTGCGGTCAGCAGCCACCCTGCCCTTCTTCCCTAAACTGTCTTGGTCACAGCGTAGTCAATGCCGATTTTCTTTATCTAAGTAGACCGATTGAAAATAAGTGAAAGTCATTTCCGGGCAGCAGCGTCCACCTGAAAGTTGAGATATGCACAGTGTTGACCGAACATCTCTCGTGGTGTCTGGTCCAGCAGTGTGAAAAGCCGTGGGCTTGATCTAGTTGGAGATGCGGCCGTGGGTGGACTCCTAAGACTCAAGGCAGAGTCTCTTGGGGCCCGTCGGGGGCTGCAGCAGATTCGTGTCTTGAAAACAGGTTGGGTCCAGCTCCCTCTGCTGTGAGGTCCCTGCCTCATTGCTGGGACTTTTTTCTCAAGGCCCCGGCCTCGTCCTTGGTCGTCCAGGCCACTGGCCGCAGCAGTGTGGGCCAGCGCTGGCGGCCAGTCCTCGCTCACCCTGCCCTGCACAGCCCCTAATGTTGGCACTTCACGGACAAGCCGGCCTGGGTCCTCAGAGAAGAATAAATGTGCACGGAACAGCACACGGTGGCCCATGGCCTTGCAGCACGAGCGTGTCCATGCGTGTGCACGTGTGCATGCGTGTGCGTGTGCGTGCATCCACGCCTGGCGGCCCGGGCCCGGCGCGAGTGTGTGGGTGGGAGCGGGTGTGTATCCGCGGCTGCTCCATTCTGCTGGAAAGGCTCGCTGCAGTGGGCAACATGGAGGAGACATGAAAGAGGGGACAATAAATAGCTTCCTACCTTGCCTGGATAATGGGCGAGTTCTCCGGGTGGATTAATCCTCGCGTCGTCTTTGGGCCGTCAGTTTGGGAGTGACAGTAACAAGGCTCCCGGGGACCCTGCTAATTTGCACTCCATTCACCGGCTCGTGAAACCATCAGGGCTGCGGAAGGACTGCGCGGCGCGGGCCTCCATTCACTGGGAGCCTGATATACTGGGAAAGGGGCCAGTGCGCACAAAGCCCAAAAGAGCACATGGGTGAGGCTTTGTCCCTCCTCTCCCGTTCCCTTTTATGCGGCCTTGTGCTAGTTAAGCTCCTCATTTGTCCCCGCTGGGGCTCGGGGCTCTGGTCACCCTCAGGGGCTGCCTTTTCAGGTGATCTTGACACCCCTCTGGCCCTGGCCTGAGTGGGCGGTGGGGGCAGGGCTGCCTGAGCGGGGGCACCTTTGAATTCTGGGAGTCCAGGCCTGGAGCCGGCCAGACGCTGGCCTGCAGTAGGGACAGCAGAGGTGGCCAAGGCCCCTCTCTCCTCACAGCCTCCTGCCTCCGTCCCCATGTTCTGGGCGCCTCTCAGAGGTCCTGGCTGGACGCCTGCACCCCAGAGTCTTTGAAGGTGGAATGGAGGCCCCCGCTCCTCCTCCCGGCCCCCTCGTGGTCCTCCCGCTCCTCCTCCCGGCCCCCTCATGGTCCTCCCGCTCATCCTCCCGGCCCCCTCATGGTCCTCCCGCTCCTCCTCCCGGCCCCCTTATGGTCCTCCCGCTCCTCCTCCCCGCCCCCTCATGGTCCTCCCGCTCCTCCTCCCGGCCCCCTCGCTGCGGTCCTCCCCCTCATCCTCCCGGCCCCCTCGCCGTGGTCCTCCCCCTCATCCTCCCGGCCCCCTCGTGGTCCTCCCCCTCATCCTCCCGGCCCCCTCATGGTCCTCCCCCTCATCCTCCCAGCCCCCTCGTGGTCCTCCCCCTCATCCTCCCCCTCATCCTCCCGCCCCCCTCGTGGTCCTCCCCCTCATCCTCCCGGCCCCCTCGTGGTCCTCCCGCTCATCCTCCCGGCCCCCTCATGGTCCTCCCCCTCATCCTCCCAGCCCCCTCGTGGTCCTCCCCCTCATCCTCCCCCTCATCCTCCCGGCCCCCTCGTGGTCCTCCCCCTCATCCTCCCGGCCCCCTCGTGGTCCTCCCCCTCATCCTCCCAGCCCCCTCGTGGTCCTCCCCCTCATCCTCCCCCTCATCCTCCCGGCCCCCTCGTGGTCCTCCCCCTCATCCTCCCGGCCCCCTCGTGGTCCTCCCGCTCCTCCTCCCGGCCCCCTCGTGGTCCTCCCGCTCCTCCTCCCGGCCCCCTCGTGGTCCTCCCGCTCCTCCTCCCGGCCCCCTCGTGGTCCTCCCGCTCCTCCTCCCGGCCCCCTCGTGGTCCTCCCGCTCATCCTCCCGGCCCCCTCGTGGTCCTCCCCCTCATCCTCCCGGCCCCCTCGTGGTCCTCCCGCTCATCCTCCCGGCCCCCTCGCTGCGGTCCTCTCTGCCACTGTGCATGGGCTTCACACAAACTGAGACGGGGAGGCCCCATCCTCTTGGTTCCCACGAGCACCTGCGTTTCCGCCGCTACCTCGGCGGGGCTCTGCCTGCTCCCTCCCTGACCCCAGCTCTGCCCTCTGCCTCCAGCTCAGCCTCAGATTTTAAGTACCCACCTGGCGAGGGGCCCTCTTCCCTGCTCCTGGCACAGAGGCCCCGAGCCTTTCCTTTTTCATGTTGCTGGTGACTCCTCCCCAGGTACTCGTTTAAGAGCTCCCTGGCAGCAGAGCTGGACACAGGGAAGTCAGTGGGACCTTTGTGGCCACGAAACAGGTCTCACCCAGAAAGGAAAGTGGGGTCGGCTCGCCCGCCTGCCGCACGCTTCCCAGGAGGCCGAGCTCAGGAAGACGCGGCAAATCCCATCCTATGCGCTTGCAGCAACTCCTCTGCCAAAAAAGGAAATGCCACCGCCAACAGCAACAGAAACACAGATTTGGAGATCCCCAAATTAGCCAATAAACACCACCCATTCCGTGGTGAGGGGGGAAATGGAGAAGAAACCACCTTCCCAAATCTTTATGAATTAAACATGGCATGTCCATCAAGTCATAGAGACAACCATTTCTGCTTAATTTGCTGACACAAATCACCCTAACTATTTTGCTGGGGAGAGGGTTGTGGGGGCGGGATGGCGGGTCCTGGGCGTCTCGGCTCCGCCATTGTCATTAATTATAAAATTGGGAGGACTGTAATTTTCCACTCAGGCTTGTCACCAATCGGGCAGTCACCCCAGCTGTGCGGGTGCCCCCCTGGGTTTTGTTGTGCCCGTGGGGGTTTGCTAAAGAGTCCTTTGTCGCCTCCCTGGGGGCACAGACACCTGGAACTCACTCTTTCTCCGAGGAACAGGAGCAAGTGCGGCATTCTGGAGGGAGGTGGCACTTGTTTCCATGAGATGCTCCAAGCTCCTCCTGTTCTAACCCAGCATTTCCCCAGGATTCCAGGAGACTCTGCCTGGCCCAGGAGGTTCTGCTCTCCCCAGGCAAGGAAGCGGGGTTTCCGGGACACCATGTCCACCCCAGGTCACCTACAAACAAGGTCAGCCAGGGCCGTAGACCAAGGACTCCTGAGGCCAAGCCGGTGCCTTCCCAGGAGGCCTTGCCACCCCCCATTAATCCTGCAATTCCAGATCATTATCAAGGTCACTGCCTGGTACATTAACTCAGAAGCACGCGGGTGACAGGGTGTGGCCAGTGCACCAAGCAGAACGGCCAGGCAAGCTGCGCCCAGACACATGTCCGAGTCTCGTGTGGCCACTGGGTCCGCCTCGGCTGGAATCTGCCATCCTTCTCCCACCACAGCCCCGCCCCTTGTCTGCAGGATGCAGGACTGCCCGGGAGGCTCCGCTTGGCCAGCAAAAAGTGTGTTTCCTTGTAAAAAGTTTACCAGAAAAGAGGAGAAAATAGTTAACGGAGAAAATAGTTAACAGAGAAAATGGTTTTCCTTTTCAGACAGGCGTCTTTTCCTTCCATTCTCCTATTGGACACAAACCAGAAACTTCTAGATCTGAGGAGGGTCTGACACGCTGGGCAACTTCCAACCCTAACTCTCTGTTTCTATGCAAAAATAATGCCTTTCTCAGTTCAAACGCTGCTAGGCGACCCAGGGCGATGGTGGCTTTTAAGAGCTGATGTCCACCCAATAGCACCATCAGACTCGCAGGCCTCAGAACTCCAAGCCCTTGGTCAGGTGCGGTGGCTCACATCTGTCATCCCAGCACTTTGGGAGGCCAAGACGGGCAGATCACCTGAGGTTGGGAGTTCAAGACCAGCCTGGCCAATGTGGCAAAACCCTGTCTCTACTAAAAATACAAAAACTAGCTGGGTGTGGTTGTGCACACCTGTAATCCCAACTACTTGGGAGGCTGAGGCAGGAGAAATGCTTGAGCTCAGGAGGCGGAGGTTGCAGTGAGCCGAGATACATTACCACAATGGCATCTTGCAGGGGCAAGAATGGCTTCAGCTAAGTTAGTATCATCCTCAGAGACAGATTCTTCTTATTCTGAATAGTGTGTTGGGCCCCTGTTGGGTGCCTGGCCCTGTGCTAACATGTTCCACATCAGACGAGATACCAACACATGGGGAGATGGTTACAATGAGCTTGATCTTGACCGTTGGGGAGCTGTGGCCCCAGGATGCTTCTGTGGTGAATACAGACCTTTTGGCTGGGCAGGGCCTGAGACCCTGGTGTGATACCCTGGGCATCGTCCCCCAAACCTTCCTTTCAGGGCCACCGATCTTAGAGGTCAATGCCGCAGACCTGACAGTGGGGACCTGTGTGTGGGGATTGTGTGGTCAGCTGATCAAGGTATTTTTTCAGCCAATGGGACCGTATCCAAACATCATCAAAGACACCATCCCATCTGCTTCCCCATCGCTGCCGTTGGTCCTGATGTCAGTGTTGGGCTCCTGGATAGCCTGGGTTGAGGATTCTATCAGAACCAAAAGGACATCCCCTAGAAGTCCATTCCTACTGCTAAGGAATCTGTCATTCAATAAACAGGATCAGATGGCACAGAACAGAACGGAACCTGACCTCTGTGTGGATGATCCACAGGTGCCACTGGGACCATGTCAGGAAGAAACAGCCACGTCGTGGAAGTGCAGCCAGGCCCTGGGGACAGGCAAGGCCCACGGGGTCCAGGAGAACAGGGCCTCCAGGAGGGTCATGGGTCCCGGGGACAGGCAAGGCCCACAGGATCCAGGAGAACAGGGCCTCCAGGAGGGTCATGGGTCCCGGGGACAGGCAAGGCCTACTGGGGTCCAGGAGAACAGGGCCTCCAGGAGGGTCATGGGTCCCGGGGACAGGCAAGGCCCACGGGGTCCAGGAGAACAGGGCCCCCAGGAGGGTCATGGGTCCCGGGGACAGGCAAGGCCTACTGGGGTCCAGGAGAACAGGGCCTCCAGGAGGGTCATGGGTCCCGGGGACAGGCAAGGCCTACTGGGGTCCAGGAGAACAGGGCCTCCAGGAGGGTCATGGGTCCAGGGGACAGGCAAGGCCTACTGGGGTCCAGGAGAACAGGGCCTCCAGGAGGGTCATGGGTCCAGGGGACAGGCAAGGCCTACTGGGGTCCAGGAGAACAGGGCCTTCAGGAGGGTCATGGGTGGAGGCGGGAGAGAGTGGTTTGTGTGGGGTGGAAAAGAGTGGTGCAGGAAGGAAGGTGGGGGCCCTGCCTATAGAGCCAGCAACCTGGCTGCAGCCCCACCCTCCCTCCACCGAGCAGACCAACCCAGAACCACACCAGGGGCCCTGTCCTCCGGGGACCTGTCGAGTCAGTGCTCCTCTGCACGGTGGCTCCAGGCCACCCCTCCCTTGGCCCTTTCCCACTGGGCGTGGAGGGACGGCCGTGGCCTTCCCCTGCCAGCCCCTGCCCTCCTCCTCGGGTGCCCCCACGTCCTCTGGTTTCCCCTCAGCTCTCACAAATTCTGCCCGTGTCCGCACCCTCATTAATCAATGTCAAGGCGCGGCGTCGGCAACAAGGGACGCATTCTTCCCCGGCCCCTCAGCCTCATACATCCCATTGTTCCCGGGGCCGATTCAGATGGCAAGAAAACAGCCTATGCAGCACATAAAAGAGATGAGGCAAAAATGAAAAGAATCGAGGGAGAAAAAAGAGGAGGCATTTTTCCCCCTGAAACACTCGAATAAATACTCGGCAATGATAATTTAAATTATTCATACATTTATGAAAACATCCATTGAAAACCCAAGTGTATGATGCTCTTTGTCTCTGTCTCTTGTCTCTTGTTTGGGATTAATCTTTACTGTAATTCGGGCTGGCCGTGGCCCCCTGACAAAGGCCACACTCTCTTTCCATGGGAAAAATGTTTCCACATATCCCAGCGAGGAGCTGGGGAGAGATTTGTGCTGACGAGGCAGTGTCCAGGCCCCCGAGATGCTGAACCAGCCATGTTCAAGGAGCGTCCAACCCGCAGAAAGTACAGTGGGTTGTCACAGTGCTGTCAGTCCAGTGACATCCATGCCACGGGGCTGGGAAGCCAGAGGGGCCTCCACAGAGAGGAGACCCACAGAGCATGCATGCTCCTGCAGCCCCCCGAGCCCACCAGGGAAGGAGAATCCAAGAGCCTTCCCCAATATGGCCTGCGTGGGGAGACACACCCAGACACATCCCCACCCAGGTCTGGTGGGTTGGTGGGTTTCAGAGGCCCCCGGTGGCTGTCCCCCACCGAACCAGGCCTAGTTGTCACATCACAGCTGGGCACACTCAATGACCTGCCATAGAAGGCTGAGGTGGGCATCCTAGCAGGCTGGAGCTGGGCATCCCAGAGTCTCCCCAAACCTGGGGCAGGAGTCAGGAGCCACACTGTCCGGAGGCTGTGGTTGGCCTCACGAAATCAGAGAGTCTAGGCCCATGCCTGAGACTGGAGATGCTGAAACCATTCTTGATATTGCAGAGGGCGGGGCTGTGGCTGTGGCCATCAGCATGGAACTGGAGGGGACAGGTTCCTGTAGCCAGTCATCCGTGACTGCCATAGAGATCAGGTGCCCACTGTCCGCACCTCTGTCTTCCTCAGCCTCCCAGGCTCCTGGCCCCTCCCTGGGCCACCACTGTCTCTGACAGCCCGAAGCCACCCACTGGGATTGCGGCAGTTCCTCTGTGAATTAACTCGTAGCCTAGCACTGTTCCATGTCCAAATGTTGCAGGGCAGCAGGGGAAACGGCACCCTCTGTGTGGATAGAAGCACGCTTTCTGTGTGGTGTTTTCCCCCAGGGCTCCATGACCAAAGCTCATTCCCAAACAGGATAAAAAGCCCCGGGTGGCCTTCTCCTCACACACCTTTCATCGTGAAACGGGCATTCGCCCATGTGTGAGTTGATCGGCAGTGATTTCTCTTCCCTGGAAGTGACCCAGAATCCCTTCCTGGGCGGCTGGCGTCCAGCTCCTTAGCCTGGGTTAGCGCTGGGGATGGGGCGGCCACAGCAGTGGGCGCACGGCAGCTTGGAGGCTGTCAGTTCAGAAGACGCTGCAGCAGCTGCTGGGCTGCCCCCCAGCTCTTCCCGGCTTATTTGGTCTGGAATGGGAGCAGGGATCTCATGGGAACAGCCCTCCTGGTTGGATTTATGGCTTCTCTGGTTTGGGCCAGGTCAGAACTCAAGAGGAAAACCGCTCCTTTCTGCTCCTTATTCCAGATGAAAGTGGATCTCAAGAGTGCCTGGGAGCATAAACTGGCCTCTGTCAAGCTTGGCAGCCATGCTGAGTGCGCTGGCCTAAGTCTATGGCGAGGGTGAGGGGTTCTCCCAGCCACTGTGGCTGAGTGCACGCTGTCCAGAAGCAGCGTTTTCACTCACGGCCCTGCTCTTCCTGGGGCCAGGTCCCCGTGCCGTGCATCCTGGTAGATCTTTTTTTTCAACACGGGAGAGCTCTTGAGAAACTCAGCCCAGTTTTCCTTGAGGCCCTGCGAGTTTCATTTTGGGCTGGCTGGGACGTGCGCTCTTCCCCCTAGAAGTATTCGGGATGCCGCCTGCATGCTACCTCGCTCACTCCCAACTCTGCTCCCCACACGAGGTTTTGGGGTGCCCCCTTGGCCTGCTGCCACCGGCCTCTTCCCCCTCTTGCTGGCCCTCCCTCCTCTGTCGCCGATGTTGGGGTCTGGGAAGGTAGCCAAATGCAGGAGGACACCGGAGCAATAAATCACCCCTCATCCAACATCTGCAGGCCCTGGGGCGAGCCCCTCGCTGCCGCCCCCATCCCATCCCTCACCACAAAACACTATTGTCGTGGCCAAGTGAAGAAGAGTCGCCTGCACTTACAAAGGGCCTCTGCAGCCTGGCGTGACGGCCAGAGGAGGTGCCTGGCTCTCGGCAGGGAGCCGCAGGGCTCTTTCTTCCTCTCTGGTTCGTACTTCTCCTCTCTCGTGGGGGTCCCCCAAAGCCTTTCATTCCGGCTTCATATTCACATAAAGACATCAAGAAAAAACCCAGCAGAAAGAATTATTAGGCATGGCTGTCAAATGCTTTATCGGAGAAGGGGGGAGGGCAGTAACCCGTTAGGTGCTGGCCAGCAGCCCCAGCTTCCCCAGGTATCCCCAGGGGGCAGCCGGGGCCACCTCGGTGTGCGGGAACAGGCCATGACACACTTGGGCACACCCACCCACCCCAAGGCACACGTACGCACACGTGCACACAGATGTGCCCGCCCGCACAGGTGGGCATAGGTGGGGCCCGTCTCTTCACCAAGTTTTGAATGGCTACACCTGATCTCAAGGCCCTTCCTTAGAAAGGGATATTCTCTGCCCTCCTTCTGGCTCTTTCTTTCTTTGTTCCAATTAGCAGAAGATGCTTCCTCCCCTTATCCACACTGGCAGGTGCCTCTGCCACCTTCTACCCACGAGCTGGGGTCTTTTCTACTCTTGGCAGCGAGGGGTGGCTGAAATCAGATGTGCCCTGGAGGCCAGGCCTCAGGACGCTCCTCCCCCAGGTGCACGCTCAGGGGACAAGGTGGACAACCCGAACCACGCTTGCTCAGAAATCCCGTAACCCAGCTGGCATTTTTGGAGACGTGTTCTCCCTCTTCCCTGCAAAGAGCTTTCTCACAGCTCACCCTAGACAGTTTTGCCACCTGCCAATCCCAATGGCTTTCTGAAAGTTCACAGCCTGGGGCCCAGCTCTCCCAAAGGAGGGGTCCTCGCGTCCAGTGCCGGGCTGAGCGGAGAGCTGCAGGGGAGAGGCGTGTTCTGCACACTGCCGCGAGGAGGGCCTTTAGGATTTGTGGTGAGGGGCACCCCAGGGTGGGCAGTACCTCAGGATGCATTTTCAACACAGCCTCACGGTGCACAGAAACCGAAAACCGCATGCCGACAAACGGCTCCCTCGGCAAACATTTTTATTTCCAATTAGCAAAAGAAAAATTGCTAATTTGCTGCAGTTGGACCAGGCTGACGTCTCAATCTGCGGAGTGTCAGCGCAGTGAAAGAAAATGTTTCACACTGTGTCGGCGAGAGCAAGCAGCTCTAAAGAGGGTCAGGGCAGCGGGCCCAGAAACCAGATTGACTGGCCACAGCGCTAAATTACTCACACAAGACACACATTGTCTGCCGTGCCAGCTCCCGGAGGACCTGCCTTCTCATTCTTTCCCCTTGGAGCTGGGGCGGGGGAAGGGGTCCAGCGTGGGAGGAGAGCGCAGGGGGCTGGCAGGGCCTCGGTAGGGCAGTATCATCTTTGGGAACAGAGAGAGTCAGAAGCCGGGTTAATAATTACCCAGGTCTGTCTGCAGTGTTCGGGAACAGGACGATAAAATTCTCCCAGATCCCAGCCACAGCTCTGCACTCGGGAGATTCTGTGCAGATAATGTCCCGCAGGAGTGAGGGCTGAACATGGCAGGAGCGAGGGCTGAACATGGCAGGAGCGAGGGCTGAACATGGCAGGAGCGGCCATCTCTCTCGCCCTGCATTTCAAGGCTCTGTAACCGCCCGCCTGCCCTGCTTCACCGACTTCGGGAGAAACCCCCATACCTCCCGGGCGCTGTCTCCCCACCTCTGGCAAGCCGGAGGAGGGTATCTCAGCAAAGCCAGCTCCCCTGCAGGTATGAGGTCCCCCGGATCCACGGAGCTAGCACAGGCCATGGACCCAGAGCGGCGGAGTCTCCCTGGGGAGATGGCGAGGCTGCGGTGCTGGCCACAGATGTTTGGCGCTGAAGTAATAATGAGCCTCTCCTGAAAACCATTGACCACGTAACCTCAGACAGTAAAAGCCCCCGAGTGGGCTCTCAGAGGATCTAAATGGGTTTGCCTGCATCTCCAGACATAGCCCTCATTTTGAAGAGACATTCATTCCGTGCCCACACGCGCCGGGAGGAATGCATCTTGTCCTCGCCGTGCCCACGCCGTCACTCCGTCTGCGGCACCTTCCTCCACACATCTCTGTGGCCCCACAGCACGCCCAGCCTCCCAGCCGATGCACACAAAACCTGTCCCCAACACCATGGGGCCACGTCACGGGCATCATAGCAGCCGGCCAGGGCAGCCCCAGGACCTGTGGTCTGTCCTGGCTCAGACTCACACCCAGGGCCAATCCAGGAGCTACCTGCAGCCCTCCCCGCGTCTGCCACCTTCCACAGCTCTGTGGGCCTGGGACCTGGTCACGCAGGACCAGCACAGGTTGGGGCAACATTGGGTCGGCAGGGCTGAGAAAGCCAAGACCTGCTTGCAGGTGCAGGGGCCACAGGAGCAGCCGGCCCACCTGGCCTCAAGTCTTGCCGTACCCCCAGGCTGCTGTGGTTCTCCTTGGCCTGAAATGCAACGGAAGGCTGACTTTGGGGATGGTCTAGAGGGGCCCTTCCTTGAAAGGACACCACTTGGTCTCTCTCCCCATTCTCTGGCAGTTCCTGGGTGTCACTGGGAGAAGCTCCCTGGATGACAGGTGTGCAGGGGCCTGGCAAACAGGAACCCAAACAGGGAGGCAGCCCAGGGTGCAGGGCTCGTGCATCTGCTCGCCTCCTCGAAGGGTGCTGCTACAGTCTGCACGGGGAAGCTCCTCGCCTTGGTCTCTTTGAGATAAGCTGCCCAGGGAGGAAAGGGCCAACCTAGCCCAGCCTTGGGAGAAAGTGCACCACAGTGGCAGAGCCAGCCTCTTCCAGTCCTTTGACACATGGTGATTTCAGAATCCATCCCATCAGGCCACTTGATGCTCAGACTCAAGAGAGGGAGACCCTGTCTGGGAGCAGGAGTCATGTTTACAACCCAGGGTGGTCAGTGAGGTGGAGAGGGGGGACGGGTTGCCAGTGGCTGGGCCTTGGAATTTCAGCTGGCCATGCCAACACTGGCTTAGGGCCTTGGGACGTGTGCAACCTCACCGTGTGCAACTCAGCCTCAGCATTCGGTCTCTGGCAAAGATGGGCAGTGCCCCACAGCCTCTGCCTCGCTCCGCTCTTCAGGGAAACAGTCTCTAGACTAAGAGAGCAGAAGACTGGACTCTGGGCCTCCCGGTTCCAGCGCTCAGTTGCCTGCTGTGTGGCCTTAAAGTCATGAGCCTCTCTGAGCCTCCGGTTCAGCGTAACAGAGACAATCAAACCGGATCATGTACGTGGGACTTTTTTCCAGAAGATGCAAAAGCTGCTTGGATTTGCTGTGTTTGCACAAATGACAGGCGCTTGCAGCCGGCCTCACTGGGGAGACTCTTTGTCCGGCCTGCACTGACTCTCTAAGCACTGCATGTTCTTTAGTCAAAATAAAGCATTGCTGGTCGGGCCATCAGTCACAGAGAAGTCTGGCTTCCGATGAACGTTATGCACTGCGCTTGCTTGGAGAGCAGAGGCAGGGGCAGCCTCTTGCATTTCCCCCTTCTCCCCCCAGTGCCTGCCCGGCCCTGAAATGTCCAGAGCCTGGGCATGTGGGACACACATGGATGCCCCCATGTACACGCATGCACACACATACACATGCACAGACACACATGTGTGCAAACAGTGACATGCATGCATGTCTATGCACATGTACACACAAACACAGGTCTTGCATGCAAAACACATGTGCACACAGATGTCCACACACATATACAATTTCCTCATGGAGAATTCACTCCCATCCTGAGGCCCAGAACCTTGGAGCCATCCTCAGAGTTTGCTGGGTATGGAGAAATCTGTGCAGGAAAAGCCACAAATTTAGATGGGGATACAGTAAACTTCATGAAGTAGTCTCGCGTCTTATCTGCTCCCTAGACCCTGGAGGGCGTCCACTGCTCCCCAGCAGAGGTCTGCAGGCCCCGTGCTGGCAGGAAGTGAGGTGAGGGAGGCCCAAGGGGAAGGAGGGGCTGTTGCAGGTGCGTTTGCAGGGCCAGCCTCCGCCACAGGTGCCGTGACCTTGAGCTCAGGTCCCACCCCCTGACAAAGCAAATAACCAGCCAGAGGGCTGCCCACGTGGGTTCCCTCCCACCCACCCAGCCCAGCCTCCCCCAGTGAGGAGCTGGTGACGACAGATGTAATTCCCCTGGGAGGGAGCGATGCCCCAGCTGCTGGCCCTGAGATGTATTTTCCAGCGTTCTGAGCTGGAAGAACAAGCTGAGGCTCCAGCAGGCCTGGGTGCTGGGACTTCCTCTTTTTTGCTGAGGAAGGTCTCTCTCCCTCTCTCCGCCATGAGGGGTGGGGGCTCGCAGCCTGTTGCCAACTACCCCGCCTTTCTTCCCTCCAGGAAGCCTCTCCTTCAGCCTGTGGTTGGCTTCAGGAGGTGGAACCTGCGGGGCCCCTGCCAACCAATGGTGCTGGTGCTGGGTATGTTTCATGGCCCTGCCCAGCAGGCCTCATGCACCAGCTACCATGCAGGGGAGGGCCTGCTCCCCATCCCAGGGCACTTAGGCCCGGCCCACACCCCAACATGAGACTCTGGGGCGGACCGGGCATGGGTGCTCTGCAGGGCCCCTGACTGTCTCCAGCGTGCAGTGGGGCAAGGACCAGCATCCCCATTCCCAGCACTGCAGTGGATGCAGGCTTGGTTCTGGATCTTTCCCCATATCCATCTGTGATTCCTGGGCTTGTGGTTTCCAAAGCTGAAGCCTGATGTGAGGGCACTTTGCATCCAAAGGGGCCTGGAGAAAGTGTGCAGTTTGCCCTCAAGGCCGGGGTGGAGTTTGGTGGGTGGGTGGGGGAGCAAGACCAGCTTGAGGGGCATTTGGATCGGTCAAGACATCCCCAGCTCCAGAGACTCCCAGACATGAGCGTGCGTGGGGTAGCATCTGCAGATGGAAGCTCCTGTTCATAGATGTGTCCTTGGAGCAGCCAAGGTGGCCCTGCCTCCGCCGTGGCCAAAATCAAGGCTTTTTTTTTTTTTTTTTTTTTTGAGACAGAGTCTTGCTCTGTTGCCAGGCTGGAGTGCAGTGGTGCGATCTCGGCTCACTGCAACCTCCGAAAATCAAGGCTTCTTTCTGGAGTCTGGGAATTAGCAAATGAACACACCCTGGGCCAGTTTTAACTAGGGCGCGGCTCATCGCAGTGTTGATTACGGAGTTGCTATCGATTTTCGTGGGGAGCAAACGTTTCTGGAGTTTACAATGCCTGTTATCGTTTGGCTGCTAGAAGCGCTGCTGATGAGCCGAAGTTCATCTTTTGTCTGGAATGTTCCTGGGCTCAGGCATCTTCCCCAGCTCAGGAGTGTCACGCCTCACACAGGTGCTGACCCCACGCTCACCCCCGGCATGCAGGCATTTTTCTCTTAATCGTGGCAAGAGGGAGAAAGACTGGCCATCCAAGTACGTGATGGTGAATCTAGAATAACATTGCTTGGATTTTCTTTTTCTTGAGCTCAAACTAAACTCATCCAAATCCTGCTTTACCTCTCAGGGCTGCAGGGGAATGCACCATCAATTTGAGTGTTGGGTCTGCATACTCATGTCAACCCTAGGAACAAACTTCTCAGTCAATCACAGACCAGGTGCAAGAGGTCACGCGATACCAGGGCTGGGGATCAGCCCCCGGAATGGAGGGGGTCGGCGGAACAGGCAGTGAGAACCGGGAATAACCAGAGTGGGACCAGCACAGGGGTGCAGCCTCCTGTCTCATCACCCACCTTGTCCACTGCCTTTTTCAACTTTAAACACCGTGAGCAGATGAACGAGGAAGACAGTTTTCCAACCCCATCTGAGGCGTCTCCTCCTTTTACAAATATTAAGATAAACGGGTATCACTTTTGGAAATTTTATATATAATAGGAAATCTATGGCACCGATCAGGGATTTCTCTTCCAGGGAAGCTATTGTGTCAGGTAAAGAGGTGGCCATACATCAGCCGGCTCTGCCCCTCAAATAGATAATCAATTTCCCTGAAAGCATCAATAACCAGAGTGGACATTTATTGCCCCGTGGATGGTTTATCTTTGGGGCTGGGGACAGCAGGGCCGTGATGAATACCAAATCTGCCAGGGAACACAATTAAATGCTGCGAAGATAAAGGATTTTATATCGTGCACAAAAAAGCAATCAAATTCATAATTGAACTCCATTGCATGAAACCAGCCAGAGATAAATATCACACCCAAAAGCGTATAACCCGAGTGCCGTGTTATGGGTCAGGCGACAGTGTTGCCAATACCCACTAGTGTCTCCCTCTGGAGGCCCCGGTGCGCCCCTCTCGCTGGGGTACCAGCTTCCAATTGCCACTCTCTCTCCCTCTCCCCTTCCGCACGTGCCCAGGGCCACTCTCTCTCCCTCTCCCCTTCTGCACGCACCCACAGCCACTCTCCCTCTCCCCTTCCACACGCGCTCGGGGCTTCGGCCAGTGCTTTTTCTTTTTCTTTCCTTAGAGAAGAGAAAACGTGCTCCGGTCTGACTTGTCTTAGACCTGCAGAACTGTGTTCCCCTCTGGCCACCTGCATTAGGTGGCCCCAAGGGGGATGATGAGGTGGAGGAATGAGGGCCACGGCCTGGATAAAAGATACTGTGGGCTCCACAGGATGACAGGGGGAACCCCTACTGTGAAGCCAGGCGGGAGGATGCCTACTGTGGTGCCACCCTAGTTCCGAGGAGACCCTGAGCTGCTCCAGGCAAGAGCTCTGGGAAGGACTATGCAATCTCGTCTCTGCGGACTTGTGTCTCCAGAGAAGCTGCTCCTTCCTGTTGGACACAGCGTCTCAGGGACTCTGGCGGGGCCACAGGGGCAGATACGGTGCTTGGGTCAGAGACAAAGAGCAAGAAAAGGCCAAGGGCATCACCTTCCCATTTGTTGCGTTCCTCCTGAGGTGGGGGCGAGGAGCGCCTTCATTACGGTTCAGGTCTGCTTGGACTTCATGAACTTGATTTTCAAAAGAACCTTGAAAATGTTAGAGTTTAAGGTCATATATGCTTGGCAAAATATGGCTTTTAGCTTGGAAGGAAAAAAAAGCATAGAGGGCATTTTGGACACAAAATAGCTCTTTAAAACAGCATTTTGATGAGTTAAGTATAAATAAATCAGAAACACACGGATCTCATTTCCTTTAAAATACCCGCGGGCTCAAACACTAGCGGGAAAAGTGCCTGGCAAACGGCGGTTTGGGATTTTGACAAACCCATAATATTTTGAAGAGGTTTCTGAAATGTTTGCACCCAGGTCTCCTCTCTGCCCTACCTTTAGTGCGTGCCTGTGTGCTGGTCCCCGTTGGCCTCTGAAGGGCAGGTCCAGCCAGCACGGCGCGTGGACACCACTCTCTGTGTCCTGGGTGCAGGCTTTCCACAGCCTGACCTGATGATGTGCAGCTTGCCTGTGTGTGTGTGTGTGTGTGTGTGTGTGTGTGTGTGTGTGTGTGTGCAGAAGGAAGGAAACGCAAGGAAGATCAGTTAAGGGATGAGGCTTTGGGTCTTCAAGAATTCTAACTTTATTTTGGCGTGGAATGGGGAAAAAAAAAACACATGAGAATCCTACTTGAAGGAGTTGAAATAAGGCTCTAAAACCAGCACTGGAATGAAGTCAGCAGTGTCTGCTCCCAGCCCAAACATCTGGGCTCCAAGTGGGCAATCGGCCCCACCTCCAGAAGTGTCGGATCACAGGACACAGCTCCTGGGGACGGAGCCGCCGGGGCAGCCAGATGTGTGGGCACCGCACAGGCAAAGCCGGTGGCATGCTCCAATGCAAGGCCATCTTCTTTACCTCTGCAGGAACAAATCGGATCAGGTGAGGCTGATTCTCCTGCGTCCGTGCCTCAGCCCTTAGTGGGCCCAGATCATTGTGGTGGCCACTTTTAGGACAGGGCCAGAGCCTTGGCCTCGACCTCACCCAGCAGGCAGGCAGCCCTCCCAGGACCCTTGGGTGAAACGCCAGCTTCCTCCTCCAGGTAGCTCAGGTGCCAGCAGGTAAGGCTGGGAGCAGCTATCCCTGAAGCCAACCCACTTCCTTCCTGTTCAGAGCTAAAAGCTGCCAAGAAGCACGGGGTGGCTGCTCAGATTCATGAGGTCTGCTCTGCACTTTTACAACCTAATAAAATTTGGGGGCATCTGAGAGGAACACCGAGGGGCACACGGGGACGTTGACATGTTGTGGTGGGGTCATGCAGACAGGACCTGAGTGCCGCTCTTCATTTGGTCCTGAATTCGGGTGTGCGGTGAGGCTGCGCCTGGCACCCCGGATCCCTTCGCGGCTTCCCCGTTATCTAGAGCATCTGGCCCCATCTTGGCCGTCTCTGCTCGCTCAGAGACATAAACAGAAATGCCGTTTGGCAAAGGCGGCCCTAAAACATCTTTCCCTGAAATGTTCCTTTTGGCGTCTGATTAGGAAAAAAAACCTTGCAATTAATACTCTTGAGTTGGATTGTGAGATTTTCTGCAGAATTAGGCTTGGAGCATTTAACAACAAGGTTCCTTATTGCCCAGCCTCTAAATTTATAATAAAAATAAATGTTTCCCCTTCCTGACGTTGAAGGCCATGCCAACTGCAGAGAGGGGCCTGGATGCAAGAGGAAGCAATTGGATTCACTTAAATGCCGCAGACATAAACCCCTGCACGCCTTCGCAGGACTGGGTCCCCGCACGGGGACCCCGGGGAATGAGAACGTTGTCGGCTAATCTCCGAGCACTTCTCCTAATTGTACAGTGCTCTGCGCTAATCAACATCCAATGCCCGTTCTCTTTAAGACCAAGACAGAACAAAGCCTCAAATTACTAATTACACAAATACAGTGTCTTTTGCTAATTGGATTGGTTAATGTTAGTTAATAAAGCACTTTAAGGATAGGCAATGTGGTATGAAAGAGGCAATTCATACGTTTAATAATAGGCTAATAACTGTCAGCAATGAATAATCAGCCGTTGTCACGTGCAACGAACATCCACGCTCTTTCCAGCTCTTCGGGCGTCTGTTACAAATTAATGCCTTTGCAGGAGCCAGCCTGTGCTCCCAGCCCCTCATCCCTGGGCTGCTGGAGCTCCGACCTTGCCTTCTCGCCCGGCGAGGGCCTGCAGCTCACAGACCGCAGCCCCGGTGGCCGTTTGGGGAGTTTATCCTCTGAAGAAAAATGAAGCCCTGTTATTTCTATTATTTATGAAAGAGCCTTTGGCCAAGCGATTAGGGACAGGAACCAGAGTCCTGCATCCTTGTCCCGAGGCCACAGCCTTCGCTGTTTTACTCAGTGACCCCGGGCAAGCTCCTTGACCCCCACGGGCCTCCGTCAACTCAGCTGGAAAATTGGGTAAAAAGATTGCGGTGTCTCTCAGGCATGGAGCTGCAGAGTGGAGGTGCGTAAGGCCGGCGGGACCGTGACAGTCCAGCGTGGGGCCGCAGCTGCGGCGGGGCTCTGCCGTGCACTCTAACGGCCAGTGCCAAAAGGGAATCAGGACCCGTGGGCCCCAAATCAGCCCCCAGGACCTGAGATGTAGGGCCCGGCTCCGGGACCTGGTTTGGTAAAATGCAAAGACCCAAGTCCACAGCTGGCTGCCCAGGCTGTCCGTCTCCGCCAGCCCTAACCCTTTAGCTCCTCTTCAAATATCGGAAGAAGGAGGTGGCTGTGAAGAGCTTCTTGCAGGGGGTGGCTGGGTCTCCTGAGCAGGACCTGTTCCTGGGCAAGAGCTCCTGTGGGGACAGGTGCTGGGCAGCAGGGGCTTTAGAGCCGGCGTTGTCTCTTTTTCCATCACGACAAGTGCCAACACCACTGTGACCCACACCTGAGTGGGTCGAGTTTGCTCTTCCTCCAAGTCTCTGTTTCGAGCCGTGGGCTCTTTGCAGTATCCCAGGCTTCACAGTCACATCCAAGTAAATGTTGTTCCGCTCGGGGAAAGCGAGATCTTTAAGACAAAACAGAAGCGCCAGTGGCGAGGCTGTCCCTGCCAGTTGGCAGCACTGATTGAGTGTGCAGGGGTCCTCCCTCTTCTGAAGAGAGTCCCCAGAGGGATGTGTCCAGTGTGTGTCCTTCCCGGGATTGAAGCCTGGAAAAGCACAAAGCATTTTCCAGAAAAGAGAAGCAAACCGAGGATGGGATGCACCTGCGTTCACTCGCGATAAACGAGACGCCTTGAAAGTGGAACAGGATCCCACCGTTTTCTGCCTGAACGTGCACAGGTGAATCTGCACACCCCAGGCAGCCCCACCCCCAGAAAATTCTGTTTGTTAAGTACAGGAATGTACCAGAATTAATTACTTGAGGCTACACAAAGCTAACAGAAATGGAGGTCAAGAGAAAGCAGTTTTTGTGCGCCTCTCAGAGTAACGCTGTTGGTCTCCTGTGGCCCAAAGGGAGCTCTGGGCCAGCCCCAGGGAGGAAGACCTGTGCCAGGCTCAGGGGAGTCCAAGATGGGCATAAAGTTGAATGAGGGCTGTGTAGTCTCCCTGCCCTCTCCCCACTGCCTCGACAACGTTGCAGCTGCCCCAGCTGTGGAACGCAGGGCTTCGGCCTGTACATATCATCCCTCATGAGCTGGGGGCTCCTCGCCATGGCCCATCCCTCCAGAACCAGTACCACCTAGTTCTGCAGGTGAGACCCTCTGTCATCCCTCTGCCCATCCACCTGCACTGTCCACCCAGCTTCCCAGGCCTCCTGCCATGGGGTCTCCTTTCTCTCCCTCTATCTCTCTCTCTCTGAACGGGACGCGCTGAGCCATCACCACCATGGGCAGCGCTTTCCCACAGGCTTGCCTGGTTCACAGCCGGCAACCTCACCCCTCTTTTCAGTCCTTGGGAAGAGCAAATAAATCACACTGCGGAACAGCTCTCCCAGCCCTAAGAATAAAGTTTAAGTAACTGTGTCTGAGACTATTTCTGTAGCTCTTCAAGATGAGCCTTCCTGGGTGAATGCCTTTGCAGGCGGGAAGGTGCCGGTTTCTAAAGCCACTTGGGCAGAGCACCTCCCCAGGGCACCGTGAACACAACCCTCCTGCATCCATGGAGCAAGTGGCCAGGGAGGAGCCCAGGGTCATGGCGAGACGAAGGCGCCTCTTCCGCTACTGACTGGTGGATATTCCCCCAGGGCCACCGTTACCCACACACGGGCTGGGTGGACAGGTGTCCCTGGGAGCACTGTTCACCCACAGTCCAGCACAGAAGCAGTCAGGGAGGACTGTGAGATCGGGCAAGAGGTGCCGACACCTGCAGGTGCCCCGGGGGCCCCTCCCCGGCCTCCCCTAGGTGGCCTGGGAAGCACATTCACCCCCATGCCCCTGTCTTTCTCCTGCACTAATAAAGGACATTTTTCTCCGTCCATCCTGCAGACAGATGGTGACCTTGTCATGTTTGTTGACAGCCACACGGCATAGCTGAGAATCAAAGCGCCACCTCCCATCTTCCCTGTCAGGGCCTCCAAGCCACAGGATGTACATTCCAAGCCTCACAGGCAGGATGGCAGAATCGGATCGGATCCCAGTCCCACCCAGCCACTTGCAGCCCATGAGCCTGGTCACTGAACCTGCTGTCCGTGCTGACCTCCTACAGCTGGAGACAAACCAGGGAAACCTTAAGGGTCTCTTTCTTCTTATCTTAGGGCTAAAAAAAAGACAGGAGGCGAGCAGGTGTGTCTGTTTTTCTGAGGCTCATGGACAGCAGGCAGGAGCAGCCCCCAGAGGAGCCCCTGGCCCAGGCTCCGTTCTCAGACACGGGCGGGAGGGAGAGTGGTTTGCTCTCTTCCTTAGAGCAGGGTCTCTGCCCTTGTTTCAGTGACTTGTTAGAAAGCAAGGAAAGATGGTGCAAAATAAAGCTGCAGCTCCGTGCAGGTGTCGGGACCAAAAGCAGCTGCCCTGGCGCCCGCGTTTAGTTTGCATGAACACTCTGTGTGCTTCGGATGCATCGCTGTGGCCCAAGGAGGAACGCGCATCCCCCTGCAGCTCTCTGGGGTCCCTGGACCCCTACAGGGTCACTGTGAGATGAAATCACTAGAGGATGCTTTCGGGCACCCAGTGTGCTGTCTAGCCGAGGGCCTCAAGAGAGACAGACTGGCCTCCACTGGCAACCGCTGCTCCATCCCTGACCTGCCCGACGGCTCTCCACAAGGCCAGGCAAGGGTGCCAACTAGATGGCCGTTCTAGATTCCTGGATGTTGCTAGGTCTCACGGAGGCCTTTCTGCACTAGGACTCCACTCCCAGCCTCCTGGGACGAGTCCTTGGGGCAGCAATGGAGTGAGACTCTGCAGTCATCCAGACAAGAAGCTCAGTTAGCGCCGGACTCACGGCCACCAGATCTGCCCCAGAGAAGAGACCCTTCCCCATCCCAGAGGAGGTGGAATATCCAGGGAAGTTGTGTGGATGGAAATTGACATTCTGAGGGTTTGGGGATCTCCCTTGTGGCAAGTTCGTGTGCTTCTCCTTGTTGGAAAACAAACAGGAGGAAAATAAGAAAAATATAAATGAACAGCCGTTTCAGGCTGCTTCCCATCCACACCACCTTTCCCCGTGGGAGGCTCCAGCTGAGAAGGCAGCTCCGACGCAGCCCCGGTTGGGGCGAGGCAGGACAGCTGTCCCCAGGATTGGGTGTTCCCAGCAGCCCTGCCTGCCTGTCTCGCTGGCTGTGTGGTGCCTGTGCACCTTCCTTCCCCACACCTGCCTGGTGGGACCGCACTGCAGCCTCGGGCACCATGAGGCATTCGAAGTGACAACCTTATGGTATTTCCTCTGCTTGGGGTTTTGCCTTGGCCGTTTGGTGTTGGGAGCAGGTGTGAGCAAAGGGAGCAGGGACAGATGAGCCACCTCTGCTCATGGAAGCCTCCCATTCCTGGAGAGAGGCTGGGGAAGGCTCGTCCCCGCCTCTCTGCTGGCAGCTGGACTGGCTACCCAAGGACATGAGTGCCCTCTTATCTCCGTCCTCCTTGGAGCCGTGGTGTCTCTGCCGTGGGCCGGGGTCAATGTGCCTCCAATGTAAAAGGCCAGATCATGTATAATTTAGGCTTTCTGTGTCCCGTGTGACCTCCGTCCCATACACGTTTTTGTTTATTTTTACAACCCTTCATACATGTAAAAGCCGCCCATCCTTCCATCACCCTTACTAGGTTAATCGCCACAACAGGCTTTTGGTCCGTGAGTCGTGGCAGTCTTGAAAACGGGCGGTTACGTCTTGAGCGCCATCACGATTTGTGTGCTCATGCTGAAAATAAGTGAGTGATTGGCCAGGCAGCGTTGCTGTTTGCATCTTCCCCGTTGTCATGGACAGCGGTCAAGGCCGTCTCCCCTTCTCCGTCGTCAGGGACAGCGGTCAAGGCCGTCCCCCTGGGGCATCTGCCTCCCGCTTCACAGATGAGGGCGTCGAGACTGCTCAACCCAGGGGATGCGGGGGCTGAGAAGTGTTTCTGGGACTCAGAATGGGAAGCGCTGGCTTGGAGCCCATGATTCTTTGCCTGGTTTCTGCAGCCCTTCCCAGCTCTGTGAAAGGCACCAGAAGGAAGGAAGGTCGGAGGAACATTCCGTGTTGGTCAGGGAGCCCCTGAAGGCATCCTCCAGGGCAGGTGGCCTTGGCCGTACGTCTGCCCACGTCTCAGCAAGGCTGGGCAGTCCCTGGACTTGGTATGGCCTGGAAATGCAGACGTGGGACCCCGGGAGGTTACTTGGAAATCACGGGCAGAGCGGGCAGCCTTTCACCTGCCAGGCCTTCCTGGTTCAGCTTCTCCACTAACTCCGCCCCAAGAGAGTAAAGCTGGACCCTGGGGGGTCCCGGCTGCAGCCACAGTTGCATGGACGTTGCAAGACTCCAGAGGTGGCCAGTTTTTCCCAGCAGATCAGCCCGGAATTCCTCGCTGCAGCTGTTCCTGTCATTGGGTCCCATTAGGAAAGCGTGCAGTCTTGTTTGGTGACGCTCTGCCTCCCGCTGCCTTCACGCACGGTGGTCTCGAGTTCGCAGGCAGCTGCGACCGACACCCAGGAGCTCGGGCCTCTGTGTGTTGTCCCTGCAACAGATTGGAAACATTCCTTATGTGAGAGAAACATTCCTCATCTCCCTCTCCCTTCCCGCCGATCCACCTCCCTCACTTCTCCAAATGGAACCAGTTCAAGGGAGGCCAAATAAGCGAATGGCTCGGATAATGCCCGGTGGAGCTGCAAGGCCTGAGTTTGAATCCCAGCTCTGCCACTTGCTGGCCCTGTGACATTGGACGACTTAACCTAACCTCTCTGAGCCTCAGCATTCTCAGGTGTAAATGGGGATTATTGTAGGATTATTTCAAGCATTAAATAGGATGATGCAGTGACACCTTTGGCAGAGCTAGCATATTAGCTGTTATTATTATCATTGTTATTTTATTTCAATCAGGAATAAAATACAACGGGAAACAATTGTACTTCTGGCCTCCTTGGCTTGCAAGTTTGTGGAACTCAGAAATGCGAGTCCACAAATGCTTGCTTCATGAGTAAGTGGGATGCATGACAAGCAAGGATGAGAGAAAGACTGAATTTGATCAGGGAAGGGCCAAGAGGGGTAGTGACACTGGCAGCTGCTTCTGCTTCCTCCATCCCCAGAAAGGTGCTGCCTGCCATTTTTAAGGGAATTAAAATTCCATATTCTGCTTGGATATGGATCCACTTTCGGATCTTGAAAGGTTTCCCAAACCTCAATGAGTGGTGTCGTAGCCAGAGAAGAGCCCAACTTTGGGGAGGTCAGATTCTCCCGCCCAGTCCTGGGTCTTGGGGCTTTCAAACACACATGTGACCCAGGCGCTGTTACCAGGAGATCTACGATCCTTCTTATTCACTTATGATTATTAAGAATTACCTTAATAAACGAGGGATCAATCAGCAGAGTCAGGTGGAAGTGCATTCATATGATTCTGTCAATTTCCAGGTCATTTCTATAACTAAAAAGGGTTGAGATAAAAGATAAATGTTCGTATAGAACTGATCATTGATCCTGTGATTTATTTTCCCCGTGGAAAGCGAAGCTCCCTGGGGAGATGCTGGTACAGAGCCCACCGGGCTGCCCTGGAGGAGTGCCAGTGAGGGAGCCTCCAGCAGCTGCCCCCTGCCCAGGGTGGGGGTGGCCGGTGGCCGCGCAGTGCCTAGCACCTCCTGCGTCGTCGGTGTGGGGGAGGGACCATCGGCATTTTCAGAAGCAGGGTGGAAAATGGCCAGCAGTGGACCTGGGAGGGCACATCTTTCAGATGTGAGTCAGGACGGCCACTTCGGGGTTTGCAATGGCAGAGTTTGGTGTTGGTTTAAGTGATTGGGGGAAGGCACAGCGCACCCGCCGGAGCTGGGGTCCCCTCCTGCCGCTGCCACTCACAGTGAGCGGAATCTGTCCTGGGGCGCAAAGGGCTCAGGCTGAGCATGGAACATCCCCTGCTCACAGACACTGGCCTTTGGAAGATGGAAAACCATTCCGCCAGCATCCTTCTCCCTGCCCCTGTGAGTGCGGCCAGCCTGGCCTGGTCCTTTCTGCCCAGCAGGCCTGCAGTAGCCTCCTTCAGCAGCCTCCCTGTTGCCTACATAACTTTACTAACACAGGAGAGCCGACGTTAGATTGTCCCATCACAAAATAAACTAACGATGAATGAAGAGGGCAGGGCAAGCTTTTGGAGGTGATGGATGGGTTTATGGTGTGGATCGTGGCGATGGTTTCTTGGTGCATTCTTGCGTCTCCAGGCTCATAAAGTTGTCTACATTAAATATCAACAGCTTTTTATATGCCAATCATACCGCAATAAAGTGTTGGTTTTTGTTTTTTTTTTTTTTAAAAAGGTGGGGGGAAATTCTATGAACTCTGGGAGACTGTTGAGATGGCCTCTTGCGGGTGGGAGTGGCTGCTGGAGGATGGGCACAGGGCCCGCTGCTCCCCTTCCATTTGTCTTGGCTGAGCCTGGAGCCCTCGGCTCCTTGGCGCTCCCACCAGGCTGGATGTGACTTTCGGGGTTTGCGATTGGGTCGGTCCCAGTGTCCTGGGAGTGTGTTCAGGGCTTGGGCTCTTGGAACCCGGGCATGGGACTGCCGTGTTGATTTCGTCTTCAGGGTTCTTCCCTGACTCATCCCCCTGTTCTGGGGGCCTTCCTCTGCGGTAGCTTTGATGCTTCCTCTCCAGTATGGTCACCAACAGAGGGGCTTCCCGAGACAGGGGCTTTCAGTGCTCAAATCCAGACAGTCCTGGCCACAGGTCGGTCCTCTTGTCCCCGGGGCCCTGACACGGAGCCTGCACAAAGGAGCTGTCCCCGCCCCAGCAGTTCAGGTCCATCCTCAACTCCCCAGGCTGCCCCCGCCAGGCCACTTCCAGGCCAAGCAGCCGCAAGACAGGCGGGAGCTGAACCCTGTGCCTCGAGGCCCGGGTATCTGATTTCTAGCCGCCTGCCCGAGACGCCTGGTCCAGCAAGAGGCCCTGAGCCTGTCAGGGTGGCCAGGGCAGCTTCCCTAAGCCCCATAGTCAGAGAGCCACCCCGAGCATAGGGCCCCCGCAGGCTGGATGACCGGGCCCCACCGTGACTGTGCCAGTCCCCACCCCCCACCCACAGGCCACGGCCTGGTTCCCAGGGGCCCGGCCCAGGTGAACATGACCATGTAGCAGCTCGGTAAATTCTACAAGGAGAGCTCCCATTTTCCACTCACTGACTCACGATTTATTATTCGGTAAATGCCACGTGGGGTCTCCCTTGTGTTCCTGCTCGGAGGGGCCGTGATGGTGCCTGACACCCACCTTTGGCCTAAAGGGGCGTCTAATCCAGGAGGGAGGACGGGCCTGCCTGTAATAACTGGGCAGCTCTGAAGTGAGGCTGGCCATCCTTTTCCAGGCTGCAGGGCTCTGATGAAAGTTGGTGGAGAAATAAAGTGTGAGTGGGTTGGGTCAAGGTCACCTGCCGTCCACTTAGAACCATCAGCTTCAACACCACCTTCCCAGCACAGAAGCTGCAGAGTGCAGAGGGTGTCCCTGGGATCGGCTCCACTGGCGTCCCAGCCAGAGCCCCCTACCGAGCCCTGCGAGACCGCCCAGCCGCTCCAGGCCTTGGCTTTCATCTTCTAGAACCCAGGCCCTCGGAAGCTCTGAGACCAGCTCCAGGAACAAACAGCCTTGCAGATTTTTCTCCTCATTTCCAGGGCGTGCGTGTCCAGTTCCTGAGCTGGCTACGGGAGGCTCTTGGACTGGCCGCTGCTTCCCTTTCTCATGCTGGAAGTGATGGCTCTTCATGAGCCATTGATCGCGAGGGCCACATGTCACCTGCTTTTATGATTTACATTCCCTTCCCCTGGGGACATCAATCTTCCGGAAGCAGAAGGAGGAAGGTGTCCACAGAGGGCCAGAAGCAATGCTGGACACCCCTGTGCTCGGGGACAGGGGCCTGCAGAGATCCTTCCCGCTCGCCCCGCTGCCTGGCAGAGAAAGGGCTCTGGAGCCTGCGCCCCAGGGGCTGATAGCCTCCTGCCAGTCCCCACACCAGGTCACCCCCACCCGCTCTCACCTTGCTCCATCAGCAGGGGCTCCCAGGCCCAGGAACAACAGGCCTTCCCCAGCTCCGCCTGACACGGGGGAAAGAGCGCCCGTGAGTCCAGGATGGCGGGGGCAGGGTGTGGGGGGTCCCTGCCATGTAGACCCCGGAAGCCTGCCCTGCTCCAGGGAATCTCAGGCTGGGTCAGATCTCCCCCGGGCCCCTCATTTGGAAAGGGCTGTCCTGCCTGTGTGGGGCGGAGCTCTGAGATCTGGAGCAGCCCATCGAGCATGGCGGGGGAGGGGGGGTTGTGTGGTGGAGGAGCTGCGTCTTTGGCTTGGTGGAGAATTCAAAGCTGTGGCTGGAATGGCCCAAGCATTCCGGAAGTTTGGGAAGGTCTGAACGTGGTAACCTGCACTCTCTCCTCTCTGGAAAGGGATAGCATGGCGGGGGCAGTATCCAGAGAGCAGGCATCCCTGCAGGCACCACCCTCCCCAGACAACTGCAGCCCCAGGGCAGGTGGTCAGTTACAGCCCTGCCCCCAACTCTACCTTGTGCCCCAAGGTGCTAGAGGCAGAGGGCAGAGCAAGGTCACAGCCGGGGCAGGCCAGGGGGACCCCACAGTGCCTCCTTGTCTCCCACAGCCCCTGGGGCTGGGAAGGAGGCTTGGAGAGGCCTGGCGGGGGGTGGCTTCCCAGGCCAGGAGCAGTTGGAGAGAGAGACAGGACCCCCACCCTAGGGCTTCCAGCAGCCTCGTCCTCTGAGAGGCTCCTGTGACTTCCAGGTCAAGGACCACAAACTTGCTAATGGCCTGGGGGGCGCTTGTCTGACCACCGCATTGGCAATGAGGTGGGCAGAGGAACGTGAGTCCTCACAGGGCAGCTTGAGGGCTGGAAGGGAGTGGGGCCTCCTGGGTACTTCACCAGCAAGCTGGGCTGTGGCCATGGGCCCCACGCCGGTGGGTGCCTGGGTGACCTGGGCTGGGGGCCGGGGCTGGTCCACACCTGTGTATCTTCAGGCTTCCCTGGGAAAAGGGGCTGCCCAGCCCTGCCCTCGGTATGCACCACCTCCTCAGGGTCCACTCACCTTGATCTTGGCAGGGCCCATGTGAATCCAGGGTGAGCCCGGGTTAGCGCTCCCCTGCTGTCAAATTCGGGAGGCTACTTTACCTCTCTGAGCCCCTTCCTCTTCTGCACAGAGCAGGAAGCCATAGCCTTGCTCGTGGGTGTGTTCTGGGGTTTACATGCATTATTGGGGGCCAAGTACCCAGTGCGGAGCCTGGCCTGCCTGGCCCTTGGCCCTCCACCTCACCATGGAGGCCTCTTGTCCTGGGCAGCCTCCTTCTCTGTGTGAGGAGCGCTAGACAGGTCCTAGCAAATGGAGGAAGCTGGGGGGCACAGGCCGGATGGAGCCCACTGCGGGGCCCCACACTTGGGTCAGCAGGAAAGACCCCCACATGCTCCTCCGAGCAGACATGAGGAGGGAGACCCCTTGGGGGCCCGTGCACACAGGAAGCCACCCTTCCTGCGAACTATCCCTCCTCCACACCCCATGCCCCCGTCGTCTGTTTCTTGCCTCCATCCGAGAGCCCCTGCCTGAGTGAAATCCCTCAGCCTGGTCCTCAAAGGGCCATGGCAGAGCTCCCCCCAGGCTTCCCAACCCCAGGGCTCCTCCGTCTCTGGGGTGCCCATTTGCCCCCTGCTAACACCTTTGTGCATATGCTGCCTCACTCCCAGCCCCATCACCTCCTGGGCTTCCCACCCCCACTTCGGGACCCCACCCCCAAGAGGACCTCAGCTCCCAGACTTGGAGATCTTTCCTCTTCCTCGTGTTGATGTTGCTGTGGAAGGCAGGGTGGGTCCTACCCATTGTGTCTGCCCCAGAGTAGCGAATTCTGGACTAAATACTGTTTCCGTATTTTTTAAATGTCTCCAAGGCACTCTCTGTGGGGCAGTGTAGACCAAAGGTGCTCAATACCACTTATGAAATGAGGACATGAAGGGGTGTGGAGCCTGCTCCCGGGGGCCAGGGAGAGGAGGAGCAGTGCCCATTCAACCATCCCACAGGAAGGGAGATGCGCGCGGGGCCAGCCTTGTCCAGGCGGTGTGTCCAGGCCAAGGGGCAGCGCTCACAGGCGGGGCTGCCAGCGAACAGAGTGTTCTTGGAACATCAGAAAGAGAAGCAGGCCATGCCCAGATTTTGGGTCTTCAAGGCCTTGCTGGCCGGGCGGGGCAGGGCCAGGCGGTGGCAGCCCTGCAGGTCGAGAGAAAATCACTGGGCGTGCACTGAAGTCTGCTGGCTCCAGCAGACTGCTTGTGGCCGGAGCAAAGCACAAGGCCCCATCTCACCAGGTCAGCGGAGATGCTGCCTGCCTGGAGCTTGGGTCCCGTGGGGTTGGGGGCGAAGATGCTGCATCCCAGTGCTGTTCCCTGCTCGGGGCCCTGGAAGCAGAGTGGCCTGGCTTCTCTCATTGGCCAAAGAGGGTTTGGAAGGTAGGGCTTAGGGGCCGTTCCCTCCTGTCACACAGGCCTGCGGGGTTCTCATGCGGAACCCCAGGCCAACCCCTGATGACAGGGCCCAACGCGGGAGGCTTGGGAAGGCCTTTGGTGGTGGGGGCAGGGGATGTGGAGGGCAGGAGTGAGGGAGGTGGTGGCTGGGAGTGTAAACAGCGGCGTAGAGACCTCTGTGCATTTCGGGACGGGCTCTCCAGAGCCCAGGGTCCTTTTCTGTGCCGTACTTGACTGTATAAATATTTTTCTTAGGAGTAAAGAGAGAGCCTCCATTCATTGGATGGATCTCACTTGAAGGAACTGAGAAGTATCTGTTTAGGCATAAAAGCTAAAAGCAGTGTCCAAGGAGCTTTAAAAAAAATCATTTCTGTAGCTCAAACACGGCCAAGCTGATTTTTTTAATGCAAAAAATAAATAAATATTACCCTACTCCCGGTTGAGAGCGCAAGGGTTTGTGTCAACACCAGTGCAGTCTTTGCTCTGCGAGCCAGAGGCGGGGCAGCCGGCGACTAACCGCCTTTCACGGTTCTTGCGGGAGCTGCCAACGGGAAGCCGCCCAGCTTTGCTGGAGCCCACACGGCCGGAGGGAGCTTGGCCGTGGAGAGAGTCCTGGCCGGGGTTCAGGTGCAAGTCCCGGGTGGAAGGGCCTGGCGTTTGTCTTCTTCCTGCCGAGGCATCCACCCGGAGGCCTCTGTCCTGCCGGAGCACACTCCTGGAGTCAGGAGGCCCAGACTCGAGTGCGGGCGCCGCCCTGAGCAGCTCCTCCACATCTGCCCGGTCACCTCAACTCTGCAGCCCCTGTTTCCCGTCTACACAGCAGGGGCGTTGCTGGTTCCTGCTTCCCACATGTGGTTGTGAGGAGGAGGTCTGCGTCTGCGGTGCCTGGGACAGGCCCCCCACATGCGGCAGGGCCCCAAAAAATGACCCGCTGCTGTTATGACTGGCTTCACCATTGCCATCACCTTGATGCAACATTTACACCAGGGAAATTGGCAGCACCCACGGCTTCCATTTGGAAAAGAAAATTAAGAATGAGATTTGTTCTTTAAAAACTCCATCTGCTCAGAAAGGGAGGATGTGTGGGTGGCCGTGGACATTCCTCTCCGAGAGTAAGATGACCCTGAGATGTGGAGGCTCAGTGTGGCCTGGTCATCAGCTTCCAGCCCTGCCAGGGGCACTGTTTAGTTGGGTGTAAAACCCTGCTGAACGTGTGGGCCGCATGGAAGCTGAAGCTGCTGACCACCAAGACCTTTGCCCGGACTGTGTGTCCAGCAGAACCCTGAGCCCCTCGACCCCACAGTCTCCCAGCAGTGAGCAGAGTGAGGCTTGGAGCCTGGATGGGATGTGGAGGTTGTAGACAGCTCCATCAGCCTTGCCATTTGTATGCCCCTGGGTGCCCTGCATAGACAACCCTGACCCCCCGACTCCACCCATACGGGCTTCTTCAGGGAGAAGAGGCCTTGGAATCAGCTTTTAGCAGGTTCTAGACTCAGACCCACATCTTTGGGTCCAATGAAGCTACTTCAGAAATGGGCAAGAAAGAAAAGTAGGTTAGAACCAGCCACAGTGGCTCACGCCTGTCATCCCAGCACTTTGGGAGGCCAAGGCAGGAGAATTGCTTGAGCCCAGGAGTTAGAAATCAGCCTGAACAACATAGTGAGACCCTGTCTCTACAAAAAATACAAAAAATTAGCCAGACATGGTGGAGCATGCCTCTAATCCTAGCTACTTGGGAGGCAGAGGTGGGAGGATCACCTGAGCCCAGGAGGTCGAGGTTGCAGTGAGCTGATCGAGCCACTGCACTCTAGCCTGGAGGCTGGGGGTGGGCGGGGAGAGAGAGAGAGAAGAAAAGTAAAGAAGAAAGAAAGAAAGAAAAGGAGAGAGAGAGAGGAAGGAAAGATGGAGAGAGAGAGAGAAGAGGAGAGGAGAAGAGGAGAGGAGGAGACGAGAGGAGAGGAGAGGAGAGGAGGAGAAGAGAAGAGAAGAGAAGAGAAGAGAAGAGAAGAAAGAAAAGAAAGGAAAGTTAGAGCCGAGCTGGGCATGGTGGCTCACATCTATAATCACAGAACTTTGGGAGGATTGCTGGAGTCCAGGAGTCCCAGCCTGGGCAACATAGTGAGACCCCATCTCTACAAAAAATAAAACAAATTAGCCGGGATGGTGGTGTGCTTGTTGTCCCAGCTACTCAGGAGGCTGAGTTGAGAGGATCGCTTGAGCTCAGGAGGCTGAGGCTGCAGTGAGCCATGATTGCACCACTGCACTCCAGCCTGGGTGAGACACCCTGTTTCAAAAAAAAAAAAAAAAACAGAAAAAGAAGAAGAAGAAAGAAAAGAGAAGTAGGTTAGAGAGAGAAGGTTTGCTCTCAATGCCGAGAGCAAGGGGTGGGTAAAGCGGAGTGTTGGGGTCCCTCATGGGCCTCAGCCTCCTCTGCACCGGGCTCCGTCCACCTCCCGCTGGTTTGGAAGCAGCTCCGTGGCCGGGGCTCACTCTGGGTTTCCTCCTTAGTTAGGTTCTCAGATACTTTAATAACAGATAATTTTGACGGGAGAGAAACCTTCTGGGATCCATTTGTGGCACCACACAGCAAGCTGAGCCCCCCTGGGGCCGCGCCAGAACTCCAGAGCCCTAAGCGCCTCTGCGTACGTGGCCTCTTTGCTGACTTTTTGGAGAACAGAGGGTATTTATTTTAAGAGTCAGAAAAGAGGTTCTGACCAACCCCACTTAGCTAAATCCTGGCGCTGGAACCCGTGAGAGAAGCTAAATGCCAGAGGTCAGACCTCGCTTTTTTGGCTAAAACGCTTAATCAAACACACCTAATGCTTGTGCCGGGGTGCGGAGAGGTTGAGAGCGCGGCGGCCGCTGCCAGCAATCGAGGAGCCAGCGGCGCGTGTGCTGAGGGCCCAGCAGGCAAAATAAAGAGCGTTTTCAGCTGAGCGGCGGCTCAGGCGAGGCTGGGGGAGCCGGGGAGCGCGTCCCGCCATTTTTCCAGCCGAGGTCAGCAGCGGGTGAAGAGGCGGAGTCCGTGGTGTTCACAGCTGCCAAGGCGGGCTGCGAGATGGGGCAGGCGGTCCCGGAACGCGGCTCAGGCCCCAGCGCCCTGCCTGCAGGAGGCCGCTTCTTTCTCTGTTGCCATCGGGCGCCGGTTTCCTCTTCCCGGGGTGCAGGGCAGCTGGGGAGGGCTCTGCCCCTGTGCGGCTCTTCCGTGGTTCCACGCTGGGCTCCGGGGTGACCACACTCCTCCGCAGCCCACACCCTCGGCCCGAAGGGGGCCCAGGCCCCGTGCCCAGAGGATCCAGAGAGACAGCCGGGAGCCCAGCAGCTGTGGCAGCTGCCCCCACCACCACCCCGGGGCTGGCCAGGTCCCACCTCCTGATGCCACACGGTATGACTGGGCCCTCCTGGTCAGTGCGTCGCATGTAACGCCTTCAACTATTGGGGCCGGTGTTGGAGCATCCGTCTCTGCGTCCCCACCTGATGACAAGCTCCGGGGAGCAGGAGTGCTGGCCAAGCCCACGCACGGACCAAGCCCACGTCAGACTCCGCCAGAAAGGCAAGAAGGGCCTCCGCATGGCGTGACGGATGGGTTTATGGGGGCATTCCATCCCACCCGGACACTCGGAGGGCAGGGAGACAGGAAGATCAGGCGACCAAAAGTGCAAGTGAAAATGCAGGTGGCCACAGCAGGAACGGTGGGCGCCCAGCAGAGAGCAGCGTGGACAGAGGGAGGGCGGCCCCCACCTGAGAGGCTATGCATCTGAGGCCACAGCAGGCCCAGGGTGGCATCGGTGGGTGGCTGGAGGGCTGTCACGCTAGCCCCCTCCGAATGTGAGGTTGTGGTGTTAACGGGGGCTCCTGGGCTGACCCTGCCTGGGAGTGATCGTGGGAATGGCTTGAATGGGCCGTGGCATGCACTTTCCCACTGGGAACAGGAGGGAGCCTCCCGGAAAATGCCCAGAGGCCACCAAATGCTCCCAGGCCAGCGCCAGGCCCCTGTGGGCTCTGGGTGGGTACGTGGGTTTGTGAGCAGGTACTGGCAGGACAGGGCGGGGAGGGCAGGGCCCTCTCGCTGGTGGTGTCTGCACAGGTGCCAGTGACTTCGCCGCAAATGCCAGAGAGATACAAACAGCATCTCACTCCTGGACGCGCCTCACGCAGCAGGCAGGACTGGGGAGGCCCTGGTTCGGGTTTCAGCCCAGCCTTTAACTGGCAACAAGATCCACAGTTTCTCTGCCCGGGGCGGCTCACTACGGCGGGATCTGTCCTTCTACTCTCGAGAGCTCCAGCGCCACCACTGGGACGGGGCATCCCTTTCACCAGACCTGGGACGGCCAAACGGTCCTCCAGCATCCAGAGTGAGGAGAGATTCCACCTGAGCAGCTCCTCGAGCTCTGCCTCCAGCACGCCTCGGCCCCGCAGGCAGGTCACGCCCTACTAAGGCCTTCTCCTCTTCCAAACGCAGCCCATCTAGGTGCCTGAATCTAGCAGCCATCACTGCCATTCACATTAGCGCAGGGTGACCCGGAAGGCGATGGGGCTGGGCCCCACTGTGACTGGGAACGCCAGCTCGTCAATTGCACCTTGGCAGGCACGCTGTGCTGCTGTGCTCCGTCCTTAGGATTTGTAAAGCCATCATGTAATATTAAGGGGAGGGGAAAGAAAATCTTTGGCTTGAGCATCATTTTCTCGTTTTATTTTTCAAGTATCAGTTTCAATCTTGGTTTCTATTCTTATGGAAACAACGTTGCGGTTTCCGTATACTCGACGGTGCATGGCCACTTTGGGTCCAGAAGGGAAAAATCCAATTTCTAGAGCTCATTTGTCAGTTTGCTTAGCACAGACAGCACTCTGGGATGGGTCACTGAGACGCCGCCACTCTGGAGTGCAGCCTGGTGGCTTTTAAGAGGAGACACCCGGCGAAATGCTCTCCAGAGCCAAAGAACGTTCCGGCTCGAGCGACCTGGGAGGAAGAACGAGCCGACTGCTGGCCCACTCCAGCCTCCCTGTCTCGGCCTCTGTCCACACGTGGGTGAGGGGGCGGGAGCTCCTGTGTGGCCCACAGCCCCCTGCTGGGGGTCCTCAGTGGCCACCCCGGGCACCTGCATGGCACTAGGCACAGCGGCTTTTCTGCCTTAGCTCCGTTTCCTTTAAGAAGTTTCCTCCAAAAGCCATGGGGGACATCCCCCTCCCAGGGATCTGGATGGGAGTGAAGAGCCAGTTAAAACACTCCCACCTCTGATTTGCCAAAAAAAAAAAAGAGGAAGCAAAGAAATGGCATGAGCTCCCTCTCCCTCCAGCACCCACCAAGCCACCCTTCCGCAGGGCACTGGCTGACCTCTGCCCCTGGCTCTGGCCGCCCGCCGCTGTCTCCTGGGACCGCTGGGCAGAGTCCAGCTCCCCCCGACCTCTGCCTCCTGAGCTGGACTGTAAGCCCCCGGAGGGCAGGGACTGCACCTCGCTGTCTCTCACCTGTCCAGGGCCAGGCACAACCTAGGCCAAGTTACGTCTAAATACACATGGTGTGATTCGCCGGTGGAACTTGGAGGAAACAAAAATAGAGTCTGTTCACCATCCAGGGTGTCCATGCGCTCCTCCCAGATGGTTCTCATAAATAATATGAGTGGCTCACCTTGAGATGCCTTGACCTGGGTCCCCACCCAACCACTAAAGGGCCAGAGTGAGCTACACAGTGTGTCTCCATCCCTGGAGTGCAGTGTTTCCAGGGAGGTGAAGTCCCTGGGGGGCGCTTGGAGTCCTCGGTGACTGGGGGAGCCTCTGCTGGAAGAAGGGATACCTGTGATCAATGGAACCCTTCATTTCCTGCTGTGGAGAAGCCACTGGGTCCCACCCTGTGACTTTTGGGGACAGTGGTTCTGCCCCCACCATTTAGAACCCAGTGTAGCTTGAGAATGTTTTATCAGAAACTAACAACCCCTCTCAAAATTGTTTTGCAGCAAATACTGACAGACGTGGAAGTGTCGCCCCAGGAAGGCTGCATCAAAAAGGTAGGAGAGCTCACCCTGCGCCGTCTCAGCTCCCCAGCGTCCTCGGAGCTCCTGGCGGGGCGACCGCCATCCCAGCTGTCCCTGAGCTAACAAGTGTGTAGTCGGAATGTTGCTGGCAGGCCCTGAGCAATGTGTTATCTGTGGACTGATGTGTGCACAGGACGGTGGCTTTGCTGTCATTAGGAGGGATGGGGAGGTGGGGGTCATGTCGCCGTTGGGTCACAGGTACAGGGCCATCCGCCACTCTCCTAACTCCCAAGAGCAGAGGAGAGCCCTGTACCTGTGGGAAAGCTTCAGGCCATGCAGACAGGAAAATTAAATAAACGCAGGTTGTGTTTATTTAACTGTCTTTGCTGGATACTCTCATGAAAAGAATATGGGGAAAAATTGGCTGCAGATTCAACAAAGCCTTTGCTGCACTCGTAGCTTCCAAAGAAGCATTGTTTTAAATAAGCAAAACCACGAGGCAAGAGAAAAAGGGTCCACGTGGCATTATCCACGGCTTTGCTGACTGGTGGTGGGTAACGGCTGGTGGACACACATTAGGTCTAACAGATCCAGAGGGAGAACCATGTGCAGAGAAACAGGCCCTGGGGAGGCACACACATAGTCACATGTGTGCCTGGGTGTGCACACTGCAGTCCAGACGGCCAGGAGGAGGAATGGCCTGGAAAGCAGCTCCGAAACCTAGAACCTGTTCAGCAGCCAGAACTCCACTTCAACGGGATATGCATTGCCTGCACGCACACGCAGACGTCCACAGACACAGCACGCTCACACGTGGTGGCTGATCTCCTATTTTTGGGGGGGGTTTTCTAGTAAAATTAAAGTAACAGTCTCTCGCTTGGCATCTTTGCTTTAAAGCAAGATAAAATTTAGAGAGAGTCACATTTACACATCCCCACCCAGACAGCATCGCAGGGGGCGGGTGGGGGAGGCGGGGTGCACCATGGGGGTTGCTGGCACAGAGGAGCCAGTGCTGAGTCAGTGCCTACCGAGTGCTGTTACAATTCTGTCAGAATTACAACTGGATTCCGTGACGCAGCATATGGGCTTGAGGGGTACTGGCAGCCTTGTGGTTAGGAAGCTGAGCTGAGTGTTCAAGTCATCAATACTCCATTTTTCCCCCAAAGTCAAAGGAAAGTGCTGTGCTAGTCCTGCCAAACTCCCAGTCTCTGAGCCGAGGCATTTGGGCAGAGCTGCCTACGAGGGACAGGGGACCCACCATCTGGGCAGAGCTATCCGCAAAGCACAGGGGGACCTGACCCTTCTCTCCAGGTTCAACCCCAGATACATTGATTTTGGAGAAAGCATGGCAATGGAGACTTTTTCTGGGCCCGCAGTGACCCGCTGAAGGGCCTCCGGAAACTGGGTGAACTGGTTCCGGTGTCCTTCCCCGTCGCTGGTGTGGCTGTGTCTGGCCTCCTGGGGTCCTTTTGTCCAAGGACAAGGTGTCGGCTCTCAGTCCCCGCCGTCCACAGGATGCCTGAGGTCTTCCTGCACCCGCGTTTGACTGTGCCATGGAGCAAATTTCAGGGCTGGTCTTTTCCACTTTCCCTCTTTCTCCTTTCCTGCCTCTTTAAATGAGTTCACATTTTCTTAAAGGACATAGAGGAGCAGGAAACAGTAAGCAGCGCTGCTGTATTTCCGAGAACTGCAGTATTTTCACTTCCCACAAAAAGTGACCTGCAGTTAGTGCCAATCCCTCAAGTTCTCGAGGGAGCCTGAAATCACTGGGTTTTCCACCCCGATGCGTCCCTGGACCGTCTGACATTTTCAAGACGCCCTCCTTGGCTGCGCCTCTCCTGAATGCCTCATGGAGGTGGCCTGGCAGGAGGTTAGAAGAGGATCAGTTTATGCTGGGAGGGGTTGCTTGGTCTAGGAACAGGGGTCAAGTCAGAAGGTCAAAAGGTCAAGTCTAGATTTAAAGGGCCCGGAGGAGGCAAGTGCTGGCTGCTTCTGAACCAGAACGAAATAGGACAGAAGGAGGGTGAAGTGGGCGCCGCCTTCTGTGCCTCTGGGCCATGGTGGGTTTGCCTTTGTGTCTTATATGTGTGGCCATTAGGTCTCGCTCAGTGTGGCCCAAGGTCATTCTTGAGAGCGGCTCCCGGGGTGGGCATGAGATGCTGTCCAGCCAGGGGCCTACTTCCAAGTGCCCAGGGCAGCAGGCATCCCTCTGACGCAGGCCCTTGGAAAGCAGGTTGAGAACCTTGGGTCGGACTGAGGAGTCTCAGGTTCCGCCATCCCACGGAATCAGAGCAGACCCGATGCACGAGACCCTCCACGGCACCGCCGCGGCTGCAGGGAGCTCAGCGCAGGGTACCAGAGCCAGCATCGGGGGCGTTGGTGGGCGGTCCTGTCCAAGCAGGCCTCCTGACCCCAGCCCAGGGCTCCTCCCTGCCGCTGCCCTGCAGGCCCAGTCCGAGGGGCTGGGGGCTGCCTGGAGGAGGCACCCAAGTCCTCAGGCACAGCTCCACCAGAGGGGGGGAGACTGCCACACAGTTGATGCCTGGGCCATCAACTCATAGTTTTTTCAGCCTCTGCAATAAACACCGTCAGCATCTGCAGGATTCGAGTGTTTGCCAAGGCCATGCTGGTGGAAGAATCAGATCCCTAACCCCAGGGCTCAGACTGGACCCGTTCAGTTACATTTCTAGGCACTCTCGGGGAGCCGGGGGGGTTGGGGCTGAGAGACTGAGAGACATGAGCTAAAATTCAAAGGCAAAGTCTTCAGACTCGGGGGCCAGGAAGACCTGGACAGACAGCCCTCGAGTGGGCGTCAGTCCAGACGGAGACCCAACCCTGCAAACAAATGCGCCACTTAGAGCTACTGGTATAGGTGAGATGTGTGGATTGCTGCCGTAACTGTGCGCACCGCGGTGCTGTTTTCAGGATGAATTCAGTACAGTCCTTCCTTATAGGATGAGAACTCTGGTTTAGGGGTTTTGTAGTTTGGGTCACCCAAAGGCACACTTGGGAACATTAAAAACCTCATGGGGAACATGACGGGGGTGGCTGTGTGACCTGTGGGTGGGCAACTCCTGTGTCTGGCTTCAGTTCATCCACCTCTGGGAGGATTACACTTCCTGTTCTTTATCTGCCTCAGTGAAATGTGACGAAGTTAATTAATTCAATCAGCAGCTTGGCATATGAGCTGAAGAAAAGGTGATATTTTGTGGGGAAGCCACGGTTAGGAATTCTAAGTATCAGAGAGTGAGGTTTCTGAAGGGGCTGGATGCAGGATGACTCTACTCAGAATTTACAGGCGAGGGCGGCCGGGCCGGGGGTTGTATGGAGGCCTGGGATTCGAACCCAGGACTGTGGCGCGGGGCCTGGCTCCTGTGGGCGCTACAGAGGTGCCTCCCGTTAGCCCCGCCCCCACCCCAGGAGGGCGGAGCCACCGCCAGGCGCAGGGGACGGTCCTCCTCCGTCCTTCCTGCGCCCCTTCAGCTTCGCCCTGGCCTCCCGCATTCCCTCTGTCTCACACCCCGGCCTCTGCGCCTTCGTTCACTCCGCAGCCCTTGCGCCCGCGCAGCCCAGAGCTTTGGCGCTGGCCCGCGCTCGCTCTGGTGCGCTCGCCCTGGTGCCCTCTGCGTGCCCTCGCCGTCCCTGCGCCCCTCCTGGTGCGCCCTGGGCGCGCGTCACCGGCGCTTCCCAAAAAGTCACATTGGCTGTGGGTCGGGCTGCGTCGCGCCTTTCCTGGCCGCGGTGCGGGGACCTCTGGGACCGCTCCCTCCAGCGGACTCTCTATTTAGTCTCTGTTTACTTAGAGGGAAAGCCCGGGGGCTCCTGGAGAGCAAACATCTGCGGGAGATAATCTAGCGAGTTGTCCATCCATCACTCGGGGCGCGCGGCTCCCTGGAGAGCCCGCCGGAGCCGGTAATAAAAAGGCCGGGCGAAGAGGCTTTGGGGACGAATCAAGAGCCGTGTTAAGGGCTCGCTGAAAATGGATGGAAGACATTATTAAGGCTCAATGGCCATCTTATCAAAATCCAATAGGATAGACATTTGGCAAAAGGCTTAAATTTATTCTTTGACTTTCTGGAGGGCTTGAATTTATCCGTTAACAAGAGTGTAGTCCACCCGGGAGATGCTATCAGCTAAAAGAATTTTGATTCAATCTCTGGCGATATGAAAGGGGAAACATGGCCCGGCAGCCTTTCCCTTTGTCCACTTTATCGTGTTTTCCTTCCCCCTCTTGAAAAGGAAGGACGTGTTAATACAGAACGGGAAAACACAAACAAAAGGAAGTGACCTTTTCTCTTATTTTTATTTTCTCTTCCCCTCCGCTTCTCTATCCCCCTCCTCCCAAAAATAAATACATCGTGAATTCGCATGGGAGGGCTAGGCCTGGGGACCTGGAAAAAAAAACCCTTCAGAAGCTTCGGAAAAAACGCATCCACCCCAGCCAGCCCCTAGGGCGAGGGGCGGGAGTGCAGAGGCTTAGAGGAGGGTCAAAAATAAATCGAGCTAATAAAGTCATTCCGCCGGAAGAGGGGCCGGTGATGGGTCCATAAATCTCTCCCGGTTATTATTATTACGTACAAAATGCTACAGGTCATAAAAGTCATCTGATAGCCCAGCCTTGCATTGTCCAAACAGGGTGATTGATTGATAATGACGATAATTTGTGAAATGATTATTTGGATGTTAGAACCATGGCCTGTCCCACTGGGCTGTTGGGTGGGCGTTTTCTATAGCCCGGCCCGGGCAAAATGCCTCTGGTAACGAGGAGTCCAGAGGTTTCCTGGGTCCCTCCCGTGGGGACTGGGGGCTAATGAAGGATGGCTGCTGAGCCCAGGAAGTTGGGAGCGAGACAGACAGGCAACTGCTAAGTGTCTTTTGTGCAGCAGTTACTGGAGGAGGCCACACACCCTGAGGTCTAAACGCAGCTGGGACCTCGCTGGGACTCCAGGCACTTTGTGAGCAGGATATACCGAGTTCCTGGCCACGCTAGGCTTTTAGCCCAGCACAGCACCACGCAGCCGGAGACTGCTGTTCGGTGTCCAGTCCTGTGGCTTACTGTGTTCTGTTTGTATTGTTTTCCTCCTAAAGGAGGCTGGAGGGCTGGGGAGGAAGGGAGTAGGGGGCAGGGGTAGGGAGGGGAGGAGATGTGGTTGGAGAGATGGAGGGACCCTCAAACACAGAGCTGCAGAAGGAGGCGCTGCTATGCATGCGTCGGGCTCAGCTGGTGCGTATGGGAACTAGAAGGCTCTCTGGCATGTACTGGATCTAGAAGGCTTTCTGCGGCCTCCCTAAGCTTGGTTTTGCTGAGGCCTGTGCCAGCGAGGTGAGTGAGGTTCAGACCGCCTTTTCCCCTGTTCCCTTACCAGCCAGCCAGCAACACAGATCCCGCCGGAGTGCCGTCACTAAACTGCAGTTTACCTACCCATGCGCTTTATTACCAAAAAAGAAAAAAAAAATACACACCAAAATCCCTAACCCTAAGAACCCTGCTATCCAAATTATTAATTTGCATGTGGGATCAGTTATGTCTTTATGAAATCCAAGTGTGTTTAGCTGCCCCGGAGACAGCCCCGAGTTGATTTTGATAATCTCAGCCTGAATAGACTTGCTTCGTCGCAGTAAGCCGCGGACAAAAGGCTGGACAGTGGCTGAAAGCCCTTTGACGACATGTCTCTCTTTCCATTGTCCCGGGGTTGCTGATAAAAGAATCGGGAGTCCATTAATTCAGTGAATGAACATATAGTAAAGTCAGTCCCCTCTTGAGAACAATAATGTTGAGGTCAGCTACGGTTGCCATGGAAACTAAGTATTCCTAAGAAGTTTGCATCCTTGATTTTGCTGAATCAAAGGCTGCAGGCAGAGAGGTGTAAGGCGGCCCAGGCAGCAGAAAGTCGGGAAGCACCGCCCACACCATCCCCTTCCCAAGGCAGCGCTGGGCCGTGGCCCTGGGGACCCTCATCCGCCCCTGGGGACCAGGCCAGGTGCCTGGCTTCCGCTTCCTCCCTCTTCTCTCCCCCCTCCCCCCACCCCACTCCCAGGATCCCGTTTTCACAACTGTTGCGGCTTGTCTGGGGAGGCCGCATTGCTCCTGAGGCTGCAGTCCGCAGGGCAGAAATCAGGCCTGAGGGAGGGGCCGCAGCCTCAGCTCCCGTGGCCTCCAAGGTGGCAGCCGGCCCTGGGTGGACTCTGACCTCTCGCCACCTCGCCACACCTGAACTTGCCCCCTGGGGTAGGGCGGTCCCGCAGGGGCCCCTTCACAGGCTGATAAGGGTGATTAATGGCCCGTTAGCATGGCCCAAGGTGAGTTATGGGGCAGCTCCAGGCTGGGTGACAACTTTATCAATGTAACCTTTTTGCCGCCGCCCCCCCCACCGCCATTCTAAATTGAGTTGATTCTACTTACCCCACCCCCACCTCAACTGAAGGATCCCTTAAATCAGCTGAAACCGTCAGATTCGGCTGGGAGAGGTGCAGCTAATTACCGTCCTATGCAGTGGTTTATTACCTGCTATGCTGGTGCCATGGTCTCTACCACCCTGCGTGTCTGAGGTGGCTTCCTTTCTGCTCTGCAAGGCCCCAGGGCCTGAGGGTGCAGGGGGCTCAGGGCAGCCTGGGAGAGGCATTGTTCACACACATCCAGCCCAAGTCCAAGAGCGCATGGGGGGATGTGAGAGTTTAACTTGTCCTTTTTCTGTGTCAGTGAAAGAAGAGCCTGGGTTCTCTCTGACCCTGAAGCGTCCTGGGAAGCCTGCGAGGGTACAGCCTGGGGGAAAGGCCCTGCAGAAGTGGGGCTGGAGTGGATGGAAACTGGGAGGCAGGGCAGGGGGCTGTGTCCCCCATCTCGGGGTCCCTGGCTCAGCATGAGAATAGGTGGCTCTGGGGAACCTGCTGTCATCAGAAATGACTTCTATTGTGCTGAGGCTTTAGGCTGAAACTTAAATTCCAGTGGGAGACGAAACATCACAAATTTTAGAAGGACACACTCAGACGCTGCCTTAACCCCAAGTTAAACAGAGGGGTCTTCTTACCTTGGAGACCCAGAGGAGCCGGACCAAGCCAGGGCCCCTTCCCCACCCACCCCTGCCCTTTGGACCTGGTTCTGCCCGGGGCAGCGCGGCCCTCAGCCTTGAGCTCCAGGCCTGGCCGTTTGGTTTCCTCTTTTGCAATGGGAGATAATGAGTCTCACGTGCTGCGTGGTTCAGGGGTGAGGTGGGGTGAGGGCGCAGCAGTGAGGCACAGCTCTGGGTACCGAGGGTGAGGTGGGGTGAGAGCGGAGCAGTCAGGCACAGCTCTGGGCACCCGGCGTGAGAACCCACGTCCAGGGCTTGGCTGCTCTTTACTAGGTGTGGGAAAGAGGGACCAGTCAGGGTGGTGGGAACCCAGCGACCAGGGTAGGGGGCCCCTGGGCAGACACCTGCCTCTGAAGTGGTATCATGGCACCTGCAGGGGTCAGGGTGCACAGGTGCTGCCCTGGAACCAGCACCCCTTCTCCACAACCGAACCGACGCCACAGGGTGCCCAGGGCAGCCCCTCCGTTGTGGCCACCCAAGCAACTCCCACAGCAGGGTGCAAGGGGAGGCCCTGCAGGCAGGACATCTCTCGCAGGCGCCTGGTTCTGCAGCAGGATTTATTGGCTACATTACCAGCTTTATAGGAGCCAGATGGTGGCGTCAATAAACCCTGTCCATAATCTTCAGGTGGGTGCAATATTGAGTTAATTAAATTGTGCTGCTCTATTAGGAGAGAAAAATAGATCAGCTCTGAGCCCTGGTTAGCCTCTTCTGCTTTAAACACGAACACACACCTCAGCAAAGTCTGCGGTAATTGGTTTGGGCGGGGAGTTCTCTCTTCCACACAGCCATGCCGCCTCCCTCCTAAGGTACCTGCCAAACCTCGTTACCACGATTCTCATCAGCTGGGCTTATGCATGCTAGTGAGCCGGGAGGCGGGGTTCCCCTCCAGTGTAAAAGAGGGCAACTCTCCTGGGTGCTGGGACTCCTTGGGACCCTTCCCGAGGCCTGGCTCCTCGCTTCTGTGACATCATCCTGTGCCCCCCTCTTCCCGAGCCCTGTCTCCCTGTAGCTAGGTGCCCAATGGCCTGAGCATACCTCCCTCTCGTGGTGCAGGTTGAGTGCTCCCGGCTCCGAGGGCCAGCTCTGAGGTCTTGCATGCCCAGCGGTGTCCCTGTGCAGGCACTGGGGGCTGGGCTCTGCAGCTGCTCCTCTGCATAACGGTGTCCAGGCCGGGCCCCAGGCGGGCCCTGAATCCCTCAAATAGAGGGGGGATCTTCCCTGGCTTCTTGGGGCCCAGTCCTGCTCTAGAGCCAGAAGAAGGCTCTGGGGAGAGTGAGGGCCTTATGTGCCCAGTGGGGGCTGCAGTGGAGGTCCCTGAGGCCTATCTGGCTGGTGGAAATTTTCCGCAGGAGGTGGGCCCCTCGTGGAAGGTGGTATCTCCCCACCTTATCTAAGAAGCCACCTGCTGTTAGAGAAAGCGCCTGCCCTGGGGGTGGGGCTGGTGGGCAGCAGGGTGGGGCAGCCAGGTCCCGGGAGAAGGTTGTAGATCCACCAGCATCCCGGGCTCGTGTTCCATGAGCCTACTTCTCTGGTGGGGGCACTGGCTTCCTGGGGCCGACTGTGATCCCACAGCTGCGTGGACCGTGGGGGTCCCAGCTGGGACCACTGAGCAGCAGTGCCGAGCCTCCCCCTCTTGCCTCACTACCACAGCAGGTTCCAGGTTGGCCTTGAGACGGTGTGTGTTCAGCCTTGTACTGAGAGGTGGAGGCGGGAAGGAGGGTCATGCAGGAAAGAAGGAGAAAGGCAGGGGTGTGTGCTTGTGGAGATGTGGCATTCCCCCTCCCTGGCTCCGACACCGGGCTGTCCTCTACCAAACACCAGCCGCGTGTGCAGGAACCCCTCGAGCCCGCGCGCTGCTGCTGCGCTTGTCACCCTTGCTTACAGAATGCTCGCCAGGCGCCACGTGCTCTGCAGCCTCCACGATTCTCCTGCATGGATCCCCACACTAGCCGTCCAGGTAGTATCACCCCCACCAGGCCACGTCGGAAAATAAGGCACCACACTTTTTAAAATTTAATTTAATTTTATTTTATTTTATTATTATTATACTTTAAGTTTTAGGGTACATGTGCACAATGTACAGGTTAGTTACATATGTATACATGTGCCATGCTGGTGTGCTGTACCCAATAACTCGTCATCTAGCATTAGGTATATCTCCTAATGCTATCCCTCCCCCCTTCCCCCCACCCCACAACAGTCCCCAGAGTGTGATGTTCCCCTTCCTGTGTCCATGTGTTCTCATTGTTCAATTCCCACCTATAAGTGAGAACATGCGGTGTTTGGTTTTTTGTCCTTGTGATAGTTTACTGAGAATGATGATTTCCAATGTCATCCATGTCCCTACAAAGGACATGAACTCATCATTTTTTATGTCTGCATAGTATTCCATGATGTATATGTGCCACATTTTCTTAATGCAGTCTATCATTGTTGGACATTTGGGTTGGTTCCAAGTCTTTGCTATTGTGAACAGTGCTGCAATAAACATACGTGTGCATGTGTCTTTATGGTAGCATGATTTATAATCCTTTGGGTATATACCCAGTAATGGGATGGCTGGGTCAAATGGTATTTCTAGTTCTAGATCCCTGAGGAATCGCCACGCTGACTTCCACAATGGTTGAACTAGTTTACAGTCCCACCAACAGTGTAAAAGTGTTCCTATTTCTCCACATCCTCTCCAGCACCTGTTGTTTCCTGACTTTTTAATGATTGCCATTCTAACTGGTGTGAGATGGTATCTCATTGTGGTTTTGATTTGCATTTCTCTGACGGCCAATGATGGTGAGCATTTTTTCATGTGTTTTTTGGCTGCATAAATGTCTTCTTTTGAGAAGTGTCTGTTCATGTCCTTCGCCCACTTTTTGATGGGGTTGTTTTTTTCTTGTAAATTTGTTTGAGTTCATTGTAGATTCTGGATATTAGCCCTTTGTCAGATGAGTAGGTTGCGAAAATTTTCTCCCATTTTGCAGGTTGCCTGTTCACTCTGATGGTAGTTTCTTTTGCTGTGCAGAAGCTCTTTAGTTTAATTAGATCCCATTTGTCAATTTTGGCTTTTGTTGCACAAAACAAAAGGGATGCCCTTTCTCACCACTCCTATTCAACATAGTGTTGGAAGTTCTGGCCAGGGCAATTAGGCAGGAGAAGGAAATAAAGGGTATTCAATTAGGAAAAGAGGAAGTCAAATTGTCCCTGTTTGCAGATGACATGATTGTATATCTAGAAAACCCCATTGTCTCAGCCCAAAATCTCCTTAAGCTGATAAGCAACTTCAGCAAAGTCTCAGGATACAAAATCAATGTACAAAAATCACAAGCATTCTTATACACCAATAACAGACAAACAGAGAGCCAAATCATGAGTGAATTCCCATTCACAATTGCTTCAAAGAGAATAAAGTACCTAGGAATCCAACTTACAAGGGACGTGAAGGACCTCTTCAAGGAGAACTACAAACCACTGCTCAATGAAATAAAAGAGGATACAAAGAAATGGAAGAACATTCCATGCTCATGAGTAGGAAGAATCAATATCGTGAAAATGGCCATACTGCCCAAGGTAATTTATAGATTCAATGCCATCCCCATCAAGCTACCAATGACTTTCTTCAGAGAATTGGAAAAAACTACTTTAAAGTTCATATGGAACCAAAAAAGAGCCCACATCGCCAAGTCAATCCTAAGCCAAAAGAACAAAGCTGGAGGCATCATGCTACCTGACTTCAAACTATACCACAAGGCTACAGTAACCAAAACAGCATGGTACTGGTACCAAAACAGAGATATAGATCAATGGAACAGAACAGAGCCCTCAGAAATAATGCCACATATCTACAACTATCTGATCTTTGACAAACCTGAGAAAAACAAGCAATGGGGAAAGGATTCCCTATTTAATAAATGGTGCCGGGAAAACTGGGTAGCCATATGTAGAAAGCTGAAACTGGATCCCTTCCTTACACCTTATAAAAAAATTAATTCAAGATGGATTAAAGACTTAAACGTTAGACCTAAAACCATAAAAACCCTAGAAGAAAACCTAGGCATTACCATTCAGGACATAGGCATGGGCAAGGACTTCATGTCTAAAACACCGCAAGCAATGGCAACAAAACCCACCACACTCTTAAATGCAGGAGATGGTTTCCAAATGCAGCCTGCAGACCCCACAGTGGGGTCCTGAGGGTCGCGTGCAGCACACAGCCTCCCAGACGGCTCTCACCACAAACCCAGGGCTGCCCCCGACACTTCAGGAGCCCAGCCCATGTTGGCACTGAGCTGTCAACACAGTTGGGCTCAGAGAGAGGCAAGACAGTGGGGCGGAGTCCTGGGAGGAGGTGTGGCATTCATCTGTGGCCACAGTGGCACGGGGAGGGGGCGGGAGACACAAGCCATCCCCTAACTCTGTGGCTCGAAACAGCACACGGTGCCCCTCCTTATCGCATTCAACTTAGCTGCTGTGGGCAGGCAGCAGGGCTTGGTCCACCCTGGCGGTTGGGCCCAGTTTGTCCTGACTGCCTGCCCCCCTTGGACGCCAGAGCTATCTGGGAGTGTGAAATATTCCTGGTGGCAGCAGAAGAGGACAGCAGACACACATAGTCCTCATCCTCCTTAGGCCTTGGCTCAGAATGAACCCATCGTCACTTGTGCCCAAAGCCAACCCCGTGGCCGCACCGACACCCGAAGCCAACCCCGTGGCCGCACCGACACCCGAAGCCAACCCCGTGGCCGCACCGACACCCGAAGCCAACCCCGTGGCCGCACCGACACCCGAAGCCAACCCCGTGGCCGCACCGTCACCCGAAGCCAACCCCGTGGCCGCACCGACACCCGAAGCCAACCCCGTGGCCGCACCGACACCCGAAGCCAACCCCGTGGCCGCACCAACAGTACAGGGGTGGAATGAGCTCCGCCTCTCAGGGGAGGGACAGGATTACGTGGCAGAGAGCAGGTATGTGGCACAGTGACAGCGCTTCACCTGGGACTGGGACTGGAGAACAGCTCAGGCCACCCCTTGCTTTTGCTGATGCTGAGTAACTGGTAGTGAGGTTAACCAGGAGGGACGAGGAGAGGAGACATCCAGATAAGAGAAGATAAACTGGCCTGACCCAACCAGTCTTAGAAGGCTGCATGCTCCATGCCTCCAACTCCATGGCACTCCAGACAAAGCAACACTGTAGAAGGACCAAAATCATCAGGGGCTGCTGCGGGCTAGGGGGCGGAATGAGTGGGCAGGGCATGGGCTCAGGGCAGGGGCAGGGCTCTGTGTGGCACTCCCAAGGTGGGTCCACGCCCCATTTTACATTCACGCGTAACCATGACCCCCTCGGGTCAGCTGTGGACTTCCGTTAATAATAACGGGCTGATACTCGTTCATCTATTGTAACAAGAGTATCACACCAACGTAGGTGTTCACGGGGGAATTGCGGGGAGACAGGGAGACAATGAGTCAAGGGGAACAATGTACTGTCCACCTGTTTTCCTATGCACCTGTCATTGCTCTAAAAAATAAAGTCTTCGGTTGGGCGCGGTGGCTCACGCCTGTAATCCCAGCACTTTGGGAGGCCGAGGCAGGCGGATCACGAGGTCAGGAGATCAAGACCATCCTGGCTAACACGGTGAAACCCCGTCTCTACTAAAAATACAAAAATTAGCCGGGTGTGGTGGTGGGCGCCTGTAGTCCCAGCTACTCGGGAGGCTGAGGCAGGAGAATGGTGTGAACCCGGGAGGCTGAGGCAGGAGAATGGTGTGAACCCGGGAGGCAGAGCTTGCAGTGAACCAAGATGGCGCCACTGCACTCCAGCCTGGGCGACAGAGTGAGACTCCATCTCAAAATAAATAAATAAATAAATAAATAAATAAATAAATAAAGTCTTCATTAAAAAAGCGTTTTCTAGAAGTGGCACATCGTATGCAAACATGTGCACATGCATAAGGACACATGTGTCTGAAAAGGCTGATTGGAAATAGTTTTGAATGATAATATGCCTTATTGCTGAGATAATGGATGGTTTTTTTAAATGAGCACCGATGGGGGTGTTTTACTTGTTAATACGTTAAGTGACGCACGTAGGGCTGTGCTGGCCTGCAGCAAACACTCAGTAAGTGGCGAAGGTAGTCAATGAACACTGGTAGTACCTGGCAGGCCGCGGAGGGCTCTTCGAGTTGGTTGGATTCTAAAATCCTTGTGGTCCAGGGTTGTGGATCATTCCTTCATGTGTGTGGGTGCCACTGGCACAGCTGACCCCAGTTTCTGGCTCTCTGCCTTCCAGGAACGAGGTAGGATGAGACTCTCTGCCCACCTGGGGTTGGGTGGAGCATCAGGCCGGTGAGTATGAGGGAGGGCACTGCTGCTCTAGGCCGGGCACCAGCTGCTGGTGTGGTCCCTCCAGAGTTCTCTGCTCTCCAACACTGCAACCAGAGAGTCCCAGAGAGCTCCTCAAGTTTTTACCACAAGCAGAGCTGCCCTGCCAAGTCATACTGGGCTTAGGAAAAAAATAAAAGTCACATGTTTATTTAGGAAAAATAAGACTTTGTTACTTGGTTAAGACAATGAGTTTTAGAAGCTGTTTGTTACATTGGCATAACCTTGCTCACCCTGACTGATCTGCTTAGTGAGTTCCTTGTGTCTGATTCAATTCTACTTTTCAAAACATCCCTCATTTATTCATTCACTCACTCATTCATTCAACAAATACGCCTGCCTTGGGGTCTTGCAGGCTGGCGTTTGAAGACACTTCTCCATTTAATAGTGCTGCCAGGATACAACCAACCACACGTGGAAGCCCCCACAGTCGGAGGGCTGATTCACTGTGATGGCATTTTATATAAGAAACTTGAGCATCCTTGGACTTGGGTACCTACAGCGGGAGGAGGTGAGTGAGAACCAGTGTCCCCACCACAGGGACGGCTGTGTCTAGGAAGCACCTACTGTGGGTGGGGAGCTGTCCTGGGTGCTGGAGACATGAGGTTGGATTCCACCAACCTCACCAGACTCCTCCTGGAGTCTGAATTCTTCTGGGACCTCAGTTCCCTGCAACAAAGACCTCTTAGGCCTTTGCTTTTGGTGCCCAAGTTCCCTGGGGACCTCCAGCTGTGAGGATCCAAATCAGATCATCACAGACCTTGGAGGGGTGGGGAAGGCAAGTGTCTACTGTCCTGCTGCACTGAGATGCCCCTGTCCTGCTGCGGTGGGCTTGGCTGCATCCCTGTACTTTGCAGATTCTGAGGAGCGCCTTCTCAGGGCTATTCCTCTTCTCATCTGTTATCTACGGCAGGGATATTGTGAGGATGACAAATTGAGTTTGGCCGGAAAGAGTGGGATTCTTAATGTAACAGATTCCGTGTGAGTGTACCGTTTTCTTATTGAGTAATATTTCCCTCTTTGAATAATACTCTCTTTCAGCGTTGGCCTCTTTTTATGCTAACGGGATTCATTACTCCACCTGACACCCACTTCCATCAGCCAGGGCTGCATTGGGAAACTGTTTCTTCTTGCCCAGTTAACAAGATGTTTCTCCAGTATAGTGTTGATAAATTAAGTAATAAAAAGCAAGACATATTATTTTATGTTGGAACCTCGCCTCTGTTATTTCTGAGCAATGGCCAAGACTCAGATTATTAGCCACAGAAATGTTTGCATTGCCTGGGATGGAAAATTATCACATAAAAAGAGTCTGGTCTGGTGTTCATCACAGATCAGCTGAGAGGAAGCGGAGATATTTGGAGAAAAAAGCATCCACTGTAGCCGGCTCACACACACCGGGTTAGAGGGGAAGGGGTGAGCACGCGGCGGCGTCTGCCGGGGAACGGGCTCCCTGCTCGAGCCAGGCCAGGGCTTTCTTCTTGCCTCCCAAACCTGAGGCTCTGGGTTACCAAGGCCCCGAAAGGGCAGATCATTATCGGAAGAGAATCTGAAGCCTGGGCACCCCAGAGAGCTGCAAAAATAAAAGGAGGAGGAGAACTTTTGAATAGATTTCCTCCCTTTGTATTTCTGTTTTGGACGAGAAATGCAGAGGCGGGAGCAAAAGGGAACTGGCAAGGTGGAGAAAGCAGCAAATTAGACCAGAAGGAAGGCCTGGATTGGCGGGCACCCTGGGTCGGTGGGGAGCTGCAGGGATGAGCAGTACCTCCGTCCCAGCCCTTCTGCCCACGCACAGCCCTTCAGCAGTTCACACCGGCCCAAGGGGAGGCTGGAGTCACCCTCAGCTTACCCACGAGGAGGGTCCAGGCAGGTGCCGGAAGCAGAAGATCCCAGGGATTCCCTCCAGGGGCTGCAGCTGGGGCTGGGGAGACATCACCTGGGCCTCGTTCACCATGATGACTGTGCCTGGGCGTGGCAGCACCCTCCATGTGCAAAGTCAGGCCGCCTGGGCGTGGCAGCACCCTCCGTGTGCAAAGTCAGGCCGCCTGGGCGTGGCAGCACCCTCCGTGTGCAAAGTCAGGCCATATCGGGCTCAGGCCTGGGTGGTAGAGGCCACCCCTTGCAGCTCGCCAAGGGATGATCTTAGGGCACAACTGGTGAGTTCTGGGGGCCACACAGCAGCCCTGCGAGGCAGCTGCCTTTCTTCCCCTCCACATAATCATGAGAAAACTGCATTCAAGCAGGTAAACTCACCACCCAAGGCCACATAGGCAGTAAGCGGCAAATCAGGCCCCCCAAGAAAGCCCTGAAACCCAGACCAACTAGTGAACAGGAGGCTGGGGCAAGAGGGGACCCAGTGAAGTGTTTTGCAGTGTAGCCTGCAGCCCCGCATGCTCTGGGCTGTCCAGGTTTCTGAGGTTGGAAAGAGTGTGGTCCCCACAACCAGCCCCAAGCAAGGGATTTCTGCGTGAGCCACCTCCGTGGGCCTGGGATGCGCCTCCCCACTGGGCCTGGGATATGCCTCCCCTCTCCATGGTCTGGTCTGGTCCCAGCTGTCCCTCCCTCATTAGTGCAGCAGGTGCCATCTGTGTGTCCCTCATCCAGGCTTCCTTACAGGGCACCCAGGATCTTCCATTACTAAGCTGTGGCCCTCAAACTCTCCCCATAGTATCCTCCAAGCCCCCTGCACTTCTTTGGGCCCCTGGTTTTCCAGCATCACACAGCCTTCCCACCTCCCCATACAACTCCGGGGAAGACTTGCATCTCCCCTGTGGTGTACCCCTCAGAGACCACCTTCTGAAACCCCACTCTCAAAAAGAAGCTCTTTGCTTTTCAAACAGCTTTGGTTGTGTGAACCCAAGCAACTACCCGCACCCTGGCCTAGCAGGGAGCACTCCTGATTATCTGGATTCCTGTGGTTCTGGGGGGCCAGGCCCCAAGGAGAGCTCCACAGGCCTTTGGGGTTTTACTCAGCTCTAACCCCACAGGCTGCCTCTCTGCTAAGCCTCTTCTGAGCTGCTTCCGAGCCCCCATGAGGGTCTGTCCACAAGCACTTTCTGTGGGCCTGGGAGACTTGGTGGTGAAAAGAAATTCCTGGAAGGCAAAGGGCTCTGTAAGAAAACTCCTTTATCCTACTGACACCTTAATTTCTTCGTCTGCAAAGTGGAAATAATAACTTTTGCCTCAGAGTTATGGTGGTGACTATACAAGTTGTGGTGTGTAAAGCAAACTTAAAATAGCACCTGGCACATGCTTGAGACTCAGAGTGAGATCAAGATTTGTGTGATGATGCTGGTGATGAGGTTGATAATGAAGATGAAGATGATGGTGACCATGGTGGTAGTGATTATGTTAATGATGAAGGAAATGATGATCATAGCTTTGATTATGATGGTGTTGATGATGATGATGGTGGTGGTGGTGGGGTGATGACGGTGATGGTGATGGTGGTGATGATAATGATAGTGGTGGTGATGATGATGGTGGTGATGATGGTGATGGTGATGGTGGTGATAATGATAGTGGTGGTGATGATGGTGGTGGTGATGGTGATGGTGGTGGTGATGATGTGATGGTGAAGGTGGTGATGATGGTGATGGTGATGGTGATGGTGGTGGTGATGGTGGTGGTGATGATGGTGATGGTGAAGGTGGTGGTGATGATGGTGATGGTGGTGGTGATGATGGTGATGATGGTGGTGATGGTGATGATGGTGGTGATGATGGTGATGGTGGTTATGGTGGTGATGATGATGGTGATGATGGTGATGGTGATGATGGTGGTGATGGTGATGGTGGTGATGATGGTGATGGTGATGATGGTGGTGATGATGATGGTGATGGTGGTGGTGGTGATGATGGTGATGGTGAAGGTGGTGATGATGGTGATGGTGGTGGTGATGATGGTGGTGGTGATGATGGTGGTGATGATGGTGATGGTGGTGGTGGTGATGATGGTGATGGTGGTGGTGTGATGATGGTGGTGATGATGGTGATGGTGGTGGTGATGATGGTGGTGATGGTGGTGGTGATGATGATGATGGTGGTGATGATGGTGATGGTGATGATGATGGTGATGATGGTGATGGTGATGATGGTGGTGATGGTGATGGTGATGATGGTGATGGTGATGATGGTGATGGTGGCAATGATGGTGATGATGGTGATGGTTGTGATGATAGTGATGTTGGTGATGGTGGTGATGATGATGGCATGATGGCAGTGATTCAAGTGATGAGGAAGATGATGATTTAGGTGATGAGGGAGATGATGACGATGGCAATGATAGTGATGAGGATGTTGATACCATTGATGATGATGATGAGCCTCAAGGTCCCATCTAGACACAGTCATTACATGGGAGAACCAAAGAGCCCAGGAAAGGGCAGACATCAAGGGACCAGAAGACCCCAGAAGCTTCAGTTCTGGCTCCATCATCAACCAGCATGACCTGGGACAAGTCACTTAAACTCTCAGGGCCTTGTTTTCTGCCTTGGCAACAGAGGGTAGACACTCTGTTCCCCACTCAAGTTCCTGGGCTAGGGAGGACCCCGGGAGATAAGGCATGGAACAGTGCTCAGGAGAGTCCTTCACAAACATGAGGCATTAACAAGAAAAAAAAAAAACAGGAAGAGGCGGAAAGAAAACTCTTGAATGTCCCTCACGCCCTGGTCCTCTTAGGTGACCTCTCACACAGAGAAGCGGGCCTTGGGGAGTGAATAAGAAATACAGGACTTCCTGCGAGATAGCAAGTGAATTGTGAGCCGCGAATTACTTTTTTCCTTTGAAAAATGAGGTAGTCGGGTCAAAATATTTTTGCATTTCAAACACTTGAGTTCCTTTGTCCTTGGGGCGAGATGACTTGGTTTCCATGCAGCCTCACAATGCATGGAAACATCTTTTAGCTGCCAGATGGGGCTTCTGATAAGCCGCCAATTCATAGTGTGGGTTTGGAGAGCTGGAGACGGGGTGAGAAAGCCGAGGCCTTTGCAAAGTCTATTTACACAGTGGCGAGAGTCCCTTTCACCCTCTCCGGCAAACAGGCCCTGGAGCACAGGCATTGAACCCAGGGGGCCGGGTAGATGACCTGTACACACGGCATTGCCCACCAGCCCACCCACACACCAGACCCACCTAACTGGGTTCCTGGGGGAGACCTGCCCAGATACCCCTGGAGCCAGACCCCCAGGGACCTCCTCCACTCCTCCTGTGTCAGGGCAGCCTGCCTCCTGAAAGAACTGGCGTTCAGCCTGCCCCGCCCTCCGTCCTGGTCCCCACCCTCCATCCTGGCTCCGTTCAGAAACGTGCCCCAGGGACCAGGTTTGCTCAGTTGATGGGTTGTCTGGCCTGCAGCCTGCGTAGCTCCTGGTCCTATGGGCCATGAGGCAATAAGAAGAGAAAGGAAAGAGCTGTCATCCTACCCCCCACCCTGTCTCCTTTCCTTTTCTAAGCCACCTGCTCTGCTGCCCTTGGAGCTGAATGGAAGCTTCCAGTACAGGTACTTTCAGAGGGAAGGACTGAAAACTCAGTCAGCTTGTTTATTTGACTAATGTGCCCTCAGGTACTTGTGCTTTTAGCAAGCAGTACCCATGCTACAGGTGAAGAAATTGGGCACAAAGAGGTTCGGTAATCTGCCCAAGATCACACAGCAGTGAGGGGCATTGAACCCAGGTGCTCTGGCTCTGTGTGCTAAGCACAGACAAGAGGCTCCTGTTTGATCCATTAACGTGCATTTGTGACCCAGTTGCGTCCCTGGACTCTGAAGACCAAGGGCTCCCTCCTTCCCCCAGCGACTCCACATTATTCTGGTAACATGGGAATCTGAGGGACAGCTCCACACTTGTGAGTCACCAGGAGTCCATCTGAAGGCAAAGCCAGCCAGCGGGAAAAATTCAACCAGACCGAGCAGGAGTCTTGCCCTGGGGCCCCCCAAGGAACCGGCTTCATCAAAGAGCCTGGGATCCACAGTGTCACCCTTGGCGGGAGGCGTGGTTGGCCAGAGCCCCTCCCTCTGTGTCCCCTATCTCCTCCTGGTTGCAGGCTATTCCTGGCCACTCCTCTCCTCAAAACTAGATGATGAAGTTGGAGGGATGGGGTCCTTGCTGAGGGGTTTTGGGGAAGGGGTGCAGCTTGAAAAGAACCCACAGAGAAAAATCCCACAGGACACACATTTGCTCTTTAGTGGGTGAAGCAGTTCAGTGACGATGACAGCAGTAATGACAACACACAGAAAACATGAGGGTGTGCGGGCATGGGGTCCCAGGGACGACACCTGCGGGGTGCTGCCACGATGGTGCTGGGAGGTGCGGGGTGCAGTATTGACAACACACAGACAACACGAGGGTGTGCGGGCATGGGGTCCCAGGGATGACACCTGCGGGGTGCTGCCGCGACGGTGCTGGGAGGTGCAGGTGACAGCCAAGCACCGGATCCTTGAGAGTGAGTGATTGTGCCTCTGGCAGGGCCATAGAGAGGGTCTGTTTCAGATGGAGGTGCCCTGGTGGATGGGGCATCGCAGGGGCACCAGCTCCTCTGGGCATGCAGCCTGTGGTTGGTGATGGCTCAGTGTGCACCCCAGGGGCTCCACAGACCCTGCAGCCTGCCTGGCGGCCCCTCCCACCCCCCACGGGTCTCAGGCACCAGCAGCCTCTTCCATTTCTGTCCTCAGTTGCTCTGAGTGCCCGGGGATGGGAAAGGCTGGCCTGAGAACACGGTGAGCTGAGGCTGAGCGCCGGGACACTGTGTCTAAGGCTCTCCCCGCCCCGCCTGGCTTTGTCGAAGGCCTCACCCCCAGGTGCAGAAATATCAGGGGTAGACCAGAATTCTGGGGCCATCCCAAGTAGACAGAGCGTGCCGCTCTCCCGTGGGGCCCCCCGCAGGCCCACTCTAGATGAGACCACCTATTGGTGGCGGGAACCCTGGGGGGCCTAACCCTGTCTAGTGGTCCCTGGGCGTCTGTCCTGGTGGCCACTCACCGGGATCCCACTCACAGAGATCCCAGAAGAGCCCAGCCTGAATGTAGCCAACAGTGGCACAGGCTGCCAGAGTCCCTGAGCTCTTCCATCCCATGGGGAACTCGCCCCAAGGCACACGGCCCATATGTCTGGGCCACAGCTCTCTGCTGGCTCCTGCCCATGCTGCCCTGCAGATGCCAGACCTGACTGGGCTCCTCCAGGCCCTCACAGCCCTGACCACAACTCCAGGGAGGCTGCCTGGACGGCAAGATGGATACCAAAGGAGGTGTCTCATCTAATAGTTGGAACGTGAAGCCAGGAGAAGCCTTTGCCACCCGTTAGAAAAGCGACCCCTGGGCAGATGGCGCAGGTGGGGGTATGGCAGCACCATTCACTCACTCCTTTGTTTCTGTGGTTGCTGGCTCCTTCATTCAGTCGACGCCTCTTGGAGCCTCCTGTACGGGCACTCGCCCTCTCTGTGACCCCCACTTCATCCGAGGGTTCCAGGGCTCAGGGAGGGGCAGGACTTTGCCCAAAGCTACTGTGCAGCTGAGCAGACTCCTGGCCATCTTCCGCAAGCTTAGGGAGCATAGGTTTCCGAGGCCAAGGCTGTGAACAGTCAGGCCCTTCCCCAGAGCCCACCATCCCCTGGAAGAAGCGAATAAAAAGCAGAGAAATAGCAATGACGCGAGCAGTTACAATAACAGGTGCTATGGAGTCCGAAAATGGGGCGCTGTGTGACCCGGGGCCTCTCTGCGGAGGGGCCTTAAGGGAGTCCATGAGGCTGAGCCAGAGCAGGATATGGAGCAGAGCTGAGCCTTCCAGGTGGAGGGAGCAGCATATCCGAGGACCCCGGGCCAGAAGGGAGGCAGGGGAGGGGTGTGGAAGGGCATCTGAGGACCCTGGCCAGGAGGGGAGGAAAGGGGAGAGGCATAGAGGGGCATCCGAGGACCCTAGGCCAGGAGGAGAGGAAAGGGGAGAGGCATTGAGGGGCATCCGAGGACCCTAGGCCAGGAGGAGAGGAAAGGGGAGAGGCGCAGAGGGGCATCTGAGGACCCCAGGCCAGGAGGGAGGCAGGGGAGGGGCATGGAGGGACATCTGAGGACCCCAGGCCAGGAGGAGTGGAAAGAGGAGGGGTGTAGATGGGCACCCGAGGACCCCGGGCCAGGAGGGGAGGAAAGGGGAGGAGCGTGGAGGGGCATCTGAGGACCCCAGGCCAGGAGGGAGGCAGGGGAGGGGCGTGGAGGGGGCTTGCAGGTCCCATGCACGTGAGTCCCTGGGGTGCTGATGGGAGGGGGCTGCAGACAGCCAAGGGCAGAGGGGCTTGGAAAAGGATGGAACAGAAGATGACAAACAGACATATTTGGGACATCTCAGAAGGAGAAGGATCAGGCTATGGAAATAGGGTCCAAGGACAGTGGGGATGGGCTCATTGGCAGGGGTGGGAAGCCCAGAAGCCCAGGGCAGGGGACTGGGCAGTGGAGATGGAAATGGAGACGGTGGATATCAGAGAAGGGGTCAAGCAGACAGATGCAGATTTCTGAGCACAGAGAAACCTGAGCTGAGCCACTGAGTCCCCCAGCCCCTCTCTGACCCAGGGCCCAGGAGGGAGGGGAGACCAGCAGGGAGGCGGGAAGCAGCCCTGGAATCCCTGGTGCCACCTACTGAGGCCGAGGCGAGCGGGCTGTTAGGACTGGGACTGAGGGTGGTGGACAGGGATGAGACAGGAGCAGGGCTCTGGGTCCGGAGAAATTGCAACCATGGCTTGACAAAAGCTTGTCCCTTATGGTTGGGACAGAAGCCTCAGGGTGCAGGGGGAGCGGACAGGAATGCAGGTGTGGGTGGGAAGGGGCTGAAAACGGACAGGAGCTAGAGGGCTAAGCTGCTGGGCACAGCTCATGGGGAGGCCTGACGGGCCTGAGACTGATGATGTGAAGGGCCTAGTAGGGGCTGAGATCCTGTCCCAGTAGGGGGTTGGGGAGGGACTTGGAGGCTTCCCGGTGGGAAGGTGAGTTGCCCTGCCTGCTTTTCGCTGCCAGGAGGAGGCAGATGCAGGGATGTGTGACTCAAGGGACCCATCCGAGGTTCAGGGGAAGAGGAGAAGGGGTCGTCCTGGTGGGAGAGGGAGAAGCAGACCGCAGAGGCCCCTCTTGGGTCTGGGAGCTCCTAAAATTGCAGCCAAGGCCAGCCCTCTTGCCCCGGGGCTGCCTGGGATTGTCCTGGGAAGGTGAGGATGGGAGCTGACTGTGGTTAATCAGGAGGTCACAGTTAGCCCCAGCCAGACAGGCATTATCCAGCTGGCACCTCACGCTCTGTCCTCACCGCCCAGACCCTAGGAGCCCCCAGACCCTGCCTCAGTGGGTCGTGCCCAGGTCCTTCGCTCTCTATGATCCCTTTACGGTCGTGCAGTGCTCCCCAGGGCTCCGCACTGCTCCCCAGTGTTCCTTGGTGCGTGTCTCATAAAGCCCAGGAGGGCGAGGCCAGGCCCAGCCCCCACCTCGAGGGCCGCCCTCCAGCCTAGCGACGCCACCTGGCCCCTCTTTCCATTAAGTCTCCGTCGTCTTGAGTCCATCCAGGGCGGTGTGCGGCCGGTCGCTTAGTCAGCAAGAACCCTGTGAGCTGCAGTCATCATAAATGCATATTTAATAACTATTTTCTTCCTGGGGAAAATGTGCCGCTTCAGAAGTTCAGAAATGGGCTTCGCTCTTCAGCTGGTAATGAGAAGTTAATAAAAGTGGGATTTTGTGCAACGCTGGCCCTCTGACATCTTAATCTTTATTAAAGAGACGTAAACTTCCACGGATCGGGCGGGCCTGCCTGGCACAGCCGGACGCCAGAAGAGCCGGGCAGGGGTGGCCCAAGGCCGGCCGAGCACCCGTAATCCACCAGAGAACAATGCGCGCCGGAACCTTCTCGCCCCGAGAGCCCCTTGCGCTTACCTCAGCAGACGCGAATTAATTCTCTCCCCCTGAGAGCCCCAGAGAGACTGGGGAGGACCGAGCGGTTCGCATTTGCAAAGCCCTTAATCAGTGAACTGCGTTGGAGGCATTGCTGCTCCGCTCCTCCGACGAGGAGAGGGCCCCAGGGGCAGGAGCCACTCCCTGGATCTCAGACCCGCTTGTCTCACAGGCGGGAGGCACGGGCCTGCACCCTCCGCCGCTCCCACGCTCCAGCAGACCACGGTGGGGCATGCATTTTATTTTTATTTATTTATTTATTCATTTACTTATTTATGTTTGAGATGGAGTCTTGCTCTTGTTGCCCAGGCTGGAGTGCAACGGCGCAATCTCAGCTCACTGCAACCTCTGCCTCCCAGGGTCAAACAATTCTCTTGCCTCAGCCTCCTGAGTAGCTGGGATTACAGGCAACCGCCCCCACGCCCGGCTAATATTTTTGTATTTTTAGTAGACACCGGATTTTGCCGTGTTGTCCAGGCTGCTCTCGAACTCCTGACCTCAGGTGATCCATCCGCCTCGACTTCCGAAAGTGCTGGGATTACAGGTGTGAGCCACCGCGCCCGGCCACGTGCATTTTAGAGCCATCTCCTTTTCTTTCTTTTCTTAAACCAGTGTGAAATGTACAAAACGTATAACTAATTATTCTAAAATGGACAGTCAGCAGTATCTAGTACATTCGGTATTTTGCAGCCGCCTCTGTCTAGTTCTGGAGCATCTTTGTTTGCCCTGAAGGAGACCCTGTACCCGTGAGCAGCCACGCCCATCCCCTCTCTTCCAGCCCTAGGCAACCACAAGTCTGTCTTCTCTCTTTCTGCATCTGCTCTTCTGGACATTTCATCTCATGGAGTCATGCAGCGTGCGGCTCTTATGGCTAAAATGTTCGCTGAACATAACGTTTTCAATGTTTATCCATGTTGTAGCTCGTGTCGGAGCTCTGTGCCTTTTTCTGGCTGAGTAATATTCCCCCGTGTGGAGGGGCCACACCTTTTCTACCCACTCATCCCTGACCGGAGGACGTGAGGCTTGTTTGCATCTGTGGGTGTTGTGAATCGTGTTGCTCTGGGTACGTGTGTACAAGGATCGATTCCCGTGGGGAGCGGCCTGGGTCTGGGATGGCTGGGTCACAATAACGCTATGTCTGACTTTTTGGGAAACCTCCAGACTGTTTACCACAGTGGCTATACCATTTCACATCCCGGGGTGCCTGTGTTCGTTTGACTCAGAGCTGCTCAGAAACGAGGAGCGGCCTCACAGAGCGGCTGAAGGGGCGGCCCCTCCCGCACCAGGGTGATTCCAGCCCCTGCCCCTCCTTCTGAAAGTTGAGCAGAGCGCCAGCCTCTCCCTCAGTGAGCCACTTCTCCATCGCCCGCCGCTGCGGGTCCACAGTGGGTGTCGGTGGCAGCATTGGCTCCCAGGCCCACAGGAAGCCTCCCTGGTTCACAGGACACAGGTCCATGACGTGGATCCTAAGCCGAGTCAGAAGTGGATTCCAAGCCAGGATGGAGGTGGAAACCCTGAGGAGTCCGCCCTGTTGTTTTGGCTTTGTTGTGACAGGGGGTGGATCTGCCTGCCGTTCGCAAGCAACGCGGGTGCAAAACAGCCAACCTGGGTGCAGACCTCAGGGGCCTGCGGACCACGGCTCCCCGGCCCTCAAACCATGACCCCCGAATCTAACAGGGTGCCCGTTTGCACACGCGTGGGAGCGTACGGTGAGCAGGCCCTAGACTTCGGCTGGCCCACTGGCCTCAGGGCCCGACGCTCCTGCTGCGGTTGCAGGCGCCCCCCGCTCGGCACGCGTCAGACCAGGTGCGCGTGGAAGTGTGTTTGTCATCCGCTAATCCACGGGGGAAGGAGAAGGGCAGAGTCTTTGTCAGTCTCCGAGCAATTAGGATAATTAAAAAAGAAGGCTTATTGGGTAAACATGCTCTGGGATTGTGACCCCTTAATTAATGGACTACGGGGAGAAATTACAGCAGTGGCAGGATAATTAACGTGTGCACTTCGCAAAGCCGCTAGACCAGGGTGTTGGAGGACGGGATGGCCAGGCTGGTGCAGGGCGGCCGGGGAGGGCAGACGGGCCCTGCGAGGGGCAAGGCTCATGGGCAACAGTGGGCAGCCTGGCAGGCCCTGGCAACTTGGGGCAGGTCACAGGAAGCCTTCACCCTCATTCCGATAGCTAGCTTTAAAAAATCCATCACTCTCAGCAGAAAGCACAGCTGCCCTTGCAGCACCCCTTCCCCAGCTGTCTGCCTTAGCAGGGGCACAAGGGTGTGGGAACCCCAGAGTTCCCTGAAGAAGGGCTTCTTACCCCTAACCCCAGCCTCAGAGTCCATTGGGGTCACTAGAGTATTCTAATATTCTTGGTATATTTGAGGAGGGCAGCCGTGAGCCATGACCCAGTCCAGGGGCTCCCAGCCTGCCCCACCGAATGCCTCAGGGTGAGGGGCAGCGTCGGAGTTTTCCCCATGCTGCGCCAAGCCAACTTCAGCTGCTGTATTTTCATTTCGCTTTACCTGAGGTGGCCCCATGACCTGGGGGTCCTTCCAAAGGTTCCCACCCCCAGGGAGCCTGTCCAGGCCCCCAGATCCTTGATAGGCACTGCAGAGGCAGTGAGTCTTGGAGACAGGCGTCTCGGGCTTGTTTCTTGCTCCCAGGTGGGGAACAGAAGACAGGTGGGTGGGCTTTGGGATGGGCTTTAGAAGGTGGCTCCAGGCCAGAGAGCAATGGCCATGGCCACTGGGCTTCTCAGGGCCAAGGCTGGTTCAGTCCCAAGGAGCAGGCAGTGGCTGGGGTACCAGATGGACAGCTGGGAGGAGGAGGACGGTCCCAGAGAAACACAATCCCGGAGGACAGTCGGGGAGAAGCGCAGCCCAGAGGAGGACAGTCGGGAGGAGCACAGTCAGGAAGAGCACAGCCCTGGAGGAGCACAGTCGGGAGGAGGACAGCTGGGAGGAGAATAGTCCTGGAGGAGGACAGTCGGGGAGGACATTCCCGAAGGAGGACAGTCCCAGAGGAGGACAGTGTGGGCCCTGTTCGCTGAGTCTGCCAGGGCCTCCCAGAGGCAGACCTTGGTGTCTGCCACGCTCCTCCCAGCCCCGGCTGTGGCCGGCCTGCCTGCCCCGCCACGTGCATGCAGGGGATATGGGGTGGGAGGAAATGCTGGAGACTTTCAAGGGCAGAGACTGGACATTCACGCCAATGTGGGGCCCTGGACGTCTCCAGGTCAGAATGAAAGCCCCAGTCCTCTTATACAGATATCCCTCGAGGAAGGAACGAAGCATTTCCGCCAATCAAGGAGGCTACTTCCCACACAGAGCCTGGCTCTGCAAGATGTCTAAGAGCCCTGGAGGCAGAGTGAGGCTTCCTGAAAGACGCTTTTCTTCCTAGCAGAGCCCCGCCGGGTCTCCCACAGTGGGGAACAGTGACTAAGGGAAGTTTGGGGTGAAGAATTCACTCTTAAGCCACTCCCAGCCAAATCCAAAACATAAAGAAAATGGTAGCCCTTAGGAGCTCAACCCAGTGAGAACCCAAGGCAGTTGTCCTGCAGCAGGCGTGGAAATTCTGACCCTGTGAGCTGCCCTTGGGGGTGAACCCATCTAGAACCTGTTCCATGAGCTGGAGCGTGAGGCCAGGCAGGGGGACTGTCCGGGTAGTCCAGGGGCCCTGGCAGAGAACCAAGGGCTTGCATTTCTCAGCTTTGGCTCGGGGCAAGCCCAGGCTGCCTGGTGATGTCAGCTGGAGGGGCACCTGGTGGCAGGAAAAGCTCCTGCCTCAGAGGCCGGAGATGATCCTGGCATCACCTTGGCTGGCACGGGACCATCTCTGACCCCCAGCACGGAAAGCAGCAGCAGGCCGCGGAGTCCTGGGCACAGGGCTCCCTTCTCTCTTCTGCTCCCATCTGGGGATGTCTCCCCGCTACCACCTGCATACACCACCTTCACCGTCTGTCTTGCAGGTAGGATAAGGTGCCTGATCACAAGACCACACATTGCCCTGGGACACACAGAATGAGACAGCTTCTCCCAGCCATGAAAGCACCTGTCAGCTGTCTACCAGGGGCTGCGTGGGTTGGGACACGGTGCCCACATGGGTGTCAGGAGGACAAGAACTTCCGGTGCTTGCAGATGCTTCCAGAGATGGCTGGTGGCCAGGCAGTGCTCAAACCCCAGGGAATCTGGCTCACGGTTTCCTCCAGGGCAAATTGGCAAGGCCCAGGGGCTCTCAGACCGGATCCTGCTCATCCTGCATCTGCAGCACTCCACGGGGGCAGGCGTGTGGTGAGAAGGTGGCAACAGAGTTGGCTGTAGTCGGGCGCTTTAAGGCCCACCTAGGGAGGTAGGGGCTCTGTAGGGGGCTCTCCGTGGGGGCTCTTTAGGTTCCCATGGTCTCTGAGGCTAAGGCTGGATGTGTTTTTTGTTTGCAGCTCTCAGGGCACAGAGAAATCCATACCCCGGCCCACAGGCACGCGCTGGACTCTATCCTGGGCATGGCGGCTAGAGTCGTGCAGCCTCTGCTGTGAGCCTCCTTCCGGGACCTCAGGGAGGTTCACACTGGGGGCTCAGGAAACACCCGCCTCCTGGGGCTCCATTCCCCAAAGGGACGTCCCGCCGGTGAGCCTGGGGACATTCATGCTCCACCCCAGCTCCCGTGTGCAGGTCCCCGGGTAACCTGTGTGTTGGCTGCAACGCCTCAGTTCTGCATTCGTTCAGGAAGATTCAAAAGTTCCCCATGAGATGCCTGTGAGCCCCACCACCACTCGGAGCTCTGCCTGAACGTGGGGTTGGGGGCCAGCCTTCCAGGCCTGGAACAAGGTGGGCGAGGCCGAGCCCATCTCTGGAGCTGCCCTGTGCCCCCACAGGGAGGTCTGGCTTCCCTGCTGCCTGTGCCGCTGAAGGGGACACAGAGGCCTGGTGGCTTCACAGCTCTGCCACTCCCCAGCCTGGGCTCTGAGAGCCGGACCACTCTGAGTCTCGAGTCTTGTGTCTGCCACATGGTGGGGACCTGGTCATGGGACCGTCCTGGGGGGCTTACCTGAGGCTGCAGTTACACTAGTGCTGTGGTCGAGAGGGCAGCCGGAGTCTGCGTGGGAGAGGATGTGCGTTCAGAACCAGAAGCTGGTGCAGAAAGCAGAGAGAGGAGGAAAGGCCCAGAAACAGGGAGGATCCCAGGGGCAGTGGGGAGCAGGGGCAGGGATGAGGTGGGCACCATGGCAGAGCAGGTTTTTACCCAGCTCTTAACCATCCCCCAACGCTGGTTTCTTTGTTGGGTATGGGGAGGCTGCCTCCCCAGGGCACCAACCTTGGATCACCACCCCAGTGCCCAGAAGAAAGCCTGTTCTGCCATTCGAGGTGCTTTCTGGGCAGGAGTGGGGAGCAGCAGTGACACTTCCACATCTCTTATGATCCTACCCATGGTGCCCTTGGCATACTCTGATCTGTGTGTGGAGGAGGTGCACATATGAGGGTGCATACACACGTGTGCGTGTGGGTAGGTGTGAGTGAATGTGTGTGTGTGCACATGCATGTATGAGCTGGATCTATAAGGGTACATGTCCATGTGTGTACCTGGGTGGGTGTATGGGGGCTGCATATATAAGGGTACATGCCCATGTGTGCACATGTGTGGGTAGGTGTGTGTGTAGGTATGGGCACATAAGTGTGTGTGTGCATGCATGTGTGTGTATGGCCTGCATCTATGAGGGTACATTCCTGTGTGTGTGTGCATGTGGCAGGTGCGTGTGCATGGGTGAGCATGTAAGCACATGTGTGTGCAGGGATAGGTGCATGGGGGTTGCATATATAAGGGTACATGCCTTTGTGTGCATAGCGTGTGGCTAACTGCATAGGCATGAAAGTGTGTGTGTGTGTGTATCGGCTGCTTATATGGGGGTGCCAGCCTACGTGTGGGTAGGTGCGTGTGCACGTGTGGCATGTAAGTGTTGCGTGCGTGTGTCCCAGGCACCGCTCTCTCACCGTGGACTTGGTATGGGGAGGTAAAAAAAAAAAAAGCCACTGAAAGGGAACCAGCCACATCCATCTCTGATGGGTGAATTAGGATCCAAATTTTTAACTAATTGAGTACATTAAATAGAAAGTCCCTAAGAAAGAAGGGAGGAAAGACGAATACAAGACACTTTTCAAAGCTTCTTTAATAAAAAGTGTATTTGGGATTTGACCATGATGGCTATCCTCGCTTGCCAAAACCTGACGCCCTGGCAGGTAACTTTCATCAGGCATCTCTGAAATGGTACCTAAATGAATTAGCAATAAAATGGACTTAGGCCGAGCAGTGGGGGCCTCCATTAATCTTGGGTTAATCACTAAAGAGGTGCCATTCACTTTTCTTAAGAAGTCACATTTCTCTCCCCTTGCTGGCGACCAGATTTCATAAAGTAACATATTTCTAATGAAAGGTCTCTGCTTGAATTAAACCCTGAAGGTTTATGCAGATTTTGCGTTTGATTACTGCTGGCATGGGCTCTTAGCCGGCTGCGGAAGGAAGGTCCGTTCTGAAAGGGCCCCAGCGTGCAGTTCATAATATTCTTTGAAATAAAATAGTGCACTTGTGCTTAGTGGCTTTAATCAGCCCTGACTTTTGATAGTCAAACAATAGCTAATTACAGTAGCACCTGCCTTCCAGGCTCTGTCACGTCGGCTCCTGCCGGAGCGAGGCCTTGTCAGCGAGCTGCGTGATTATTACAGACTCTGTCTGCACCAAGTCGCTGGAGCTGACACCCAGCAAGTTTGGTAGCCATTAGGGAAGGTTTATTTTGCTGCTGCATGGCTGGCTTTTCCATTACATTCTTCTCCTTTGTATGTTTGGGGGCAGTGGTGTCGAGGGCATGGAGGCATGAGGAGGCATGTTAGGGTGTGGGTCCCGGGTCCTCAGAGAGCCGGCTTTGGACACATGGCACCTGCTCAAGGCGTTCTTGCTCTGGGGATGCAGGATGCACAGATATGCTGGGAACTTGCTCGAGATTTGAGAAGGGTGTTGTGAATGCTTGCCATGTACCGACAGCAAGGTTGGACTCTGAGCATCCCCCAGCCCAGCAGGAGCACGGATCTGGCTGGCTCCCAGTTGCGCCTGGCAGAGCCATTCTGGACGCTTAGGTGAAATGTGCCGCCAGGCACTGGGAGCAGGAGGCGGGCCCAGTGGAAGTCATAAATTACTATCTCATCATATAAGTCTTTCTTTTCTCATTAATTTTGCCTGGTAAATGAACCTGAGTTTGCCAGAATCCAGCCAAGTGAGTAACATCGGCCTGTCAGCCATGGGCTTGACAGACCTTGTATGTAACAAGTTCCCGGAAAGGATCAACCGGATATCGGGAATGAAAAAGTGGGGGCACCCCGTCCCACAGACACAGGCCAACCCAGCCTTCGCTCCTTCCTGCCTGCCTGTCTCTTGCTGGCCCCTCTGCCCACCCCTACCCTGCTGCAGGACACCCCCAAGAAGAAAGGGCAAGGAGAAGGAGGGCCTGGGGGGCCTGGCTACCAGGACTTCCGGACAAACCGTTGTCAGGCACTTGGCATGCCCCGAGGTGGGGGGGTTCAGGATGGGTCACCCTGTCCTGGTGCAGGCAGCACTCCTCGGTGGGGGCAGTTTTGGGCACAGTGCTCGAACCAAACGCCAGAGCCGGTCCTGCCCAGTGCTCCAGTTCCCTCAAGAACTCCATCCGGTCCCCTCCAGGAGAGACCGGGCAGGGCTCAAAGGGACCTTCCTCCTGGACTTTAGGTGACCTTTTGCTGAGGGTGATGTGAGAACCACCAGTGAGAGCCAGGGGGGCGGGAGGGGAGTCATTCCAACTGGGGAGAGCCGTGCACATCCAGCGTGGAAGTGGGTGGCACCCAGCCAGGCCCTAGTCTCCTCTCGTGGGGCCAGAGCCTCAAGATGCCCTCCCAAGCCATTTGCGTTGTGGCCAAGACCACGTTTCCCTTTCTCTGTGACCCAGCTGCGCCCTGTGGGTCCGTGCACTCCAGCACACGCGTGCCTGCTGCGGCCTCCCCGGTCTCTCTCACGCCGTGGGTGCCATTTCCGCTCTGCCGGCTTTGGTCTCCGGACACCACGTCGTGTTGACAATTACCCACAGCCAGGACTTGCCAAAACCTGGAGTTGAAAGGGCTTCAAGGGGGGAGAAACCAACTGGAAAGCTGTTTTCTGTTAAGGCAGGTTTATTTTTCCTTGCAATTATGTCTGACTAAAATGTCCTTGTGCGGGAGTCACTTCCCAAGAGAGGTCTGATTCATCCTGCCCTTGGCAGCCCCCCGGCCCCCGCCATCCTTGCCACGCCTGCCGTCAGGCCCGCGGTGGGAGCCCTGGTCTCAGCACCGCAGCCTCCAGCAGCGACCAGGCCTCGTGGGGGGCTCTGTGGGTCCATCCCAGGATGCAAAGCAGCCCCTGAGCCTCTGGGAGCTCAGGAGGGGAGCGTGGACTCTGCTCATGCCCAGCCCTGAGCTGCCTCTGCTGTGGGAGCCTCTCATACCCACATGAAGTCAGCTGCATGAAGACTGGCCAGCAACCCGGACCCGCCCGCAGGAAGGCCCCATGGCCCTAACTCCGCCGTTGTCTGACCCCAAGCTGTCCCAGCCCATGGCCTAGAGGAAGCCCAGGGTTCACATCCCAGGGAAGCTGCAGGGCCTTGGCAGCACGTTCAGCTCGTCGGCCCCAGCCAGCTCGAGGTGCCGTGAACAAAGCCAGCGAGGGGTGCCTGTTTCCCCACGGTTTCCCCTTTCTCCCTGGAGAACAGTGCCAGCTGCCTTGTAAATCACCCCTTTGCCCCGTCTGACATCTCCTGTTGCCTGGGCCGCCTCAGCCTGGACCCTGAGGCCAGCCTAGTGATGGAAAGAGAGCGAGCCCTAAAGGGGGCTTGGCTTGGTCAAGTTCAGCACTTCCTCCGCCATCTTCTCCCCATCCCCCATCACGACCCCGGGCAGTGTCTGCCTCTCGTCCCCGTGGTGTTTGCCATCACCAATCCGTTTGATTGATCATCTCGGTGGCCACAGGTTGGTAATAAAGCCGGTTTCAGAGCCTCTTGCATTTCCCCCAGGACCCCGTTGGCATGACAGGACTTGACACCAGCCATTCGTCACCTGCTGCCTGTGGTCACTGCACAATGACCAGCAGACAGACAAGAGCCAGGCCAGGAGGAGGCTTCGGGAGAGGCTGGGCCTGTGCTCAGGGCTGAGTGAGACTAATGGACGTGGCCGGCCCCATGCCTCTCTGTGCACGGCTGGATCTTGCAAACAGTCGAGTCCTGGCTGCTGCGCCACCCGGGGATGGCATCGTCTGTCACACGCTTCACTCTCCCTGTGGCGCACTGGCATCCACCATGCCCACCTCAGAGGCCAGGAGGCACGTCAGCCAGGAAGGCTGCAGGGAACCCCCAAGCCCAGGCCACCAGGGCCCTTCCCTGCCATGGGGCGCACTTGCTCAGGCCTCTCCTCACCACAGGGTCTCTGGGTGCCTCTGTCAAGACAGGATCCCAGTACAGGAAAGCCCCAGGCTGGCCCAGACCCTCTCCTTTTCTGGGAGGAAAAATGGGTTTATGTTGTGAATCCGCTGAAGCCCCTGGGATGTTGTCCAGGGACAGGGTCAGTGAAAATGTCTCAGAGGTCGGGGACTGGGCACAACGAGGCATTGACCCCAGATGAATCCACAGAGCTCCCGGAGCAGGGGAAGTAGCCCTTGTTCACCCACAGGCACACACACACGCGCGCACACACGCACACGCACACACGTGCACACACGCACACACATGCACACACACAAACGCATGCACAGTTGTGAACAGGAGCATATGCACATGCACACACATGCACACACGTGCGCACACACCCATGCACACACACAAACGCACAGTTGTGAACAGGAGCATATGCACATGCACACACGTGCACAGGCACATGTGCATAACCACTGTGTAAACACACGCAGGCACAAACAGGAACACAGACCCATACACTCATGCACATGAGCACACGCACTTTTCCAACACCGTGAAGTCCGTGCATCCGGGAGCTCTAGGTCAGCGATCATTGCTAGCAGGCTGTGGGACCCTCTCATCTGAAAAGGAGGGAGGGCAGGGCAGGGGCTTGTAACTGCAAGAACTGTGTCTGGGGTCATTCCTAATTCAAGTCTGAGACAGTGTGAAGGCTTCTTCTCATTCTCATGGCCATTTCCCCAACCCCACCCAGGTCCCTAAAGCCCCATCATAGCCTTGCCTTACCGTCCTCGCCTGGTTTTCCAGCCTCCCACCCTGCCTGGGGCAGAGAAGACCCCCTCAAGGCCATGCTGCGTCTCCTCCAACATCCCAAATCCTCCCCATGGGCCATCTCCCACATGGTGTGGATAAAGGGGCGTCTTTCCTAGGGACAGCCTGGCTGTGCCCTTGCAGCCACACCTAGGCCTAATACTGTCTGGATGGCAAACAGGGAGCTGAATGAACCCCACTGCACAGGCAGGACCCCAGGGGCAGCCTGCAGAGTGTGGGAGGGGCCTGTGCGGAGTTCACATTCATGCAGGATATTTCAGCAGCAGCACATTTGCTCACGTCGGCAACCCCCTCTTCTAAGCACCCACCTAAAGCGCAGTCACTAGCAAATGGAACATCCCTGCGCTGGGCATGAAACAGGCCCTGGAACGTCAGCCGCACCGGGCACCCTGCTGCCCGGCAGGGCCCGCAGTCAGCCAGGACACCCGGCAGCCACAAGGCCACCCTCTCTGGAGCCTGTGGTCTGGTTCGGCTAGGGTATTGTGATCTGAGGACCCTTAGAAAACTGGCCACCCGAGAACTTTTCCAGTGTGACTGCTGGCCTCTCTGGCAGACGTGTCGAAACTCAGAAAACCTCTGCTGCTCTGACCACAGGGAACGTCAGAGGGGACGGGGCAGCGGAACAAAGCACAAAGCGTCCCTGCGTCCTCTCAACGTGGCCCGGCTCCTGCAGACACTCAGCGAGCCGTGGCCTCTCCCATCCTCCCACGCTTCCCTCCGGCCGGCCCTGGAGATCCGTGGAGCCACACGGTGCCGAGCGGGGCGCTGGCCGTGTGCTCCGTGTCTGTCATCGTCAGCCCTGTCCCGGGGCGCTGGCCGTGTGCTCCGTGTCTGTCATCGTCAGCCCTGTCCACCTTTGGGGCAGGGGCAGCTGGGCTGGCTCCAGTTTCTCTCCATGTCAGCTTTGCGAAGGAAGGAAGTGGATGCAGAAGCTGCCACCAGTAGCCACGTGGGCAGCTGTGGCCCCGAGTCCGGGGATGCAGTTGGTCATCAGGAGCCTCGAAGCATCGCTCACCATGCCTGGAAAGACCGGCGGCCTCTCCTGCCCAGGCGCAGGCCCTCGGCTCAGCAAAAGCCCTGCAGAAGCTGGAGCAGGAGGCATCCCTGGGTCTGGCACAGCCTGTGGTCAGGCCGCCTCCGCAGCGGGGCAGGGTAGATGTTCTCCCCTCAGATCTGAAATGCAGAGAGGAAGGGCGGGCCCTCGCGGTGCCGCGGGGCAGCTGTGCTGAGCAGTGTCGGCCGCTCCGGGCGAGGGACCAAGTGGCCACACTGGCTGCAGAGCTGCCCTGCCTGGCGGCCTCAGTCTGGGACGCCCTGCACGCCCGCCCCTGCCACCAGGCTGGCTTCCTTCTGAGCTGCCTCGGCCGGAGACCCCTTGCGACTGGGCTCTCTGTGGATGAGAAAAGGAAAGACTTGAGCAAGAGGCTCTGAGGAAGGTGCCGGCCCCTCTCCAGACTCCTGTGCCACATGCTGAGGATGGGCAGCCATCAGGGAGAGTCTGTGCTGCAGGAGGGCAGAGGGTCGGGGGAGTGGAGCTGAAGGGGATGGTGGAGGAAGGAAGGCAGGACAAAGGGGCCTCCACCGCCTCCTGCCCCTTCCCCCATTGCCTGAGGACCAGAGCTTGCGGGGGGGTGGGTACAGGGAAGTGACCTCCTGGGCCAGCATATCCCTGAGCCAGTGTGGAGTGGACAGGCGGCCCCTCCTCCCTCCCCCCCGGGCACCCACCACCAGTGTGGGTCCACACCATTCCCCATGATGTCAGCTGAGAAGCATGAGCTCGGTCAAGACAAGACCTCATGGAATCCCGAGTCTTTTAAAAGAAATATTGATTTATTTTCCAATCACGATAATGCCATACTTTTTTTGTAAAACAAGCAGGGTGAAAAAAAAAAAACATTTAAATAAGAAAGTCAGAATTATCCGTGAGTCCTCTATTGCTGTGTGGAAGCCAGTTATGGTCAGAGAGAGACATTCAGCACCCACTGCATGGGTAGGGGGTGGCTGCCCCGAGCTGGTCACCAGCTTAGTGCCAAGTCTGTGGCTTGTTGAAGCTGACTCTGTGTGTTCGTGTGTCGGTGTGTGCATGTGACGTGTGCGCATGACCTGGTGTGTGTGCATGTGTGTGTGCATGCTTGCAGCCCAGTGGCTGTCTCAGGGGACATGTCTTCAAGTGTGTGGCTCCCTGTCTCACCTGGGGCAGGTATATCTGGGAGGGTGCAGAGTTCTCTGTTTGCACACAGAGGAAGTGGTTTTCTGCCTGAGTCCCCCCACCCTTACTGCCAGCGTCCACCCTCACACCAGAGAAAAGCCAGAGTTTCATGTGCGGAGGGACGGTGTACATTCCAACAAGGTCCGTCCTTCTCACCTCAGGCCTTCCATCGCCTCCCTCGACTCCCACCTGGAGCCTGGAGGCAGCTGGAAGAACCCACCTCTCACCCCAGCAAGGTCTGTGGCGTTAAGGTCACACTGGCACCAACTAAGAACTAAGACCTTCTCTGAGGCATGAAGGCTGTTGCTTAGCTTTGAAAACAGTAAATGTGAATGAAAGGGAACCTTGAGAAAGACCCGTTCCTAGGTGAAGTGAGAAGCAGGCTAGACTGGCCGTCCCGGGCCATACCCACCCTATCTCCAAGGGGTCTCTGCCCAGGAGAAATCAAAGCGGGGTTTTCACAGCCCCTGGGGCAGGGGCAGGGGCAGGGGCAGGGGCAGGGAAATTTGGTCAGAAACAATGCGGAGCCCCCAGGGCTTTTGTCAAATCTCCATCCATGGGTTTTGTTTTCTCCCCAGTTCTGAATCTGGGAGGCCGAGTGGCTGCCCAGCGAGGTTGGCTCTGGGCTGAGGACAGCACTGCCTGGGCCTCCTTCCCTGGGTGGTTGTTCAACACCGGGCAAGTCCCTGCACCTGTCCAGCCTCAGCCCACTGTCTCAAAAGTGGGGCCATTGGCATTCCGGACTGTCAAGAAGCCTGAGAAACTGGGCCCTAGGAGGACGCTGCAAGATGCCCAGATGTCCTCTTCAACTCGAAACGTTGCCATCTGCCTTGCTGGCTCACACCCAGCCCCTACCTGAGAACGCAGCTGTGGGCACTGTCGCCCAGGAGGAGGCCTGGCTGCTGAGACGCTCCCTTCCTACAGCTGCCGGTGGCCAGAACCCTCCGCCTGTGCTCCAGACCAGGCTGGCACTGAGACACCCACCCCAGCCATGGTCATTTAGAAATAAGTAGGTGTCCACTATATGAAATCAAAATAGGGATCATTCCTGTGCCTGCCAATAAAACACCAATCTCCTTGAGAGAAGCAGCCTTGAAACTTATCAGTCATTCACAACTTAGCATGATCAGATTGATGAGCTATGATCAGATTGATTGATTAGCTATGATCGGTTTGATGTGCTCTGATTGGGTTCATTGATGAGCTATGGTTAGATTCATTGATGAGTTATGACCAGATTGATTGATGAGCTATGATCAGATTGATTGACGAGCTATGATCAGACTGATGTGCTGTGATCGGGTTCATTGATGAGCTATGGTTGGATTCATTGACGAGCTGTGACCAGATTGATTGATTAGCTATGATCGGTTTGATGTGCTCTGATTGGGTTCATTGATGAGCTATGGTTAGATTCATTGATAAGTTATGACCAGATTGATTGATGAGCTATGATCAGATTGATTGACGAGCTATGATCAGACTGATGTGCTGTGATCGGGTTCATTGATGAGTTATGGTTGGATTCATTGACAAGCTGTGACCAGATTGATTGATTAGCTATGATCGGTTTGATGTGCTCTGATCGGGTTCATTGATGAGCTATGGTTGGATTCACAGATTAGCTATGGCCGGATTGATTGATGAGCTATGGTCCGATCGATGAGTTGCTTTCAGGAAGCCAGGGATAAGGAGCAGGCAGACGCCATCCCTGTACCAGGGGGTGCAGGGTGCTCAGGGAGACTGGAGCCCCAGTCTGCCTGGAGCTGGCATGAGGCCAAGGTGGGCGCCCGCAGCCCTGGATGTGGAGGGGTGTTCTAGAAGGAGTGCTGGCCTGCAGGAAAGGCCTTGGGCTGCAGTCAGGGCAGCCATGAACCCTTCAGTCAAACACGTGACCTGAACTGAGAACCCCAGGTCCAGCCTCTAGGTGTGGGACGCCAGCTCTCTCCTTACCACCGAAGCAGCTTGGGACGCCAGCTCTCTCCTTACCACCGAAGCAGCTTTGGGCTTGCACATGAAAAGCTTCTGAACCTTGACTCCCTTCACAGGCCTGAGCAGTGAGCTCCCAGAATGTTCTAGAAGAGGCATGTGCTCGGGGAGGCCATGCTTCAGTGTGCAGACGTTTCCCCAGAGAGGTCAGCAGGTGCCGGGCACCGGCCCTTCCCCAGACACAGGCTGGCCCTGCCAGCTGGCTTAGCAGGGCGCTGCCTGTGTGTGGAGTGGGGGCTCTGGGCTCCTTGCTTGGCCCCCACAGGTCCTCGACCCAGAGACCTTGTCCCCCCATTGTCGGGCTCAGGACAGGCCAGGGTCACCCTCAGCAGAACCTGGGGCCAGCGCCGCAGGGCCCCCTGGTTTGGAAAGCCTGTTCCTCAGCTCTGTCCCAGCGGGCACTTAGCTGAGGATACCCCTGATGCTGCCCCATGCACACCTCTCACCACGATTCAGTCCACCTGAGGATGGTCACCCTCTCAGGGAAATGGGGAAAGACTTATTGCCAAGGTCACTGAAGGCTTCCTGGTCTTGGCGTCTGGAAAAAACTCGCCAAGAGAGCAGGCATCTCCCGAGACCCAGGAATCAGCATGGCCACCAGAGCTGGTCACTGCCACTCCGAAGCTCTTCAGGCAGCTTCCTTTCTCCCTAGGGAGGAGACACTGTTGTCCGTCTGAAGCCTGGTGAACGTGGGACACAGGAGGCAGCCGTGGCCGGGGGGGCACGAGGGTGGTGGGCAGCCAGCGCCAGCCCAAGCTCCCGGGGTCACTCCAAGGAGCAGTGAGGGCTCCCCTGCAGGTGCAGTGAGAGGCATGGTCGTATTAGGGCGGTTAGGGAGGGGCGTCTCCCTTCCCTTCCTTCTGAGTTTTCTTTGACACTGTCATCTTTCAGTGCAGAGTTAGTGCTGCAGAAGGCTCCCTGTGAGACAGGCGAGGCTGTGAGGCCGGGTGGGAGGCAGCGCTTCCCGAGCAGGTGCGGGGTGCGTCTTCACTCTGCCCCTCCCGACACTTGGTTTTGGAGGGGTCTGACCCAGTGGCCGGGCTCGTGGGTGGGAACTGGCCAGCCAGCCCCTCGTCACCTTCCCTCCTGCTTGGGCTCCACAGCCTATCCCAGGCACAGCTGCCCATTAGAGGCAGGGCTGTCCCTGCAATGGAGGTGCCAGGGAATGTCTGTCCAGGCCTTGGCCAGGGCCCGGGGTGGCTGCAAATGGCCTTAGGCCAATGAAGGACACAGCTGCCCCCCAACCTTGTTCATTCTCCAATGCCCCTCCCTCTGTCCCTCTCTCCCTCCCTCCCTCCTGCAGCAGACCCTGGAGGTGGGCTCCATGGCACAGGACAGCCCCAGGCAGACCCAACTCACCCACTCCCCAGAGTGGAGAGAACAGCCTCTGCCCCACGCTGCGCGGTGCCCCTAGGTCCACAGCAGAGACAGACACACAGAAGAGAGGGGACGGACAGCGAAGGGTTACGGGGACCAGACCTCAAGGTCAGAGGAAGAGAGAGGGGGCGGACAGCGAAGGGTTATGGGGACCAGACCTCAAGGTCAGAGGAAGAGACAGGGGGTGGTCAGCGAAGTGTTATGGGGACCAGACCTCAAGGTCAGAGGAAGAGAGAGGGGGCGGTCAGCAAAGGGTTACGGGGACCAGACCTCAAGGTCAGAGGAAGAGAGACGGGGCGGTCAGCGAAGGGTTACGGGGACCAGACCTCAAGGTCAGAGGAAGAGAGAGGGGGCAGTCAGCAAAGGGTTACGGGGACCAGACCTCAAGGTCAGAGGAAGAGAGAGGGGGTGGTCAGCGAAGGGTTATGGGGACCAGACCTCAAGGTCAGAGGAAGAGAGACGGGGCGGTCAGCGAAGGGTTATGGGGACCAGACCTCAAGGTCAAAGGAAGAGTACATTTCCCGCCTGCTTCCCCCAGCATCTTCCAGCAAAGCCGGCTGGTGGTGTTGCGGCCACATAGCCTCCCCGACCCACATCCAAGCCTGCAAAGCTAAGAGGTTAGGATCTGCAGGAGCCCAGGTGCCTCCGCGGGAGGAATGTGGCTCAGATTCGGGGGGCGGTGCGCGGCGTGTCCAGGAGACGCAGGCACATCGCAGGGTTGGAAGTGCGCTGGGGGCCTGGCCTGTGGTCCTGGCTGGGATGCCGCCATCCTAGGGTAGCAGGCCTGGGGGGGCCTGGAGCTGGGGGCTATCCTTCCATGGCCTGGGCCTGGGGCAGGGGCTGCTGCCCGCCACCCGCCGCCCGTAGCCCGCCCGGGAAGCTGGGGTGGAGGCGCCCTCTATCGCCTGCCTGGGGGACATCTCGCCAAAGCACACCGGTTTGCCTTTGCAAACCGACATTAAGCGCCCCAGGTTCCCCAGACATTATCTGCCTTTTGGGAACCTTTAAAATAAAGAGTCAAACGTTTTCGGCCCCTGTCTGGCTTTTTATGTAAACTGAGTGGTTCCTGGAGCGTGTTTTTTAAAGTGTTAAGATGGCAGTATTTATCTGGAGGGGGAGGGAGGAAGAGCCAGGTGGGCGTTCTCCTATTAGGCCAGAATTTTCAGAGAAAACCAGTGCAAGGCGTGGCCAAAATGATGAGTTTGTTTCCCGGTGGCCTAGGAGTCTGTCGAGAGCAAAGCAACTGCAAGGTGGGCTTCTCCTGGCACTGTCGCCGTGAAGCCTTCGGGAGCCGGGACCTGCCAGCAGCCCGAGTTCAGCCCTGCAGGGAAAGGGGCGGCCAGGGGGTGCCCCACACCCTGAGAACGTGGGAGTGTGGTCTTGATACAGATCATCTTCAGATAGACTCTGTGGCCTTATGACAGGGAATATGAGGGTTCATTCTCAGCCAGAGAGGAGGATAAGGGGTGTTGCTTCTAGAAACGGCCTTGCGTCTTGGGGGCTTCATGGAGCACCTGTGAGCCTGGGGTGGCCAAGCCTGGGAAACCCAGCGTGGTCCCGCCCAGGCCAGGGCAGAGCAGAGAAGGGTCAGAGCTGGAGGCCGGGCTGAGGAGTCTGCAGCCGCCAGGGCAGCTTCCGAGCTTGGTGCACCTACTCACCACGCTGGCCCTTCCTGGGCTGTAAGCCCTGAGTGACCTGCTCCCCTCTGGGCCCGGGCTTTCGGAGGCGAATGTTGGTAGGTTTCTCTGGCCGGTATAGCCCTTGAGCATGGAACGCTTCACCTGGTGCCCTGGACGGGGTGCAAGGGAGGCAGGCTGGCACTCTCTGGCCCCCCCCAAGTTCTGGGCCAGCCCCCAGCATTTCCTGCTGAGAGTCCCAAGGTCCTTGGTGAGGTTTTCAGAGCCCACTGGCCAAACCTAGGGTGAGGTGGGCTGTGTGGACTGCAGCCAGGAGCAAAGTCTGGCCTGGGGCACCCCAGCCCCGTGGAGGGCCCTGCCTCTCCCCTCCAGCTGGCCACCTGGGCGTTCTGATTACCTCTCCAGGTGTGGCTGGGAAAGCAGCTCTGCCCTCTGCCCTCACCCCATTGTTCCCCAGGCTCTGCCTTTCAGGTCGTTTTACGTTTTCACCTGATCCCTGTGATGCTGCAAAGCATTCCCAGGCCACTGAGCAGCCCTGCCGCAGCCGCTGTGTCGCCCCCACTCACAAATCTCGGGACGGACATGTCCCCTGCCTTCCTGGGAGCAGGCGGGACTCTGGTCCCTGTGCTGTGACACATTCGTTCGGGCTTCTTCGCTCACACCCGCGACATCCACATTGGCCGTGGTCATAGCCAGCCTGAGCCCAGGGCGTGCCTGAGCCCCTCCGTCGCTGGTCCCTGGACGGCCAAGGTCAGTTTCCTCCCCCTGGAAATGGCTAGATGAAGGTCTGCTTCTCCAGATGCCAGCCTTGCTCCCAGGCCATGGCAGAGGAAAGCCCCCCCACCACCGGACACCTGGCATGTCCACCTGGGGAAAGGGCACTGGCCCTCTCTGGCAAGAGCTTCTCAGACCCCAGGGCAGGTGGACTTTGTGGTTTTCATCTCTGCCGAGCATGGAGCCCAATCAAAGATCCAGGCTCCGCTGACGAGAAAACCCAGAAAGCCCCTGCGGCGTGACACAAGGAAAAATAAATATCAAAAGAACATTTGACGAGCTCAATAAATTGATCATATTGTGCTGAACCTTCACCCCCATAACTACGGGACCATTTAAATGCTAATGCCATTTTTTAAAAAGTCAATTACAGGAGTTTGCAAGGAATGGAGTCAGCATTCCCCACGACAGCCTCTCCTCCTCCAGCTCCCTCTCCTCATCCACAGGCACTGGGGCGTTTGCTCCCCTGAAGGAAATGTTCCCTCACAGTGGTCCCAGTAATTGAATCAAGTTGATACAGACACCAGGAATATTGCAAGTTGTGTGGGTAATGGGAAGCACGTGTTGATAAAGTGGTCAGTGTTTGCAGACCAAGGGGGGGCCGCACTACAGTTAACCCTTCAGAGAGCACGGCGTCCCCACAGCCCGAAGGGCCGCCCCCTGCCTGGCAGAGCCCCAGGTGGGTGACATGCAAGCATTCCGGAATCTTCCAGCCCTGGGTTCCTGTTTCCCATCAGCCCCTGCTCTGCTCTGCAGACGGCAACATGGCCACAATTCTCCCTCCTCTTGGTGGCACCTCCTCACCAACTGGACCCAACTGAGCCTGCAGGCTCCTGAATTGACATGCAGGAGAGGAGAAAGAAGAGGACATGGACCCCCAGAGAAAGCTGGATGCTCAGGAACCCCGTGTCCTCCGTGAGGGCCTGAGGGCCTGGGGGTTCAGCCTTCTGCACCCCCAAGTTCCTCCCACACCAACCGTGCTGGTGGCAAAATTCTAGTCACCGTTTTCATACCGACAGCCTCTACGTGCTGGGTGCTTAACTCACAGGAGGCCTGCAAGCCTCACTCGGGGAAACAGAGAAACAGAGGCACACAGAGTGGAGGGGCCGCCCAGCTCAGATGCAAGAGGATGGAAAGCATGGGACTCAAAGCTGGGTCTGCCCACCCTTCCTGGGTGCTGGGACTCAAAGCTGGGTCTGCCCACCCTTCCTGGGTGCTGGGACTCAAAGCTGGGTCTGCCCACCCTTCCTGGGTGCTGGGACTCAAAGCTGGGTCTGCCCACCCTTCCTGGGTGCTGAGTCTGCCCACCCTTCCTGGGTGCTGGGGCTCTGTTCCCCTGACCCTCATTTTCCCACCCTTGATCTGGCCCATGAGGTCCTGGGGGCCTGGAGTCTTCCTGGGGTCAGCAGGAGGCCTGCCCCACTGGGGCGGAAGCATAGACGCTGGGAAGTGGGACCTGGACGCTTGATGTTGAAACCGTGGTGCCTCCAGGATGCCCTGAGCGCCGTAGGAGAGCTCCACTTCCCAGCCACGTGGGCATCCAGGATTGCATTTACCAGGGCTGGAGCCGCCCCGCCACGCAGGCATCCAGGATTGCATTTACCGGGGCTGAAGCCACCCCGCCACGCGGGCATCCAGGATTGCATTTACCGGGGCTGGAGCCGCCCCGCCACGCGGGCATCCAGGATTGCATTTACCGGGGCTGGAGCCGCCCCTGCCACGCGGGCATCCAGGATTGCATTTACCGGGGCTGGAGCCGCCCCGCCACGCGGGCATCCAGGATTGCATTTACCGGGGCTGCAGCCGCCCCGCCACGCGGGCATCCAGGATTGCATTTACCGGGGCTGCAGCCGCCCCGCCACGCGGGCATCCAGGATTGCATTTACCAGGGCTGGAGCCGCCCCTGCCACGCGGGCATCCAGGATTGCATTTAACGGGGCTGGAGCCGCCCCGCCACGCGGGCATCCAGGATTGCATTTACCGGAGCTGGAGCCGCCCCCTGCCACGCGGGCATCCAGGATTGCATTTACCGGGGCTGCAGCCGCCCCGCCACGCGGGCATCCAGGATTGCATTTACCGGGGCTGGAGCCGCCCCCTGCATGGAGCCTCGCACACCCTCAGGTTTCTCACCCCGGCTGGGGCAGCTGCATGGCCGCATTTCACAGGGAGAGAGTAAACTGCTGAGTTACAGGCAGAGCCCTGGGCTCAGGGGTGGGCGGAGGCCCTGACCAAGCCTAGGGCCATGGGGGCCACAAGGAGGCAAGGCCCCTAAAGTCAGGCAGGGCCAGCTAGCTGCCCGGCCATAGGAGTCTGTCCACACAGCGCATGACAAACAGAGTGCCCAAGGAGCCAGCTGGTCTTAGCCTGGCAGAGGTGCCAGATAATCCAGCACTGGAGGCTGTGGCTGTGGAAGGCTGGCCTCTGACCCTCATGCCCCCAGGCCCAGCACTTGGGACAAGCAGCTGAGACCTAGGGGCCTGCCGTGAGGAGGTCCCTGGGTGTCCTGTGTGGACCCAGGCTCAGGGGCAAGGCCAGGCAGCTGGGACCCTTCCCACTCCCCGCTCTGTCTCTCTCCACCTCAGTTTCCAGACAAAGGCCTTCTCTGGGCTCTATGTCCCATGGCTGGAAGGGAACGCCCTCACCTTGAGGGCTCCAGCCTGCTTTTTCTGAAGCCCAGGGTCCTGGCTGGGAATGCTCAGATGTTGAGACCCGAGCCTGTGGCCAGGAGTGATGGCAAAAGGGTCCTGTGGGCCCCCAGCCCAGCTCCAGCCCAAGCGGGGGGCCAATGCCTGTGCTCACCTAGGGGTCCTGGTGGGACCGAGGCCACCACCACCCATAGCCCCTCCCCCACCACCCCAGGGGCTCTAAAGATGCAAACCTCCAAGGTGTAGATAAGAGAGACCCAAGTCCTGCAGCCAGGAGGGGCAGCCTCTCCCTGCAGGAGCCAAAGAAGGGCAGAGGGGCAGCCAGCCCTCCCTGCCTCGCAGCAGGGAGCAGACATCCCTGGAAGGGTCAGGGGCCAAATGTCACGTGCAGGGTCCAGGCTGCCCCTTCTGGGGGAGGAAGTAGGGCCTCCTGGGTGTTCTCCTCCCACATTGACCAGTGCCTGCTGCTCCTGGGTCTCTGAAGCTTCAGAAGTTCCCTAGAGTGGAAGAGCAGACAGGGGCCTGCCATCCTTGGGTGCTCACCACCTCCTCACAGGGCCTGGGGGCAGGGGAACTTGGCTGGCCGCCCATGAGCCCCTGGCTGAAGACCCCAAGCCCTGCAGAGGAGGAGGCTGATGCTGCATCTGGGGTCCCACTGCCTTTTCCCTCCTGTGCTTGTCGCCCGGCCCCTGCTACAGGGCTCAGGTGGGAACACCTCTGCGTGGAGAGAGACCCACCAGTGTGGCCACGGGCAAGGCCCCTGATAAGGTCACAGGTGGGGAGGACCAGGGCTGCTGAGACTGAGGCCCAAGCCCCCTGCCTAGGCCCCCAGAGATTCCTGGGTGCGTGGGCAGGGAGGGGGTCAGCTTGGAAATCTGCAGGTGGGCAAGCTCTCTGGTGTCCCGATGCCCGCCAGAGTCTGAACGCAGCCCCTGCCGGTGCCAGATGGGTGTCTGTTGACAAATTCACAAGTACCTGCCTGCAGCGAGTTCCCACCTGCAGCTTCCCCACGCTGTTTTTGTTTGGTGCTTCCAGAAATCATTTCACCCTCTTCACCCACATTGGTGCCCACCCTGTGCCAGGGCTGGGGGCTTGGGTGAAGGAAGCCCAGTCCCAGTGCCCACAGCCCAGCAGGAGGAGACAGACACATTAGCAAGGCCTGCGGGCAGGTCAGGAGCTGGGCGGGTCCACGGTGAGCCCCAGAGCTGCTGGCAGAAGCGAGGACAGCATTCCAGGGGAGGGGACGGCACAGGCAAAGGCCCCGGGGCAGGACAGCACGGATGTGTCCATGGAACATGGGACAGCCACGGCCTTCACAGCTGCTATGCCTGTGGTGTCGGCTCTAGTTCCAGGGCAAAGGATGGAAAGAAGGCCGGGGCCCCACTCCCACCCAGGAGTCAGGACCCCACTCCCTCCAGGGCACCGAGACCCCACTCCTGCCCGGTCACCAGACCCCACTCCCTCCAGGGTGCCAGGATCTCAATCCAAGTCACCAGACCTCAATCCCTCCAGGGCACCGAGACCCCACTCCCACCCCAGGTGCCGGGACCCCACTCCTGCCTGGGGCTGCCCCTGCTGCTGTGCCTCCCCTGGTGGAGCAGTTTCTGGCTTTAAAAGTGTGCTCTTGAGCGCAGAGTGTTTTTCCTGAATGAAAACTCAGAGTGCATGTGTCATGCTGATGTGACAAACCTGGGCGCTGTTCTCCTGGGCATCACGCCCTACGACTCCAAGGCTGGCCCGGCACAGGGGCTCCCCTTGAGGTGGGCAGGTTTCCAGGCATTTGGAAGTAGACATGGGAAGGAAGGAGCAACGGGGTGGGAGGGATCTGCCTGCCAGCCCACAGGGCTCAGGGGTCCTCAGAGGTGTCGCCCCTTCCATGCTCAAAATGGCTGGAAGAGGAGAGCCTCTCAGTATCCCCACCTTATAGATGAGGAGGCACAGAGAGGGGGAAATTTGCCGGTTCCCCAAAGAGCCTGCTGCCTCCACCTGCTGTGTTCAAAGCGGTGATTTTTCTCTTGAGGCCCCTGTGTCCTAGCATTTCTGAGCTCAAAGGAACCTGTGTCTGGCCAGCCCCTCCCATGCTGAGGACAGAGGTGAATGCTTGGGACAGCGAGAGGTGGCATCACTGAAGAAGCCCCGTGGCTCCGGCTCCGTCTGCAGGATCCCTCCCAGGACACAGTGGTGGGCCCAGGCTGGCCAGCGCTGGCTGAAGGAGCACTGTCCCCACAACCCAGGGAAACAACTGGGCTCCAGGGGGATGTGCAGGGAGTGGAAGAAACTCAAGCCGGGAGCTGTGGATCCAAAAATATTGCAGAGTTTCCCGAGGCAGGCCCTACGAGATCCCTGAAACGGGATACGCCGAGCTGAACTTGGCCACATAATGCCGCTCTGTTTGGGAAGGGCCCAGAGCGCTGGGGACCCGAGGTATCTTTCAAAGAGTGATGGTTACGGAAATTAGTGGTGCAGAAATCCATACTCATCATTCATCAGGGGCCTTATTAACCTTCTTACGATGTGATAGGAGCGGCTTGGCCTCCTGACTCCAGGGGCCTGGGAGAGGCCATCCTTGTCTCCCGCTTGGAGGAGAGATGCAGGAGGATCGCCCAGGCAGCACCGGCCCCACCCGCTTCCGGAGTCCTTGGAGACACGAGTAGCAGTTTCCTGATGTGATACTTAGGTCATGAGGCAGGGCGTGGACCAGGACGATGCACAGCTGAGAGCAGCCCACACGGCCTCTCTCGGGGTGGCAATAACACTGCCTCAGAGACTGGAGAGAGCCAGACCCAGGAGACCCCAGTCAGGGTGTTCCCAGGAACAGGGAACCCAGAGAGGCCTGGGCATCACACACACCTGCGCCCACAGTGGCCCCACCTGGACCCCTGGGGGACCCACCCTTCTTCCCCTTCTGCCCCTCCGTTGCTTCCTCTGCACCGCAGGGGTCCAGGTAGCTGCCATGGAGTTGTCTGCAGGTTAAGGGAGGCCAAGGAAAGGCATCTGAACTTTGGAAGATACCCCAATAAACACCATCCGCTGTCATCACTGATCCAGCAGCTGAAACATGGAAGGGCCAGCTCCAGGGGCCCACAGGCCTCACAGAACTCAGAGCCCCACACTCCTCCCGCCCCTGCCCATCCCCTCTTGAAGGGGCCTCACCAGGCCATGGGCTCCCTATTAAGTAATCACATCAATGTCCATTTTAAATAAGGTCTGAATGCTACGAAGCACCCGTGTTGGGTCAAGGCAGCTCTTGGCAGTGCGGGGGAGCTTGTTAGAAATGCAAGTCCCCTGAGCCCCAGCACTGGGGGAGACGGGGGCTCTGTGTAAATGCCCGGCGAGAGAGCTGCATTCCAGTTTGAGACCCACTGGGTTGGACCTAGCAGGTGAACGCTGGTCCCAACAGCTTCTCTCCTCGAAGGGAACAGTGCACCTCCCACTGCTCGAGACCAACCTGGGAGGCTCCCAGGGCCCCTCCTGGGCCTGTCTCCCCCCACACAGCGGGTGCATTCTCCCGGGCTCCTTTGGGGCCTACCCGGTGCCTGGCACCCTCGAGATGCCTTTATGTCTTGTGTTTTGGGCTTGGCCGCAGGACCCCGCAGGAAGGTGCATGGCCGCTTCAGCAAGGCTGGTGGAGAGGGCAGAGTTTCTGGGCCCACAGGCCTTGGCAGGATGCTGGCCTCTCAAGGTTGCACTGACAACCTTGGGCGCGTGACGGATTTATTGAGGGGAGAGCAGGCTGAGCTGTTCTGTCCAATGCCGTCGCCAGGAGGAACCTGCCGTGGCCCGGCCTCAAGTCCTGTTACTCAACACTTGTCTTATTATGCCGCAAAGCCAGAGCAGAGCCGAGGTGACAACGCGGGCACGGCAGGCCCGGGCTTTCCAAACCTGCTCATTTTTAGCCCCTGGGAATCAAAGTGGTGTCCAGCTCTGTCCCGCAGCCTTTGATCCTCCGCCCAGTGTCTCCAGCGAGAGAGAAGCAAAGAACACAGAGAGATAAACCACACTTGAGCCGTCGCTCTCCGCCTGGCTGCGCCTCTATCTGGGGCCGCAGCGTCCCCCGAGTGCTGAAAAGAGTTCTCCTGGAGAGCAGCACCGTGACCTTCACTCTTGACCGCGGTGTCCGGATGAGAGTGGCTTGTCCAGACGGAAGGGGAAAGGACGGTCTGCCTGCTCTCCTGAAGGGAAGGGCCAGATAGCGAGGGAACCCACCTCCCTTCCTGTGGGGTGGAGGTTTGGGGGTGGAGGTGGCCCCAGGAGACAGGGGTCACGGAATTGGCGCGAAGGGAAGAATGGGGAGCCCAGGCTGAATGTTCTCCACCAGCACATCGGTGGGGGCTCAGGAGGCCAGTCCCATTGCCAAGCGATGAAACTCTTGTATCTTCGAATGGCCTGGGTGGGTTTCCGGCAGCCAAGAAGGGTGAGCAGCCCCGTGGAAGGAGGGGAAGAGGCACTGGTCTTTTCCTGTTCGTCTTCTGTGGGTTGACCCTCACGGAGGCACTCCGCTCTGGGCATGACCTCGGACTCTTGAGGAGCCTCAGTTCGGCTGTCTTTCTGCAGTTAATTACTAGGACAAGGGAACACATCCAGGTGCCTTTCACAGGGACATCGCCCATGAGGGCAGGGACTGCACCCTATTGACCCCATATTCCACCCCAGCTCCTGGCACGTGGCCGGGGCTCAGACACGTGCTGAGTGAAAAACTGCACATTTGGGCAGAGTTACCAGCAATGAACCTGCTTCTGTAGAGGATCATAAGTCGGGGCGAGGGGGGCCTCAGTGAAGCCTACAGAAAGCCAAGCAGCCCAGGGGTTCCCTCTCCACCTGAGAAGCAGCGAGACCCCGTCCAGGTCAGCGGGACCAGCACCGCATCCCAGGCCACCCGTGTGTCAGCACGTAACCTTTGAAAACACCGTGAATGCCGGCTTTGATGATAATATGTGGGTAAAGGTTGTATTGCTATCTGGGTGATGATTCATCCGTCTGTGAACCGGGACAAGGAGGTAATAGGAAGGCGCGATGGCCAGGGGCAACGTTGGAACGCAAACTTATCAGAGGCAGTGAACTCCGCGCTGTGCTAAATAGAATTCCATTATTGTTTCATAAATAGAGAGATTGTAGTACCCAGGCGAGGAACCGATGATCAGAGGGGAATGCGTTTGAGCTCCGCTCTGAATAGTATTTGTTTTGAGTAAGTGGTTGTCTCGGCTAATAGTAGGGTATTTCATTGTTAAGAGCTTGTTGAACAGGATTTATGGGTGAGTCCTGCACGGCTGTTTGTGCAGGATGCTCAGTGGTCGCCAGGGGTCCGGGAGTTGGCAGTAATGTTTTTCCATCCCTTGTCGGCTTCTCCATCTCTTGGTGAACGTTGCCCCTTGGAGAGGCGATGGCGTGGCCCGGCCCCTGCAGGTGTCTGAGGGCCTGAAGGCACCCCCGTAACCCCAGCACACTCGTGGGTGCCGGCAGTGTGTGAGTGCATGCGTGTTGTGTGTGCATCTGTGAACATATGACAGGATTTGGGTTTCTGGCTTCTCTAGAAGCCTGGGCTAGGCCATTCCCCTGCCTCACTGTGGCAGCTCCTTACTCCCCCGGGACCAGGCGTTCCTGCCATGTGCCCACCTGAGCCTTGGCAGTCAGAAATGATGGCACCTACCTAGAACCTGCCTACCAGGTAAACAGGCGAAACCTAGAACCTGCCTACCAGGTAAACAGGCGAAACCTAGAACCTGCCTACCAGGTAAACAGGTGAAACCTAGAACCTGCCTACCAGGTAAACAGGCAAAATCTTGTCAGGTATAAAGAGCTTCTCTTGGGGGCAGAGTCTGCTGGCTAGGAATTGCTGTGGAGTGGGGGTGTATCCAGGCTGGAGGGCACCCCCGGACTTCTCCCCAGGGAGAAAACAGATTGAGCCCTTCTCTCCATCTTCTCACCAGCTGTGGTTTCAGAGGCACTTCCAGCAGTCCTGACCCCACCTCAGGGTTTTCTCTTCCAAAGGGGCTACAGGATTGAGGTAGGGAGGGGCCCCAAGAGCCTCTGACTTCCCCCCAGATCACCAGGTAAACCCATGGGTCAGTGTCCAGCCCCTCTGCCCCAACATCAGCAACACAGCCCTCCATTCCAGGGCCCCTGTGTGTCCCCTTCCTCCTCCCCCCAGGAACATCCCCGGAGCAGCCCCCGTTAGAACAGGATCCCGACGGATCCCGTGCTGCCTCCCCTTCAGCCAGCACCATCCTCTGTCACCCAGGCCTCGTGGGCTGGGCTGCGTTTTGTTGAGCATTGACAAAGTCACCTCCATTCTCCTCCAAGAAAAGCCCACGAGAGACTCAGAGGCAAGTGCTCATAAAGAATCAAACACAAACCAAGCCCAGGTCCTGATCACGGGCACGGCCAATGCTTTTGTTCTTATTTTCCCTTTTCTCTGATCACACGCACAAACCAGAACCAACCCCACGTGCCTTAAGAACCACAGACCCAGGGGAGACAGGTAGACCCCACGGAAGTGGCCATCGGTGTCAGGCCCCGTCTCAGGGAAATCTTCCCCCGCCTGGTCACTGCGGGCAGGCTATGGCAGGTTCTGGGGTGGTTCACCCCGGCACCCTCAGCCCCACTGGGCTTTCTTCGAGGTGCTCTCCTGCCTGTGGGCCCAAACTGTTATTTAAAAGCCACCTCTGCCTCCCAGGGCACCCAGGTTGTCGCCAGCCCGTCTGTACATTCATTGCACTGCTGAGGTGAGATGCATGAGGTCCCTGCTCACAGAGCGAGGAGCCAGGCCGTTACAGCTACAGGGTATCCAGGAAAGGCATCAGGTGGCGGGCAGGACAGCTGGCTTGCAGGGTGAGCCCCTCCTGGCCTCACTTTCCCCTCTTTAAATGAGGGTGCAGCTCATCTGAGAATAGATAGGAAGGTGCCAGTGCTGGGAGGGGACTGGGTGGCTCTCTGGGCTCCTCACCGCGGCTGGTCCCTCGGGACTTCCATGATGGGCTCACGGAGGCGCGACTTCCTCCCAGATCCCTCGAGGACCCCCTACAGCCCAAACCTCCAGGAGCACCAGCGTGTGGGGGCTGGGAAGAGAGTGTCCTTCAATGCAGGTGTGCAGGTAGCCGTGCACATGTGCGGGGTGAACAAAGGGCCCCTTCACTGTCACCTCCCCGGGGGCCGTAACTCAGGAGCCGAGCGTCCTCCTCTCCCTCCCACCGGTGGCAGCAGACTTGACCGCCAGGCTCTGAGGCCTGCACACCACGCTCGCCCACAGTGGGCATTGTTTAGTCTGGGGGAAGCTCCGTTGACAGGGTTTCTGGGCGATGGGCTCTTTTTTCTTCCGAATTCTTCCAGAATTCTGTAGGCTGAAGACACCACGCGTGCAGCCTGAGGGGAGAGTAAATAACCCTGTGAAGTGGGGAAGTTCCTGCCTCTCCGGAGGGCTGCCATGGGTCAAGCTGTGCATGGTGAGAACTGGGGTAACTGGGGCGTGACACCTCTGCCCCCACTAGAAGCCCACTGAGACAGGACCTGCCCTCCCCAATCAGAAGAGCTTGTGCAGTGGAATGTTCCAGAAGGCCTGGGTGGGGCTGGGCAGGAGGAAGAGCCTCAGCAGCCCCACTCCCATCCTAAGCTGGGGACTTTCCCGAAAGGACAGCTGGAGCCATTTTCAAGCCTCAGCCTGGGCGGTCATCTGCTCAGATCCACTCCGAGGGTCTCACTTCCTTACATTCTGGAACCGTACGGGTCATGGCGGAGCGTCCTGGGGAAGTGGCTGTCGGCTTGGTTAATGGGTCCCTGCTGGCTGTGAGGCACACGACCAGTGCCCTCTGGAGCTGCCGTCCAGCCCCAGTTCCCATCTGCAGGGACCCAGAGTCACATTCGCCTCCTAGAGAGGTGCTCAGAGTCGTTATGGTCCGAGAGGCAGCCAGGGAGCTGCAGAAATGGAGATAAACCCGTCCATTCTCCTGCAAATGCTTCTCCTTCTTCCACTCTGTGCGGAACTGGGGCCGGGGGCAGAGGTAGGAATGGGCACAGCCTGGCCTTCCGGAGCCTGTCACTCAGTGGAGGAGGCGAGAGGCTCCACCAGCCCTAACCCGGGGCCTCGTGTTGCTGTTTGATGTGCAGGAGAGGAGAGAGGCCAAGAGGGAGCCAGAAGTGGCTTCCAACAGGGGGACCTGGCCCAAAGCCAGGGGAGGCCGTGGGTGCCTGTGAGGGCAGGGTGGGCACATGCCAGAGGTTGCCACAGGGGTCGCGTGTGGACCAGGATGGGCAGCCTGGATGCAGAGAGGGGCTGAGTAGGAAAGGATATGGCCGGGAAGGAGGGCTGATTTGTTTTCAGAAGAATCTTTCTGTGGAACTCTCGTGTGCCATTGTTAAGTGCAGATGTTCCTGGACTTGGAATGGGGACAAGTCCCGATAAACCCACTGGGAGTTGAAAATATCCTAAGTCAAAAACGCAGTTCATACACCAAACCCACTGAGCAGCACGGCTTAGCCTCACCCACCTTAACGCGCTCCGACACTCATATCAGCCTACAGCTGGGCAAACCCATCTAACACAAAGCCTATTTCAGGGTAAAGTGTTGGCTGTCCCACATAATTTATTGTATACTGTACTGAAAGTAAAAACCATAATGGCTGCATGGGCCCTCAGTGTGCGGTTTCCACTGAATGCGCGCAGATCTCAGACCTCGTGGGGTGTAGGAGCCCTAAGGGGAGCGGTCAGCCCTTGTCCTCTGTCCGCTTTCTGCCCAGTGGCCCCTCCAGGTCCCGGCGTCTCCTTGGACTCACATTACCAGCATTTCTGTCCATTTCGGGTGAGACCCGAAGCAGCGAGACCCTATCCAGGTCAACGTCTGGTGAGAGGAATTTTTTTTTTTTTTTTTTTTTTTGACAGAATCTCGCTCTGTCACCCAGGCTGGAGTGCAATGGCGCGATCTTGGCTCGCTGCAACCTCCACCTCCCGGGTTTAAGCGATTCTCCTACCTTAGCCTCCTGAGTAGCTGGGACCTCAGGTGCTAGCCACCACACATGGCTAATTTTTGTATTTTTAGTAGAGACAGGGTTTTGCCATGTTGGCTAGGCTGGTCTCAAACTCCTGACCTCAGGTGATCCACCCACCTCAGCCTCCAAAAACGGTGGGATTGCAGGTGCGAACCACTGCGCCCGGCCTGATGAGAGGATTTTTGAGGACTGAGGGTGGCTTTATAGCAGGCAGGTAGGGAGCTGGTGGTGGCAGAAGGGATAAGAGAGGGGGATGAGGCTCCTGGCATCAAAATGAAGCTGGCACCAGGCCGACTCCTGCCCACAACACCACAGTCTGGAGTGGCAGGAAACAGGGGACAGGGAGGGAGTCAGGGAAGGGCTGCCCAATGGCAGGAAGGGACCAAGAGAAGAAAAAAAGTCCAGGGTCCCACATTCCAGGAGTAAAAAGGGAATAGAAGCCCCAAAGGGAGGCACAGCCAGACTGTATGGCAAGCTCCGCAGGGGCCAGACTGCATGGCAAGCTCCACAGGGGCCAGACTGCATGGCAAGCTCCGCAGGGGCCAGCTCTGCAGGGGCCAGACTGCGTGGCAAGCTCCGCAGGGGAAGGCTCTGCAGGGAACAGCACGTCACCCAAGGTACACTAAGGAAGCTGCTGAGAGTTCTGCAGCACCAGGGCGACGGAAGTTCCAAGTGTGGGCCATGCACTAGAGAAGCCTGAGAGCCAAACCTCTGGGGCTTGGGAATACGTGTAAGTGACAGCATCTTCCGCTCCTTAAATCAGTGGATTCCTGTCAGGCATTGATCAGAGACCCTGAGTGTGCAGGGGACACTTTCCTCCGCAAATGCGCCTCGTGTTCGAGTCCTGCACCCCTCTCCTTCCCTGACCTACTCCCATGGTTCTGAAGCACTCAGAGCCTGTCTGCCTCCTTGAAGGCCAGAACGCACCAGCAGAGGCTCGAGCAGCCTCGCTGTCGGGAGGAGGGAAGCGCTGCAGGGCTGGGTGCCTCTGACGGCCGACACCAGCCTGGGAAATGAGCTTCGTTGCTCGATGGAGGCACTGAAGCTTTCACTTTACTTAGTTTTAATTAAGTTACATTGAATCCCCACCCCCCCGCCCGGAGAGGGCAGCCCCGGATGATGCCTTTGTGTCCCCACAGCACATTGTGAGTCCTCAACAATTGTGCTAGCAGCTTGGTTGTGTGGTTCCCAGTTCATATCAGATGCCCTTCCAGTCTTAGCTAAAGAGACTCTCCTGCTTGTTCGGCGCCAACATTCTGGTGGCTGAGGTCTGAGGACGCTGCCTGGCCCTTGGTTCCTGGGGGTTGGTGAAGAAATGGGCAAAGGAATCTCCTAGAAATGCCAGTTCTGGAGCTGTAGGAGTCGTAGACCAAGGGGCCGTAGACCAAGGGGCTGTGTCTCATGCTTCTCCAACCACGTTTGGCCAAAAAGAGCTTTTGTCTTTGGACTTTTGCTTTGCTGTAAGTCCCTTCCGTAGCTCCGATGAGCCTGGTCCCAGCAGAGTGCTCTGGCCTTCAGGCTGGGTCTCCTCCCGTCCAGCCAGGGCTGTCTGGATGTGAAGGGTCTGACCTACAGGATCCGTAAATGGACTTCCTGGAATTTTGTCCTCGGACAAGCACTACCACCAAAACGCACACAGCATTTCTCTCTTCTCCCTCAAGACACTGGCTCGGCCCTTGTTGGAGATGCTGTGCTGTGGCCGTGATGTTTCAGATCCCAGTCGTGGTGGCTCTGCCCTGGTTGAAGGTGCCGTGCTGTGGCCGTGATGTTTCAGATCCCAGTTGTGGTGGCTCTGCCCTGGTTGAAGATGCTGTGCTGTGGCCATGATGTTTCAGAACCCAGTCGTGGTGGCTCTGCCCTGGTTGAAGGTGCCGTGATGTTTCAGATCCCAGTCTTGGTGGCTCTGCCCTGGTTGAAGATGCTGTGCTGTGGCCATGATGTTTCAGATCCCAGTCGTGGTGGCTCTGCCCTGGTTGAAGGTGCCGTGCTGTGGCCGTGATGTTTCAGATCCCAGTCTTGGTGGCTCTGCCCTGGTTGAAGATGCCGTGCTGTGGCCGTGATGTTTCAGATCCCAGTCGTGGTGGCTCTGCCCTGGTTGAAGCTGCCGTGATGTTTCAGATCCCAGTCTTGGTGGCTCTGCCCTGGTTGAAGATGCTGTGCTGTGGCCATGATGTTTCAGATCCCAGTCGTGGTGGCTCTGCCCTGGTTGAAGGTGCCGTGCTGTGGCCGTGATGTTTCAGATCCCAGTCGTGGTGGCTCTGCTCTGGTTGAAGGTGCCGTGCTGTGGCCGTGATGTTTCAGATCCCAGTCGTGGTGGCTCTGCCCTGGTTGAAGCTGCCGTGATGTTTCAGATCCCAGTCTTGGTGGCTCTGCCCTGGTTGAAGATGCTGTGCTGTGGCCATGATGTTTCAGATCCCAGTCGTGGTGGCTCTGCCCTGGTTGAAGGTGCCGTGCTGTGGCCGTGATGTTTCAGATCCCAGTCGTGGTGGCTCTGCTCTGGTTGAAGGTGCCGTGCTGTGGCCGTGATGTTTCAGATCCCAGTCGTGGTGGCTCTGCCCTGGTTGAAGATGCCGTGCTGTGGCCGTGATGTTTCTGATCCCAGTCGTGGTGACTCTGCCCTTGTGGAAGATGCCGTGCTGTGGCCGTGATGTTTCAGATCCCAGTCGTGGTGGCTCTGCCCTGGTTGAAGATGCCGTGCTGTGGCCGTGATGTTTCCGATCCCAGTCGTGGTGACTCTGACCTGGTTGAAGATGCCGTGCTGTGGCCGTGATGTTTCAGATCCCAGTCGTGGTGGCTCTGCCCTGGTTGAAGGTGCCGTGCTGTGGCCGTGATGTTTCAGATCCCAGTCGTGGTGGCTCTGCCCTGGTTGAAGATGCCGTGCTGTGGCCGTGATGTTTCAGATCCCAGTCGTGGTTTTCCAGCCTCAGGAGCACATCTCCTCCTCCAGCAATTCTTCATTCCCTGGAGCCTCGGAACTGCGGTGCAACTGGGGTGCGTTTGTGCCGGGGAAAATGGATTCTGCCGGTGTCTGACTCTACCAAGATCCACGCGTGATTGTTAGCATTTCCTTTCATTTCTCTTAGTTATTATTTGTCTTTTCCACCTTGTACCATTGTTACTTGTCAGTTACTCTACCCATTGAGCAAGAGCTGAGCAACCGTGTATGGAAATATCTTCCTTCAACCGCTTAGATCCCAGACCCAGACTTTTGTCCTTCAACACCGCAAATGAAGACTTGCTATCATCCTCGCTGTGGTGTTATCTGTTTGCTTTTGGCACTTATTACCTGGAAGGCAGTCCCCGTTTTCTCGTCTCCACCAAGGGAGCTTGTCAAGTGCAAGGCTGCACTCCTTGACCCCACCAAACCTGACATGAAGTGAGGGTCAAGAAATGTTTGGGCCGGACACAGTGGCTCATACCTGTAATCCCAACACTTTGGGAGGATAAAGAGGGCAGATTACTTGAGTCCAGGAGTTTGAGACCCACCTGGGAAACCTAGCAAGACCCTGTCTCTACAAAAAAATTAAAAATTAGCTGGATGTGATGGCATGTACCTGTAGTCCTAGCTACTCAGGAGGCTGAGGTTGGAGGATTGCTTGAGCTCTGGAGGTCAAGGCTGCAGTGAGCTGTGATATTGCACCACTGCCCTCCAGCCTGGGCAACAGAGCAAGATCCCATCTCAAAAAAAAAAAGAAAAGAAAAGGAAGGAAGGAGGAAAAGAAAGCTTGCCAAACAAATGAATAAATGAAAAGCCAATAAGTGCATTTGTAGTTGGGGATATGTGCTTTAGAGAAAAGGGGATGTTAGATTTGGTCATTTTAAGTGACTCCTTTATTAAACCCTTGGTTGTCTTTGTATTTTTAAAAGAAGACGTTTTGGTGACCCAGTGCTGAGGCTGACACCTCTGGCGGAGCCCAGCTTCCTTTAGCAAGGGCTCTGTAAGACCCAACTACAGACTGTGTCCAGGGCTTGAAAAATGTCAGGTGGGCAGGACAGGGGATAGAGAAGGTCTGGCCAGAAAACTGGATTTTGCTCTGTGTCTGTTGGCTTGTTACTAACCCCAAGCAAAGCCACTGTCCCAAGCTGGCCCAGACATCCAGGGTGTTCCCAGGCACACAGGGGCACACACCACACCTGAGCCACATTCTGTGTTTTCCTGTGTGCTCCAGGCCTCCAGAGGAGCTCCCAGCCATTGGATTCTGTGGAAATATCTCCTGACGCCCCCCCGTTTGAGGCCCTTCCCGTGGAAATCCATCTGGCGCGTGTTGGTCACCGGGGGACTGCTGACTTAGCTCCAGCCGAATTTGGAGGGCCTTTTGGCTACATGAGAATGCAGTTTGTTCTGTTGATATAAGTAGACAGTTCATTCTCATTATGCTCAGCTGCAGTTCTCTTCTATGCAGTTGCCAGGAAGGCTGAATTAGCAGGTCCTAAACTGTTGCTCCTAGGAGAGATACTGTGTTAGGACTGTGGAGATACTGTGTTAGGTTCCTGCAAGCCTCTGGTCACATTTTCATCTGCTGGTCAATAAACAACCTTATTCTACATGTGGTTCTGCTTAGAAACCCCTTATCTAACACAGGCGTCTCCGAGATTTCCCGGGGTTGGTTCCAAATCATCGCAATAAAGTCAATATTGCAACAAAGCCAGTGATGCAAATGTTTTGGTCTACCATACCGTAGTATGTGCAGTGTGCAATACATGGTGCCTAAAAACAGTGTACATACTGTAATTTACAAGTACTTTGTTGCCAAAAAAAAGGTGACGGTGGCATGCAGTAAGCGCCTGCTATTAGAAGAATGGCGCCAGTAGACTTGTTGGATTCAGGGTTGCCCCAAAGTATCCATTGTTGCCACAAAGTATCCATTTGTTAAAAAAAAAATGCAATATTGCAAAGCACAGTAAAGAGAAGCTCAATGAAATGAGGTGTGCCTGGATACATTGTCGAGCCATCCTCACTGTAACTCAGCCTGAACCAAGCTGCCCTAAGACATGTAATTCTACATCAGGCACCTTGCAGCCTCTCTGTGCCTGGGAACTGCAGACAACACTTTAGCACTGTGCGTGGGGCCATTTTAAACAGTGAAATCGGCCACAAAAAACCAAATGTGGAAAACATGGCACTAAGTAGACTAGAAAGAACACCTGGTCACAGTGCGAGGGCTGAGACAAGAGGGTGGAGAAGACCCCAGCTGGGAGCACACATGCCAGACAACCCGGGTCCTTCACCCCTCGGTGCAAGTCCAGGAATGGCCTTGGGTGCACTTCATGTACTGATTTGGGGGCCACAAATACATTTTAGCAAGTAGGCAAATTCGGGAATATAAAATCTGGGTATAATGAGGCTCAACTGTATAAATAAAAAACTATATAATATATATCAGTTTTATTGATATATATACTTATATATATCAGCTTTATAATACATATATGTCAGTTTTACTGAGACGTAATTCACATACCATATAATTTTCCCTTTGGAAGTGTTAGTTTTTGGTCACAGAGTGGCACACCACACCACTGTCTAATCTTAGAGCATTTCCATCCCCCCAGAAAGAAACCTCTGACCATTAGCAGCCCCTCCCAGTTTCTCCTCTCCCCCCGGCCCCTGGTAATCATGAATGTCCTCTCTGTCTCTGTGGATTTGCCTCTTCCAGACATTTCCTGTAAGTGGGACTATACAATGTGCCATCCTTAGGGCCTGGCTTCTCTACTCAGCATAGGGTTTCTGAGGTTTTGCCACGGTGAGCACGTGTCAGTCTCCCACTCCTTTTTATGGCCCAATAATATTCCATTGCATGAAAGCCACATTTTCTCTCTGCGTCCAAATGTCCACTAATGGACATTTGGTTGCCTTTTGCCATTGGGAAGAGTACCGTGGTGACCGTCCCAAGACAAGCGTTTGTGTCGAGAGACATCTTCATTACTCTTGGCCGTATTCTTAGGAATGGCATTACCGGGTCATCCAATGGCTTTGTTTAACTTTTTGAGGAACTGTCAGACTGTTCTCCATGGCAGCTGCACCGGTTCACATTCCCACCAGTAGTGTGAGGGTCCTAACTTCCCCACATCCTTGCAGACGCCCGCCTGTCTTTGGGACCGCAGCCATCCTGTGGGGTGCGGTGCATCTCACTGGGACTCTGTGCCTTCTGAGGGATGTGCTGGGGAGCGCAGGAGGCCGTGGGCTCTTTAATCCTTGGGGACAGTGACACAGGACCCCAGCCAAGCCCTGGTGTGCATGCTGGGGAGTGCAGGAGGCTGTGGGCTCTTTAATCCTTGGGGACAGTGACACAGGACCCCAGCCAAGCCCTGCAGTCCCGGTTGGTCATATCTGTGTGAGCAACGCTGCCTCTGAGAGAGTGGGGAGAATAGAAGGCAATCTTCCAGTCAGCCTTCCCTTAACAAGTGATCTCTATTCGCTGAAACCACATTTGCAGCCTCAGACAAATGCCTGCCCCATTTTATACGAACAATGAAAGCCTGCATTGCATCCTTGGCGTCATGGAGCCACTGCCCTCAGCTGCCCGTCCATATGAGGAGCACGGCCTGGAGCGCATTGCGTCGTTGGTGTCACGGAGCCACTGGCTTCAACTGCGTGTCCACACGAGGAGGACGGCCTGGAGTGCATTGCTTTATGTCCCCACGTAGGATTTTTTGTGTGCATTGATGACAGCGCAAATAAGGGAGGGCAGTGTTGGTGTCTCTGTGAGCACGTCTGATGGCTCCCAACAGACACTCGCTGTCCCCTTCGCTCCCTGCAGGAGTCCAATGCTCTGGAATTCTCTAGATACAGCAGGAGGTGGTCTCAGGACACCGTGCCGCCCCTGTGGCCTCCTCCTCCTCAGCCCTAGCACCACAGTTGTGGATGAGCCCGAGGAGGTGGCCTCCCAGGCGGACCCTATTCCTCCATAGCCTGCCCTTCGCTGCCACCCAGGACTGGGGGCCCATGTCCCTGGTGCCCGGCGTCTGTGTCCCCAGCTGAAGCTGGACAGTGTTCTGCCCTCCTGTGCACTTCTGACCAATCGAGTGAACTGCGTTGAGAAATGGATGACGGGTGGTGAATAAACCCACATGTGCAGTGCTCCCAGCCAGAAAGCCTGTGTAGCTCCAGGCCGGAAAGCCTGCAGGTGCCAGCTTCCCCTGCTGGCACCTGCCCTCCAAGCAGCAGTGAAATGATGTGGTCCTTTTGTTCAAGAAATTTCCATGAAGATTTACAAAGGACCTGTCCCAAAAGAGATTCCCACAGACACTGAAATAACAAAATGTCAGCCGCATCTCCGCAGGCCCCCGGGAACCACACGTGCAGAGTCCGGCACATGCAGGGACCTGATGGGACGGGGACCTGCAGTTGCCCCGCAGCCCCTGCCCGTGCAGGGGGCCCAGGTGCCCAGGCCCCGCCTCGCTGTGCTGCTTCCAGCTGGTGTTTGTTTTTAGATACCTAGGGCCCGATCCATGGTTACTGCCCAGCTCCACGTTAGGTGTAAGCGGATGCTCCTTTGGTGACCATTTCCCATCTGTTTGCCCACTCGTCCACAGCCTCCTACATGCAGGTAACGATGTTGGCTGAAACTTGTTATTCGAATGGAAGTTGATCAGTTGATAAAATCCTTCGTGGAGTCAACATAGCTGAATGCTTCAGGTGTCAAAGACCCCTGGCAGGGCAGAAAGCGCCCCGTGGAAAACGGTGGGGAATTGTGGAGCAGGCAGGACTGCCAGGCCCAGCTCCGCGACTTTTGCGAGTTTGGGATCCACATCACATGCATGCCTCATCTCCGCAGACCGCTGGCAGCTTCGCCTATCAGAACAGGACTGAGGTCCAGGATGCGAGAAGGGAACCCTTCCGGGTGATGCCCGTGCTGCTTTTCTGCCCATTTATTTGCTGATTCACTCATTGACTTAACACTTTGCCACTAGCCACCTACGCCAGGCACTGGCCTGGGCCCCAGTGACACTCTCTGCATCCTCCTCAAGGTCACGTGCTGGGTACAGTCCCAAGCTCGAGGCATCCTTGGCACAGCACTCCATCTTTGCTGGGATGAGACAGCCTTTCTCAGAGACCACTTCCCTCCAGGTTGTGAACAGTTCTAACCATTCAGCTCTCTGATCTCTGCAGCTCCAGCACATCACAAGCAAGGGGGAAGTACTCACTGGGGGAGTTAGCCAAGGGCCATCAGGGCCACAGTGTCCTGACAGCAAAGAGATGGGACCTGCCACACAAGCCAGCTCCAAAGACCGCTGGGCCATCTGCAGTGGGTAGTTCAGTGCTGGGGACATCACAGCATCACTGCACAGAATCAGTGATAATGACACCCACATTGCAGGTATTTCTCTTATTTAAGGAGGCCAAGACACAGGGTGCACATGTTAGAAATTTTCCATATAAAAAAGCAAGGGGCTGAAAGGAGTGCACCCCTCTCAACAGGAAGACTTGATCGTCTGGAAGAACTCAGGTGCTGACAGGTTCTGGAAGGACGAACTTCATTTACACCTGGACACAGCCACGTGGACACAGACAGACTTTTGTCTTAAAGATGGAAGTTGTCCCTCAAAATCTACTACCTCGTAGCTTCTCCTGCGGACAGATTTGGGCCATTTAGGAGAAATTTTAAGTATTCCAGAAAAATAGAAACCCTGAAAAATGTTTGCATTGTGCAATAATTGCATTTTAAAAACAGCTTTATTGAGATATGATTCACACGCAAACAATGCACCCCATTAAAATGTACAATTCAGTGGTTTTCAGCCACAGAGTTGTGCAACCATCACAATAAATTTTAGTACATTTTTATCACTGAAAAAAGAAACCATACACCTATTAGTACTCACTCCGCATTATCCCCATGTCCCCCTGCCCCCAGCCACTGCAACCACCAACCCACTTTCTGTCTCTGTGGATTTGCCTAGTCTGGAAATTCAGATGAATGGATTCAGACAGCCCATGACCTTTTGTGACTGGCTCCTTCCACTCAGACCCATGGTTCCCAGGTTCGCCCACTCTGTGGCCTGTGCCGCTACCTCACTCCTTCTTATGGCTGAGTAATATTGTGTCGTATGGAGGGGCCACGTTGTGCTTATCCATCCGTCCACTGATGGGCATTTGGGCTGTCTCTGCTTTTTGATGTTATGAATCATGCTGCTATGAATGTGCGTTTTCAAGCTTTTGTGAAGACGTAAGTTTCTATTTCTCTTGGGGACTTCCTTGAAAGTGGAACTGCTGGGTCATGGGACTCCTGCTTTCCATTTCGAGGAACTGCTGGACTATTTTCCATAGTGGCTGCACCATGTCACCTCCCCACCAGCAGTGTCTGGCAGGTCCCCATTTCTCCACATCATCACCGACGCTTGGCATGGTCCTAGCTGTGTTTTGGTCTCCTTCGCCTGCCTGTGTTTGTGATGGATGCTTGATCCTTCATACGTGTCATCTTCCGGTTTCAGATGAATCTGGGTGTGCTCTTAGATGTTTCAGTTTCAATAATAATGAGGGAGAAAATTCAAAATTAACCAAAGAACATTGTAAATTTTCGTTCCTGTCCCCAGACACCTCCCAGCAGGCTTCAGGGATGAGAGGTTGGTCAGGGTGCAGGTGACTAACGTTCTCAGTCATGGAAGAGCGCACAGTGTGCAAGGCTGAACATGGCCTGCTTCCACGATATTTGTGTCTACAAGTTGGCATTTGCAATGCAGTCATATTTTTCAGGGCTCCATGAGCTTACCCCTTAAAGCTCAAGGATTTTACAGCCATCTCTGCCTGTGTCCCTGTTTCTGCAGGGATCCTGGTAGTAGCCCTCCTTGATCTGAGCCTCGCTTCCCAGCTGACTCCATCCTCCACTTATAATCTTGCTGGAGAACACACCAAGGCCACGTACATTCACAGCAAGAGCGGCTCAGCCTGTGAGAGTTGGTAAAGGAAAGGGGTCCCTGCCGTGTGGCCCCCAAGACTGCCTTTGCCAGGTGTGTTCTCACAGAGCTGTGTTTCAAAGGCAGCATGCTGTCACCTGGGGACAGGTGTTTTTTTAGTCCCACGGTAGACACCTTACAAAGGCCCAAGGGCTCCTGAGCACTGGGAACACTGTCTTTGGTGGGCGCTGCTCAGCTTTGGATCACGGTCCTGGCTCTGTAGTCTGACTGGGTGACCCTTTCCAAGGACGGGGCAGTGATGAAACCTCCCTCAAGGGGAAATCAGACACCAGTGTCTGGCATGTGACCTCCCCGTGATGCTGGCAGCATCCTCCCTCCTCCAGCCCAGTGCTGCCCCGCTGGAGACTCCACGCCACAGTGTCAGGCCGTGCGGGGGCGACCCACTGTCCTGGCTTGCCAGGGCTGCCGAGGGGGCTCTTTTTGTTGCCACTGAAGGCACCACATCCCAGAAAGAATCTCGGTCCCCTGCAAACCGGGATGGTCACTGGGTCACCTACAGACTTGGCAGCACCCACAGTCCAGGCCCCTCTGATGGCCTTGGGTTCCTCCTGCTCCTTCCCCTAGGAGGTCAGGAACGTGGGGCATGGAGCATCTCGGGGAGTCAGCTGGGGGAGGGATTCTTCCTGTCCGGTTGAGGAGGCCATTTCGGTGATGCCAGCGATGACTGCTCATCTTCTCAGGCTTGCGAATGCGTTTCCTCGCGCCTGGTTTGCTTAGACAGTGGTGCGCCTCCGGCTTGCAAGCCTCCAGCCTGAGGGCAGCTCTGCCATGTCTTCTTGCTACTCTGAGAAAGAAGCAAACACTGGGTTCTGGGTTTCGCCCAGTGAGGGGACAGCTCCAGTTCTGGGGTCCAGACAGCTGCTTTGCCTTCCAGTGTTGTGGGCTGCGTGACTTTGGCAGCTTAGGGCCTCAGTTTCCTCTCCCAACGTGGTCATGATAGTGGTCCCCGGGTAATGCAACGTAATGTAATTCGCCATGATGGTGCCCAGCTATCGGGGGCCTGGTGCGTGCCGGTGAGAGATGTGTGGGTGCCCTGCCTCTGGGATCTGGAGTCCGCCAGGCCCGGTGAACCCGACATTCCCTATGAGCTTAATTTTTCCCTGGCTCCTCCTTGGGAAAGGACGAGCAGCCCCAGCCCCTGGCATCCCCCAGATCCTGTCCCTGTGGACCCAGCTCCTCACTCATTCCATCCCAGGTTTCCGACCCAAGGATGGATAGAAACTGAGGGCACCGGACCTTCTGCCCTCCCTCCCTCGTCCCTCCTCTGTTCCCAGTTTCTGTTCTGAGGGGGCTCTGCTTCCCGTCCTGCAGGCGGGGCTCCCAGGGTGCACCTCCTCTGGGCACAGCAGCCCCTGGCTTTCTGGGAACACTAATGGTGGAGGGGTCATGGGGAAAGAAACCTGATTCCGTCATCAGGCGATATTCCCTGGTGCACTGAGGAGAAATTCTTCCCGGGATGCGAGACCTGAGCCTGTCCTTCCCTCCTGCTCCCCGGTCAGGCCATGGCCTGACCACACTGCTCCATATGTGGGGAGCATTTCCAAGGCTTCATAGAGTTCTCAGCCCAGACAAGCACATGCCAGCTCTGTGGCACTGGACAATCCTCCTTTCCTCTCTGTGCTCATTTCTCATCTGTAAAACACCGGAGAGATGGAATGAGGAGGCAGCTACAGGTCTGGCCAAGTGCTTGACCTGGAGAAGGTGCTGGAGGGGGGTAAGCTGAGCTGTCCTTGTCCTGGTTGTTTTCATATTCTGACACTTCCCGCATCCCTGCAGGACCAGCTCACCTTGGGAAAGGGGCCGAGACTTGAACACATGACTGTGACTCCAGAGGCCAGGGCTGCCCTGGGCTAGGAGCAGAGGGCTACAGCCACTGTCAGAGGGAGGACCTGAGAAAGGGAAGGGTGGGGGCCAGGGAGGGGACCCAGGGAGGAGGAGCGTGGCCCCCTTGAGGGAGTCCTTGAGGGAATCAACCACGGATTCTCTGAAAAGCCCCAGAGCAGCCTGTCCCCATGGCCAGCTCCAGGTTCACACAGGGGCCAGGCACACCCGCCCCAAGCGAGCCTGACCCACAGTGAGAGGCCCCTTGGTGCCGAGCCTTACCCAGTGGGCATGCCTTCCTGGGTGCAGCACACACACTTTATTGTAATCTTTTTCCCCAGTAGAATCCAAATTTTAAAACAAAAAGTCAACATGTGGCCACATACACACATCCCTGTCAGGTTGAGACAGGCCACGCCCTTCCTACCTCCACCTCCTTACCTGTACGATGGGTATCATGGTGGCAGCCACCTCCACAGCGGCTGCAGCCGTTAATGGAGATGACACCTGCCCGGCACACTCTGGGGCCCAAAGGCCGGATGCCTGCAGTGAGCACACACCTTTCCCCTCCCTCAGCCTTGGGAGTCGAGTGCCCCCCACCCATCTTCCTAAAGTGACCCGGTCACCGCCCCTGACGCGCCCTCCCTCTGCTGAGCCCGGTGACCCTGAGCCGTCTTTCAACGGAAACCATAGTCCCTGTGCCTCCTCTGAGCTCTGGCCCTGTTTCTGGCATCACAACCCACAGGGGCCCTCGGAGCTGCTGAGGGGTCCCAGCCAAGCTCCACTTGGGGAGGTCAGGCTCCCCAGGGACACAGCATCCGTGCCTTGGGGGAGAATGTTTGACTGAGCCGGGTTACTTGGTCCCCAAGTCCCTCCACCTGCCAAGCCAGCAAGCACGTCTCAACCAGGGCCTCCTCTGGCCTCCACGCTACTTCTCCAGGCCTTCCTCCTCTGCCAGCTCTTCATTTGGCCTCAGATGACATGGCCCTGGCGTGGAGTGTCCCTGTGTAGGAATATGTGTTTGCATGTATGGGTGTGTATGTGCATGCATGTCTGTGTGTGTGTATGTGTATGTGCATGTGTGTGTGTGCATATATGTATGTGCTGGTGTGGATTGTGCATATGTGTGCATATATGTGTGTGCATGTATGGGCATGCGTGTGTGTGAGACATGTGGGCATGTGTGGGCACATGTGTGCGTGCATGTGAGTGTGCGTGTGAGACGTGTGGGTGTGTGTAGGCACGTGTGTGCGTGTGTGTGTGCATGTGTGTGTGTGTGTGTGAGCGCCAGCATGGTTGGTGGTGGTGGCAGGATGCAGGGAGTCCTCAGCTGAACCCGGCCCCAGGACTCCCCAGCTTCAGGGGTGCCTGTTGCCTGTGAGAGCAGTGAGGTGGGGAAGGGTTAACCCGCCAAGGGCTGATGGCCCAAGCTCTGTCCTGAGACGGAGCCGTCGCTTCCCACTAATGGAAACCAGAGCTCTCCTGCAGTGGCCGCGGCGCTGCCGCCACTCCGAGGCCGGGTCTTTGTTGTTGTTCCCGGTGGGCCTCGGCTCACTCTTTTGCCTTCTTTCACTTTTGGAAACAACCAGGACGAGCCAAGGCCTGAGTTGGGGAGAGGTTCTTGGGTGGGATTTTATTTCTTCCCAAAGTGCCTGGAAACCTGCCCATGCGTTGGTGCCCGCTCTGTCCTGTGCCCTCTGCTCTGAGGCACCAATCTGACCCCGCCATGAAGCCCAGACCCAGCAGGCAAATCTCAGGATAGCCTGGAGCTGCAGTAGGAGAAAGAGAAGAAATGATCAAGAATCCCCACAGGCCCAAAACCAGCCAGCATGGTACGACTTTGCCATCATTTAATCCTTGGCCTGACCTAATCAACAGGGAAACCGAGGCACAGAGAGGCTCAGGAGCTCACCCAAGTGACACAGCCAGAAAAGGTGAGAGCTGGGTGAGCCCAGTTGTGCCTGACCCCGAAGGCACCCCCAAAGCTGATTTCACACCCAGGAGAGTGATCTGGGGTCCATCTGCCTCCTTCCCCAAGGAAGCTTGGGTTCGACATCTTTCTCAGAAGGCCCCAGATCTGAGACAGCCCTGCCTCCCAGGTAGACCCAGAAGGCCAGATGCTCAGCCCGCCCCACCCTGGGTCCAGAGGGGCTGCAAAGCTACCAGTGCCTCACAGTAGCTCTACAGCTTTGCAGGTCAGCTCCCGGGGCCCCCGTCCAGAGTTCCAGACCAGCAGCATCCAGCCAGGTGCTCAGGGAGCCCCAAGAAAGCTGCTTGAGAAGGCTCTGGAGTGTCCAGCCCAGGAGTGCGGCTCATGGGCAGACTGTAGGGTTCACATCGCAGCCTGGCTGCTCCCCCATGCGACACCCTGCTCTCTGATCCTGACTCCCCCACCTTCCCACGTGTGAAATGGGATGTGCTGCTGGGTTTAAGTGAGATCTGACTCCAAAGCACAGAGCTCGGCCTGGCCCATCTCGGGCCCTCAGTGGATAGCCGTGGCGCTGTCAGCATCCTCGCCCCACTGGGTTATTCCCACGCTCATCCTCTGAGGAGGAGCAGCCCAGCACTCAGCGGCCTGCAGGCTGGCTGGGTTGGTAGCAGCAGCCTCTCACTGGGCCGACGACATGAGGATCACTGGGACAGGCACGGGTGTGGTGGGACCACAGGGCCCCGAGGGCAGCAGGCAGCCCCCAGCCTCCTCCAAGGTCTGTCCTGGAGGCTGGCCGCCCACCCGCCGGCTGCACCTCACAGCCGCTCCTCCCCAGCCTGCTGGTGTCTGACGTTGGCATCCCCTCTGTGGGATACATCAAGAGCCCATCCGGATCCGGGGCCGGCAGGTGGGGTTCCCGGGATGGGTTCTGAGTTCCCAGAAGTCCGGTGAGGGGCTTTCGGAAAGGGACCGTGCACCCTCCTGTGCAGAACCCGGCCTCGGCCAAGCTGCAGGCTCTGACGCTGGAATTGAAACTTACACAAATACTCCGCCGCTTTTCAGGCATGTTCCAAAGAGACATTTATGTTGGCTGAGGCGGTATTTTCCTTTTATTGCTGTTATGAGATTCAACATTTTTTCCAGAAATAACTTCTGAAAAGTGTGCCTAGATTTTGAACACTTGTGATCCTAACATGTGGCGAGAAAGGCTTTTCAAAACACACACGTGTGGACAGAGGTCCACACACGGATATGTGTGCACACACGGGTGCCTTGGGCGTGCGTCTTCCAAAAGGGGCGAGTACAGCTATCAACTTGGGACTTCCAGGAGGCCTGGGTTTGCCTACGAAGGGGCCATGTTCCCAGTTGGCGTTCACACGTGGTGTACACACACAGGCACAGGCACCGTGTCCCAAGGCCATCTCCCAAGGGCACCCGCAGACACCGGGCAGCCTTCTCCGAAACTGTCAGTGTCCTTCCTCGTGAGAGGGTGATGAAGAGGATGTGGTTTCCGCCGCCTCATCCACAGGCCGGCTGCCCACGGAGCCTTAGACATCGAGGCCAGAGCGACTGTTGGAAAGGAATGTGACCGCGCTGTCTATGAAATGCCGCGGAGCTGGAGCCCCACTCGCCGTCACGATGAGTCAGCGCCGAGCCGTGAGTCAGAAGGGAAGAGCTGAGCTCCCAGACCGGAGGGCGACACTTACCAGAAGCCTGTGTGCTGACCGGCCTGGTCTCCTTTGACGTCTTGAGCAGCTTGGCAGGGCGGGAAAAGTAGCCTGAGAGTGATCCCCGGGCAGTGTCCGAGGCTCTGCCGTCCCCACCCCCACAGGCATCCGGGGAGAGAAACAACCTGGAAAGAGGAATTCAGATGTGAATGGAAACTTGTATCCAAAATTTGAAATAGTCCCTTTGGGCCTGCTCAAGAGTCCTTCCCTCCCAGCCCCTCACCTGCGCCTGCGAGGCCGTGCGGACCTCGCTCCACTCACCCCTCCTGGGGGCCAGAACCACCTCCCAGGGGCTTCCGCCAGTGCCGCAGTTGCTGACCCCAGGCAAACCTCGCCGCCTCCTGCCCCGGCGGGCCTGGGATTTGCGAATGTGTGAAGGCATTAGCTGCCAGTTGTAACTGGAACGCAGCCTAGAGGCCTCACTCCTCCAGCAGGAAGCCTTGTAGTGCAGCGAATCTGGACCCGGCCCAGCGTCCAGAGACAGGAAGCATTAATAGGAGCGAATGTGAACACTGTTTGCGCCCCGGCTGCGATTTATTGCCGATTGTGGGGAAAACATCAGTTGGTCGCAGAGTTTCATTCATCTGAATATGAAATGTAATTAGGGAGTCACCCAGTGTCAGACCCCAAGGAATAAGGTCCAGGCATGGGACCCTCGCCCCCGAATGCCGTCCTTCCCCACCGGAGGGGGGCGGGAACGTAAAAGGGACCCGAGCCACTGTCCCTTAAGGAGCGGACCGCCTGAGCCCTGGGGTGGCCCAGGGAGTCCTGGGTGCAGGGTTTCCAGGACCGTGACAAGGTTCTCCCACGTGGTGGGAGAGGGCCGACCTTTAGGGACAGGACCGGTGTGTCTGGGTGGCAGTTTAGAGAGCTGGAACAGTCTGCATCACTCGGGGTGGCTCCTCTCAACCCTGGTGTGCCCTAGACTGTTTCTGAAATCGGTCCTGGAAAGGAGAGGGAGAGAGAGATGGTGTCTCTGTACCGAATCGGAAGGATTTGTTTTTGTGTAGCTAATGAGGTAGCAAAGACAGTCTGCAGGTCAGAGGAAGGCCACGATGAGGATGGGGACAAGGAGAGCTCCTGAAACCCTCCCACCTTGCAAAGTCCCCCAACCTCCCCACATAGTTATCCTGCTCCATCCAGGAGCGAACTTCATCTGCCAAATGTGTGTGAGTGTTCTCTCTCTCTCTCCTCTCTCTCTCTCTCCCCCTCCCTCCTTCTCTGTGTCAATGAAGGAAGGCTGGGGGTTTTTGTGTGTTGTTGTTGTTTCCCCTAATCGCCTTCGCCCCCGTAGCCAGTTTGTTCTCAGAAAAGTTCCTCCCCCTCCTCCTCATCTCCTGAGCTCTTTGATCTTCTAGTTCGGGTTCAGTTGCTTCGTTTTTTGCAATTACCAGCCTGGAGGGAGGATGCCCCTGACCCGCAGTCTGGCAGACAGATGGGACAGGAAACGGGGAGTTTATTTCAGCCTTCGCCCTATTCATCTTGGATAGATTACAACAGTAGCAGCTCCAAATGTCTTCATAGCCCATTTATGATAAAGTGATGGTAACATCACACAGGAAGAGAAATGTGCGGATTAGCCATATCCGGGGAAAGATGGATCGACTGAGAGCATGGCATCGCTCTGAACAAAGCCCCACCCTCCCTCCCCAGCCCCTGGGAAAGCCCCCCTCCTCGAAGGCCAGTGGGACCCAGAAACCCAACTGGGAGAGCAGTGAGACACTTGCTACCGCCTCTCTCTCTTTCTCCCCCGCTTCACTCCGCGTCTCCCCCTGCTTCCCTCCCACCCTCCCTCTCCCTCTCCCTACATTCTTTGCCTTTCCAAGTTTTTGAACGTCTACAGCGCAACTCCACAGCAGCCCAAATAAATCAAGCTGCCATGGTTACTTTGCAGAAGGCTGGGGGATTTATATTTGAATTTCAGGAAGAGGGGCAAATCCATCACCCTGGAATGCCGCATCTATAGATTTTAAAGTTTGCCTGAATTATTATTGGGAGGGGTGGGGGCTGGCAGTGAAAGGAGAGTTTGGAATCAAACCAAGGAGGGCCGGGTAGGAAGAGCTTCTTGCTGAAGGACATGGGCACATTTATAAGCCATCAATAAGAACCATTAAGACCTGCGGCTTTCTCTTTGTTCTTTCTGAGAGGAAACACTTAACAAGTTGTTGTTCTTTGTTGTACTTTTTTAATGAGCCAAGAGAACATGGCACAGCCTGGAGAGGAGGGGCCTGAGCGCTTTTGTCTTTTACATTTTTCATCTTTTTACTTTACATGAAAACTGACAAGAAACCCCTCCATGAAGGAAAGCCGATCTACCCAGGCTGGTTTCAAAGAGCTCCAATTTAGAGCATCCCCGGCGACTTCATTTCTAATCATGTTTTTACTTTGCTGGCCACCAATCGGGGACTCCCGCAGGTCACTCTGGTTTGTATTGATTAGAGCCGGGCTCCGAGGTGAGGGGCCCGGGATGAATGAGGTGGGGGTGGCAAAGAGATGCGTTGCCCGAGTGGCGGTGGCCCTGCCTGCGGAAGGTATCTCAGGATTTGAATGACATCTCAGGGGACAGTATCAGGCTTCCAAATTCCTTTCATCCATCAGATGAGAGAACAAGCTGTGGCTTTCAGTCGGACAGAGGCTGGGCCTTTCTCCCGGAGTAAATGGGCTCAGGCCACACAGATAAAGAGCTTCTCCTGTTCCTTTTTAAACGTTTCAGGCAGGAATCGTCTGTCACTGACTGAGGGCGGGTGGGGGCGGGAGGGACCTTTCAGCTCTGATTAAAGTAGCAAGTCCAGGGCCACAGCAGAGCTCTGGAAAGTCTTCCCCATCCTTCTCTCCCGAGTCACTTACCAGGTTTACCTACACTGTGGGGGTGGGGGTGGGGGTGGGGTTGCCTTGCCTTCTGGAGGAAACCTGCCTTTTCATTTCTTAAGGCAGGATCTCGTCTAGCCTGCAAAAGCTACGGGACCCCCGGTCTCAGTTGCACACCCATCCAGCTTCCAGGGAAGAATGGGCACTTATGAAGTGCCAACGGTATACACTAAGTACTGGGAGGGATTCAGGACAGGGAGGACCTGGGAAGAGAACCTGAGTGGAAAACATAGCCAAGAAGACAGGACCTGTGTAGCCAAGAATCAGTGACACAGAGTAACCAGGAAACATTGATACAGGGTAGACAGGAAACAGCAACACAGTGGAGCCAGGAAACAGTGACACAGGGTAGGCAGGAAACAGTGACTACAGTGACACAGGGTAGACAGGAAACAGTGACACAGGGTAGACAGGAAACAGTGACACAGGGTAGACAGGAAACAGTGACACAGGGTAGACAGGAAACAGTGACACAGTGTAGGCAGGAAACAGTGACACAGGGTAGACAGGAAACAGTGACACAGGGTAGACAGGAAACAGTGACACAGGGTAGACAGGAAACAGTGACACAGTGTAGGCAGGAAACAGTGACACAGGGTAGACAGGAAACAGTGACACAGGGTAGACAGGAAACAGTGACACAGTGTAGGCAGGAAACAGTGACACAGTGTAGGCAGGAAACAGTGACTACACTGGAACCAGGAAACATTGATACAAGGTAGACAGGAAACAGCGACACAGTGGAGCCAGGAAACAGTGACACAGTGTAGGCAGGAAACAGTGACACAGTGACACAGGGTAGACAGGAAACAGTGACACAGTGGAGCCAGGAAACAGTGACTACAGTGACACAGGGTAGACAGGAAACAGTGACACAGGGTAGACAGGAAACATTGACATGGTGTAACCAGGAAACAGTGACACAGGGTAGACAGGAAACAGTGACACAGTGGAACCAGGAAACAGTGACACAATGTAGGCAGGAAACAGTGACTGCAGTGATACAGGGTAGACAGGAAACAGTGACACAGTGGAGCCAGGAAACAGTGACACAGTGACACAGGGTAGACAGGAAACAGTGACACAGTGGAGCCAGGAAACAGTGACACAGGGTAGGCAGGAAACAGTGACTACAGTGACACAGGGTAGACAGGAAACAGTGACACAGGGTAGGCAGGAAACAGTGACTACAGTGACACAGGGTAGACAGGAAACAGTGACACAGGGTAGGCAGGAAACAGTGACACAGTGTAGGCAGGAAACAGTGACTACACTGGAACCAGGAAACATTGATACAAGGTAGACAGGAAACAGCGACACAGTGGAGCCAGGAAACAGTGACACAGTGTAGGCAGGAAACAGTGACACAGTGACACAGGGTAGACAGGAAACAGTGACACAGTGGAGCCAGGAAACAGTGACTACAGTGACACAGGGTAGACAGGAAACAGTGACACAGGGTAGACAGGAAACATTGACATGGTGTAACCAGGAAACAGTGACACAGGGTAGACAGGAAACAGTGACACAGTGGAACCAGGAAACAGTGACACAATGTAGGCAGGAAACAGTGACTGCAGTGATACAGGGTAGACAGGAAACAGTGACACAGTGGAGCCAGGAAACAGTGACACAATGTAGGCAGGAAACAGTGACTACAGTGATACAGGGTAGACAGGAAACAGTGACACAGCATAGACAGGAAACAGCAACACAGTGGAGCCAGGAAACAGTGACTACAGTGACACAGGGTAGACAGGAAACAGTGACACAGGGTAGACAGGAAACATTGACATGGTGTAACCAGGAAACAGTGACACAGGGTAGACAGGAAACAGTGACTACAGTGATACAGGGTAGACAGGAAACAGTGACTACAGTGACACAGGGTAGACAGGAAACAGTGACACAGGGTAGACAGGAAACAGTGACACAGGGTAGACAGGAAACAGTGACACAGGGTAGACAGGAAACATTGACATGGTGTAACCAGGAAACAGTGACACAGGGTAGACAGGAAACAGTGACACAGTGGAACCAGGAAACAGTGACACAATGTAGGCAGGAAACAGTGACTACAGTGATACAGGGTAGACAGGAAACAGTGACACAGGGTAGACAGGAAACAGCGACACAGTAGAGCCAGGAAACAGTGACACAGTGTAGGCAGGAAACAGTGACTACAGTGACACAGGGTAGACAGGAAACGGTGACACAGGGTAGACAGGAAACATTGACATGGTGTAACCAGGAAACAGTGACACAGGGTAGACAGGAAACAGTGACTACAGTGATACAGGGTAGACAGGAAACAGTGACACAGGGTAGACAGGAAACAGCGACACAGTAGAGCCAGGAAACAGTGACACAGTGTAGGCAGGAAACAGTGACTACAGTGACACAGGGTAGACAGGAAACGGTGACACAGGGTAGACAGGAAACATTGACATGGTGTAACCAGGAAACAGTGACACAGGGTAGACAGGAAACAGTGACTACAGTGATACAGGGTAGACAGGAAACAGTGACTACAGTGACACAGGGTAGACAGGAAACAGTGACACAGGGTAGACAGGAAACAGCGACACAGTGGAGCCAGGAAACAGTGACTACAGTGACACAGTGGAGCCAGGAAACAGTGACTACAGTGATACAGGGTAGACAGGAAACAGTGACACAGGGTAGACAGGAAACAGTGACACAGTGGAACCAGGAAACAGTGACACAATGTAGGCAGGAAACAGTGACTACAGTGATACAGGGTAGACAGGAAACAGTGACACAGGGTAGACAGGAAACAGCGACACAGTAGAGCCAGGAAACAGTGACACAGTGTAGGCAGGAAACAGTGACTACAGTGACACAGGGTAGACAGGAAACGGTGACACAGGGTAGACAGGAAACATTGACATGGTGTAACCAGGAAACAGTGACACAGGGTAGACAGGAAACAGTGACTACAGTGATACAGGGTAGACAGGAAACAGTGACACAGGGTAGACAGGAAACAGCGACACAGTAGAGCCAGGAAACAGTGACACAGTGTAGGCAGGAAACAGTGACTACAGTGACACAGGGTAGACAGGAAACGGTGACACAGGGTAGACAGGAAACATTGACATGGTGTAACCAGGAAACAGTGACACAGGGTAGACAGGAAACAGTGACTACAGTGATACAGGGTAGACAGGAAACAGTGACTACAGTGACACAGGGTAGACAGGAAACAGTGACACAGGGTAGACAGGAAACAGCGACACAGTGGAGCCAGGAAACAGTGACTACAGTGACACAGGGTAGACAGGAAACAGTGACACAGGGTAGACAGGAAACAGTGACACAGGGTAGACAGGAAACATTGACATGGTGTAACCAGGAAACAGTGACACAGGGTAGACAGGAAACAGTGACACAGTGGAACCAGGAAACAGTGACACAATGTAGGCAGGAAACAGTGACTACAGTGATACAGGGTAGACAGGAAACAGTGACACAGGGTAGACAGGAAACAGCGACACAGTAGAGCCAGGAAACAGTGACACAGTGTAGGCAGGAAACAGTGACTACAGTGACACAGGGTAGACAGGAAACGGTGACACAGGGTAGACAGGAAACATTGACATGGTGTAACCAGGAAACAGTGACACAGGGTAGACAGGAAACAGTGACACAAAATAGACAGGAAACAGTGACACAGTGGAGCCAGGAAGTAATGATACAATGTAGCGAGGAAGCCGATCAGAGTGTAGCTAAGAAGCATTGACAGGAGGTCGCCAGAAAACATTGACACAGTATAGCCAGGTTTCAGTGTCACAGGGTGGCCAGGAAGCAGTGACATGGGGTAGCCAGGAAGCAGTATCAGGGTAAGCAAGAAGCAGGGACACAGTGTAGCCAGAAAACATTGACACAGTGTAGCCAAGAAGCAGTGACATACGTAATGACAGCGCCCTACGTGGTCTTGAGGTTGTCCACAGATGCGCCCATCATCTGCTGTGGTTGGACAGTGTGACCAGTGTGAGGATGATTTCTTTCTTGCCGCTTGGTACGAGGGATGTTTGCATCTGTGCTGTCTGCTCCTGTGACCTAAACAAGGGACCTTGGAGACCTTACTGTCTCTTACCTGGGAGAAGTGACAGAGAGGAGATGAGGGCAAGGACATTCCCAGCTGGGCCCTCACCGAGGCTGCAGCGAGCCCCAGCTGACAAGGACGGACTAACGAGTATGCCTTCTGTCCGGCAGCCGCTGCACGATGCTGGCTTCCTCACTAAGCAGGAGTGCGGGCGTGGCCATCAGGGTCCTGGTGTCCGGCATGAGGCCGTCGGAAGTCTCCAGGTCTGGGGATCTTTGGGTTTCTAGCAGCGCCCTCCTTCCATCCAGACCCCACTCCCTCTCAGTGCCTGACTTCTGAAAGCAAAGCCATCACATGGGCCGGATCCCTCCTGCCTCTTGGCTCCGCCCGGGCCTCTGAGCAGCCCTGGCCTCCAGACACAACCGCTCCTGGGAAGCCGTCTGAGGGCAGCCACTGGGCGTGCGTGGGTGCCCCAGCCCGGAGCCTGCCCATGAGTGTCGCCTCCTCCTCCGGACACCACCAGCGCCGTGAGGATGCACATTTCTTATAGGATTACTCCCTTTTAATAGAGACCCAGAAAAGTTTCCAAAGGCAAAATGACAGGCTGGTTAACTTCATATCCCAACTCCAAAAAGATACATTTTCCTCTTTGTAATGCACTAGTTAGTGGTTACTGGCACATTACATTAACTAATTTGAGATCGAATTATCAAATTTGCTCATTGCTGCTAGCACTAATTTGAAACCTCACAATAAAGAAGGGTTTGAGAGGCACATGAAAGGAAGCCACCCACGGCGGCTCCGAGGCCTGTCCCCGGAGCATCACAGTGAGCCTCGCAAAGGGTTCGGGGTAATTGCAGTCATGAGCCGGAGTTGATTGAAGAAAATTATACCCCAGTTTTTTACTGCAAGTTTTTTTTGTGTGGCTTTCCTTAAATTGTGTGGTGAAATTCAATGACAAGGGAAGACACGTATAGGACTTTTAATAACTGTATTAAGAAGGTCTTCCGAGCTCCTTTCTGCTGTGTCCCATCGGGTTCTTAACCTACAGCTCCCTCCAACTTGTGACGATTCTTGAGGAGTTTGGGTGGTGGTGGTTGTTTTTCTTTTTTAAGAAAATTGTGATCTGGTTCAAATTCGCTTTTTTCCATGTCATTTCTGTTGTTATTCTTATTCTTTTACAATTTAAACCAGAAAATGTGGGAAAGGAAGCCTCAACACATCCTATCATCTGTTGATTGATTATCAATTGATTATGTTTCTACCATCTATTGATTATCGATTATCGATTATCCATCTATCAATTAGCTATCTATTGATCATCTATCAGTCTATTGATCATCTATCACTCATCTGTCTATGTATCTATCAATTATCTATCTGTCTAATTTCTTTTCCAACATGACACACTGCTGTGTCCTTGTCAGACAAACCCTCATGACCTTTGAACTTTCCCTAAGGTAGCAAATCTCGGCAACCACATTTCCAAATTGCAAGTCACAGAAATGAACTTATCCCCCCAGCATCATCTGGATGACTAAGGCATGCCAAAAAGGAGGGCTTTTCCCCCTGCCTATTGAAAGATTTGTAACAATAAAAAGTAATAAAAACGCCAAAGGAGTTGAGCTTGCTGCCAGGACTCTCCCCACTTTCCTAGGAAAAGCGCAACTGTGAGTGTAAAATAAAGGCCCCTGAGCTCTGTAATTAATTCATTTACATTTTTAATGCTGCAAATGGCTACAAACATGGCGTGACATTTGGAGTGACATCCAGAAACTCCAGCCCAGTGAGTCCTGCTCAGACTGTCTGTGCAGGGGTTGTTGCTAAGTCAGGAGGAGAATTTTTTTTCAGAACCCAGGGAGCAAAAACACTTTTCAGAGGTCGTCTAGCATGAGTGGGGACTGCTGAGGCTGGAGGTCCAGCCAGCTCCAAAGGGCACAGCCCAGGGCTCCCTGCTGCCCGGCAGGGATGGGGAGCTAAGAGAGGGCTTTGATGTGAGGGATCATATGGTCTAAAGCATGGGATCCTCCTCTCCCTTCTGAAGGTCAAGGGAGAGATTAGGAGCTGGCACCAAGGCTCAACATTGGAAGGGCAAAAAGGTCACTGTTTTATTCTGACGTCCTTGGGTATTTATTCCAAAATGTTTGGCCTTCTCCACCATGAGCGCGTCAGTGTTTGCGGCAGGGGGGCGGATATGCAGGGTGATGGGGAACACGCCTTGCCTCCTGGTCCGGCAGAGCTGAGAGAGAAGCCTGAGGCCATCAGACCAGGCTGGGGGCCAGGGGATTGAGAGGGGAGAGGCCCTCCCAGGCTGAGGCTGTGGATCAATATCTCACCAGTGGCCCCTGGCTTCAGGGATGGAAGGAGAGTGTGGAGGCGTCGGGCGCTCCTCTCTCCTCTCATCTACCCCTTTGCTGGCTGCTTGGGGAAATTGAAGCCTAGGGGTCCACTAACTTCCCCAGAAGGCTCAGCCCAGGTCTGCTGGCCTCCAATCTGGGGCTCTTTCCTCTGTGCCACCCAGCCACCCACACGGCCCTGGAAGCCATTGTTCACCAGCAGGTAGGCGCTCCTCCCATGGCTTTAGCCGGCTTCCCCAAAGAGTTTTGGTGCCTTTTCTGCCCATACTTGCAGGTAGTTAGACAAGCCAGGACCAGCCATGTTGGGCGAATTGGCCTTCCAGCCTCTGGGGCTCACAGCTGTGTCCCAGGGACGACTATTGTCATAGTCAGCCAGCCATTGGCTACACATGGTGAGTGACTCTGAAGAGAGCATTCCCTAGAAAACAGTGCCTGGGCCTGGTGGCCACACCTACCAGGTGTGGCCTCTTGAGAGACTTACTTCCTTGTTCCTGGATATAGAACCGGGCAGGGTGTACACCTACGCCTGCCCTCTACTGTTTGTTAGCTGTATTGCAGCACCGAAATAAGAACACACATGTGCCAAATTACAAGACACACACAGTGGGGCTGTGACAGGAAAAGAGACTGATGTCTGTGAAGGACCAAACCCTACAGGTTCCTAGGAATTTCACTGTGATGCATTGGGATTTTCATGGTCCAACTCAAGAGTAGATGTGTGTGTGTGTGTGTATGCACGTGTGCACGCACTGGTGTGAACATGCAGGTGTATGTGAGTGAGAATGTGGGGCTTGGTCTCTGCAAAGGCTGTGTGCCCAGGGTTGCCTCCCAGGTGCAGTCACAGGCAGCAGTGGGGTGAAGGGCCTGTGTGCTGGCTGCCTCCCGGGTTCTTGGAGAACAGATCATTTCCCAGGTGACCCAGGTCACTGTTATTATCGTCTCAGGGCACAAAGTCTGCATCTGTCCCCCGGACACAGAGAGGGGCAGAGAGGAGGAATCAATAATGTGGACCTGCCTATTTAAGGAAAACTCTCACGCTGTTGGAAAGTCCAGTGCCTGCCTGCTGAACCCACCCCCTTGGCCCCGCACAAAGGTCCCCTGAGATAAGGCCAAGTTCTTTGATCTCCATCGATCTCCACGCAGAGGTGACTCAGAGGCCCTGCTCACACAGCCCAGCTGCTGCTGTGGCAGGAAGAGCTTCTGAGCTACACCTGCTCAGCTGGGGCTCCAGCCAAGTCCTCTGAGAGGAGCCTGGCTAGGTCAGGTCCTGGGGAGGATGGCGGTTTTGAGGGAGGGGGCTGGCACGCCCTCCCTGCCTGCTTGCTCCAGCCCCCAGCCAGGCACATGTCTGTCCCAAGCACCCGTGGGAGACGAAACGCATGCCCTTCCTCATGGAGCCTGACTCGTGTCCTCTGCGAGGGACAGAGCCTGGACACTGTGGTTTGCCCTCATCACTTACCATGGGAGCTGCGTGGGTGTGATTTGTGCAAGACCAGGGGACTTTCACAAAGGAAGAGGAATAGAGGGATCGGAGAAGTTGGGAGAGGGGAATCTGAGGTGTGTGTGGAAGCTCCCTCAGAGATACCTTAACCCCGGGTGGGCTGATGGGGGAGCATGTGTGCACACATGCGCGGGGGTAAATATGCATGTGAATATGTGTACGTGAGTGTGGCAGTACACATATATGAGTGTGTCCATTTGTGTGTGGGTCCGTGTGTGTGTGTACATTTGTGTGTGGGTCCGTGTGTGACTATGTGCATTTGTGTGTGGGTCTCTATGTGAGTGTGTGCATTTGTGTGTGAGTGTATGCATTTGTGTGTGGGTGCACATGTGTTTGTGTTTGTGGGGGGCATGTGTGTGAAGGGTACATATGTGTGTATGTGGGCATGCATGAGCCTGTATATTTGTGTGGGGGTGCATGTGTGTGTGTATGTACGTTTGTGTGTGAGTGCAAATGTGTGTGAGAGTGTTTGGAGGTCACGTTTGTGGGGGGTTGCACATGTATGTGAGGCCGCACATATGTGTATGTCTGTGTGATTGTGTGTGATGTGCCCAATGTGTGGGTGCACGTGTGTGTGTGGGTGCACGTGTGTGTGCTTTGGGTGCACATGTGTATGTGTGACGTACATGTGTGTGGTGTGCACAATGTGTGGGGGGTGCACCTGTGTGTTTGTGTGATGCACGTGTGCGGTGTGCACAATGTGTTTGTGTATGTGTGCACGTGTGTGCTGTGCAAGTGTGTGTGCGCGTGTGGGTGCACATGTGTACCTGTGTGCATTTGTGTGTGGGTCTGTGTGTGTACATTTGTGTGTGGGTCCGTGTGTGAGTGTGTGCATTTGTGTGTGGGTGCATATATGTGTTTGTGTTTGTAGGAGCACGTGTGTAAAGGGCACACATGTGTGTATGTTTGGCATGCATGTATGTACATGAGACTGTATATTTGTGGGGGGGTGCGTGTGTGTGTGTACGTGTGTGTGTGAGTGTATACGTTTGTGTGTGAGTGCAGATGTGTGTGAGAGTGGAGGTCGTGTGTGTGTGGGGAGTGCACGTGTGTGAGGCTGCACATATGTGTGCGGCTCTGTGTGATTGTGATATGCACAATGTGTGGGTGAACATGTTTGTGTGTGAGTGCACTGTGTGTGTGTGCTGTGCACATTGTGTGTGAGAGTGGGTGTGTACGTGTGTGTGTGAGCATGTGCACGTGTGTGTGTGGGTGGCAGTGGTTTTCTGTCAAAGCCGAGTGTATAGCGGTGGCCTGGGAGCTCAGAGCGAGGGGAAACAGGCCCGGAATAAACGGGCTGTTGATTGACTCGAGTTACATCATTTTCTTCCCCTCCGGAGCCTATAAATCTCACGCTCCTTGTAAAAACAGAATTTAAAAACAATTGAGCCTCCTGGGCCCCTCAGTTCCAGCTCCTGGGCCTCGGGAATGAACCAGTGAGTGCACCCCGGCTGGGGCTCTCACTCTCCCTAAGACCTAGGACCCCCACCCACCCCCACGCTGAGGCCAGTGGCGGAGAGGCCACCGCTGTCTCAGGAGCTTCCTCCCTGCACGTCCGGCCTCCTCCCAGACCTGCGGCACCCAGTGTGGTGTAGGCCAGTGCCTGGCAGCCTCCAGTCCACAGGCCATGCTGGGGTCCTTCGAGCTGCTTCTCCCCTAGATGGCCACCCTTTAACGAGGCGCAGCGACCCATCACCCAGAAATCCACATCCTTTGCTCCCTGCCCATCACTGTGCCTCTGCCACCAGCACCTCCTCAGTGATCAGGACGCACCACCCTGTTCGTGCCCCAGGATAGGGACAGGGAGGGCAGTGGTGTCTTCTTTTCAGCAGGGGTTCATGGCCTTCTTACCTTTCTACCTTCTGGATGTGGTTCGGTGGACTGGGGCACCCAGTGATCCGGCCTCTTCTAATCACGCTCTGGTCACTCTCTAGGCCCCGGTGCCCAGCAGGTTGATGGGGGTCCCTTTGGTCCTGGGCAGCCACCGGCTCTCTGGCCCGTGCTTCTGCAACGCCCGAGCACAGAGCAGCCCGTTTCATGTTGCCCTTGTGCCTGTCGCTAGTGTACTGTGTGCACTTGGTGCGGGAAGCCATACGCTATTGTCACCTTTTCAAACGGGGTTTCAAAAGGGTCTCAGGACTTAGCCTTTGGGAATGGCAGGATCCACCCCACCCGTACCCTCAGGTCTCGCCGGTACAGGTGGGGGCAGCCACGAGGTGGGGCAGGACACAGCGTTGCCATCACCAAGACGACGGTGAGAGTCCGACCTCCTGGGCTTGAAACAGCTTGGACAAACACCAGAGCACTCAGCCTGCACCACGTGGGGCGGGCGGCGTTTGCAGTCTCACCTCCGCAGTGTGTGCCGCCAGAAGCGATGAGCAGAAGCTGTTCCAGGCGCCAACAGAAGCTGCCTGGCCCCTGCCTCAGGAAAGCGTCTTCTTCCCACAGCAGGCGTGGACGGCTCTCCTGGAAGGCCCAGGGAGGCCGGGGAGACAACGGAGGGAGGAGGAAGTCCATGAGGATCAGGGGCCCCGCCAGCTGCCGCCGGTGCCTGCTGGGTCCCAGGCCAGGGAACCCCCAGCTCCCGCCTGGAAACCCACGTGTGCAGTCATAAAAAGCACCGTCAAAGGTGGGGGCCGGTGCTGGGAGCGGCCGCACTTCCCCGCAGGCCTGGCTTCCTTTAATCCTGAGCAGTAAAAGCTGCAAGGTCTCACATCCCAGAACCTCATAATAAAGAGGGCTTTTCCCCGAGTATTTACAACTCCTGGCCGTGGCCTGTGACAATGTGACAACTTATGTAATGATGTCAAAGAGGCCTGTTCGGCTTAGAGACCCCCCAGGGGCTCCCCCGGCTCTGCACGGGCCGCATCTCCTTACTCCACCGACGTTGCGGGCAGCGGACGGGGCTGGTGAAGGGGTTGCTGCTGAGGCACCAGGAGAAGCTTCGACTTTGGGAAAAGGAAAGAAAGAGCTTGCAGGGGTGGGGGCTGCCACCCTCCCTCCGTCTGGGGTGGGAGGAGGATCTACCAGCAGCAGGGCCAGCCCCTCCTGGACACTCCTGCCAGCCGGAGGAGAGAGTCCTGGTGTAGCCTTGATGCCACCAAGAGGGAGCATGGGGCCTCCAGGGGTCTCCGTCTCTCCCTCCGTCTCTCCCCAGCCACTCTACAAAGTGGATGCGGAGCAGGACTCCCACAGTGGGGCCTGGGGCACTAGGAGCCCCAAGGAGGGGGCTCCGCCTGCAGGGCCGCCCCCAGCCTGCTGGGCCCACTCTCCTCCTCTCTGAGGCCACCTTTGCCACCCTGCCCCGCCTGCCAGTCCTGGCCATCTTGACAGGCCCTCAAAAGACTTCCTAAACCCTATAGCCACTCCCAGACAATCTCTCCACACTCCCTGCGATGCTCCTGGCTGGGCTCAGGGTCCTCGGACACAGACCTGGCAGCTCACTCGCTCATGCCCTCATTCCTGGCCAAAAGACTGTAACTGACATGAAGCCTCATCCCCAGGGACGGAAGCCAGCAGGTTCCCCTGTGACAACATCCGAACAGCCGAGCGACCCGGCACCCTCCCTGGACGCTGGCCTCTGAACTGGATGCATGGCCCCCACCCAAGCACTGAGGCCCTGGCATGATCCTGCGGGCACAGGCAGGCTCCGACTCCATGGGGTTAGGATCTAAAGCACAGATGTCCCCCCTGATTCCGTCGTCACACCCCCCTTGATTCCGTCATCACCCCCCTACCTGCCCAGCCTTGGTTCTCAAACTCGGCGAGTGAGCAGATCAGCTGTGGGACTCGGCTGGTCGTGGGCAGCACATCTGACCCTCCCTTGTGCTGATGTGACACAGAACCCTGCCCTGGGCCAGAGTCCCTGGGGGTCCAGGCCAGCGGACGCCCCTGGTGGTGCTGGAGAAAATACTGATGTCCTGGGGAGAGGATGCACACTAGGGGCTGAGCAGAGCCCTGGTCACCTGGTAGCGCACAGTTTCTGGCCCCTACATGTGGCCTCTGAACTCCGCCAACCACCTCTCCCCCAGCCCAGAGCTGGCTCAGCCTCTTCCAGGCCCCACTGCCTCTTTAATTACTGAAAATGCGTCCTTTGGAGGGGTGACCCCCAAACCCCCAGATCGTTCTGAAGGACACAGGGAGTGTCCCCAAGGAAATCTCTCATGCCTGTGAGCTGCAGCCCCTCTTCTACTGAGCAGCCTGCCAGGGAGGAGTGACTTGGGTAAGCTGCTCAGCTGGGGTAGGTGGCCAGGCTCCCAGGAGGTGTTAGCCGGCCCCAGGGTACGCATAGCTGCAGGGAGCCAGCTCGGGCCTGAGCATCAGCTCTCTCTGGGAGATGAACGCAGGGGATGCCCTTCCTGGGAATGGACCGAGTCCTTGTGGCAGAGGCTGAGGGCTGGCCATGCCCCCAGAGTAGAGGCACACACAACTCCCACTAGATGGTCCCACCTGAAGCCCTGACCACCGGCCAGATGGGTGTCCCAGCAGGGGTGCCCTGGGCGGCTCTCAGGGACTGTGTTTATTTCCTGGAGCTGCTGTAACAAAGTACCAGAAACTAGGTGGCTTCAAACCACACACTGTGTGCTGTCACAGTTCTATAGACCCGAAGCCTGAAATCCAGGGGAGGTCAGGGTTGGCTCCTTCTGAGGCTCTGAGGGAGACTCTGTCCCCAGCCTCTCCAGGTCTGGTGTTGCTGGCCATCCTTGGCCCTCCTTGGACTTCCTTGGCGATTCTCGGTGATCCTCTACCATCCTTGGCGATCCTTGGCCATCCTTGGTCCTCTTTGGCCATCCTTGATGATCCTTGGCCCTCCTTGGCCTTCCTTAGCAGTTCTCAGTGAGCCTTGACCATTCTTGGCCATCCTTGGCCCTCTTTGGCCATCCTTGGCCCTCTTGGCCCTCCTTGGCCCTCTTGGCCCTCCTTGGCCATCCTCGACGATCCTTGGCCCTCCTTGGCCATCCTCGACCATCCTTGGGCCTCCTTGGCCATCCTCGACCATCGTTGGCCCTCCTTGGCCATTCTTGGCTTCTAGACACATCACCTCCATCCCTACCTCTGTCTTCACATGAGCACTTCCCTGTGTGTCTTCTTATAAAGACACCCTCCTTCCTTGTTCAGAGCCCATCCTGATTCTGTGTGACCTTATGTTGATTAATTTGCATCTGCAAAGATGCTATTTCCAGAAAAGATCACCTTTTAGGTTCTGGGAGGGCATGAATTTTAGGAGGAGCATGATTCAGCTTGCTGCAGGGGCCGTAGTCAGCCCTAGGAAGGGCTTGTGTTTGAGGATGCCAGACTTGGTGGGAGCTGACCCTGGAATCCAACCTGGCCTGGAGGTCAACCAAGGGTGATAGCAGAGGTGACCCATCCCCTCCCCTTTGGCACCTCAGGATGACCGCCCGCACCCAGCCCTATGCCCATTTCAAGAGTGCGCCACCTCCCCGAGGGCCGATTAGAGGAGCGGGGAACAGGGCCTCCATCTGTAGGAAGGAGGTCTCGAAGCAGTGGCCACCACAGGCAGTGGCTTTCAGGCCTCTGGCAGTCGTCTCTCTGGAGCGTTCTGGCTCCCAAGCCCCCCACCAGCCGCCGCGTGGCCTGACAGCAGGGGGAGGCCGCTTTGTCTCAGGGTCAGGAACAGAGAAGGTGGGCTCCTGCCCCCACTGGGCCATGCTCAGCCTCACTAGGCACAATGTCTCCTCTGTCTCTGAGGGAAAATCCCTCTACAGGAATCAGCTTTCAGGCCCCGCCTGGCTGTGAGGGCCCCCAGACGCCTGCCCTGGGAGGAGCCCACGCACAGGGCCTGGAGCGGGGCTGGGTGGACCTCAGACCCTGAACACCTCTGGGAGCTCCGCGGTCAGCCCAGCCTGCAGGCAAGGCGAGGAGGCCCCAGGCTCTTCAAAACTAACATTGGGAAGTGGAAACGCTTTTTGTGTCTGAGACTGCATCTTTTTTTATTCTGAATTGTCACTTGGCAGGGCACCCCCTCAAGACCTTCTCTGGTGGCCTTTTAAGACTCTGGAGACAAAATAGCCCAAATCCAGGTGTGGCCGCCCCACGCAGAACTCTGCCTGTGAGGTCTTTGCTGGAGGAGGCGGCACCACAGGCCGGCTGGAGAGGCTGTTTCCAAGGAGAAGCCTGGAGCTCTGCAGCAGCCCTCGGGGGGTCCTGCCCCCTCTGCCTCCCTTAGATGTGGACACCCAGTCCCAACAGCCCCTCAGCCCCCGCCCTGCCCTCCCAGGCCCACCCAGAGGCGTCGTCTTTCAACGCTCATCCCACGGTCAGGACCAACAACGGCGGCCGCCCCAGGCAGGGATTCTGTTGCCCGGCAGAGAGTTATTTGACCCCAGCGCTGATCTGGTTACTGATGCAGAGCGTATCAGCCGCTGCACATGGCTGCTGCCCATGACATCTGGGCCAGAAGCTGAGCCTTTTCTTGGAGGCGGAGGTTACAGTGGCAGGGATGGGCACAGTGGATGGCGTGCGGGTACCAGAGGGGATGCCAAGGCCCACTCAAAGCGCCACCACCGCACTTGGCCCCCACCCACCTGCAGGGGAGACCTCAAGAGATTGACAGTAACCCCACATGTGGGTCCCAGAGCCTCAGGAGGCCCCTCGCCTGCCCCCCAGCACTGGCTGATGCTGGCAGTGCCCTGGGAAGCCAAGGCCACTGTTACCCCCATTCCACAGATGGGGTTCAGCGGCCCAGAGTGTGTGACCTCACCCACAGCACAGAAATACAAGTTCACACAAGCAAACAAGTTGGAAAATGCTGGGTTTTCTCAGAGACCCCTTGGGAAAAGGAACAGGAGTCTCTGGGGACCGGAATCCCCCACAGGAGGGAAGACCTGGGGGACTCGGGCTGGGGCCTCCGGGAAGCTGGATGTGCTGGGCGTTGGGGTCCCAGAGGCGAGGCCCCTGCCGGGCCACGTGGGGAGCTGGCCAGGCCTGCGAGAAGCTCCAAGATGCCCCCTGTCCCCAGGCACCACAGCCCTGTCCACACCCCCAGCTGTTGTGGCTGAGGGACTTGTTCCCTGGTCAGGTTTCTTAATCTTGAAACTGCTGACATTTGTGGTCAGATAATTCTGTTGTGGGGAGCTGTTCTGTGCAGTGGGGGGGTGCTCACAACATCTCTGCCTCTGCCCAGTAGACAACAGTGACAACCAGAGCTATCTCCTTGGTCGTGGGCCAGGGGCTTTGACGACAGGGCCCTGCCTGTGTCAGCCTTCCTGGGGGAGGTCTAGCAGCATGCGCGGAGCTTTCGTCACTCGCCTGGCAGCCAGGGCTCTTAGGAAAGCAGGTGGGAAGGAGGCGGAGACCCTGTGGGTTCAAAGGGCACAGGGCCCTGTGCTGCCAGCCGAGGGGTCCTGTCTGGGTTGCTGCAGTGGATGCGGCTCCCATCAGAGGGTACAGCTGTCTCCCCTAGAACAGAACCCAGGAAGGAGACCCCCCAGGGCCCCAGAGACTTGGCTCGGGCATCAGTGCCTGGTGAGGACTCTGGCACATGGAGCAGCTCACGCAGCTCATGCGCAGAATCTGCAGCCAGGTGGGGGCTTGGGTTTGGGCCATTGTCCGACCCTCTGCGCCTCCATTTCCTACGTAAAAGGTGAGACACAGAAGCCAATGCCCACGCCCTGGACCCCCCGTTCAGATTCAGTGAGACCGTGAAGCCCAGCATCCACAGGGGCCTGCCGGGGGAGGGCACCGATGCTGGCGGGTAGGGAACTCCCCAGCCCCTCCCAGGCCAGAGGAGAACAGGGGCACAGACAGACCCTTTCTCCCGGGTGAGGAAAGGACGCCTTCTCCCTGGGCCCCTCCTAGGAAACTTGTGGCCCCTCGACCCCTCTTCCACTCACCACCTCTGCCCCCAAGGGCCTCCCAAACTGCCCAGGGAAGGCACCAACCACATCCTGTCCCAGCAAGTGTAGGTAGGAAGCAGCACTGACCAGCAGCCTTGGGCCAGGCACAGCTGCCCAGCGGGCATGGTGGTGTTCGTGGTGGCGTTCCAGATGGTGCTAGGGCAGGAGGCAGAAATGCTTGGAGTTGGGGGGCTGGGGGCCTTTCCTCCCACTTCTTCATCTGAGGGGTCAAGCATCCGGGTAGGACCCCTCCAACCCACCACCCCCCACCCCTTCCCGACTGTGTCTCGCTGTCCAGTTTTGCAGGAATGGAATTGATGGGATCCCCGGACAGAGAGCCAGGAGGGAGAGGCCCAAGCTGTCTCCCAGGCTGTAGTGTCGGGGGCCGAGGGGTTGGCAGCAACACTTAGTAACTTAACAGGAGGACCGTGGGGCACACTCTCTAGAGCCGTCCTGACCTCATCATCATCACAGGAAAACCAGGCAGAGGAAGGGGCTGTGGGCTCACAAGGAGCTGGCCCCACAGGTGCCAGAGCCCTCCAGCCCAGGGCGAGCCTTCACACCCCTCTCTTCCAGCTGCCTGGCCCAATGGGTTGAGTGTGATTCTGGCTGTGGGAAGAAAAACATTCACATGAGAGTGGGCAGGGGCACCCCAGGCCGTGCGGCTTCTGGAGAGAGGGGCACGCCTGGGAGAGGTCCCCACTGCCACCCACTGGTTACGGTGGGCTGTGTTCTCCGGCCTCCCACGCAGTCCCTGCCTTACCCACAGGTGCCCATGGCTGAGCTTGTGTTGGGCTGAGCCGAGTCCCGCCAGCTGGGAAGAAGTGCACCCAGGAGGTGGGTCAGGGGAAAGGACAGTTGTCTCTGGAAGGAGGCTTGGAGATCACTGTCCCTTTAAGAATGCAGGTCCTCTGCCAGGGCTCTGATTGCGATCACAAGTGATGATGGCAGAGTCTGCCCAGAGAACAGCAGCAGAGCCCTCCGCCAAGAGGGGTTAAGGATGCCTTTGAGACTTCTGGTCACCCACTTCACCTTGGGCTTGTCAAATCAAATGGTAGAGTTTAACTCTTGCCTGGCCAGAGCCGAGCAGCAAAGCTAGAGGCGGGGAATGAGGCTGGGTGGGCCTCAGACCCCAAACACTTCTGAGAGCTCAGCAGGGAGGCCCTGGCTGGCAGGCAGAGCAGGAGGCCCCGGACTCTTCAGAAACTGAAATTGGAAATTGGAGATGCCTTTCGTGTCTAAGTCTTCATCCTTTGATTGTCACTTGGCAAGGCGTCCGCTCAGGGCCTTCTCTGGTGGCCTTGTAAGAATGCAGGGACAAAATAATGCCAATGACAGTGGCCCTGAACAGAGAGCAGAGGCCTCACACGGCGCCCATTCTCTTCTGCTCTTCGTCCCATCTGCCCCTCGCTCCCTAGGCATCCCCACCACATCCCCTCTCAGCGCAGCGGGGGCTGCCTGGCTGCCGCCTCAGCAGGGGCCACTTTTCTAATCCTGGTGTCTCAGACACACCCTTGTGCCCCCACCTCAAATCCCAAGGCAATATCTGCCCCACAGCCTCAGGACCCACTTGCCAGTCCAATGGCAGAACAAACAGCCCAGAGAGGTTGTTGGGGAGGGTGGGTTTTTGAGAAGCTCTTGCAGTCATCACGACAGAGCCTCCTAAGCGAGGGCAAGTCAGACCCCAGAGACCTTGGATCTCTGGCCGAGTGGAGGTGCCCCTGGCCCATACAGGCCCGAGCTGCCCTCAGGGCCCTCCTCCCTCTGCCTCCAGCCAGAGACTTTCTCACCTGCTGCTCTGGGGCAGAAATCGGAGCCACCTGGGGTGTGCCTGCCAGGGTCAGGGGGTGAGGAGATAAGGGCCTGGCTTTCAGCTCACAGGAAGTGGGCCTGAATGCGGAGAATAGCAGCGATTCCATCTGATAAGGCCCCGCTAAACCCCACATTGACAGGCCCCACCGCCCACCCGGGCTCCAGGGGCCAAGGGAGGGGCCGCCAGCCCACTCAGCCCTGCAAGCTGCTCCTGCCCTTCGGCCTGGGAGGGGGCCTTCCTCTGCCCTGGCCTTCATACCTCCAGCACCTGGGTGGGCTTTGATCACCTGTGGATTGCAGGGGGGAAGCTGCGCAACTTCTCCACTGCCCCTTCCCCCTGCCAGCCTGCGGGGGGCGCATCCTGGGAGTCTGGAGAAAGGCAGCCCCCCCCCGGCACACTTGGAGGTGGGGGGCGTTCCTAGCAACCCCCTTCATCTCCGAGTCCATTGATGAATGGACCCTCTCGGCAGAGAACACAGCCCACCAGGGAATCCCCCAGATCAGGACCCCAGGTACAGAGGGGTTCAAAGCACGTTTGTTGAAAGAATGAATGAATGAATGAATGAATGAATGAACAGATGAGTGAATAGCCCAGGCTCCACTTCTAGGCTGAGTAACTACTACAAAGGGACACGCATGGGACGGGGGCTGCCAGGAGGGACTTCTCTGAGCCTCGTTCTTCAAGGAGCCAGATCCCGGAAAGGAAACACATTCGTCCAAATCCTCTAATTTGCTGCCCAGAGGAATCTTGGTGCCCAGGGCCGCTGACAGCCCCTTCTGTGGGAATGGGCAGAGAACAGCCTTCCTCCCCGTTGCCCGGCACCCGGACCCAGGGCTCCTGGGCTGCGTCCTGGGCTCACCGTGGCTCTGCTGTGGGTTAAGCAACCCCTTGTTAGTAGGCTCCCCGCTCGGGTGGAATGGCTGTGAGCTGTGGCCCGGCCCCGTCTGTGGCCAGATCTGCACACAGCCCCGGGGGGCCTCAGGGACTCCGGGCTCATGACACAGACATCTCCACCTCTCAGGATGAGGGAGGGTCACCTCTCTGCCCAGGCAGTGGCTCTATCATGCCCCTAAAACATAGACTCTGGCCCTGGGACTGGGTGGGCATTCCTGAACAGGGGACGGGCTTGGAGGTCCCACCCTGCCAGGCTCCCTGCTCTGAAGCACCCGTGGGTCCCCCACCTCTGTCTGGCCAAGCCCCCGACCCTCCTGCCATGGCCTTCAGCCCCATTTTCAGGCTCCGCATCTCCCACTTTCCCGACAATGCGCTCACCTCTTTCCAGGCTGGCCTGATTTGGGAGGTGCGTGCACTGGGAAGTGGTAATGAGATTCTGCCACGCGCTGTGTACTCGCTTCCGAGAAAATCATCTATTAATTGATTCCAATTACTCTTAATTGTTTCTCATACGTTTCAATTAGGCAGCCCTGTTGTTACAGCGGGAGCTGGATTAGGCGAGTAATCCCCAGGCCTCTAATGTCGGGGTGGTGTGGGCAGTGGGGGGCTCGGGGCTGGGGGAGGCCGTGGGGCGGCTAGGGAGTGGTGGGGGGCGTGGCCTGGCCCCCCCTCGGTTCGGTTTGGTTTATTTTGTTTTGGGGGCTTTATGGGCTGTTGTTTTTTTCCATTCTAGATCAGTCTTATGCTTCAAGGGTTGATTTCTTTTTATTGTGGCAAAATACATATAAGATAAATTTCTAATTTTAACCATTTTAAGGCGTGTCATTCGGTGACATTTAGTACATCTGCAATGTTGTGCAAACACCACTTCTGCCGACTTCCGAGAGGCTTTCACCACCCCAGGAGAAACTGCGCCCAGCAGCACTCACTCCCCACCGCCCGTCCCCCCAGGCCCTGACTGCACCCCGGCAGCACTCACTCCCCACCGCCCATCCCCCCAGGCCCTGGCAACCGCCTGTCCCCCCAGGCCCTGACTGCACCCCAGCAGCACTCACTCCCCACCGCCCATCCCCCCAGGCTCTGGCAATCGCTGACCCATCCCTGTTCGGCCTCTGGATTTGTCCTCTCCATGGAATTCTATGATCTGTGTCCCTTGGTGCCTGGCTTCTCTCACTAAGCATCTGTGTTCAAGGTTCTTCCTCACTGTAGCGTGGGCCAGTGCCTCACTCCTTTTCTTGGCTAATATTCTGCTGCAGACTCCTCTGCTGGTGGACACGAGTTCTTTCCACCTCTTGGCGATTTTGGACAGTGCTGCTATGAACATGAGTGTGCCTGTTTTTGTCTGAACACTGCTTTCAGCTCTCTTGGGTCTATATCTAGGCGTGGGATTGCAGGTCACACGGTCTTCCTCCTCAGCTTACAGTGGCAGAGTCCAGGCAGCAAGGTGGTGGGGAGGAGAGCCAGGTGTCCTGGAGAGGTGGGTACCTGTCCCTCTGCATCAGACACAGGGAGGCCCTCGTGGGGGTGAAGCAGGCTGGAGCAGAGGAGGCAGGAGTAGCAGAGACCCCCTTGGCGTGGCAGGGGTCTGGCTCAGAAAACACAGGGCCTTGTGTGCTGGAGAAGGGGCCACTTCCCACAACGGGGAGGCTGAGCAGGGCCAGTGCTTTGGCCTGGCTGCAGGATCTCAGGATCTTGGGGCTGCATCTGACCCTAGGAGTCTGGAAACCGGACTCCAAAACGTGCCCTAGCTTTCCAGCTCATGTGGAGATGCAGGAAAAGGGGCTTCAGACCTAGAGCAGCACGGTGAGGGAGGAAAGATCTGCCCCTTTGACGAGCACAGACGTCTCTCCTCCAAAAAGCCTTCCTCCAAAGGCATCTAGAACCTTCTCTTGGCCAAGAGCCATCGCGGCTAAGGTCACAGATGTGGTGGTGGGGTTTGGATGTGCGTCCCCTCCAAATCTCATGTTGAAGTGTGATGCCTGATTTTGGAGGTGGAGCTTGGCAGGAAGCGAGTGGATCATGGATCATGGAAGGTTTGGCCCCATCCCCTTGGTGATGAGTGAGTCCCCCCTCGGTTAGCTCATGCGAGATCTGCTTTAAAAGAGTCTAGGACCTCCCCAGCCTCTCCCTCTTGCCCGCTCTATCACATGTCACACGCAGGCTCCCCTCCCCTTCTCCCATGAGTAAAATCTCCCTGAGGCCTCCCCTGAGCCAAGCTGATGCTGGTGCCATGCTTATACAGCCTGCAGGACCACGAGCCGATGAAACCTCTTTTCTTTACCCAGCCTCAGGTGTTTCTTTGAAGTAATGCAAAACGGCATAACACACGTAAAGTGCAGCTGACCTGGCACAGGATTTATTTACCAGCAGCGTGAGCCAGGGCACAGCCTGTGATTCCCTGGGCAGCCACTTCCTCAGCTGTCAAATGGAGACAGGCTCACAAAATAACCCAAACCCCGAGGACGAGTGTTTACCAGGCCTTGAGCTTTCAGGAAAGAGGGAAGACAGAGCAGGCACAGAAGCTTCCAGACGATGAACTGCAGCCTGGCCCAGCCCAGCCAGGGATTGCCGGGGTTGGATGTAGGGGTTGCCACAGGTCCCACCACGTCAGGGACTTCCATCAGGAAGGGCACAAAGGCCAGGGGGAGATGGCGAGGCCAATGAGTATGTCCATAACCCACCCCCCTACATTCTCTGAAGAGAGCCCCAGATGTCACTAGGGTCATTTCTGAAGTGAAGCATGGCTGAGGACCAGGTCCTCAAATTCTGGCTCCCACAGGGTCTCTGAGGTTCCTGGCTGGCCGCCATCAACTCCTCTTGTGGGGGGGAAAGTGGGACAGGGAACCAGCCCTTGACACCTACAATGGCCACAATGCCTGCCTTACAGAGGCTGTGCCCAGTGGAGGAGACCAGCCCAGCCCAGGGCTTCCTAGAGACCACGGGGCTCTGCTCCACTAAAGCCACCACTGTGGCCTCCACCACCTCCAGGTTCACCGATGTCCTTCTCACGGATCTCAGCTCTGCCCATCAATCATCATCGCCAAGTGCTCGCCGGGAACAGAGCAAACGAACACTCACCCTCACTCAGCTCATTTCACTCCCAACAGCCAGCCTGCACCGCAGGTATTTTTAATCCACTTTACAGATGAGGAAACAAGGCCCCTGAGGTCGCCAACTAGGATCAGCAATGGCCTGCGCCTTCCGCGGAGGGCCATCCACGCATCCAACCCCATAGGATGTGCCTGTACGAACAGCAGCAACATGACCCCATAGGCTCACTGCCAGAGTCCCCAGCGCCAGCCCCGCCATGTCAAGGGCACAGCCAGAGAGGACGGGGTGGCAGGGAGACCAGGTTCCCCCCTGTGGCTTCAGGAGGGTGGGCGCCCTGAGAGAACTCGCTTCAAGGCCCCTGTCCCTGCCTGGAAGGAGCCCAGCATGCGAATTCCAGCTGCCCTGCACAGCCCCAGCGTCCTGCTCTGAGGCCTGAGAAGGAAGCGTGTTTGGGGAGCTGGTGTCTGGGTGCAAAGGGAAGCCAGATCACCACACCGAGGAAGGCACTTCGAAGGAGACTTTTCACAGCCTTCCGCTTGGGAAAGTGAATGAAAGAATGTTATTGACTGAGGGCTGGGGCCGGCCTGGAAATAGCAGGACATGGAGGCCCTTGGAGGATGGGGAACAGTTCCTCCCCTCAGGGCGTCCGTAGAGAACACGTCCGTAGCCCGGTCGCGTTAGCACGTCGCATGTCCGAAAGCGTGCTCAACAGGATTCTAAAGGGAGCAGAGTTTATTTCTTTTAACTTTTGACTGGCCAATCCAAACAAATAAACAAGGCTTCAAACAGAGCATTGGAGGATATCTGAAATCTAACCTTTGGCTGAGGTTAAAACACACACACACACACACACACACCCTTGGACATAAATCTGCAAATAAACTTTCCAAAGAAAAACACCTACTTCTTTCAAAATCCAGCCTTCTTCCCCGTTCTTTCTGGCATCCTGGTGGAAGGTGCTGGCCTGGCAGGGGCAAGGAGGACTCAGGAGTCCACAGAGCCCAGCTGCCCACACCTCCCCCGGCACCCCAGCCGCCTCTGCCCAGGTTCACAGGAGGCCCGGGGGCCAAGTGCCCCATGCTCCTGCACTGAAGTGTGGGAGAGCTCAGACTGGTCTCCATGACCAGCCCAGCCCTGCTCGCTCTCTCTGGTCCTCAGAACCTCCTTACTGTGAACTCCGCTCCCTGAAGTCAGTCGTGGATCTGTCAGGCAGCCCCACAGAGGAGGCTGTAACGTCTCGACGGCCTGCCCAGAGTATCACTGACGCTGATGTGCAGAACCCCAATCTCCACAGCTGTGCCTGAGAACAGTGAAGATGGAGGGAGAGAGGGTGTGGGGTCTGACTCCTAGGCCCAGCCCCTGCATTCAGGCTTACTGACCTGCCAAGATAGCGGCGGACATGCATATGTATCGGTGTGTGTATCTTATGTGTGCATGTGTGCACGTGCGTGTATATGTATGTTGGAGTCTGTGTGTAGGTGTAGGCATGTGTATCTCTGTGTATGAGCACGTGTGTGTCTGTGGCTGTGGACATGCACATGTGTGTGTGCATGTGGAGGGGTGTGTGTGCATATTTGTAAGCAAATGCATGCACGTGTGTTGGTGTGTCTGTGCATGTGTGAGTGTTTGCATGCACATGTGTGTTGGAGTGAGCCTGTGTGTGTACACATACATACACATGTGTGTTGGTGTGAGACTGAGCGTATTCATACACTTGTATGTTGGTGTGAATCTGTGTGTGTGAGTGCATGTATGCACATGTGTGTTGGTGTGAGTCAGTGCATGCATGCACGTGTGTTGGCGTGAGTCTGTGTGAGTGCATGCATGCACATATGTGTTGGAGTGAGTGTGTGTATGTGTGCACATTCACGCACATATGTTTTTGTGATTCTGTGTGAGAGCACATACATGCATGCACATGTGTGTTGTGAGTCTGTGAGCGCATTCATGCACATGTGTGTTGGTGTGAATCTGTGTGTGAATGCATGCATGCACATGTGTGTTGGAGTGTGTGTGTGCATGCACATTCACACACATTGTGTTGGTCTGAATCTGTGTGCATGTGTGAGCGCATGCATCCACATGTGTGTTGGTGTGAGTCTCTGTGTGTGAATGCATGCATCCACATGTGTGTTGGTGTGAGTCTGTGAGCACATGCATGCACATGTGTTGGTGTGAATCTGTGTGTGCATGCATGTACGTGTGTTGGAGTGAGTCTGTGTGTGCACATTCATGCACATGTCTGTTGGTGTGAATCTGTGTGCGTGTGTGAGTGCATGCATCCACATGAGTGTTGGTGTCTCTGTGTGTGAATGCATGCATGCACATATGTGTTGGTGTGAATCTGTGTGCATGTGAGCACATGCATCCACGTGTGTGTTGGTGTGAGTCTCTGTGTGAATGCATACATGCACATGTGTGTTGGTGTGAGTCTGAGTGCATGCATGCACATGTGTGTTGGTGTGAGTCTGTGTGAGTGCATGCATGCACATGTGTGTTGGTGTGAGTCTGTGCATGCATGCACATGTGTGTTGGAGTGAGTCTGTGTATGTGTGCACATTCACACACGTGTTTTTGTGAATCTGTGTGAGCACATGCATGCACGTGTGTTGGTGTGAGTCTGAGCGCATGCACGCACGTGTGTTGGTGTGAATCTGTGAATGCATGCATGCACATGTGTTGGAGTGAGTCTGTGTGCATGCACATTCACACACATTGTGTTGGTCTGAATCTGTGCATCTGTGAGCACATGCATCCACATGTGTGTTGGTGTGAGTCTGTGTGAGCGCATGTATGCACGTGTGTGTTGGTGTGAATCTGTGAATGCATGCATGCACATGTGTGTTGCAGTGAGTCTGTGTGAGCGCATGCATGCACATATGTGTTGGCGTGAATCTGTGTGTGAATGCATGCATGCACATGTGTGTTGGAGTGAGTCTGTGTGCATGCACATTCACACACATTGTGTTGGTCTGAATCTGTGCATGTGTGAGCGCATGCATCCACATGTGTGTTGGTGTGAGTCTCTGTGTGAATGCATGCATGCACATGTGTGTTGGTGTGAGTCTGTGTGAGCGCATGCATCCACATGTGTGTTGGTGTGAATCTGTGTGTGAATGCATGCATGCACGTGTGTTGGAGTGAGTCTGTGTGTGCATGCACATTCACACACATTGTGTTGGTCTGAATCTGTGCATGTGTGAGCACATGCATCCACATGTGTGTTGGTGTGAGTCTGTGTGTGAATGCATGTATGCACATGTGTGTTGGTGTGAATCTGTGAATGCATGCATGCACATGTGTGTTGGAGTGAGTCTGTGTGAGCGCATGCATGCACATATGTGTTGGTGTGAATCTGTGTGTGAATGCATGCATGCACATGTGTGTTGGAGTGAGTGTGTGCATGCACATTCACACACATTGTGTTGGTCTGAATCTGTGCATGTGTGAGCGCATGCATCCACATGTGTGTTGGTGTGAGTCTCTGTGTGTGAATGCATGCATGCACATGTGTGTTGGTGTGTCTGTGTGAGCGCATGCATCCACATGTGTGTTGGTGTGAATCTGTATGTGAATGCATGCATGCACATGTGTGTTGGAGTGAGTCTGTGTGTGCATGAACATTCACACACATTGTGTTGGTCTGAATCTGTGCATGTGTGAGCACATGCATCCACATGTGTGTTGGTGTGAGTCTCTGTGAATGCATGTATGCACATGTGTGTTGGTGTGAGTCTGTGAGCACATGCATGCACATATGTGTTGGTGTGAATCTGTGCATGCGTGCATGCACATGTGAGTTGGAGTGAGTCTGTGTGTGTGCACATTCATGCACATGTCTGTTGGTGTGAATCTGTGTGCGTGTGTGAGCACATGCATCCACATGTGTGTTGGTGTGAGTCTGTGTGTGAATGCATGTATGCACATATGTGTTGGTGTGAATCTGTGTGTGCATGCGTGCATGCACATGTGAGTTGGAGTGAGTCTGTGTGTGTGCACATTCGTGCACATGTCTGTTGGTGTGAATCTGTGTGCATGTGTGAGCGCATGCATCCACATGAGTGTTGGTGTGAGTCTCTGTGTGTGAATGCATGCATGCACATATGTGTTGGTGTGAATCTGTGTGCATGTGTGAGTGCATGCATCCACATGTGTGTTGGTGTGAGTCTCTGTGTGTGAATGCATACATGCACATGTGTGTTGGTGTGAGTCTGTGTGCATGTGCATCTGTGAATCCCACTGTGAATTCTAATTCAGGAGACAGGAGAGAAAGGCCCCACCTGAGAGCTGGCACATTCTTCTCCCCAGTGCTCTGAGCATCCCCACCGCCTCCTCCATCGAAGGCACCCAACTGCTGCTCCTGAGGCTGTGGCCACTCTCTTTTCTGGGAGAACAGGTTTAGCAGGGTTCTTAGGAGGTGCTTGATTTCTAAAGCTGGGATCTTGTGGGTTAGAGTAGGGGCCATGCCAGGTCACCAAGACATCATCAAGGGGACCATCATCAGGGACCTTTGAGCTAGAGGCCCTTGAGGTGGGAGCTGGGGAAGACCCACCAGGTGCAGAGGAAGGCTGCTTGGCCACTGCAGGGCCAGCCCCCAACAGGGGCTGTGGGCACACACCATGCAACCATCTCTGCCCCAGGCTGGCTGGCTTTCCCTTGGTGTGATGCTGTGCAGTTTTCCATTTGGTCTCTCTGGTTGGGGATCCCCAGAGAGCACACGATAGAGTTCCTGGCTGACCGGCATTTCCACCCCTTGCCCTGGTGACCTGGAGCATAACACTGAGCATTGGTGCTGAAACAAAAGATGGAGGGAAAAGAAACAAAAGTCACACGCACAGGCCCACATGTACGGGCACACACATGGGCACTTGTGTACACATAGATATGCACACAGACACATGTACACACATATGCCCACACACTGGCATGCACATGTGTGAACATAGTACACAAAAACACATGCACACAAATGAATACACACAGACACATGTGCACACATATAGACATGCACACACATTCACACAGACACGTGTGCATGCACATGAACATCTAGCTTCATGAAGCTCTAGCCTCAGCTGTCATTTATTCCATTCTCATCCTTCCAGAGAAACAGGCGCAGCCGAATTCTCTTTGGGGAGTTGCAAGGACCCTCGCAAGGCAGGAGAAGGGGGCATACTGGGCCCCAAGCCTCCCAGATGCCAGGGCTTCCGTGGTGATGCCAGGGCTTCCGTGGTCCTGCCAGGGGCTCCTGTGGCCTCCGATGAGAAGCCCCGTGGGGAACAGATGTTCCCTTGCTCCTCTGGGGCCCAATTTGAGGCCCCAGGACATTTGGCCTCTAGGCTTATCACAAACACACTGTCCAGGGAGCAAGTGCTCTGTTTACCCCTCAGTTATCTGAGCAGTGAACCAAGAAGCTAGGGCCAAGGTGCCCTCCTGGCTTCCAACCCGACTTCCTCATTTCAGAGGCTCCTTTCCAAGTGGGGACGGGATGCCCGGGGAAAGCCGCCTCTTCTGTCTGACTGCCCAGGGTGGCCAGTTGATGAGTATCTCACCAGGGCTTGGCCTCTGGATGCTCAGCACCCCCACCTCCGGCCTGATAACCCGGGCTCCACCACTCAGGGTCCCACGCCATGAGGGCTGCTTGGCTGGCTGGGGAAGCTCCTGGAACTCAGGGGCTTGTGGCTACCATGCCCTCCTGGAGCCCCAGAGGCAGCCAGGACAGAAAGTGTCTGAGCACAGGCCAGGCCAGGGTCCTCTCTGGGCAGGACACACCGTGGACACACATGCCACCGTCCTGTTTTCTTTGGAGCTGACTGCAGCAGGCCGAGCCCATGAGGACAGGCCAGTAGAGAAAGGGCTGTCTGATGGCAGTGGACCATTTCTGCCCTTTTCTGTGCGGCTGTGCTGAGCTCCCCAGAGCCCAGCAAGCAGGAAGAAGCCCGTTGTGACAGTGACAGGCACCCCAGCAGCTGCCGTTCAGGCCAAGGAGAGGCAGTCTGGAGCCCTGCTGCTGTCTGGGGAGAGTTGCAGCTTCAAGGCCATTGATGGGGAGCTTCCGTGCACTCCCCTCTCTGGCCTCCCCATGTCCCGCCCTTCCGGGTGCTCAGAGGCATCTCCTGCTCTCTCCTTCTGGAGGGCAGCTTCCTGGCCACCCTCACCTCCAGCTGCTGAAAGCCGAACCACGTTTTGTGGGATACTGCCCCCGAGGGAGACAGCTCACCCACCCACCACAGTACCATCAAAGACAGAGGTCCTGCCTATCTCGGTATCCCTGGCCCTTGCCCAGGGTGAGGCACAGGGTGGGCCTCCGCACATCCGTGCCCGGAAGCAGGAACAGAGGGATGGGTGGATGAGTGGCAACCATCCTGGGTGGTCAGTAGGACCCTAGAAAGTGCTCAGAGCAGAGTGGAAAGGGCATGACCCCTACCCAGTGAATCCACAGGGGCTTCCTGGAGGAAGTGCTACTTAGGCTGGGATTTCAAGAGCAACAAAGCTTTGTTGCCCACCGAGAGATTCAGGCAGTGAGGCGGGAAGGAGTGTGGGAGGAGGCTGCGGAGCGACCATTGCCTTGGTCTCGCTCACACCTCCCACCTTGCTCGTGAAGGTGACAGTCCTACTGCGGACCCCTGGCTGCATTGTGTGTGTGGTGGGGGGTGTGCAGAGCTCAGTTACCCCATCTGCCTCAGCCTCTCTCAGAACTGTGGGAGATGGGGCTAAACTCCCCCCTCACCTGCCTCACCATTCCCTTCCCCAGCTGCTGGAATCCTCAGAGAGCCCCTGTCACTCAAAGGCAGGAAGAATCCACTCTGGCCAGGGCCGGTGCTAGGGCAGCCCAGCTCAGTCCCATAGGAAGATGCGGTTCTGTGCAGCAGCTGAGGTTGGAAGGGCCACCAGGCAAGTGGGGCTGGGGGGAACAGGTGTGCCATCCCCGGAGCGTGCCTCCTCTCCCTGGGACCCGCGTGAAATTTCTGTCTGATGCTCCGTCAATGGCAGGCGATCTCTGCTGCATATGGACGGATTCGCTGCCCAGGTTTGCAGGTCCATCCTCTGGAATCTGCTGTCAAGTAGCTTCATGGGTAAAGTGTGACCCTATTTCCTTTGGGTAAAACACAGGTGGGGGCTTCCAGGTCTGGGTCTGCCTCGGGGGGTCCTCTGCTGTGGTAGCCGAGTCCTTACCTGGGCCCTTTGCACACTGTACCCCCTAAATCCCCAAGCAGACCCCACGAGCCCACCCTCCAAGCCACCATTGCCCCTCGGAGGGAGGTACAGGTGGTGGCCTCTCCCTCCCTTCACCCCGTTCCTGAAACAATTTGGGGACAGATGGCACCAGTGTGAGGCAGGAACGTTTACCTGATCCCCATCTCAGGGGGTGCTGCAAAACGCCATAAATACCAAACACCCGCTCCCGGAGAGCCAGCGTCATGGATCAGTGCATCTGGGGATGTCTGGAACATTCCGAGGGAAAATAAAACAATTATTTTTGACAACTTGCATCAATACCATCTACATTTTTCCCCCTGCACAGGGCTCCCTCCCCCACTCCGAGTCTGTCCCTTCTACGCGTGTCTGTGTCTTCAGGAAATAGAGCCGGGAAACTCAATAAGCCAATTGTTAGCTCCATCGATCTTATTTGGGGGCCTGAAAATTCAGCAGCCAGCACAGTGTTAAATTATTAACTAAATGTTTCCACTCGCTGGGGACGTGTTTTGTAAAGACCATCTAGATGAACAACGGCCTCTTTATGAAATTAACAGCCAAAATGGTGGCAGGGTGTGGGGCAGAAGTCATGGGGTGGCTGAAGGCAGAAGGCCCTGTGCACCTCCAGACTGGAGGACAGAGGTGAAGCTGGCATTGGGGGCCGTGCTGCAGCAGGACAGAGCTGGCTGGAGTCCTCCCTGGAGGAAGGGGAGCATGGCCCCCGTGAGCTGACCCCAGCGCACCTTCCCTCTGGCAGTGTGGCAGCTGAAGGCTCCAGGCTAGGGAGGGGGATGTGTCCAACCCCGCACGCTCCTTGGCCAAGTTGCTGCCCCTCTGAGCCCTCGTTTCTCCCCCTCTGAGCCCTCGTTTCTCCCCCTCTGAGCCCTCGTTTCTCCTGGGCTATGATGGGTGAGCATCCAGGCCACAGAGGATGTAGCAGAGCTGAGCAAGCTCCAGAGTGCAAAGCTCTCGAGAAGTGACTGTCGCCTGGTGGGTGTGGCAGATGGCGGCTGTCTTACCCCAGCCAGGTTTCCATCCCTGTTGGCAAGGGTAGGTCTCAGAGGGAGTGACCAGGGCTCACCTGTCCTCCTTCAGAGGCTGCAGGCCCTGGGCCTTGTGGTTGCAGCTGCTGCCTTAGAGAGCTTCCCATCCAGAGGGGAAGCAAGGGGGGCAACCTGGCGACTTTGCCCCGTGCTTCCTAAGCAGCTCCTGAATGGAAGAATCGGGGCGGTCCAGCAGATGGAGATCAGTGTCCGGCCAGCCTGGCTAGCGAGACCCGCCGTGAAGCACAGACAAAGAGGAAGAAACCAGGATGTCAGAACACACACACACACACACAGAGGGTCCCTAACTTACGATCGCTCAACTTAGGAATGTTTGGCTTTACGACGGTGGAGAAGTGATCATAATAATTCAATAGAAAACATACGTCGGGTTTTGAGTTTTGATATTTTCCCAGCTATCGATTTGTGACCCAACACCCTCTTGCTGTGTGGGGCAACAGCAGCAGCCGCCGCTCCCAGGCCAGCCACACAGTCATGAGGGTGAACCGCCTGCGCTCTGCGGCGCACTGTGTGGCCAGACGGTGTTGCCCAACTGTAAGATTTCCGAGGACATCTGAGGCAGGTGAGTCCGGGTTGTCTTCTTCGGGTAGGTTAGGTGTATTAAATGCATTTGGCTCACAATATTTTCAATTTATGATGAGCTTCTTGGGAGGTAACCCCATCTCAAGTTGAAAAGCACCTGTCCTTTTTAAATGTAAGGATGGGAAAGACCATGATTGAGGTTGCAGGTTGCTGGTGATCTTCCCAGCCCAGCCATGCTCAGCCTGGATGAGGCAGCTAGGGAAACCCAGGGTGCACGATGGCCTCTGAGAGGGCAGCCTCATGCCGGCATGGCTCACCTGTGCCACCAACACCCTCCCCACCGAACCCCAGAAATAACCTTGGAACCCACAGTTCCATACCAGGTCCTTGGGAGAATGAATGAACATATTCCTAAGACAATACTCTCCCAACTCCCAAAACACTTCAAGTTATTTGTGGAAAGTTCCAGGGGAGGAAAATTAACAACTCAAACCTGGGAAGCCCTCCGGGCAGGTGGGAGCAACCAAGCCACCCACTACTTCAGTGGCCCCTTCTGCCATGTCACCTCTCTGCCTGCAGGCAAGGCAGCTTGCTAAAATAAGTGTCCACAGTTAGCAGTGGCTAGAATAGGAAGTGACAGAGGTGAGTCTCAAACCAGGCAGTCTGGCCTCAGAGCTCCCATGCCTGTATGATGTGTGATATATACGGTAGCCTGTACGTACCATGAGGGCACACTTGGATGACTGACACACGTAGCCACCACTAGAATCAACAGAAGGCTTTTCCATCACTCCTGGTCTCTTCCAGTCAATATCCCCCAAGGGCAAATGGCCAGCCGCTGCTCTGATGTCTATCACCTTGGATTCATTTTACCTGTCTTTGAACTCCGCATAAAGACATCCATGCATAAGGCACTGTTTTGTAGCCAGTTTCTTTTGTTCGACATGAGGATGTCTGAGGGCTATCTATGTCGCTGCACTTGTCAGCTGCGTGTTCTTTTATTCTGTATGGCAGTAGCATGCGTGGTATGAATAGATCCCAGGTTGTCTATCCACTGTCCTAGGCATGGGCGTTTTGGGTTGTTTCAGATGTGGGCTATTACAGATAAAGTTTCTACAAGTATTCATGTGCAAGCATTGTGTGGACTTAAGTTTTCAACTCATTTCATTTTGATATAAATTGTCCAGGAGTAAAATTGTTCACTAGTAGGATACATGAATATCTACATTTATGAGACAAATTGCTTTCCAAAAAGTTGTACTATTTTGCATTTCCACCAGCAGCAATGTGTGAGTGTTCCAGCTGCTCTGGTCCTCACCGACACTTAGTGTAGTCAGTCTTTTACATTATAACCGTTTGAGTGAGTGTGAAAGAATATCTCATTGTGGATCTAGTATGCATTTCCCTGATGAATTGTGATATTTTCACTGGGTATAACTGCTTTTGTGAGGTGTTCATTCAAGCCTTTTGTCCATTTTTAAATTGGATTGTTTGTCTTTTTATCAATTGATTTTTAGATCTTTATGTATCCTAGATACAAGTCCTTAGTTGTTTATACATATTACAAATATTTTTCCCCAATGAGTGGCCTGGCTTTTTATTTTCTTAGCTGAGTCTTTTGATTGGTGAATGCTTTAAATCTCTTCCTTTGGGTTTAGTGCTTTGTTCAGACTTTTTTTTTTTTAATTTTTTGCTCTACTTCCTAGCTCTTCTCTCTTCCTGGGACTCCAGTTACATATGTATCAGATATTGTCCCACATATTGCTCAGGCTCTTTTCCTTTGGTTTCAGTTTTTGGTTTTTGTTTTGTTTTGTTTTGTTTGAGATGGAGTCTCGCTCTGTCACCCAGCCTGGAATGCAGTGGTACAATCTCAGCTCACTACAAGCTCCGCCTCCCGGGTTCACGCCATTCTCCTGCCTCAGCCTCCCAATTAGCTGGGACTACAGGCATCCACCACCACGCTGGGCTAATTTTTTTGTATTTTTAGTAGAGACGGGGTTTCACCATGTTAGCCAGGATGGTCTCAATCTCCTGACCTCGTGTTCCACCCACCTCAGCCTCCCAAAGTGCTGGGATTACAAGTGTGAGCCACCGCGCCCAGCCTGGTTTCAGTATATTTTTTCTATTATTTAGATTGGATAATTTTATGGATCTGTTTTCAAGTTCACTCACCCTTTCTTCTGTCATCTCCAACTTGCTGTTAAAAGCCCATCCTTGGGCTGGGTGTGGTGGCTCATGCTGGTGATCCCAGTGCTCTGGGAAGCTGAGCTGGGAGGATCACTTGTGGCCAGGAGTTCTAGACCAGCCTGGACAACATAACAAGACTCCCTCTCTACAAAAACATTAAACAATTAGTCGGTTGCGATGGTGCACCGTCATAGTCCTAGCTACTTGCAAGGCTAAGGTGGGAAGATGGTTTGAGCCCAGGATCATGTCACTGCCCTCCAGCCTGGATAACAGAACAAGATCCCATCTAAAAAAAAACTAAGCCTATCTAGGGACTTGTTATTTCATGCAGTATACTTTTCTGTTTTGGAATTTTCTTTTGGTTTTTAATTATAATTGGCATTTCCCTGTTGGCATTTCCCCTCTGTTAGTTCATTGTGATTACCTTTGCCTTTAAGTCTTTGGACATATTTATAAGATATTTTTAAATCTGCTGATTCTAACATCTGGCTCATATCAGAGTTGGTTTGGATTGGCTGTGGTTTTTTCTAGGCTATGGGTGACAATTTCCTGTTTCTGTGCACATTTAGTAATTTTTTATTGTATTGGATGTTGTAGATGACATTGTAGAAACTCTGGATTCTGTTGTATTCCTCTGAAAAGTTTTGGTTTTGGTTCTAGAGAGCGTTTCAATCACTAGGTGCTCACCCTGAGTTTGCAGAAGTGTGGCTCTACACTTTATTAGGTTGGGTCTTCTTCTGTTTTATCTTTAGGATTAGTCTTTGTTCTTAAGGCTCAGCCCTTCTGGGACTTTAGTGGAAAGCCAAAGGTGATCATCAAGCTCTTCTAAGTTGATGGGACTCAAATTCCAAAGCCCTGCTGTGGTAAGCAGCAAGTGAAATCTCTGTGTAGCTCTTGTTTTCTGTGGGGCCCTTTGCAACCTCCCTCATGCATGAGCAATTCAGGGGTTTGAGGGGTGTATATGCACACAGGAGGATCATGTCTCTGTGGCTCCTTCCTCTCCAGGGTTTCTCCCCTCAACTTACAGATGCTCTGACAGCCTCACACTGCATCCTCTGACCCATCTGTCCCATAAGACTGCAGCTTTCTGCCCGAGTTCCAGCTGCCCTGTACCAAATAGGCTGCACAGTGGCCTTGAGGGAATACCTGGAGGACAGTGGCCCTCACAGTGCACTGCTTTCCCTCAAGGGTTCAGTTCCTCCAGTTCTCACCTGCTTTTTGTTATTCTCTAGTGCTATCAAGATTTTTTTGTTTTAAATTATTTTTTTCCAAGTGTATCATTGTTATCTGCAGGAGAGTACATCCAACAGAAGCTACTCTACCACTGTGGGAACCAGAGGCTCCTGGGCCCCACTCTTTATTATGCCACATGCACATCCATTTTAAGCCAACAGCCACATGCACCTCCACTGTGAGTTCTGTGGCCTCATTCTATCATCCTTGCCATAGCCCTAGGAAGTGGCTAGCATGGCAACATCCATTTTACAGGTGGCAATAATGAGGTTCAAACTGGCCAAGTACCCCACCTAAGGACACTCAGCCAGTAGGAATGGGACATGGGTCTTGAATCCTGAGGTGCTGATGGCAAATCCCATGTTCTTCCCACTGTTGGTTCCAAATGTGTCACCGGGATGCAGCAGGACCCCCTCTGTGGTCCAGGCCACCCCTCGGGTCCTCCCATGCTGCCCTCTCGGGTCCTCCCATGCTGCCCCCTCTGTGGTCCGGGCCACCCCTTGGGTCCTCCTGTGCTGCCCTCTCGGGTCCTCCCGTGCTGCCCTCTGCAGCCGAGGGTTTTTCTTGGCAGCTGTCTCACTCCACCCAGAGCTACACAGTCCCCCCACCCTGGGCTCCTGGGAGCCAACAAGAGCCCCAAAGAGGCCACGTGGCTGTGGGCCAGGGTCTCCCCCATCCAGGGGCCTGCGGAGGGGCTGCCTGTGAGCGTGCATATCAAAGGGGGCATTGAGGGGCGGGCTCCAAGGAGACTCATTCTCCGTCAACACCCACAATGTGGGCTTTGTGAGACCTGGCAAGGCTGCGCTGAGCTGAGCGAGAACTTTCCTTTTTCTCCTAGGGAGAGATTATTTAATTTAAAAATAATTGAATGTGGAAAATGTTGGATATGGAAACTGTTTATCAGGCTTCCTTTTTTGTTTCTCCCGTTGGCCCTGCCCCATGGCGGTGAGCGACGTACCCTTCCCCAGGACGTCTTGGAGGTGTTTGTGCGTCGAGTTCTGTGTGACATAGGCTGGGGGCTTGGGGGCTTCCAGTGGAGGAGCCTGATAGAGCCTGGAAAAGTCAGGGCCTTGGGCAGAACACGGGGGCCTGCCTGGTGCTCAAAGCACAGGGCGGAACACTCTGGAGACACTGCTGTCCCACGGTTCCTGTTCAGCAGCCTGAGCTCCTCCTGGAGCACCTGCGGCGTACGTGGCCCTCCCGCCTCTCTGCTCACCCTGCTGTCTCCTTTCTCTCCCCTCCACCGTCCCCAGTCTTTGGGGGCAGGCAACACAGACACCCCCTCCACCTGCGAGCCTCTCGATGGCCGGCCAGGCCCACCCCTCACTCCTCCAAGCTGGCTGCAAGGAGGCACAGGCAGATGCATCTTCTCACCCCGGCTGCACCCAGACTGGGGTCACTTCTGGTGCCCAACAGCACCCACCCCACGGTGAGGTGAGGGTGGGTGGCTCTACAAGGGAAGGGGCTCCTCTCATGTTCGCCCGCCCCAGTGGCCTAGTGACCGGCTGAACAGACGGAATGAGTGACCATGCAACCAAGTGGCTCCTGAGCAGTTCCTAACACTGTTCACCGGTGCTCTGCTGCTCCCCTTCCGTGCTTCCATCTGTAAAATGAGGGACTCCAGGCAGGCCCTGGGGACACCTGAGTGTCAGGGCTGGCTTTGCAACCTAATCCTCTCCAGAAGTGGGCAGCACTCGCCGGCAGGTTGGGACGCCCATGAAGTAACTTGCAGCGACCACCTTGAGGGCCTCACAGGTGTCCAGGAAACCCAGGTACCCAGTCTTTCCAGGGAGGGTGGAGGGGGTCAGTGTACAGCCCCGGGAGTGTGAGTGTGGGAAGGGGCAGGCGGCCGTCCCTCCCAGGACACTGGTTCCTGGATGATGGTCTTTCCACAAGGTTCTGCACCAGGCAGACAGGCAGAGGGGCTCCATCCAGCCCAGAGGTGGCCCCAATGCTTAAAGCGCCTCCACCCCATTCCAGAAGGAGAAACCAGGCCCAGGGAGGGCGAGACTCTCAGGGCCTCCATGCATGCTGGCCACAGCCACTGGCTCCCTGGCATTAGCCCAGGAAGGAGCCCGGAACACCTTGGGCCCGGCCCACGGTGGTGCAGGTCCCACTGGCAAGAGCCATCCATCTGCTCCTGGAAGGCCCCGCCCTCCTGCGTCTGGTCCCAGGCAGGCTCTGTGCACACTGGGTGGGAACAAGGGCCTGTAGAATCAAGGCAAGAGGCAGTCAGGGGGTGGGGGTGGGGGCAGAGCCGTCTCTCACTGCTGGGGAGGGTCAGTCCTCCGAGTAGCTTGGGAGTCCCTGACCCTGCCCCAGGTCCCACTTTGGAGTCATTTGGCTCTTCTCAGACTTCTGGGGTAGCAAAGCTGAATGGGCAGGTTCTGGGCTAAGGAGCAAACACCATGCCTGGGCCTTGGTGAGAGCTGCGGGCTCCCCTGATCCAGATCTGGCCTGATGCCTGCTCCAAAGCCCCTGAGGGCTCTGGGCTGGGGCAGGAACAGGAAGGGCAGCCACCTGATAGTGTGGTCAGGAGGAAGGGGTTCCTTGTGCAAAGCAGCTGCCCGAGCCCATCCCCTGTGACTTCGGGGTCCTGGCAGTGTCTGTGAGCAGCCCCAGAGCTGGTGCCGGGCACTGAGTTCCGTGAGCCTCTGGACACGGGGCTGTGCATCTTGGTGGCTCAGTCTGCTTTGGCCGAGGCTAGAACCGAACTTCCGGTCAGGCTGCCCATGCCTCTGGTCGGAGCACGGGGCAGCCTGTGTCCATCTGCTGGCAGCAGGCAGAGCTCTGCCCAGGGCGCAGAGGGGTTGCTGAGTCTCCCCAACCCACGTCCCAGCCTGGGGGGTCTGGCCCAGCCGTAGCCCTCTGGGCCCCTGAACAGTTCTGCAGGGTTTTGGCTGCAAGGATGAGGCTCGCTGGCTCAGCCCAGGACCATAGGAATCTGCCCATGCCATGCAGCCCTCAGTGCCCGCAAAGGCTGGGCTCCAGGCCCTGAGCTTTTTGGAGCAAATACTCGGCTGCCTGGCCGGGTCACTCGTTAGTATTCGTGTGCTAGGGCCCGGGAGAAGCAGAGAGTGGAGAGAGGCCAGCGGTGGGGGCAGCTCTTCAGCACCATCCCCAAAATCCGCGGGCCAAGGACATTTGGACAAAGAGCTGTCTTCATTGAGAGCAGTGGGCACGGCTTCTGCTGCCCACAAAGGCGGCTTGAATGGGCAGGGACAGTGGGGAGGGACATGCACGCTTCTTAAAGACGCCCTCCGCCATGGCCTCCAGCAGAAGGAGGGGGGCTTCCCCGGAGCTTTGAACTCACAGTGCCCCTCTTGAGACATGACCTTGAATGTCAGGTGCCACCAAGCCCTGTCCCTGTCTCCTGACACTAGCTGTTCAGTTCTTCACAAGAACAGTCTGTCCTCCCCTCCGCCCTTGGGGGCCGGGGCCGCAGTGAGCCTGGGGTGGGGGCCCTGGGGCTCACCCAACTCCACCCACTCTCCCAAAGAGCTCAGAGCTTCCCGCATCTGCAGTGGGCAGTTTTTCCACCCAGGCCGGCCAAAATGAGGGAGCGGCCCGTGTCCTAGAGTCCGTGGTGGGGAGAGGCACCTGATGGGCCACCTCACTTTGAGAGGCATTAAGAGAAGGGCCCACCGGGGCAGCGCTGGCCTGGGAACAGCCCACTGGCGTGGCTCTGTGCTCCTGCCTTTGGTGGGGGTGGGGGCGGGGCCCAGCATGGCCGGAGAGGCTGGGGCTTTGTAATAATCACCATAATGATTATTGAATTTGAAAAGCCAGGAGTCGATGCATTTCTGCACAATTTTGTCAGCAACAAACCACAGCCTCGCCCTGCCCCACCTCCGTCCGCATAGTGCCCACGGCCAGGCTGTCTGGGCGCAGCATTCCTGGGCCTGCTCTCTGGCTCCCAGCGAGGGTCCCCGCCCCACGGGAGATAAGATAGAGCTGGTGTCGGGGAGGAGGTGTGGACGGGGCCGCACCGGCACGCTGTGAGTGATAAAAGGGGCTTTGGAAAGGTGCTGACGTGGCACCGTGCTTAATGAGGTCATCGCCGGAGCTGCTGCCCCGATAACCTGGAGGTCAGGCTCCCGGCAGGTGGCCATGGCGGGAAGCAGGGCTGTCTGCACTGCCCGTCTCCACCCAGCACCCAGTCGGTGCAGCCACTGGGTGCCCATGGGGCTTGGCTCCAAGCTTATTTCAGAGCTGTCATCCTCAACCCAAGGGTGTCCTTGTCCTGGGGCAGCCGACCCCTCTTTCCCACTGGCTGGTATGCTGGCAAGGGTGGCGGAGGAGCCGAGGCAGCCCGGCAGAGCTCAGGGCCGCCCGTGAAAGCCAGCCTTGGATGGTAGCTTCCCTTCCCTCCCACTCCAATGCACCCCGCCTTCCTGCGCTCTGGGGGTCTTCAAAGCTCCCTGGCTGAGCTGTCTACTGGGAGCTTTCTATTCTCAGTGTTCACAGAGGCCTGAGCTCTGCCAGCCACGGTGCTGGGCTTGGGGATTGAGGAGCCTCCAGCCCTCAGCCTCCGCAGCCCCCGCAGCCTCCAAAGCCCGGGGCTGGGCTTGCTCAGGCGCCCTCTGCTGTGAATGTTTAGCTCTGCTCCCTCCCGCCCCTTGAAAGCAGCCTCTTCTGTGCCTAGCGGGGTCCTGAGCCCTGGAGCAGACAGCAGTCAGAGGCCTGGACCTGACTCCAACAAAGGCCTGGACCTGACTCCTGTCTTTGAGTGGGGAAGAGGACAGGGCAGAAAAGACCTGGGGCCGGGTGCAGTGGCCCAAAATCCCAGCACCTTGGGAGGCCAAGGCGGGAGGAAGCCCAGAAGTTTGAGGCCAGCCTGGACAACATAGCAAGACCCTATCTCTACAAAAAATACAAAAATTAGCCTGATGTGATGGCATGTGCTGGTAGTTCCAGCTACTCAGGAGGCTGAGGCAGGAGGATCGCTTGAGCCCAGGAGGTCCGGGCTACAGAGAGCTGTGATCGCACCACTATACTCTAGCCTGGGCGAGAGAGTGAGACACTGTCTCAAAAAAATGAAAAGATCTGGAAGTGGGAGGGGAGGCGGCTGTCTACCTCCAACCTGGGCACCCTTGAAGCCACCCCCTCTTTCCCTCCTGGGCTCCACTGCTCCATCTGTGCAGCCTGGGGCTGCAGTCAGGGTCAGGTTTGGTGACACTTGGATCCAGACATAATGTGTGTTAAGATCAAGGGCCCTGGGCTGGTGTGGCCTCCCAGCAGCCTGCAGGACAAGGGGAGGGGACCAGGGCGGCAGGCGGCTGTGGGCCAGTGGAAAGCAGAGCTGGGAGCCAGCCCTGCCCGGCCAGGGCTCGGGCACAGCTTGGCTCCATGCAGGGGCCCTGGGAGCACCCAGAAGGCAGGGCTTTGGCACCATGCAGCCTCCCAGATGGCCGGGCCGGGCTGGTTCCTCCCTCCCAGGACAAGAGCTTTGTGTCTGCCGACTTCTTCCCAATGCCGCGTCCAGTGTTTTCCTCTTTCTGGGCCTCAAACTCTTTTTTGAGGCCAGGTGGGTGGGGCCCAGCCAGCGCCAGGCACTTCTTGCTGGGGGATATACACCCCCCAGTCCTTGCAGAGCCCACTCTGAAGGGGGCTTGGGGATTCACTTCAGCTCTCGCTTTATTATGGAGCCTGGGAGAAAAACAAGTCAGAAGACCATTTCCAAAAATAGCCAGCAGAGAGCGGGAACTGTCTGCAGAGCTGCTGGTTGGCGGCCCTCCGGGCAGGGCCACAGACAGGCCAAGAGATCCCTGTGTCCTGGGAATGGCCGCTGGCTCGCTGGGCCAGACGTTTTGGGGGCATGTTCACCAGCTTGTGGGTCTCTGAGATGTGGGTCTCAGAAGCACCTGCTTCCCACGGGGTCCACCCCGGCCCCTGGCCAGTGCCAGCTCTCATCCCCACCAGGCACTTGGGTGGCCACAGGGTGTCCCTCCCGGTCCCTCCAGGTGGAAAAGACTCTGTTTGGCACAGGCATTCTGAAGACCCAGGAGAGACTTCTGATTGAGGAACTCCTGCTCTCCTGGGCTGGGTTTAGGGAAAAAGCTCCATCCAGGGCCCACGTGGGGTCCCAGAATTTCTTCAGAACCCAGACACCCGTGTCTATAGGAACGCAGAGGGAGCAGCACAGGGACATAGGTCTTCTCCTTCCCATCCCTGGTCCTGGAGCAGGTGCCTGGGCCCTCAGCTCACTGTGTCACATCTGAACCCGTCTCTCCCCTCCTCTCTCCCCTCCCTCTCTCCCCCTCCCTCTCTCCCCCTCCCTCTCTCCCCCCCTCTCTCCCCCTCCCTCTCTCCCCCTCCTTCTCTCTCCCCCTCCCTCTCTCCCCCTCCCTCTCTCCCCTCTCCCCCTCCTTCTCTCTCCCCTTCCCTCTCTCCCCTCCCTCTCTCCCCTCCCTCTCTCCCCCTACCCTCTCTCTCCCCCCTCCCCCTTCCCTCTCTCCCCTCCCTCTCTGTCCCCCTCCCTCTCTCATCCCCTTCCTCTTTCTCTCCCTCCCTCTCCTTCCCCTCCCTCCCACTCTCCCCCTCCCTCTCTCCCCCTTCCCCTCCCTCTCTCCCCTCCCTCTCTTCCCCTTCTTCTCTCTCCCCCTTCCTCTCTCCCCTCCCTCTCTTTCCCCCTCCCTCTCTCATCCCCTTCCTCTTTCTCTCCCTCCCTCTCTCTTCCCCTCCCTCCCTCTCTCCCCCTCCCTCTCTCCCCTCCCTCTCTGTCCCCCTCCCTCTCTCATCCCCTTCCTCTTTCTCTCCCTCTCTCTTCCCCTCCCTCCCTCTGTCCCGTCCCTCTCTCCCCCTCCCTCTCTCCCCTCCCTCTCCTCCCTCTCTCCCCCTCCCTCTCTCTCCCCTCCCTGTCTCCCCTCCCTCTCTGTCCCCCTCCCTCTCTCATCCCCTTCCTCCTTCTCTCCCTCCCTCTCTCTTCCCCTCCCTCTCTCTCTCCCCCCATTCCTCTCTCTTCCCCTCCCTCTCTCTCCCCCTCCCTCTCTCCCGCTCCCTCTCTCTCCATCTCTCTCTCTCCCCTCCCTCTTTCTCCCCTCCCTCTTTCTCTCCTCCCTCTGTCTCTCCCTTCCTCTGTCTCCCCCTCCCTCTGTCTCTCCTCTCCCTCTCTCCCCTCCCTCTGTTTCTCTTCTTCCCTCCCTCTCTCTTGCTCTCTCTCACCATAGCCCCTCCTCTTGCAGTCTCCAGCCATTTGGGGGGTTCTGCCTCCCCCTTGAGAACTCAAACACTCACTCTGTGTCTGTGACTTGGTATGGAAGGGAGAGCTGGGGGCGGGGAGGGGCTGATGCCTGAGGGTAGCTGGGCTGTACCATCCTCAGCCTCGCCCAGACCCTCCAGAGACCCTAAGGACCTCCCCAAAGAGCAAGATGACCACACACTTTACCTCCAGAGGAGAGGAGACACTCCTGCGAGGGAATGGGGAACACAGTGTGAATGACTCTGGGCAGCATGACCAGCTCAGACAGCCCCAGGCCAACCCTGGCACACCGGTGCATAGTCCACCTGCCTGGCACAGTCCACCTGCCCGGCCCTGGCACTGCAGGGTGTGGGCCCTTCTCCCTCCGTGTTTGGCCCTCTCTGCCATGGGCTGGTGCTCCCCTCCACCCAGCCGTGCCGCCCCCACCTGCGGACTGATTTGATTCTGCCCCCATCCCAGCCGTGCCCACCCCTCCCACGACTTCCCACGGCAGAGTTGTGGTCCTGGTGGCTGGCTGCAGCTTTTAATTGTTTTTCTCCCCCCAGATGCTCTCCACTGACCCTCCCTCCCCTCCGAAGCCGGCGCCCCCCTTGCTGCCCGCAGTGGGCTGGGGGAGGGGACACGGATTCCAGTAGCATTTCCGCCCTCCGCTCTATCATTTCATTTGTTCTCCTTTCCTTTCCCTTTCTTCTCCCTCCATGGGCCCAGCCTCTGTGATTAAGCCTCAAGGCCTCCTGCTGCTTTTAATAGGCCTGCGGGCCTGACCATCTGATGAGAACTGCGCGGCACAGCTTGTTCCCGAATACTTGCGCTGGAATCGCCTAATGCACGGTATTAATCATCACTGTCAGGCCGTTCAGGCCCTAAATACACCCACCCAGTATAAAATTATCCTAAACAGAAAAGAAGCAGGCTGCGATTGGCCGCATATTGAAAACAGACATGAGACAGCCCCCGCCCCCAACTCATCCCCCTCCCAAATTTCAGGGCCGCCTCCAAGGCCTCTGCCCGGTGTCAGGAACAATAGCTAGCTCTCGGTGGCAGTCAGGCTGCATTTGGTGTTCACACAAGTCCCACGTCGGGGAGGGGGCCGTCCTCTGCACAGGGGCCTGAGTGCCCACCCTGCAGGCTTCGGGGGCCCATGCGTGGCCGGAGGCAGAGGGCTTCCCGGTTGGGCTGAGGGCTGTTTCAGAGCAGTGCCCTGAGGAGGACCAGGCCTGGGGCTCTGGAGCCAGAAGTCAGGAAAGGGAGGCTGCAGCCGCACACCCGAAGAGCTCGAAAGCTGGCCCCCAGCCCAGACTCCCACGCAGGGCCGTCCCTCACAGCAGGATTTGCTGCTTCCTCCTGACCAATGCCCTCCTGTAGTAAAAGTTAACCGGGTGTGAAATGCATGTTGCCTGAGGTGCGGTAAAAGTTTACGAGGGCTGGGCGGCTCCTAGGCATGGGCAGGCCCATTTCTCACCTGCAGCCTGGGTCCCTGCAGAAACCTGGCTCGGCCTGGGGGCTATGGCAGGGCCCTCACTGGGTGAGGGAGGCCCGGGGTATTTCTTGCCACATCTGAAATTGGACCCGAATGCGCATGGGGACACCATCCTGCAGCCTCTGCGTTTGTCCTTGGGGTCACTGAGGAATCTCAGCACTGGCCCTGGCTTCTGGCAGGCACCTGGGCCATGGGAGCCCAAGGGCGGCTCCCTTGGGCCACCCCGTTACACTCCAGCCAAGTGCTGGGGGCCACAGGCTGAGGGCACAGGCCACAGGGGATGAGTCCAGCCCCGCAGTGTGACCGGCAGTTGGCAAACCATTGACTCAGGCCACCTCACTGCACCCACAGGCTTCGCAGAGAGAACAGGACAATCCTAGCTCAGGCTGGTGGAGGTTTGGGGATGCCGAGGCAGCCAGAGAGTGGCCAAGGGGGTTGCACTTGGGGCCGGACCTCCTGACTCCTGCCTCTGTGTCTTGTCACCAGGCCCTACCCTGGGGACCCCTGCTCCCAGCAGAGCCAGTAGTGATGACAGGCGCAGCTGGCAGCAGCTTGGTAGACCTAGGGGGTCTTTCTAGAAGCCGAGGGGGCCCTTGGCACATGCATGTGGATGCAGGGCTGCCCACCCAACACTGCTGAGCCCACACAGGCCCAAGAGAAAAGGGAAGTATGGCCAACTCTGGACTCTCAGTAGCTTTCTCTTGCCCAGCCACGCCCATGGAACCAGGTCCTGATCCAGGCACTTGTCTCCCGTGAATTCCAGAGAGAAACCTTAAGCGATTACAAATGTCTATTAAACATTAAATGGTGGTGGATTCTGGACTGCAGAGCGTTTGAGACGCTGCAGATAAAGAACCATTGCTGGGCTGGGTGTGGCGGCTCAGGCCTGTAATCCTAGCACTTTGGCAGGCCGAGGTGGGTGGATCACCTGAGGTCAGGAGTTTGAGACCAGCCTGGCCAACTTAGGGGAAACCCCGTCTCTACTAAAAATACAAAAATTAGCCAGGCGTGGTGTTGCGTGCCTGTAATCTCAGCTACTCAGGAGGCTGAGGCAGGAGAATCGCTTGAATCCAGGAGGCAGAGGTTTCAGTGAGCCGAGATTGCACCACTGCACTCCAGCCTGGGTGACAGGGCGAGACTCTGCCTCAAAAAAAAAAACAAACAAAAAAAAACCTTGCTTTGAGCTGCCACCAGATTCTCCACTGCGTTCCTTGGGGTCATCCAGGCCCTCAGCCCTTTGACCACAGGCACTGGCCATAGGTGGACAAGGTCACAGAGGGGCCATGGGAGCTCAGAACCACCTTCTCCAGGCTGGGGTGTCTGGTGTTCCAGGGGGAAGTGCCGTAGCTCTGTGCTGCTGGGGTGTCTGCAGAGGGTTCCATTTCTATTGGATAATTTCCTTTCCTCTTCGCTGAGTCAATGCCAGCTCCAAGGCTACGACAGAGCAGGCTGGGACCAGGACGTCTAAATCCTGACCCAGGCAAGAGGCTCCTGATACCAAGTCATGCACAGACAGGAGGGGACATTTCGATGGATGGCGAGGTCTCCTCTCTCCCAGAGGAGAGTGCCCTGTGTTCCCAGGCAGAAGAGGCAGGACCGGGCCGCACCATGAAGGGCTACCTGGACAGGTCTGCACCTGCTGAAGGGAGTGGGGTCAGTCATTCCAGAGCTTGGGGGAGGTGGAAATCTGACCAGAGGCAGAAACCTGTAGAGTGCTCTGTGGCTGAGCACCAGGAGGGGACCCACCGGGACAAAGCCAGGACTGCCGCCCTGAGACCAGGCCTCCCGCACCGAGACCAGGCCTCTCGCCTTGAGACCAGGCCTCATAGTGCTGAGGATTGGATCGTGGGCCACAGAACACCCAGACCTGAAGGTGTGCCGGGGAGCTCCGAGCTCCGGGCTCTGCAGCTGCATCTGGGGCCAGGGCCTGAGGCCTGGCAGGAGAGGGAGGGAGAGGAGTACAGAGTGGAGGCCTCCGGGGTATCAGGTACAAAGTGAGAAGGGCCTAATGCAGGGAGATGGCCACACCCGCCCCCCCACCATCTGACCTCCCGAATTAATTGCGCCTGCTCTTCCAACACAGCCTCTCTTTCCATTTCTTCAGCCTGGCGGGGGGCTTGGCCTCCATTTTCCTGTCTCCCAGGCAAGGGGTTGAACTAAACAGTCCCTACTGGTTGGTGCCACCCTGGGCAGCTAGGTCTCAGGGGCTCTGCTGGTAGCAGCTCTTGTTTGAAGGAGGGAGTTTTGCAGGGACCCTGACGCTACAGCCAGGCGTGCCCAAGAACAATAAAAACAAGGGCAGCATCCGCTCGACGGTGGGTGCTCTCCTGCTGGGGGGACCGCTACGCTGGCCACACACCTTCACTCTTGTGGCCCCGGACCCTCAGCACCTCTCAGACCACACAGATGAGAAACTGGGGCCGGGAGAAGTGCAGCCGCCACCCTGAGGGTCTGAACCGTTCGGGGGTTGCGGTCCACCTGCCCCCGAGACAATGCACTGCCATGTGGGGGTACACAAGGCTGCTGGCTCAGAGGCCAGTCCTGCCTGCCCAGCCTGTGTGTCTGTGAAAATCAGGGTGCCCTGCGGATCTCAGACCCTTCCTCCCCCAAACACCCTGGCCGTAAGATCTGAGGTGAATGTGAGCAAAGACGCCTTTCCCCACTCCTCTGGGCACGTCCTGATGAGTGGCCCGTCAGTGAGAAGTTGACAGAGGGGCCCCTCGGTGACAGGTGATGGACTTTGAACCCAGTGCAGCTTTCAGGGCCCAAGACTTTTCATGTTCTTCTGGAAACGGTGCCATTGGCTTTTCCCATGACTCCCACGAGGGCGTTAGCAGAACCTCCCTCATCTTGAGCAAATCACGTCCTTTCGCACACCAGCACGCGGGCACAGATGAATCACGCAGGGGGCTTGAGCGGGCCGACGTGTCTGGTGTTTGTGGAATTGTTCCAAAGACCCCCCCAGCCCCCCTGCGCCAAGGCACCATCTCTAAAGGTGACAGTGCCCCTGGCCAGGGCGGCCACTCTGGCCTGATGCATGACCGTCTGCTCAGGACGTGCAGCTGCCGTCTCATCAGGCGGAGGGAGGCCCGACGCCGTGTCCACACCCAATCTGCCCTCCCGGGAGACGGGAGTGGGGGAGGCAAGCATTTGAAATCCTCCCTTTCCAGCAGAGAAACACTGTTGGGGAGACAGTCAGAGGAGGCTGCCCCCGGCTCTGCTTTTCCTTGCCTGGGTGCAGAGTATTTAAAAATAAAAGCCGCAGCTGCCAAGACAGCCCATGGAGCGTTTGCTGTGTCTGGACGCTGTTCTAAGGAGCGCTTCACATAGATGATCTCAGCCTGCCCCAGAGCGGCCCCAGGAGGAGGCACTGTCTCTAAACCCACTTTACAGACCAGCAAGCTGACAGCAGGAGACGTGAAGTCACTGGGCAGATCGAGCAGCTCGGGAAGGTGGGCACGGGACAGATCCAGGCTCAGAGGTGAGAGTCCTGGAGACCGGGCCAGTGTGGCGGTTCCTTATCTCCAGCTCTGGGATCGATAAACTGTAGGGACCCTCAGAACCCAGGTGCCGGCTGGCTACCCCGGATCCCGGCAGCGGGAGGGCCGAGTCTCCTGAGAGCTGAGTGGCTTTGCTTTCCATTCCACAGACCCTGGAGCAAACACACTGCCTGGACTTTGTCCAGATGCGGAGGCTACACCCAGCTGCAGCTTGCCCACAGCAGCCCCAACTGAGGACCCTGAAAGTTGCTGCCATCCTCAGGCGGGAGCAGAAAAGGAGTTTCTGCTGTGCGAAGGGCCCCCAGCCCCAAGGAAGGCTGCATGCCGGCCCTGTCTCTGCTGTCTGGGGCCGGGCCCTGGGAAGCCTCAGCAGCCAGTCCACCTGCAGGCGGACCTGGCTCTTGGCCTCCAGGGTCTGCGTGCCTCCACCTGGGCCATGAACGGGGACCTAACTGTTAGGCCCTGCTGTGCCCTCCTGAAAACGAAGGCTGCATTCCTGCTCTTCATGGCTGGATACACCTAGTGGCCTCTTGTTAAATGCCAGCCCCACCCCCCGCCCCGAGCTGGAGAACCTTCAGCCGTGTGCTTCCCTCCTGGGTCTCCAGCTCCAGCCGTGGGAAATGGAGCACAGTCGACAGGCAGGATGGAGAGTCTCACCACGGGGCCTGGCCAGTGCCCCCGGGAGGCTCAGGGTCAGAGCTTTCCAGAGCCCTGGATCCGCCCCTCCTTCCCCTTGATCCAGGAAGCGCCGTTCCCCCCACGGGCCCCCAGCCAGTGCTGATGGAGAGGGGCAGCCGGCCCACAGGGCATCATCCTCAGTCCTGTTCTGACGCTTAACCCACCCTCTTCCTGCCTAGTCGTCTACGCCCATGGCCGTGAGCGCCTCTGCCTCCGGAGCAGTGGCCTTCCAGCAGCACTTCTCAACCCAGGGCCACTCTGACCCCCAGGGGACACTGGCAACACCTGGAGATGGTTGTGGTTGTCACCTCTGGGGGTGCTGCTGGCATCTGGTAGCTGGCACGTAGGAGCCCTGCCCCACATCCTGCAGTGCCCAGGACAGGTCCCACAGCAGGAAGTGACCCAGACCCAATCGTCCCCCACGGTGAGGCAGAGAAACCCTGTGGTCTCATACAGCGAAAGCATTGACCCACACTAACCATGAGGCAAGAGGCCCACTCGTGAGCCTTGCTGTGCCCTTCACTGACATGCTCGCCCATGAGCTGAGTCTGCCTTGACCACTGAAGGAGGGTGCCCTGGCTAACGGTGGTGCCCAGTGTCCTGGCCTCACGCGTGGGTCCATCCCGGAACCACACAGTGGGCCTGGCCATGACCCCCTCGCCCAGGGCAACGTGGACCACACAGACACGGTGCAATAGGCCACTTTCTGGCCTTGGAGGGAAGTTTGTCTTCCTCCCTGTACACAGATAAAGTCACCATGAGACTCCCGGTTCTGCCTCCTGGGGACCCAGCCTGCCTGCTGGGGAACCGTAGTTACGCAGGTCCTGAACTGGGTCTTCTCTGGATGCAAGACCTTCCCCCTGGCTGAGGGTGCTGGAGAAGACCTGGGCAGTGGGTGGCAGCCATGGGGACTGATGGCAAAAGACCTCGGCGGGCACAGAAAATCTCCCACAGTGGAGGAGGTGTTGTCTCCGGAGGCAGCCGCTGCGCCCCAGACTCCCAGCCGCGGCTTCGGATGCAGCTGGAATAAGGTTCCGGTGTTCCCTTTCCCGTCACCAGGCAGAGCCCCGAATTCTCCACTGGGGCCTGAAGAGGAGCTCTCAGACCCCTCCCTCCTGCCCTCAGCCCTCTCCGAAGAGCTCAGAAACATCTCCGATTGGAACACGACGCAGACCATCTTCCCAGAGCAGCAGGCCGGCTGGGGCTCCCGTGAACAAACATCGCCACGTGTGCGTGATCAGAGCTGAGTAACCTGCTCCAAACCCAGGATACTGTGTGTGAGTCCCACCTCGTTCCAGTCTCCACAGAGTCACAGTGTGTGACGATTCCTGCCGGGGAGGAGGGAGCTCATTCCAAACTCAAGCCATTTTGAGGAAAACAGACACCCCTCTTGGGCTGCAGGGGAGGTGGGGAAGCCGTGAAGATGTTCTCCATGGCCGGCTCCCATGAGGAATCAGAGGGGGAAAGCACAGCCGCTGTGGCTCATGTTGTCATCTTGGGTGGCATTACAGCCAGTTGACTCGCGGAGTCCTCACTGGCCAACTAGAGTCTTCAAATCAACCAATATCCATTATTTGGAGGGTCTCACTCTGTCACCCAGGCTGGAGTGCAGTGGCTCCATCACGGCACACTGCAGCCTCCACCTCCCGGGCTCAAGCGATCCTCCCTCCTCAGCCTCCCAAGTAGCTGGGACTACAGGCCGGTGCCACCATGCCTAGTTAATATGTCCATTTTGTGTTGACTTGGGGTCTCACTATGTTCCCCAGGCTTATACACATTTTTAAATGCAGACTTGTTGAAGTTGCTGACCCTCCTGGCCAAGGGCAGCTGCCTTTGTCCTGGATGTCAATGTCCATGAAAACAGCCTCAGAACTATCGGGGTCTCCCTTCCGACCAGGGCCAGAGGCAGAGCTTCCAGAAAGAGGCACAAAGCAGCAAGAATTGCGGCCCGGGAGCAGTGGCTGCAGCCTCCCGAGGTGAGCCTGTCTGCACCATCTGCATCGCATCTCTCCCTGCAGCTACTCCGGGCTCGGGTTTCAGCCTCCCCTCCACCTGTCACCGTTGTTTATCCTCCTCAGCACTCACAGCCCCATCTCTCTGGGCCTTGTCTTAAAGGGTCTTTAGAAAATTTTTGGCAATCTTGACTGTTTTCCCCCTTGGAAAAAAAGCGTCCTCTGTGTGCCTGAGGGGAACGCACTGGGTTGATCCCTCAGCAGCAGCCAGAAGTCAAGGCGGGAAAAACAAGCCTGGCCTGAAACCACGCCCGTGCTCAAAGTGATGTTTACTTAGAAGGTGGCACCCGACAAGGGCTTCCAATGTGTTCCATGTGCAGGGTCTCTTGGAAGACGGATGCCGTGTGCACGCAAAGACGGCAGCCAGCTCCTCACAGAGGCCGCCCGGCTCAGAACAGGTCCCTTCAGCCGGCTCAGCAGCCAGTGAGAAGCCACAGCAAACGTAATTAACTCCATGCGTTCCCGTTAGCGGGCCGCCATCCCTTGTCCCCAACTGTCACATCTCTGAAAGCTCTGGTAAATGAATCGAACACTTCTTTTATCTCATCGTCCAGGACGTGGCGCTGTAATGCTGAACATATGTGCAGAGTTTGTGTGTTCTTGATCGGGAACAGCAGGCCCAGGACACGTTTTCTGCGGCAGCTCGAATGCGGCTGAGGGCGCTTGCGGGCCAGAGCGACCAGTCCCCTCTAGAAGCAGCGGAGTCTTCTGGAGCCTGTGCTGGCTCTTTGTTCTTGGATGAACAAGTCTTCTAGGCTCTGCCTTGCCAGGATGGAGGACCCTCATGCTCTGTGATGGGTGTGCCGGGCCACAGGTCCCCAGCCAGAAACAGAGGCTAAGAACTATGCCAGAGGTTTTGGTTCACCTCTGTCACCGGCCGACACCACCGACACGTTGTCCTTAGGCACCAGACCTGCCAGTGAGCCCCCAGCAGAGCCCGGTCCAAGTGCGGGATGGACTGTGGCGTAGATGCTGGGAAGAGGTGTCCACTGCTCTGTGGCTGTCCAGTCACTGCCCTTACATCCAGAGACCCCCGCTCACAGCAGAGGAGGAGGGCCATCAGAGCCGGGTGCCACTCTGACGCCCTCCCTAGGTCCCGTGGGGAGGAGAGAAGGCCACGTGGGCCTCTGGGCAGACCTGGGTGGGACAAGCACAGGGCCCAGCATGCCCATCGGGACAGGAGTCCAACTGACCGAGTGCTGTGGCCACAGCGCCCACGGATGACAACAGGAGTGGAAGAGCCATCCCACCCGCCTGGCTCCCAGCAGGACCCCCTGACTCAGGCCCTGCTGGGACCAGGCCACTGCATTTTCCCCAAGTGGAACATCCCTGGAAAGTCACAAACATGGGGCCAGATGTGCGGGTGCCGTCCCGCGGCGGGAAGGAGGCAGGTGGCTGGCGGCCGGGGTCTATGCACTCTCGTTTTCTCGGCGGAGCCACTTGTGTGTGCTGGAGCGAGGACATTGACTAACAACGGCGGCAGTGTCTGCGGAACAGCGTTCCATTGAGCGCAGGAAAGGCCTTTTGAAGTGGGGACAGTTTTAAGAGGCAGCATTCTTCGCCTCACATTTCGGCTCTGGGGCGTGGACAGAGGGTGCCACAGATACCCTTTGGGAGGCCCCCGTCCCCCTTTAAACCAAGCAGCTGCTTTTACCGTCACAGCCTGTGGGCCGTCTCCCCTGGGACCCTCCTCAGCAGGGGCTTCAGCTGCACGCCAGCGCCCAGCAGGGCTGGAGACGGGGTCTCTGGGGATGACGTGTTGAAGCCGTCCAGGACCCAGAGCCACACTGGGCACTCATGGCCTAGACCCTCCACCGATGTCTGGGCAGCTGCCCCCTTCCTCACAGCCAGCAGGCAGAACGACCCCTGAAAGTTGTGTGTAGCACAAGATAATTGCAGTTTTGTGGAGGAAAGGAAAAGGCTACAAAGAAAAGGGTATCTGTGGAACGTGGCCCTGCTGTTCCTGCATGCCACAGTCCACATCCTACCCAGCTGGAACCCTGAAGCTCACCTGGGGCATAACACCGGCCCAACTGTGAGCTCCTCGGATCGGGAGCAGATGGGGAATCGGAAGGACGGTGTTGTGGGGCTTTTGGAGAAGACCCCACGTGGGCTGGGGTGAAGAGTAGAACAGAAGGCGATGTGACCAGGTGGTGAGAAGTGACTGTGACCCGGGAGGGAGGGCAGGTGGTGAGAAGTGACTGCGGTCCGGGAGGGCAGGTGGTGAGAAGTGACTGCGGTCCAGGAGGGCAGGTGGTGAGAAGTGACTGTGGCCCAGGAGGGCAGGTGGTGAGAAGTGACTGTGGCCCAGGAGGGAGGGCAGGTGGTGAGAAGTGACTGCAGTCCGGGAGGGCAGGTGGTGAGAAGTGACTGTGGTCCGGGAGGGCAGGTGGTGAGAAGTGACTGTGGCCCAGGAGGGCAGGTGGTGAGAAGTGACTGTGGCCCAGGAGGGCAGGTGGTGAGAAGTGACCACGGCCCAGGAGAGCAGGTGGTGAGAAGTGACTGCGGTCCGGGAGGGCAGGTGGTGAGAAGTGACTGCGGTCCAGGAGGGCAGGTGGTGAGAAGTGACTGTGGCCCAGGAGGGCAGGTGGTGAGAAGTGACTGTGGCCCAGGAGGGCAGGTGGTGAGAAGTGACTGTGGCCTAGGAGGGAGGGCAGGTGGTGAGAAGTGACTGTGGCCCAGGAGGGAGGGCAGGTGGTGAGAAGTGACCACGGCCCAGGAGAGCAGGTGGTGAGAAGTGACCACGGCCCGGGAGGGCAGGTGGTGAGAAGTGACCGTGGCCCGGGAGGGCAGGTGGTGAGAAGTGACTGTGGCCCGGGAGGGGTGTCTGCTGGTGGCCAGCTGGTCCCGGGGACATCTGTCTGGAAGGGGAAGGAAGACACCTGTGTTCACTCAGTCCCATCCCGAGGCAGACATTTCTCCCAGGAGCATGGAGTGGCCTCAACTCCTTCCCCTGCCTTTGTCCTCATTCTAGTGCTGGTGACCCTGTCCTCCTTCTAGCAGACGTGCCACCGGCACATGAGTGAGTGCAAATGTCAAACTTGACGGAAAGTTCTGGAGCCATGCATAGCGGGCATGTGGTGTGTATGCTTGTCCACCCTCTGCATGGGACACCTCAGGCGTCCTTCCACCTGGGAACCAGGCAATCAAAGCAGACTCAGGCTCACACCGGGCGGTCATGGTTGCGGCAAGAAGAGCCAAGGAAATATAAAGGAGGCTGGGGAGGTGCCGAGAGTGGGGCAGGCAGAGACGGGTCAGGAGGGGCCAAGACAGCTCAGCAGGGTGGGGCTCGGGTATTGTCGGGGTCCACCAGGCCAGGCTCACGGTGGGAACCAGTGGAAGACGGAGAAGAGGAAGCAGGGTCGCCTGGGACTGCCGAGGGCCTTCGGGTCACAGATGGTCCTTTCTAAAGAGTAGGAGTCATCAGAACTCTCTGGAAGCAGCTACCACAGATCCCACAGCAGGAAGAATCTTCTGGAAGATGGAGCCCTCTTGAGGCTGTCACAAAGCCGGCCGGGTCTCCTCACAACCTCACAGATCCTAAAATCCCCCCCGTGGGACGGTCTCCTCCCAGGCTGCCCTGACCTGCTCCAGGGAGCATCGGGGAGCCATAGGGAGTGTCGGGGAGCCAGGAGCAGCACAGCCTTCCCTGTAGCGCACTCTCAGCTGGCCCCAGAACTGTTCGGGGTTCACACAGGAATGAGCCCTCTTTCCAGCTCAACATGGTCTCGGGATTTGAAGACACCACAGCGTGCATCGTTATGTAGGGGCAAATCAGCCCCTCCTGGCTGCTCTCCAGGGAGCAGAGAGAAGGACCCTGGCATGCGAGAAGCTGCTACCCCACCCTGTCGGAGTGGGGCCTTTCTGACTGGGCAAGGCCCGTCACAGCCAGTCTCCCCTGGGGAGACCAGAGGCAGATGCTCAAAGTCCTCCAGCCGGGGGGTCGGGTGGTAAAAGGCTGCTGTCCGCTCCTGACTGCATCTCGGGACCCGCGACAGTGTGAGAAGGGCTGCCCACCTCTCAAGACGGGTGTCCCATTAACTGCTGTCTGTCCACTGTCATTTTCCTTTGACAACTTGTTGAACACAGCAGCGTCCCACATGAGATGAACAAGCTCACATTGCCCTTAATTAAACATACCCCAGGAAGGTATTCTTCTCCGGGAAATTCCTTCCACCAGGGAGGGAGTCTCTGGGCTGCTGGTCCCTGGATGCTCGGGGCCGAGGGATCCCGGCGAGCACGGGGGAGCTGGGACTTGGAAGCCTCTGCCAAGCCCTTCTCAGGCCCAGATCCTGCATTCAGGCAGTTTGATTTTCTTGGGGCATCCTGAGTGCCATCCATGGGTGTCTTCCTTTGTGAGAATCTTATCCTGCCTTGATTTCATGAGCATGAAATTCATAGTAAGCTCCCATTGCCCCCTAATAAGGCCCCCTTGGAAACAAGCCCCCACAGTGGCCGGGGGGCAGGTGCACAGCTCAGAATTGCCCACTTGAAGGTCCTTTTCCAAGGTGACCACAGCCACCCAGGAGGAAAAACTCAGGAAGCTGAAATGTCAGGACCAAAATCCTTTCAAAGAAGGAGAAGGAGGAGGAAGGAAGGAGGAGAAAGCAGAAAACTCCAAACATCACAACACACAGGCCCCGCTGCAGCTCCCACCTCCGGCTAAAGCAGCCCGGCCAAAGGCAGCGCCTCCCGAGCCAGCCCACTACGCACACCTCAGCCCCTCATGAGTTAAAGGCAGCGCCCCCCGAGCCAGCCCGCTACGCACACCTCAGCCCTCATGAGTTAAAGGCAGCTCCCACCTCTGGCTAAAGCAGCCCGGCCAAAGGCAGCGCCCCCCGAGCCAGCCCGCTACGCACACCTCAGCCCTCATGAGTTAAAGGCAGCACCTCCTGAGCCAGCCCACTACGCACACCTCAGCCCTTCATGAGTTAAAGGCAGCACCTCCTGAGCCAGCCCGCTACGTACACCTCAGCCCCTCATGAGTTAAAGGCAGCACCTCCTGAGCCAGCCCGCTACGCACACCTCAGCCCCTCATGAGTTCCCTCATTTTGTCTGTGGGGGGGAAGTTCACATGCCTCCCCCGCATCTTGTTGCACGTGGCCTCTGGCGTAGAAGCTGCTGGATGAGATGCGAAGTCCTGCTACGCGGCCTCAGTCCTCTGAGAGCTCCAGGTGGGTTTCTGGAAGGGAATAGGGGTCAGACCCACCCAAATCCACCCCACCGTGGCCACGACGTGGCAGTGAATATGCTTAAGAAAAGAAGAAAGAGCAAAGCTTTTCCTTCGGCGTGAGGTCCTGGGCGGAGGTCTGTATTGTGGGTGGTTTATCGGTTCTTCAGGGGCCCCTGGTTTTCCATGAAGTGGTCCCCAAGTCGTCCTGCCTGGCAGCCTCACCTTGACCTGGTAATTTACAAACCCAAAAGTGCCCGACAAGGAGCCACAGCCTCTTGAAGCGCTCAGAGGTTAACACGGTGACACCCGCCCTGTCTGGGGCACTTTCTGGACAAGCCCCCGGAGGATGGCTCCTCTTCCATTCCAACCTAGGCCTCCACTGAGCCGTCCACAGCCAGGATTCCCACCGCTCAGCCCCCTCACCCCCGGCAACAGCCTAGTAATGACCCTGGACTCCTGCACGTGGCCCCCTGGTGCAAGGGCAAAATTAAAGCAGGCTGGACGGCAGCATAGTTATTTGCTGCCGGGCAGTGACTTCCTCCCCCACTCAGCTGCGCGGGGAACAGGCGGGCCTTATGGAAACCAGAGGCAGAGCAAAGCTTTAATTTTCATGGCCGGGCCAGGAGGCCCAGAGGCCCGACATGAGCCCGCGCAGCCTCAGCCAGGTGCCCTGAGCAGGACACGTTGCTTCGGAAGGAAGCAGCATGTTTTCGGGGACCCTGTGGTTTCTGGGTGCTGCTGTTCCCACCTGGCGAGCGCTGCCCTCTGTGCGCTGCCAGGGCTGTGTGTGTACGCCGTCCCTCATTCCCTCCCGCAGCCTGGGAAAGCCTTACCCAGTGCTGGGCCCCTGAGGTTTCCTCCCAGGGGTTGCAAAGGAAGGGAAGGCACCAGGGTCCCCAGGAGAAAATAGGTTTCTCTGAGCCAGGGACCCACTCGGCCAGTGGGCAAGGGCAGCAACCTGGAGCTGGCGCTGTGGGTTCCTTTTGGGTCTGTTCAGGAAAGTGGGAGTCGGGTCACATGGTCCCCCGCCTGGAGCTTGGCAGTGCCCAGGGGGCCTTGGGTGGGCGCAGTGACCCTGGCGCCCTGTGCCGCCGTCCTCCTCTGCCACACACTCAGCCTGCTGTGGCACCAACAAACCCCTACCAAGCACCTACTGTGTGTCACACGTGTGCCAGATCTGGTCCCCACACCTGGGCTGGGGGCTGTCCCTGCCCCTGAGAGTCAGGGAGAGGAAAGGCGCGTGTGGCTGGGTTTGGGAAGGAAGGAGAGGCAGTGAGGAGGGGTCCTCCTGGCCAATACAAGTGCTCCCTCCCGCCTCTTCCTCCTCATATTGGGCAGGCCCACACCCCAAAGCCCCACTGTATTCCACCACGGGACCTGAAAGAGCTCTGGACCATGGGGTGATCCGTGGGGTTGGTGGTGCCCCCAGAGTCAGCCAACAGACAAGGAGAGGGAATACTGGGGGCTCTGTGCTAGGCAGCCAGCGGCCCCGAATGTTAGCTGCAGGCAGAGGTGTCAGGCCCTGGAGCTGCCACTGCACACACAGGTCATAAATCCCGCCTAAGTGGCTCCCGTCACCTCACCGCGGCCTCGTTTCCATTCTGCAGCAGCCAAAGGTGATTAATGAGAATTATCATTTGTGCTAATCAGAGCCGTTTGGAGGAGGTTGGGGTGGAAGGAAATGCCCTTTGTGGGGCTGCAGGGACGACTTTGAAGGCTGTCGGCTGCATGTGTTTATGTGCACAGGGATGCACGTGCACACGCATGCACACATGCACACATACACGCACACATGCACACAAACGCACACATACGCACACACGCATGCATACATGCACACACGCACACGTGCACACAAACATGCACACATAAGCGCACGCACACACACATACACATACATGTTCATGCCACATACGCACAGAACTGGCCTGTGGGGCCAGGGAGGGTCTGGGAAGATGACGAAGAGGTGAGGCTAAGAAATAACCCTTGACCTGTGGCTCAGGGGGGCTCTAGCACCCCGACGTGCCGACAGCCGGAGAACACAGGCTTCGCACAGCTTGGTCCGGCTGGAATGAATTCTTTCCTGCCACTGAGCACGACCGTGACTTAATGCGCTTGGCGGCCGCTCGCGGACTAGACAGGCTTGGCCAAAATTAGACCCAGTGCAGCAGGACTCCGGGACGCGCTGATGTCCTGACGGGAAGGCACGCACTCTCTGTGGGTTCTGCCTTCTCCCCTCAAGTGGACGGCCGTGACCCCTGCCCTGGGCCCTCCATGCCCGTTCGCGCTCAGTATGCCGGGACACTCTCTTCCCACCCATCTCCCAGGCTGTGCCGACCAGGGCTGTGCAGCGGGCCTCCCAGCCTCCGTAGCCTGCTCCGGGGGCCAGTGTGGCTTAAAGATACAAAGTGTCTTTTTATTGGAAATATCAATTCAGAAAGGGGCTAGTAGTAAACTGAGAATATTTGGATAATCTTGACAGCCCCGAGGACTAAAAAAGACCTTTTGTTCCCAGAGAGAAAAAGGCCGTCGCACCACCCTGGGCTTGCTGGAGCAGTTCCAGAAAAAACTGAGGTCGGAGCAGAAAAATGATTAGGGCGTCTCGTGAAAGGTCTCTACTCTAGGTCAAATGTTTATTATTATTTATTTTATTTTTTTATTAGAATGTGTGGTTAACATGCTATTGCATAACATCAGGCTGTAACCGTGTCTGTGAACACCACGCCAGTCTACCCGGTCTGTAGTGCACAAAGAGAACTTTGTAGCATCCCGGGGAGTGAGGGGGCTGCACGTGCGTGTTTTGTTTTGCTAGGCTTTGTTTTCAGGATGCTGACGACCGGTTAAAGATGGAGTAAGGGCCGGGCACAGTGGCTCACGCCTGTAATCCCATCACTCTGGGAGGCCGAGGCGGGTGGATCACCTGAGGTCAGGAGTTCGAGACTAGTCTGGCCAACATGGTGAAACCTCATCTCTACGAAAAGTACAAAAAATTACCCGGGCGTGGTGTTGGACCCCTGTAATTTCAGCTACTGGGGAGGCTGAGGCAGGAGAATCTCTTGAACCCGGGAAGCAAAGGTTGCAGTGAGCCGAGATCGCACCATTGCACTCCAGCCTGGCCTGGGCAACAAGAGCAAAACTCTGTCTCAAAAAAAAAAAAAAAAATGATGGAGCAAGCATCTTTAGTGTTTGCGGCTCAAGAACGTAACTGCCATGGGGAGGTCTCTGCTCCATTTGGACAGGAAGCGTGTGCGGGTTTCATGGCAGACGTGACTTGGGAGGGGTCTTGTCTGGCAGAGGAAAGTTGAATTCAAGCTCTTTGCTGTGGTCGAGCGAGGTGGGGACACCCCTAGATGCTACCTTTCAGCTGATCCCAGGCCTAATGCACCCACAGCCAAATGGCTTTTGGGGAGTGGCTGGAATGTGACAGCGGCCGGCCCAACAGCTCTCAAAAGTGCTGGGCTCAAGCGTCCATTGTCCAAAAACACGTGCGGCCCTGCGGTTCCCTAGGTTCACAAGGAGAACTTCTTCCCCACTGTAGACTACGTGTATAAATAGAACATATTGGCAAGAGTGGAAGGAGTGTATTTTAAAGCACTTACACTTCTGAATGTATGTTTTATACTGATAAGAATTAATGGAGCCAGTAGTGAGTACACTGATTTTCAGTGTTATGATTCTGTTATATTTTGTTTTAATTAAATGGGATATGAAATCGAAAAGGCAAGCTTGTCTTCAAAAGAAGGCATTTGAGGAAGAATCAAACTAACTCTTTGTACTTTAAAAAATCATTTAAAAGTAGTTGTTGTTTAGAGAGGAAGACTAAACAAAAGCAACTTAACGTAAAAGTAAAGTCATCATCTGCAGAGAGCCGGAGGAGGGGACAGAGATGAAGGGTTTGGGGAACATTCTGTATCTGACATGCCAGAGGGCCCAATCCCCTCAAAGAGTCAGGGAACCTTCCAGAAAACAGTCTATCCATTCCCAACAGAGGGGAGGAGGTGAGGGCAACCTACCGAAATCATGCATCACTGAGAGCCTGCTGGTCCTTCCAGAGCCACCCGCCCGTGGCTGACGCAGGCACCTGACATTCATTAGGAGGCAGAGTCCCGACAGATGCTTCCTCATGGCGGACTTCCCAGCTCAGGAGCCGCAACACGGGCCAGGCTCCGACACCTCTGTCTGGAGAGAAGTTTGGGGGGGTCTTGGCCACCAGAAAACCGTGCTATGATTGAGCCCTGGGTGGTGGAGCCCTGGCTCTGGCTGGGCCCCGGGCAGGAAGACACCATAGGAGACTCTTCTGTATCCATGGCTGTTCTGAGCGTCTGTGAAGGATCCAGAGCTCCAGAAAGTCAAAAGCCAAGCAAAGGCCACGAACCATGCCTCACCCCAAAGACAGTGTCTCCCCCAAGCCCAGCCGCTCCCACCCTGAGGGGAAAGGGGCCATCTTTGCACAGGGCCGTCCTCTTGAGAAAGCTCCAATGCAGTCACCAGGGAGGTGTCCCGGCTCAGGATAGCAGACAGGGACCCACCCGTAAACTGTGTTGTGCTGCTTTAAATTCAGCGGGATTTTTTCTTCTTTTCCCATGAGTTTTTATTCACATCCTGATAACATCAATAGAGGCAGATCTGCCAGAATAAGTCATCTCTGCAGCTCCCTCCAGGGAGGAAAGACAATGTGTCCTCCCATCTTTGTCTTTTTCAACAGAAAAAAAAATAACAATAGCAAAATCCACAAAGAAAGATCAAGATTAAAATGTTCTGCAGCTTCTACACACCCCCATTCAAATTCCGGGTAGTCGGCCGCATGGTGCCTCCCCTCGGAGAGGCCGTGGGATTGGCGGATGCAGTTCAGAATCATTTGTGTCATATAAGTGCTTGTGATTAGATTTTTAATAAACCGTTTTGATTCTATTTCCTGGGCTTGAATAGATGTCTGAACGTGGCTGGTGAGGACCTGAAAGGGATCCAGGTAATATCATTGTGGGGGACACACTCTTAATTCCTTTGATATATTTTGTCAAAGGTGACTAGCTGTAGGTACAGGCTGGAACTCGGGGGGAGCGAGCGCGCTATTGAACTTAATTGGTTCCATTTGTCATTCAAAACTGACTCTGCAGCACCTCTGTCTGTGAATCACTTCCTAACTTGCCGATCTGGCCCATCGTGCCCACGGTTTGGGAAGGAAGCCAGCTTTGGCTTCCAAGGGAGATGTCTTAAGCAGAGTTCACGTCCAAGGGTGGGCTTAGCACACAGCTCAAAGCCCATCACCGAGCATCTGGGTGGTCTCTGGCTGGGATGCTACCACCTGAGAAGCAGATCATCCAGGAAGGAGCCTGTGTCATCCAGATATCCGGCATTGCAGTTTCCAGCATCTCCGTTCTTCCACATCTGACGCTGGGCAGCTGGGTATGAGGAGAAAGGATGGGCTGATTCGTTCCAGTTCACGGGCCCTGGGGCCCTTCTCCACACAACCAGCCGGACTGTGGCTGAGCTCCAGGCTCTGCTGAGAAAAACAGAAATCCTGGGAAGTAGAATCATTATAACGAACCATTTGGAGGAAAAGCATGCCTCTCTCAATTAAGCCAAAAGGAGGCCCAGGCCAGCATCTTTTTATGCACGCATACCTGGGCCTAGTCCGGGAAGAAACCAGAGTTGGCTATTTGCAGGGCATCCAAAGACAACATTGTCTGCACCAAGAATCCTTTGCCAATGACCATTTTTGTATGTCAAAGAGCAGCAAGAGCTGTTCTTTATAGGGATTGGCAAGGTATTTGCTTAGACTTGGCCTGTTGAGATTTGAGCTATTTGCAAGAGCTGATCTCAAAACATCAGGCCTGATACGAAAGGCAGTGAGTCACTGAGCTCCTCCAGCCCAGCGTGTCACAGGAGAAGGAAGAAGGATGGGCTCGGAGAGACTGAGTCAGCTGCAGGGAAGGCACTAAATATAACCGGGCTGGATCCGTCCTGGCCCTTCTCCATGGAACCAGACTTTTGCTAAGCACCTACTATGTGCCAGGGCCCAAAGGGTGCTGAGATGAACAAACCCACCGTGGCCTCTGCTTGGGGGAGACTGGCCACTGTGACACTGCACCTAGGGGAAAATTGCAACCATAACACTTTCCAGAGGACAGTGACCTGGAAAATGTTGCAACTCTGATTTCCAGAGAGGCAAGTAACCAGGAAAAGGCTTTCCACATCCCTCAGCAGAGCCCGTGAATAAGAAGGGAAAGGATTTGAAATGGAGGGATGAAGACAGACCCCTGGGAAAGGGAGGCATAGGGAGTGCTGGCGGACAGTCTCAGTCATCTGGAGGCGCCTTCATTCATTCATTTGTTCCCCAAGCATGCATTGAGCACTCATGGTTTGCCTGGCTCTGGGAATCAGCCAGATAAAACCTTCCAGCCCCACCACCCACCAAAGGAGAGGAAGTGACCTGCGACGTGATAGCCATGGCCCAGTGCAGTGTCCATGCTAAGAAGGGCAGGGACTGTGAGAGTGTCTGAGAGGAGCCTCACCCTGATGTGAGGGACCAGGGCAGGCTTCCCAGGAGAGGTGTCCTGTGCTCTGCCACCATGACAACTCCTGGAATGGTGTTCCCTTGTGTCTCACCATACGAAGTTGGGGAAGCCATAAGTGTCTGGGCAAGTTGAGGGGAGGGTCTGCTCCCCATCCATCCATCCACTCATTTATTAATCCATCCACCATCTATTCATCCATCCGTCCACCCACCCACCCATCCATTAATGTATCCATCCACCCACCCATCCACCATCCATTCATCCATCCATCCATCCATGCATCCACTGAATAATCCACCCATTCATCATCCATCGATTCATCCATTTGTCCATCCACCCACCGATCCACCATCTATTCATGCATCCATCCACCCACCCGTCCATCCATTAATTTATTCATCCATCCACCCACCCATCCACCATCCATTCAACCATCCATCCATCCATGCATCCACTCAGTAATCCACCCATTCATCCATTCACCATCCATTGATTCATCCATTTGTCCATCCACCCACCGATCCACCATCTATTCATCCATCCATCCACCCACCCGTCCATCCATTAATTTATTCATCCATCCACCTACCCGTCCACCATACATTCATCCACTGAATAATCCACCCATTCATCCATTCACCATCCATCGATTCATCCATTTGTCCATCCACCCACCGATCCACCATCTATCCATCCATCCACCCATCCATCCATCCATTCATTTATTCATCCATCCACCCACCCATCCACCATCCATTCATCCATCCATCCATCCATGCATCCACTGAATAATCCACCCATTCATCCATTCACCATCCATCGATTCATCCATTTGTCCATCCACCCATCAATCCACCATCTATTCATCCATCCATCCACCCACCCGTCCATCCATTAATTTATTCATCCATCCACCCACCCATCCACCATCCATTCAACCATCCATCCATCCATGCATCCACTCAGTAATCCACCCATTCATCCATTCACCATCCATTGATTCATCCATTTGTCTATCCACCCACCGATCCACCATCCATCCATCCATCCATCCACCCATCCATCCATTCATCCATTCATTCCACATCCATCCATCCACCCATCCCTCCATGCATCCATTGAATCATCCATCCATTCATCCATTCACCATCCATCCATTCATCCATTTGTCCATCCACCCATCCATCCACCCACCCGTGCATCCATCCACTCATTCATCCACCCATTCATCCATTCATCATCCATACATACATCCATTTATCCATCCACCCATCCATCCACCATCTATCCATCCATCCACCCACCCATCCATCCATCCACCCACCCACTCACTCACCCATCCTTCCATTCATCCATCCATCCATCCATTCATGGAAACATTCAGTGAGCCCTGACTGAACACTGATCCTGGGTGAGGCCCTGGAAGAGCTTCAGTTGCTGTTGGCTACCATCATCAATTAGAGGAGAGTGAGCAGGGCAGGGCGAGCCAAGGTGCATGGCGCTGGTCCTGACAGTGTGAAAGGAGTCAGGTGGACAGCCAGCGCCCACTGCCCAGCCCATCTGCCCTTTCTGGCTGTGCAAACTTGGGCCAATTACTTAACTCTTCTGTGCCTCCATTCCCTTATTGACAAATGTGGATATCAGGGTGGCTACCCCTGGGGGAGACATGAGCATCCAATGACTCAGTGGTGAGTCTCAGCACCTGTGGGCCTCAGCTCTGCATAGCGCTGGCCTCTCCAGAGAATAAGCGGATGAGAAGACTCTGAGCTGCTCCCGCTCAAATGTGTCTGGTCCTCCTAAGGTCCATCTGGAAGTCACTCCCTGTGTGCAGCCTGCACATTTGAGAGGGCCTGAGGGTGACCAGGCCATGAGCCTCTGCACAGCTCTTACTGAGATCATGCACAAACCCCTCAGGAACCAACCAATGGGGAAGAGCTGGGTGAGGGACCCCAGGGGTCCTTGGTAGGTTCCTCAGCCTGTCATTCAGCTGCCACACGTGGGGGCTTTTCTCCAACAAAGGAAAGTTCTGGGCTTGCCCCAAAGGCCCTGCTTCTCATGGCTCCAGGGTGCAAGCCAGCTATTTTAGGGAACCCCCAGCCCCAGCTGCATCAGCTCAGCCCATCATGAAGAATTCCTCCCGCATCTGCTGTGGGGTGCCACGTTTACAAGCTCTGCAGTGTGTCACCATCTAAGTGGCCAGAGAAAGGTTATGAATGTGACACTTCCCAGGGCCTCGTGTCACCTCACAGAGAAACCGCTTCCTGTGGGCGACCTGGGCTCCCGCCTCACCCCGGGCAAGGAGTTGCCACAAGCCTTTGGTTTGGGGCTGTTGGGCTTTTTTTTTTCCAATCTTTGCTATGCTCAAAAACCAAACCAAAACAAAAGTATCTCACTTGAGAATGTCACAGCCAAGTCTGCGGTAACGTGCAACCTTCAGGCTCAGAGCCTCCTCCTGCTCTTGACCCAACTTAAATCAAATTCAGGTTTGAACAACTGTTAGAGCTGTTAATGTTTGAACTATGGCAGCCTGCTCTGGGTGGAGAAGCTGCTGCTCTGGCACAGCTGCCCCGGATCCCACCCTCCTCCAGAGCCTGAGTCAGGGCCACGGACGGGGTTCTGGGCCCAGGCTAAGGAGCAGGGACTGGTGTGGGGCCTGCTATGGGGTGGGGAGAGGGCCTGATGCAGAGCCTGTGGGCTCGGGGAATGACTTACCAGCTAGCGGGGTTTGGGGGATTTTGCACCAATGGCCTTCACCAGTCCAAATTGCCCGGATGTTGTTATATCAGCAGCTTGGGCATCAAACTCTCACCGCCGCAGGACCAGACATGGATGCTTCCACCTCGTAAGGAGCAGGACACCCAGTGGGGCGGGGCTGAGCTCAGGCACACACACAAGAGTCTCCTCAGAGCTGGGGTTTCTTGGGAGCATGGGGGTTAGGGGAGCCGGCTTCTGCATGCGAGCTCCACGGGACAGTCTCAGTCCCCCTGCTGCAGTGCCGGCGGCAAAGGGCAACAATGCCAGAGCATTCACACCCAGAGTCTCCTTAGAGCCCCTAGATTCCTTGAGGTCGGAAATCGCCATGCCCTGGAGAGACAGTGAGAGCCCCGCCCCAGCGTGCCTTTGCGGCGACCCACATCTGGGCAAGTAGACACCGTGGAGACTCCAGACATCTCCTCGGGGAGCCAGGGGGTTCGGGGGGAAGTCCCAGGCCGTCGTTGCAGACGTTTCTCAGCAAGTTCAGGCTCAGCCCCCCACATCCTTGCTTTGACCTAGTCATCTACGCAGCCGTGGAAATCTGTCTCTGTGCTTATGAAAAACACCCCTGCGAGGCCACAGAACCAGGCCTGGTCAACCTGGCGTGACGGACTTGATCCACCCCTGGGGTCCCTCCCTGCAGGCAGGACAGACGCAGGACCTGGAGCTTCTCTCCTGGGGGTGCTGGGCAAGCGGGGCTGGGGCATCAGTTCTAGCATCCTGGCCCCACTCCAGCCTGCACCTCCATGAGAAAAACAGCAGGGATTGCAGCCAGGAAGGAGCCCAGCCAACGCGTGCTGCCCTCCCTGCCGTCCCCACGGGGACACATGGCCGAGCCTGGGACGTCCTGCCAGAAAGCATCCACAGGAAGAAGACAGAGCAGGGAACAGACCCTGTCCTGGCTGCTGGTGTTGACCAGAGCCAACCAAAGCCAACCAGAGCCAACCACACTGCTTCCATTTGGAGCTCTGGGTGGAGCTTGGCCTGCTTCGGTGTCCTCCTGGAGGCTTGCTGAGTGGGAAAGTGACTGCCACTTTGGATGGAGGTCCCCATACCCTCCTGAAGGGAGTATGGTATATCGACCAGCACCAGGCAAACCTCTCAGGAGGGCCGGGGCTGGATCCCGGGGTCCCAGCCGCTGACCGCCAGGGGCCAGGGCCGGCTTTTCATGTTGCTGCTGCTTCCACCCCTGCCCCGAAACCAGCACATCCTCATCAACACAAGACCCTTCTCTGCCCTGCTCTGGGGTCCCCAGATCAAAGCCAGCAGAGCCAGGCAATGGCACCCAGGGCGCCCCCTTGGCAAAGAGCATTCCACTTGACCATAATGCAGGATCCCTTTAAAAATGACACATCTGTAAGCTGGGATCCCCATTACAGAAATACAGTTTATACACAACTTTTCAGAGGCGAAACATACCTAAGCTACTCCCAACAGGTGTGGCAGAGACGGAGGCTCCCTGGACACACGTGTCCCCAGAGGAAGGTCCAAGGACTCCCCCACCGGCCCCGCACAGCAGCCATCTAGCAGCTGGCCTGGGTCTGTGAGGAGGGCCCCTGATGCTCAGCCCAGGGCCCTCTGTGCGACTGTGGCCTTTCTCCTGGGGGCCGCTGTGCATATCTGAGACCTTCCAGAAGTGGGAGGGGGAGCTCTGCAAGCGGAGGCAGAGGCATTCTCTAAGGCAGAGCGCACAGCGTAGCCTGTTCACTGGGTGCCCCTCTCCTACTCACTGCAAGGGCTGGTTCGTCCCTTCGGGGGTCCTGAGGACCTCACTAAAGGCTTCCAAAGGGCCAGAGGTGCTTGTACTTCTTGCCTATCCGGCAGACCCAGGTAAGGCCTCATTCTAAAGAGCAGGTGAACAGGAGCAGCCAGGCGGGAGAGCAGCAGGCACCCAAGCCACCAGTGGCCCGAAGTGGCCGCCACAGGCACACAGCAGAGAACCTTCGGTGTCCAGGCAGGGCTGAGCACAGGGGTCCTCCAGGACATCTTCAGCAGGTGCCAAAGGCCAGCTCCCAGTTCCTCAGAGCCCACCACGCCTGCATGTAGCCACAGCCTCCAAGAAGCTGGAAAGCAGAAAAGAGGCTTTCTAGTTCCAAAGGGGGACACCGAGGCAGGACCCCAGACAACCCCCACACTGTCACGATGAGGACGGTGGGAGATCGGGGCTGGGAGGGCCTGTGTGACTCAGAGGTCAGTCTCTGAAGCACCCTAGAGGGAGGGGCCCAAGCCCTGCTGGTACTCCCCCCAGGACATGGTGCTCCCCACTGTGTCCACCCACCGGCTGCCGAGCCCAAGGTTTCCACAGACCCTGCTCTTTCCATGCACTGCCAATCACCTCTAGGCGTTCTGTGTTTCATGAGCCTGTATCTCAACCCTTCATTTCACTAAAGATGCAAGAACCTGGGTCCGAGTCACCAGTGTGCTCCTTTATTTCTGACGGTCAGGGCTGCAGCCCATGGCTCACAAGCCAAACCTCAGAGGTGCCACGAAGGACGAGCCACATGCCAGAGAGGAAGCCCAGCCCCCAACACCCCCAGGCTGCTGGGAGAGCAGTGACGGGGCCGAGTTTGGGGACACACCAGGAGCACGCCGTGTGCAGGTTGCAGGAAGGGGCAGGGACCACTCCTGTGGCAGGGGGCACAGCACAGCCTCAAGGCCCGGGCTTGTGTGGCCCCTGTCCTCCACTGGTGTGAGATCAGGATGCATAAGTCCCACCCCAGGGGACCTTGAGAAGCTTGGGCACTGCGCACGGTCAGATGGAAACTCCTCTTTGCTTCCCTGTCTCAGCCAAAGTTTTCTTCAATGTTCATAGGTGCTGCTGGGAGGTCGCTCCCCACCCAAGTGAAGACCCTGCCCAAAGAATAAAGAAAATATGAATAGGAAGGAAGGAGAGGAGGGAACGAAGGAGAGAGAGAGAACTAAGGGGAAACGCCACAGCAGAGATGGCAGAACTCTGGAACCTGGGCTGTGGGCTGGCTGCCGAGGGCTGTGCGCTCCCTCAGAGCTCCACGGCATCTGGGGTCCGGGTGCTTTGGGGGAGATGGTCAGTGCACCCCAGGAGCGCCAGAGCATCCCGGTGTCTTGGTGTTTAGGGGGAGATGATCTGTGAGCCTCCATGTTTGCAGGGCATCTGGGTGACTGGAGCTTTTGGAGGGAGAGGGTCTGTGACCCCTGGGGGCTTCCACATGGTATTTGGGGTGTCTCCGTGATTTCTGGTCTGTGGCTTTTACTAGATTTTTGAAGGTGTCTATGGCCCCAAGAGGCTACAAAGTGTGGAATTTGGTGACTCTTTTTCTAGCGCGTTGCATTCCTCAGATCTGCCCAGCACTGACACAAAAGCAGAGCCCCCCAGGCGTGGACTCCACGTGTCCCAGGCCTTCTTCTGCCCTCAGAGTCCCACCGGGTCACAGGGTCCTCTTGCTGCATCTGAGTTCTGGGCCATGCTCTTGGGGCTGTCTGAGACCCTGGGACCCTGGCCCTCATCTCTCCCCCAGCACGCCCCACTGCCTGAGAACCATCCAGTGAGACCACAGTCAGGCGGGAGCTAAGAGCCACAGCCCCCTCCAGCTTCTTCCAGAGACAAGCCCCAGACAGCCCACCCTTGCTCTCTGTCTCTCTCTGCGAGTTTAGGAGAGAGGCTGGCTTCCATCTTGGAGGAAAGGCTGCCAAGAGTTGCCTGTGTCTCCAAGCAGCAGCCTCTCTCTCTCTCTCTCCCCTCACTCTTCCCCCACCCCAACCCTCCCATCCTCCTTCGTTTCCTCTCCTCCCACCTCCCTCTCAGCCTAAGCAGGTGGGCCCCAGGCCTGCTGACCGCCGACCAGGCCTCCTGTGTCCCTGGCCATGGTGTGGCCCCATCCCACCAGCCACATTTCTCGTTAGCACTGGGTCCCATCACCACCCAGCCCCCTGTTGGGCATCAGGATGGGGATTTATGAGCTCACCTAGGCTCTGTGTGCACACCGGACCGAGGTGTTTCCAGAACGCCTTTCCCCCACCTCCTTCCATCACAAGAATGGGCTTTCTGTTTCGGCTACTCGTGGACGCCATCAATTGTGACCATTGTGTGTGCACGTGTGCGCATGTGCCTATGACGGCCCCATAGCCAGGGCTTCTTACTCTGAATCAGTTCATGGGTCCTTAAAGAAGGGGGTCAGGGTAAGGAGACCCTCTCCCCCGGCTCCCGCCAGCTCCTGGCTGTCAGAGGTGGACTCCACGCCATGGGCTTCTGGGGAGCCTCCTGGCAGCAGCAGGAGATGGGACCGAGAGGGCAGCGTCCCAGGGCTCCACTCCTCCCTGCATGCTCAGAATCCACTAGGCAAGCTGATGATGGACGCTGCGGCGTTCCCACCTGCACGCACACCCTGGATGGGGCCGGCGGCTGGCCATGCCCACTGAACCTGGAGGACCAGCCCAGCAGAGAGCCCACAAATTAGAAGTGCAGGAAACCTCAAATTATATGCAAAAAAATGTAAAGGTTAAGAGAAATTTTCCTTCACTTCACTTCGTAACTCAGCATTTCTGATGGGGTTGATTTATGAGCTGGGGGAGCTGCCCGGCGCCAGGGAGTGGGAGACAGTGGGCAGGAGGGCAGTTTCCTTTGGAGGTCCTAGGACTCCTGAGGCTCACCCCCAAACAACTCAAAGCCAGGCGTTTAAGCAGCGATCAGGCAGGGAACTGGATTCCAGATCTGGAGAGAGACACAGCCCAATGGCCACGGTGGCCTCCAGGCCACTGCCTGCTAAAGCCGGCCATGTGGAGACGTGGGCTGGGCCACTCCTTCCCTCTGTGGCTCCCTCCTGTGTTCATTGATCACGCGCAAACAGAAGCGAGCAGTGAGCCCGGGTTGGTCACTTGCATGCATCTGTTCGTTCGTCTACCCACTTCTTATCTGTACTGGCCTCCTATGTCACGGAGAACATCCCAGGCCTCAGGCCTGCCCCAAGAGGCTCCCAGAGGGCCTTGGAGGTGTCAGGGCTAGAAGACTTCACACCAAAACCGGCCCGGCTCCCAGACGTGGCTGGATGTAGCACGCACCCAGGTTGGAAAGGCTGGGCTCGCGCCCTAGGGCAGGCAGAGACATCGCCTTTGGCACAGATCCTTGGCGCTGTCCCCACCTGGTACAGTAAGGAGCCTGTGTTCAGGTGCACATGGCTGCGACCTTGGACACCACCTCCCTGAGTGTTCCTGTTGCCAGTGTTTCTTCCACCGATCCCTGATTTCCAGGAGCATCCAGAGCCCAGGGAGGCCCTGGTCAGATGCAACTTGGGCAGCCGGAGGGCCACCAAGCTGGGGAGTGGTGGCCTCTCTCTGTCCTTGTGGGTGCTGGCAAGTCTCATGCCAAGGGAAGCAGGGACCGGGACCTGGGACTGCCCAGGCCTGCTTTGTGGATTCCAGAGCACATGAAATCTTGTGGCTCCCAGAACAGGGCTCGGGGACCCTCCCTGTAGTCCTTGAGTCGGCCCTGGAGAGCACACGGGGCAGCCATGGCACAGCTCTGGAGTCCGGCAGCCTGGGCTGGGAGCTGGCCCTGTCTCCAGGGGCCTCCATCTCCTCTTCTACAAAATGTACCGTGGGGCAGCAACACCGTACCCACCTCATAGGCCCGCGGCGATGAGCGAGGGGCCTCGACAGCACCCTGCGTGGCCCTGAGTGCACAGAGACCCTGGGGAGGAAGGCGAGAGAGGACAGGAAAGGTGGCAGGAGGAGGCAGCGGTCAGGGCGGCACCTGCCCTTTCTGGAATCAGAGACAGTACAGGCCCAAGAAGCCAGGCCTGAGCCTCCACCTGCCTGGCCAGAACCACGGCCCAGGGCCACTTCAGGAGCATTTCTCTGATCTGAGACAGAAAAGCAGTGGCTTCTGAAGTTCTGCCCAAGCTCCTGCTCCATCTGCTCCCTCCTTCAGGGGTTCCCAGATGGGTCCAGCAGGACCCCAGCAGGGCTGGACCCTACATGCTGGGACAGGCAGCCAGATGTGGTCAGGCATCTCAGGGGAGACCCCACACCTGAATGTGATAGCAGACACAGGCCTGGCCCCTCCCAGCATGCCCTTCCTGGTGCACCCCTCCCGGTGCACCCCCTCCAACTGACCCCTCCCAACACACCCCTCCCAGCACACCCCTCCCAGCACACCCCTCCCAACACACCCCTCCCAACACACCCCTCCCAGCACACCCCTCCCAGCACACCCCTCCCAACACACCCCTCCCAGCACACCCCTCCCAGCACACCCCTCCCAACACACCCCTCCCAGCACACCCCTCCCAGCACACCCCTCCCAACACACCCCTCCCAACACACCCCTCCCAACACACCCCTCCCAATACACTCCTCCTAACAGACCCTTCCCAGCACACCCCTCCCAGTGCAATCCCTCACCATGCACCCCCTCCCAACACATTCATCCCAACACACCCCTCCTGGCGCACCCCTCCCAACACACCCCTCCCAACACACCCCTCCCAGCACACCTCTCCCAACACATTCATCCCAACACACCCCTCCCAGTGCACCGCCTCCTGGCACACCCCTCCCAACACATCCCCTCCCCGTGCACCCTCTCCTAACACGCCCCTCCCGGTGCATGCCCTTCCGGCACACCCTTCTCAGTGCACTTATTGCTGGTTCAGGGCCCTCAGACCAGGGCTTCTCCTGGCTCTCCTGGAGGAAGGGTTAGCGCCCACCTGGCCCCCCTCAGAGGTGCCCCTCTGTGGAAGGAAGGAGTTAACCAAGACTTCCTCAGTCACCCCAAGGGGCCCACCAGGCAGAGGGGAAGCTCCCCCCTTTAGGGGCCACCAGGTGTAACTCCCACCCTGTGACTATCAAATTGGTCAGGGGTTGGGGACCGGGCCTCCAGGGACAAGGAGAAATGGCTGGGAAATGAGAGTGACAAGGGAGGAGAGGCTGTCAGGCCAGAGAGGGGACCCCACCCGCAGGGCAGCAAAGCCTGAGCGTGTACTCGGGACCAGAACCCCTGGGGGAGTTGTTGCCTCTGGTCTCCAGGCCTCTGTACCCGAGAGGGTCAGGGACAGACCGGAGGCTCAAGAACACTGTCCCATGTGGGTGAGAAACCAGCCGTGTCCCTGTTCAGACACGCTTGAGAGAGCCAGAGATGTTTACCCTGGCAGGGGAGGGTTAGTACTCAGGCCGCACGCAAATACCTGCAGGGCCATCATGTGGAAAAGAGAGGCTTATTCTGCAAGGTGAGGGGGGCATTACAAGAAGGGAGAGCCTATCCCCCAGGAAACAATTCCCAGTGACTCGATGTATTCAACAATACACCGGCTGCCTAGGAGCACAATGGGTGCCTCCTCCACAGAGCACAGTGGTATGGGCCAGGAGACTGGCTGTCCCAGTGCACAGGTGGGTCCCTAGACCTGCAGCCATCAGTGGCCGGATCACAGGCATTGAGGAGGCCTCAGATGTGAGGTTGGATGGAAGGGGCCAGGGTTCTCCTCCAGGAGCTCTGCCATGACACAGAATCCACATTTTTGAGAGGGAATTGGCCATCGCTTCAATGTCCTCCTGCTGGCTTCGGCCTTCTGCTCACCAAAGGCTTCTCGCCGTGTTCCCCCAGGACAAGCACACATACATGAACGCACACACATACATACATGCACAGGTGCACCCACACACATGCACACCCCCCACATACATTTGCACCATGCAGGCACACGCCCACACACAAGCACACACCCAGATACATGCACGCCTGGATGGCGAGGGGCTTGGAAGCACTTAAAATAGTGGGACACGGATTGTTTTTCCAGGGATTTATTGGGGAGATCCCCAAGGCCTGGAAGTCAAGATGAAGCCAACACCCTTGTTTTGTGTGTGTGTGTTTTTTTTTTTGAGACAGTCTCTCACTCTGTCTCCCAGGCTGGAGTGCAGTGGCGCAATCTCGGCTCACTATAGCCTCTTCCTCCCAGGTACAAGCAATTCTTGTGCCTCAGCCTCCCAAGTAGCTGCATACCACCACACCCAGCTAACTTTTGTATTTTTAGTAGAGACGGGGTTTCCCCATGTTGGCCAGCCTGGTCTTGAACTCCTGACCTCAGGTGATCCACCCGCCTCAGCCTCTCAAAGTGCTGGGATTATAGGCATGAGCCACCGTGCCCGACAGAGGCCAACACTCTTGAGTCAACAACCAGGCCCCAGGAGAAGCCCATGCCATGGCTGTGGTCACTCACGCGTCATTTACCTTCTCCCTGGCCCCTGTACCATATATGAAGAGAGAGAGCCCAAAAGAGACCCATGCTGAGAGGGAGAGATACAGAGACAGACAGAGAGAAGCAGTGCAGGGGAGACAGAGAGGAAGAACCTGGCACCCAGGCCACCACCTGTACAGGGGCTGTGAGTCCCCTGCCCCACAGTGACCTCCAACCCAGACCCGGCCAGTGGTGAGGGAGGGTGGGGCCTCGTGGGTCTTGGCCAGCCCAGCCTCGCTCCCTTCCTGTGGCAGAGGAAGATGGCAGGGCTGCCGACCACAGCTCTGGCTTGGCGGGCCTTTCCAGCGGTTTCCTGATGCGCATCAGCAGTCAGGGCGGGAGGTGAGGGGGCCCTAAGAGGCCTTTGTGCCTGGGGAGGGGCCTCACCACGTGGGGCTGGTGGCCCTGGGTCTGCACCCTAGAGGATGGGAAGCCTGCCTCCCTAGTGACAACCAGCCGCTTGTGGCCTCCTCCCTCCCATGCCACGCCCCTGCCACCCCTGTCCTGGCAAGAGATGGGGTGCAATGGGGCGGGCTGCTGAGTCTGTGGTTCTTGGATTGGGCTGGCCCTGGACCTGGGCAGGGCAGGCAGTGACCTCCCTGGACAGCGTGAGGACCCTTCCTGCAGCCCCTTTAGGGACCAGGACCTCAAATTTCAAGGGGTTTGCAGTCCTGCCTGGGGCACAGCTGTGTCTGCAGAAGCTGGTAACACAGAGGCTGTCTCCCTGGGAACCTGCCCTGAGTCCTGAACAGCAGGGTGGCCACAGACTCCCCACCAAAGCGAGGCTTGAGCCAGCCAGGGCCCAGAACAGGGGGAAGGTGTTGGCTGAGCCCATGTCTTGGGTGCATTAGGGGTGAGTCCTGCCTCTTGGGAAGTGGCCTGAGCCCCATCAGCTGGTCCCTGGGCTGAGGGGGATGCACTCAGGAGCACGTACTCCTGGCTGCACCAATGGGGTGCTGTGACCCAGGTGCTCCAGCTTTGAAGACAAAAATCCGGGTCCCAGGTGGGAGGGCACGGCCCGCCCTGGGTGAGCACCAGCCCTCAGCCCACAGGCACTGTGTACAATGTGCTGTGACGTCAGCAGGCCTCTATGGAGAAGTGGACCCATGGGCTGGGGATGGGACTGGGATACTGCCAGCCCCATGTGGCCAGCTGTGCTCCTGCTACTCCATCGTTTGTATATTGAGCGTCCCCCCGCCGCCAGTGTTTTCCTCGGGCTCCAGCCCCTAGCCTAGTTATGCTTCTTGGACCCACGTCCCATGTGGACCACAGGCCCACCTACAGTTCCGAGTGGACAGGATTCACGGCCAACCCCGGGCAGAGAAGGGACCTGGCCATTCAGTCACAGTCACTTGGTGAATGGAGCACAGCTGCCACAGCCCACGAGCTTGGGAGCATTTCTGCCGCTGCCGTCTCTGAAATGAGACAGGCTTTGAGTGAATCTCCCACTGCCCTGGATGGAGCCAGAAGGGGCCCAGGGGCAGGCACGGCTGTGTGTGATAGGGAGCACAGGGACCCCAGGAGCACGCCCCTCTGCCCTGGCTGACCTCCCACCCTGCACCCCAACCTATCTCACCCAGCACCTCTGGAAACCCTTAGTCGGGAACCCCAGCTTGGTGGTGGATGTCAACAAGGAGACTGAGAGCAAGTGGAACAGGAAAGAGACTCGAGGCCCTCTCCCTGTCTCTGCTGTGCTCTGGGGGCCAACTTTCCCTGGAAGCCTCAGGGGAAGAGGGAACGCCATGCACAGAGACCGGGGCACGTGGACCACACGCTTCCCCACTGATTGGTGCCGACGTTTAACTTTTCAAAAGAGTTCCAGCACCAGGCCCGAGATGGCTAGGAACCCAGGAGAGTGCATGCCGAGCATCTGAGGGTCAGCCAGCACCAGGCCCGAAATGGCTAGGAACCCGGGAGAGTGCATGCCGAGCATCTGAGGGTCAGCCAGCACCAGGCCCGAAATGGCTAGGAACCCGGGAGAGTGCATGCTGAGCATCTGAGGTGCCCAGAGTCAGCCTCCACTGTTTTCACTTGGACAGGTCACTGTCTCATCCTGACTCCCCTGGGTCCTTGTGACTCCCTTATCCATCACCCCTGCCCGCCCAGACACACCTGCTCAAAGACACACCTGCCCAAGGACACACCTGCCCACCAGGACACACCTGCAGAAGGACACACCTGCCCAAGGACACACCTGCCCACCAGGACACACCTGCAGAAGGACACACCTGCCCAAGGACACACTTGCCCACCAGGACACACCTGCCCAAGGACACACTTGCCCAAGGACACACCTGTCCAGGAACACACCTGCCCACCCAGATACACCTGCTCAAGGACACGCCTGCCCACAAGGACACATATGCCCACCGTGACCCACCTGCCCTCCAGGACACACCCACCCAAGGACACAGCTGCCCACCCACATACACCTGTCCAGCAGGACACACCTGCCCACCCATATGCACCTGTCCAGCAGGACACACCTGCCCAAGGGCACTCCTGCCCACAGAGACATAGCCTTTCTACTTTTGGGACCTGAGTGTAGTGTGGCCCCATCCCCTGCCCCCTGCCCTCCCTCCTGCCCTGTCTGGGCTGGGCTGCCCAGGAAGCTTGCCCAAGATGCTGCTGGTTTGAATTCAGAACCCAGAGTAGCTACTGGCCAGAGTGGGGGAGGCTGGGGGGCCTGCAGCCGCCACCCATGGTCAGGCTTTTTGAGGGGACACCGTCACTCCACAGTGGACAGCAGGTCAGGTCTCCTCATCGGTGGTCCTCGGAGGAGTGGGGGTCACAGCAAATAAGAAAAGTCCTAGGGGTTGCCACTCTGCCCGTTCAGAGGCAACAGTGACAACAAAGTAAAGCCAAGTTGGTGCGCGTGTGACTTTGCGGGCGTGGTGAGAACAGCTAGGCGTCTTCATGCTGCTGGGTGTCAAACTGAAACTCTCCAGCTTTAAGGAAACCAGATGCTTTTCTTACTCTCAGAGTGATGTGCAGGCTGCCCTGAGCATGCACACACACATGCACACCCAGCAACACCTTCACCTTCAGACACGCTTTTCTCTAGCCCAGCGCCCCAGCTCCTTAGCAGAGGGCTCTGCTCCCAGATGCAGCAGTCCCTGCCTTCTCACACGTGGGTCAGCTTTGCTGCGGGGGTGGGGGTTGCAACTCTGGAGGCTCATTTTATCGCCGGGCCAGGGCAGTGATCTGCTCGGTGAGGAAAGAAAAGGCCATTCCCTGCCTTTCTGCTGGGCTCCTGGAGACTCCTGGAGACTCCCGGGCATGGGCAGGCTGGGTGGGCTGGGAGCCCCGCTGATGCCCGGAGGGTGGGCTGAGGTCTGGACGCCGACTTGCCTTCCTACTTGAGCCCAAACAGCCAGGTTTCTGGGTGGGCAGAGGCTGTGTGCAGACTCCAACACACAGGGCACCTCTGACTCCCGCTTCGCTTTCCTCCCAGCAGATCTCCGAAGACCTGGGCAGTGAGAAGTTCTGCGTGGATGTAAATCAGGCGGGGGCTGGCAGCTGGCTCAAGTACATCCGTGTGGCGTGCTCCTGCGATGACCAGAACCTCACCATGTGTCAGATCAGTGAGCAGGTAGGTCCGGGCTCATAACGGGGGCTTCTGCCTCTTGGGATTGTCCCTGAGGATGTGGCACCAAGATTGGTGGAGGTGCCGAGGCAAGGGTTGTCTGAGCCTCTTTGGGGACATCTGCCAAGCCCTGGCCTGCAGTGGGGGTGCTGTTTGGTGCTCGGCCAGCACTGGCTTCCGGGGAGCTGACTCACCCCGGGAGGGCTCCATCGGAGCCTTGCTCAGGGACCCTGCCTGAGGCTGGCAGTTCCTGAACCCCGAGATGGTGGTTCAGGTGGAAAAGAGCAATGAAGCAGGCAGGACCGCGGATCACAGGGTCCACACTTCCTGCAAATGCCGCTTCCCTGAAGGACACGGGAGAAGCATAGAGCAGGAACAGTCACTGAAAGAATCCATCTAAATGGCGCTGTTTCACCAAATTTTCCGAAGAGTCCGCACCGGCCAATGAGGCAGCCACTCAGGGGCCTCCTAGAGCCTCCGGGGCCTCTGACCAGCCTGCTGAAGGCCTTGGCCTTTTTGGCACAAAGTCCCTGTCCTGCAGGCAGCGAACCAGGCAAGAGACACCTTCGCTTCCGTCCCTGCCACCTCGGGGCTGAGGACCCCCCTAAGCTCCCTGGATCCTTGACCTCCACGGCTGGTCCACACCACCACCAGAACAGGCATCCAGACCCACAGGCTGATCAGGGGAGAAGACGCGGAGTCTCCTTCCACTCCAGAAGGCACCGTGTCCCCAGAGCTGGTCGCTGCTTCATGGATTTCTCTATTTCAAGCTTGCGAGTGGCCCCTGGAGGCCCTTCTCACTCTCGAGCCAGGCCTCCCGGGCGGCACTTTCCGCCTGCATCCTCAACACCGTGCGTTCCTCGGGGTGCCCGGGGTCCCCGGCCCCTTACATCACAGTAGTCTGGTTTTTCCTGTAATATCTTGGGGTCATACATGAGATTTCATTTGAAAAAAAAAAAAAAAGGATCCCATGGCTGTGAAAAATGTGTGTGAAGACCACGTCACGGAACATTCCCGCGTAGCCTGTGCAAGCCATTGAAAGTGGTTCAAGGCTCTCGACTTTACAGAAACAATTTTGCATTAAGAAATGCAGAGAGCAAACTCCAGGGAGGTCCCGCAGGCCCCGGCTGGCTGCCAGGGGCTCTCCCTCATTTGCCGTCCCCTTGGCTGTGGAGCAGAATCTCCATCGAGCAGTTGCTCCGCTGGACAAGCTCTTTCTGGATGGGGACATGAATCTACTCTACCAGGACTTCCGTGGCCTTCAGTTAGAGCCAAAAATGTTGAAAATAACTTTTTCTGATTGAAAAAAAATACAGAGATGAAGCAAAAGAATAATCATAAACATAAGAGCAGAACTTAAAAAAAAATTTTCCTTCTTCCAGATGAAAGTGAAATTGGAGTGAAGGAAAATTGGGCTTGAGGCTCATAGAAGGACGGTCTTTCCGTCCCCTTCTGGGGCTCAGATTTGCAGAGTGTGTCCTTAGTCGTCCGTTGGGAAGCTGACGGGCAGGGGCACCGCGGGGCTGGGCCAGGGCTGTGCTTTTGTGAGATGCAAACTACAGTAATGAAGGGCCCAGATTTCTTTTATTTAAGAAATAAATGTTTATTAGAACTTTTGAACTAAACTTAAGCGGTAAAGTGGGTATCTTTATGTGTCTAGCTTTTTAAAAAACAAACGTGTAATCTCAAAGAGAAGCCTGTCTTTAAAATAATCTTCATTGTATTATTAATATTTCGGGGAAGCTTTCCTTTTAGCTACACATGAGGTCCAAAAGGAATGGACTGCTTTGCAGCCAACTGTGTTTCCATGGTCAGGACCAGGGGACAGAAATCCTTTTTGCCAGGATGGAAGAATGATCCTGAATCCTGATCCGTTCCTTCCCTTTACCCCGCCGTCATCCCACAGTGCCGACTTCCTCCAAAGCTCCGTCCTAGAGTCAGAAACATACTTGGCGCTATTACCCAAACCACAGATAATGTCAAAACTCCTCAGATACCTCCTGACCTGCCAGATGGCTCTCTCCAACACCGCCTCAAGGGATTCGTTCTCTCTGTTTTAGGTCCATAGGCTGAATTAAAGCCACAAACCCAGAGGGAACTCGAAATGCACATTTAAGCAAATGCAACACCAAAATGGCCCAAAGCAGAGAGAAATTCCTCCACTCGGGGCATTTCCGACCCCCTCAACCCCCCTGTGAGACCTTCCCCTCCGACAGGGAGAGGAGCCCTCTGCTCTTGAGAGCAACCCTCATAGGTAGCACAGCCGGTGACGTCGGGTGTTACAGGGCCACCAACGCTCCTGCCCATGTCCCCGCAAAGGTGCACCTCCGAGCTGGATAAGCCATGTGGCTGGAATGCCCGGGAAAGCAGGAGCCGGCCAGAGGCTGGAGGAGACTCGCCGCCCAGGCACGGGGAGTGAGGTGGCTGAGTTGGCAGCTTCTTCTCCTGAAATCTCAACCGTGAATTTCAGTTATCAAACGAAAATGAGCATTGTGTGGAATGTATTTTCCTTTGAATAATAATAAGATTTAAATACTACAAATATGAAAAATTGCTCTCAGAAACCCATAGACTCTCATAGGACATGACTTTTAGCAATGCCTTTTGAAAGGGATATAATAGATTTCAATCTAGTGTTTAAATGCCCTCTCGCGCGCTGTGACGGCCGCACGGCCTCGGCAGAAAGCATTTCCATTCCCTGGCCTTGACCACGGGAACGTGGGTTCCTGCAAAGCAACCTATTTGACCCTATGCGGAGCTAAAATAAAAACTGCCCTGAAATATTAATAAAGCCAAGAATTTTTTAAAAGCTTTTAACAACTTCTCTCTGAGAAGGAAACATCACATGATACTAATGCCATTTCTCAGATTTCCACCATGCCAGGAGTTCCACCAGGATTTCCTGGTACTTACGAACACCACCCCCCCACACAAACACACACAAGTGAACAATCTTCCTCCCTTCCCCTCCCTCTCTCCCTCTCTCTTTCTCTGTCTCTCTCTTTCTCTGTCTCTCTCTTTCAAGATTGCACACACACCCCCACCTCTAATACAGCACAGACACAGAAGGGAAGGAACCATATCTGAACATCCGAGCTCCGTAAAACAACGTCGAGTTTGCCAAATGGTATTCGGCAGGGAAAATACTTCGGTCAGAAAAGCATCACCATCATTTTGAGGTTCAAGACATGTGACCTCAGCCCCCATTTTCAAAGGAAAAAGGAGACTAGGGCAGAAGACAGTGTAAACGTCCTAAAAAGAAAGTTCTGGAAGCCACAGCCTCCCAGAAGAGATGAGCTCCTCTATTGAGCTGAGGAGAGAGGCCGCTCTGAACTGAAAACTCAGGTCGATATTCAGATGGGGACCCAGGCTGGGGCTTTCCCCCCGAGTCTCCTGCTACTGGCAGCCAGGACTTAAGCAAACTCTGGGGCCTGGCCTCCAGGGTGCTCCTATGTCCTTAGGGTGAGACCCACACTTTAGGGGCACTTTGGAGGCGGGGGAGTCACACACCTCCTTCAGCCCATCCCGGGCTCCTCCTGGCCTTCACTGGACGTGGGTTGCTGTGCATTCAGATGGGGTCTGGGGGCGGACGCCACCCCCGCATCCCTCATGGTTCCATGCAGTGTACTGGCGCTCTAGCTGATGCTTTGGGGCGCTCCAGGGCACCTGCTGAGCTGGGCGGTGCAGCACCCACAGGCCCGGTTCTGACTGTCTGGCCAGGACCCAATTCTGGCTGCTCAGAAGCCTGCTCAAATCACTGACCACGTGTCCCTCTCCCAGCATCCTCTAACACGCCCCAAGACACCTGCCCTATACAAAAGAGGACTGGCCATGTGCTCCTCCGCAGCCACTGGGGAGAGGCAGGAGACAGGGGCTTGAGAACATGTGAGCCCCGGAGCTTGAAAAGGCTCAGCAACCGGCCAGCACCTCCCCAGAGGCTCCCCGCTGCCCTGCCGCCTCGCAGTGCCTCATGGACGGAGGCAGGACCGGCTAAGCTGAGGGAGGCATGGAGGCCCCGACACCCTCCTTCCCAGGCGGGGCTGGCCCAGCATCCTGTTCCTTCCCCATCTCAGGCCCCATGGGAATCCTCTCCATGAACAAGAGCTATCCCTACGGCGTGGGGCTGAGGGGGCCGCTTGTGGGCCCCACCTCCACATTCTCATCTGGCAATGAGATTCCCCCTCCTGGCCCCAGGGGACCTCTTGAGAGGTGACCGGGCCCATCCCCGGCCCTTGCTTCTCTAAGGCCTATCCCAGCCCTCCTCATGGCTCATGGGAGAGCCGAGCAGAGCCAGAGGCCACATTGGGCCATGAATTTGTTCCTGGGCCCGGCCCTGTTGCCCAAAAGGGGACTTGCGGTTTTCTACTTGCACAAGGAGGCCCCAGATCACGGCCAAGGGCACACTGGCCTCTTCCGAGGCCAAGGGTCCCGCTGCTCCTGAAGCGGCGCAGGCTCTCTGGGGAGCTGCTGGGAGCAAAACATCCCTGCACACAGCTGCGGGGACCGAGCCTTTCCCCTGGGACTTTCGGGGCAATCAGATTGCAAGGGAGATAGGGCTCTGAGGTGTCGGAAGTCGTCGTGGGGGACTTTGACTTGCTGCCTCGTCCGAGCATGAGCGGAAGGTACAGAGGGGCCCTCGGGAATCTCCATGCACTTTTCTGGGGGTGCGCCCCCCCACCCCCACCCTCTGGCTCCTACTTTCCCTTTTGGAAAAATCAAGACACTCAGATCACCCCTGGGTGGTTCTTTCTCCTGTAGTTATGAACAAATGAGCTGGTTTGAAATGTTTCAGGAGACACAGACAGGGACAGTTCCTGAATTTGTTTTAACGTGAAGAAAGAAAACAAGAGCTTGGCGATGAAGCGCCTGCGGGGGGATGCGGGAGGCAGGGAGGAGCTGTCACAGCCGGCGCTTTCTGTTTTTTTGGTTTATCTTTTTCTCATGTTGCCTCAATAGAGCAAGAATGTTGGTGGTGGGATGTCAACTGTCTAGCGGGGCTGAAGATGGTGGGGGACGGGGCTGAGGTCAAACACAAATGTCGGGGAGCCGGACTCAGGGGTGCGGGCCCCCCAGCGTACCACGGAACGGCTGTAGGGCTCTCAAACGACCTGTAGCACCCCTGGATTGAGAGAAGCAGCCCCGATCTGCATAGCGCCCTGGGGCTGCCTGGGCATCAGACAAACCCCAAAACCCCAGGGCCTTCCAGGGGCAGAGCAGGGGTCCCGGCGCCCACCGTGGAGCAGCACAGCCCCTCCACAGAGTGTGTTCCACGCAGGCATTGTGTTAGAAGAGTGGCCGCCGGTGGCCAGGCAGCACCGCGTGGACAAGAGCCCACGCGGGTTGTTCATGAGAACCAGGTGTCTCTCGGGTCGGCGGAGGGCATTTCTCTTTTGCTTTGCTGTCCTGGGCTCTGACCCGGGTCCCGCGTTTCTGTCTGGGCGTGTGCCCTGTCAGGGTTGCGGTTTGAAACAGAGGGCATCCAACACCCATCATCTTGTTCTGCCCCGACCCCAGACATGTTCATATTCCCTTTGCTTTTATCTCTCACAGTGTTTTTTTTTTTTTTTTTTTTTAGACAGAGTTTCACTCTTGTTGCCCAGGCCAGAGTGCAATAGCACAATCTCGGCTCACTGCAACCTCCGCCTCCCAGGTTCAAGCGATTCTCCTGTCTCAGCCTCTCAAGTAGCTGGGATTACAGGGGCCTGCCACTATGCCTGGCTAATTTTGTATTTTTTAGTAGAGACAGGGTTTCACCATGTTGGTCAGGCTGGTTTCAAGCTCCTGACCTTGGGTGATCTGCCCGCCTCGGCCTCCAGAAGTGCTGGGATGACAGGCGTGAGCCACCGCCCGAGCCATCCTCACACTTTTTTTAAATTAAAAATCATAGATTGTTAATTTGGTCAAGGCAGGCAGGAGCCTCCCACCATGCGACACAGTTTACCCCCTTGAAATGGGCAGGAGGAGGGCAGGGGGCTCCTTCGGTATTTCATAACCAGCTTACAAAAGACTCCAAAACACATGCAGGTTGCTTTGATTCCCATTTTACAGGGCCCCCTTTGGAACAAACCGAGAATCCTCTTCTCGGTGAAGAACAAGGTTTAAATTCAACTGTGCCGTCTGAACTGCTACGCAAACCACCTGTCAGGATTTGTATATTCCTTTCCTGCTCGTTACAGGCTCACTTTACTAGAAGAAGCTATTTAAGAATGATCAAGGTAATTTAACTGTGGACTCGTCATTTATATTTTTATAATCCAGATCCAAACCACACAACTAAGAAACAGATAAGTGTACACAGAGTTTTATTTCATGTCTGGGTCGCTGGGATGGTGACGGCATATCGCACACCACACAATTATAAAACTTAGGCTTAATAAAAATGCTTCAGCTATGTGCAGGACAAGAGGAAGGTGGCGAAGCCCGGGACTCCAGCGGGCTTTTCCTCGCTCTGCCAGAGGATAGGACTGTCTATAGTCTGGGAGCCTGACTGTGGTCTCCTCCAGCCGCTCAGCACGGAGGAAGCCGGAAAGTGAGGCCGGCCAGAGGCAGGCTCCCAAGCACAGGCGTGCACAGGGTAGGGAGAAAGGAGACCCCTGCCCAAACCCCAGCGCTGCAAATCGGGGTGCTGCCCCTGCTGGCGCTTAGGGCATCATCACCACGACATGCTCAGCTCCTGGGCCGGCCTCGGGGCTCGGGGATCATCACAGCGCTTTCCCACACTCACAGCGTGTGGAGACAGCAAGGAGTTAAAATGAAGCCGGGAGCAGCACTGAGACCCAGCCGCCTCCACTAAAACCAAACTGCAGGGGACGAACCTCAGCCCAACGTCCTCTCTCTCTCCCAAGGCCAGGTGAGAGGCAGACCGGGTCACCAGGGGAATCTGCTTTTGGGAAATGGTTTCAGAAGAATTCCGATTCCACTGGCTGCTTTCACGTGTTTTGCGAGAAAAGCCTCTCGCACAGTAAACTCAGGCACAGTTGAATTCTGAAATCCAGAATGGTGAGCGATTGAGTTTTTTCCAGTAAGCACACGGAAGGAGGGTTCACCTACTTGATTCAAGCCTGCCTTTAAAGTTTATTACGCTGGTCAAAAAGAGACAAGAAAGCCCAAAAGTTCGCTTGATGGAAAAAATTCATTTATTCCAGGAAAGAGTAAACAAGAACGGCCGCTGCTCAGATTCAACCCAGTTCCTTTTAGTCTGCAGTCCGGTGATTCCCACCTGGTGGAATTTGCATGGAGTTTTTCGTTTATTTGTATTGTTAAATTCTATGATTAAGCGGGAATGGGAACCGTACCACTAAGAGCTTCATATTCGAAAGTCGTCTCTTTTCTTGTGAATTGATTTGATATTTTAAAAACTTTCTTTAAAGACCTGTAAGGAGAAGGTATCCCAAAGCTGGCAGCCATTGTAAATGTAAATGATTTCTGTGTCTTAAAGAATATTGCTGGGAGCAATGATACTAATTTTCATAAAAGGCTCTGTCTGATTGAACGTGGCCTGGGCTGACTCTAGGCTCTTCTCGGGCAATTTCTCTGCCTTCTGTTGAGAACGTGGCCATTTATTTGCCCCAGAAGTCCACTTACCTACAAGAAGCCGCCTCTTTGTGTCTGGAAAGTGATAAAAGGGGGAGAAAATAGGCAGGGTCATGCTAAATACAGTTTGAATTCCGAGGACCTGTGTTTCGTGTTGTTCACCCATGTTCAGTCAAGTCATTGTTGTTACAAAGAGAACCTGAAGTGTTGGAACAAGGACTTAACTTCAGATCCAGTCTGTTTGGCATCATTATTTTTAAAAGCCATTTACAGCAGACATTTATTGGCGCTAGTAAACTCAGCTGTTGTTAAAAGGGTTCCCCACCCTCTCAGATCCTTAAACCAAAGGGAAAATTCCAGCCTTGCCCGTGCAGCACAACCCGGGGACTTAGGCACGGCTTCAACAGCATAGCGGAGACGAGTGTTTATAAAAAGGCATAGATGCCTAGATGCTGTCGCTTAAGCAAATATACTGTTCTTCTTCCTTTCCGGCGGCCAGTCGTCCTCCCTGAGGCCGCTGCTGGGGGCTAAAGGCTATCAGAGGCTCCAGACTTTATTTTTGCTTCAACAGACTTCTCCCACCATGCTGACTTAGCAGGGTCTGAGCAGGACCCACCGCGGGTCTCACGAGGAAAGGAGGATTATAAGCAGACGGCAGGAATGTGTAGGGAGCTGCAGTCATAATTTATGACAAGCCCTGCAGGAAGGGGTCTGCAGTCAGTAAATGCGCAATTTGTGACGCTCTCGAGCCAGGAGCCGGCCCAGGCTGGGTCCGCAGACGCCCGGTTCCCACCGCGGCCGGCCCGGTCTTTGTCCCGGGAAGTCGCCTGACCCCGCCGGCCAGGAACAGTGGCGTTCTCGGCGCGTCTGGCTGATAAGGCCTTTGTGACACCGGGGACAGGCTGTAAAAACGCAGCCAGCTTTTGTCTGCACCTCCGCGCCGCTGGCAAGGGCGGGGCCAGCGAGTGTGGAAAAGTTTGCTCGGATTCCCGTTCACCTCTGACCCCCGAAGCAGTTGGAGGCAGGTCGGGGACCCCCACCCCCGCCCCGCCCCGCCTCGGGCCCTGCGATCAGCAGTAATAGCGATTAATTCCGACTGTGGCTCCAAGTCCCATGGCCAAGGCGCCCTCCTCCTGCAGGTCCAGGGCCAGGGAGGGGGAGCCCGCGGCCCGACGCGCTAGACCCTCCCGCGGCGGCGGCTCCAGGGCAGTGTCCGCGCCGGAGGGGAGGGTCCCCCGGCAAGTCTGGTGCCCTCGGAGCCGGGGTGGGGTCCCAGGAGACACCGGGGGCCCTCGGATTGGGGGAAGAGGTGGGGGAAGGGGTTTCCTTCCGCAGCCCCGCGGATCAGAGGAGGGAGGCCTGGCGCCCTCGGAGCTGCGGTGGGGGGCATCCCAGGAGATCTGGCTCGGTGTGTAGAGAAGGGAGTCCGGGCGGCGTCCTGGGAGTGTCTGTGGCCTGCAGAGAGGGGATGGGGTTGGGGTGTGGATCCCGGGAGGCTCGGAGGCTCTCGGAGGGGGCCAGGCGGAGGATCCAGGAGGGCCGCGCCCAGCCCCTGTCCGCCCACCCAGCCCTCTGCCCGCCAATGGAGCGGAGCCGAGAAGCGGGGAGTGCGGGAGGTTGCCCGAGGTCTCACGTCAGGACCCTCGACGGGGGTGGGGTGGAGAGGGAGGTGGTGGGTGGGGTGGGTGGTGCGGCCTGGAGTGGAGCCAAGGGGCGGGCGGCCAGGGTCCACATTGCCCTCTAACGGGACCCCTCGAGAAGCCTCAGCCTCGCCCGCTGACCCTCCTCTCTCCTGCCCAGGGCCCGGGCCAGGCCACCTGCCCCAGGGGCATCAGCCAGGCCGGGCAGTCACTCAGCAGCCCCTTCCACTTGCGTCTGCTACAGTGCCACTCACGGCACCGCTCAGAGGGTCACCCGGGCTTTGTCCCAGCTGGCGCTTCTCATCCCGCACTTTGGGCCCGATTTTCTAATACAGTGGCTCAAGTTTCTTTTTTAAAAAAGAGACAATGATTCAGCCAGTGTGATTTTTTTTTTATAAGATGATATAAAACTGGGGTCCTAATAATAATGGGTTTAATTGAAGAAGTTACCATGGGCCAGTTTCTCATCTCCACTTTTACATCTCCTCATAATTTTAGCAACTTACCTGACGCCCCATAAGGGAACTTCACACACTACTGACAGAGGCCGTGCACCTGCCTGTCCTCCTTCGTGCAGTTCCTGTCTGGGTGTCTTGGGAGTAGCAGACACTGGGCATTACCGTCACGCTGTGACTTATGTGTGTCTTTTGAGAGTTCCTTGGTGTCATTCTGGAGTCAGTTGGGACTGGCAGATTGTAGTGAAATTCACAACGTGGGGGACATGGGGGAGGAGCATGCAGGGGCCACACCCAGCCCTGTCTTGGGGGTGCCCAGCTGTGTCCAGCCACAGATCCCAGCCAGGTCCAGCTGCTGGAGAGCCTGGCCTGACACAGGATGGTCAGTGGGGATGGGAGTGTCACCCACAAGGATGGCCACGTCCCCTCAATCCCTGGGAGCCCTTCCCTTTCTGAGTCTAGACCCACTCCGTTTTCTTGGAGGAGCCTCAGCCCCAGGTCTCGCAGGGGCAGGTGGATTTCCCTTGGGCCTCTCCCCAGCCTCACAGCCAGTCCTCCGGCCAGGCCTGCAGTTCCCCGGAAGCCCCCCAGTTACTGTGATCAGAAGAGAGTCTCAAACACCCACATGTGCAGGGTGGGCAGTGACTCCCCCAAGAGAAACACACCTGCCGCCAGACACTCCCGGACCGAAGACACAGGGTTCCTTGTGCTGGCGGCACGGCCCGTGCCCTGGCCCAGGCCTCAGATGGCCCGGCCTCCCCTTTGTGAACTGCTAATTTTCTTCATCTCGACCACCACTTCCACACCCCAAGACAACCTCCTCTTTTCAGGAGGCCCCTGGCAAGCCGCAGTGACACAGCCCCCAACAGCACTGCTCAGTGAGCACAGTTCCAAATGGAGGCCCCCTCGCCCCCAGGGCTTGACCAGGCTGCAGAATCTACCTGAGCCCACCAGTTCTCAAGGGTGTCGTGCATCCCAGACTCCCGCCTGTGGGGTCAGCAGCAAGGCGCCAAGCTGACAGTGGGCACACAGTCCTGCCCACTCCAGCCTTCCTGGCTCGTGGCATCCCCGCTCCTGGGAGAACCGCAGCCCCATGTCCTGACTCACTGGCCAGGCGCAGCTCATGGCCACTTTCAGAAACAACCAGATTCACTCCACACCCTGAGCTCCCCCTCCCCCACCGCCACTGGCAAAGCGGGTCTCACTTACATACACAAAATGGAACAAAAGAAACTTGAGAACCCACCCAGGCGGGCTCTTGGTGGAAGCGGGGCTCTGCTGTGCCCCCAGGACACCCCCAGCTGGGAACTTTGATGTGGATCCTACCTGTTTAGTTGGCCACCCCCTTTATGAATATCCTAAAACCCAATAAAGCAAATTAAAAGGGGACGCAATTCCTTCTGCACATACTCTGCAAAAGTTCCAGAGGGGACCCTCTCGGTGGCAATTAGAGGAAAATCAAGTGCAGGCCGAGCTGCGTCCACAGTGTGAGGGCTGAGTGTGCACTGAGAGGCTCTCCAGACACCAACACACCACACTCACCCTTTCTCTCTGGTCTCTCCATCCTAGATTTACTATAAAGTCATTAAGGACATTGAGCCAGGTGAGGAGCTGCTGGTGCACGTGAAGGAAGGCGTCTACCCCCTGGGCACAGTGCCGCCCGGCCTGGACGGTAAGACCCCTCCCCCAAACCGGGCCACGGCCCCTGGGAGCCCCCAGCCAACCCGGAAGAGGAGCAGATGCCTGGGAGGACCGAGGGCCTCTCATCACCTCAAGCCACCTAATGAGGGCCAGGCGGCCCCCAAGTGCTAGGTGCCTCCATTTTTGCAGACCTCAGGCCAGCAGAAATTGCCCGCCTCCACAAAGGCTCAACCTAATGGCTTTCTTGTTCCTCTTCCCTGGGGCACCCAGGAGGTGCACCCAGAATTTAAGAAGGGCTTCGGGCAGTGGGCAAACTGGTATCCAGTGGATTATGTCTTTGCAATGTTAGGGTCCCAGGTGATTTTTTTAAGCTATGTTTTATTATTGCTATTATTCTTATTAGCAGCAGCAACAGCAGCCTTTGCTTTCCCTGGTACTTAAACGAACGAACAAACAAACACCAAGCCAGTTTTGTAGCTTCGAAGCATTTCTGGCTGCCCCAGAGCTCTCTGTGGGGTGGGAAGATTTTGTTTCATTTAAGAGAGTGGATGATGGCATATGTATCTTTCAAAGCCAAATGTGCATCTGTAGCTAAAACTCCAAGAGAAGTGTTAGGGGAAGTTTCATTTGGCAAGAGGGAAAATGCGGGGTCTGAGGCGGGTCTCACAGTGATGCGGTGTCGCCCCGCTCTTCCAGGCAGGGCTGTGGGAAGCCTTCCAAACTTCCTTTTCCCTAGATCTGCCAGTCCCTCTCTGTCGCGTAGAGATGGGACAAGTGAGTTTCCCTTTCACCTTCCTCCACACCCAAGTACAGCTGAGAGGATGCCTGAGAAAATTCCAGTCCCACACAGATGAGCTCTTCCCAGATACAGGCTCATTCCTGCCTTCACATCATGAAGCCATGTGTCCGTTCCCCTACGGGGTCCTGGAACAGCCGGCCAGGAAAGGCTCTGTGGGCAGTGAGGCCCTGGCCCGTCGGCTCCACGCCGGTCCCTCTGAGCAGACGGCTCCAGGGTTCGAGCCTAACTGCTTTTCTTTGGGAGACCCTGCAAGTGAACAGGAACGCAAGCTCCCTCCTGGCCGTTTCCGGCGCTGGTGATTCCTGCTGGTGCTGGAGCCTGGAGGGAGGCTGAGTTTTCCTCCTTGCTTCTTGGACCTCCCCTTCAAATACACCAAGGCTTAGTGATTAATGCCATTTGCTGTAAGTTTCTCCAAGGAACCACTCTGATTTCACGGTGAAGGAATGGTGCTGGAATGAGCAGGAAGGCTTTGAGACCAGACATGGAGAACTCCGCCTTCATTTACCCTTTCCATCACTGAGCATGGCCCAGCCTTAATTTACCCTTGCCATCACCGAGCGTGGCCCAGCTAGCTGGGTCCTTCCTTGGTGCAGTATCTGTTTATGTCCCTGAGTGTCCGAAAGGAAATGACCACAGAAGGATAGTTTAACAAGCCGGAGCCTATCTGCAGCTTCCTCTAAAGTTTGGTTTTATTTAGGCCATTGAGAAAAGAAAAATCAGTTGCCGAGATCTGGATAGCAGGGGGGAGGGCCTCATTTTCCTTAAAATAATTGTTGAAAAGATCTATGAATCTTAGACAGCGCACAAGAACGCCAAGAGACAAATCTACTTGACTTAAGGAGAGTGCTTGACTATGGAATTTCGTTTGTATGATGAAATTTCTTTCTTCCAAAAGGTTTTTTAAAAACCTTGATTTCTGCTCCCCACCCCCCTCCAGCCCCTGATATTAAATAACCTGGGTCTACATTTTCCTAATAATTTATCAAACATTTGTGGGCTAATTGCTTGCCACACATAATAGCCCAACATCAAATATTTGACTTTCCCTACTCTTTCCTGTCAAGATCATGCCTCCCCAATAGCCGCCTCCCCCACCAGTTAAACTCTGAATCGCACAGAAAGAAAATGCAAAAATGTTCCTCACTAAGATAATTATCATAAAAAATCTTTTATCCCAACCCCAGCTCAATGTAGCCAGCCCCTTATCACTGCAGGGACTTGGAGGAGGCTCTCAAGCTCCTTTGAGCCTCGAGTCTGGTAGATTAGTACGTAGACGCCACTTAATTGTGAACCCCTCGGCTCTCCGGGGCCATTAGGCACTGATTTATTTTTCTGTTACATTCCTGCTCTGCCATGAAGATTGCTGATGGAACTTCAGATAGGCAAGTGAGGCGCAGATGTGACAAACAAGATGTGAGGTCACCACGGCGTTGGCTTAGTTGGCGTAGGTGACAGGTGGATGCTGTACCATAGCCCACGCACCCCTGCCAGATGAAGAGAGTTTCATTTCCAATCACTATATTTTATGCTTTTGTTGGGAGAAGAGGGCTTGGCTGGAGACCACGTTCAGGTAGTGAAGAAGACACAGGAGACCCTTGGGGGCCAGCCCGCTTCGGGAGAACCGAGCCTCTGCTCTGCAGTCCCGGGGCTGGACACATTCCCTCTGCAGAGCTGCAGCTCTGTCAGGAATGCGAGGCCCATTTTCACACAAGTGATTCAGACCACGGGGAAGCCACTTTCAGATGCATTCGACTTTGTGTTTTGTTTTTACACTTACAATGAAGAGGAAAGAATTCTCTTTCGTGAGAACTTTTTGCTCTTGGGAGAAAATAAAGAAAGTCACTTCCATTCCCATATGCTTTTCTTTTGAGAAAGCCTCACAATAATTTGCTTTTCCTCTCTCCAAAAGAGGTCAAGAGGAGGCAGTGCATAGAGGACAGAGCGCATGAGCCAGCCAGATCGTGAGATCAGAGATAATAAGATGGGAAACATTATCAGAATAGGTCATGTTCTTTCAGCATTTCTTTAAAGCAGAAGTTTCTTGTACCGAGAAAGTGAAAATGCCATAAACTATGCCCCCGTTTCTGGCCCCTCCACGAGCCCCAGGGGTGTATTCAGGGCCAGCCTTACCTGCCTGGAAGACAGCCGGGAGACCTGTCCACACCACTCAGTAAGGGCAGGCCAGGCTCAGGTGTGTCCTGTACCCGGCTCTGTCCTCTGATGGGGGCCCAGCTCCATCCGTGGAGGGCTGGGGTTGGGGAGCAGCAGGGCAGGGATGCTCACTGAAGTCGGCTCCATCACGTCCAGGGCACCCTCCAAGGCCATTGGAGTGAGAATCAGACTGCATTCTCATTTGCAATCTAAATTTTTATTTTCATCCCAAATTCTAAATGAGAACTGGAAAAAATAAGTTGGTCAGTAATATGAGTGGGTGGGGTTGGCATTTCTTCTTGTCTTTGTTTTCAAATTTCAACTTCTATGATTGTTCTTCATTGGGTCCAGAAAGAGTAAAATAAAAGCTGGCATTTCTAACTGAATCACGATGCTGGCTGGAGGCCCCATCTCAGCCTCCTTCCAGCCCGGGACGTTGGAATCCACCCACAGGCAGTTTCCCAGGTCTGCGGGTTGGCTGTGTTCTGCAATGGTCTTGGTGCTCAGATCTGCAGGGCTTGTTCCCCAGTGAAAATCCCAGTTTCTGAAGACAAGGGAAGGCCTGAGAGGGGGTGATGGTGAGCATCCCTCTATCCCAGGCTCACCTCGCTTTCCCCAAAACCCTCAGTGGGAAATTGGGGCCCTGCCAGCCCTGCTTCCTCGGCCCCAAAATCATGGGCAGGCTGCAGGCCTACTGCTCCACTTCTTCCTTGGACAAGCAACTCGGTGTTGCCCAGCCTCAGTTTGCCAGTTCTGAAGCGGGCATGCGAATACTGTCGCCCTTCCCTGGGTGCTTGCAGGTCGATGCGGGGCTTCAGTGCCCAGATTCTCTTAAGCCCTGAGGACAGGACCTGCCACGTGGGGCTCCCACCAGACCCCAGGGGTCAGCCTTGCCACCCACATCATTTGCACAGTGGGCTCTCTCTGAAGAATTTGCAGGCTTGAATCACATTTCAAGGTGGCATTTTGTAGACTTCTAGGGTGAGTATTTCTTGCCCACCTCCTCCCAGGCTGTGCACCCTGTCCAAGGATCCCTCCTGGCAGCTCCTAGGTGGGTTTGGTTTGTTCAGTGAGTGAACAAACTCGGAAAGCTCCGAATGGCAGCCTTCCCCGGAGAGGTTTGGGACGGAGCCCTCCAAGCCCCAGAGGCTGGAGCTGAGGTGTGGACCGCAGTCCTGTGGGAAGTGGACTGCGCAGGCCCTGGGCATCCTCTGGCTTTTTTCCCTTCATGATCTTGTTTTCCCCCAAACCAGTGCTTTCCTGAGGTTCAGGTCAGTGAGCAGGGCCAGGATGCCTGGACACCGGCTGAGAACGAAATCACGGTGTTTCGTGCATCTTGACCAGCAGTGGTGCCTGCCCACTCACCCCCAATGCACACACCCCTGGGGCTCCTCTCGGCCAGACACCCCTTCCCTGTCAGCCAAATACTTACCTCTGTCCAAAGACGGCACCAAAAATCACATCTGGCAAGCTGGCATCTGTACCTTGGTTGGCAAGGGGTGGGTGGGTGGGTCCACCCAGTATGCCTGCTGTGGTCTCTTGGGGCCAGCACCCTGCTGGAATCCCCACCTTGGGCACCTGAGGCTCAGGGAGCCAGGCTCTGAGGACCCGCCAGGGGTGCTGGGGTGGCCCAGGCCAAATAGCAGCATCTCTACCCTTAGGCTCAGGGAAGCTTCCAGTCAGCAAGGAGGTGCCACTTCTGGTAACCCCTGCACTGCCCAGACTGCAAAGCAGCCCACCCTTTCCTTAGGACTCTAAAAGGCCTATGACCGTGGTGGTCTCTCTGACACAGGGAGGGGACGGGAAGTGACATCCCTCTTCCATCTGCCCCCATCCCCCCGTCTCCTCGGCAATCCTTAGGTTCAGGCCTTTGAGTCAACGTTCAGACCAAGCTCATGAAGACTCTGCTCAATGCTGGGCACTGGGTCAGTCCTCGTGCACGTGCATACACACCCAAACACACATTCCCACAAGCACCCAAATGCACACACACAAATTGCATGCATACACACATCACATGCACACAAACACAAACATGCACGTTAGCATACACACATTCATATACAAGCATGTGTACACATATTCATGCCTGCACAACTACACAGCCATTGGCGCACACACACACAAACCAACACACAATGTGCGTGTTCACACACATGTTCACATGCACATGTGTGCACATCAAACACATATGCACACACAACACAGCCACCCATGCGCACGAACATATGTGTATAATATGCACGTATGCATACATAACACAAATGCACACACATGCAGACAGAAACACATGTGCATTCACACATGCAAAGTATGCACCCACATGAACACACAGATGCACACATGCCTCAACACAAAGGCATACACAAACCACACGTGCAAGTATGAAAACACGCCAGTGCACACAAATATTCACGCATGTAGGTGCATGCAGAAACACATGCGTCCTCACACACGTGCACAGGAGTACCCATGCAGGCCCACACAAACATGGGTGTAAGTGCATAGACATGCACACACAGTCACACAAAAATGCACAGACATGGATGCAGATATGCTGAGATATTCACACTTAGGTGTGCGTACACAGCTGCCTGCTCATGCCCAAGATGCCCCCGTGCACTCACACACTGGTGCACACACCATTGTTCAATTAATTTGGGAAAGAGCTCAGTGCCAGCGTTCTTTCCAGAGCCGGGGGGATGAGGCATCTTGTTGGGGGGGGCCTCGCGTCTTAGGTGGAAGGCTGCTGCCCAGCTGCTACAGGCAGGGGAGGCAGGGACGGGCCCAGAGCCCCCCCCACCAGGATGACAGCTCCAGGCTGATTGTTTGGCTTGGCAAGGCAGTCAGGATGCTGCCTCGTAAACTTAATAATAGCTGCCCCCCTTTTAATTTGTTTGACCTTGACGACAATAATTTATTATATGCACTGCAGCTCTGTCATCGTTTTTCTCCTGATTCATAAACAAAGCACTTGGCCCGGCTTCCTCCTCCACTCCCGAGCGGGGCCTTCTCCAGCCCACGGTGGCTGCCTGAGGCACAGGCAGGGCTGGGTGTCGCCCGGGGCTCCCTCTGAGGCACAGATTGGGGGGTCCTTTGGTCCTGCCCAGGGCTGGGCCCTGGGGACTCCACATGCCTGTTTCCAGGGCAGGCTGGTGGGCCCCAAGTTGAAGGCTGGAAGGAAGCAGTGCAGGACTGGCCAGCCTGGGTGCAGGCCCTGAGGCACCGTGGTGAGGGGGCCAGGTCTCCAGAGTCCCCTGATAGCCCTGGGCTGGGTCTCCAGCTCACTCACCACCGCCTCGTTCTCTCTCTTGCAGAGGAGCCCACGTTCCGCTGTGACGAGTGTGACGAACTCTTCCAGTCCAAGCTGGACCTGCGGCGCCATAAGAAGTACACGTGTGGCTCAGTGGGGGCTGCGCTCTACGAGGGCCTGGCTGAGGAGCTCAAGACCGAGGGCCTTGGCGGTGGCAGCGGCCAAGCCCACGAGTGCAAGGACTGCGAGCGCATGTTCCCCAACAAGTACAGGTGCCACGCCCTCCTCCGAGTCTTCCTCCCCTTCCCATGCCCTCCGAGTCTTCCTCCCCTTCCCGTGCCCTCCTCTGAGTCTTCCTCCCCTTCCCGTGCCCTCCGAGTCTTCCTCCCCTTCCCGTGCCCTCCTCTGAGTCTTCCTCCCCTTCCCGTGCCCTCCGAGTCTTCCTCCCCTTCCCGTGCCCTCCTCTGAGTCTTCCTCCCCTTCCCGTGCCCTCCGAGTCTTCCTCCCCTTCCCGTGCCCTCCTCTGAGTCTTCCTCCCCTTCCCGTGCCCTCCTCTGAGTCTTCCTCCCCTTCCCGTGCCCTCCTCTGAGTCTTCCTCCCCTTTCCGTGCCCTCCTCTGAGTCTTCCTCCCCTCCCTTCCCCCGCCTCACTCCCCAACAGGTGTAGACAAAGGGCCCCCTGGTGGGACACACCCTGGGGATACGTGCCCCTTTTAGGACACTGGCGCTGCGGGCAGAGCAGGTGCAGGATCCCGTGGCCAGAGCCGCAGGTGTCCCCTGGCTCCGACCGCAAATGTCCTGGCCTCAGGAAGCCACCTCCTAGGCTCGTGGCCCTGCCTGCCAGGGCTGCGCTGTGGGGAGAAACTAAAAAGGAGAAAAACTCAGGCCAGAGCCCAGACCTGCAGCCGCTAAGCCCAAGGCTACTTCTGTAATAAGGTCCCAGACCGGGACGGGGGTGGCAGCACCCACCACCAAGGGATTCATGGTGGCCCCACCCTCTGGACACACGAGCAGCTCCTTCTCAGATGGTAGGCAAGAGCCGGAAGGGGTCACCCCTATCCCCAAGGCACCAGCCCTGCTCCCCACCCGGTGGCAGCGGCCTGTCCCAGGAGGGGCTTCAGAGACATGAGCGGGCCCACGCTGGCCCTCCCCTGCCCTGAGACCAGGCAGGAGCCAGCATCTGGGGCCTGGGCGGCCTTGGGGACCTGTGACCCCCGGGAAAGACAAGATTCCTGGTCTCCGTGGGGAGTGAAACCAGGACATTCAGTCCAGTGCTGTAGGGAGCTATGGAGACTTTTCCAACCTGGGCCCCTCCTCCTGCCTTTGACGATTTCCTCCAGGACAGCCTCGCAAAGTCAGAGCAAAGCCCATCAGGCCACTAACCGGCTATGTGATTGCTGGGGATTACCACCCATCCCCGCACCGCTCCCTGGGGACGGCAAACCCTCCACCCGGAACAGATGACTGAGAAAATAAACGTTTGGGCAAATCCCAACTGCGGCCCTTCCCGGTAAACGCCGCTCAAGAGGGTCCGTGTTTTCTTTACATAAACACATAAATCACAATTAACAACAGGGGAAAAGATACAGTCTCCTGATGCTCGGGAACCAGGCGTTTCTGATCTGAATGGATGGCTGGGCCCCGTAATTAACGAGCCGTGATATATCACTGCTTTGCTCATGAAGATTAACGGTCATCCCTGGGACAAGGGAAGCCGGGGGTCCCCCAAGAGCAGGGAATTAGAGCGACTCCTTCATCCAAGTGCAGCGGCCCCTCCGAGCAGCTGTGCTCGGGCCCCCTCGGTGTCACCTGGAGACCCCCGAGTGACTCCCGACCTGCCTCCTCGGTGTGTGCCCAGCACTCAGAGGGGCATCCTTGGGTTTGGGGGACTTGCCCCACTCCTGGGTTCATGCCAGTGTTGAACCCCTTTTTTCTTAGGCCCAAGCTTAGCCGCAAGGCCAGGACCAGCTTGAGAGGCACCCAGGGAGTGTGGGCCGGGGTCCGGCACTGCCTCCAGCCGCCCTGGGGGTGGTCTTGGGTGAGGGATGGAACCATCCAGGTGCCGGCTTCCTCATCTGCTAGGGGAAGGCCGCCTCTGCCCCTCACAGCCCGGCCATGGCAGAGAGGAGGTGGGCAGGGAGACACCAGCACGTGCTCTGATCCCTCGGCAGCGTGGTGGGGGCTCCGAAGGGGCACTGGGAACAAGCTGTATGGTTGGGGTCCCCTCCTGGGCAGAGGGCAGGTAGTCGGGCCCCGCAGTGAGCCTCGTCCTCTGCACAGCCTGGAGCAGCACATGGTCATCCACACGGAGGAGCGCGAGTACAAATGCGACCAGTGTCCCAAGGCCTTCAACTGGAAGTCCAACCTCATCCGCCACCAGATGTCCCACGACAGCGGCAAACGCTTCGAATGTGAAAACTGCGTGAAGGTAACCTGCGGGGCGGCCCCGTCTCAGCCCCGGTGCGGCAGGAGGCTGCAGACGGGCGCCCGCTCCCATGCTCCCCACACCCCCTGGTCCAAATGTAGATGGAGTGCGGCAGCGTGGGTAGGAGGCCCCTGCGGTGGCTCGGGCCCTTCCGTGTGACTAGGAAGGAAAGGAAGTCTCAGGGAAGACCGTGTCCCCCAGGTCAGAAGGATCAGGGCCGAGACCAGAACCTAGGCCCCTTCCCGAGCGCGGCTCCTGTCCTCCCGCCAGTGTGGAAGGAAGAGGCTGGCGGGGCTGAGCCGAGCCTCCACCCCGAGCCCGCCAGGGTCTCTGCACCACAGCTGAAAATGCTTTCTGCAGCCCTGTCTCACGCAGCCTCAGTTCAGGAATTGTTCTTGAGGAAAGCAGCCGGGGAGGCTCTGCGGCTCACTTAAGGCCCTGCAGCGGGTCCTTGCTACACAGAGACCCGTCCCGGCCTGCTTGGTGCAGACTGCAACGTGGTGGCAAGAGAGACAGGCAGGGCCCTGCCCCCCACAGCCGGTTGGTCCGCCAGCCAGAACCAGGCCAAGGCGGGTGTCCAGGCAGGGCACGCGCCAACGGTATCCGTCTCCCCAGGTGTTCACGGACCCCAGCAACCTTCAGCGGCACATCCGCTCGCAGCACGTGGGCGCTCGGGCCCACGCCTGCCCCGACTGCGGGAAGACCTTCGCCACGTCCTCCGGCCTCAAGCAGCACAAGCATATCCACAGCACGGTGAAGCCTTTCATATGTGAGTGGTCGCCCAACCTGGCCGCCTGCCCTCCGGGTGCGCGGATGCCATGGCGGTCGGGCCGAGGTGGGCCATCCCCCAAGGTCTCCCCCGATCCGAGGGACCCCAGTTTGTTCATAAAGCACTCATGGCAGGTTCTGACATCTCTGCCGCGTGCAGCCTGGTCCCCGGCAGGCACCCTCTGAGTTTGTCCCTCACTGCTCCCCTTCCCCATCCCGTCCTCCTCCACGGCTCCCCTTGCTTCACCTCACAGGGGCTGGAGGGGGGCAGTGGGTGATGGGAGGGACCAGGGTCCTGCAGAAGGAGCTGGACCCTCCCTCCCTGTTGCTACTCCCGTCCCCCGAACTCACTCCCCACCTGTGCCGAGCTCCAGAAGGGCGTGCTTCTGTGCCGCCCTGCACGTGACAGTCTCAGCAGACACCCACTGGGATTGTCAGGGCGGTGTCTCTAGGGGGCCCTGTCTGTGCCCAGTGCTGTTGCAGTGCGGGGGCCAGCCCTAAATAAAAGACCAGCTGTCTTTAGGAGGCTCGCACACCAATGGGAGGAGACAGGCAAGCCAGACAAGCAAGGTGGCAGGCACAGCTCTGGGTGCAGCGGTGTGGGGTTACAGCCTCACAGGGGGCCAGGCTGGCAGCCTGGTGTGGGAGCTGAGACTGCCTGTTCGATGAGAGGCGTTCCAGCAAAGACTCAAGGAGAGTGAGCCCTGGGCACCTGTGGAGGAGGCTCAGGAGGGAGCTGTGAGCATAGAGGCCCAGAGGCCGGGGTTTGTTTAAGGAGTGAGTGAGCGGAGTGAGAAGAAAGGGCCAGGTGGTGGCTCACACCTGTAATCCCAACACTTTGGGCGACCCAGGCAGGAAGATCACCTGAGGCCAGGAGTTCAAGACCAGCCTGAGCAACGTAGCAAGACCCCATTTCTACCAAAAAAAAAAAAAATTTTTTTTTTAATTAGCCAACCACGGTAGTGTGTGCCTGTGGTCCCAGCTACTCAGGGGGCTAAGGGCGAGAGGATGTCCTGAGCCCAGGAATTCGAGGCTGCAGTAAGCCAAGATCACACCACTGCACTCCAGCCTGGGCAACAGAGCAAGACTCTGTAAAGAAATAAAAATAAATAAGAGAAAGGTAAGAGGTCACCAGGGCCGGGTCCAAGGGGCCTTGTGGGCCAGTGCAGGGACTATGACCCTGATTCTCAGTGAAGTCAGAGGCCCCTGAAGGGTCCTGTCTGCTGGGCCTTGTGCTGAGTCATCGCTTCCCAAGCATTCTTACACGGCATCCTCACGAAAGCCTGAGAGTGGGGCCCTTCTGTCTCCAGTTGTCATAGGAGGAAAGGGAGGCTACAAGATGTTGAGTGACCGTGGGCTCAAGGCCAGGCTGTGGAGCCCAAATTTTAGCTTCAGGGGCCTGGCTCCTGGCCCCCGGCTGGGTGATTTGAACCTTCCAGGCTCCGTTGCATCAGCCTGGAGAGGCGGGGTGCTGGGAGCTTGGGAACCTGGACTCAGGTGTTCTTGCTGATGTGGGACCACTCAGGCACTGACCACTTGCACAAGAGGTGATGTCCGCCAGCCAGCCGGGCCCCTGTCAGCACCTGGGCTGTGCCCATCCCACCCACCTCCCAAGCCCCAGCGTCCAGCCGTCCTGCTAGGGGTGACTCCGCCCCCAGCCTAACCTGGGCCACATGCCCCCACCAACTGAGGAACCAAAGGGAGATGGAGCTCTGCCTGCTGGCCGTTCCACAAGTACTGTTTTCCCATTTGCTGACCACCGATCTCCCAGGAGGAGCATGTGTGCAGTGTGCCCAGCTCCGGCACCCCGATACGCAGTACCCCTTTCCTCTGGGAGAAGCCAGCACGGTGCGAGCTGGGCAGGAGTCAGGGGCTGGGGCGGGGGGTGACTGCTCCCAGATGCAGGTCAAGTGACTCCAGTGAGAGCAGCACCAGTTGGTGCCTCAGATGACAACGTGGAGTTCTATAGCAAGCTCAGGAGCAAGAAAAGTGGACCTAGGTTTAAACTTCCTTGCCTCTCTGGGCTTGCAGACGAGCGTTCTAAAGTCCCGTTGCATCGCTTTAATGACGTGCATTCCAGGAGCTGCAGCACCCTGGGCAGCTGGAGCCCACTGTTCCCACCACACTGCAGGCTGCTCCCCATCCCTCGTGGATGGAGTGAGGACAGGGAAACTCAACTGGCCCTGCCCTGCCTCGGCAGCTATTGCGCTTCTTGTACACACTCTCGGCTCACCTTTGTGCCTTGGCTTTTGGCTAAGGGGATAAAGCTTAAAGGAAAACCCCAGACGTGGGCAGATCGGGTTTATGAAGATTCTCATTCCCTTAGAAATTAGATCAGACACAAGCAGCGCAGCCCTGGTATCCCCCAGGCCACTGCACAGTGTCCTTTGGTGCAACTGCAGAAGGGGGTCTTCAGGCTTGGACAGGAGGATTTGCAAACAAGTGAGGGAGTCCAAATAGTGTGGCCCTTTTCAGGAATGGTTGCTTGCAGGAGAGGTCACAGCTGTGCAGGCGCTCATGGCCAGACTCCGTGTCCACCTGCTGGGTGACACACCCATGGCAGAGGCAGATGAAAGCCCTAAGCCCCCACCTCACTGGCCACACAGACGGAGGGGGTGTCATTCCTGGTGGTGTCTTTCCCACCAAGGTGCTCACCTGTGCACTGGGGTGTGTACAAACGTGTGTGTGCATGGGTGTAAGAGAAGGGGTGGGTAGAGCGAGAGGAGAGGAGAACAGGAGAGAGAGGAAGTACAATATCTGGGAATGAGGTGGACAGGCTCCCACTGGGCACTTTGCAGAAAGAGCCTTTGCTTTAATAAGTACGCACGTGTGTGTGAGAGTGTGTGAGTGTGGGTGCGTGCACCGGTGCGTGTGTGTGTGAGAGCATGTGTGTGGACGCATGAGCTGGTGCATGTGTCGGTGCGTGTGAGAGCGTGTGTGTGTGTGAGCTGGTGTGTGTGTGTGTGAGAGTACATGAGTGTGGGTGCATGAGCTGGTGCGTGTGTTGGTGTGTGTGAGTGTGAGTGTGAGCACGTGAGCCAGTGCGTGTGTTGGCGTGTGTGAGGGCGCGTGAGTGCGGGCGTGTGAGCCGGTGCATGTGTTGGCACGTGTGAGAGCACGTGATGGTGGGCACGTGAGCTGGTGCATGTGTTGGCGTGCATGAGAGTGTGTGAGTGTGGGCGCGTGAGCCGGTGCGTGTGTTGGCGCACATGAGAGCATGTGAATGTGGGTGCATGAGCCGGTGCATGTGTTGGCGCACGTGAGAGTGCATGAGTGTGGGCTCATGAGCCGGTGCGTGTGTGTGTGAGAGCGTGTGGACGCGAGCTGGTACATGTGTTGGCGCACGTGAGAGCACGAGGGTGGGCACATGAGCTGGTGCGTGTGTGTGTGAGAGCGCCTGAGGGTGGGCGTGTGAGCCAGTGCTTGTGTCAGCACGCATGAGAGTGTGTGAGGGGCGTGTGAGCCGGTGCATGTGTTGGCACGTGTGAGAGCATGTGAGGGTTGGCGTGTGAGCCGGGGCGTGTGTCAGCGTGTGTGAGAGTGAGTGTGGCATGTGAACCGGTGCGTGTGTCGGCGCACGTGACAGCGTGTGAGTGTGGGCGCGTTTGTGAGTGTGAGTGTGGGCGTGTGAGTTGATGCATGTGAGTGTGGGCGCGTGTTTGTGAGTGTGTGAGTGTGGGCGCGTGAGTTGGTGCGTGTGTGTGTGAGTGTGGGCGCGTGAGTTGGTGCGTGTGGGTGTGAGAGTGTGTGAGTGGGGCACAGCCAGGGTGTGCTTGTTTGACCGGCAGGGCTGAGTGCCTCCCCGAGGGCCAGGTAGGTGACCGAGGGGTATTTACAGACTCTCCCTGTGGAGGGTCACCTGTCCATCAGCAGCCCTCCAGAGAGGGCAGATTTGATGAAACGAGACAAAGTTCTTCTCCCCTCAGCCTTGAAAACGCCCCGCCAGGCTGGACGAGCAGGAAGGTAGAGCGGTTAATATAAATAGATATCGTGATGAAAGAACACGATCATCTTAGGGGAAAAGCTCCCAGCTGGAGTCGAAGGAGATCAGGCAGCCGACGATTTCTGGTGAGCAAGAAGCTTGCTGAAATCATTGTTTCCACCACGCCGTGTTTAGGAAGCAAATTGTCCTACAGAGAGAGACACTCGCCAGGGTGTGTGCGTGTGGTGTGCGTATCTGTGGTGTGTGTGTGCGTGCGTGTGTCTGGTGTATGTGTGCATGTGTGTGGTGTATGTGCATGTGTGTGGTTTGTGTGGTGTGTGTAGTGTGGGTGTGTGTGTAGTGTGGGTGTGAGTGTATGTGTGGTGTGTGGTTGTGTGTGGTGTGTGTGTGGTGTGGGTGTGGTGTATGTGTGCATGTGTGTGGTTGTGTGTGGGTGTGGGTGTGTGTGGTGGTGTGTGTGTGGTTGTGTGCATGTGTGTGGTCGGTGGTTGTGGGTGTGGTGTGTGTGTGTATGTGCGTGTGTGTGGTGTGGGTGTGTGTGCGTGTGGGGGGGTGTGGTTGTGTGTTTGCATGGGGGTGTGGGGGGGTGTGCATGTGTGTGTGCTGTGTGTGCATGTGTGTGGTTGTGTGTGTATGAATGTGGTGTGTGGTTGTGTGTGTGCATGTGAATATGGTGTTTGGTTGTGTGTGTGCGTGTGTATGAATGTGTGTGGTTGTGTGTGTGCATGTGTGTGGTGTGTGTGCATGTGTATGAATGTGGTGTGGTTGTGTGTGCTGTGTGTGTGCATGTGTAGATGTGTGTGTGTTCCTCCCTTTTTTCTTAGAAAAACAAGAGGCAAAAGACAAGCTGGTGATTCGCTGACACCCGTTCACAGGCCTTTAGGAAAATGGCCGGAACCCCCAGGCCGCTGGGTCCTGGAGTCTAGCTGGGCCGGCACTGCCCTCTCCTGTTGAGAGAAGATGCTGGCACTCGCCAGCCAGAGCCGGGCACTGCTGCTTCCATCCCAGTCTGAGGAGGTTCCCAGTAGTAGGATTTTCACTTTTCTCAAGCAGGGAATAGTCCCTCTGCATAGGGCTCCTGCCCGGGGTGACCTCCTATCCATGTCCACCTCCAGCCACCTCCAAAGGGTGGTTGAGTACTGCCAGGAGCCCCAAAGCCCGGGATCCCCGAGTTGGGGCCTCCTGAGAACCTCAGGAACTGTCTGTGTCAACCCAGAGGCTGCCTTCTCCGGGGTGCAGGCAGCAGGATCTGGTGCGGAGAGGGGAGGTGGGAGGACAGTAGGAACACTGTGAACTTCCAGAGAGCAGGAGGCACAGTCTGCATGGTCAGCGTCCTGCCCCCACCCCTGCTAGAACAGCTGCAGAAGTGAAGACGAAGGCAGGGCGGGCCCTGAGCCAGCTTGCCCTGAATCCACTGATGGAGTGGCAGACACCATCACATGCATTCGCTTTCCCCGTGCCCCGCCCTGGAGAGCAGGTTCACCTTCCCCAGGGACTTCTGAAAATCTTGGCTCCTAAACTAGCAACACCGTGGGGTAGGAGGGTGGCAACAGCGGTGGCAAGCCCATTCTCCAGCAAAGAAGGTGGAGGCACAGCAGGAGCTGTACCAACCGGCCCCCGGATCTGTGCTGGTCACTGGAGGCCAGCCTTGGGGGGGGCGCATGCACACACACATATGTTTCCACATGCTCATGTGTGCACACGTGTGCACACTCACACACGCACGCTTGCAGAATACACACACGCCTGCCCCCACACACACACGGACACTTGCGCGCACAGACACACATGCACCTGCCTGTGTATTTGTGTGTACGCACACACGCATGCACGCACAGTACACACATATACACCCATGCCCACGCACATGCACCCAGACAGACTGCTTCCAGCCCCAGCCTCGCCCCTCCGGCGGCTGGCTTTCCCGGTAATTTCATGTGGCGTTTTCAGCAGGGTTTCCCGGTCATTTCATGCGGGTTTGTCTTGGCTTCTGCTGGTGTTTTAGGTGAGGTCTGCCACAAGTCCTACACGCAGTTCTCGAACCTGTGCCGGCACAAGCGGATGCACGCCGACTGCCGCACGCAGATCAAGTGCAAGGACTGCGGCCAGATGTTCAGCACCACCTCCTCCCTCAACAAGCACCGGCGCTTCTGCGAGGGCAAGAACCATTACACGCCGGGCGGCATCTTTGCCCCGGGCCTGCCCTTGACCCCCAGCCCCATGATGGACAAGGCAAAACCCTCCCCCGGCCTCAATCACGCCAGCCTGGGCTTCAACGAGTACTTCCCCTCCAGGCCGCACCCGGGGAGCCTGCCCTTCTCCACGGCGCCTCCCACGTTCCCCGCACTCACCCCCGGCTTCCCGGGCATCTTCCCTCCATCCTTGTACCCCCGGCCGCCTCTGCTACCTCCCACACCGCTGCTCAAGAGCCCCCTGAACCACACCCAGGACGCCAAGCTCCCCAGTCCCCTGGGGAACCCAGCCCTGCCCCTGGTCTCCGCCGTCAGCAACAGCAGCCAGGGCACGACGGCAGCTGCGGGGCCCGAGGAGAAGTTCGAGAGCCACCTGGAGGACTCCTGTGTGGAGAAGCTGAAGACCAGGAGCAGCGACATGTCGGACGGCAGTGACTTTGAGGACGTCAACACCACCACGGGGACCGACCTGGACACGACCACGGGGACGGGCTCGGACCTGGACAGCGACGTGGACAGCGACCCTGACAAGGACAAGGGCAAGGGCAAGTCCGCCGAGGGCCAGCCCAAGTTTGGGGGCGGCTTGGCGCCCCCAGGGGCCCCGAACAGCATGGCCGAGGTGCCCGTCTTCTATTCCCAGCACTCATTCTTCCCGCCACCCGACGAGCAGCTGCTGACTGCAACGGGCGCCGCCGGGGACTCCATCAAGGCCATCGCATCCATTGCCGAGAAGTACTTTGGCCCCGGCTTCATGGGGATGCAGGAGAAGAAGCTGGGCTCGCTCCCCTACCACTCGGCGTTCCCCTTCCAGTTCCTGCCCAACTTCCCCCACTCCCTCTACCCCTTCACGGACCGAGCCCTCGCCCACAACTTGCTGGTCAAGGCCGAGCCAAAGTCACCCCGGGACGCCCTCAAGGTGGGCGGCCCCAGTGCCGAGTGCCCCTTTGATCTCACCACCAAGCCCAAAGACGTGAAGCCCATCCTGCCCATGCCCAAGGGCCCCTCGGCCCCCGCATCCGGCGAGGAGCAGCCGCTGGACCTGAGCATCGGCAGCCGGGCCCGCGCCAGCCAAAACGGCGGCGGGCGGGAGCCCCGCAAGAACCACGTCTACGGGGAACGCAAGCTGGGCGCCGGCGAGGGGCTGCCCCAGGTGTGCCCGGCGCGGATGCCCCAGCAGCCCCCGCTCCACTACGCCAAGCCCTCGCCCTTCTTCATGGACCCCATCTACAGGTATTCAGCGCCCCAGCCTCACTGGCTCTCCCTGGGGCGGGGCCGCGGCGGTGCTGGGCGGGCTCAGTGCATGGTGGTGTCTCTTTCAAGCTCCTCCAAGGTCGTCCCCCGGCCTTTGCTGACTTCAGGAAGATGCCCCTGTTCTTGGGGGGATCTGCACCCCTCAGGAGGGATGCCTGGCTTGGCTGCTCCTAAGCTAGGTGCCTGGCCCGGGCCGTGTTTGGGAGGCCAGGACGGGTGCTCCCGGACACGTGCAGTTTGCTTGCTCCGATGACCACTCAGACATCACACTGTTGGCCTCGAGCGCCTCCTATCCCCAGTAACCCCCACCCCCCACCCCAACCCCCACCCTTCCCCACCCCTCTCTCCAGCTGTCATCTCTGGTCTAGCTCTCCCCAGCCCCTACCTGCAGAAGTCAGAGGGGCCTGGGCTGAGTGCTTCCTGTCCCTCCTGGTGCGCTCCTGCCCCTGGAGCCACAGCGGCAGGGGGAATGGGGAGGGGGTGTCTTTCTGGGGGCCCCGGGGGAATCAGAGAAGGAGCCAGTGGTCCTTGGAGGGGAGGAGGAGGCGAGTGATGAAGCAAGCATTGGAGGGTTTTCTAGGCACCAGTGCCCTGTGTCTCTGATGCCTCTCTTGGGGAGAGGCGAGTTTAATGCCACTCCCTAATTTCTGGACAGGTTTGCCCCTCCCTAGAATGCAGGTGGGTTGGAAGAGCAGGGCTAGGCTTGGGGAGGGGGTCCTACCCCCACCAGCACCTGTCCCTGTGCTCCCCGCTTCGCCATGCAAGGAGACAGGCAGGAGACCCTGAGCAAGTCCTGTCCTAATAAAGCAAAAGCGGCCAGTCATAGACATGCTGGGGGTGCTGTGTCTTGCAATGGGGTGGCAGGTTTACCAAAGCGCTCTCAGTGATGGGAAAGAGGCTCCCAAATCTTACCCTCACTATGGGGACCCAGGCAGACAGAGAAGAGCAGGCCGCCTTCAAGAGCCACCAGGCCAAAGGAGGGTCAGTGGATAGCCCTGCCCACGGCCTCTGTTTACCACAGGAGATTTGCATTGTGATTCAGTGAGCAGGCTTGTCACCGGCATCTGGGGAAGGTTCTGGAACTGTACTCTCCAGCAGCCCTGGAGGGTGTTTAGACAGGGCCCTGTCTGGGTGCTGCAGGAAGCCCCTGGTGACCTCCCCAGGACAGAAACCTGCTGGCCACTCACGTTCATCAGCACACACGGGCAGCACACCCCGTGCCAGGGGCCGGGTCAGAGAAGGAGCGGAGGAGGCCTTGAGCCTCTGGTGTGAGCCACGCTGTGCTGTGAGCAGGTCCAGGGACCCCCTTCAGAGTGGTCCCCACTCATGCAGGGCTGACCGGCCAGTTAAGCCGGGGTGCACGGGGCCTTCAGAGAAGACTCCAACCGCCTGCACTTAGCACCCATGACCTGCAGGGGTGCTGGCAGCCAGGGGTCTTTGAAGGCCCTCGAGGGGACCTTGGAGGCATGGGAGGTGTGAGGGAACCACTGAGGGAGAGTGTTCAGGGGCAGGTGGTGACAGGGAGGGTCCGTCTAGGGGTGCAGGTGGGCTGGGCTCCCGACATCCCCAAGGCCCACAGAGGAGTCTGGTGAGCGTTGGGGCAGCCACGGCGAGGCCCACACCATGGCCTTGTGACTGGCCAGGTATATGGTCAGGCGGGGTGGGCGGCTCTGTGGAGCGGGTGGCTCGGCGGGGTGGGCGGCTCGGTGGGGTACGTAACCCTCTGTGCTGTTGTCCAGCAGGGTAGAAAAGCGGAAGGTCACGGACCCCGTGGGAGCCCTGAAGGAGAAGTACCTGCGGCCGTCCCCGCTGCTCTTCCACCCCCAGGTACGTCCTCAGTGCAGGTCAGGGCGCCCTGTAACCCACACGCCAGTGGCCCCACCGCCCGGCTGCCGAGGCTCAGTGGCCAGGCTGGAGCCTAAGTCCCCGTCCAGGCCATACCACGCACAGACGCCCTCAAAGGCAGTGGAGGATTCTCTCCCTGTGGCCCCTCAGGTCACTGTAGGCTGGAGAGGTTGAGGACCGAGAGTGATCCTCACAGGGCCACCCCAGGGACCTCTCTGACCCCTGGCTCTGGGCTCCAGGAGAGAGAAGGAGCTTCACTGGAGTCGTGGGCAGAGCCTGGAGGAGCGAGGGCAGGGATTGTGAGTGAGGGGAGCAGCCTCAGGTGGCAGCCCAGGACCCAGCGTGGGCGCTCTCTCTGGGGTGCACAGGACCTGCGTATGTTCAAATGGACCGGAAGAGAGGAGGGACCTGAGCATGCAGAGAGGGGCATGGAGCCAGGCCCCAGGGAGGTGGTGGGCAGGGGGTCTGGAAAGAGACCCAGAAAGCCCCCCAGTCCAGACAGGCGGGTGCAGACCCTGCCAGGCCTGGAGGTGCTCCTGCCTGCCCCTGAGGCCACATCCTGGGAGCAAAATAGCGGGTGGGCAGCATGGCCAGGGCAGAGTCTTCCCGACCTCCTGTCCCCTACTGACTTGGTCTCATTGCTGGGAGCCTGGCCCCTTCCGCAGCGCCGTGGGCTGCACCTGGAGGGTCCTGAGGGTCGCACAGTGGGCCTGGCCCTGACAGACTGCAGACCAGACCGGGGCATTGTTCTCTTTCTCGGCCTTCCCCGCCGTGGACGGGCCCCCCACCTGGTTTGTGAAACCTGCGCCCAGGCTGAGTTCACAGCTAAACTTAGCGCCTCCCATTGTTTCCCCGGGGCTGTGGAGTTTGGTTAATAACTTCCCCTGATTTTCCTCGGGATGGGCTGGAAAGAGCCACGAGCCAGCCAGGCGCATCCTGTGTTTGTTTGTGCGGGGAGCGAGGCCGGGAATATCTGATCGGGCGGAGCAAGCCGGGTGGGAGAGGCCCACCCAGGCCCGAGGAAGGGAGCCCAGCGGGGGGCAGTTTCCATTGTCCCTCCTGCCCGCTGCCCCCACGGGCCTGCCACCCCCGCTGCCTGTCCCTGCAGCCCGGAGCCAGGAGGTGGGGGGCGGGAAGAGAGACATGACTAATAAGTCACCAAATGGTCTAAGGTTGGGCTGTCACTTGGGCAGAAGGCGCCAGTTACTAAAGACCTCAACAAAGCCCAAGAGGCCATGACTGTGCAAAGACCTCAGCCCTGCTGCTCCAGGCTGCGGAGGGGCTGGTGAGGCCCAGTTGATGGCTCAGGGAGCAAGGCAGCTTCCATCTCCCCATCACTCATCACTCGTTCTCATCAGGATGAGAGCATGCCTGCCTCGCAGGGGCGGGAGGAGCCTGAGCCCCACAGCCTGGGTGGGGCTGGAAGGGGCCAGAGGGGAGGCCTTGGCCACTGTGGACGGACACGAGTTTCTACTCGTTCATTTCTTTCTGGGTATTTTTATCGTAATCAGTGTTGTTCCCCAAATAGCAAAACGTCCCCACCACTGGGTCATGTGGTCTCTGGGACGCATTTGTAGAAAGCCCTCTGCTCCCTACCAGCAGCAGCTGGATAAGTCCCTGGCAAGCAGGTCTCCAAAAAGCTGAGTGCCAGATGCCCGGCACTCGGACTCTGAGAGACCCCAGCCGCGTGATGGGATAGTTTTGTTTGCTAGTGGGCAGCCAGGGCCAGGGTCTTGCTGTAAATGGGCGGGTCACCTCTGTGGAGCTGGCTCTGAGCATTGCCCAGAGGCAGCGAGCCCTATATGAGGCCCCTTGATGAGGCAGGTCCCCACCTGCCCTTCTCCTCACCCCCACACCCATTCCGTGGAGGCTGGGTGCCAAGGACCGGCACCCTGGCCAGTTCCTCCCAGTGACACCAGCACCTGGGGAACCCCAAGCTCTCCCTTCCCTCTGCATCTGTATCAGCTCCTGCCTCACCCTTGCCCTCCCTCATCATCCCCTTCTCTGGGAGCTCCCAGGGGAGGCAGGCTATGAAAATACCTGTTTAGCAAAGGTGTCTGGAGGGCCCTGTGGGTCAGGCATTGGGCCCTGGGAGCACTGGCCCCACCTTCAGCAGGCTGGGTGTGTGGTGCCGAGGCCCGGGGTTTGTTCCCTGTTTTGCCTTTTGCTACCCCTCAGGGGATGATGAACCCTCTTCCTTTTCAGCCCCTGTGCAGCTCCCTACAGGGCCTGGCACACAGCAGATATCACAGGGTGGCCCATCTCCTTCTCCACTGAGGTCAGCTCCAAATCTTCAAAGAGAAGGGGAGCTGGGAGAGGCAGGGCTGATACTGAGCAGTTCCATCAGCCCAGCCCTTCCCCTCTCCTGTCGCTATTGTCAGAGACCTCAGTGGGGCCAGGACAGTCTGGGATTCTGATCAGAGCTCTGCCCGCCAATCCCATGCTTCCACTCTCCTAATTGAGCAAGCCCTGGGCATCTCCAGGGAGCAGAGAGGCAACTCCTATTGCCCATATCAAATTGCCCTGTGTCATGTGACATGTGACATTGTTATTTTGAATATTTCCTTTGTGGGATTAAGTCTTAAAGAGGCTGTTGAATTCCTTAGTACTTTGCCTGCAATTATGGCATGCTGCCACTTGGTGGCAGTGGTTCTGCAGGCCCACAATCTATGCTTTAAACGGAGATTCAGGTTGCTATTGTAATTTTTCAAGACTAAAAAATAAACTTTTTAATGTTAAACTAGATGTAATTCTGCATTTAACCCAAACTAGCCAACCAGAAGTGCTGGCCAGGAGTCAAGTCAGCTGGGCATTTTGCCGGCCTGGGTCAGATAAGGGGTAATCATAAACATCAGCTACCTGTATCACTCAGGTCCCGCCCAAACCGGGCAGTGAGGCTGGTTGCTAAAGATCAGTTTCAGCTCCTGCAGGAAAGACCTTAAACTACAAACGAGGGACTGGGACTCAGGGAAGGACAAGAGCAGGGCTGACTACAGAAAGGTGAAAAAATCCAACCCAGGGTCCAAGAAAATACTAGGAGACCATTGCTTCCAGTGCCCACCTGAGCACCCTAAGATATGCTATTGTACAGAACCCCCAGCAGTGCGTGCCCCTGAAGACAGGTGAGAGTCAGCTGAGTCCATAACCTCCCACTCTTATGCCTACAGATGTCAGCCATAGAGACCATGACAGAGAAGCTGGAGAGCTTTGCAGCCATGAAGGCGGACTCGGGCAGCTCCCTGCAGCCCCTCCCCCACCACCCCTTCAACTTCCGGTCCCCACCCCCAACGCTCTCCGACCCCATCCTCAGGAAGGGCAAGGAGCGATACACGTGCAGGTGAGGGGCCCTGTGGTGCTGCTGGGACAGCCCTGGCGGGGCTCGAGTGCCACACCTGTGGCTGTGAACCTGTGCTTCCAGGAAAAACTCAGAGTCCCGGCCATAGGAAAGCACAGCACTGCAATCAGCTGGTTATCTGCTTGAGGTCATGCTTTGCAAATAAGTGACTTGGGTGGCCTCCCCTGCCTCACGCCATGCTGTGCTCTTGGGAGCTCAAGAATATGCAACCTCAGCCCAGCCTGATCTGGGAAGGCTGGGGCTGAGGTGTGCTGGTCAGTGACTAACCTCAGCGCTTGGAGGGATGGGAAGCCCAGTGCTACAGCCTCAGCCGATTTCTGCAGTGTCAGGATGACACCCTCCCGGCCACCCTGTGCTGGTGCAGGCCCGTCCAAGTCTGTTGGAGCCTGCCCTGTTCACCGCCAGACTGAGGGGCCGAGACGCTTCAGGGGGCAGGGGCTGCTCTGTCTACTGCTGTGGCCCATGGCAGCCTGCTCTGTAACTGAGGCTGGGCTTCAGGGCCGTGGAAGGGACTGAAACCGGGACGCTGGGATGGGTCCCCCTGTTCATCAGGTGTGAGACCCCGAGCATTAGCGTGAAACCATTTCTGGGAAATGGCCATGTAAGCCCACCCTAATCCTCCCTCACCCTCCCCACCTCCCTCCACCCCAGGTACTGTGGGAAGATCTTCCCCAGATCAGCCAATCTCACCAGACACCTGAGGACGCACACAGGGGAGCAGCCGTACAGGTAGGTGCCGCGTGGGCCGGGTGTGGGGGCGGGGCCACCTGCCTCCGTGCACCGCTGACCCACTCCTAGGAGTAAGTATGCCATTCCCAGGGCTCCCTGCTGGAGTGAGCAGGCAGTGGGCGGGGCCGGGTGCTCAATTCTGGTCACTCTGGCCCTCCCCTCCTGGCCTCAGCAGGATGTTTGAGGATGAGGCAGGAGGTGCCCAGGAACCTTCTGGAAGGCATCTGCCTGGCTCTCAAAGATGTGAGGGAGCAGCTCTCCACCCACCCTAGGGTGTTCACTGGGGCAGGGGATCCTCATCAGAGCAGGGCTGACCAGAGCCAGGGCCCAGAGGGTCCACATGGGAGAAAACCTCAGCTTCCCCACACCCAGCCCAACTCCATTCATCTCACGACGGCCATAGCTGCCCCCACACCCCCACTTCTGGTGGGCCAGGGAGTGGGCCAAAGGCAGAGTAAGACTCCGTGCAAATGCGACCCACCCCCCACTTGGAGCCCACTGAGGGATTCCACAGGGTCCCGGGGACAGCCTGGATGGGAAGCAGTGCGTCTGCTTCCAGGATCCCCCCGTGCTCCTCTCATCTGAGGAGCCGGCTGGCACCTGCAGTGAAGCAGTCACACAGCTCATCGGGATGGGGGAGGCATTGAATTTGGGGCTCACAACAGCCTCCCAACAGGCTTGTCATCCCATTTCAAAGATGAGGGGCCCGAGGCTCAGAGATGCCCCGTGAATCACCGGGGTCAGTGCCTGGGAGTGGGCATTTTAAGCGAGAGCCCCAGACAATGGTAACTGGGAGGCGAATGGGGAAACGCTGGTTTTCTGCCAAGGCTGGTTTAGTGACACATGCAGGGTGTGTCTGTTCACAGAGGCCATTGGGGATAAAGAGTGTTTCACACAGCTTAAGTTGACAGCATAAGATTTCTGTCCTCTAGCCACACAGAGCTAGAGGGGCCACATGATAGTGCAGGCACTGGGGACTCAGTCTGTGTCTCCATCCCTGGGGAAGGAGACCAGCTGAGGCACCTGTACATGTCGTGGTCACTGACCCCCACTCTGAGACAGAGCAAGCATCCCCGGCTGCCCCAGGGCTGTGTCCCAACTCGCAGGGTAAATGACAGCTCATACCACTTACGGGTCATCTGTTCAGCGCTCACAGCCCTCCCCAATTCACAGGCCCTCCCCTTACCCACCCTTCAAAAAATAGTGACTTACAACTTAACAAAGGCTAGCAGCAGAAAGATTTATTTGGTCTGGTCCCCTCCCAGAAAATGAGCTGTGTGTTTTTTCTGTAATGAGAGCCGACTTCTGGACAGCGTTGTGTGCTAAGAGCCCCTAGAGGGTCGGGGTGGTGTTTATAGAAGAATTTAATTATCATTGATTTCTTTTGCTCTCTCCAATCTGTGAGTTTCGACTTTGGTAACAATAATTGCTTTGCAAGTTTGTGTTGCAAATCCTGACTTTATCTGGCTCAAGGCAGGTCTGTGCCGAGGGGTTTGGAGCGTGTAGCTTTCCTTTTGATACCACTGGTGGTTTCTGGACTGGCTTTGATAATCAGAAGGATTTTAAATTGGAGGAGGGAAAGTGCCGGCCATCCCCAGAAGCCCGCCAAGAGGAGCTCAACCCCCCATGCCCGCCCCAGTGTGAGCCCCTTTCCGGTGCCAGCACCCACGTGTGTGCCCGCCGCATGTGCGTATGTGTGTGCCCTGGAGAGGTCGGGCTGACGCAGCCCCGCGCAAGCAGGAGGAAGCAGGCTTCTCATGGGTTGCCTGGAGTGATCGGATAATCAAACCAGATGACATTGGAAGCCTCTTCCATTTAAGTCCTTGCCTCAGATGACCTGAAATCGTTCAGAATGTGTTTCAAAGCCCTGAGGTAGGGAACGTAGAGCCTTTGGTGCACCAAATACGTTTCCTGGAGGTAACTTGGCCCCTAGCTTCTGGCCTAGAGGTCTTTGAGTGAAGCGGGAAGGTGAGATTCAGTTAATGTCAGTCTTATTTCTTAAAAATAAAAGTTAAGCATATAGGCTTTGCGGGATTTGGGTTGGAGAAGCATGAAAATTGAACTGGGAGTGGGGAGAGGGGCTGCTCCTTGGTCTTCGTCCTGACAGCCGGCCTGGGGGTCTCTCTGGGAGGCTGCCCAGTGGAGCCTGGAGTCACAGCCTGGATGCGAGCAGGGCTGCCCGGGACTCCTGCTGGGACCGAGATTCCCGCCTCAGGGCTGCTGACTCCCTGGTCTGCCGTGTGCTTCCGTCATCCCCCCAGGCTCCATCCTGCCTTCTGTGTGAAGCTGGAGCGTGCAAGGGAGGCACAGTTGTGCTTCCATCGGGGGCTGCACACGGCCCGTGCATGTCCTTTCTTTTTTAGTTGTATTTTTACGGCTGGGTTTCAAAATCTCTTCTTTCTTCCTCTTCCCTCACTTTTACAGTCACCAAAAGCAGATCCCCCTGTAGTGGCTGCAGGAGACCCCACTGGATCCTAGGAAGGATGCCGCTGCCCAGTGCTCAGGGGCTCGGGGGCCCTGGCCACTTCCCCCTGACCTGCCCATACTCTGTTGTTCCCCTGCCAATGGCTTCTCTGGGAGTGCAGCAGGCACGGTCACAGCAAGGTCCTCTCAAGGCCCTCCGCATTGCACCAGGGCCAGGCTACCCTGCACGCTCTCCTTCCTTTTGGAGCTCACGGGCGTGTTATTTTACGCAGTGAGACCATCAATTTCACTGGCCGCTTGTCAGCTTATTTACAACGCAGACCCCAGCTGCTCGGAGAACTCTGCTCCCTCGCAGCCCTGGGCTCACGGCTCCCCTAAATTTCAAATGGACTTCTCTGTCTGGGCCATTTATTTAGATTAGAAGCAAGAGAGGGCCACGTTCAGGGCTCTCTGCAACCAAATTGAACGCACAGCCCTGTCCGTGGCTCTCCCCGGCTCCAGAGCTTCACACAAGGGACTTGCTCTCCAGTTTTATGAACAAGCTTCTTTTCCAATCCCATTTCTTACCTCGGATCCACAATTGCTAGGGTTTATGCAAGAGCCATTAGGTGGAGTTTCTGCAAAAGTCTCTGCATTTCCAAAGAAACCAGGAACTGAATGAGCCGTGTTTGAGCACACATGCAGACAGACAGGCAGACACACAGGCAGGCGGACAGACAGGCAGACAGACAGACAGGAAGACAGGCAGGCAAACAGGCAGGAAGACAGACAGGCAGGCAGGCGGACAGACAGGCAGGCGGACAGACAAGAAGACAGACAGGCAGGCAGACAGACAGGCAGACAGGCAAACAGGCAGGAAGGCAGACAGACAGACAGGTAGATGGACAGATGGATGGACAGACAGGCAGACAGGCAGGGTGGACAGGCAGGAAGGAAGATAGACAGACAGGCAGGTGGACAGACAGATGGACAGACAGGCAGGCAGACAGACAGGCAGGGCAGACAGGCAGGAAGGCAGATAGGTAGGCAGACAGACAGATGGACAGACAGGCAGAGCAGACAGGCAAGAAGGCAGACAGACAGGCAGGCGGACAGACAGATGGACAGACAGGCAGGCAGACAGGCAGACAGACAAGCAGATGGACAGGCAGGAAGGCAGATAGACAGACTGGCAAGCAGGCAGACTGGCAGGCAGACAGACAATCAGGCAGGCAGACAGATTGGGCTGCCTCAACATGCCAGAGGGGCACATGGCCCCAGCTGGGTGGGAAGCCTCTGGCTGGGCAGAGCCTGAATGCTCAGACTGGCAGGTGCTTTGCATCCGGGCTGGAGATGCAGAGTCCAGTGTGTCCTTTCTCAGCAGTCAGTCAGCCTCAAAAGCATGGCGGTCCCAGGGCCGGGCACCACCGTTCCAGTCTAAGGATGTATCAGGGTGGGGGATGTGAGAAAATGCATTGGAGGGTGTAAAATCCCTCCTTTCTGGGAGATTGTGTGGGACACGTCGGGTAGGGGGGGCACCCAAGCATCTCCAACCCTGCTGCCGAAAGGGCTCCATCCTCGGCCTTATTCTTGTGTGAGTTCACAGGCAGAGTAAAACAAAACTGCAGCGCCGCCCAGGGCAGGCTTTGTGGATGGCCGGTCCAAGCCAGGGCGCTGCCTGTCACTGGGCTGTGGGAGGAGACGCTGGGACCCGGGTGCCCGGAGGCAGCTCAGCTGACCCGGGCAGGAGCAGGGGCTCCCAGAGAAGCCCGCAGGCCAGGCCCCTGGGGTCAGGAGCAGAGAAGGCTGAGGGTCACTTCGGGGAGCTCAGGGACTTCGATCACCAATGCTTCTTTGCCTGTCTACTGTTGAAGAGGCCAGAGTGAGCCTGGCCTCCGGCAAAGGTTGGAAGGTTCGGGAATTGAGTGGATGAAGTCTTAGGGCAGCGCCAGGGAAGTTTGCTTGGATGAAGTGGGATGGGGAAATGCCTTGGCCAGGCGTGGGAGAGGAGGGCCCTTCTCCCAGGACTGCCTCCCGTTCTCTAGGGGACCCATTATCAGACTTGCTAGGTTTTACCAGGCAGCCTGGGGAGTTGGGGGAGACTCGCAGGCTCGGAGATTCCAAGGACAGTTTCTCACGGCCGCAGCCCCTGCACGTGGGGAATGCTGAGCTCCTGGGCCCGGCGGCAGCACCCGGAAGGTGTGGGACTGAAGCTTCCTGCCTTGGGGAGGCCCCTGCGGGTGTGTTGATGGCAGGTCAGACTCCCTCGCCAGGCTTTTGTGATAGCAAACACCAGCCCGGGCCCCTCCTGTACAGGGCAGCACCGTGCCGAGAAGGCCGAGCCACACAGCCCCTCCCGGTCTGGGAGGCCAGGACTCCCGAGTGTCGCCAGGCACGTCCCCATCCATGTGACAAGGGCATGTGACCCGTATGCTGCACTGGAGCGGGCCACCGGCACCGGTCGGGGCGGGGTGGGGCCTCTCGGAGTCCTGTCCTCTGTGGGAACGAAGGCCACTGTGCTTAGGACGGCCACACCCCCTTCGGGTGAACAAACCCTGCCCCATCCTGGTGCCTCCACAGAGGCTCCCACAGAGGCCCTGGCCTGGTCTCCAGCTGCTGCCAGGCCCCCCCGGCCAGGATCCTGCTGCAGTGGGTAGACTTTCTGTGTGCTGTGCCATGGACATCATGGAGCTTGCTTTGTTTTCAAAATATGAAAACGCATGATCATATAAACAGAATGTTCAAGTGCGTGTGTGCCTGTGGGATCAGATGAGCACCGCTGCGGGCGTTCTGATGACCAAGAGCACACACAAGTGTGCACACACAGGCATGGCACACGCGCACATGCCAAGCACCCACGTGCAACTGAAAACCATGCAGTCAGGGTTCCCTTCACCGTCGCCCAGCCCAGCCGGGTGCCTCTCAGTAAGCCAGTCCCGGCCCCCCAGGGAGGAGGCTGTCTTCACAGAGGCAGCGCACAGAGCTCATGGGGTTCCTCCTTAGCTCGTCCCCAGCTCCCCCTCTTCGATTCAGGCATGATTTTCTTGCTGCTCAATGCACGTGTTGCTCAGGCCCCCTAGCTCTCAGCCCTGCTCTCTAAAAATGGGAGAGAACAACCCTCCCTTTCCCTGCCTGCAGGGTCACCACGTGTGGCTGTGAAGGTCACTCCCAGCCCAAGGGCCCCACACTGAGGGGAACCCTCCACACGCAGCCCTCCTCGATCGCTCATTATGACGACTTTCCAGCCGCAAGGGGCCTTGCTCTGATAAACTCAGGGTGTTAGAGTCCTGCTCTGCCTGATGCCGTGGAGGCCAGGTGGAGGAAGGGGGTCTGATCCCAACTTTCCCACGTGCATGGTGCAGGCCGGCAGCAGCCCTGCCCACCCTGGGGGGATAAAGATAAACCGAGCCCGGGAGCCGGCAGTGCCCAAAGGGGCCAGTGTGGTCTTTGTGTCCTTAATAGAGGAGGCAGCCAACAGGTAGCAACATCCAGGGCAGCCCCCAAACCCTCCATGAATGGACTGGCAAACTGAGGCTCCAAGTGAGGCGGGGCCTGCCCAGGGGCCCCCGGCCACCTCGAGGGGTGGAGGAGGAAGGTCACAGGGAGCTGGTCTGTCTGTGGAGCCCCTCCGGCTGGGAAACGGGCCTTGCCGAGTGTCTTTCCATGGAGCAAGGCCGCCCTCTGGAGGCTGCAAGGAGCATGTCACCCTCCGGCTGCAGACCTGCCGGCCCCGCGGCCTGGGGGCCAGGGAGACCCAGACAACAGAGGGCAGGAGACGCTGGAGGGTCGGGCGCACCGCCTGCCCAGGGGACACAGGGCACACTCCGGGGGGATCCACCACCCACAGAACAGTAGGAGGGTGAACGCCTGCTTGCTTTTTTTTTTTTTTTTTTTGAGACGGAGTCTCGCTCTGTCACCCAGGCTGGAGTGCGGTGGCGTGATCTCGGCTCACTGCAAGCTCCGCCTCCCGGGTTCACGCCATTCTCCTGCCTCAGCCTCCAGAGTAGCTGGGACTACAGGCGCCCGCCACCACGACTGGCTGATTTTTTTGTATTTTGAGTAGAGACGGGGTTTCACCATGTCAGCCAGGATGGTCTCGATCTCCTGACCTCGTGATCCACCCGCCTTGGCCTCCCAAAGTGCTGTGATTATAGGCGTGAACCCCTGCTTCTTGAAGCCGGGGCTGTTTCTAGGGACAGCTTCCCCAGGACGCCTTTGGCTCTCCAGCTGGGAGATCCAGCAACCTCCGGGACACGGCGGGGCAAAGCTGTGCACGGGGCACGGGGCAGGGGCGCGGGCTCCCTTCCCCCCACCCTCTGTGGCCCGGCCTGCCATGCAGAGCCGGGGCCGGCGCTGAGGAGCGCGTGTGCCTCTTCCAGGTGTAAGTACTGCGACCGCTCCTTCAGCATCTCTTCGAACCTCCAGCGGCACGTCCGGAACATCCACAACAAGGAGAAGCCTTTCAAGTGCCACCTGTGCAACCGCTGCTTCGGGCAGCAGACCAACCTGGACCGGCACCTCAAGAAGCACGAGCACGAGAACGCACCAGGTGGGCCACGCGGGGTGGGGCAGCCCCCAGAGCACCCACACGGGCAGGCCCCACAGAGGGGGAGGGGGAACAGCAAGGGAGGGGGCGCCGGGCAGGGAAGAGGGCCACAGACTACCCCTCAGGAAGCCAACAGGCACCCCTCAAACCGTGGTCATTAAAGAGAACCTCGTGCTCTCCGGTGTCCCTAAGAAACCTGCCTCCCTAACAGCACCCCAAGTGTGCCCCGTTCACGGTTGGTTTGCCCCATGGAGGGAGGGGTTCAGCGAGAGGCTGCCCCCTGACGCTCCCGCCCCTCCGCAGTGAGCCAGCACCCCGGGGTCCTCACGAACCACCTGGGGACCAGCGCATCCTCTCCCACCTCAGAGTCGGACAACCACGCACTTTTAGACGAGAAAGAAGACTCTTATTTCTCGGAAATCAGAAACTTTATTGCCAATAGTGAGATGAACCAAGCATCAACGCGAACAGAGAAACGGTAAGAAAACTAGCTCGGGCTGGGGAAAGTCTGGACCTGGCCAACAGCCCTGCGTGGCCACCCTCAGAGGACATGCACCTCCACCCCAGCACCAGCCCCTAACACATCCAGATAGGCGCAGTGGGGGCCTCACCACAGAGGGTGAGGCCCCTGGGCTCTGGGAACCTGGGGAAGCTGCGCTGTCTGCCTCAGTTCCTCCACCTGGAGAGTCATGAGAGTAAGCACCCCTGGGCTTATGACCTCACTGTTAACATATGTCTGTGCAAAACACTAGCCAGGTGACCAAGCCGGGCACAAGTTCAGCTGTGCCGCTGACACTCAAGGACATTTTGATTTAATCTGAGGCACTAAAGATTTCCAAACCAAAATGCTGCACCTTTATACACACATGTACACACATACACATGTGTACACATGCACGCACACACATGCACACATAGGTATGCCCCGTGTACATGTACACATTCACATGCACATATGCACACAGAGATGCACGTTTGTATACATGTGTATACATATGCCATTGATGAATCCTCACTTGTTCCTCGCCTGGCCTTGCTCTGGGAGCTGCAGTTTAGGGGATCCTGCCTGGGGACAGGGCAGGACGTGCCTGGGGACAGGGCTGTGTTCTGGGCATGGGCAGTCCAGGAACTGTGTGCCCTGCCCTTTGCATGCAGGTGCCCAAATACGGGCATGCACGTGCACACATGCACACACATGTGTACATAACATGTGCATGCATAAACATGTCTGTCTAGATCTACACACACGCATATGCACACATGCAAGTACATGCACATGGACAGTGTGTGCACATACACATGCGTGACGGACAGCCGTGTGCATACACGTAGAGACATGTACACGCATGGGCGCACGTGCGTCTAGACACACAGCAGCAGAACGATGGTGGAATTCAGATCCAGGAATGTCGGCGCATGCTCTGTGCAACCTGGGATACCAGGGCTCCGTGGGCCTCACTTACTCTGGGGGAGCCTTCAGACACCCCAGCAGGGCTGCTTCCTTTGTGAAAGCTAACACCAGCCAGCTGGCAGAGAACCGAAGGTGTTCCAAACTCCAAGAGGCCTGAGGGGGTGATCCCCTGATTCTGCAGAAGGGAAAACAAGGCCCACAGAAGTGGGGTGTCTTGCTCAGGCCCAGAACCTGGGGCCAGATCCCAAGCTTTTACCGCACTGGCCATGAGTGCTCTAAGGCTCTGTACCCACAGGGCCCAGCTCACTCCCCACCACCTCCAGTAGGTGAAGAAGAATCCCCCTGAGACCCCAGCTCCCTCAGAGCCCATCCCCTCCTCCAGGGCAGGGCTGCGTCTTCCTGTCATTGCTTCTAGGAGAGTGGGGGTACCTGGGAAAGAGGCATCCAAGCAATAAACACAGGAGGCAGTTGGACACTGGCTCTGGCAAAGCCACGTTCCAAATCTGTGCCCCTCCTAGGAAGGTGAGCTCACCTGTAGGGCCCTCAGCATCTTCATCCATCAGAGCCCAGAGCGGGCTCAGAGGAAGGGGCGGGGGGAGAAGGTGGCTCTGGGCCGTGGTCCCAAAAGCCTCACCTCCACCCCAGTGCAACCCCACCTACTCTGCAGCCCCCAGGCTGTCCCGGCATTCCCCAGTGAGCTCCAGGAACGATGGCCTGAAAGGAACTCTGCCCTGGCCACGCTGAGACAGCCGCATGGGAGCTGTTCGTGTTCCCTGCAGCTGCGTGTCAGACCCATGAGCGCCACAGGCCAGGCCTTACCTACGCCCCACAGCCCCGTCCCCAGGCACAATCCCCTAAACTGCAGCTCCCAGAGTAAGGCCAGGCGAGGAACAAGTGAGGATTCATCAATGGCATCCTTGCCGGGGTGGGCCCAGGACCAGGAGCGTGTGCGGAGGCTGAACCACCTGGAGGACAGCAAGGCCCCCCTACCCCGAGCTAGGGTGCAGCCCGGCCGCACTGCAGGAGACCCACCAGGACCCCGAGCTAGGGTGCAGCCCGGCCGCACTGCAGGAGACCCACCAGGACCCCGAGCTAGGGTGCAGCCCGGCCGCACTGCAGGAGACCCACCAGGACAGAGGGCTGTCTCTAAGAGAAAGAGATGTGGCCGGGCCTCCCCCTCGCCTATGGCAAGGCCCACAGTGCCCTGCTTCTCACAGCCCTGGGGGTGGGGACGAGGGAGGCTCTCCACACCTCAGAACATACGGGCACAGCCGGCCTCAGACGGACTCAGACTCAGGCCCTCGGAAGACCCGTCCTGCTGAGGCAAGGTCCCCGGGTCCAGCTGGCCTGGTCCTGAGAGCCCCTGCGTCACTGTCGAAAATGAGAACAGGGCACGGTGGACATAGGCAGCCAGTCCCTGGGGTGGCGGGAACGTTCCCTGGGCCTCCTGCAGAACCAGCTCCTGCCCTCTGCCGTCAGGAAGGATCCAGTTCTGTCAGGAGTCCTGGTCCTGCAGCCCCGTGAACCCCTGAGTTGAATCATGTCCCTCAGCATTCCCAGGTGGAAGTCCCAGCCCCCGGTACCTCAGAATGGGACTCTCTTAGGAGATAAGGTCTTTAAGGAGGGATTAAGCAGAGGCCACACTGGGTAGAGTGGGCCCCAATCCAGCAGCACTGACGGCCTCTTAAAAAGGGGGCACTTGGAGAAAATCACGCAGGGGAGAAGGCCAAGGGAAAATGGAGACAGAGGTCAGGGTGATGCACCTCCCAGCCAAGGGTCACCTAAGAGGGACAAAGGTCACCAAGGATGGCCAAGGAGGGCCAAGGGTCATATAGGAGGGCCGAAGGGTGCCAAGGTTTGCCAAGGATGGCCAAAGAGGGCCGGCAGCAGCGGGAGCTGGAGAGAGACCAGGGACAGATTCTCCCCCAGAGTCTCGGAAGGAACCCGGCCTGCCCTCGCCTGGATCTTGGACTTCTGGCCTCAGAGCTGTGAAAGCGTCCACGGCTGTTGCTTCAGGCCCCCATTCTGTGGGGCTTGGTTTGGGCAGCTCTGGGAAACTGACTGTCCTCCCTGTTGGAGCGAAACCAGCCGCTGGGCCCTATTCTGTGTCCGTGCCGGATGCTCCGCTCCCCAACACTAAAAAGCAAATACTCTGTGCATGGGGGGTGTGCAGCAGACATAAAGAGGGCAAAGTCCCTGCCCCCAGCTGGTGGGAAGCCCATGCAAACCCACGTGGGGCCACCAGATGACATCTCACAGCACATGCCCATGTAATGAGCCTGGGCTCTCACCCTGCGCCATCTCATCCCGTCCTCAGAGTGGACAGGGAGGGGGGGTATGTCCTCGTGTCATCGAGAGGGCACAGGCCCCAAAGACAGAACCCCACCCGAGGGCACCTCACCAACAACCAGGGTGAGAACCAGGACCCGGATCCCAGCAGCTCCGTGGCTGAGGAGATGGGTGTGTGTACAGGACGCTCTTGGCCCCCAACACAGGCGACCAGGACCGAGGAACTGTCCTCAAGCCCTGTAACCTGGTGAGGTTCTGTCCATCCTGGAAGGCAGAAAGACAAGAGATAGAGACTGTCTGTGGAGAGCCAGGAAATTGTGGCCTCCCCAAGCCCAGTTCCCGTGCACACAGGCGAGTCCGAGACACGGAGGTCGGTCGCCGTGAGACGCTGTCACTTTCTTGCTTGGATGCCAAGAGCAGGACCCTGCATCTCACCCACACCGTGGGTACCTCCCAGGGCAGCGGGAGGCAGTGCCCCCCGGCGGAGTGAGGACAAGGAAGAGTGGCCCTGGGGCTCTGGGCATGGGCAGTCCAGAAACTGCGTGCCCTGCCCTTTGCTTGGGCCCCTCTACCAGCATGTCCAGCATGTGCCCGGGGGCCCTCAGCTCCCCTGGGGCCCAGCCCACCCAAGACACAGCTCTTGGTCGTGAACATGAAGATGAGCCAAACTCTAGTGGCTCTTCCTGAAAGAAATGAGAATGCCCAGCCACGCCCATGCACGCTTTGTTCTTTTTTATTTAATACTGAGGAACCGGAGTGGAGGGGTCCTGCCGGGCTGCAGTAACCCTGAGGGAAGTCAGCAGAGCCCTGGGCTGCAGAAGAGTCCCCCACAGGCTCCCAAGCAAGCTTGTCCTGGTGCATTCAGACTGCTCACAGCAGGCTTTGGGCCCTCACTCTCCAGATCCCAGAGAGCCCTCCAGGGCTCCCGGCTCTCGGGCCAGTGCCCACGTCCTCGAGTTGTCAGCCTGAATTCCTTCCCCCCGAAGTCTGCCCTGAGGGTGCCCCTCGTGCACCGCCCAACCCGCGTGCCAGTGCAGGTCCAGCTTCCCCACAGGACTGCCCACTGCTTCCACCCCAACACTGCCCCGGCCCTGGTGTCCTCCCGGCCATAGCAGCTTGCTGCTGGGCCTTGCCCTGCCCCCACCGCCCCGAGCACTTGCCCTCCTCTCCCGGGATCGCCCCCAGGCCTCCGTGCCTCTCACTCTGCAGAGTCAGTGGCTGGGCCCAGGGACCCGCGGGAGCTCCCTCAGGAAGGGGGCTGAGTGTTGTCGGGGGAGGCAGTGGGGGCAGAGCCGAGTCACCAGCCTTTGGGGGTCCATGGGAAGGACAGAGACACCCAAACTCGGTCAATCTCCTCCTGCATCATTTCAGGGCGGACATGCAGATCGTGGACGGCAGTGCCCAGTGTCCAGGCCTAGCCAGTGAGAAGCAGGAGGACGTGGGGGACGAGGATGACGATGACCTGGAGGAGGATGATGAGGACAGCCTGGCCGGGAAGTCGCAGGATGACACCGTGTCCCCCGCACCCGAGTCCCAGGCCGCCTACGAGGATGAGGAGGATGAGGAGCCAGCCGCCTCCCTGGCCGTGGGCTTTGACCACACCCGAAGGTGGGGGCAGCCGTGTGCTCCAGGATGGGGCAGGGAGGGAACGTGGGCGTCCATCACGAGGGGGACCTCCCTCTTCAGCCACTCGTGAGCCCATCCCTGGCTCAGCCCCTACTCCAGCACAGCCACCTCAGGGCCTCCACACACAGGCCAGGGCAAGGCTGGGCCAGGGGCAACGGGGTCAGGGGCCCTTAGCCCCCCACCCACCCCCAGGGGCCCTGGAGGCTGGAAGCAGAGTGTGGAGGGGAAGGCATTTCCCTGCACTGAGCAGACATGGAGGCCCCCGGCCCTGCAGCAGAGCTGCCTGTCAGCCTGGGACAGCGCGTGCAGCCACTAGAGGGCCGTGGGCACACAGGAGCCAAGCACCCACCATTCTGTGCCGACCAGAGCCACTTCCCCATGTCCTCAGTGTTCGCCACCAATATCGGGCCTGGGCGACACTGCCAGCATTCCCAGATGCCCCTGGGGAGGTCCTTCGGAGGTGGCATTTCCTCTCCAGCCTGGATGCTGCCCCTGAGTCCTGGGAGAGGGAGCCCCGGGCCTCTCTGAGCTGCCTGGGGTCTTAGAGAATTGAAGCCTTCTTCTCCACCCTCCACTCGCAAGACCTGAGCCCCCTGCCTGCTGCCTGATGCGTGTGCACGCACTCACCCCCTCCCTGACCTCTGTCCGTCACTCTCCTGCATCCGTGTGCCTTCCCGTCCAGGCGTCTGTGTGTCCGTGTGTCTGTCTCCCTGTGCATGTGGCTGGCAGAGATGCAGCGGCGTGCATGCAGGCCCGGAGCTGGGCTTGCAGCATCAGAGAGGCGGCCAAGGCCAGGCTGCTAACAGCAGGCCCTCCCTCTCCCCGGTCATTGGTGCAGGTGTGCTGAGGACCACGAAGGCGGTCTGTTAGCTTTGGAGCCGATGCCGACTTTTGGGAAGGGGCTGGACCTCCGCAGAGCAGCTGAGGAAGCATTTGAAGTTAAAGATGTGCTTAATTCCACCTTAGATTCTGAGGCTTTAAAACATACACTGTGCAGGCAGGCTAAGAACCAGGTAGGTACCCGCCAGAGCCCCTCCCCCACCCCACCTGGCCTCCTCAGCCAGAGGACAGCCAGCACTCCTCTCCCGCCGTGGCCCTCCTAGGCCTGAGGAAGCGCTGGTCACGCAAACGCCCCCACGCTGCATCCTCCAGAGAGGCCCCAGCGACCACCGCCCTCCCGCAAGCTGGGGCGCAGCAGGGAGGGGCTGAGAGCCGATGACCCTGGCAGGACCCTCACGAGGGAGCTCACTCATGGACACGGGCAGCTCACCTTCCTGTGGTCCTCAGTGGGAAAGGTCTGTGAGCAGGTTTCTGGCCCGCCCAGCCGCCTTCGTCTCCCTCCCTCTCTGATCTGGGCCCCAGTGGCCTGCAGCCTGGGCTTTTCCCAGGGGAAGAGCTGTCCAGCCGGGCAGTCTCTGCTTCCCAGCTGGAGCAATGAGGTCAGCGAGGGTGCCAGGGTTTTGGCCCCAGGCGCTTCTCGGCTTCTCTCCTCAGGGTAGGTGGCCCCAGGGCCCTGCTCCCGCATTTCTCTCCAGTCTGTAGGGACTCAGGGTCTCATTCAGCACTCTACAGCCCTCCCAGAGGGAACAGGCCCACCCCAGGTCTCAGCAAAAGCCGTCTGCGTGTCTGTCTTTGTCTTTTTACTAATTCTGTCTGGAGTGTTAACTCGGGTAGGACAGTGCTGGGCTTCCCCACCTTCCCTGCCCTTAACCCACACACGACGCTCCCCAGGTCCCATCCCCACCTGCCCTGTGCTGGGGGCAGAAGGATGTCCCATGAACTAACGCCTGGAAACACATCTGTACTTCCTAAGAATCCCATCGGCCCAGAAACGCTGCACATCCCTGTCCCAGAGGCAGCTCTTTGGTGTCCCCACGGTCACCAAAACAGACATCCCCTGGCAGGGGTGGCTCTTGTTGAGCCCTAGTTCCCAGGGCCCTCCCAGACCAGACACGTGTCTGTAGTTTCTGCTGATCACCAGGTGGAGGAAACGGGGGGGAAGGGGTGGGAAGGAGAGGAGGCTTCGAGGGGGAGCACCCCAAAGCAGCCAAGGGAGCTGGTGTGCTCAGGAGGCCCCGCACCAGCACCCCAATGTCCTGGCATCACTCGGAGCAGGGGGCGGCCCTCGTCCCTCCCGCTGTCACGCCTGCTCACGTCTTCCTCTTCCAGGCTGCGGGGAGAATCCGGGTCTCTTAGCCCCTTTTGTTCCTTCTGCCCCCTGTGGCCCAGGGCAAGGTTGAGCCAGGCCAGGGCCACGGGAGGCTGGGAACGGACGAGGCTTGGCCCTGCTGGCCGGGGATGGCCTGTCCTGCCCACACGCTCACCTGCCTGTCCAGGATGGCCCGCCCTGCCCATCTGCTGCCTGTCTGGGATGGCCCGCCCTGCCCACGCGCTCACCTGCCTGTCCTGTGTGTGTGTCATCCCCTCCCCGCCAGGCGTATGCAATGATGCTGTCCCTTTCCGAAGACACTCCTCTCCACACCCCCTCCCAGGGTTCTCTGGACGCTTGGTTGAAGGTCACCGGAGCCACGTCGGAGTCTGGAGCATTTCACCCCATCAACCACCTCTGACGGGCTGGGCAGCCGGGGGCCGGTGGCCAGAGCCAGGGCACCAGCCACGGAGGACGGAGGCGGGCGGGGCCCCGGAGAACCCTGTCCCTGCGTGTGGCCACTCCTCAGCATCCTCCCCACCCACCATGGTTCATTCCGACTTTTCCAATGGAAACTCAGATCCTGAAAGTCCCTAAAGCAGTCGTAGAGTCTCACCATCTCCAAGGATTGGTCTTCAGAACACTGTTCAGTGACGGCCATGCAGGTGGCCGTCCAAAGACAGCCAACGGAGCTGCCTCGCAGAATCAGCCAGTGGGCAGGTGGACGCTCTGCTGAGACAGAAGCTGGTGGCCACTGCCGGGTGCTGGGGTCGCGGAAGGGAATGGATAGACGGGTGTGCTCAAGAGAGATCACTCAAATGATTTTTATAATGAAATGACAAGAATAACCCTTTTGGTAACCGTATTGACTACAGAGTCTATTTAAGCATGTGGTTTTAAAAATAGACAGTATTTTTTAAAAATCAAAAAATGACTTGCAAATTGTTTTTTAAAAGTAATTTTGCATTGCTTTGAAATTTGAGCTCATTTGCAAACCTGAGTCTGCCTGGGAACCCGCACTGTGCCTGGGTGTGTTCTTTATACTGTAGATAATGGAGAAATTTTCTATCTCTGTCCCTATTTGTATAAGCCAAGGTGACGCTGGGTGCCCCGAGGCAGAACAAGAGGCGCGGGGCCATACCCGTGAACCATGCAGACGGCCGAAGAAGTCTTAGGCAGGGCGCCCTGGGCTGCAGGCCTGCCTGAGGCTGGGATGGGAAGTGTGCCTGCCCTTGTGTGACATGGAATTGGTGTCAGGGCCGCCACGTGGCCTTCAGAGGAATCCACAGGTCCCCACCCAAGATCCCTCAATTATATGGGGAAGTCGAGGGCCCATGGCTTGGGTCTGCCATGCAGAGATGTGGCCGGGCACCCATCTTCCTTCCCTCCTCTGTCCCTGCCTCGGCCACCCCACGCGGGAACCCAGCGCCATCTTCTGAAGGCAGGGCCTTGGCCACGTCCTGGGTCTCCCACCTCCCACCTGACCCCGGCGGCTCCGGTGTCCTCCACGTGGCTGCCCTGGGGAGCAATCCCAGCGGATCGCTCCGGGCCAACAAGCCGCACCTGTGCCTGAGACTCCGGATGGACAACACGGTCGCCACGTCGCTCTTCCTGCGGGTTCTTGGCGAGACACAGCTTGAGAACAGAAGGGCGTCGGGGGAACCTGCCGCAAGGAGCAGAGACAGCACAGCCCCCGGGGCCCAGCCGCCTCCCTCTCTTGGGACGCAACTTCTTCCCCACTCGGATGGGCTTTAAATTATTCCCATAGGGGCCAATTTCAAATAATAATTTTTTTCCCTGATGGAATTTACCTTAATCTGTATATAACTTGTAATTTTTTCTAATTCATTTCTTTTCTTATTTTATTTCCTCCTTAACAGTATTTTTGGCATTAGACATTCTTATTGTGAAGAAATAATGTTAATATAAGTATCTGGTGAAGGACCAAAACCGTGTGATAAGGTTGTGTGTCGTGTGGGAGTGGGGCGATTTTTTATGTGCCAAATACCCCCGTCCCCCCCATGAATCCTGCTGTCCCTGCTGCCGTTTACCAGACAATCATATGTTTTTGTTAAATTTGCGTTTCAGTTACATTTGCATTTAAGACAAGTGTTCTATTTATTTCTTGTATTGTTTGGAAGAAAAAATGATGATAGTGTCCCAACAAGAAGAGGAAAAAAATGCCCAAGTTGCCCTTAAAAAAAAAAGAGCGTAAATACAAACAGGAGTGGTGCAAGCCGCCTTAGTGTGGGTTTGTGTCACGTGTGGACATCTCCTCAGGCTTTGTGTCACGCGTGGACATCTCCTCAGGCTGTCCCCAGCGGTGACGGGAGGTGTCCTGGCTGCTCCAGGACAAAAGACAATCGTCTCTGTGGGTGCCGGGCGGTCCAGGCTTGCACTGAAGACTTGCCATGGGGAGGTTCCTGCAGGAGGCTCAACCCGATGGATCACAGTGAAAGGGATTCCTCCCACTGTGCCCAGATCTGCACAACGAGACAAGACAGGACCCACCTGTGCGTGCGCTGGGGCCATGGGGTGGCCCCCCCGGGGCAGCGGGGGAGCTGCCTGCAGAAGAGCCAGCCGGCGTGTCGGGAAGGATCCAGGATCTGCAAACACAACCGCTCAGGCCTTCTCACGCGTTTCCACAACATCCCCTGGGTCAGACCCACCAGGTACCCCGTAGGAATTTCCAGTTTCCCTTGATCTAGATGGGATTCTTGTAAAAATTCAACCTCAGACATAAACACCCCATTTCTGTAAACCCAAATTATATGGTTTCTTCTGTGAAAGAGTAAGGTGTGTGCTTTTTTTTTTTGCAATATGGCCCCATCTCTCTGAAGTGGGACATTCGGACGGATGGAGCCCTCAGCGTGTCTTTTCAGCAGGAGCAGAACCGATGAGGGCCGCCCTTACCGTTGGTCTCCGGATCCCCCAGTCCCATCCCGCCGTTTCGGCTGTCTTCCTAACCGTCCTGTCTTCTCTTGGCACTCTTTCCTTCCACCTTTCCCAAGAGTCCTGGTTGCACGTTTTAAGTCATATATTTTTGTCCCCCTGAAAATGATGGCAAGCCCAGTTTCTCCTGAGCATTCAGCCCCCCAGGCCCCAGCACTTGGCGTTTTCAGGAGGCCCTGTTCTTACAGCCCCTGACAAAGGCGGCACTTATTTCCTGGGCTGGTGCGCCCCAAAACACGGCCCCGACACTTAGCGTGGCCCCAGGCCCCAGCGAGCCTCGCCCTCCCAGTTTTGCTCTGCCCAGCAGTGTTGGTGCCCAGAGATGACAAGGGCCAGGGAGCCTGGCCCGGCTGTGAGAATTCAGAGAGTCTGGCCTCCAGCTGTCACCACACCGTAACGGGGCCATGTAACTGTGCAGCATGGACAGGGATGCGGCTGTGTCCATGGCCAGGTGTCCAGGGCCCTTCCGTTCAGCCCAAATGCTGCCCCAATGCTAACTCCTTGGATTGTCAACCCCCATCCCCCAAATGGAAATTCCGAAGGAGGCCTCCTCGCGCCTGCCCTCCGCTGCTCCTCAGACCCCAGCCCCCAGTGAGCCGACGTCCCCACCCGTTCCTGCTCTCATCCCCAGGTTGGGCACATGGGGTTCCTCCTCTGTGGGCCTGGCAGACCCTTCATGAGTGGGACCCAAGATATCATTGACTTCAACCCAGAGGATCGAGCCCCTGCACCCTGCCTGGGGCCCTGGGGTGTGGAGCAGTGGCTGGGGTGGGCGTGGTGTGGCCTGAGAGACTGCCCAGCTGGAGAGGCCTTCCTTTACAAGGCCACGCGTGCAGCTGTCCCATCCAGACCCCGACTGGCCAAGACCTCCACGTCCCCAGAGTCCAGCCCTGGAAATTCCAAGGGCCCTGGCGTCCTCTGCCTTCCCCGCTTCCCCGTGAGCGTCTGCAAAACACTTGCCTGGATACATATCACGTATTTTAGACTCGAAGCCTCGAAGCACTGGATTGTGGTCCCCTGCCCCCTCTGTCCCGTCCCCCTGCCCAAGTGACTGAAACCTACTGAGCTATATTCACTGTGCTGTCCTAGGGGGAGGGAGAGCAGAGCTCGCCCCTGCACTGCAGCCTTGGTGGGGAGGGCAAGGCTCTCCTCCCAGCCAGGGACGCCAGGACATAGCTGCTCCTGGTCAGTGGAGGTCAGCCGGGTATCAAAAGCCATGAAACTGTGTCTCTGTAGCAATGAGTGATACTGTGACAAAACCATCCTTGCATTCTTCCTAGAAGAGTTCCTCTGCTACTTCCATTCCATTTTTGTGTTTGTTTTGTTCTTTTCTGTCACTGATCCGTATTACCACTTTTGGAAAAAAATAAATAAATAAATAAATAAAAGGCAGCTTGAGTTTCCAAACGTGTGATTCACTTGTGAACAAAAGTCATTCTAACAATTGCCTTCAGCGTCACGTGCATTGCCACTGCGCTTTCGGCACAAGGGATGCTGAGCCCTGGTGTCAGAGTTGTAATTTAAAGCGTGTGTGTATATGGACTTTGTCCCTTAAGGTCGATATAAAGAATCCTCGCAGAATCACAGACCTGTGCCGCCCGCCACCTTCTGCCATTGTTACATTACAGATTTGGTTTAGTTTCGTTTTGTTTTGTTTTTTCTTTTAGAACTGTACAGTATTGAAAAAGAAATCAAATGTAAATGTCTGGTTTTCATATAATGTTTAAAAAGACCATTGAGAAGGAGGCTGGCGCTCGCCCCATGTCCCCCTTGATTGTAAATTGCTTCTGTTCTGTTTATAAGTAAACTGTGCATGACTCCTGCTTAGCGGTCATTATCGTGTCTGTTGGTGAAATTTTTATTAAAAGGAAAATTCTGTAGATGCACTTATTGAATATGTGATTAGGATCTACGTCTGAGACTAGGAGTCCTGAACTGCTGACGCAAAAGAGGCGCAGTTCCCAATTAATACGGAAATCTCTGTGGGAGAAGAATGATATAAGACGTGAAGTGTAGGAAATCATGAAAAGAACAATTTTGCAAATTGCATTCTGATGCTTGTGATGAACACAAATGTACTTGTGTAGAGACATTTCCTTAAGAGAAAGCCTAGGAGAAGCCGATTTGGAGGTTAATGCTGTAGAATAGGACTGTATACCAAATGTAATCTTTCCAATGCTCCAATGAATTTATACATGAGATTGATATGCAATAAATCTGTGTGCTTTTCTAAGCCTCGGTGCCCGCGAGCTTCATTGAGGGAGAGGCCCCAGGGCTGTGGAAGGGAGAGGAGGAGCAAGCCGGGGCTCGGCCGAGGTCCAGGCTCCCTGGCTTTGACTGAGGAGTCCCGGGGCCAGGCCTTGATGCCCTTGGAGCTTTGTTCCCTCCACCCTCCAGGGCAGACTCCTGGCTATTCCCATTTTCCAGAAAAGAATAAGCTCAGGAAGGCATCAACTCCCTGGATGGCCCCAGAGCGAGCACAGTGACCTCCAGGTGTGTCCCTCTGCCAAGCATGACAGCCTCCAGATGCAGCAGCCTCCAGGCATGTCCCCCAACTGTGCCTGCCTCCAGGTACACAGGACCCAGGGCCCACCCCACAGGCCTTGCCCCAAGGCCTCCTGGGGATGCAGCATTCCCCATTGGAGGTGCTGGGGGAACCCGTCTTCCATGGCAGCAGTCCCCACGCTTTTTAGCACCAGGGACTGGTTTCGTGGCAGACAGTTTTTCCAAAGACCAGGGGATGGATGGTTTGGGGCTGATTCAAATGCATTCCATATATCATCCACTTTATTTCCATTATTATTACATTAGAGTATATAATGAAATAATTCTACAACTCACCATAGTGTATAATCCGTGGGAGTCCTGAGCTTGTTTTCCTGCAACTAGGCCTTCCCATCTAAGGGTGATGGGAGACAGTGACAGATCATCAGGCATTAGATTCTCATGAGGAGCGTGCAGCCTCGATCCCTCGCACTCGCAGTTCACAATAGGGTTCCCGCCCCCATGAGAATCTCACGCCGCCACTGATCTGATGGGAGGCGGAGCGCAGACGGTGATGCAGACGATGGGGTGTGGCTGTAAACACAGAAGAAGCTGGGTTCCGCTGCGCCCCCCATGCTGTGTGGCCCGGTTCCTAACAGGCCAAGAACTGGTCCTGGCCCATGGCCTGAGGTCTGGGGGCCTCTGTTCTAGGCCAGTCCTCAACCCACCCCTTCCTAAGGGTGGCCCTCCCCATGTCAGCCTCCCTGAAGTCTGTGTCCACCAGCACCTCACATGGCCTGACGCTACCCTGACAAGCGACAGCCACAGGGGTGGGATAGGGGGTGAGCTAGAGGTACCGGGGCTGGAGCAGACCCAGTCCCCTCAGGGGCTTCTCTGGTCTACCCCCAGGCTGCCCCTGGGATTCCTTCCTGGGGCTCTCCTGCCTCTGGGAGAGGCTCCATCCCCCACCCTGATTCTGCTCTGACCCAGAAGCCTAGGGTGGGTAAACCTCAAAGGGGAATGTCCAGCCAGACCGAGCCCAGCCTCCCCAACCAGGACTGCCCCAAACCGTCTCACCGTCTCACCCACGTAGGCCCCCACTGGTTCCCTGCTGACATAGAGTTTAACTGATGTCACCCAGGTGACCTGGCCTCCCACCCCCACCCCCACCCAGGGCCTCTGAATGTCTCCTGGGCTCCCTCCTGCCCACCCCTCCCAGTGGGCCAGGCCTCTGGAGCTGTGCCCCTCCACCTCTCCCCTCCCTTACCCCCAAGTGCCTGGAACACAGGCCTGGCTGGGGTTCCAGGGAGGTGGGCAGTTATTACCCACACGCGGTCGACAGCCTCGCTTTGGAGTCAACACCGCTGGCCTTCGACCATCTCCCAACAGCATCTTCTTCCGAGGACCCCTGTTTGAGAGTGGCCCAGGCTGATTATAAAACTGATCTTTATGATGCCTGACACCTGCTCACATCAGCCACCACCACAGCTACCGCCTTGGCCATGCCTATGGGAACCTCTCACCTACCTGAGCCCTCAAGGACCCTCCTGCCTGCAGCCTCCCCTCCCCACTCCCTGAAGCTCCCTACCCCTGACCCCTCCGTGCCACCCTCCTCAGCCACTCCAGCCCCCAGGGGGCAGCCCCGAACTCCCAGGACCTACACCACCAGCAACAGATCCTCCCCACCTGCCAGACCACATGGGAGGGGGCCCGGCAGCACCTCTTCCACACGACAAGAGCCCTGGGCTGCCTGTCTGACACCCCCTTATCCATCCCTTCGCATTTGTGTAAGGAGAGGCAGCTGTAGGCAGCTTTTTTACAGGCAGGGAAATATCTCACCTTCCTCCAGCACAGCTGAAGTGCTCAGGGATTCTAAGCCTCCTCGTAGACCGGCATCTTCAGGCTCCAGGTCACGCAGGGGACCCCTTAGCCTCCGTCCACTGAGTCCAAAAATACCACATGCACTGGATTTGGGGCTGTGAGGACTCCTGGGGGCTCCCTGATTCACCTCTCAGTCCCCAAAGCCTGGCTTGGGGCCCATGCTTGGGAGAAGGCTGCTTGCATGAATGAATGAAGGGATGAGTGAATCGGTGACTTGCTGTGAGGGCCATTACTCAGCAGGGATTCTGGGATCACCAGGGCCTCCCAAGTCCACCGAGGGGCCAGAGCAGGCTCTAATTGCAGGTAAATGGAAGCCGGGGGGCTGGGGTCCTCAACAGCAGCTCCTGGTGGCAGCCAAATGGGCCCACGCAGAGGCTGATCTCGGAACAAGATCCCAGACCCGAGTCTGGGGTGTTGAGCATTTTTATGTTCTTAACACCACCACGTGAAGTGTTTACGCATTGCCGGACTAGCGGGGGCAATGGGCTGCAATATTCCAAGGTTCCTTCCCTTCCCGATGTGATTGACGAAGCGTCAGTGAGATCTTAAGCCCCCTCAGTCAGATGTGGGCTTGGCCCCGGGAGCCTGAGGCCCAGAGACAGCTTGAAAGGCTTCTCTCTGGGAAACATGTTTCCGCTCTCAGAGGACAAATTATGTGGATCACAGAACTGATGGATGGCCCTGCTCCCAAAAGTCACTCACAGCAATCGAATGACAGTACCCAACCTCCCCATAATGGCCCTTGCCTGGAGCTGGCCACGCTGGGGCTCCAGGCGAGTGAAAACCCTTCCCATCTTTGTTCAGCCTGGCAAACTTTCTCCTCATTAGCCCTGGAGGGGAGAGGAAAAATCTATGGAATAAGGGAGCTATCTGATAATGGCCCTATTGTCAGGGCGACCCCAGAGGGAAAGAGAACAGAGACTCACAGAATATTGCTGACAAGTGGACTTTGTCTTCCTGCGGCCGGTTCCTCGCATAAAAGACGGAGGAAAAAGGCTCCATTTTGGAAACAGGGAAAAATCAACAGGAGAAAAAAAATGTGTCAATGAGGAATCTGTTTTCTGGGAAAAGAGATGCTTTTTAATTCCCCTTCAGATTCATTTTGGGCCAAGTGAGCTTGTCAGTTATTTGCAGAGAAGCTATTTTGAGAAGCATTAACCTTAATTCTCATGGCAGCAAAAGTCTTCCAAAAATCAAAACGTGTCCTCATTTGGGGTAAAATGGCCAGAGCGAGGGTGGCTTTTGTGCAGACAGAGGTGCCCAGAGAAAGGTGTCCCACAGCATAAGTTGCTCAAGGGGGACTCTGGGACAGAGGCAGCCACCAGCCCTGAGCCTGCCTGCCATCCCTGCTGGTGGAAGGGGTCCGGGCTCTCCACGGCGGGACAATGTCTCCCACAAGCCTTGGTCCTCATTCAGGACAGGGAAGGCAGATGGAATTCACTTCCCCAGTTCCAGGGAATAAGAGAAAGAAATTCTGAGATGACAAGCAGTGGACCCGGGCATGACCTGAACCCCAAAGAGGCGCTGAGGTCCACCCAAGAACCGGAGGGAGAGAGCTGGCTCTTCCTCTGTCCCGCATTGGGGTATGTGGTCCTGGATTCCTGAGCCCATCAGGCCACCCAGAGGCTCCAGGAAGCCAGAAAGGCAGGACAGAGCAGGGTCCAGCTTTAAGACGCGGTGAACAGCCAGGCACTCATCCATGTAAGATCTGCACACCAGCGGCCACAGCAGCCTTGTCATCACAGCCCCAAGCCAGGAAGGGCCCGAACGTCCACCCATTGGTGCCTGCAGGAACTATGCAAAGGAACAAAGACTTCCCAAATGAGAACAGGCAGAGGCCGCTTACTCAGAGCTTGTTGTAGCTAGAGAGCCAGCCACCATTGCCTGCCTGGCAGAGCCTCCAAGGCAGGCGGGGGGGTGGGAAGCTCCAGAGTGGAGATGGGGAGGCTCCAGGCGAGCCCCAACGGAGGCTGTTGGCCTGGGGAGCTGGAGGTGGCTGACCAGAAGGAGGTGTCCTTTGGGATTAGGGAGGGGACCTGTGTAGAGGTGGAATATGAATTGAAGTGGGGACAAAACCTAGGGAAGCCGTCAGTTGCTAATCAAGTGTTGGCCATTTGGGGCTGGCTGCGGCAGACGTTAGTGCTTTTCATTGCTGCAGACTGTGAGCCAGTGTTGTTGTTTTTTTTTTAAATAAAATTTCATTATTAAAGCAGTTTTAGGTTCACAATAAAATTGATCAGAAGGTGTAGAGATGCCCCATGTGCTCCCAGCCCCCGCACGTACACAGCCTCCCCCATTGCCACCGTCCCCCATCTCAGCAGATGAGCCTGCATCCACACGTCCTCGCCCACAGTCCCCGTCGGGGCTCACTCTTCGTGTACATTCTATGGGTTTTGACCAACGTGGACACCACATCAGCGTCATACAGCTGGGCTTCACTGCTCCAAAAATCCTCTGGGCTCTGCCTCTTCATCCCTCCCGCCCTGCAACCCAGGCAACCCGACCTTTTTATTCTCCACAGTGTTGCCCTGGCCAGAATGTCACGTCGTTGGAATCACAGTGTGTAGCCCTTTCAGATTGGCCTCTTTCACTTAGAAATATCCATTTAAGCTGCCTTCATGTATTTTATTTTTCTTTTTTTGAGGGAGTCTCGCTCTGTGGCCCAGGCTGGAGTGCAGTGGGGTGATCTCAGCTCACTGCAGCCTCTGCTTCCCAGGTTCCAGTGATTCTCCTGCCTCAGCCTCCTGGGTAGCTGGGATTGCAGGCGTGCTCCACCATGCCTGGCTAATTTTTGTATTTTTAGCAGAGATGGGGTTTCACCACGTTGGTCAGGCTGGTCTCGAACTCCCAACCTCAGGTGATCCACCTGCCTCGGCCTCCCAAAGTGCTGGGATTACAGGCGTGAGCCACCCCACCCGGCCTCCTTCATGTCTTTTCATGGGTTGACCACTCACGTCTTTTAGCACTGAATGATATTCCACTGTCTGGATGGACCACAGTTTATTTAACCTCTCACCTACTGAAGAACATTGTGCTAGCTTCCAAGTTTCGGAAGCCATGAATAAAGCCACTATAAAGGTTTTTGTTTGGATACGTTTTCAACTCCTTTGGGTGAACAAGGACTGTGGTTTCTGTGTCATACAATGAAAGCGTGTTTACATTTGCAAGCAAACACCAAACCCTTCCAGAATAGCTGTACTGCTTTGCATTCCCATCAGTAACGAAGGAGGGTTCCTGCTGCTCCACATCCTTGCCAGCACTTGGCATCACCTGTGTTCTGGATTTAGGCCGTTCTAAGAGACGTGTAGCAGCATCGCAATGGGGCTTTAATTTGCAGCTCCCTAATGGTGCCATGTGGAGTGTCTCCCCACTGCTTCCTTGCCTTCTGCAGATCTCCTCTGTGAGGGGTGTGTTCAGGTAGCCACTTTCTTATTACTGAGTGTGTTCTGGTTCTGCACATGGTCCGGACTTTGGTCCATTTCACCTCTGAAAACAGTGATCCATCCATTGGAAGGAAGACCGCTCAGCAATGATGGGACAGCCGCTGGAGCAGGCCTCAAAGCCACGTGACTGAATCTCTAAGCCAGTGTGCCAGTGAAGGGAGCCACGTGCTGGATGGTTCTGTACAACTGACGTCTGGAAAAGGCAAAGCTACAGGATGGGGTGCAGATCCACGCTGGGGGCGCAGACACAGGGGACTGACTGCGATGGGCACGGCAAGACTTCTAGGGGTGACGGACGCGTCCTATATCACGACCGTGGTTACACAGGTATACATTCATTAAAACTCACCTCGCTGTATATTTTAAAAGGATGATTTTATTGCACGTAAATTGTGCCTTGATTAACCTCATTTGTCAAAAACTGTGTGTCCCACCCATCCCCACTTTAAGGCTGGGGTCTGTCATGGAGCTGCCGTTCCTGGAGGCCCTGGTGCAGCTGAAAGCAGCACTTTACACCCAGGCTCCCCCTCTTCCCGCGACCTACACTGCTAGGCTCACCCAGGCTCCCCCCGCCCCCAGACCTACACTTCTAGGCCAGCTGGCCACCCCACCCTTGGAGAGACTCTTCCCCCACTAAAGCACAAGCTGACCAGCTGCAAGCCCAGTGGGTCCTCGTGACTGGGGGCATGGAGCGGGGTGGAAGGGTGGGTGGCAAGGAGCAGAAAGGGTCTGTGGCTTTGCTGAGGGCCAGTGCCGTGGGCTCCCAGCCTTGCCTGGCCCCAAGCCTTTGGCGTATGCCTACTTCCAGCCCCTCCCAGTCAGCACAGAGCTTCTGAGCAGATTTTCTGCTTGGTATCATTCACAGAGTTTAAAAACACACAGAGCAGCACTGTAGGCTTTGATGGTTACATATGCCCGTAGCAAGGGAACAAAAACGTGGTATGAGATGGATAAATATCAAATTCTGAGTTGTGGTTTCTTCTGGGAAGAAAGGGAGGTGGTGGGCTGGGGGCCGGCGGGAGTGAAGAGGTTTGGAGGGTGGGCTTCAATTTCATGTGCCGTTGTAGATGCTTCAGGGTCCTCTGAATCACATTCAGGTCATCTGCAGAGTGACAGAGACAGAGACAGGAGAGAGAGAACGAGACAGAGAGAGAGTCACTGTTACATCCTGTTTTACGTTTTGTTGCCTCACTGCACAAGCCAGGCCAATGTTGAGTGGCAGTGCTCAGAGTGGACTTACTTGCCAGGCTCAAGATCCCAAAAAGAAAGTCATCCATTCTCCAGCGTCAGGTCTGCTGTGAGCTATCGGGTGCCCTTTATGACATGGAGCAAGTGACCTTCCGATTCTACATCACTGAGATTTTTATTTTAATAGGCGTTGTTGGGTTGGAGCGAATGCTTTCTCTTCACCTGTTGAAAATTATATGATTTTTCTCCTTCACTCTGTTAATGTGGCAAATTACACTGACTGAATTTCTTTTCTTTTTCTTTTTTTTTTTGAGACGGAGTTTTTATCACCCAGGCTGGAGTGCAGTGACTCCATCTTGGCTCACTGCAACCTCCGCCTCCCAGGTTCAAGTGATTCTCCTGCCTCAGCCTCCTGAGCAGCTGGGATTACAGGTGCTCGCCACCATGCCTGGCTAATTTTTTGTATTTTTAGTAGAGACGGGTTTTCGTCATGTTGGGTAGGCTGGTCTTGAACTCCTGACCTCAGGTGATCCATCTGCCTCGGCCTCCCAAAGTGCTAGCCACTGACTGATTTTCAAATATTAAACCAACCTTGCATTCCTAAGATAAGCATCATTCGATCATGAGATGTTACTGATGATATAATAGCTGGATTTGATTTAATATTTTATAAAATAATTCCGTACCTATATCCATGAGGAATATTAGTCTATAATTTTGTTTTCTGGTGACTCTTTAGTATTGGTGTCAGGGCAATACTGGCCTCATGAAATGAATTGAGAAATGTTTCTTCTTCCTCGTGTTTCTGAAAGAGGTTATGCGAGATTGGTATTATTTCTTCCTTTTGATTGAATGTTTAACTGAATTCACCAGTGTTGTCACTAGGGCCTGGAGTATTCTTTGTGTAAAGGTTTTTTTGTTTGTTTGTTTTTTAATTAAGAATTCTTACCATAAGTTTAGGGATTAAAAAAATTAAAAAAACAGGCTCTGTGCAGTGGCTGTCATCTGTAATCCCAGCACTTTGGGAGGCTGAGACTGGCAGATCACTTGAGTTCAGGAGATCAGCCTGGACAACAAGGCAAAACCCCATCTCTACAACAAATTTAAAAATTAGCTGGGTGTGGTGCATGCCTGTGGTCCCAGCTACTCAGGAGGCTTGAGGCAGGAGAATTGCTTGAGTCCGGAAGGTTGAGGCTGCAGTGAGCCATGATTGCACCACTGCACTCTCACCTGGGTGACACAGTGAGACCCTGTCTCAAAAAGTAATAGTAAATAATAAACAAAATATAAAATTGTATGTTTTCAATAGATACAGTGCTGTTTTGATTTTCTATTTGTTCTTATGCTAGTTTTGATGATTTGTGTCTTTTAAGGAACATGGCCATTCCATCTAAGTGATTGAATATATTGGCAAAAGGTTACTCAGAATATTTTCGTATCATTTTAACATCTGCAAGATCAGTAGTCGTGGCCCTCTTTCTCTCCTGATATTGGTAATTTGAGCCTTATCTCTTTCTTTTCTAACCTCGTATTATCAATTGTATTGATCTTTTCAAAGATAACCTTTTATTTTATTGGTTTTCTCTATTATTGTCTATGGTACTGATTTCCATTGATTTCTTATTTTTTAATTTACTTTGGTTTTAATTTGCACTAATTTTTTTTCACTTAAAGATGGAAGCTTAGATCAACTTTCAACATGTCTTCTTTTCTAATAAGCATTCAAAGTCAACAGTTTCCCTCTAAGCACGTTAAGGGCAGTCCATACATTTTCATATTACGTATTTTCATTATAATTCAGTTAAAATATTTTCTAATTTCTCCTGCAATTTCTTCTTTGACCTTCAGGTTACTTAAAAGTTCATTGTTTAATTTCCAAATATTTAAGAATTTTTCAGATATCATTTTGTGATTGGTTTCTAATTTAATTGTGTTGTCAGAAAACATACTCTGTGGGATTTCAGTCATTTTAAATGTATGCAGGCATGTTTTATGGCCTAATACGTGGTCTGTCTTGGTGTATATTTCATGTGTACTTGAAAAGAATACGAATTCTGGAGTTGTTGGGCACAGTGCTCTATAAATGTCAATTAGGTCAAGTTGGTTGATAGTGTTGGTCAAGTGTTTTATACCCTTGGTGATTTTGCTATCTAGCGTCCTATCAGTTGTTGAGAGCAAGTGTTGAAACTTTCAACTATACCTGTGGGTCTGGTTTCCTTTCAGCCTGGTCAGTGGTCATCTGCTTGTGTGTATTTTGAAACTGTTATTATGTGGATATGCACTTAGGACTGTCTTCTTGACCAACTGAATCCTTTATTATTACAAACTGTCCCTTTTCCCCATGGCAATATTCTTATTCTGAAATCCGCTTTTGTCTAATATCAGCATTGCCATGCCTGCTTTCTTGTGACTAATAGTTGCATGCGTATCTCTTACTTTCCTTTTACTCTCATCCTATCTGTGTCTTTATATTTGAATCACCCTATCTAATAAGCATCATGTCACTGGGTCTTGCTTTTTATCCAGTCTGACAATCTCTATCTTTTAATTGGGGTGTTTAATCCATTCACATTTAATAAATTATTGGTATGGTTAGATATAGGCTACCATCTTGCTATTTGTTTTCTATTTGTCAGATCTGGTTTTTGTCTTTTTTTCTGTTCCTCTGTCCTCTTTTGGATGAGTATTTTCTAGGATTCAATTCTCTCTTCTCCCTGGACTTATTAGCTGTAGCTCCTCACCTTAATTTTTAGTGTCTGATCTAGAGTTTTCAGTATTTATCGTCATCATTGTCTATGTTTAAGTGATATTATACTCACTGTAAAATATACAAACTTTACTCTGGTATATTTCTATTCTCTCCTGCCTTTTGTACTTTTACTGTAATATATTTCACTTTTACATATAAATTTGATAATACACTGTCGTTATTTTCACATTAGTCTCTGATCTTTTAAAGAACTTTTTTGGGCCGGGTGCAGTGGCTCACACCTGTAATCCCAGCACTTTGGGAGGCCAAGGCGGGCAGATCACAAGGTCAAGAGTTCAAGACCCGCCTGGCCAAAATGGTGAAACCCCATCTCTCCTAAAAAGATACAAAAATTAGCCAGGCATGGTGGTGTGTGCTTGTAGTCCCAGCTACTGGGGAGGCTGAGGCAGGAGGATCACTTGAACCCAGGAGGTGGAGGTTGCAGTGAGCTGAGATCGTGCCACTACACTCCAGTCTGGGCGACAGAGTGAGACTCCATTTCAAAAAAAAAAAAGGAATGTTTTGAAGCACAGAAGAAAAGCCTCTCACATTTATCGACATATTTCCCATTTCCAATGGGTTTCTACTCCTTGTGCAGACCTGAATTTATATCTGGCATCATTTTCCTTTCGCCTGAAAAAATTCCTGTGACATTTCTTATAGTGTAGGCCTACTGGTGATGAATTTTCTCAGCGTTTGCCTTAACATGTCTTTATTTTCCTTTCATTTTTGAAGGATATTTTCAAGAGAAATGGACATCTTGGTTGACAGTTTTGTTTTCTTTCAGCACTTTAAAGATGTTGTTGTAGTTCTCTCAGCTTTCAGTGTTTCTGATGACAAGCCAGCAGTTATTTTTGTCTTTATTCCCTTACGATTTTTCCCTCTGTCACTGGTTTTCAGCCATTTCATTATGAGGTACCTTGGTGTGGTCTGCTTTGTACGTATGCTGCCTTGACATCTTTGTACTTATTCTACTTCATTTTAAGGTCCTTGAATCTGTGGATCTATGAGTTTTTATTACATCTGAAAAATTTTCAGCCATTCTTCCTTTTTTTTTTTTTAATAAGACAGAGTCTTGGGCTGTCACCCAGGCTGGAGTACAGTGGTTCAATCACAGCTCACTGGAGCCTTGACCTCCCTGGGCTCAAGCAATCCTCCCACCTCAGCCTCCCAAGTAGCTGGGACTATAGGCATGCACCACCATGCCTGGCTAATTTTTGTACTTTTAGTAGAGACAGGGTTTCACCATGTTGCCCAGACTTGTCTCGAACTTCTGGCCTCAAGTGATCCGCCCGCCTCAGTCATGCAAAGTTCTGGGATTACAGGCGTGAGCCACTGTGCCCAGCCATTGCTTTAAACATATGTTCTTCCCTCCCCACTCCCTCCTTTCTGGACCTCCAGTTACACATATTGTTAGACTGCCTGACACCCGATGCCGTCTCAAGGTGGGCAAGGCTCGGTTTCTGCCTTTTCCCTAGGTTTTTCATCTGTGTGCTTCAGTCCGAGTAACTTGTCCTGGCTTCAAGTTTACTGATTGTTTTCCTCTGTAGTTTCATCTGCTGTTAATCTCATCCAATAGATTTTTTGTTTCCTACACTGTATATTTTCATCTTTAGGATTTCCATTTGATTCATTATTATACTTTCCATCTCTCCTTTGACTGTGATCATAGTTTCCTATAAATCCTTGGGTGGTGTGTGTGTATATATTATATATATATATGTGTGCGTGTATATGTGTGTCCGTGTGTGTGTGTGTGTGTGTATACAGAGAGAGAGAGAGAGAGACACGGTCTGGCTCTGTTGCCCAGGCTGGAGTGCAGTGGTGCGAGCTCAGCTCACTGCAGCCTCCAAATCCTGGGCTCAAGTGATCCTCCCACCCCAGTCTCCTGAGTAGCTCACCTAGCTAATTTTTTGTATTTTTTGTAGAGATGGGGTTTCACCACGTTGCCCAGGCTGGTCTTGAACTCCTGGACTCAAGCAACTCACCATCTCAGCCTTCCCAAGTGCTGGGATTACAGGCATGCGGCACCACGCCCAGCTGATCCTTTGGGGTATTTTTGATTGTTGTTTTAAATGCCTTCTCTGCGAATCCTGTCATCCGTGTCATTTCTGGGTCTGCTTCTACTGACTGATTTTTTTCCTAGTTATTTGTCACAGGTTCCTGTTCCTGCTTCTTCACAAGTCTAGTAATTTTGCATTGGGTGCTGGAGGTCGTAAATGTGTAATTTTGCATTGGGTGCTGGAGGTCGTAAATGTGTAATTTTGCATTGGGTGCTGGAGGTCGTAAATGTGTAATTTTGCATTGGGTGCTGGAGGTCGTAAATGTGTAATTTTGCATTGGGTGCTGGAGGTCGTAAATGTGTAATTTTGCATTGGGTGCTGGAGGTCGTAAATGTGTAATTTTGCATTGGGTGCTGGAGGTCGTGAATGTGTAATTTTGCATTGGGTGCTGGAGGTCGTGAATGTGTAATTTTGCATTGGGTGCTGGAGGTTGTGAATGTGTAATTTTGCATTGGGTGCTGGAGGTTGTTAATGTGTAATTTTGCATTGGGTGCTGGAGGTCGTAAATGTCAAATTGTTTGAGTTTCTGGATTTTACTGGCCTTCTTTTCAAGCATGTTGAGTGTTATGCTGATGCACAGTTAACGTACTTGTGGATCAGCCTGGTCCTCTCAGGACTTGCTTTGAACCTCTGTTAGGTCATGTCTAGAGGAGCTGTCACCCTAGGATTACTTCAGCCCTTCACCTAGGACATGGCCTTCTTTGGTATCTACTGAATATTCTGGGTGGTCAGGATTTTTTCCCTCTGTCCCTGGTTTTCAGCCATTTCATTATGAGGTACTGTGGAGGGGTCTGCTTTGTACGTATGCTGCTTTGACTTCTTTGTACTTATTCTCCATTGCTTCGAGGTTCTTGGATCTGTGGATCTACAAGTTTTTATCACATTTGGAAATTTTTCAGACATTCTTTTTTTGAGACAGAGTCTTGGTACAGTGGCTGGAGTACACTGGCTCGATCATAGCTCACTGGAGACTCGTCCTCCCCAGGCTCAAGCGATCCTCCCACCTCAGACTCCCAAGCGGCTGAGGTCAACGAGGGATAGTCAGCGAGGGTGCTTCCTTCCTGGTGGGTGACGTTCCAGCGTCCCCTGGCCTGGTGTGAACCCTGGCTCCCGGTGGCCGGTGTTCCAGCATCCCCTGGCCTGGTGTGAACTCTGGTGTCACTCTGCTCACAGAGCTCCCTGGTCGCCGTTGGTCCCTGGCTTCATGGGATCTTACTCTGCTTATGCACAGTTCAGTATTCAGCCAAAGGCTCAAGTGGACCCCTGTGGGGATTTTGGGGGCTCCACTACGTTGCTGCCTTCTCTCCAGGACTCCTTCGGGGCTCCCCTGCACTGCTGCCTTCTCTCCAGGACTCTGTCCATAGTCCTTGGCCTCCTTGGCTCCCCAACTCTGTCCCCTGCAGCCCAGTGAGGCCACCAGCCTCTCTTGGCCAAAGGCTTATTTGCCTCTTTCTCCAGGAATGTCTGTCTCTGCACCTGTGGTCCAGTGTTAGAAAGAGTTGTTTCTCATATTTTTTGTTCCATGTTTGAGTTGTTTGTGGTGACAGACAAGTCTGGTACCGACTACTTCGTCATGGCCAAAACACCTGACATGTTTTAAATTCTCAATTTGGGGAAGATACATGGGGTTGCTTTTATATATTTTTATATAAAAATATAAATACTATATGCATGTCTTTGTAAACCAGAAATGGTCCCTAATGATGACTAGGGATCCTGGGCTTTGGCGTCAGACAGACCTGGGCTCTAACTGTGGCTGGGCCACTTACCAGCCAGGTAACAAGGGGCAAAACATTTCTCCTCTCAGTTAAGAGGGGGGCATCTGAGGGGGTTTCTGTAAGAATTCATTAAGATGATGCATGCAAGGCCCCCAGCATGAGGCTGGCACATAGTAGGTGCTTAACGGGAAGTAATGACCTGCTATTTTAGGGTACAAGGAGGAGGGGCATTTGCTCCTCAAACCCAACCTTCTTCCCACCAGCCCAGCCCCCCCAGCCATGGGCCTCCACCCACCCAGCAGAGGCGTCTCTGTCCTCCATCCCACTCACAGCCGCGCCCTTGGGGCCCTTTCCCAGCTGCCTACGGGCTGGACAGGACACCCATGGAACTGCAGTGGGTAACAGGGCAGCCCAGCGTTGAGGGCCTGAGAACTGAGGGCTGTCATGGCCTTCCCTCCACCCCATGTGCTCCTTAGGGCCCCAGGGAGGGAGGGGAGCAGGTGGGAGCACCGCCCACTCGGCCTGGCAGGGAGGACAAACCTGCCCAGCAGCCTCAGCTCACCCTCAGCCCTGGACATCTACCCTGGAAGGTCGAGCCAAAAGGCCTCCCGAGGGGCTGCTGGCCTCAGGTACCACCTAAGGCCGCGGGCTGTCTGTGCTGTGGCCCCAGTGGCTGAGTAAAAGCTTGGAAAACTCAAAGCAAGGCCCGCAGGAGCTCAGGCCACCTCAAGCCGCAGGAAAGGAACTCTGCTCCCGCAGATAGAGGTGTGCTTTCTGGCTGGCACACTGGTGCTCGGCCAGAGCGCTGCCCACCCTACAGCAATGCACAGTGGCTGTTAAGCTTGAGGGATCCACATCTTCTCCCCTGCCAGTAATGTGGGAGGGGAAGGCCCCCAGGGCAGGCTGAGCCACAGGCTCGGGATCCCACCACAGAGGTGCAGGAAGTGCCACGGGCCGACCCCGCTGACAGGCCTCCCCGGAGTCTCTCTCTCCTTGCGAGCCCCTTAGGTCTCCAAGCTGGTTCCTTCCAACCTCTCCCTTAGGCCTCATGCCAGGGCGATCTCCTGCGTCAGCATCAGGCCCTCATTTACAGCGGAGGTGACAGAGGCACAGAGAGGTCCTGCCGCCAGCTCAGGTGACATCCCCAGCAAAGGGACTGACCCAAGCACACGCTGAGTGGCCTCTGGAAGCCAGCAGGACATGGGGAGACGAAGCCAGACCCAGGGTGGCTGAACGGGCCCAGCAGGGGCTGGACAGAAGGTGTGGGGTTGGGGGTAACGTGGAGGCAGCCACTGAAAGAGGGTTTTACAGGAAAGCACTCAGTGGGAATCAGGAACCTGGGTCCTGCTGACTGGCCTGGTGCAAGGCTTCTGTCCCCTCACTGGGCCTCAGTGACCCCACCGCACCTCAGTCCCCTGACGGGTCAAGGCTCCGGGACACCCCAGCTCCCTCCGGCAGGCCGGGCCTCATCGGTGCAGTACCCATCATGGACTCAGGAGGGCAGCAGCCACCTGCCTTTCCCAAGAGCTGCCTGGAAGTGGAGCCTCCCCACAGGCGCCTCCAGGTGGAGGCTGCAGCCCACAGGGGTCAACTCTTAGCTCCTCCCTCATCCCCCCTCCCCCCGGGGGGATGGATGGCCCACGGGACCCATCCCTGAGGCCAGCCAGTGCCCTGCCCAGATGGCACCTGACACCCAGGCAGCCCCAGCCACAGGGCAGACATTGGGGGACTAGTGGGTAGGGCGACCAGTGCAGGAGGGGCAGGGCAGGCCGCCCCTCTACCTATGACACCTGAGAAAATGCCAAGTGACAGCCCCAGAGCCTGTGGTGTCTGTCTCCTCAACCCGCAACGGGATCTCACGGCCGCCCAGGCCAGGGAGGCAGGTCCTGGGAGGAGGGTGGTCAGTGCCTCTGGCTGGCGCACAGGTGCCCGGCCCACGACCCCAAGGCCTGGGGTCAGCGAGGGGATGCTGGTAGAAGCTGACCCAAAGCCCAGTGTGGATGTTCACATGGAGGCCTTTGGCAACAGGCCTTTCCTGAAAAGGGGATGATGGAGGCAGGTCAGAAGTGGGTCTGAGCCCTGGGACCTCAGGTCACATTCCTGAATGGCCAGGCCCAAGCTTGGGAGGCTTGGCTCAGCCCCCAGCCCCTCCCACGGCACCAGGTGGCCTGATTCCTGAACCCCCAGCTGGGGGGCTGCTGCAGGCTCTGCCCGGGGCCCCCCCTCACTTTCACACGGGTTCCCAGCAGGCGGAGCAAGGAAAGGCCAGGCTCGGAGTCCAGGCTCAGCCTTGTGCACGAGGGCGAGCGCCTTCCTTTCCAGGACTCGGTCCTTCTCTGTGAAATGGGGATGACCGCGACTCAACCACACCAAAAAAGTGGCCAGAGTGCTTTGCGCCCTCTTGGCTGTCTTTGGCCGCCTGGCTTCCAAGAATCCAGAGGGCCGGGCCTTTCTACAGCAAACATCGGTCCCCGCAGGGCTGGTCTCCTTCCCCGAAGGCTTCCTGGAGGAGGCAGTGGAGCGGGGCCTGGAAGGACAGTGACGCAGGAGGGAGCCGAGCCGCTCTGGCCCCACGCCTGGCAGGCGACGCCCGGGCCGGCCTCGAGGGGGCGTGGGCGCGGGGAGGGAAGGCGCAGGCACCGGGCGGCGGCGGCTCGGCGGGAATCGAGAGGCGCGATCCAGTCCGGGCGATCACGTGGGCTCCAGCCGGCCCAGGTGGGGCTGTGACCTGTGACGCAGGCGGCGCCGCCACAGGTGCCCGGGACGCGCCCCGCCCCCTCCCCGGCCCTCCCCGCCCGGGCCCTCGGACCCGGAGCAGCCCCGCCCGCCCAGCGCCCACCTGCGGGGCCGCAGCCGCCGCCCTCCAGCCAGACCGCGCAGGAAGTGGAGGAGGCGCCCCGGGCCGCACCGCGCGGCCGCAGGAGAGAAGCGGCTGCAGGACAGGACAGGACCCGGCGCTGGAAGCTGCACCGCCAGCGCGCCGCCCCTCCGTCCCTCCGCCCCGCGGCGCAGGTGAGCCGGGGGACAGGTGAGTCGCGGCTCGGGGGAGCCGGGTGGGGGGATTAGCCCGGGGGAGGCGCCAGGAACCCGGGGCGCTTCTCCTCCCCCTCGCTTTTCCCGCAAGCCCCGCCCCGGCAGCCGCAACAACTTCGCGACCCTCCTGGGGCTCCGCCGGGGCGGGAGAGGCGGGGCTCGCGGGCTGAGCCGGATGCGACTTTGGACCCGCCCCCCCAAAACACACGAGGCAGCCCCCTGCTTGCCCCCGCCCGCTCGCTCGCTGCCCGCTCTCGACCCCGAGTGGCCGCTTCCTCTTCCTAAAGGAAAACTTCCATGCAACCGGAACCTGGGTTCAGACTTGAGCGCGGAGGACTCTGGAAGCCCCAGGGAGTTTGAAAGAGCATGGGCTGGGGGGCGGAACAGAACGACCCTCCCGGGAGCTCTTTGGGGAATCTGACACCCAAACCTGCTTTGGCCCCAAAATTTCAGAAAAGCCCCGAGAAGGAAGAACCCCACACCCCAGACAAACCCAAACCATACGCCCCTCCCCCACCCTTGGCCTTGGTGGGCGGTGGCAGGGAGGGACCTGCTTTGTCTCCCCTGAGAAGGGAGATGGGGAGGGGTGCGTCCCACCTACCAGGGAGCCGTGGCCGCTTGTCTTGGCCGCTCAGCCTCTTTCTGCGTCTGTGAAATGGGAACAGTATCCCTTTTGAGATTTGAGTAGGTGGGGGGACTGAGGGAGTGGCAGCGATGGCAGGTCTTGGTGACCTGCATCTGACCTGAATCAAGGCCTGAATCTTCTCTGTGTCCTTGAGGGGAACAGTCTGTGCACCACCTAACATGGGGGCCTAGGGGGTGCGTGTGGGCCTGGCTGGGACCAGCAAGAGGGTCCAGGTGCTGTGCCTGGCTGCAGGCCCTGACCCCTCCGTGGCATAGTTCCCAGGCGTGTGGGTTTCAGGCTCACATCCTGGCTCTCTGTGAACTAAGCAGCTCTTGGGGCCTCGGTTTCCTCATCCGTAAAATGGGACTAGTAGGAGTGTTGAGTTAGAAGATGTTGACCCACAAGTGTGCCAGGCAGACGTGGCCCCTGCTGTGCGATGCCCACAGCCAGCAGAGGGGAACAGGGTGAGATGAAAGGCACTGTCCAGAGCAGGAGCCATGGGCTGAAGGTGGGCACTCCTCACCCACCCCAGTCCTGCTGGAAGGGAGGTGTCTTGGAGGCTTCCTGGAAGAAGTAAGTCACCTGGACCAAAGTCACCTGGAGGGTGGGATGGGCCCTCCCCCCACCTGGACACTGGGGAGAAACCCTTGTTGGGGGGGCCTCCCTGAGGTCACTGGCTCTTCAGGGGCCATCTCTGACCCACAGGACCACCCTATGTGGGAGGCACTTTCTACCTACACATGAGGAAACTGAGGCACAGAGGTGAAGCAGTGAGAAGTGGCGTGCCAGGGTCCCCCCAGCTCACATGTGGCGTGCAGGTCCCCATCCTGAGGATGACCGTCTGTGTTCACGTTGTGATCCAGGCGCAGGCGCTCCCCGCGAGTTTGGGTCTGAGTTTTCGTTTTGGTTTCCAGATGGATCTGGGCTGCTCCTGTCCTTAGCACAGGGGACCATCCGTCTGGAGCAGCGTCCTTATTTCTAGTGACTCCCTGGCTGAGGCCAGAACCCCCACTCCCCCCGGTCCCCATTTGGGGACAGCCATCCAGGTCAGGACAGGGCCTGGCCAGCAGTCCCACCCCCGCAGGCCACATTCCCTCTGCACCTGGTTTCCTTACCTGCCCGGGAAAATACCCACCTTCCAGAAGTTTGGGGAGGGGCAGAAGACAGTGGATGACGGGGCATTCAGAGGGCACTGTCTGTGTGTCTGTCCTACAGCGGGTGAACGGGTGGCAGGAGACCTGTCACCCACATGGGCACCTGTCAGAGGCAGGCTCTGATTCCCACCCTTTGGGGGAACCCCGTGAGTGGCAGCAGAGCCAGGGACAGCAGCTGGGTTTATGGGATGTCTCATTCAGAGCCGGAGCTGGGGAGTGACTGGAATGCACTTTGGGCTGAACCAGCTATGTCCAGGTGGGAGGGCCAGGTGCACTTCCCCGCCCCCACCACGCAGGGTGGCTCTCTGCTTAGCTGCCTAGGGTTTCCCTACCACAGCCCTAGGGACCTTGATCCAGATAACAGGTCTCTCCAGCAGCCTTGCCAACCAGTAGCCAGGACTCCTGACTACCAGCAGTGTCCCCAGACGTTGCCAAATGTGCCCTGGGGGGGCAAAACTGCCCCAGTGAAGGCCGCAGAGCCAAATCCCTGGCCACCTTGCAAACGGAGCTGGCTGATGTGTGCTGCATGATTTGCAAAAGCAAGCCCTCCCCCCGATTATGTGACTGAGTCCGAAGTTTGACGGGCAGAATTACCGGAGTACAAGGGCATCATTGTAGCTTGAGTTTGCCTTCACTGAGGTTGGATGGACAGGTGCTAGAGAGGCCGCGCCCCACTGGGCCGAGTGGGGTCAGCCAGACCTAGAGGCCAGGGTAGGAGGGACAGAAATGCCTGAGGGTGGGACCACATGAAGCTGGAGGCCTGTGCAGCATCCTAACCGGAGGGGCAGCAAACTTGGGGCAATTGGTTCCTGGTGGCCGTGACAGCAGCTGTGCCCAGAGCCCAAGGCGCTGGCTGGGAGATTGTACTGCTATGGGGATGCAGGAGGCACGGGGCTGGCGCCCACTAGACTCACTAGAGGCCCATCTCTCCGGAAGGATAAGGGGGCAGGAGGGCAGGGCTACAGAGCGGCCCACCCAACCAACACTGGGTCCGAGATCCAGCAGATCAGCCAAGGCCAAGTACGGACAGGAACGGACAGGCTGGGCAGGGGGCCCTGAGACTGGCCAGCGACCACAGATTCCACATGCTCGGACAGGCCAGGCGGGGGCCCCTGAGACTGCCCAGAGACCATGGATTCCACCTGCCCGCCTCTGCTGCACGCCTCCTCCTGGCAAGTCCCTCGTGCCCCATAACTATATGTGTCGGGGATACCAGGTGGGGTATTTAGTGGTAAAGAGAAAAGAGAGAGTTCTGGGCCCCAGGGCTCAGCCATGGGAGGTCCTTTCCAGCCCACCCTGAGCAGAAGCAGCAGGAAGTCGCCCAAAAAGTGGCACAGATGGGCCCAGAACCTCTATGGGGCTGCCCTGGCCCAGCCTCTGCTCATTTTGAGCCAAGTCCCCTTGCAAGTTGGTTCTTGGCACGGAACACCAGGGCCTCTCTGGGAAGACACAGAATCAAGGTACTAGGAGACCAGGGCAGAGCACGTGCCGAGGCAGGCATTTGCTCTTCAGTGTGGAATCTGAGCCCGACTGTGGGGACACGAACAGGAAACTGTCCCTGCCCCGCAAGGGCTCACAGACATGGGGAGATAGGACAGACAGCCAGCCAGCCTGCGGCTCCCTCTGCCCTGTGCATGCCCTGTGCTGAGCCCCCGCTCAGCAAGTCAGGGCTGCCTTTGCTGGGGAGCAGGTCTGCCACTGGCCCGCGTGGCTGCTGCAGGAAATCGGACCTCTCTCTGCGGCGCTGCAGCCGGGACAGCATGGCCAGCTGCTGAAAGGAGTCTGCCCTCTCAGCCCCTCCCCTTCACTGGCTCCACCAGGAGCAGACCAGCATCTCAGTGAGGAAATGGAAAGAGGCCACTGTAGAAACCAGCCGGCCTGCAGGAGGGGCTTCAGGATACGGACCTGGCATGGGGCTGGGGGTCCCATTGGGCCCTCCTGGTCAGACACCTGTGCTCAGGGTGTGTGCACTTGGACCTCCCGCCATCATAAGGCCTGTCTCCTCAATAGAAGCAGAAACAATCAACCACCAGCAGCAGATGTTTGAGGAAAGCCCTGTGCCTGAGAGACAGAGGCCAGCAGAGGCGGAGACAGGAGGAAGTATGTGGCAGGGGCGCAGCTCCAGCAGCCAGCGACAGAAAGAAAGAAACTCGCTCCAGAGAAAACGTAATCCTTCCTAAGACAATAGAAGATGTTACACCCATAAAGCAAGAGCAGGATGCCAGGAATGAAGAGCAGAGGGCTCTTTGAGGATAATGAAAATGATAAGACCAGGGGCCAATAAGAAGCCCAAGTAGAGAAAACCTCACACAGAGAACAAAGTAGGGGAGGAAAGGTAAGGAATTAGGAGAAAACACCAGAGCTTAATACTCATTAGTGGGTATTCCAAAAAGAGAAAACAGAGTGGAAGAGATAATATGACAATCTGCGCAGCCCTAGACAAGAGTGACCACCTGGCAGGGTTCCACCCAGTGCCTGGCTCAGTGGACTAACATGGACCCTATGGAGGCACATCAGCACGACAATCAGAGCTCCCAGGCTGGCTCAGTGAATGAATGTGGACCCTACCGAGGCACATCACCAAGACAGCCAGAGCTCCCAGGCTCCAGCAGGTGCGCCAGACCCTCAGTGGGGCCAGGGAGAACCACACACCAGTTGTGATCCGAGAAAGAGATCGGGACATTGGGGCCCTTCCCCAGCAACTCTGACAACAAGGGAAGGGCGCTGCCCGACTCTGGGAGAAAACCATCTACAGTGGGAATGCTCGTCTCCTCACCAGTCAGGGGAGAGGAAGAAACAAGACATTTTTAGGCAGTCCAAAAGATGGCTCCCATGTGGCTTCCTGGGACAGTGCCTGGGGATGTCCTTCAGGGCAGTGAGGGCCGGGAGCAGGTGAGAGGGGCCCCGGAAGCAGCAGAGGAGGTCCTGGGATCCGCCCAGGGTGAGGCCCAGAGCACTGGGCCCTCTGGAGAGGGAGGATGGGGGGTGTCTGGGAAAAACACTGAGCTGGCCTGCCAGACGTATAGAATATATTCTCAAGAAGCACATGGCAGAGACGCCGGAACACTCGGAAAAATTAACTGGGGAAACCAGGCTGGTCAAATGAGAGAAAATCATTAACAAGACGTGGACAAGGCCCTGCCCTGGGGCTCAGCGCCTTGTGCCGGCACAGACATCGTGTGATGGGGCCGGCCGTGGTGGAGTCCTCGTCCAACAGGCAGGGAGGGGGTAGGAATGCCCATAGGTGGGGGTCACTGAGAGCAGGCTGTGCCTTTTTCTGGGAAAAGCTGAGGAACCCAGAGCAGTGGACTCCGGGGATCAGGGCAGCGTGGAAGAGGGGACGCTGGGCTTTCATGCTAAGTCTTTGGTGCTCGTTGACTTTTGAAACGGTGTCTGTGTCTTCATAGTTCTTTAGAAAAACTGAAAAACAGAAGGCAACGGGTGCCTGCCAGGGCCACAGCTCCCGAGAGCCGGCTCCTGGAGGGCTCTGGACTGCCCACACCCCTCAGGCTCTCTGTTAGGCCTGTGGGTGCGGCTGCCTCGCGGGGAGCGGAGGTCACGCCCAGCAATGGCTCAGGCTCTGGCTCGCCTGACAGGTTCCCGTTTGGGCGCCTTCTGGCAGTGGGGCAGACTTTGACCTCTCCTGGGACAGCCGCTGCCAGCCAGGGAGTGCTGCCAGCCAGGGCCAGGACACCGTCTCAGAGGACGTGGTCAGGGACAGTCAGGCCTGGGCAGTCTGACCCCATTAGGAAGGAGGAAGGCCTCTATGAGAGTCAGAAGGCTGAGACAGTGCAGGCTGGGGTCTCTGTATTTGGGGGCTGTGGGGTCTTGGGGACATTTGTTTGGTGGGAGATGGGGCACAGTGATGGTGTGGGCATGTCAACCCACATCAAATGCCCCCCAGGTAAAGTAATCACATTTAGAATAAAAGGACTGCAGGGCCGTAGACCGCCTACGCTGGCCACCCGCTGGAGTGCGCTCTGCTTGGCGTGTAGACAGAAGCCTAAAAGAAACGGATTTCTCGGCCAGGCCTGGGTAAAACGCAGACACGCTACTGTGAGCGGGTGATCCTGGGATGGTGCAGACCAGCGTCACTCTGGTCGGTGTCATGGACACCAGCCCCGGGGGAGGCCTGTTGTGTCTGCCGCTGTCCTCGACCAGTGATTTGGAATGTCCTGAGGAATGTACCCTCCCGGCCAGCGTGGGGGCCGTCCCTCCCTGGGGCCTGGGAGGCTCAGCCGCACGTGCCTTCCTGGGATGGTTTTAGCAGAGAATTTGTGTCCTGGGAGAGTTTGGTGGCTCCCGGGGCTGAGCAGGGACAGAGGGGTGTCCCAGGTGCCCTGTGGACACTCCAAAGGTGCTAATCCAGGTCAGTTGTGTGGCTGACTGTAGGCAACCTCCCTGCAGGAAGTGACTTTGGGCGAGTGACTCAGCCTTGTTTTCCCATCAGAAAAATCAGTTTCCACCCGCAAGAGACTCCGGTCATTTTCATGTGTGTGACGTTCTGGGTGTATAGGAGGCATACTGAGTGGTGGTGGTGGTTGTTTTTATTTTTATTTTTTAAAAGGGAAAGAATGAAAGCAGTGAGTTTTCTCCATGTCGTTACCTTTTGAACCTACGAAGCTCCCTCAGCATAGGGAGCATGAGCTTGTCTGTGATTCGGCAAGGCCTTGGTCACTGCGGCGCAGACGCAGGCCTCACACCGGCCAGGCCTGTTACACACTTTGCACGCTTTCCACTTCCCACCGTACCTTCAGGAGGTGGACCTTGCTCTTATCATGCCCATTTTGCAGATTTTGAAACTGAGGCACGGAGAGGCAGCGTCACTTGCTCATTGATCACATGCCTGGGTCAGGGCTGCTCCCTGACACGTGTGGGGAGCCCCTGAGCAGCAGAGGGGAAAGCTGGGAGGCCTGAGAGACAAGACCCTTGGAATCCATTGCTCAGTGGCCTGAGGGTTGCAAGTGCCCAGGGGGGTTGCAAGCAGCCCGGGGCGTGAAAGCTCGCTGTGGGCCTGACCGCTGTGGCCGAGCAATGCGCCGTCACTCAGGAGGTGATGTGTAGCCACAACAGCCCCGCAAAGTGCCTGGAAACAGACCTCTGGGCCCGGCTCCTGGAGGCCGTGTCGGCTGGGGGCTCTGCACATCTCGGTCACACGGGGTCCAGGCCATTGGGGCTCTGCCTGGCCACGCGTGCCTATAGTCATGGCAGCCAGGGAAGACGCAGAGGCAGGTCGAGAGCTGGCTCTCCACATTCCTACCTGGCAGGCACGCATGTCCCAAAGCCAGTCTCAGGACTGTGCCATTCCCAAGGGGCAGAAGGGCAGCCCTGCCTCGGGTCTGGAAGGAGGAAAGTGAGAAATGGGAAGCAGCAGTGTCAGGGGCAGGGTGCCAGCCCCGGACCATGAAGGGAACAGTGGGGTAGAGATGGGCTCGGGGGCACGCGCTGCCAGGAGGGGCGGGCAGGAGTGTGGTGGGGGCGGGGCAGCCCACGGGGTGTGGGGATCAGGCTACAGAGATGTCTACAGGGCAGCTCCCGCTCTCTGCTGGGTGGTGTACGTGGGCTGCCACCACCACACCTGCCCAGTGGCCAGGTGTCATACCGGACTCTCGGGCTGGTGACTGGTGGGGCTCCTGAGACCAGAATTGTCAGCTTTATGCCCAGTTCAGAAACGTGGAAAAATGCAAGCGTGTTGCCTGGTGTGTGGAAAGTTCCATGGACAGTCCGCGACAGTCATGTCACTGTGTGGCTAAGAGAGGGGAATCACACTGGCCTGGGCTCGGGCCGGGAGCATGTGGGCAAATGCACCTGCCCCCCCCCCACAACCCAGCAGAGCCTGGCTCAGGTGCCTGGAAGACCCCAATGAGGCAGAGGCTGTGGTCACTGCCGCCGTGGCTGATGCCGGCCTCAGGAAGCCCCCCAGTGCAACGCCATGACCCTTGCACTCACCACGAGGAAGTGGTTCCAGGAGGCTGCATGGCTGCCAGGTGTGAGCCAGGATTCCAGGCCAGGTCTTCAGGGCTCCAGGGCCATGCACCTGAGCTGCCCCACCTGCCTCCAGGCTCAGGAATGTGTCCTCAGCGCATGCTGCCCATCAGAGGAAGCAGTGTGGCCTCCCAGCCTCCAAGGTCCAGCCTACCCCCATAGGCTGTGCCCACCTGGTCCCTTGGAGCTCGGAGAACCAGCGCCTGCCCAGTCCCATCCTGTGTCCAGCCTCTGGCCTCAGACATGGCTGGCTCCCGGTGATCAGGACTGGCTGTGCCGCTGACCCACTGTGCTCCTGGCTGCGTCGCTGTCCTTGCCCGCTGTGTCCTGGGAGCTGTACTGGAGCCCCGGCCAGACATATGCAAAGGAGTAGGGGGGTGGACACCCGCGGGGGCAGGGGAGAGCAGCCTCACGAGACCTCACTTCTGCCCTTCCCCCAGGACCCCACAGCCGCCCAGCATGGCCCAGCGGCACTCAGACAGCTCCTTGGAGGAGAAGCTCCTGGGACACCGCTTCCACTCGGCGCTCCGGCTCGATGCCGGGGGGAACCCAGCCTCCGGGCTCCCAATGGTCCGTGGCTCCCCGCGTGTTAGAGACGATGCCGCCTTCCAGCCCGAGGTCCCGGCACCCCCACAGCCTTGGCCCCCGGGGCACGAGGAGCCATGGCCCATCGTCCTGAGCACAGAGAGCCCGGCGGCCCTCAAGCTGGGCACCCAACAGCTGATCCCTAAGAGCCTGGCTGTGGCCAGCAAGGCGAAGACCCCAGCCCGCCACCAGAGCTTCGGGGCGGCTGTACTTAGCAGGGAGGCCGCCCGGCGGGACCCTAAGCTCCTCCCAGCCCCCAGCTTCTCCCTGGATGACATGGACGTGGACAAGGACCCCGGGGGCATGCTGAGGCGGAACCTGCGGAACCTATCCTACCGGGCGGCCATGAAGGGCCTGGGGAAGCCAGGTGGCCAGGGAGACGCCATCCAGCTAAGCCCTAAGCTCCAGGCTCTGGCTGAGGAACCCAGCCAGCCTCATACTCGGAGCCCGGCCAAAAACAAGGTAGGGGCCTGCTCGTGTGGACCGTGGAGAGGGGGCTGCTAGGCAGAGGGGCGGCCTGGCCGTCTCCACCACCGTCATCTTCTGCATCATGGCAGCTGCCGTTAGTAAGCACCTGCTGCATGAGGGCTCTCGACTGGTTTATTCCAGTTCAGCCCAGTCTGTGAGTGTGAAGATCCCACCTTACAGATGAGGCAGCAGAGGCTCGGAAAGGTCGAGGGTTCTACCGAGGCCCCCAGACTCTGGTGTCCCCGCTCCCAGCCTTGGTGGAGGGCAGATCCCTGGAAGGGCCCAGTCCCTGTTTCCGAGCTCCGGACAGGAGCCGGCCTGCCTGGATGATAGGGTTCAGGGTGACCTGGCTGCAGTGACTGGCCTGGGCTCCATCTGCCCCGGCAGCTCCAGACAGGGACTCAGGCGGGAGGGACTGAGGCGGGGCAGCTGTGCGGTGGCCTGGGGCTTAGGAGAAGTCTGCACATTCCCTCTGTACACAGAGCCCTGCTTCCCTGCCTGCTGATGGTGGCTCTAGGTCTGGGGCATGGTGGCAGCAGACCCTTTGCTGGGCAGGGTGTAGCCTGACTGCATGTGTCACTAGGGCCCAGGGGACAGAGCGTCCAGCTGGGGCTCCTGGGCCCAGTGTCCCTCATCCTCGGAGTCACCATCCCCTGTGGCTGGGGGCCAGGCCTTCATTTCAGGCAGCCCTGGAGCCGGAAGCCACGTTCAGGGAGAGTTGCGTGGTACCTGGACACCCACCCAGCCAGGACTGCGACTCTGGCCACCCTGCTTGGTCTCTTTAGCTGGTGGGTCTGGGCTCAGGCAGGGCTGGGGTAGGGGAGGCGAGCTGCCCTGGAACCGCCCATCAGGAGGCCCTGGCAGCCCGAGCACCCTCAGGAATGCAGAGCAGATGCAGGGCTGGCCCCAGGGGCGTCCTTCTTGTTGGGCGCCTTGCTCAGACGTGTTGGAAAACAGGCCCCAAGCATATGGGCTGCCTCAGTGAAGGACGAGGGTGGGGGCAGGTGCTTTGTGACCCAGATGAGTTCCTGAACCTTCCTGAGCCTTGGCTTCCCCATGTGGAAACAAAAATCACAGCCGCCCTCTGGGCATCCTCTGGGCAGTGTCCACGGAAGGCGCGTGCCAGAGCGTCTTCTTCACTGGTTGCCGTCCCAGCTGCCTCCTCAGGCCCAGCTCCTGCCCAGACTGGGAGTGGCAGTGCCAGCCTCAGGAGATGCCAAGACCACCTGTCAGAATGTCCCATGGGCGTCCACTGCAGGCCCATGGTGGCTGAGGTGGGGTCCCCCGTGTCCCCAGCACCAGCCACTGTCCTCGGTCACAGCTCTCTCTTGTTGTGCCTACCTGAGACGCCCAGGACTCAGAAATGCCTCGGCACCTCTGCCGCAGGCCCCTGCACCCCAGCAGCTGGAAGGGCCCCAGCACTCTCTACACCCACCAGGCCCAGGCCCATGGGGCACCATTCATTCATTCACTGTTTATTTCATGCAGTCAGCAGACACTTCCTGGGCACCTGCCACATGCTTGGTGCTGGGGTTCCAAAGTGAGCCCACGGGCGTGGGCCTGGTTCTCAGAGGGCCTCCAGCGCAGGGAGAATGCCGAGGGCTGGGCTGAGGGCAGCTCGGGGGTGCTGGGAGCACAGAGGAGGGGGCTCCCCATGGCCTCGGGTCAGGGTAGGGTCCTGGAGGAAGGAGGGTTAGCGCAGAGGCAGACAGGAGGAGAGGACAGGGTCAGGGGGTGGGGGAAGCAACAGCTCCAGCCAGACCTGGAGGCTGAAAGGGGGCTGGGGGAGTCCTTGAGGTGGGGTGCGGGGCACGGGGCTGAGGGTGCCAGGCCAGGTGCAGCTGGGAGCACCACACACTCCCAACCAGTAAGGGGAGTTTACAGGCCCCAACTCATTCTGAGAAATCAGCCCCTTTCCTTCCGGGAACCAGCATACCTGTGGCGTCAGGAAAGTGTGGTGTCCCAGCCAAGGAGGGTGGGCTCCAAGTCGGGCACCTGAGCGTGGGGGCTTCCCAGGAGCCCAGCCCTCCCATCACTTCTGCCATCGCGGCCTCCTGCTGGGGCCCCCAGGCCCATGCTTGGGGCTGGACACTGACTGGCCAATCCTTGCTCATCTGCCCCACCAGGTCCTAGTCCCCAGGGGCCTGTGTCCTGCCCCACTGTCCCTTCACAGCCCTCTCCCAACCTCACCTGCCCTGCCACAGGCCTGCTCAAAACTCTTCTGAGCATCCCCTCACGATGAGTTCAACCCTTCCTCCTCCTCCAAGCAGCCCTCAGTCACGTGTCCTGCCTGCTCTGAGCCCTCCTCCCACCTGTCTTGGCCTCTGCTTGGCGGCCGTGAGGCCCTGTGGAGCTGACATCTATTGGGCACAGCTTTGCATGTGGAGCCGAGAGGTCTCTGGGGTCCCAGGGCAGAATCGCTGTGGGCCACACCTGCCCCGGCTGACAGCTGCGGTTTCTGTGTCTCTCTTTTGTGCAGAAGACGCTGGGGAGGAAACGTGGGCACAAGGGTTCCTTCAAGGACGGTGAGTGTGGCTTTGGGAGGCACCGCGGGCTGGGCTCCAGTTGAAACTGGTCTCACTGGGGCACCCTGGGGTTCGGGTGGGCCTCAGTTTGGTGTCTCGGGGTCACCAAAGCTGCTTGACAGGGTCCTTCCAGAGGCTGAGGTCCCAGTGGCTGGTCTGATCATGTAGCCCTGATGAGTCTAGAAAGGTCTAGAAAGTTCCCTTGGACTCTATTCTGTGTGTTCTGAAGGGCAGGGTACAGACAGAGCCCCCAGTCTTGCCCTGAACACCCCATGTGTGTGCTGGGCCCAGCCTACAGTGGCCGTGTTGGGGGACCAAGGCCAGATCAGAGGGCTCCGGCCCCACACCGCGGGCTCTGCCCGGACTCTTCGAGGCTGAAGGGGAGCCATGTGTTGGGGCCTCCAGCATGGGTGGCGGTGGTGCACGCTCAGCCTGCTCGGGGGAGATGAGAACATCCCACAGGGAGGTTGACATAGGGAGGTGCCTGCTACCTGGGTCCAAGTCCCCGGGGGTGTAAAGAGATTAGAGGCAATGAGGCCCGGGGAGGGCTAAGGCCTCGAGTGCCCAGCTCCAGGCCTGAGGCTCCAAGACACAATGGCCCCTTCCAGCCCCCAGAAGCTTTGTGGACAGGCATGGGCCCAGGAGGGGGTACCCAGGTCTCCTCTACAGAAATCCCTGGGAAGTGTCCCCAGGAGGCAGCAGCGATGCCCCACGTCTCAGGGTAAGGCTGGATGGGGGCTGCTGTGAGGGTTTGGAGGCACCCTGAGCCGGGACCAGCCCATTTCAGGTGGGGCTTGTGGCATAGGAGAGGTCTTGGGACTGGCGCCCAGCCTGGGGCAGTCCCCTCCCAAAGCCTCTCTCTCCCACACAGCCGTGAGAGCCTGTGGGCCTAGAGGACTCAGCCAGCGGGTTGCAGGGAGGCGCAGCCTTTTGCAATCCCCCAGGGCCACAGGTTACCCTCCTTCTCTGTCTAGACCCCCAGCTCTACCAGGAGATCCAGGAGCGGGGCCTGAACACCAGCCAGGAGTCTGATGACGACATCCTTGATGAGTCCTCCAGCCCCGAGGGAACCCAGAAGGTGGACACCACCATTGTGGTCAAGAGCTACCGGCCCGCCCAGGTCACCTGGAGCCAGCTCCCGGAGGTAGCGCCGGAGGGTGGGTGAGGCTACCCCACAGAGGCGGGGAGAAGCCACAGGGGTCCCCCTGCTGTTCCTTCCCCAAGCCCAGGTGGCTGGTCCCCAGCAGCAGCCCAGTCCTCCCAGGGAGGGTGGGCAGCCTTCCCAGAAGCTCCTCGGCTGTGGGTGGCAGACCTGGGGGTCTCCCTCCTGTGCCCTCAGAGTCGCCCTGCCCATGCAGGGCCCTGCCGTCGTGCGTGCGAGGGCCAGGCCTGCTCAGACTGCCCTGCAGGGAGCTGCGGGCACCAGGAGTCCCTTCCCAGGGCCCCCGCCCCAGGAGAGGGCTGAGTGGTCTGCGTAGGGAGACAGCTGGGATGGGAGGGGCCGGGACTTGGAGCTGGGGCCAGGGCCAAGACACTCCTTCACTTTCCATACCTGAAATTGGGGGCCCGTCCCTGCCCTGCGGGGGTCTCAGTGGACAGCGTGGCCCGGCAGTGGTCCCCATGCTTGGGGGAGATGGCTGCTCCTACCCCAGGTGGACCGGCATGTGACCCGCACCCTGAGGCCCAAGGGAGGGGACCATGTGGCCGTGGGCGTGGCGGGCAGCGGGGAGGGCGGGCCCCCACCTGTGGTACAATGGGGCTCCTTGTTCGCCATTCAGAGGGGCTGGCACTGCAACCACCCACCACACACCATGGTGCTGCGTACCCCGGGACCCCGGCCAGGGCAGGCCCAGCGTGGGGTGAGGGCAGGCAGCGGGCAGCCTCCCCACAGATAGAAAGGCCTAGAAGTGCAGTCTTACTCTCCTGCTGGGAGCTGGGGGCGTGTGGTCTCCCTCTGTCGGGGATGGAGTCCAGTACTGCACCCTGGTAACTGCCAGAGATTCTGACCCTGCATGGGAAGGAGGCACTGGTTTGGGGAATGGGGGACTCACCCTTGGCCCAGGCGCTGTTGGCGGCCTTTTTGCCCAGCCCAGTGAGGAGCAGAGCACGAATCAGGGTGGCCTGAGTCCTGCAGAGGGGACCCCTGGGCGGTGTGGCAACCCTCCTGGTCCTGACGTGCTCTACCAATCGAGCCACACTCCCGCCAAGGCGACCCGCCAGCTGTGGGCCCCGAGGAGGAGGGAGCCCGGGCGGAAACAGCGTCACCCATAGCTTCCAGGCAGGGCACTGACTCGCCTCGCCCAGGTGGGGTCTGAGTCACAGTCCTGCCCTCCACACTCCCTCCCTGGGTGGGCTCCGCACCTCTCCATCTGCCAGGAAGATCTTTGGGACAAGATCCCTCCCGCCCTCTGGCCTCTCCCTCTGGATGCCCCATGCTCTTTCTGGGCTGCTCTGGGGCTCTTTGGCGGCTTGGGGGAGCGGGGGGCTGACCCAAGGAGGGTTGCACAGAGAGGAAGGTGACGGGGATAGGCCCTCGGCAGGACAGGCCTACTCCAGGATCGTACCTCCCTGAGCCCTGGGGGGTGGCTGTGGGTGTTCTGCCCGGGTCCCCGCCTCTGCTGTCCATGTTGGCCCTGGTCCATCAGGAGGAGGAAAGAAGGGAGACTTTGGCCCAGGCTTCTAGGACCTGTGACCGAGAGCTCCTGGGCCTGTGTCCCCCCAGGTGGTGGAATTGGGCATCCTGGACCAGCTCTCCACTGAGGAGCGGAAAAGGCAGGAGGTAAAAGGGCCCTGGGCGGGAGGGCTGTCCCCCATGGCCTGGGCCATGCAACACCCGGGGAGGGGCAGCAGCCACGGTGGCACCACCCAGCCATCCCTCTGCGGCCACCTCCAGCGCCAGGCCCTGTCACGCTGACCAGCGCCTCACACAGCCCCGGGCTGTGCTTCCACCTGCGCCAGGCCCTGACGGAGCCCCTTCGCGTCACCGGGTGAATCCTCGGAGTCCAGGGGCTGCCATCACCCCCTTCTCTGACGAGGACGGGGGTTGTTGCCCAGCTTCATGCGGCTCATAAGGCACCCAGCCAGGGGCATCCAGGGACGTCGGGCTGGCATCTCCAAGCTGGCCATTCTGACAGCCCCATCCAGGGGTGTGTCTGGGGTTCCTGTCCCCACCTGCCCCTGCCACCCGGGTCACGTCCTCCTGTTCCAAGCATTGGTCACCGAGGCACGCCCGTGTCCAGCGTCACTGTGGGGCTCACCCAGGCCCCTCTCCACAGGCCATGTTCGAGATCCTCACGTCGGAGTTCTCCTACCAGCACAGCCTGGGCATCCTGGTGGAGGAGTTCCTGCAGTCCAAGGAGCTGCGGGCGACCGTGACCCAGATGGAGCACCACCACCTCTTCTCCAACATCCTGGATGTCCTGGGTGCCAGTCAGAGGTGAGGCCACGCCACAGCCTTCCACACAGGGTCCTCTGCCAGGAAGGTGCCTCCCCCCGTGGGCACCGCACTGTCATCAGCAGGCCCCGGGGAGCCTGCGCTGCACCTTGATGTGGATGGTTTAGAGCAGCTGCTGGCTCCCGCGGAGTGTGATGACCTCTGAGGGTCCTTGAGGCCACCAAGAGGTGGCCCCAGGGCCGGGCTAAGCACTGGGGCTGTGGCATCCTGGTCGTTCATAAGACGTGGAGCACTTCCCAGGGGTACAACCCTGCCCCACTGCCAAGCACCACCCCACCAGGACGTCCAGGCACAGAGGGCTGCATGACCCAGGCAGCGGTGGCCACAAGCTGCTCACCTGTAGGCAGGAAGCCTCGAGTTGCAGCTCTGGGTCATGTTCCACCCAAAGGTGTCTGGTGGCTGGACCTGAGCTCTGGTTGCAGGGCCTGGGGGTAGAGAGGCTGGACGTGCAGCTGCAGCCATGCACGGGGGTATGTGCGTGGGGTGGGGTGGGGTGTGTGTGCGTGGGTGTGTGTGTGGGGTGGGGTGTCTGTGCATGGCTGTGTGTGCATGGTCAGTGGTGTGTGTGAGTGGGCTGGCCCTGAGGCCTGGAGGGTGGCTCGGGAGCATCCAGCACCCTGGTGTGTATGCATGGGTGTGTGGGGGCAAGGGTGTGTATGCATGGGCAGGGGTGTCTGCACGGGTGTGTGTGCATGAGTGTGTGTGTGGACAGGGTTGTGTGTGCGTGGGCAGGTATGTGTGTGTGTAGGTGTGCATGGGTTTGTGTGCCTGGGCAGCAGTGTGTGTGCATGGGTGTGGGGCAGGGGTGTGTATGCATGGTTGTGTGTGCGCGGGTGTGTGCATGGGTGTGTGTGCATGGACGGGTGTGTGCACAGGCAGGGATGTGTGTGCGTGGGAAGGGGTGTGTATGCGTGGTCAGGGTTATGTGTGAGTGGGTAGGGGTGTGTGTGAGTGGCTGTTTTCGGTCAGGTGTGTGTGAGTGGGTGTGTGTGCGTGGGCAGGGATGTCTGTGTATCTGCGTGGTCAGGGATGTGTGTGAGTAGGTGTGTGTGCGTGGGTGTGTGTGCGTGGGCAAGGGTGTCTGTGCATGGCTGTGTGTGCGTGGTCAGGGGTGTGTGTGAGTGGGCTGGCCCCAAGGCCCGGAGGGTGGCTCGGGAGCATCCGGCACCCTGGTGTGTATGCATGGGTGTATGTGCATGGATGTGTGTGTGGGCAGGGGTGTGTGTGCGTGGACAGGTGTGTGTGCATGGACAGGGGTATGTGTGTGTGGGCAGGGGTGTGTGTGCCTGGCCAGGGGTGTGTGTGTGGGCAGGGGTGTGTGTGCGTGGGCAGGGGTGTATGTGCATGGGTGTGTGTGCCTGGCCAGGGGTGTGTGTGCCTGGGCAGGGGTGTGTGTGCCTGGCCAGGGGTGTGTGTGTCTGGCCAGGGGTATGTGTGTGGGCAGGGGTGTGTGTGCGTGGACAGGTGTGTGTGCATGGACAGGGGTATGTGTGTGTGGGCAGGGGTGTGTGTGCCTGGCCAGGGGTGTGTGTGTGGGCAGGGGTGTGTGTGCCTGGCCAGGGGTGTGTGTGTCTGGCCAGGGGTATGTGTGTGGGCAGGGGTGTGTGTGCGTGGGTGTGTGTGCCTGGCCAGGGGTGTGTGTGCGTGGGCAGGGGTGTGCGTTGGTGTGTGTGCCTGGCCAGGGGTGTGTGTGCATGGGCAGGGATGTGTGTGTGCATGGACAGGTATATGTGCATGGGCAGGGGTGTGTGTGCGTGGGCAGGGGTGTGTGTGCGTGGGCAGGGGTGTGTGTGCGTGGGCAGGGGTGTGTGTGCATGAGTGTGTGTGCCTGGGCAGGGGTGTGTGTGCCTGGCCACGGGTGTGTGTGTGGGCAGGGGTATGTGTGGGTGGGCAGGGGTGTGTGTGTGCGTGGACAGGTATGTGTGCGTGGGCAGGGGTGTGTGTGCATGGGTGTGTGTGCCTGGGCAGGGGTGTGTGTGCGTGGGTGTGTGTGCCTGGGCAGGGGTATGTGTGGTCTCGACCCTGTGCTGCTCCCTATATGCAGGAGGACCCCGGAGCATCGAGTCTCCTGAGCCTCAGCCTCAATGCTAACCTGAGGGGCGGTGCCTCTGGTCCCCTCGTGGGTTTGGGTGGCGCTGGGAGATGATTAGGGACCTGTAGTGCCTGGCACAGGGCTGCCCCAACAGTGGTGGTTGCTGGCGCATTCTTATATCAGCCCCGTCCCTGGCAAGTCCCACCCATCTGCTGCCTGTGGGGTGCCCTTCCGGAACTTTGGGGCCCTGAGGGTGGGCAGGGATGGGGCTGGGGGAGGGGGAGGGGTCTGGGATAGCGGCTGCCCCTCCCCCAGCTCTGCCCCCAGCCAGGCAGGCTTTGTGTTCTCTGAGCTCTGTGTCCTCCGGTCCCCTCTGCCTCAGGCAGCTGCATGTTTGCCTCTGACCTCCTCAGGGCTTTAGATTGCTGCCCTGGGGCGGGAAGCTCCGGCCTCCTCCCTCAGCTGGGCCCCCGACAGCTCCTGGCATTCACAGTGAACTGTCTGGGGAATCATCGCTATTTGGGGTCAGCGGCTGGTGGGCGGCTCTCCCAGACCTTTCTCAGAACCTGCAGTCGCCCATGTGAGCTGCTGACCGGCCTGGCCGGCCTGGGCACGTACGCATGTCGTGGCCCTGCTCATCCAGCAACCGAGGCCTCCCATGGCCTGCTGTGTCCTCGTCCACGGGGACTGCAGCTCCATCTGCTGGGGATTCTCAAGGGCAAGCGGCTGTCAGGACACTCTCCCTGCAGGAAGCGTGGCTCCTGCATGGGTGTCAGGCCCAGTCGGGCCCCGTGAGCAGGGGAAGGAGGGACTCCCGCCCACCTCCACGCTGGGCAAGGGAGTCCTCCGAAGGACAGAGCTCTTGGGCTGGCGGCGGCCTGGAGACACGGATGTGGTCTCGGGTTGGGTGCTCTGAGGGTCTGCAGGATGGACGAGGCTCCAGCCACCGCCTCACACACCAGGTGACCATCGTGGGTCCAGCCAAGCCCAGCCTTGGTGGCTGTGGCCGCCCAGCAGAATCCTGGCAGCCCTGGCCTAGCTCTGACCAAGTGTTAACTCCCTTCATCCTGATCACCCTGGGCCAAGGCCTGGGTCATGGAGGAGGTGAGGGGCTGGTAGTCCCTTCCAGGGAGTCTGCCAAGAGCCCACACCTGGTCCCCCCGGCCTTGACTGTTCCTTCAGAACGGGGTGGGGGACCTAGAGAAAGTAAACAGTTCATGAACCCAGCTGGGAGCTTGACCAGCAGAGCTGCCTCGGATTTGGGACTCATCCTTGGAAGGGGTGGCCCCAGGCATCGCCCCTCTTTGTGACCTGGAGGCTGGGCTCTTGTGCCTGTCCCCTGAGTCTCCGTCCTTGAGTTTCTTCCCAGGGGCAAGCTGGTGCAGCAGCGGGGGCCCGGGCCTGTGTGGAGGCCCAGTTGTGTTAGCTGGAAGGAGCTTGAAGGGCGAAGGGCACCAACTGGACAGGGCACCAGGACAGGAGGTCCAAATGGGCCTGCCTTTGGGGACAGTCCCTGGGGCTGCCCCTGGACAACAGAGGGACGGCACCAGTGCGTGGGATTGTGGCAGGGGGCTCTGTAAGGAGCCCCAGGCCTCTGACCACTTCCCACCCGCCCTCCCTGCTGTCCTGCATCCCAGGTCCGGGTCCCGCCCCAAGTGCTTGCTGCGTGCTGCCTCTGGGAGCTGAGCTCAGCTCCTGCCATGTCCATGTATGTGTGAGTGTGCATGCAGATGCATGTCTGTGTGTGCACACATGGGGCCCAACCACCAGGCCCGTGGCACCCTCCTCACCCCTCCTTGCCTTCAGGTTCTTCGAGGACCTGGAGCAGCGGCACAAGGCCCAGGTGCTGGTCGAGGACATCAGTGACATCCTGGAGGAGCACGCCGAGAAGCACTTCCACCCCTACATCGCCTACTGCTCCAACGAGGTCTACCAACAGCGCACGCTGCAGAAGCTGATGTGAGTGGGCGGCCCCGAGGCCCAGAGGCTCAGGAGCATCCTGCACCCTGGTCTCCCAAAGCACATTCCTGCTCCCAGCCCAGCTTCTGCAGGTCCCGCCTGATTTGGGTACAGGCGGGCCATGCAGAGCCTGGAAGGACAGCCTTGTCCTCTTGCAGAAGCAGCAACGCCGCCTTCCGAGAGGTCCTGAGAGAGATTGAGAGGCGGCCGGCGTGCGGGGGCCTGCCCATGCTCTCCTTCCTGATCCTCCCCATGCAGCGGGTGACCCGGCTGCCCCTTCTGACGGATGTGAGTCCACGGCCTGAGGGTGGGGCCGGGCACACCATCCTGGGGTCCCACGGCCAGAGCCCTGCCCCAGATGGAGCATTACGTGCTTGTGACCTTCTCCTCCAGGCTTGGCCTATGATATTGTAATAGTTATGATCCTAAGATGGCTTTAATAACCAGAATAACTTTGTGGTCGCCGCCACCCACAGAGCTCACTGTGCTGGGAGCTGTTCCAGCCCTTGGCGGATTTGTGTTCACTTACTCAATGGTTCATGAGGTTCAGGCACACTGACGAGTTGGAACTGGCATCACCCAGAGCCCTGCTGAGCCTCCTCCCAGCCCCTGCCCCACCAGTCCTCCTAGACGTGGTAGCCCTGTCCCTGGCACCTACTCTCCCCATTCTGTGGATGCAGAGAGGGGCTCAGAGAGGCTCACCAGCATGGGCTGTGTGTGTGGGATGCCAGCCCACAGGGCAGAGGGTACATGAGGGTGAAGGGTGTACACACACACGCACACATGTATATACAGTGCACATGCACTCAGGCATGTATGTGCCCATGTGCACACAATGCATATGTGTGGATGCACGCCAATACACACATGCATGCACACTTGCACACACTGCATTGCACCGATACATGCACATGCGCACACAATGCACACGTTTGCATACATGCACACACAGGCACTGCACACACATGCACCCGGTGCACACACATACACGTGGATGCACACACATGCATGCATATGGTGCACAGGCATATTCACACGTGTGCATGCTGCCCATACACACAGCCCCGCACATGGCAGGACTGAGCTAAGCTCCCTGAGGCTACACATGGCAGGGTTGCCCAAGCCAAACAGAACCTCAAACTCCTGGGGGCCCCAGGGATGTGCAGAAATGGGGCTGCCAGGGGGCCTCCACTGACGATTCCCCAAGTTGGATGGAGATGGCCAAGGATGGGAAGGGAAGGGTTCCAGGCAGGGGTGCTAGCTCCTGTTCCCACTCAACCTGGCCTGACCTGGCAGAGCTCCAGGTGGTGCAGAGGCCGTTCAGGGGCTGTACGTGCTGTGGGACCCTGCAGGAGCCCTCTGGGGGAAGCTGTTGACCACCCTGCAGCCCCACACAGGGTCTGGTGTTGGTGGGAGCCTCCACACCTGGGATGCCAGAGGGGACTTTCTGTCCCATGTCTGTTGTCCATCCAGACGCTCTGCCTCAAGACCCAGGGCCACTCCGAAAGGTACAAGGCTGCCAGCCGCGCACTGAAGGCCATCAGCAAGGTAAGATGGGGCCTGGCCCCAGCCCTACCCGAGCCCTGTACCCCGACCCTGTCCCCACCCAACCCCACCCTACCCGATGGCATAGGGCTGGCTACCCCTACCTTCCAGGGCAGCGAGTGTTCTCAGATTATCCATCCCAAGCCTTTCAGTGCTGACAGGGAAACTGAGGCCCAGAGGGTCCCAGATTATCCATCCCAAGCCTTTCACAGTGCTGACAAGAAAACTGAGGCCTAGAGCCAGTGGAGCTCTCACACAGTTGATGAGCCCGTGGCACGGCTGGTCCAGGGCGGGCACTGTGGGCAGCCAGAGGCTGGCTGGGCAGGGGTCCTGGGCACACTGTGGGCCGTGTGGGCTGTGCCAGGGCCCTGTAGCACCAGCCTCTCACACGGGAACCATGCCCTGCAGCTGGTGAGGCAGTGCAACGAGGGGGCCCACAGGATGGAGCGCATGGAGCAGATGTACACGCTGCACACACAGCTGGACTTCAGCAAGGTCAAGGTAGGTGGCCCCGGACATCAGGCCACTGGGACCACTTCCCACTCAGCCCTCCCTGCTGGCCTGCGTGTGAGGTCACACCCCTGAGCCTGAGGGCTGGAGAGTGGGTGCCTGCCCCCATGAGGCCTGGGGGCTGGGCCTCCTAGGGCTGGTGGCTTTGGTCTCTCCAGGCCTCAGTCTCCCGATCTGGGAGCGTCCCTTGTGTACCCCTCCCCTAATCCCACTGGGTGGGCCTCTGTGGCCCTTGCCCCATCCCCAGGACTGCACCGGCAAAGGGCAGACCCTAGGCCCTGAGTGACCAAGTTGAGGGGGCAACAGGAGTGGCCCTGTCAGTGCACTTGCCTGGGGCCAGCGCTCCTTGCTGGCCCCTCAGGGGCTGGGCAGGGCCTGAGGACAGAGGGGAGGGGACAGGGTGATTTCAGGGCTGGCCCAGATTTCATGTTTCCCAGTGAGGCTTGGATTCTGGGTAGGGTGAAATATTTCCAGCCCAGGCCCGGGCAGCCCTAATCCCTGCCACAAACGGGCAGGGCTCATACCTCTCCCTCCAGAGCCCCCCACCCATGATCCCACACACTGGCCGCATCCTCTGTTGTCCTGGGACAGCCCAGGGCCCCTCCCCTAAGGCGGGCCCAGGTGGGTCTCCTGTCCTGGTGCCCCATCCAGGGGGTGCCCTTCAGGGTGGAGCAAGGAGTGGGTGACAGGCCACCAGCCACCCTCACTCAGGGCCACGGACAACCAAGTAAGGGTGCAGGGTCCCAGCTGTGGGAGGGGGCTCCCGGGGTGGGTCAGGGCGGGCTGCCTGGAGCAGGCGTCAGGGCGGTGACTTCGCGCCGCTGTCACTGAGCCCACACCTGTGCAGGCCTCACGCTTGTCTCCCTGATCCTCTCCAGTCTGGGGTGTAACACCTGCCCCTGCCAGAGCAAGGACCCCCTCCCAGGCCTGGTCCAACCCCGAGTGGGGCTCTCACCCCCACATGGTCTTGAAATTGGTCTTGGAAACGGGTGTGGGGGTGGGGAGAACAGGCCCATCCAGGAGGGAGGGTGGTGGCAGAGGCCGGGAGCAGGAGGTGCCGGGGGCTCTGAGTCTGTAGTGGGCACAGTGGGGAAGCCGGGGCCCACAGGGAGCAGGTGGAGAGGTGTCAACAGTGGCTGAGGAGCGGGGGCTGGTGGGCAGGCTCCTCATTCCCACTCTGCCCACCCCCCCACCCTGTACTGCCACCCCCTACTGCAACGCCCATCCCCGTCACCCCCACACTACCCACCCCCATCACCCCACTACCCACCCCATCACCCCGACACCACCCACCCCCATCACCCCGACACCACCCACCCCCATCACCCCCACACTACCCACCCCCATCACCCCACACTACCCACCATCACCCCCACACTACCCACCCCATCACCCCACACTACCCACCCCCATCACCCCCATGCTACCCACCCCCATCACCCCCACGCTACCCACCCCCATCACCCCCACGCTACCCACCCCCATCACCCCCACGCTACCCACTCCCATCACCCCCACGCTACCCACCCCCATCACCCCCACGCTACCCACCCCATCACCCCCACGCTACCCACCCCATCACCCCACACTACCCACCATCACCCCCACTACCCACCCCCATCACCCCCACGCTACCCACCCCCATCACCCCCACTCTACCCACCCCATCACCCCCACGCTACCCACCCCATCACCCCCACGCTACCCACCCCCATCACCCCACACTACCCACCCCCATCACCCACACTACCCACCCCATCACCCCCACGCTACCCACCCCCATCACCCCCACTCTACCCACCCCATCACCCCCACGCTACCCACCCCATCACCCCCACGCTACCCACCCCATCACCCCCACGCTACCCACCCCCATCACCCCACACTACCCACCCCATCACCCCACACTACCCACCCCATCACCCCCACGCTACCCACCCCCATCACCCCCACGCTACCCACCCCCATCACCCCCACTCTACCCACCCCATCACCCCCACGCTACCCACCCCATCACCCCCACGCTACCCACCCCCATCACCCCACGCCACCCACCCCCATCACCCCCACGCCACCCACCCCCATCACCCCCACGCCACCCACCCCATCACCCCCACGCCACCCACCCCATCACCCCCACGCCACCCACCCCATCACCCCCACGCCACCCAGCCCCCATCACCCCCACGCCACCCAGCCCCCATCACCCCCACGCCACCCGCCCCCATCACCCCCACGCCACCCGCCCCCATCACCCCCACGCCACCCGCCCCCATCACCCCCACGCCACCCGCCCCCATCACCCCCACGCCACCCGCCCCCATCACCCCCACACTGGCCACCCCCTGGCCTTTGCCATCCCTCTGCCCCCCACTGACTCCAGCAACTCAGCACCAGGCAGCAGGGAGGATGTTCTGTGGTTCAGGAGCCAGGAAAGGCCCCAGACGTGGAGCGTGGCCATCACGGGTGGGCCTGCCCCTGCCAACCCTCCCTCGGGGCTGAGCAGGCCCTTGTGCCTAGGAGGCCCAGCGTCTGCGTAATTGCCACGGAGGGGTGAGGTGTGTGTGGAGGCTTCCCCAGCACTGGCCTTCGAGTCCTGGCTTGGGTGAAATGTTCAGTGGTCACCCAGCCCTGGGCTGTCGGGCAGGGTCTGGTCCGGGGCCTGGCGCACCTTGATTTGAGGCCCGGACACATTGTGCCCCTTTCCTCTGTCCAGCCCCGACTGGGGACAGCCAGCTGGTCACCCAGTCCAGAGGCAGGGGTCAGTCCCACCTGGTGCTATGCGTCCTTGACCCCCTGGGGACCTGCTCACCCCGGCTCTGTCCCCCCCAGTCCCTCGCACTGATCTCCGCCTCCCGGCTCTGTCCCCCAAGTCCCTCCCACTGATCTCTGCCTCCCGGTGGCTGCTGAAGCGCGGAGAGCTGTTCTTAGTGGAAGAAACCGGACTTTTTCGAAAAATCGCCAGCCGGCCAACGTGCTACCTGTTCCTGTTCAACGATGTCCTGGTTGTGACCAAGAAGAAGAGGTGGCCTTAGGGCAGGAGGGTGTGGGGAGCCCCACTCCATGGACACTGGGCCGCTGGCCCTGGGGCAGGAGGGTGCAGGGAGTCGGCCCTGAGCCCCTCTGACCTCAGAGCTGAGGCGCGGCTTCCACTCGGCACACGCTCTACGTGACACTCGGGGGCAGGTGGCGCTCGCTGTGCAGCCTCTGACCTCCTCTGCAGACCTGCGTCTGCCTGTGATAGCCACGAGGAGGACGCGAAAGCCGTGGCCTCTGTTCTGTGGGACGCGGGAACTCTTGGAGCCCGTCCGTGGCTGCCTCCCCACCACTGCAGGGGAGCCGGGTGGGACCTGGACGGGAGCCCAGCAGCACTGGGTAGGAGCTGGGGGGGACCGTCCCACTGACTGCCCGTGTCCCCACAGCGAGGAGAGCTACATGGTCCAGGACTACGCCCAGATGAACCACATCCAGGTGGAGAAGATAGAGCCGTCTGAGCTCCCTCTGCCCGGGGGCGGCAACCGCAGCTCCTCCGTGCCCCACCCCTTCCAGGTGACCCTGCTTCGCAACAGCGAGGGTCGCCAGGAGCAGCTCCTGCTCTCCTCGGACTCCGCGTAAGTGGGCTCCCGGGAGGGCTGTTCCCAGGCCACAGGCACATCAGCTCCACAGGGACCAGGTTGTCCCCCTGCCTTGCTCGCTGTGGCATGGCTGGCTCTGAACGCCCACCGTGCACCTGGCCCTGCTGTAGGTGCTGAGGTAGAGCCGGGAACAACAGAAACGGCCTTGTCCTCATGGAGTTTATGTTCCCGGGAGGGGACGCACCAACAGTTGGGCCACCAGGAGTGGGAACAAGGGAGGAAACGAGGTGGGGGGGTGGGGTGTGGGGGGGTGCCGTGAGGAAAGCTCAGCCCATGTGAGCAGAGGGAGGTGGGGCCGGAGTGTGGGGTTGCTCAGCAGAGGCCCCGAGGGCACAGCTGCAGGTGGACAGCAGTGATGCTGGGGTGCGGCGAGCCTGGCCGGTAGGGGCCAGTTCAGACAGCAGGGTGGTCCTGGCACTCAGAATGGGAGGGGGCACTGATGGGGTCTCTGCGGGCCCCCCGTGGAAGGCAGGCACACAGGTGCGCCTGTCTCCATATTCCCTCTCAGCTCGTCTTGACTGAGGACAGCTCTGGGCCCTGTTTCCAGATGAGGACGCTGGGGCTGAGTCTGTCACAGCAAATGGAGGGGCAGGGAGCTGGGGCCCAGTGCCAGGAAACGGGGTGGCCTCAGGTCCAGCAGGCTGGGGTCTGGGTGTGTGGCCACTACCCAACTCTGTGACCCGGGGCTGGGGTGACTTGGGGGTTAGCCTGCCTGGCACAGTCTGCCCAGCCACTCCTGCCCACCCCCACCACCCATCTCCTTGCCACGGCCCCCATGGGTGGCTGTCAGAAGTCAAGGAACATCAGACAGGCAGGATCGGTCTCCAGGCCTGGCTCACACTGTCTCTGGTCCCCAGGAGTGACCGGGCACGGTGGATCGTGGCGCTCACACACAGTGAGAGACAGTGGCAGGGCCTCTCCAGCAAAGGAGGTGAGTGCGGGCTGGGGCCTGCAGGGCTGGCCCTCTGCCGTGGCTGGCACTTTGGCCCCCACTGTAGCCCAAGTGAGCCTGGCACCTGGCCTTGTGCTGGGGCCTGGCAGTCGGGGGATGGGGTGCCCCGGCCCCGGGGGATGTGTCTGCTGGAGGCCGTTGGGGAGTGGAGCCTGGCCCATGCCTCCCGACAGCCCTGTGATGGCCACTGCCCTATGCAGACCTGCCCCAGGTGGAGATCACCAAGGCCTTCTTCGCGAAGCAAGCAGATGAGGTCACACTGCAGCAGGCGGATGTGGTCCTGGTTCTGCAGCAGGAGGATGGTGAGTGCAGGGGCGTTGGGCACAGATGGGTGGGAACGGACAGGCGGGCGTGAGTCAGCGTCCAGCCTGGCCAGGTCCAGAGCATGCCGGGCTGCAGGCTGACCATGTGCTCACCCTCTCTCAAGGGCTTCCTCAAAGGGAGCACTCCCACATCCCCGAACCCCAGAATCAAAAGCAGGTTCATGGTCACTGTGTCCCACGTGGGGAGGAGGAGGTGTCTCTGCCCTCCCAGGGGATCCCCTCTCAGCCAGGCCCAGCACGAGCTTGCAGAGGGCAGGCAGGGCTCCTCCTCATGCCGGGCAGAGCTGTGTGGGGTGTGCTCAGCCCAGCACCCTTCTCAGTGGCGAGCACCTGAGCAGGGGCTGGGTGCCCGGTGACCATGAGCAAGGCCTCAGCAGCTGTCTGCTCTGAGGCAGGAGCAGGTGGTCAGTTCTAGGAGAAGCCTGGCCCTGGTGTGCTCAGGCACAGCAGCTCAGAGGGGCCGGGGGACCCACGGCCTTCCCCTCACCTCCCTCCCACCCCTATCCGGGTTCAGGGTGGCTCTATGGCGAGAGGCTCCGGGACGGAGAGACGGGATGGTTCCCCGAGGACTTTGCCCGCTTCATCACCAGCCGTGTGGCCGTGGAGGGCAATGTCCGCAGGATGGAGCGTCTGCGGGTGGAGACGGACGTGTAGCCCTGGCAAGGCCAGCCGGCGGCAGCACAGCCTGTCCCCGATCAGCAAGTGGCCGTGCCTGGCTCCAGAGAGCGTGGGGAGCTGGTCTCAAGGACCCAGCATGGTTCCCTGGGGCTTCCCAAGAGCCTGTGGCTGTGGTGCTGGGCTCCAGACACTTCACGGAAGGAAGATCACATGTCCCCAGAGAGGCACCCCCAGGCAAGCTCGAGGGGGCCACACCGTGTCCCAGGGAGCCCAGCCTATTCCCATTGGCGGGCTGGGCCCCTCTCAGCTGCTGGGCCCCACCTCCCCACTGCACCCAGGGGGCAACTCCACCCGGACTGATGGGCACAGGAGGCACCAATAGCGATTATTGGGGGCAATGCGAGGTCTCCTCCTGTGCCCTTCCTACCCCTGAGTGGGACAAGAAGGGCCCTGAGTGCCCAGGAGTGCCCCACGTTCTGAGAGGGGGCCGGCCGGAGGGAGGGGACCCGGCAGGGAGATTTCGGTTTTGAGGTTTCTAAATACATTAAAGTTATTTCTTAAGAACCTGGATTTTCACAGTGACTCTGAGCCCAGGCAAAGACCGTGGTCACACATTTTCCAGGGACATACTCAGGATGCCGCAGGCCGGCACCAGGCCCCCTGTGCATGGCCCCCTTGTGTTGGGTGCCGTGTCATGTGTGGTCGCCCCAAGCTCGCCCCTGGTGTGGCCAGTCTGCCCACCGGCTGGAGCACTGGAGCAGGGCCAGTGGCCCCTGATCGTGTACTGAGAACCCAGGGGCGGCACAGCTGCGCCTTGCAGGGCCCAGGCTGGCCAGTGGTTTAGAAGACTCTGGGATTCAGTAGAGCTTTTGGGGATCCCTCTGCAGTGTCCCCAGGGTTGGAAACAGGCCCCACCTCCCTCCCAGTTTTTCCTCCCAGCCATCTCGTCCTGGGAGCTGCAGGCAGAAGAGGCAGTCCCTGAGCCAGTCGGCTGACCTGGGATGGCACAGCAAGAGGAGGACTGGTCCTCTGTCCCAGGAAGCCCCCACCAGCCCTCCTGGGTCCCACGCCAATGCCTGTTGCCTTTGTGGGCTTGGGTAATGCTGTCCTCAGGGAGGGAGCACCCAGCATACACCTGAGAATCTGCCCTGATCCTCCTGGGTCTGGGGCCCTGGCTTCTGCAGGAAAGTCAGGGGTGCATCTACCCCATATGCCAACCAGAAATGGTGATTGATAGGAGGCTGCCCTCCACCCCTCCCAGGCCTGAGGCAGCTGCAGGGCCTGAGGCAGCTGCAGGACCTGGTGCATGAGAGGTGGGGTGGGCTGAAAGAACACGCTGCTCCCAGCCCCGCCTGCTGGACCAGGGCTTAGGGGAGGAGGCGAGGTCTGGAGGGCCGTGCAGTGCGAGGAGGGCCAGCTCGTCTCCCGGTCACCTCCATGGCCTTGGGCAGCAGCAATGGCCCAGTCCAGGCTCGGAGCCCACGCAGGACTGTCCTGGGCAGGGCTTTGGTCAGCGGCCGCCTCGCAGGGTGGGGCACAGCCAGGGCTCTGGGAAAGAGGAGGCACCTGGGAGCAGAATCCCCTGAGATGGGGCCAGCCCCTCCACGCCCAGCGTGGCATCTCCAGCCTCCGCTGTCCTGCCTGTGAACTGGTTACTCCCTGGGCTTTTCCTGGAGCGCCTGTGGGAGCAAACTGGCAGCCAGGGCAGGGCATTGTGTGGGCAGGTGGTGTGTGCACACGTGCTAGCATGTCTGTCTCTCTGTGTGTGTGTGTGGGGGGGGGGGGGTGTGGGGGTAGCCAGGGGGCAGCAGTTTCGTGTAAACCCAGCTGCCTTGCAGCCTCCAGGCAGTTCTCACTGCTAAGTTCACGCTCAGCTCACGGAGCAAGGCGGATCCGGAAAGCCTGGCCTCTGACTCTGTGACCTCACTCTCACGTATGTGACCTGGGGCAGGTGACTCAGCCTCTGCGCCTCAGTTCCGTCTGCAAGTGGCTACAGCAGCCTCTGCATTTTAGCGGGCAGTGAGAATGCTCAGCCTGCAGGGAGGGGGTCCGGGCCCAGGCTGCGTGGCTGTCCTGCTATGGCAGTGGCCAGGCTGTTGTTGGGGGCATCTGGGGCAACCGGGGGAGGGCCCGGTTCAGGCCTGCTCAGGACGAGAGCCCCTCCCGGCAGAGTCAGGAAGCGCAGGCCTGGGCTGCCAGTGAGGTGTGGGGGCCCAGGCAGGGGTGAGACCTATGGGCAGGAGGGGTGTCAGGAGAGGGGGCCACAGGCTTGTGTAGCCCCGCCCCCAGCACCAGTGCCAGCTCACGCCCGTCCGAGGGCCCCTGCTCAGCCTGGGGTGCCGCCTTCACTGGCCCAGGTGCCATGGCCCCCTCAGCAGGACAGAGCCAGCCTGGACCCCCAGGACGATCACCCCCTCCCCGGGGTCTTCTTGCTCACTCTCCTCATGGAACCTCAGCCTGTCCCGTACTTCCAGTGTTGGGGTCCAGGGACACTTCCCCGCCCACAGTCCTCAGATATTAGGGCTCCTGCGGGGGCTCTGCCACACTGGCTCAGCTGGAGAGGGGTCCCAGGAGACAGGGCTTGCCTTGCTCAGCCCTCCTGTGCAGCCACATAGCCTGGGTAGCTCTCTGGCTGCACAGACCCTCCTGTTGCAGGGGGTGAAACTGAGGCCCAAAGACCCTCTTCCCACTGCAGGGGGCTATCAGGGCTCTAAAGACACCCGTCTAGCCAACAAGGCCTGTGCCCCGAGTAGGTTGCCAGGGTGCCCACAGTGCTTGGTGTCCCAGCCCATCCTTCAGGCCATTGTTGGCCTGGGGTGCTGTGGGGGCTGTGTGGCTGCAGGGCAGTCGGAGGGGGCTGCTGCTGAGGCCTTGCGCCCAAGCCCTGTCCCCAAGGCCACCCTGGGCAGGATAGCCCAGGCTTGGGGCAGCCCAGGCCGAGGGCTGGGGTTCATCTTGGCAAACTTCAGTGCCCAGCCCTGGGCGGGCACAGAGTGGACACTGCTGGGTCCAGACAGGCACCACCTAACCTTTCCTGCGGCCAGGGGAGCGAGGGGGGTGTGGTTCACAGGGGCACAGAAGCCAGGTGGGAGTGGCCGCCCCAGCTAGGCCGGGACAACCATCAGAGACTCGACAGGCCACCGGTCCCTCCGTCCAGCCAGAGATGGGACAGGCCACCAGTCCCTCTGTCCAGGCACGGAGTTGGGTCTGTCACCTGTCAGGTCCAGAGCCCCACGGTGAGCACATCCCTCCATCCCACCCCTGTGTCCCCGCCACCCCGTCCCGTGTGCCATGTGCATCCTCAGCCCACAGAGCCCCTGCTGCTGTCCTGTGACCGGGAATTTCTACACAGGGTGCGCACTCACATGACCTCATCCTAGTTCCTGCTGTTGCCCAACCACGTTTTAGGATCTGAGCGGCTCTGCTCATCTTTCCCCTCCGGAACATTCCAGAACATGCCCCACCCTGGCGGTGTCCTCTGCAGGGACTCCCCTTCCCCAGCCTGCTGCACACCTTCCTCTCACGCCACCTGGTGTCTGGCAAAGGCACTGCTGGCCGGGCCCCGGGGCCTCCGATGACCGGACTGCCGCCGGCTCCAGGGCTGGCCCTGGGACCCTGGCGGTTCATGGGGGGTCCTCACCCCACATTCACTCAGAGCCCTTGGCCTCCAACTTTTGCTGGTGGGCGTAAGCCGTAGACCGGTGTTTTGATGTGCAGATCTCTGGTCTTTGCGAGATGGGCCTTCTCCGTACACTTGGCCTTGGCTGTGGGGTCTCCGTGAATTCTGCCCATCTCCTCCCCTCTCCGGCTCGGCTCGGTCCTCCTCTGGCTCGGCTCGGTCCTCCTCTCTCTAGCTCAGCTCTGCCATTCTTGACCCCAGACCTTTGTCCATTTCAGACATGGCAGGTTGCCCACCAGATGCCACCTGTGGGCTCTGTCGCTGGGCCTTTCCAGCAAACTGGAATGCATCTGACATAGCTGGGAAGTGACATTTTTCATGACACATTTGCCTTCCAGTTGTCATTTGTCATGCCTTTTGAGGTCTTTATAAACTGTATCAGAAGAATTGAAAGAATCCAGAAATTCTTTTGCCAGATACATTCTCGTAGATTTCCAGGTTTTGTTGCCATGTTGAACGGTGTCTTATTTTGTAGTTTTCTTGTCGGTTATTGTTGGTGTTGAAGCACTATCGATGTTATAGGTTTTATACATGTTGTACATTTTCCATGCTTTATAGGATTTTATTGCCAACCTTGCTGAATCCTTATCAGCTATAGCAATGTCTGTTAGCCCTTTGGGGTTTTCCGTGGAGATAATCCTGTCCCCTGAGAACCACGGCAGGTATGTCTTCCCCTGAGATCCTTATACCTCAGTTGCTTCTCCTCATCTGAAGATACTGCCTGCTGGGGCGGTGGGGGGGCAGTGAGACTGATGCAGGCATCTTCTGATTTGACTTTATTCACTCTTGTGACGACACTCACCGCGCTCTACCCAGGTCCGGTTCCAGGTGGTCCGGGTATACAGCAAAGCCCCTGCCTCCCGAGTTTGTGCTCTGATGGGGAAGGCCTAGCACAGACGTGGGATGTCACGGCAGGGCTCTGAAGAGCAGAAGGCTGGGAGGAGGTATAGCAGGACCAGACGACTGTCACCCCAGTGGGCACGGCCAGCCCCGCTGGGCGGCATCTTTTGCACAGACCTGAATTCATCGGTTTCTCCCCTCAACATGACTCTTGCACCTAACCACTATCAAAAGAGGTCCTTTCTCAGGTTTCCAAGAATGCCTATCCCAAACAGGCACTGAACTCTGTCCAACGTTCTTTCTGCTGCCATCAATACAGTCATCTGATTTCTCTTCTCACCCAAATGCACCGACGCATTTTCTGATGTGAAACCGTCCTTGCATTCGATCCAGTCCATTCGGTCAGGCCGGTGTTCTTGGTAAAATACTCTTATTTGGATAGCTAGTATTTGATCTAGGATTTTTGCCTACATGGAATGAGTCTGCAGTTACCTTTACTTGTTACTGTCCTCCTTGGTTTTAGAACCAAGTTTCCGCTGCCTTTGTGGGATGAGGTGAGCTGTTTTTCTCCATTTAAAATTTCTGGGCCAGGTGCAGTGGCTCACGCCTGTAATCCCAGCACTTTGGGAGGCCGAGGCGGGCGGATCATGAGGTCAAGAGATCGAGACCATCCTGGCTAACACAGTGAAACCCCGTCTCTACTAAAAATAAAAAAAAAAATTAGCTGGGCGTGGTGGCAGGCACCTGTAGTCCCAGCTACTCAAGAGGCTGAGGCAGGAGAATGGCATGAACCCGGGAGGCAGAGCCTGCAGTGAGCCAAGATCGAGCCACTGCACTCCAGCCTGGGCGACAGAGCGAGACTCTGTCTGTCTCAAAAAAAAAAAAAAAAAAAAAATTTCTGGAACGAGTCCTGGTTGACAAATGGATGGTATACACCTGGTGTAACCATGCATGCTACAGCTGTGCCAGGATTCCTGGGGCTGAGCAGAGGGAAGGAGTGGCTCTCCCACGGCTCTTCGCCTCTTCTTAGGCCACTGCCTGATTCGCATTTTTAACCTCTGTTTACACCAGTCTCAGCATTTTTCCCCCAGTTTATCATTTTTCTAAGTGTTTTCCAAGTTATTGGTACATAGCTGCTCATAATTTTTTATACCTTCTTCTCTATTGTGTTTGTAGTTAACTCTTGTGTAGTTTTTTCTCTCGTGTTTAAAAAATCAGTCTTGCAAGGTGTTTTCTTACTTCTTAGTCTTCAAAGAAGGAAATTTTGGTTTTCTTAAGCGTTCCGTTATTCTGCACCTGCTGAATGTAAAGTTTATACACAGAAATGTAAGTGTGAGTATCACTCACTCATCATCAGAGAAATGTGAATTAAAGCCACGAGGCTGAGTGCAGTGGTTTGCACCTGTAATCCCAGCACTTTGGAAAGCTGAAGCAGTCAGATCGCACGAGCTCAGGAGTTCGAGACCAGCCTGGGCAACATGGCAAAATCCCATCTCTACAAAAAGAAAATACAAAAATTAGCTGGGCGTGGTGGCTTGCACCTGTAGTTAGCTTCCTGGGAGGCTAAAGTGGGAGGATTGCTTGAACCCTGGAAGCGGAGGTTGCAGTGAGTCGAGATGGCGCCACTGCACTCCAACACGGGTGGCAGACTGAGACCCTGTCCTAAAAAAAAAAAATCCACAATGAGATATCATCTCACACCGTCAGAATGGCTATTATTAAAAAGAAGTCAAAAATATAACATGTTGAGGATGCAGACAAAACGAAATGCATATACACTGTTGGTGGGAATGTGAACTCAGCCTCTATGGAAAAGGCTATGGTTTTTCTCAAAGAACTAAAAATGGAACTCCCATTCCATCCAGCAATCACACCACAGGGCACCTGTGCAAAGGAAAGGAATTCATTATATCAAAAAGATGCTCACACTTATGTGTTTATCACAGCACTGTTCACACTAGCAAAGATATGGAATTAACCTGTGTCCATCAGTGGATGACTGGATAAAGGTGTGTGTGGAGGTGTGTGTGTGTGCACGCATGTGTGAATTTTACATATATATATATATCTGCATTCCATGTAGTACGGACATGCAGTATTGCATGCACACACACCATGGACGACTACTCAGCCATAAAGAAGAATGAAATCATGACTGTTCCAGCAACATGGATGGAACTGAAGACCACTATCTTAGGTGAAATAACTCAGAAACAAAGTCAAATACTGCATGCTCTCCCTCATATGTGGGAGCTAAATAACGTGTACAGACAGACAGAGAGGGGAATAACAGACACTGGAGACTGGAAGGGTGGGAGGGTGGCAGGGAGGGATGAGAAATTACTTCATGGGCAGAATGTACACTACTCAGTAATGGTAACACTAAAGCCCAGACTCTTCCACCATACGATATGTCCATGTAACAAAACTGCATGTGTACCCCGTAATTTTATATTGTTAAGCTGAAAAGGTGTGTGTATGTGAACACAGTAAACATGTAAGTATAAACACAGATGTACCATGTGTGTCCAAGCTTATTCAGGTTATCATTGCTATGTCTTACTTGCTTAAACTATTGGTTTTTGTAAAGCGCACGTTCAAATCACCCATGACAGCGATTTTTTTCTACCTGCTCTATCCATCACTGCTGGATGAATGTTCGAGCCTCATTGTTGGGTGCGTGTATGTGTATGTATATTTACAGACTGTTACGATGCTTCTTACCCTGAAATATTCAAACGCCTGCCCTAATTCTCCTTTGGTTTACTCTGCATGTCTGTGTTTCTACCCTTTGAAGCATGTCTTTTATAGTAAAAATACTATTTAGTATATTTTTAATGCAGTCGTCTGTTTTTAATGTTTTTAATTGACAAATTGTAGATATTCATCGGATACACAGTGATGTTTTGATACATGGGATGTCTAGTGATCAAATCAGGGTAATGAGCATATCATCATCTCAAGCGTTTATTATGTGTGTTGAGAATGTTCAATATCCTCCTTCTTGCTGCTTGAAACTATATAATATATGGTCAGGAGTTTGTTTTTCCGTCGTCATTTGTAACCGTTAACATTAGGATCTGTGAGCGTGTTTTCTAGTTATTCTGCTTTATTTTCCTCTGCTCCTGACTGCCGTTGGATAGCTGAGATTTCCTCCGGATGGGCAGAAGCTCAGCCTGCCTTATGGCTTCCGTAGCTGAACACTGTGTCTTCACTGAGCGGGATGAGTGATTGGTACCTGCCAGGTCCCCCGTCCACACCCTCACACCATGCTGAGACTGTCGGGGGTTCCCACTGGGGAGTAATGGTGATATTTTGTCTCTCTGAATTCCTAGGCCATTTGGGAACTGTGGTGACTGAATATCTCAGAGCACCCTCCTGGCTTCTTTCTCTTCTGGCTGGAGAACGTCTCTAAGAGCATTTTTAAATCAGGCTTTTCTGTAGAAAAATGGCCGAGGCCTTGAAGGCCTAAGAATAACATGGACTTTGCATGCCTTTGATAGTTTAGCTGGATGTAAAATTCAGCCTTCAAATATTTCCTTCAAACTCTGAGGATGGAACATCACAGTTTTCTGGCTCTCCGTGTTTCTCACGTAAAGTCTGAGGTCAATTCGATTCCCATTCTTTTTTCTCTGGGACTTTAGAATTTATCTTTGACATTGATGTTCTTCAAGGTCTTATGGCTTTTTTATGTTATTTTTCCACCTTGTGCATTTCCAGGCTGACTGAGATCATTCACCTTTAGATCTGAGAACGTCTTGGTCATTGTTGCTTCATGTCAATGACTTCTTACTTTTGTATTTTGCAGTTAGATGGATGTGAATGAACACCTCCCTTACCCATTTCCATTCATCTATCTTCTGTACGTTGTCTCTCTTTACGCCTCCCTGCTATTCCTGGGAGAATCTCCTGAGCTGTATCCACTCACCCCATCTGCTGGATGCTTCATTTCAAGGTATGTGTTTTCCACACTCCGTCTGCACCCCAGTCCGTCTCTCTCTGGCTGCTGCTTCTGCATCCCCACCATCCTGCCCTCCCTTATCACTGTTTTACTTTAAAGTCTCCCCACAGCAGTCCATTCATCAGCTTCCTCTGTGACAGCTCCCTTGCTGTCTGTGAGCAACCAAGCTCACTGGACTCCTCCTCCTCCTGCTGGTGAAATCGTCTGCCCTGGGGCCTCAGCTACCTTGGCTGGTTTTAGGGTGATGGGGGGCGGCAGCCCAGACCCTAAGGGGGCCTTCTTAAGGGAGAGAGAGTCCTGTGTTGCGGTGTGAGTGCAGCCCTCTCCATTGGCCACCCCACTCTGCAGAGGAGCCCCCAGCCACCACCTCTACCCTCTGCCTCTTCCGTCCACTCTGGGCCCTTCTTCCAGGAGAAGTCAGCCTCAGCCCATGAGTGCCAGGTGCTCGGGAGAGCTGGTCTGTCCTCACCCAGGGAGTCCCTGCCCCTGCGATGCTGCCCTCCCCCGACTGCTGATGCTCAGGTAGGGGTGGGTGGGGTGAGCCCAAGGGAGTTCGGCCTCAGTCCAGGTTGCCCCTCCACACCAGCCCTCCTCCCCCTGGGCCATTCTCCGGGAACAGCCAGTCTCTGGGTCTCTGAGGTAATGAATGCAGCCCCAGCGTTCTCCTCAATAGCACTGGGAACTGAGATGAGTCCCAACTTCTTCACTTGTGTGGCACCCCCACCCCTGCAAAGGGCCCCGGGTGCACTGGGAGGTCCCTGGGTGCACCGTTATGCTGGCCGGGCCCCAGGGAGGAGCCCACACAGAGTCCATGTAACGCAGCAAACACACAGGCCACGAGGAGGTTGCCTGCTCCTTTACCTTCCTAGGTTTACATGGTACCGGAGCCAGCAGCCTGGTGAGCCCGCAGGAGCCTGCAGACCTGAATCAGGGTTTCTGGGGATTGGGCAGGAGATGACAGGCAGCTTCCAGCTGATCCCAGGGCTGCAGCAGGCATGTGCAGTGGCCCATAAATACCTTTACATAAATACGGGCTGGGCGACTTCCAGTCCCAGGGCCTAGCACCAAAAAGCCTGCCTGGAGGACAGTGGCCCTGTGCCTGCACCTGCACCTGCACCCACACTGGCACCCACACCTGTCCTCAGTCCGACTCAGAGCCGCGGGGAGAGCGGGGCTTCCTCAGCCCAGGCCCAGAGCGTGCCCCTGGGTTCTGCAGAGCCAGGCCAGGAGGCGCCTCTCTTCCAGCGGCCATGCGAGGCTTCCCTCCTCAAGGCCACACCAGCCTCCAAGAGTGACAGGTTGCTGGGCTGTCCACAGCCCTCCACGGCCCTCAAAGGAAGGGCAGTACCAGGAGCTCTGGGCCCATGAAGTGTCCTTCTCAGTGGTCACCAAAGGCCAGGGTCCCCTCTGGCTGGGACTGGAGAGGCGGGCTCCACGGGACTGCCTCTACTAGTGCCTCGCTGGTCCACCGCTCCGGGATGTGGGTCTGCTGGAGGCGGGCAGTGTGCCCGCTGGGGAAAAGGAGAAAAGAGGGCCAGTCCAGGGTGGGGTGGGTGCTCCCAAAACAGACTGGGTTCTGGGTTGGCACCTCTCCCTCCCACCCCTCCCCTCAGCAGCTCAGCCCAGCAGGTGGGCGGGGCCCACCCATCCTTCCCAGCCTGTCCTTCCCAGCTCTGGCCCCAGCCTTGGTCTCTGAGCTCCAGATTCCTGGGGCCCAAGGCCCCAGGTGCAGCCGCTGCCCTGTGGGGCCCAGATTATACTTAAGCACTCTTCGTTGACTTTGCCATAACCCACCCTCCTGGCAAGCCCACGGGCATTCCCCACACCCCTTACCTGAGCCCTGGGCTAAGGACAGGTTCTCGGGGAGCCGGAGGGGCCCACCTGGAGGGGAGAGAGAGCAGGCCATGTTAGTACCCCCAGCCTTGAGTGAGCCACAGTAATGGCAGCAAGGCGTGACCCCATCCAGGCCTTCAGGGACCTCCACTTCCCCCGCACAGTCTCCTTCCCTTCTCAGTCCTTTGCACTCGGGGAAGGAACGGGGGCGGGAGCCGGGGGGAGGGCTCTCCCTCTCCCCAAAGGAAAGCTCTCAGCCCCTCCAAGCCTCTACTACCCGCGACATCAGGGGCTTTACCGAACGCCAAGCCAAGTCCACTCCAGGGGAGGGCGCAGGACCCAGGACTACCCACGGCAGCAAGACACTGCCCATGGGGCCCCTGGCTCCTGAGGCCTCCAGCTCAATGTCAAGGCACTGCCCCCGGCACCCGGCACCCAGCGCAGGTGCCGGCAGCCGGCGGTGCAGTACCACAGCTGACCACTAGATGCCGCTGCCGGGCAGCCTTTTGTCCCTGCACCAGCGCACAGGCTGCTGGCCCCGCCCCTCCTCTCCTCGCCCCGCTCCACCGAGATGGGGGCTCCCCTGTCTTAAGGCTCTGAACCATCTGCAGCCAGGACTGCCTTAGAAAGGCACAAACAGATGAACACATACACAGAGTCAAGACTATTTGCGGGCCTCCAAGCGGAGGACCCCAAGTGTGAAATCCCCAGTTAGCCAAAAGGCAGAGCCTGCAGCCTGGCGCCCGGCCTTTGCCCCGCCCACATGTCCTGCCCCGCACAGGCCCCAAGCCTGCCTCCCACTTCCCTCTGCAGAGACAACCTTTCCCAACACCGCTGGCGGGTACACGGTGCGGGCGCGGGGGGGGGGGGGGGTGCGGGCAGCAAAGTCTGAGCTGGCCAGAGGGGTGGGGGCATCCCAAAAGCACTGCCTGCAGGCAGAGAGCACATTCCAGGACAGCCTCAGGGTCCTGAAGGTGGTGCTAAGGAGCCACCTTCACACAGGTGCTGGAGCACGCTCACACATGCCCGGCACACACGCCTGTGCCCCCTGCCGCACATGCATGCACTATTGCGCAGACGCACTGGCTACATTCACACACTGATGCACACGTAACACACAGGCACTAGCACGCACAGGTGCCTGCTGCCCGTGCAGGACTGCGTGCGTGGACTGGCACACACTGGGTGCCACACACATGTACTGGCACACATGCACACACACCCTGCTGCTCGCACTGTTGCATGTGCGTGCACAGACACACCCTCACACCCTGGTGCACGTGTATGGGGGGCAGGAGGGGCAGGGATGGCCAGCGTCCATCCATACTCTGGATGGTCCAGCCCAGCCATGGGGTCATGACCCTCTTCAGGCCCCCGGTGCAGTTTGCAGCCCACCCTTGCAGCTGTTGGGGCTGGGAAGGATGGGCTGTTTCCAGCTGGCAGCATGGCCCACCCCTGTCCCCTGTCCCCTGGTTAAGTGACTGTGAAGCTCACACTCCACCCATCAGAAGCCAAGTGACACTCTGGGTACTGGGTGGGGACAGATGACATTTGCTATGTCTGAATAGCCATAGGGTGACCCGGCCAACTCTGCAGTGGGCGAGAAAGGGATCCTCTGCCAGGGTGGAGCTGAGGCTGATTGGGGGATGGTGCCTTCCCGCCCTTCCCCAGGAAGCCCAGCTCACCTTCCCGGCACGTGGGCCCCATGTAGCCATCCACACAGTGACACTGCCCACTGACAGGGTCGCAGTCAGCCCCACCCCCGCAGTCACAGTGCAGGGTGCAGCTAGGCCCAAACTGGCCCCTTCTGCAATCTGCAAGGCGGAGGGGGCGGGAGACAAACCTGAGCATCATCCCTGCCTTCCCCGAGCCAAGGAGCCTGGGTCTAGGGGCCCGCGGCAGAGCCCAGGTGGAGTGAAGCCTTCCGCCTGGGTGTGTGTGGGAGCTAAGACCTTGGGCCTCGGTTTCCCCTGAGGAGTAAACAGTCCCTGCCCTGCCTTCCTCAGCTACATTCTGCAGCCAGTGAACTCCTGCATGAGAAAGCCCAGGCCCCAGGCATACGTCCAGAGTCACCACCGAGTTCCTGTCCCGCCCCAGGAGGGCAAACAGGAGCCAGTGTTCAGGGATGCCCCCTCAGGGCACAACAGGCCTGAGAGCCACAAGGCCAGGTAAGCAGCCCCAGCAGGTGAGCCCCTCCTATCCTCAGGTGGGTCCCTCCTATCCTCAGGTGAGCCCCTCCTATCCTCAGGTGGGGCCCTCTGGGCTGGAGGGGCCACAGCCCCCTTGATGTCCCCCCATCCACAGCTGGCAGATCAGGGAAGTCTTTCCACCCAACCAGAGCCCCCTCCCATGACCATGGCCTTCCTGGGACGTTGTGGGGGCCACACGGCAGGGCCTGGCCTAAGGCTCCAGCAGGAGGGCCATGCTTGGTACCGCATGTCCCAGCAGCTGACTCCAGCCCCCCCAGGGGGCACAGTCCAGGTGCACAGGCAACAGGAGGGGTTGGTGCCCAGCCCAGGACTGGCACAGGTAGGGCCCAACCAATCAATATTGGTCACTGATGGAGACCCACACCCACGCCCTTCCTGGGCAGGACCCCAGACTCACCCAGGTTACAGGTGGCTCCCGAGCGCCCTGGTGGGCAAAGGCAGAGACCGGTGACAGGGTCACAGGGTGCCCCCCCGTCGCAGTCACAGCGCTGGTGGCAGCCCTCTCCAAATGAACCTGGCTCACACCCTGGTGGGGGCAGTGGGCTCAGTGGCCCCCTCCTGTCCTGCACCCAGACGGGATGGGGCCAGGGAGCGGGGGTTCAGGGAGGCACCAAGCACTCACCCCTCTCACAGAAGTGGCCGTGGAGGCCAGCAGGGCAGAGGCATCGGCCACTGATGGGGTCGCAGGGGGCTCCATGTTGACACCGGCACACCCCCTGGCAGCCAGCCCCGTGGAAGCCAGGGGGACAGGCTGAAGGATGCCGGTTACCACGAGACAAGGGCACACGGTGGCAGAAATGTCCAGTTTGCCCAGAGTGAGTAAAACCCGCCAATTCAGGGACCCGTGAAAAGCCCCCTCCTGCCCATCCTCGTCCCTCCCCACTGCTGCTGGCTCCCCACCTCCCCACCACTTCACTGCTGCCTGGATCACCCACACGGGAAGAGTGGACAGTGGCTCAAAGGGGCCCCAGCCCAGCTGCACAGGCCCCCAACTCACGGTGCTCGCAGGCCTGGCCATAGAAGCCGGGGCCGCAGCGGCAGGTGCCTGTGGCAGGCTCACACGTGCTGTTGTTGTGGCAGGAGCACTCCAGACGGCAGGCAGCTCCGTAGCGCCCACGGGGACAGGCTGGGGACAGAGCAGGGTGGGCAGGGTGGGCAGTCCTTCAGCACCAGCCTTGCCCAGCCCTATGGCAGCCCAGGGCACCTCCCTGAGGGGATGCTGGGGTCCCGCTGGCCCCACACACTCACCCAGCTCGCAGTGCCGCCCCGTCCAGCCCAGGCCACAGGAGCAGCTGCCGTTGCTGGCATGGCACAGGCCCCCGTTTCTGCAGGAGCAGGTGTGCTCGCAGCCCACGCCAAACCGGTTCTGGGGGCAGCCTGGGGACAGAAGACAGGTGCTGCCTGGAGCTCTGGCCGAGGGCTGGGCTCCCTCTGGGGACATGTCCCCACAGGCTGACAGTCACTCGGTAAATGCTTCCTGAGGCCCGTCAGTGCCAGTCTCTGCCTACTGGGCGGGCACATGCCAGGGAGTGGCACCAGCCACATCTTCTCATTCCTTGGTCATCTCAGGATGCCAAGTGCCAGACCTGGTCTAGGAACTGAGGGTGGCTCAGTCATGAAGGGGCTGGGTGAGCGGCTGCCCAGCCTGTAGGAAGGGGTTCACAGAAGGCTTCATGGAGGCAGCGGCCCACTGTGAACCAGCTGTCTCCCGCTTGGGAGTGAGTGCACATCCTTCAGGCCTGAGAAGTAGCGTGGCTGGGCTGCCGTGGGCTCAGAGGTGGCTGGCTGTAGCCCTGCTGTTACAGCCGGATGCCTGATGACCGGCCCGAAGGCACTATCCTTCCTGGGAGTGAGGCGGGGCCAAGCTACATTCCAGCTGGGGCCTGAGCCCTGGGATCCTGAACCCTCTGCTGCCACAGGCTCCCAATGAGCCCAGAAGGCCAAGAACTGCTGTGGGGGCAGCCAGTCCCTTGATGCAGACTAAGGGTGGGACCAGGCCAAGAGGCTGTGGCTGTGTTCATGAGCACTGGGCCTGTCCGAGCAGGAGCCACTACGCCTGTCTCCTGGGTCCAGCCCATCTCTCTACTCTTGACTGTGCTCTAGGCCCACCTCCACTTTGGTCCCTGAGCCCTGGGCCTGGCAGAAAGGGCCAGAAGGACTCCACCCTCGGGCAGAAGACAGCCACCCAATCCCTTCTGCAAGGGGCCAGGCAGGTGCTGGGTAGGAACGTGCAGCCCCCACGGCCACCTCTATGAGGATGGGGTCACTGGGTGGCCTAAGCCTCGGGGGCTGAGTGTCGAGGTAGGGGCTGGGGTGGCATGGGACGGTCCATTCCCCCAAGCAGGGCAGCGTAGTCAACACAAGCTACAGCACTCTCATCTCAGCCCCAGGGTCAAGTGGGGAGCTGGTGGCAGCCAGGATGTGCGGGTGTCTGGGCTGGGCCCACCCCTCCAGCGTCCCCACGGCTAATCCAGTGACATCTCTGTGAAGGGCCCGTGAGCATGCCCTCCGGAGTGAACACTCACCTCGCTCACAGCGGACGCCGGCTCTCCCCGGGGGGCAGAGGCAGGTGCCGGTCACAGGGTCGCAGGCCGCCCCCTGCCCACACCCACACACGTGGGTGCAGTTGGGGCCGAAGCGGCCCTGCGGACAGGCTGCCGGGGAGGAAGCGGTGATCGTGGCTGGCTTCCCTTCTCTCCCTGCCCGGTCAACCCCAGAGTGGGGATAGGACAGGATGGGATGGGGTGAGGGGACCCTGGGTCTGCCCCAGACAGGGTGGGGCCAGCCAACTCTCATGCACCCACCCTGGCATCTCCCTTCCACCCGCAGGCCTGCTGGGGACCAGGCCACTGCCGCCTGCTCTGCAGTGACTCACTGCCACCCCCGCCCACCCCGCCAGCTCTGCCAGGGTCCCAGAAGGGGAAAGTCCCTGCATGACTGAGGGAAGAGGCCCGTTTCCCGGCAGGACGCTTGGCCACAGCTGAGCTGCCTGGCTGACCTCTGTGCCTGGCTGTGCTCAAGCCCCTGGCAGACATGGCGCAGGTCGCCGGGCACAGCAGGTGCAGGGGCAGAGCTAGCAGAAGCCTGTGGGACCTGGGGCCACATAGACACCCCCAGCACTGCAGGTCCTTTCTGCCCCTCTGGCTTAGCCCACTTGGGGCCAGGCCCAGCCAGAGGGGGCTGAAGGGCAGGGAGGTGGGCAGTCGGGGGCCATCCTCCTGCAGGCTGGCTGGCCCTACCCTGGAGACACAGGAGGCACCACTCAGCCCTGCTGCCACCAGCCACTCACTGAGGTTGCAGTCCGCCCCGAGGAACCCAGCGGGGCAGCGGCAGGCCCCCGTGGCCGCATCACAGGAGCCCCCATTGAGACACCCACACAGCTGTTCACAGCCTGGCCCATACCGCCCGGGCGGACATCCTGCAGGGAGAGGGGCTAGCTACAGGGGCTGGGGCTGGAGGCTTCCCCAGTGCCCCTGAACACAGCAAGGCAGCTCTCCTGAGGCCCCCACACCCTCCATCTTCCACCCCCTCAGATGAGGGCCTTCCCAGGGACAAGGGGAACTGGGACCCAGCATGCCAGGCAGGACTCCCGAGCCCCTGGGTGGGCACGGGCAGCACTCACGTTGCTGGCAGCTGGGGCCGTGGTAGCCAGCAGCACATAAGCAGGTCCCGGTGGCAGGGTGGCAGGCCGGGTTCTCACCAGGACAACGGCACATCCGCGCACAGTCCTCCCCAAAGCTGCCGGGTGGGCAGGCTGGGTGGAGACAGGCAGGGTCGGTCCTGGCCCAGCCCAGCCAAGGAACAGGCAGCCTCTCTGGAATCCCCCTGCCCAGACGCTCCTCGGGGTGGGGGCTTGGGAGCACCTACCCTGCTCGCAGCCGGAGCCAGTGAAGCCAGGGGGACAGCGGCAGGCCCCAGTGACGTGGTGGCAGGCAGCGCCAGGCGGGCAGCTGCAGCGCTGGGCACAGGCCTCTCCAAACCAGCCCCGCAGGCAGGCTGCAGAAAGATGAGGGCTGCGGAGGCTTCTGGGAGGGGCCCGTGGGGATCTGTGGGCCAGGACAGGCCCGGAGCAGGTGCTGTGGGTACGACTCACCCAATGCTGGCTGAACTGGGGACTGTGCTCACCATTCTCACGCCTGGAGCCCCCCACCACCCCGGAGGGCAGAGGCAGGCCCCGGTGGCAAGGTGGCAGGGGCCTCCCCACCGGCAGGCACAGCGTCCCTCGCAGTGAGGCCCGAATGTGCCCTTGGCACAGGCTGCAGGGACCAGACAGATAGGGCTGAGAGCTCAGCCTCTGGCAGCCCCGCCCGATGGAAGGCGAAGGAGCCGGTAGACAGCAGCCGGGGCTCAGCACTGAGGCGACGGGAGCCAGTGACAGCCCTGAGGCCAGCCGAGTGCCCAGGCCCCCCTCAGACAGCAGACCCAAGGCTCCCGAGGCCAGCCGAGTGCCCAGGCCCCCCTCAGACAGCAGACCCAAGGCTCCCGAGGCCAGCCGAGTGCCCAGGCCCCCCTCAGACAGCAGACCCAAGGCTCCCGAGGCCAGCCGAGTGCCCAGGCCCCCCTCAGACAGCAGACCCAAGGCTCCCGAGGCCAGCCGAGTGCCCAGGCCCCCCTCAGACAGCAGACCCAAGGCTCCCGAGGCCAGCCGAGTGCCCAGGCCCCCCTCAGACAGCAGACCCAAGGCTCCCGAGGCCAGCCGAGTGCCCAGGCCCCCCTCAGACAGCAGACCCAAGGCTCCCGAGGCCAGCCGAGTGCCCAGGCCCCCCTCAGACAGCAGACCCAAGGCTCCGGACCTGAGCAAGGGACCGCTCAAGTTGCACCCCAAGCAGTGGGGACGGCGCCTCTGCTGGAAGGGGGGCTGGTGTCAGGGGCTTGGGTGGGAGGCTGGGGCTTTGAGGAATGAGGCAGTGTTGCCCTTGCATGTCTGGGCTCTGGAGGGGCTGAGGCCCCGCTGGGTGGACCAGGCCCCGCCGGCACTGGCAGGAGGCCCCCAGCCAGCACAGGCTCCAGGACAAGGGGTGAAGGGGCCCCTCTCTGCATGCAAGAAACAGGAACGGCCCCCTGAGCCGCAAAGCATCCTCCGTTCCACCCACCACAGGGCTGACTGGGGCTACCCCTGCCAAGGCAAAGCAGCAGCACTCTGTCCCCACAGGCCAGCTTCCTAGGCTGAGACCCTCCCAACAGGGTCTTAGTGCTCCGACAGCAGCTCTTGCATTCACAGGACAACAAGTGCCCTGGTGAGGCCCCAAACCGGGCACAGTCCTCAGCCCTGCAGTGAGGCTGATACCACCCCTTCCCAGCAGGGCCTGCAGACCCCCCTGCTGCCCCGCCCCACTCACGGCTCTGACACTTGTCCCCAGTCCAGCCAGCTGGGCAGAGGCAGCGGCCCGTGTGCGGGTCACACAGGCCCCCGTTGAGGCAACTGCAGCTGTGCCAGCAGCCAGCTCCGACGTCCCCAGGAAGGCACTCTACGGGAGCAGAGGCAGGCACGAGGGTGAGGGTCCTGCCTCCTGGGCCCAGGAGACCCTGACCCATGCTTCCTGCACACAGAGCTGAAGCCTACACCTCAGGGTGCTGCCCCCTGACCCGGGAGCCCTCCTAGGCCTGCAGGCGGGGCTGCACCAAGCATGCTGGGGTATGTCCCTCCTCTGCCGCCCAGCGCTCACCCTTCTCACAGTCCAGGCCGGCCCAGCCCTCTGGGCACGCACAGTGGCCTGAGACAGGGTCACAGGTCCCTCCATTCTGGCAGAGGCAGGAATGCCAACAGTTGTCACCGTACAGGCCGGCAGGGCAGGCTGGAGCCAGGGAAGAGGGAGCAACCTGCATCCCCCAGCCAGCTGGCCCCACAGGGTCTGTCTGGCTTTCCAGCCCCATGTTGGACTTTGGGGTCAGGGATCTTGCAGGGGGCTGCCTCTAGGATGACCTGCCAGCCCAGCCTGACTCACCATCCCTGCCTGGAGAGGGGCACAGGTGAAAGGCACGGTCCTCAGTCCTAACAGCCCCTTCCTCCCTCCCCCAGGCACCAAGTGTCCTGTGGGCCCCACAAGAGGCCAGCACCCTCGCTCAGGCCTGGACCCCGGTCCCTGGACTCCTAGGTGTGGCTTACCCTGCAGGCAGGAGGGCCCCATCCAGCCAGGGGCACAGTGGCACTGCCCGTGGACAGGGTCACAGGAGGCCCCGTTAAAGCAGGCACAGGCCTGGCTGCAATTGTGCCCGTAGGTGTGGGCTGGGCAGGCTGCAGGTGGAGAGGGCTGGTCAGAGCCAGGGGTGGGCAGGACCCCAGGGGTTGGCAGCAGATCACAGCCAGCTGGGCAGATCTGCCGGGGTCCCCTCGGCTGCTGTGGCCAACTCTCCCCTCCCTCTGGCTCAGGCCACCCACTCAGCAGAGTGGCCACAAAAAAGGACCAACGCTCTGGCCCGAGTGAGCAAAGCATCACTCTCAGGGGGGTTGCCTGGTAGCTTCAGACACTCAGGACAGGTGGCAGGAGGGAGTCTCCTACGGAGGACCCGGCACCCCCTCCTGCAGCACCCTGGGCTGAGCAGGGACCTCACGCACTCTCGGCACAGCGGGGGCCCCGGCGGCCAGCGGGGCAGAGGCAGGAGCCATTCACGGCATCACAGGCAGCTCCAGCGGTGCAGTTGCAGGCACTGCGACAGTCCAATCCAAAGAAGCCGGCTGGGCAGGCTGCAGACAGCGGGCAGTGATGTGGAGGGGCCCACACTGGAGGCCACCCAGCCTAGCCCCCGCCTGTGCCGTAACTCACCATGCTCGCAGAAGGTGCCCCTCCAGCCGGCCGGGCAGGTGCAGGCCCCGCTGACGTGGTCACAGGCTGCTCCATGCTGACACTGGCACTGCTGCTCACAGCCAGGCCCAAAGTGGCCCTGGGGACACTCTGAGATATGCAGCCCCGGCCCACAGTCAGCCAGAGGGCCAGGAGCCTGACCCAGCCGTGCCCGGGCCTTGCCACCATCCCCAGGACTGTGGGACAGGCCTGGCTCATGAGAAGCCCCTTCCTGCCCAAGGGAGACTGGGCTCACTCACATGCTTCATCCCCCACCCAGGTGGGGCCATGGGAGGCTTGAGGGAGCTCCAGGCATCAGCTTTAGGGATGGGAACCTCCCCAGGGGCTGCCCCTAGGACACCCAACCCAGGCCTCCCCTGGTTCCACCAACCAAGCCTCGGGGGCACACACTGAGGGATACCAGCCTCAGTCCTAAGCAGACCCCTTCTCCATCCCCCAGGTGCCAGGCCTCCCACAGTGGGGGACAGGCCCTGCCCCTTCCTGCTGCGGCTCCAAGTGAGCCTGGTGCAGGTCGGTGAGAGGGTGGGACCTTGGTCCAGGCTGTGAAGCAGAGCAGTGGGGGCTGGGAAAGCTCAGGGAAGGCAGAGGAAGCCAGGCCAGGGCCCAGCCGCAGTGCGCATGTGTGTGCCTGCACGTTTTGGTGGGTGTGTGTGCGCACAGGAGGGGGCACGGCCAAAGGCTTCGTGTGTGTGTCCACACAGGAGGGAGTAGTGCCAAAGGCTTTGTGTGTGTGTGTGTGTCTGTGTGTGCGTGCGCGCGCACGCGTGCAGGAGGAAGTACTACCAAAGGCTTTGTATGTGTGTGTGTGCACGCGTGCACAGAAGGGGGTGTGGCCAAAGGCTTCGTGTGTGTGTGCGAGTGCATGTGTGTGTGCGCGCACGTGTGCACAGAAGGGGGCGTGGCCAAAGGCTTCGTGTGTGCGTGCAGGAGGGAGTATGGCCAAAGGCTCTGTGTGTGTGCACGTGTGCATATGTGTGTGCACGCACTCAGGAGGGTGGCAGCCAAAGGCAGGGCCGGGACTCACGCTGCTCGCACCGCGGGCCCACGTAGCCAGCCTCACACAGACACAGGCCGCTGATGGCATCACAGCTCCCGTGGCCAGCACTGCAGTTGCAGGGGTGGCTGCAGTCAGGTCCCCAGTGCCCAGAATCACAGGCTGCAACAGAACTCAGGGTCACCCGGCGCAGGCCCAAGCGCGGGCCACGGGCACCACAGCCGAGTCAGGCACAGGGGCGTCTCAGGACTGGGGCACGGCCTCCTGCAAGCCCCTAGTCCTCGGGGGCCCTGGGCGGAGGCCTCTCCAGGGGCTAGGAAAGGAGGGGTGTCTGGACAAAGGGCAAGCCAAGGGCCCCTGTACCTCTCTGGCAGCTAAAGCCGGTCCACCCGGGGGCACAGCTGCAGTGTCCGGTGGCTGGGTGGCAGTGCCCATCATTGGCACAAGAGCACCTTGTCTGGCAGCTGGGACCATACCAGCCTGCTGGGCACACTACAGGCAGGCGAGAGAGGGTGAGTGGGGCCTGGCCGCCTACCCCAGCTCAAAGGCTCAGGGGCAGCTCCAGCTCACTCACCGTCCTGGCAGCGGCTGCCGACGAAGCCAGGGAGGCACAGGCAGGCTCCGGTCTCAGGGTCGCAGCGGGCAGCATGCTGGCATGCTGGGCAGATCTCCTGGCAGCCCAGCCCCCAGCGGCCCTCGGGACAATCTAGTGCCCACCCCCATGGCCAGTCAGTGCCCAAGCTGCCCTTGCTCAACACATCAACATAACATGGCACAATGCCCCTGGAGCCACGGCTGAGGAGGCGGAACCACTGTTACCATCTCAGCCTGCCCCGGGGAGGGGAGAGGGCCCAGGCGCCTCCTGGGGCTGCAGGCTGCGGGGTGCGCACCCACAGTAGAGGACCCCCAGCCCTAAGCACCGTTCAGCTGGCAACACAAGGAGCCGAGCCCATTAGAGACGGAGCCTCGTGCAGAGAGGGAGCAGCCCGAGAGGGCAGCCTGGAGGCCCCAGGAACTTGGTGGGGCAGCCACAGACCCCCCCCATCCCTACCCCAGGGGAGTGCACTGTGAGCTCTCACACCTGCTATGGACGGGCCTGGGATCTGCAGGGCTGGGGCCCCCACAGTTCAGGGCCCCACCAGCTCGGAGCCGTGCAGCCTGGGGAGGCAGAACTGGGGCTGCGGCTGACACTCACCTGCCGCACAGTCTTCCCCGGTCCTCCCCGGCGGACACCGGCACTGCCCCGTGACCCCGTGGCAGGGGGCCCCCCCACAGGAGCAGGAGCCCGAGCAGTTCACGCCAAACGTCCCCACCGGGCACTCTGCAGGAGGAAGCACGAGGGGCCTCAGCCGCACCACATGGAGTGGACTGACCAGAGCCTTTCCCCCGGGGGCTCCTGGCGAGTGTGCCCCCGACGCCTCCTCACATGGGCTCCTGGCGAGTGTGCCCCCGACACCTCCTCACATGGGCTCCTGGCGAGTGTGCCCCCGCGCCTCCTCACATGGGCTCCTGGCGAGTGTGCCCCCCCGACGCCTCCTCACATGGGCTCCTGGCGAGTGTGCCCCCCATGTCTCACATGGGCTCCTGGCGAGTGTGCCCCCCGCGCCTCACATGGGCTCCGGGCGACTACGCCACCGACGCCTCCTCACATGGGCTCCTGGCGAGTGTGCCCCCCGCACCTCACATGGGCTCCTGGCGAGTGTGCCCCCGACGCCTCCTCACATGGGCTCCTGGCGAGTGTGCCCCCCACGCCTCCTCACATGGGCTCCTGGTGAGTGTGCCCCCCGCGCCTCACATGGGCTCCTGGCGAGTGTGCCCCCCGACACCTCCTCACATGGGCTCTTGGCGAGTGTGCCCCCCGCGCCTCCTCATATGGGCTCCTGGCGAGTGTGCCCCCCACCTCCTCACATGGGCTCTTGGCGAGTGTGCCCCCCGCACCACCTCACATGGGCTCCTGGCGAGTGTGCCCCCCACGTCTCCTCACATGGGCTCCTGGCAAGTGTGCCCCCCGCGCCTCCTCACATGGGCTCCTGGCGAGTGTGCCCCCCGCGCCTCCTCACATGGGCTCCTGGCGAGTGTGCCCCCCGCGCCTCCTCACATGGGCTCCTGGCGAGTGTGCCCCCCCCGACGCCTCCTCACATGGGCTCCTGGCGAGTGTGCCCCCCCCGACGCCTCCTCACATGGGCTCCTGGCGAGTGTGCCCCCCATGTCTCACATGGGCTCCTGGCGAGTGTGCCCCCCGCGCCTCCTCACATGGGCTCCTGGCGAGTGTGCCCCCCGCGCCTCCTCACATGGGCTCCCGGCGAGTGTGCCCCCCGCGCCTCCTCACATGGGCTCCCGGCGAGTGTGCCCCCCGCGTCTCCTCACATGGGCTCCCGGCGAGTGTGCCCCCCGCGCCTCCTCACATGGGCTCCCGGCGAGTGTGCCGCCGCCTCCTCACATGGGCTCCTGGCGAGTGTGCCCCCCGCGCCTCCTCACATGGGCTCCTGGCGAGTGTGCCGACGCCTCCTCACATGGGCTCCTGGCGAGTGTGCCCCCCCGACGCCTCCTCACATGGGCTCCTGGCGAGTGTGCCCCCCCCCGACGCCTCCTCACATGGGCTCCTGGCGAGTGTGCCCCCCCCGACGCCTCCTCACATGGGCTCCTGGCGAGTGTGCCCCCGACGCCTCCTCACATGGGCTCCTGGAGAGTGTGCCCACGCCTCCTCACATGGGCTCCTGGCGAGTGTGCCCCCGACGCCTCCTCACATGGGCTCCTGGCGAGTGTGCCCCCCGCACCGCCTCACATGGGCTCCTGGCGAGTGTGCCCCCCACGTCTCCTCACATGGGCTCCTGGCGAGTGTGCCCCCCATGCCTCCTCACATGGGCTCCTGGCGAGTGTGCCCCCCGCGCCTCCTCACATGGGCTCCTGGCGAGTGTGCCCCCCGTGCCTCCTCACATGGGCTCCTGGCGAGTGTGCCCCCCGCGTCTCCTCACATGGGCTCCTGGCGAGTGTGCCCCCCGCGTCTCCTCACATGGGCTCCTGGCGAGTGTGCCCCCCGTGCCTCACATGGGCTCCTGGCGAGTGTGCCCCCCACCTCCTCACATGGGCTCCCGGCGAGTGTGCCCCCCGCATCTCCTCACATGGGCTCCTGGCGAGTGTGCCCCCCGTGCCTCCTCACATGGGCTCCCGGCGAGTGTGCCCCCCGCGCCTCCTCACATGGGCTCCCGGCGAGTGTGCCGCCCCCGCCTCCTCACATGGGCTCCTGGCGAGTGTGCCCCCCGCACCGCCTCACATGGGCTCCTGGCGAGTGTGCCCCCCGCGCCTCCTCACATGGGCTCCTGGCGAGTGTGCCCCCCGTGCCTCCTCACATGGGCTCCTGGCGAGTGTGCCCCCCGTGCCTCACATGGGCTCCTGGCGAGTGTGCCCCGCACACCTCCTCACATGGGCTCCTGGCGAGTGTGCCCCCCGCGCCTCCTCACATGGGCTCTGGCTCTAGCCCCCGGGGGTGGGGCTGCTGGGCACACCTGGGGTCCCCAGAGTGGCCAGGCAGGTCACAGGAACAGGCAAGGGAGGAGTGAAAGGGGAGCTGACGGATGGGAGGAGAGGGGAGGGGCAGGGCTGCTGGGGCAGCCTAGGAGAGGCTGAAGCAGATCCCTCGGCCATCCAGGACCCTGGAGAGCTCCCGGGAGCCCGAGGTAGGGCCTGCTCTTCCTCCGCCACCGTAGTCACCAGAGGACCTGTCCTGGTCAGGCCAGTGTGTCCCCGGTCCAACCTGGCGATGCTAATCCAGTCTCTCCCACTCCCCTCCACCCAGCTGGGAGCCCCTCCAGGGACTCGGCCCGAGGGCTGGGGAGGCTGTGCACCCACTCACTCCACCCCCAGAGTCACTGCCCTTTCCCTGTGGGATGGGGCTAGAATGGGGAGGGCAGGGGGCCTCCTGGAGGCCTAGGGTCCCCCCTGCTCCACCCAGCAGGTGAATGAGACCCCAGGGAGCACAGAGGCCAGGGAGTCACAGCATCCCAGGAAGGGGGACCTGGGGAGAGAACGTGGGGGCTGAGGATTGGGACCTCTGGAGAGGGCCTGCAGGGGCTGCTCTCCATGGCCTGGCAGAGCCGTGGGTGCTGGAAGCCCTGGAGTGGCCTCCCTGGCAGAGCTTTCCTCTGCCCTCCCACACCTGCCCTGACCTTAAGGGCCCGGCCTTGGCCTCTCCGGTGAGGACAACAGAGCATGAGGCTAGCCGGGAGCTCGGGTAGCAGCGAAGCCTCCCTGCCTCCCCCAGCGAGGCGCAGCCACTCTGATGCCCTGCCTGCTGCTGGAACTAAACCTCTCCCCGGGCTCACAATGGCATCACAGCAGCCCCAAGAAGGCAGTTGACAGAGACCCCGTGCTGCACGCCAAAGATCCACAGAGCCCACGTGTCAGAAGGCCCACAGTGGGGCTGAGAGCCAGGATGTGCCCTGCCTGGGGAGGAGCACCGGTAATACAGGCAGAGCACCAGGCCTGACCCCGCTGAGGCCCTGAGGACACACCCTGGTGAACCCTTGTCACCAGGGCCCATCCCCAGGGGCACCCGCCCATAGGGACACAGGCACGTCCCTGGGACTACAGGCCTGGCACTCACCGTGCCCTAGGGCACTGGGCAGTGTGCACAGGGCTGGGTGGCCTCAGGGAACCCCCCTCCACTAACTGGAGCAGATGAGTGCTGGGCAGGAACAGTTTCCAGACCCAACAAGAGGGGATGTTATCTTTATAAAGAGTGTTGATCTTTCTATCAACACTCGGATGTCATCGCCTGTGGCTTATCCTCGGAGCACCACAGGCTCTTAAAGAAAAGAGGGGAAGGGGCAGAGGAGGAGCAGAGGAGGGGCAGGGGAGGAGCCTTCCTCCTCTCAGGAACTGGGGGCTCCAGGAGTGATGGAGGTGCTTCTCTGGCGAGGCCTGTTCACTGTCTCTGGTGTAGAGAGCAGGGACTGGAAGGAGGGTCACAGGCATCAGGGGAGGGTGAGCTGCTGGTGTGTGTCTGCATGCACCTGCCTGCATTCATGTGTATGTGTGTGTAAGCAGTGTGTGCATGTATGTGTGTATGTGTGTGTAAGTGGTGTGTGCATGTATGTGTGTACACGTTTGGGGGTGGGGAGGGGATGCCGGGGAGTCAGGAGGAGCTGAGTCCCATGTCCGCGCACTGATGAAGCCCTAGGGCTTGTGCACAGATGGGAAGTGGGCGCTCAGAGCTGCTGCACGCCGGCCTGAGACCACAGAGCTTCTGCCAGTCCAGGTCAGGAGTCTTGGCCTAGAGTGCTCCGGCCCTCAGTGGCTGAGACCAGGGTGGCCTAAGAGCTGGCTGGTGGGTCCTCGGGTGGACGTTGCTCCCTCTGCGGACCCCTTCTCATTCCCCAGATGGAGGTGGGGAGGGGAAGGGCCCATGCTGGGGGGGCTTGAGTCCAGAGAGCCCCCTGGTATGGCCCCAGGGGAGGCAGAGGAGGGGGCTGGCCCCAGGGGAGGCAGAGGAAGGGGCTGGCGCCGGGCTTCTCGCTCTCTCCAGCCCAGGCCATGGTCATGCTGGTCACACAGCAGGCCCTTGTGGCTCCCGTCTCTCCCGGCCAATGGGCGTGGACAGCATGCGCCGTGCCAAGGGAGGCTCCGACCTGCCCAGGCCCTGTCGGCGGCCGCTGCGGCAGCTCCGTTACTCATGCCGAGGGCGTCTTCCTTCCCCTCATAAGCCGATGACACACTCGGGTATTTCCTATCCTGGTCATGAGACTGAGGAATGACCATCCCGCTGAGCCTCAGACCAGCTTGGTCAGCTTTCTGCTTGGCCAGGACCACACACCGTTGTCCTGGTTATTGCACCTCCCACCAGTGCAAGCTGGGGCAGCCAGGACACCCCCACCTTCCCAGCCCTCTTGGCAAAGCCCCCAGCCCCACGCACGCTGGGCTGGAATCGCGTCGGGCAGTTGGTCCCCGGGTCTCCCAGGAATACCTAAGCATGGACTCGGCTGGTCCATCTCTCAGCCAGCTCCTAACAGCCTCCTCCCCTGCCTGCTATGTGAGCATGGGGCTCCCAGGCTCTGTGCCTGCTCACACCCAGGCCAAAGCATCCACGTGCAGGGGCCTGCAGCCACGACTCCAGGCCGGCACTGCACCCAGACCACTCTCCGAACCGCCACCTCCAGGGGCAGCCTCTGCTGCCGGCTCACATGTGAGGAGGGAGCTGCTGCCCTGGCCTCTGAGAGAAGCCCAGTCTATTCTGGTCAAGCAAGAAGCGAGTGGACCAGGGAGGAGTTTGGAGAGGAACTGGCCCCTCCCCAGGTCAGGCCCTGGGCAGACAGCAGCTCCTGCCCTGAGCAGACCAGACTGAGACTAGCAGCCGCACCACTGCTATGTGACAGGCCGTCAAGGCAACACCGGTAGCAAGGCAGCACCTGGGCTTAGGCTAAGGGTGCCGATAGTGACAGCTGTGCAGCCCTTCTGAAGCCCACCCTCCAGCCAGGCAGGCAGCCTACACCCCACAATGAGACTGCCGGGAGCCCCAGGGGCCGGCCACTCACCTTGGCCACAGTCCTCTCCCTGGAAGCCAGCAGGACACCGCTTCCCACACTCGCCGCTCACGGAGTCACAGGCCACGCCCACTGGGCAGGTGCATGCCTGCCGGCACCCCGGCCCAAAGTAGCCCGGCTCACACTCTGCAGGGCGTGAGAGAGGGGTGGGTGGGGTTAACCGACCCTGGCGCCCCCCCCCCAGACCCCATGCCTGGACTCACCTGCCTGACAGCGTTCGCCCCAGAAGCCAGCCTTGCAGGAGCAGCTGCCATCCCTCTTGTCACAGGACTGCGTGTGGGGCTGCACACACTGGCACTCCTCCGAGCAGCCCGGCCCAAAGGCCCACGGCGGGCAGGCTGCACCCACAGAACCGTTGAGGGGGGCTCCCGTCTGAAGCCCCGCCCTCCCAGACCGCTTCCACCAGCCCTGGGTCAGCCAGGACGACAGCCAAGATCATGCAGGGAGCTGTCCTCCTCCACCTCTCCCCCTACAGCCCACCGCCCCTTCCCTGAGTGTCTGAACCCCAGGGATGGGTGACCCCACCAGAGACTCAGAGCTTGGCCTTGCTGCCAGGAATCTCCAAAAGCCAAGATAGGCCTCATCCCCCGGAGGCTTCTGCAAAAGGCCTGGCCCTGCCCTCATCTGCAGCCCTACCACCCATCAAGGCTGAGAGGCACAAGGTTGGGGACCATCCACCCAGACGCCCTGGATGCCAGCACAGTCACAGTCGAGAGGATGTGGCTTGGAGTCCACAGACTCATGGCGGACCCCAGACCTACATCCCAGTGGGTGACCTGGCTGGGCCCCGATAGCCTCATCCTAACCCAGACTACAGGTACCAGGACATAGACCATCCCTTCCACCCGCTGCCACCACCATGGACACTGGAAGGGGCAGTGAGACTCACTGAGGTGGCAGAAGCGGCCGTAGAGCCCTGGGTCGCAGAGGCAGGCCCCGTAGAGGCGGTGGCACCGGCCCCGGTTGGCACAGTTGCATTTCTTGCGACAGTGCTTGCCATAGTAGCCCTTGGGGCAGCCTGGGGGCAGCGGGGCTCCATGTGAACCTTGGTGGCAGCCAGCCTACCACGTGTGGTCCCCCCATGTGGTAGGATGCGCGGGGGCCCAGGGCCCAGCACAGGAGCTGGGAGCAGCCCCCGCCAGGGCACTAGGTGAGCCTTCTGGATGTGGCCGTCTGCCCTGGCTGGTCTGTCTCCTACATCCCCTGCCCCCAGGGTTTGTGGCAAGGGCGGGTGGAAGAGCACATTCCTCGGCCCACACTGGAGAGATGCACAAAGCTTACGCCCCACTCTCCCCAAAGTCTGGCTCCCATCAGGAGCTGCCTGACTTCTGTCCCCTGGTGGTCACTAAGCTTGATCTCAGAACCTCAAAGCGGGAAGGACATGTGGCCCCAGTAGACAAGGTCCCAGGCCCAAGCCGCAGGTGGCCCCAGAGCTAGAAAGGTCCTCGTCTTTCTTCCCCAAACAATTCTCTCTGGCTGGGTCCTGCCCCACGTCCTTCCTCCTACTGAAGGCGGTAGTCAGCTGAAGGTACCCCCACAACTACATACACGTCCTAGTCCCCAGGACCTGGAGACTAGGCACAGTTGCATTTCTTGCAACAGTGCTTGCCATAGTAGCCCTACATTATCCAGGCTGGCCCTGAATCCAAAGACAAACATCCTCATCTGAGAGGCAGGCGGAAGCTGAGACAGAAAGAGGAGGCCTGGAGAAGGGGAGGTGACCCCTCAACGCTGCAGGCAGCCTGGAGGGTACAGCACGATCCCAGGGGTGCAGCACCCAGGAATGAATACGGGGGTTCCCCAGCCCCCTGTAGAATAGAAAGGGCAGACAAAGTGGGGAAGGGAGGCACACTGACAGGGAAGAGGTAGGAAGCCCTGTGCGGCTGCCTGGGGTCCCCACCACCACCAGGCAACCAGCCCTGCAGAGCCCAGCACATACGGCCAGGAAAGCTCACGGGGCCACCTGGGGGACAGGTTCAGGGCTGGCTGTCTTCCTCTCACAAAGGCAGAAAGTTTATGATACGTTAGCTGCACTCTCCATCGAAAGAAGCAGAAATGATGAAGTCTGAAGACTTAAAGATGAAGCTTTAGCCACCTGGGAAACATTTTCTGGACTAATTCCTCCAGAAAGGCTGAAACGTCAGAGTTAATAAGGGAGTCAACATCATCCCTTGCAGCCACTGGCCCCCAAGTAATCCCTTCTGCAAACCTCCCCCAGCCATCACCAGCTCTACTTGAATGCTTCCAGGAACAGGGACCTCACTGCCTCTCAAGGGAACCCATTCCAAAAGTGCTGCTCTGTAAAGTCTTATCATCTGCTACAGTTAGGCCCTGGGAAAATTAGCAACAGTGAAAAAGCAATACCCCTCTCATTCAAGGGCCTCATTCTCTCTCAAGCACAGCCTAAAGCTCTGGAGACAGGGAGGCAGGAAGGAAAGGGAGTCTAGGAAAAGTTTGGTAGCAGTTTCCCTGCTCCAGTGGGAGGAAGGAGACAAGGAGGACATGGAGGGGTGGTGTCTCCCACTTCCCTTACAGCCCAGGGGTAATTCCAGAAGCACCAGAAGAGGCTGCACGCACCATCCTCACAGTTAGTTCCACTGACACCCGGGGGGCAGCGGCAGGCCCCCGTGACAGAGTCGCAGGTCCCACCATTCTGACAGCTGCAGGAGAAGCTGCAGTTCTTCCCAAAGGTGTCCGGAGGACAAGCTACAAACAGTGACAGGGAAGCGTCAGGGTCACCAGCCAGCACGACACTCTGAGACCCCTTCCTAGGGTTGGAGGCTCTGGGTTTAGAAGCAATTGCCTAGAGATAAAATGATGGCACTTGTACCACATCACCCCTGCCCATGCTCATGGCAGACATCACTAATCGATCACTGACTCCTCTCTCTCTCTCAACACCAGCAGAGAGAGGAGTCTCCTCCTTCTGAACCAGCTCTTTCAAACAGGCAGAGCCTCACTGACAGTTATGACGGGTCCCTGGCCATCTGAGCTAGAGGAACCCCACCTGCCGGCTGCCCTTCAGCAGACACCCCTTACTGTCTTAGTTATTTGCTGGCTTGCTTGTTGCTGGACCATGAAGACTGATATTTAGGAAGGACAAACACTTTGGCTTGCTTGTTCCCAGGGAATCCTTACTGCCTGGAACAGTGCCTGGCATAGAGTGGACAGTCAGGGGATGTTTATCAAAGGAATTAACAAATGGATGAATGAATGGCTCTGCACAGAGCCCCCTGCCCAGGGCCAGCAGGCAGGAGTAAAACTGAATGGGCTCAAAGGGCTGTCCCCAGGTCTTGGGGCTCAGAGGCCCCTTCCCAGCCCCCAGCCCCTGCCCAGCTGCCTCACTCTCATTGCAGATGAGCCCAGTCCAGCCCTCGGGGCAATCACAGCCATCCAGGCCTGGGAGGCAGGTCCCTCCGTTCCTGCAGTCATCACAGGTCAAGCTGCAGTCATGGCCAAAGGAGTCATCCAGGCAGACTGGGGGCAGACCAGGATGGGGGGATTCAGAGCCTGACCCCTGGCCTCAGCAGGCACAGAGGCCTGGCTCAGACCCTCAGGCCAGGGAAGGGGCATAAGGGGCATCCTCGGCCCATGAGGGCCCCCAAAGGGTGACATGGGGACAGATGCTAGGGCCAGAAGGAGCCCTAACCTGGGAGCTGTGAGCCCGGTCCCGCCCGGCTCAGCCCGCACGAGCTGCGCAAACTGAGCCAGTGGCTCAACCTCTCTGGGCCTTGGTCTAACATGGCATTGCAGGGGTCCTTCCTCACGTCCCCAGCCTCTGATTGGATGGCAGCCTAGCCCGAGGGGTCGCTGGCTGCCGGCCCTGCGAGCAGGAGCCCCCAGGGGCTGGGCCCGCGCTCACCAAACTTCTCTGTGAGCGTGTGTTCGCCCCGCAACTCTGCCTCTTCCTCATCGGCCCCGACGTCGTCATCCTGGAAGAGTTGCGGCAGCTCGTCCTGGAGCACGGCAATGTGGGGCAGGGGCCGCACGAAAGGCAGCTCGCCGTCCAGGTCCACCACCGGCTCCTCCAGGGCTGCCAGGAGCACAGAGGCGCCTTAGCCCCTGCCACCCACCTGCCTGCTCCAGCGACTCCCCGGTGGGTAGGGCTGGGCCTGAGCCCCACCCCAGGGCCCCCCACCACCCTCCTACTGCCTCCACTACCCCCACCTCCTCAGCCTGGTCCCAGGGGTCATCCCAGCTGCACCCGACCCTCCTTCTCAGGAAAGAGAAGGCTCTGGGCCCTGAGGACCTGAACCCGGCCCCTCTGCCCCCAGCCTCATCCCAACTCTAGGGACTCTGGGGCCTAGAGGGGTAGGGGTGGGAGCAGCTGCCATCAGTCCCAGGGACAACATCACCTTAGGTCTTGGTCCCTTCTCTCACCTGGTCAGGACAGGTGCTGGGCTCCGGGAGGATGCCTGTCTCACCAGCTTCCCCCACCCCACTGTCCCCAACCCCCACACGGCCCTCAGAAGAGGCAGGACCTCAGTGGGTCCCCAAGGGCCCAAGAGCCTCTGAGGTGTGTTGGCCCAGAGAGGCCAGGGGGCAAAGGACCCCAAGCAGGTGGGGATGGGGTGGGCCAGGCCTGCGGGACGCAGGGTCAGCTGGGGCAAACTCGAGAAGGCAGAGGCCGGTGCTCCGCGGAGGGTGGGAGACTTACGGCTGCAGCCCCTACGGTCCTCGTGCAGTCGGTAGCCGGCCTCGCAGGAGCACTGGAAGGAGCCGGCCAGGTTGGTGCAGTGGTGCTCGCAGCCGCCACGGCTGGAGGCGCACTCATCCACATCTATGGGCGACCCGGGGCCACTGAGGCCTGTGCTCCCGGGTGGGGAACCAGGAAGGCCCCTGCCCACCCAGTCCTACCCACAGGACTGAAGCCCTGGTGGCCCTGCCAGAGCTGAGTAGCATCTCTTCAACCAGCCAGTAAAACTCACCCTCAGCCACAGCGGCCACTCTGGCCATCCTCCCAGCCCAGGGTCAGAGCCATGGCAGACACCTGCTAGAGGGGGCCAGGCTGGGAGGGGCCGGCCAGGCAGCAGCCAGGGGAACAGGCCCAGCTCCAGGAGAGAGCGGCCAGTGACCTCAGGCCAGAGGGAGGGAGGGGGCAGGTCAGCACAGCCCTCCAGGCAGCAGGCACTCAACTAACACCCACAGCCCTGCACACAGCAGGCGCTCAACCAACGCCCACAGCCCTGCACTCAGCAGGCGCTCAGCCAACACCCACAGCCCTGCACGCAGCAGGTGCTCAACCAATGCCCACAGCCCTGCACTCAGCAGGCGCTCAGCCAACACCCACAGCCCTGCACGCGGCAGGTGCTCAACCAACGCCCACAGCCCTGAACTCAGCAGGGGCTCAGCCAACACCCACAGCCCTGCACGCAGCAGGCGCTCAACCAACACCCACAGCCCCAAAGCAAAGCACAGAGCAGGCCGACCCCATGCCCACCATGGGGGTACCAGAGCCAGCCCCGTGTCCTTCCTTAGGGCAGCCCTGCTCCCAGGCCACCCCAGCTGTGCAGTGGCAGGGCAGTGCTCACCCTCACAGCCGCAGCCATCGGCACTGAGCCGGTAGCCAGCGTAGCAGCCGCACTCGTACCCGCCAGGGTTGTTGGTGCACACCTGCTGGCAGCACGGGCTGTCTGCACAGTCGTCGACATCTGTGGAGCACACGCCACGGGCCCCCTGGTACCAGGAACCTGCATGTGCACACGCCCCCACCCACACACAACTGCATACGACCACACACAACCCACGCGCCCGACTGCACCTGCAGCTGCCCACAGCCTCACGTGTGCACACCGACATTCATGGCACCTGCAGACAATCGCACCCACCACACAATCACACCCACGCACATGCACGTTCCTGGTCCCGCATATGTGCACACACAGGACACATGTCACAGCCCCAGGGCCACCCGCCTGTCTGCTGTGGACAAGGTGTTGGGACTGGGGCTAGAGGGTGGGGACTCCATCTGGGAGTCAGGGTCTGGGGTGTGACTTCCAGGACACTGGGTCCTTCCCAGGTGAAGGGGTGGTACTGAGGAGGTGCTGATGGGGCTAAGGGGGTGCCATGAACATGGGTATGGGCCTGGCGGGCCGATGTGGGCACCAAGGTCTTTCCCGGCCAGGATGCTGCCTCTGTCAGACCTGCCCTACCACCCCGCCAGGGCCCAGGCAGCCAGACCAGGACTCAGGGAGACTGACGAGGACCTCCAAGTCATGGCATGGAACTGATCCCAGACCCAGGGCAGCAGCGGGTCCCTGGAGTGGGGTGCAGGCATCTGGGAGGAGCCAGTGCGCACCGATGCAGGTCCTCTGATCTGTGTCCAGCTCGTAGCCGCGGGGACAGGTGCACAGGGGCCCAGCACTGGTGTGGCTGCAGCCATGGGAGCAGCCGCCGTTGTTGGCCTCACAGCTGTTCACGATTTCCATCTCAATCCCTGTGGTGAGACCAGCCACCCGGGGTGTGGGATGGCAGCTAGGATGACCCCCACCTACCTTAGTTCCCCCCCTACCTCCACCCAGCAGCCAGCCTCAGGCCTGGGGACACCCGTGGGAAGCAGCAACATGGAGCTCCCAGGCCTTGTCGGGTCTGGGACTCCCTGCTCTCCCTCGACCCTCTGCTCACCAAGGGCTCATACCCAGGGCTGCCCCTGATTGACAAGAAAGCCCTGCCCTTCAGCCAAAGCAGGCCTCGGGGTCCTGGGGAGCAGCATGGCCATCCCGGGCACCTTCAGCCTGTTGCCGGCTGCCCACTCACGGTAGCACTGCCGGCCATCGGCGCCCAGCTCATAGCCCGCGTGACACACGCACTTGAAGGACCCCTGGGTGTTGAGGCAGCCATGGGCACACTGGGCCAGCCCTGCAGCACATTCGTCCACATCTGGAGGGGAGAGACCACAGGGAGGGCTCAGAGGTGCCGGGAAGGGCCTTTGCATGGGACCAGTGGAAGACAGTGCACGGCCTGCTGACACCCAGGGCCTGTGGCCGCATGACACAGGCATTCAAGGCCAATCCCACTGTCCCTGATGACCACTAGTCACAGCTCCGCAGGTCCCCTGGGTTGAAGAAGTTGGCACCCACACGGATCTCACACTAAGCCCGTTGCATGACCAGGTGCCGGTGCCCAGGCAGCACTTTCCTGGTGTCAGTGAGGATGTGGAACCACACACCACGACACCCCGTGGCCATCCGGCGGGGGCCTGACGATATGGTCTGGCTGTGTCCCCACCCAAATTTCACCTTGAACTGTAACTTCCACAATTCCCACGTGTGGTGGGAGGAGCCCGGCGGGAGGTGATTGAATCATGGGGGTGGGTCTTTCCTGCGCTGTTCTCATGATAGTGAGTAAGTCTCATGAGATCTGATGGTTTTAAAAACGGGAGTTTCCCTGCACAAGCCCTCTCTTTTCCTACCGCTATCGACATGAGGTGTGACTTGCTCCTCCTGGCCTTCCACCATGATTGTGAGGCCGCCCCAAGCCATGTGGAACTGTAAGTCCATTAAACCTCTTTCTTTAGTAAATTGCCCAGTCTTGGGTATGTCTTTATCGGCAGCGTGAAAATGGACTAATACCATTGGAAACTGACCACTGCCTGGTCCGGACACACGCCGCTGCCTCAGAGACTCACCCTGTGGACCACTGGGGCAGTGGCAGCCCGACCCCTCCCCAAGGCTGCTTGGCCCAGGGAAGAGTCAGGAACACCCAGACGTGCAGGGACAGGGTTAACAAATAAACGTTGCCCAGCCATGCTGCAGAGGATGGTGTGGTGTGGCAGAGGGGGCAGCGGTGTGTTCCAAACAATGGCACCTGCCTGCAACCTGACTCTAAGCAAGCACATTCACAAACAGCCCCAGTGAAGCAGCAGCAGAAGCCCATCCCATACGTCCAGGTGTTTCCTGGGCTCAGGAACAATGTCTCCTTTCTTCTTGAGTTCTATTTTTTTTTATTATTTTACTTATTCATTTATTTATTTATTTATTTTTAGACAGGGTCTCATTCTGTCACCCAGGCTGTAGCACACTGGTGCAATCATGGCTCACTGTAGCATCAACCTCCTGGGCTCAAGTGATTCTCCTGCCTCAGCCTCCCAAGTAGCTGGGACTCCTGCCTCGGCCTCCTGAGTAGCTGGGACCACAGGTGTGCACCATCATGCTCAGCTAGTTGGGTTTTCTTATTTTTTTGTACATACAGGATCTCGCTATGTTGCCCAGGCTGGTCTTGAACTCCTAAACTCAAGTGATCTGCCCACCTTGGCCTCTCAAAGTTCTGGGATTACAGGTGTGAGCCACCACGCCTGGGCTTTTTTTTTTTTAAGAGACAGAATCTTGCTCTGCCACCCAGGCTGGAGTGCAGTGGCGTGATCATAGCTCACTGCAGCCTTGACCTCCTGGGCTCAAGTGATCCTCCTGCCTCAGATTCCGGAGTAGCTAGGACTCCAGACAGCACCACCACACCTGGCTAATTAAAAAAAAAAATTGTTTAGAGACAGGGTCTCGCCATGCTGCCTAGGCTGGTCTTGAGCAACTTGGCTTAAGTGGTCCTCCCTCCTTGGCCTACCAAAGTGCTGGGATTACAGGTGTGAGCCACAGCGCCTGGCTCATTTCTCCTTTTCTCTTATTCATCTCTTCAGTTTTCCTGCTGGGCAGGCACTACTTAGGAAATACAATAGTTTAGGCCGGGTGCAGTGGCTCACGCCTGTAATCCCAGCACTTTGGGAGGCCGAGGCGGGCGGATCACAAGGTCAGGAGATTGAGAGCATCCTGGCCAACATGGTGAAACCCCATCTCTACTAAAAATAAGAAAAATTAGCCAGGCCTGGCGGCAGGTGCCTGTAGTCCCAGCTGCTGGGGAGGCCAAGGCAAGAGAATGGCGTGAGCCCAGGAGGTGGAGCTTGCAGTGAGCTGAGATCACGCCACTGTACTCCAGCCTGGGCGATAGAGCGAGGCTCCGTCTCAGAAAAAAAAAAAAAAAAAAAAAGGAAATACAATAGTTTAAAAACTATAAGCAACACCTGGGCTCCCTGGCTCACTCCTAGTGAAATGAGCCTCGGGCTGGGAGCAGCTTTTGCGAGCCTTCCTACCCTCGCCCCTCAGCCCCCAGCAAGGGAGATGAGACTGCCATATCCCAGGTCACCCAAGGGGGCAAGGCCAAAGGGCCTGGTCTCATGGGAGGCCACGGCCCCAGAGTTAGACACGGGTCCCTCCACAGCACCTGGGTGCGCTTTCTGACCCTGGGCGGGGCGGAGCAGGGGAGGGGCGTCCTACCTTCACAGGCCTTGCCGTCCGCTGCTAGCTGATAGCCCACGTGGCACTCACAGCGGGCGAGGCCCCGGACCACCTGGCACCTGTGCATGCAGCCGCCGTTCCTGTCGGCACACGGACTTCTCCCTGCAGCCACGGGCCCGAGGAGGGGGTTGGGGAGAGGGGACCCCAGTGGCTGCAGGGCGCCTGCCCCCAGGCTTCTTGTGAGACCCCTCACCCAGTGCTCTCCCCACTCTGTGCTCCAGGCTGATGGGCTGGGCAGCGGGTCTCCCTCCTCCCAGGTGCGGGAAGCCCCCAAGACGCTGAGAAGACTCTGCAGTCTCAGGATGCGGCCAGCCAGCCCAGGTCAGGCGGCGGCACAGGCCAGCTCCTCCCACCACCCTTCTTAGCCCAGGTGCTGGTGCTGACAAGAAGGCGGTGGCCCCCCAGCTCTGTGACTCCGGCCCCTTCATGCCCACACTGGGGAGGACCCAGAGGCCAGGTGGGGGCATTCTCTCAGCACCTGCCCCACCCACAGCCCCCATTTCCATATTCTGGAGGACCACTGAGTCTGCCGCACCGTCACCATCAGCAAAGCCCCCCCTTTCCACGCAAGCAGCCCTGAGGACTCAGAGCAAAGTGCCAAACCGGACTGGCCTGCCTCCTCCCAAGGGCAGCAAGCCTCAGGTGGGCACCTATGGAAGTGAGGTGGCCCCCATCAGGTGGGCACCTACAGCAGTGAGGTGGCCCCCATCCTGAGCTTCCTGGCCCCAAATGTGCCATCCCTACCAGGCCTCTCAGCAGCCTTGGGGGCCTCCTGAAGACCCACTTCCCCCCAACAGCCCAGGCAAGGCAGCTTGTCCTGCCTCCACCCCCAGGTCCTCCCTCCCAGGCTGGTGGCACTCACGGACACAGCGCCTGCCGTCCTCCTGGAGCTGGAACCCGGGCCGGCACTGGCAGCGATGCCGAGTGATCGTGAGCTGGACACAGTGGTGCTGGCAGCCGCCATTGCCCAGGGCGCAGGAGTTAATGGCTGGGGACACGGGGAGGACCCCAAGTCAGCCCAAGAGGACGCCTGGCCGACAGTCTGTCCCTGGCTGGCATGGAGCGGGGAGTGGCACGGCCACTTCCTCCTGCTGTAGGACCCCTCCTGGCCACTCCGAGCCCCTCCACCTTTTCATCTCCATCGTCACACGCTGCTCCCTGCCTGGCTCACAGGCCTGGTTTTGCCTTCTCTGCTGCCTACAGGATCCTCAGGCCTGTGGGGGATTCACTGGATCCTCCAGCCCCGGCCTGATCGAGGGCTGGACACAGAAGGGGACCCCACCCAGACAGAAGCCCAGCACCCCCCAGCACAGAACACTAAGCACCAGGGGTCTCTGAGAAGCTGCGAGCGAGGGCTCAGTGCCCCAGCAGGCTGCATCTCCCTGGAGGAGGATGCAGGCTGGCAGGGGGTGACTGAGACCCAGGCATCTCACCATCGTGGTCCTTAGGCCAGGGTGGGGGCAGATGTGGGGACGCCGTGGACAGCTGCCATGGGCCACAGGCTTGGCCCCCAGTTCCCAAGGGACCAGCACAGCTCCTACCCACCCCAGGCCAGGCCACACCTCACGCCTGTCCCCACGCATTGCCCATGCCCCCATTCCTTCATGCACATTCCTGCAGAGCACGGACTGTGGGGTCAGGTTGGCCCAGTGGGTGCCTGTACCCCGTGGATGGATGGGGCTGTGCCCTGAGCTGGCGCAGGGAGGCGGGGACAGGGCGCTGGGCCAGGCTGGGCACCCAGGGTGGGCACTGGACCTCTGCCAAAAGCGGCAGCCAGCCCCTCAGCGGGGGTTTGGTTACTGTCAAGTCTGGCAGTTGCCTTGTGGTTAGGGAGGGAGTCAGCCCCGAGCTCAGAGGGAAGCCGCAAGAATGTGCTGTTGCCTGTGCCCGGGCAGGGGAGGCCGTCTGCCCAGGCCTGTGCCCAGAGCAATCCCAAACCCCATTACCAAAGCGCCAAGACTCTCTCGGAGTGGGGAGGCTTGAGATGCCGCCTCCTCCGGGGTACCTCCTGGGGGACTGCCACCATCCCTGGGAGGTGGCTGGGCCTGGGGCCGAGACTGGGGAACCCGTCTACTGTTGCTGCATAGCGGATGGGAAGCCCGGCACCATGGAGGGGAGGGCGGTCAGAGGTCAACAGAGCAGGCAGCGGCTGGAGCAGCGGTGTTGCTTCTGGGCCCTGAGAAGGCAAAGCCCCCTCAGAGCAAGCTGGCTTAAAAACCCACCGTGCTCGCTGTACCTGTCCCACAGGGGAGCAGGCGCTGAGGGTCCCCTCCTGGGGCAGAGCCAGCCTTGGGAGGCTGTTGGGGGTCGCAGTGATGGCTCTGTCTCCTGCCCCACGTGTCCCTGGCACGTGCAGGCTGTGGGGAACCCAGGGCAGAACTCAGGTAAGCCCGTCTGCCTCTGAGCCCCTCACCCCATCCACCTAACTGCCCAGACAAGATGGGAGCTGTCCTGGCCCCCAGGCCCGGCCTGCCTCACCTGAGATGGCCCTGCTGAAGCCACTACTGTGGCTCCAGGGGCCTCTGAGCATGGCCTGCGCCGGCCCCGCCTTCCCGGGGGCCCTGTTTATTGTGTTCACCGCAGCAACAGCACCCCTGTCTGGAACACGTAATAGGAAACAGACCCCCTCCTGGCAGGGCCAGGCAGGCACAGGGGGCACAGAGCCCATGGCAGGGAAGCTGGGCTGTCAGGACCCAGGCGCCACAAGGGCCCAGGAGGCTGTGGCAGGGCTGGGAAAGAAAGAGGCTTCTCATCACCCCCTCCAGACAGGCAGAGCCCTGAGATGCACCCAGGGACCACCGGGCATGGCGCCCACTGGAGCCCACCAGGGCGGGGGGATCAGAGGCAGGGATCCCCCCAGAGCCTGTCCTCTTGCCACTCCAGTCCACACAGTTCTAACACCCCAGATGCTCCCACGCTGTGCGCAGCCGGGACCCAAGCCCAGTGTCGTCGCATATATCCTGTGCCACGGATTCCCGGAAAGCTGAACCAGGCATATTTTCGCCAGCGCTGGGATATGCAGCTCAGGAGGGGCCACCCCTGCGTTGCCAGTGCCCAGCACTGCTAGGGATATGTCCAGACCCCTCGGGACACTGAGACCCAGCTGCAAAACACACAGCCCAGCCACCCCTGCCCAGGCCACAGCCAAAGGCTCACACCTGCTACAGCCTGCAAAGTGGACCAAGCTCAGACCCGGCAAAGCTGAGTGTGCCCATCAGACGTGGACTGGGGATTTGCCTCCCAGTGGGGGAAGACCCTCCCTGTCTGTGCTCCACAGCCCTCACCTGGCTCACCTGCGGACAGATGCGGGCTCGACAGCAAGCCCTACTGTGTCTTTCACTTCTTTAATACTGAAGTGGTGTTTTCTCAAAGGAAAAAATCCCCACCCAGTGAGGGTTTGATGGTCAGCGTGCATAATTGCACCAGGTGCTTCCGCAATCCAGCCCAATGTTTCTGCCCCTTCCTGACTCTGGAGTCTTGTTCTGCCAAGGCCTAACTTCGGTCCTTGTCCACTTCCAGATCAGATGCAACTGACTGTTGTTGGGGGACACTCTGTTATGAATGGAATGTGTCCCCCCTAAAAAATCCTATGTTGGCGCCTTAATCTCCAAGGTGAATGTATTTGGAGATAGGGTCTCTGAGAGGGAAGAGGGTGGGGCCCTGACCAGGTAGGATTCATGTCCTTGTAGAAAGAGACACAGAGCACTCTCTCCATTATGGCAGCCAGAGCTGCCTGGGTCACCCTAACTCCCCAGTTTGCCAATTCTAGGAGACATCACTCCAGCCCAGCCACATGCAGGTCCACTCGGGCTGGGGTGCAATTCCAACCTCTGCCAGCAGGAGGCGGCACCACCCAGGATTCTGCCAAATGTGAGGCTGAACCTCTGCAAAGGTAAAGGGGCCTCCTTCCGTCTGAGCTGGCTTGGTCTCTGCTTGAGGCGCAGCATCCGGGGCGGCGGAGGGAGTGGAGGGTGGGGCATCAGCAGCCAGGCCCAGCCTCTGAGCTCGTTGGCTGACTGCGGGCTGCGCCGAGGCAGGGGCTGGATGCAGGCCCACCAGCTCTTCTGCCCAAGCCTCCAAACCCAGCCCAGTGGTTTCCAGGCCAGCTCTACAGGGTGGTTCTGGTCCCACTGGTTTCTGGTTCTGGTCCCTGCTGGTTTCACGAGGCTTGTAATTACTGCCCTCAGATTGGGATGGTTTCTAGATCTTGAGTCTCCTGCCACGTGTGGTCAGTAGTCACCCACAGCCCTGCCTTCTAGGAAGCCCTCTGTTGGGGACAGGGCCAGGATGGCAGGCTGGGGTGCGTGTTCATCCCCCAGCTCCCCTCCAGGCGGCCCTGCCCTGTACACCTGCCCCCATCCCCTGCCCTCTCAATGGGGCCTCCTTGTTGCACAGGGGCACTAGTGACTCACAGCCTGTGAGAGCAGCTGTCCTCGTCCACACGCCAAGGGGTCTGAGCCCATGATGTCACCCCAACAACACAGAGCACCAGGCAAACACTGGCCCTTCAGCATGGCCACCAGGCGTCCAGAAATGGAGCAGGGAGGGAAACGCCCGCCACCCCCCTTCCATGGACCAGGCTAAGCTGACCCCACAACCCACACCCCAGCAAGGCCCCCACCCCTGGCCAGGGCCAGATCATCCTGCCCAGCGCCCGCCTTTCTGGGTGGTCAGCTCGGCCCATGCTTGGCTGCAGTGGTCCAGACCCACGGGCCAAGGTGACAGGTGGGTCCCTATAGACAAGTGCTAGCAGTGCCCTATTGGCCTACCAGGGGCACCGGGTGCTTTAGGGAATGGCGGGCGGCAGTTGGACCACACACATGGAATGAAGGAGGCCAGACGGCGGGGGCCAACGGGGGCACTCCCAGGTGGGAGCTACAGGGCGCACCATGGGCACCCAATGCCCGCGGTGCCTGCACCGCCACACGCGCCTACTCGCTGCTGAGCGTCAGCTCCGAACTGCCCTCCTGGGGGAGGCCCTGACCCAGGGCTGCGTGAGCATCACACGGGTTCAGCTTCTCCAGAGCGTTTAGGAAGGCGCCTTGTCACCAGAGTCCCGGGAGGGCAGGCCTGGTCTATATCGACAGGGCAGCAACCCACTGCCTATGCAGTGCCCGGCACCAGCACACCAGGCGGCGGTCAGAGGGCAGCAAGGCGGCCAGCCCTGGCCCTTCAGCACAAGCCAACGGCCTGCCAGCAGCCTCCCCTCCCGGGCCGGGCCTCCCCTCCAAGAAGGAACCAAGGGGCCAGGGGAGGGGGTCTATGCAGCCTCTCACTGCTGTGATGGGGAGACCCAGGCCTGGGTAGGGAAGAGTCTGCCCCAGGGCACACAGCACACCCATGGCAGAGCCAGGTGGGGAGGCAGGGCTGGGAGGCTACCCCCAGCCGTGTGCACATGAGTCCATCCAACTCTGGGGGACACAGGGAGGGGATGGCCAGGCCACCAGGGTGTGACAACAGAGTCCCCTCTCCAACAGTGTCCATCCCAAAGGCCTGATGGGCATGGGCCGAGAAGGGGAGAAGGACAGCGGGCCCACCTCTTCCCTGGGGTGGCACAGCGTGTTTCATCTGGAGGGACCTCTGCTGGTAAAGCCAGTGACATCTGTGGCCCTCAGACAGGGCCCAGGAGTGCTGCTCAACCCAGGGCACATGAGGGAACAGCCATGTCCAAGGCTAGGGTCCAGAGTCAGCCAGGCCGCCTCCGGGGTCATGCGCGGGCATCGTGCTGGCTCAGAGCAGCCCAGGTACACAGAGGCGGAGGCCTCCAGTGCAGTGTTAGACCACATGGGAGCTGCTCTCCTCTCTGAGTGTTGCACGCTGGCACTCTGCAGGGTGTCACGGAAAACCAAGAATGATGCCCCCAGACACTCGGGCCAGACCACTGCTCCCTACACCACCGGGGAAGGCAAGGGCGGGCTCAGGTTTAGGGGCTGAGAATGAGAAGCAGGCTTGGCCCCACCCTCGGGCCTCACTAGGCCCTGCTCTTCCCACCCCAGAGACCGGGCGCCCTGGGCAATGAGGCACACCAGGACTGGGCGGCCAGGGCAATGGGGCACACCAGGACTGGGCGGCCAGGGCAATGGGGCACACCAGGACTGGGTGGCCAGGGCAATGGGGCACACCAGCACTGGGCGGGCAGGGCTGGGGAACGGGGACCCACACTCTCACAGTGTGGGAGCCATTGGCAAAGTCCTTCTTGTAGATTCTCGCTTTTGAGAGGGGAACCCTTTTGGTGTCTGATTTCCGTAAGATCATCTAGAAGGCAGGGAGGTGTGGAGGTTGTACCTTTCCTGCCCTCTCTCTGCCTCAGAGACAAGTTCAAGTATGTTTCAAGGCCCCTCTGGAGTGTTTTAAGGCCCCCCTCAGGTGCAGCCTCCTCTGGGGCCTTCCCAGATTGCTCTGGGCCCTGGAGGTGTCAGCCCCCTGAGAGCTCTGGCCCCATGCTGGGGAAGGAAGGGTGGATTTTTAGGCAGCTTCTCCACCAGCCTCTCCGCAAGCCTCACTCCAAGCTGCTAGTGGGGAGTCTAACCGCAGAGCCTCAAGCCCGTGGGGGCATGTTCCTTGTCCCCCTGCAAAGCCCCAGGAGGGGTCACGACACCCTCCCGGCCAGGAGGACCCTGGCAGGCCTGGGGGAGGGGCTCCACGGCAGCCCCAGGTTCCAGCTGAGCAGCCCCGGGTTCCCGCTGAGCAGCCCACCCTCAACTGGCCCATGGGGGTGGGAGAGGCCACTCCTGAGGACCGAGGCCTGGGCAGAGGGTGCCAGTGTGAACCAGAAGATGCCCCCACACTGAGGCAGGAAGGTAAGGCAGTGGAGGGCGAAGGGTCCCAAACTCCCCAGGGGCCAGAAATCCAGCCCTATCCCCATCAAGCCCTCACAGAGTCCCGGCAGCCTGGAACGGACTGGGTGGGCAGTGCCCTCTAACAGGCCCAGGCCGAGCTGCCGCAGGAGACCCCCCACAGGGCAGCCCTTGGCCAGGAGCTGAGATGCCCCAACACCCTCTGCATCCCAGGCCAGCGTCTCAGGCCCACAGCCTGGCCGGGTCCCTCAGCAACAAGAAGCGGCTTGAGACGGTGAGGCACCCCTCAAACAAACACGCCTGGCTTTGCCTGGGAGGTGGCCCCCAGGGGACTCCGTCCCCGGTCTAGAAGCTTTTCAGGCCCCCACAGAGAGCAGCTCCCGCTGGGCCCAGGCTGACAAACCCATGCCTATCCTGGAAACTCCTGGGAGACCGAGGAACCGGCCCCGCCCTTGCAGGCGTCAGCTCCCAGGAACTCGCCATCTGGTATCCCCCACCCACAGCTCGCACACAGAGGCCACCATGGGCAAGGGACAAGGGGGGACAACATGCCCCAGAGAGTGCCAGGAAGGGGGTATGGATGGTGCCCAGGCAGGGTGGCCTAGGAATGGGGCTAGTCCTCACGTGTTCCCAGGCCAGGGGTCGCCAGGCCACCACCAGGGACTTCAGGGAGAGGAAGGCATTTCTCCAACTCAACTAGCCAAAGGCTAGTGGGACCCAAGTCACTCTTGTTGCCAAAGCGAGGGTCACCACCTGTTCCCAGGGGGTGAAACCCCCAGCATCTTCTGTGGCGAAACAGACACATCACAGCTCCGGGGCTGTATTTCCTGAAGCTTCAGCATAAAGGCCTTGCTGGGAGCCTCAGTCAAGTGAAAGAGAAGGTGCGCTCCGAGGTCACTGCTCTGCCTCCAGCAGACCCCTGAGTAGGTGAACGCACTTAGGTGACAGGCTGGCACACAGGCGAGAGTCTCACCTGGGCCCTCCATGGGGCGAGGAGGCCAGGAGCCGGGCACCAGCCCTGGAGAAGGCTGTGGAGGCACCGGGAGCCCAGCACTCACACAGGGGACACCCTGAGGGGGTGACAGCCAGAGGGGCCCCGAGGTCCCAGGAGCCTCCTGCCAGGCTGTGCAGGCCCTGCCCAGGGGCCCTGGCATCTGGCCCGGAGAAGACCTTTAAAATGGGCAAGCACCGCAAATTAAGCCTTCTGGGGCCCCAAGTGTGCAGACATCCCCAGGACGGCCTACTGGGAGGCAAATCCCAGAAGGCCCGGCTATAGGAGGAGACTCCAGCCGGGTGAGTGATGGGTGGGTGGGCAGTGGGTTGTGGTGGGTGGGGTGGTCCTTGTCCCTTTTGAGGGTTTCAGGGAAGGTCACCATCACACAGATGGTGAAACAAAGCCTAGGAGAGTGAGTGTCCCAAGGCCCCCCCACTCACAGTAGGAGGCCAGGAGAGGGGATTAGAGGCCAGGAGAGGCCCCACTGGGCTGACACCTGGGCTGCCCTTCTACAAGGAATACCCTGCCTGAGAGGAGGGTCGAGAAAAGGACGGGCCCCCAAGAGCTGCCTCTTCCAGGGGGCCTGAGGGGACCAGGGGGTGCAAGGCTAAAGTGCCCCAGGCTCCCAGAAGCCCCCGCAGGGCAGCGGGCTGGGGCCGCACCCCCGTCTCCGTTGTCCGGAAGTACATCACAACATTCCTGCATCTGTTTCTACTTTCAGACCCAGGGAAACTTTACAGAGCGGCTGCCTGGATCCCCATGGTGGCCGGGACATGTGAGTGTGTGCCGGGGGGGGCCCCCAGGGCTGGCGAGCTGCTCTGCCACATCACAGGCAGGACCGGGAGGGAGGCTGCTCAGAGCCGGCCTGGGCCCTGCTCCGGGCCTCCAAGGCAGAAAGAAGGGGCGTCCTGACGCCCATCACCCAGAGAATGACCCCCCATGCCGCCCAGACAGAGGCCAGCAAGAGGGTCAGTCCCGTCCTTGCTTGGGGCACCTGTGCCCAGAGCCAGCCAGGAGCAGGGGTGCCGAAGGGTAAGGGTGGCTGACTGGCTACTTACTCTTCACCCCACATTCCTGGGCTCCAGCCCCCTGCTCAGCCCTGTGCCGGTTCCTAGAGGCCTGGCACCTCCCCTGCTTCCCTCTAACCCTCCCTCCCTGCGGCCACAGTCCGTGTCCCCGACACCTCCTCCAGCCCATTCCATAGCCAAGAGACCCCGCAGAGGAAGCTGAGGGACAGGGTCCCGCTTCTTCGTCACCCCTACCCTACCTGCCACAGCCCACACCCTCCAGGCTCCCCAAGCTGGGCAGGGATTACCTGGGCCCACAAAGCCTGGCTCTGCAGGCGAAGGGTGGCCTCATGCAGCCCCTGCCCTGGACCAGGCCTCCTCGGCCAGCGTCCCCCACCACCTAGCAAGTGACCTAGGTCTCCCTCAAATCAAATGTAGGGGACATCACAACCAGGCCAGGTCCCTGCTGATCAACCACGGCAGCTTCTGTTGTAGAGAATCTTTAATAGGATCTCCACCCACGGGCTCACTCCCCTGTCCACTGGGAGGGGCCTCAGCATCACAGCGGGGCTTAGTGTGGCTGCAGAGGGTCTGCAGCCAGGGTCCTGGGGACCTGGCAACTTGGCATTCAGTCCTTTTACCGGCCTGAGCCTGGGGCAAGGTGCGGGCAGGATTCCATAGAGCCATGCTCCGCAGGAAGGAGCCACCGCCAGAGCGGCCTCTGCCTCTCCATGTCCACAGCCACCCTCTCAGGCCAGGCCTGGGCACACCCCAGAGGGTAGGGATGGCCGAAGCCAGGAGCCCAGGCAGGGTCTCCAGGCGACACTCACCCAGGCAGGTCCTGCTGTCAGTGTGGAGCCGGAAGCCGGGCTTGCACTCACAGAGGTAGGAGCCTGGGGTGTTCACGCACCGGTGCTGGCAGCCACCGTTGTGGGTTCGGCATTCGTCCACATCTGAGCAGGAATGGGGAAGGATCAGCAGCTGGGCACCTGCGCCTTCCTGCTTTGCCAACACAGCCCCCCAGGTGCCGGGGGCCCAGACCCAGGTCCCTCCTGTGCCTCGAGGGCACCACCCATGAGCCCCTCACCCACATCTGCCGGAGCCGGAGCAGAAGAGACAGGGTCTGTGCTCCCACCTTGGACACCTGCTCAAGAAGGAAGAGCCACCGCCTTGAGGGCCGGCCAGAAGGTGGGGAGTAGCAGAGGGCTCCAAGGACAGGCTGGGCCTCTAGCGCCTTTCAAGACTGAACCGGGAGCGCACGCGGTTTTCTTAAGTCCAAATCCACAAAGTGCTTCCTGGGCGGTGTCAACCGCTCCACCAGGACCCACAAGCCCAAAAAGAGAAACTGACAGCTTTTGAGACGGCCATGCCCAGGCTGTGGGGGGGAAGCCTGAGAAAGGGGAGGGCATGCTGGCTTCAAGAGTGTCCCCGCAGTTCATGGCCATCTGGAGACTCCCAGTGAGGCCTTGTCTGGAAACAGGGTCTTTGCAGCTGTCCTAAGTTCAGGCTCGAGATGAGATTGTTCCGGATGAGGGTGAGCCCTAAATCCAGTGCGCCTATCCCAACAAGAGACACACAGAGAGGGCCATGTGGAGACCAGGCAGATTGTGGTGACGAGGCTACGGGCTAAGGACGGCCAGAAGGAAGAGGCCAGGAAGGTCCTCTCTACGGGTTCACAGGGAGCGTGGCCCCGCGGACACCTTGGGTTCAGAATCCTGGCCTCCAGATGGTGACAGAAGAAACTTCTATTGTTTGTAGCCACCCCGTTTGCCGTGTTTGTTCCAGCAGCCCTGGGAAACCAATGCAGCTGGGGTCAGCCTGGGCCCCCCACACCCACAGGCTCCCCGTGCAAGGACCCAGAAGGCCACCACATCCCAGGGCAGAAGCCCTCACTGTGCCGCTGCCCTCCCCCATGAAGTGCCACCCGCCATCCCAGAGCAGCCCAGACCCCATCAGACCCTCCCTGCCCAAGGGCCAGCTTGGTTGAGAACCACGTGTCCTCAGGTTCCAGACTTAGCTGACGCCCCACTCAAAGGCGGTAGAGGGGAGTAGGAGAGCAGGAAGGGGTCGAGAGCAGCCTGGTCCTGAGGCCTCTCCCCGCATCTGCACTGCCTGGACTTCCACAGCCTGGGGACCAGCCAAGGGGGGCAGAGCAGCAGTCCAAGGCCACAGACACCTCGCAGGACCCTTGTCCCTCCCACTGCTTACCAAGCCCCCTGAACAAGCATGGCTGAAGAGAGCAGGGAGGGATCCAAGGGCAGGTCCACTTTTGAGAGGACGCCTCCCATCACAGGACACCTGGGCCTACCTGCTCCTGTCCCCAGCCTCGTGGCACAGGCCACAGGGAAAGTGCTGGCTGGAAGCCCAGAGGCCCAGCAGGACCCCCGGGATGCACCATGAGCTGAGAGCCGGTGGTGCTCCAGGCATCCTTCCCCTGAGACCCTGCCAGGGCTGGAGACCCAGGGGGCTGCACCCAGGCCCATCACCACCCTCTGCAGGAACTCAGCGGGAAAGCACAGATGTGGAGATGGCTTCGGGCTGCCCAGCCTCTCATGCCACCCTCCAGGCCCACGTCGCCAAGCTGGGCCTCAGGGGAATCCAGGCAGCGATCGAGGCAAACAGAACAGAGCAGACAGGCAGGAGGCCACAGGCTTCCTGGACACCTGTGTGTGCGGCCCCTGGGCTAACCTGGGTCAGAAGCCCTGCAGCTGCTGGGCCCCTGCCAGCTGGCCAGAGCACCCGGCACACAGGGGCTCTCAGAGGAGAAGCCAGTGGTGGGGACAGACGGAGCTGTGCAGCCTCAGCACTGCCCAGAGAACACGCCATGACCCCCACCAGAGAGACTTCCAGAAGCACTCCAGGAGGACTCTCCTAGGGGTCCGGGGCCTCTGGGCATGGTGGAAGCTTTGGAAGTGCCAGTAGTGCCCCGGCCAGAGAGGCCAAGGCTAACATGAGGGAGAGACCACACGGGCCACATGGACAACACAGACCAACTACAGGAGGTGCCAGGAGAGGAGGGCAAGAGCCCGGTACCCAGGCCAGGGCAGACATGGGCATTGCCCCAGTCACCGCAGTCCACGCCTGCTACTCAGGCCAGGTGACACCTATTTTTTGTTTTTTTTTTTTTGAGACAGTCTCGCTCTGTCGCCCAGGCTGGAGTGCAATGGTGCAACCTCAGCTCATTGCAACCTCCGCCTCCCGGGTTCAAGCGGTTCTCCCTGCCTCAGCCTCCTTAGTAGCTGGGATTATAGGCACCCGCCACCACGCCCGGCTAATTTTTGTATTTTTAATAGAGATAGGGTTTTGCCATGTTGGCCAGGCTGGTCTCAAACTCCTGACCTCAGGTGATCCGCCCGCCTTGGCCTCCCAAAGTGCCGAGATTACAGGCATGAGCCACCATGCCCAGCCCAGGTGACACCTTTTATCTGACAACCTCACCCACCCCGCAGCCGGATTCACAGATCTGAAGGGAGGGAGGGGCTGCTGAGAGCTGCCAAAGAGTCACCACGGGGAGAAAGACACACAGGTGCTCTTCCAAAAGCTATGAGCCGAGCATCTGGGGCCCTCTGGCCAGGGTGACAACGGAGGCCCCGCCTGCTGACCTTGCCTTGAGAGGGAAGGCAACATTTAGCTGAAAATGCCACCAGCAGACTCCCACTGGGCTTGGCCTCTCTGGGAGAAAATATTATGATTTCAAAAGACAAGTCCTCGACCGTGTGGGAAACATGGCTGGCCTCATCCCTCGCTTCCAGGGGCTGCACAGAGCCAAGGTCTCCCTAATTCTGCTTAACAATCGCCAGGTCCACGGTCGGCTGTGACCACCAAGGCCTTCCCACCACCCTCCAGTTCCCACCCACGGTCCCTGTGAAAATGCCCACCTTCCGGGCTCCATCCTAAAACTCCGGCGTCGGAGCACTGTTGACAGGTGCAAGCGGCCAGCGCCAGCACACACCAAGAAGCTCTTCATAGCTGTCTCCAAGCCTGAGTCAACGGATGGTACCCACCCACCAGGCTGTGCCCGCCACCTATGGAAACCCTGCTGCCCATCCACGCTCTGAGAATGTGCCTGCAACCCAGAGATGACATGAACAGCCCCAGGAGGCCAGGGTCTCTGCCTGGGACCTCCAGGGCCATCCACTGGAGGCACGAGACACACCCACTCTGGGGAGACCCCGAGGGTCCCTAAGCCCTGAGGCTGCCCCCCAGAGGGGGCTGCAAATGAGACCAGGAGCCCCTCTCCACCTGCACCATGAAGTTGCCACCACAACCTTCACAAAGGCCAGGATGGTTTGCGGGAAGACGCTGGAAAGCAAAGGGTTAACGGGCCCCCAACAGCGCCCCAAAGAAGCTGGAGGGACAGAGGGACCTGGTGCCCTCCAATGAGAGTCAGCTGGGGGCAGACTCATGCCCACTGGGCAGGGCAGTGTGGGTGGCACCCACCTGAAGGGCTCAGGAAGGAGACCCTTTCCCCCTGAGCTCAGATCCCTCCATCCAAGACCCCCGAGAGGGTCTCTGAAAAGTAACGATGTAAGTGTCCTCCTGCTACGTGGACAGGAACACTGGGACTCCAGCATCCCAGCCGGGTTCGGCCCCGCCTCTCTCAGCCACTAGTCCCTCCAGAAATTCCACGCTCCCTCTGAAAATGCACAGGCCCAGGTCGGCTAGGCCAAGCCCTTCTCACCCCAGCTGCACCATCTGGCAGTGGCAGGGGGCTGTGGTGGGAGAGACAGGGCCTGGGTGGGGGTGCTGAAGCGCACCCAGGCTTCCGGTGCCTGCTATTTGCTGTCAGCCAGGATCAGCTTCTGGACACAGCGAGCCAGCTCAAGGGTGAAGGATTTGGGGCCTCCCACTTGGACGACAGAGGCCTACAGGGACAGGCACTGGGCCAGACAACCTCCTGCTGGGGTCCCCTCCACTCTGAGATCTCAGCCCCTTTGAACTGAGCAAATCCCCTTAATAGAAATGATTTTCACTCAGAAAGCAAGGTAGGAATGCGTCACCTAAACCCTCTCTGCCCCACTCCCAAGGCACCCCATGTGATGGCAGGGCTGAGCTGTTCTCAGACGGCTCCAAGGACCCCGCAGGTGCTGAGCCGGTGACCCTGGCTGCGGCTGTGATCTGAAGAGCCGTAGGTGCAGTGGCCTTTCAGGACAACGTGGTCAGCTGAGTAACGAATGTCCCCCAGAAATGTCCACATCCTCATCCCCAGACCCTCATATGGCAGAGGGACCTACCTTTGCAGATGGGACTGAATTGAGGATCTGGATGGGAGGTTATCCTGGCATATCCAGGTGGGCCCAACATGATCACAGGGTCCTTATAAGAGGGAGGCAGGAGGGTCAGAGGGCAGGGAGGAGGAGATGTGAGCGTGGAAGCAGAGGTCGGAGGGAGGCAGGGATTGGCAGGTGCTGTGCTATAGGCTTTGAGGATGGAGGAGGGGCCACAAGACCAGGAATGCAGGCGGCCTCTATAAAGCTGAAAGGGGCAAGAGACAGACTCTCCCCTAGAGCCTCCAGAAGGAGCACAGCCCTGCCCACGCCTTGATTTTAGCCCACTTTGGACTGGGCCTCGCAGGACTGTCAGGTAATAAATCCGTGCTGTCCTAAGTGCTGAGTATGTGGTTATTTGTTACCGCACCCACGGGGCACAACTGCAGAAGACACCACTGTCGTCTCAGGAGTCACAGACGCTCGGACCATCTGGGCTGGAAATCGGGGCTCCCAGTGCCAGCTCTGCCAGACCGGCCCCCCGACTCCTGTGCCTCTGTGGGGCTGGTCACACAGCCAGGTTCACGGGAGCCGCGTGCCCTGCAGAAGCTTGCTCCCTGGGTTCCCTCCTTTGCAGACCTGTGATCCAGGACCATCCCGTGCCGCCTACACACAGACCATGCTGCCCACTGAGCCCTGTAGTGGGACCAGGGCCCCCAGGAAGCACTGGCCCCCGAGACTCAGAGGCCAGTGTGGGGGCCTGAGCCTGAGGTTAGCGGGGCCCCAGCAAAGGCCGAAAGGAGCTTGGAGGCCCCTATGAGTCAGGCGACAAAACCTGCTCATTCCAGGGACAACGGCCCACCCTGGAGGCAAATCCACTGTCCCTGTCCAGCCCCAGGCCAAGCCCCACACGGGGCAGGGGGCAGGCCAGAGAGGCCCCAGACAGCTGCGACATGAACCTGGGGGGAGCCATCTGGTGAGAGACGAGTGGGCTCAGAGAGCGGCTATTTTAAGGAACAGCTGGGCCAGGATCCTGCTGCTGCCCTCAGCTAGATATGAGACTATGGACTTTGGCAGCCTCACAACAGAACCGTCAGCACACTGGCACACGGCGACACGGCTGTGCCAACACGGGCTGGTTCACCGGGAGCCCGGCGAGACCTGCAGTGTCTACCAGGCTGGGAGGTGGAGGAGCCTCAGGGAGCCCATGGGGCCCCCAGCGACCACCACCCACATCCTACAGCTCCCAGCCCAGGACTACACAGGCAGGTGGACAGGCATGGCTGGGCTGCCTCGAACCAGCTGCCTCTGCAGAAACCACCCACGACGCGCCCCTTCCGAAGCCCACCTGGACTTATAGGAAACTTGGAGGGCTCTAGGCCCCTGCCAGAAAGCTCCGCTCAGGGCAGTTATCAAGTTCCAAGCCCTGCTTTGTCCCCACACTTGCCACGGGGTCCTCACCCCCAGGGAGCACACATCATTACCTATGGGCCTTTCTCCTCTCTCCCCCAAAAGCTGGAGCACGCTTTAGACCAGGACAGGGGCTCCCAGCTCCCGAGCGCCCAGCGACACCCAGCCAGAGGCCTTGGATGCTTCGCAGTCGCAAGGCATTTAGTGGCACTGTGGGTGGACCTGGCCTTGGCTGAGCCGCCCAGCCGGAAGGCTGCCTACCCAGTGAAGATGGAGCCTGGGCCGCCCTAGGCCAAGTGACCAAGCCAGGGAATGAAGGAAGCCTTTGCCACACTGAGGGCGTGGTGCTTAGTCCTTCACGCAGGAGAGAGGCAGAAGCTCGGCCTGGCACTCGAAACAGCTAAGGAGGGGTGACGTCTCTAAGGAGCCATTTCAGGGCCCCCCGCCAGCCACTGCCTACCCCCGGGTGATGCGGCTGACGACTCACTGGGAGCCACAAACCCCACACCCCCTCCTCCAATTCCACCCCCTCCTCCAATTCCCGAGGGTGCCCAGCTCCAAGCTCTGTGGATCCCAGGGAGTTCAAAGCAACCACCTGGAGGGAGGCGGGCCTAGTGCAGGCGCCAGATCCCAGCTGCAGAGAGAGGCAGGACGGAACGAGAGCAGGGCTGTAACCTGCTTCCCAGGCCACCAGGGTGCTCAGCTGCCCATGCCTGTGGGGCTCCAGGAAGAACGGCACCTGCCACATCCAGACAGGACCCCAAAGGGGCTGAGCTCTGGGGACCCCGGAGACTCAGCTCCGGGGGTCTCAAAGGGCCTTTCTCTCCAGCCTGCCTTTTCACTTGACCCGCAGAGTCGCCAGTGCCATGGGGAGCGGGGAACCCTGCTCCCACAGACAAAGTCAGGGGATGTTTTTCTTTCCTCCGGTCAAGGGACCTGGCTGTTAGTAGCCTCTGCCGACAGCCCTGAGAGGGGACGGGGGTGACCGACTCCTCAGCGCCCACGGACCCTGTCCCAGAAGCAGGCGCGCCTGCCGGGCACTGCCTCGCCCTGCTCCCTCCAGCCTAGCTGGCAGCGCCCTGGCGCAAACTTTAAAAAGAGGAAACAAAGGGAGCGCGCCGGGGAGCGCCCTGGCCCCGCCCGCCCTGCCCAGGCTCGCCCGGCGCCCACCTGGCCTCTGGTCACCGGCGCTCACGGGGTAGCCGGCCTGGCCCAGGTGACATGGGTAGCAGCCCCTCCAGAGGTAGCGGTAGTGCGTGCCCGCGACGCGCGCCAGGCCCCCCAGGAGCCCAAGGCACCAGAGCGCGGCCAGCCCGCGGTCCCGGGACGCCCCCATGGCCTGGTAGGCCGGCGGGCGGGAGGGGGCGAGGACCAACCGCGCTGCGCCCTAAGCCGGCGGCCGGGCGACACGGGGCAGGCGGCTCGGGCTGGTTCTGGGTTCCGGGCGGGCGCGCAATCCCAGCCCCGGGATCCGCTCCGCTCGGCGCCGCCCGGGAGCCGCTCTGGGCCGGGCGCGCCCCGCCCCTCGCCTTTAAGTTCTCAGCTTTCCCTCCGCCCCGCAGGTAAAGGCCAAGTCCGCAGACACCCGAGGGAGCCACCCCCGGCCCCGCCCCGAGCCCCGCCCCGCCTCCCCCAGGGGGCCGCGCCGGCCCGCCCGCCCCGCGCATTCCAGAGTGCGCGCTCCCGGACCCGGACGCAGATAGGGACCTAGGCACAAACGCAGACATCCACATGTGACCCACAGACACAGGCACACAGACTCACGTGTGCCAACATGCACACAGGAGGTACACAGACACGCAGGACATACGCACAGGCACACACATGCACAAACATGTGTGTTCTTGGAGCCAACACGGAAAAGAAGCCAAAGCAGCAAAGGGAGCCATCCTGGCCGGGCCGCGGGGCGGGGGAGGGAGGCCGCGGGGCGGGGGAGGGGGGCCGCGGGGCGGGGGAGGGGGGCCTGCAGAGGCGGCTGGTGGGGCTGAACTCTGACAAGGGTGAGGAAGATGGGGAACTGGTTTGAAGCTGCAGCACCGATGTGGAAACACGGGCTGAGACACCCCCAGTCCCCACGTCCAGTGCCTGCACTGTCCTGTCCTCCCCTGGCCCAGGACCCCATACTTGGAGGGAGCCTGGGCAAGGGAAAGCTGCCATCCCTGCAGCAGGTGGTGACGGACAGAGAGCAGGGAGAACTTGCCTGCAGGGTGGCCAGCAGTGCCCAGGTGTCAGGCTGCAAAGGCCATGGAGGTGCTTCCAACCCCAGAGCCCTGGGTCCCCACGCTCCTCGAGGGCATAGCCCGGGGGAGGCAGTCCTCCCAGGGTCGGCAGCAGAAGGAACCACAGATTAGAGCCTCGTCAAGCACTTAACCTCTGCAGGAGAGCCAGGGCTGTGATTCCGGCTTGGATCAGAGTCCCCAGAGCCCCCCATCCTCTCTGAGCCCCTTCTCGCACCTATCCTTGGTCGGGGGTCACTGGGCTCCCACTCCTAGCCTCCATGGAGATGGAAGAGCTGTGACCAGCAAGCTGTGGTGCTCAGTGACCCTCAGCAGTGATCCCTGCCTGGGACCAGCCCAGCACCACCTCCAGCACTGGCGGTGGGGGTCCACAGAAGGACTGGGCACCCGCCCACACTGTTCCCGGCCTTTCCAGGAAGGCCCGAAAATCTCCCTCCGAAATGCAGTGGAAGTGTCCCTGGAGCTCAGCCTGTTCCCAGAGATGCAGCCTGTGTCTCCTCTCAGAGGACAATAGGTGAGCGTTGGGCACAAAGCCACATGACTGGGGCCACTGCAGAGACAGAAAGCTTGGGGATACCTTCCAGCTGTCAGGAAGGAGGAGGGTGCATGCTCCCTGGGCCAGCAGGCCCTGTATGTGGGCAAGCCTAGGTCAGGAGCATAGCCACGGGTAGAGCTGTGGGGAAGAAGGACTGCCAACCTCAGCTGTGGCCGCTGTGCCAGGCCCTGGGGTCTGGGGATGCAGTGCCATCCTCACCATTCCCTGCAGGGGAGGGCTACTGTCCCCATTTTAGAGGTGAGGAAACTGAGGCCCAGACAGACTAAGATGCTGTCCTCAGGTCAAATTCAATTGAGCAGAACTCCAGCCCCAGCAACTCAGGGAAGCAGGCGGCCCATCACGGCAGAGCCTCCACCTTCTCTCCACTCTCCACTACAGCCAGGGGCCCACCTGCTGGCCGAGACCCACCCCTCAGAAGCCTGCCCAGTGCTAAGATGTGGCAGAGAGCAGTCTCTGCTGATCCAGGGCACCTGGGAGCAAGGGCTGAGGGGCCATCCTTGAGCACGTGGGAAAGAAGAGGCCCCACCCAGTCCCAGCCTGTCTCACCTTGCCCCGTCCTGTCTGCCATCCAGAGGCCAGCCCGCCCCCTTGGCCCCCAACACTCTGCAGAAACGGGCCTGCCTGGGCCCTGCCTGTCTGCGGGGCCTCCTGGGGAGCCCCTCCCATCAGCCTCTGAGCCCTTGCCGTGAGGAGCCTCTGTAAATCTCACGGATAGACAGGCTGACAGGTCTGTTTGAAGGCACCTTCCATGCAGGGCAACATCATTTATGACCGTAATGTGCAACTCATTGCCAACAACTCACCAGTTAGTGCCAACAGAAGCTCGAGGGTCCCGCCCTCCGCAGCCACAGCCCAACAGGGCCTCAGCCCAGCAGTTTCCATGGAGGTAGGGGCCAGGCTTGAGAGGGGTGCAGGGGAAGACACCAGAGGCCAGGCCTGCAAGGGCACAGGCTGCGGAGGCAGCATCCATCCTCCGGGAGGTGCACGGCCGGCCACCCTGTGAGCGAGCTCTCCCTGGTCTCTGTCCCTCTCCGCCTGCTACAGGACGGGGCCCAGTACTCGGCGGGAGCCTGGGCAACAGAATCCCTGCACCTCCGACTCCAGTCACCCTCACCAACAGGCGACGGGGCTGGGGTCCTCCATCAGCACCCCATCTGGGGAAGGTCCCTCAAGAGGCCCTTGAAGGGATGCTGTCTCCCAGCTCAGGCAGGCCCCACTCTGACACCCTCCAGGGTCCAGGGTCTTGGGAGGAGGAAGAAGCCCACAGGAAGCGGGAGGCACCAGTCACACCCTCAGGATCCCATGCTGTCCCCCAAGTCTTGCCCACCCTGGGAAAGGGCTCCTGCCTTGTGCTGTCTTGAGGAGGAGGGAGGAGCCCAGGAGCCGCTGCGCGAGGCCCCAAGCAGGGAAGGTCAGGCACCCGGAGTCTACGGCCAGCTGGAGCCCACAAGCCCCAAAGGCCACCGAGCCATGCACCGTGGCTTGTCCCAGTGGACCTGCGTGCTAGCATCACACATGTCACCTTCTCAGTCAGTATGTTCTTAGCAAGAAAGAATAGAACTACCCAGTGAGCCATTTTTATATGGACTGCATGCTGACAAGGATCATATTTGCACCTATTATGTTAAATAAAATATACTATTAAAATCAATTTCACCTATTTGTTTTTGCTTTTCCGACGTGGCCCTGAGAAACTGTGAGACAGCATGTATGGCTTGCGTGTGTGGCTCACATTCTGTTTCTGTTGGACAGCCCCAGCTTTGCTAGTAAGAACTGAGGCCCCAGGCAAGCTGGGGAAAACGCTCTGTGCCTCAGTTTCCCCATCTGTAACACTAGCACCTCCCTCCTGTGGGAAAGGCGCTTGATTGAGGATCCATAAAAGTCAACAAACGTGGGAGTGGGAGGCCGAGTCTGGAGGCCTGACCATGCCCCTTCCCGGCCCTTTGCTCCAGCAGACACCCCAAGGCCATGCAGAGACCCATGGCAAAGACAGTGTCCAGAGCTGATTCCCAGAGGGCGGGGGACGTCCTGGGAACTGTCCACCTCCTAAGCCATGGTGGACACAGCCATGCTCCGGAGGCATCCTGGAAGCCAGCCCCCTGGCCTGAGACCTGAGACCTGAGCCCTGGCCCTCTCCCTTGATAGCCATCACCTCCATACCCCCACCTCAGCACCCCGCCAGAGCCATCTGGAGGCCACCACTCCAGCCCCTCCATTCCCCTTGGGGCTGCCATCACCCATTCCATTCATCTGGACTCCAAATCCCGCGTCCATCCAGGGTGAGGGCTGGGCTACCACAGCCCGTGTGCCCAGTACCCAGTGCAGGACTGGGGCCACAGAGGCAGCTCCTGGCCCACTGAGGGGCTGTATGGCATGGCCACGTCCCGGGGCATCTCTGGCCTCAGTTTCCTCATCTGTGCATGGGCAGAGGCCTGAATGAGACTAGCTCAGGGGCCCTGAAGCAATGAGACACGTGACTCGGGAAGGAGAACCAGGGCCAGGTGTGTCACCGCAACGGTGCCCATGGGATCCAGGCAGAGGAGGGCAGCCAACAGAGCAGGGCGAGCCTCCAGGAAGCAGCTGTCACAGCGCAGCGAGGCCTTCGGGAAGCTTCCTGACAACAAGTTCAGGCAAAGGAAATTGTCTTTTCTGCCCCAAAACCCCCAAGAGCTATGGGAGCCTCCTGGTATCACATCCCCATCTCACCCTCAGGGTCATTCGCATCAGACACCGTCATCTGACAGGCAGCAGGGAGGCTGCCCCTCTCCAGAAGGCTGCATCCAACCCTCTGGTCCCCCACACAGACCACCCTGGCCCTACACAGGCTCCTCCTATCCCGTAGCCGGGAGTCCCCCACTTCTGCTCCTCTTCTCCTCATCTGCTGCCCCATGCCCACCCGCCCACCTCCCCTCTGCCCTCACATACAGACCATGATTAAATCCTCATTCTGCCCAGCTGGAACCCCAGTGTGGGGGCCCCCCAGCGGCCCTGGGTCCTGCCTTCTGCCCACGGCTCCTGGGACATTCTCCTGGGGTTTCACTAAGCCAGTTTCCAGAGGAGAAATGACTTCCCCAGGGTCACGCAGGGAAGAGAAGTGCAGCCCAGGGGAACCAGGTCTGACTCTCCCCCAAATCCTGTCCTCGCTGGGCCACCTCCTTCGGGTTCCTCCAGGGAAGTGGCTCTGGTGGGCACCCACAGGCACCCCTCTAATTGGGCACATGGTCTCTCCTGCTCATCACCCTCCCCAGGCCATGGCAGGCGCCAGGCAGACTGTCGGGCAGGGCTCAGTGCTGCAACTCTCCAAGGGGGCATCCCTGGGGCCTGGACAAAGAGTTTCTAGGCAGCTCCGGCTTCGCACCCTGGCTCTGGCCGTCCTCTGGTGGCCTCGGCTTCCCTGAATGAGCCTTCCCTGGCAGTCTAGACACTCACCCTTCCTCCCGCCCAACAGACCATGACCTCCGATGCATCCTTCAAAGACACCAACTCAGAGGTCACCTCTGCAAAGCCTCCCCAGCTGGCCGGCCCACCCTAGGCTGGACCCCCCTACCCCTGCCCACCCTCCTCTACAACACCCCTTCATTGGCTCATTCATTTAGTTTTTTATGCAACAACGATGTGTGTGCCCACCACAGGCAGGACATGGCTCTGGGGTACAGTGGCATCGCCCCACCCAACTGAGACGTCCGTCCAGGTCCCCACAACCTGGGAGAGCTGGAGTATAAATGAGCCCCAGCTGAAGCTCTGGGGTGCGGAGGGCTCTGGGCCGTCCCTCCTGCTAGGCTAGGGAGGAGCCTGGGCGTGGCCGTGGGGGGCAGCAGCCCACCGGTAGAGAGCGCCTCTGAGGCCCAGGCTGCACCCACAACACCCCCTCCCCCACTCACTGCCGCCACCAAGCACGTCCCGGCCGGAGGCTGTGGGGTCTGGAAGCTGTTTGGGAAATGCTTTCCCGATGTGGAAATGCAGCCGGCGTCTGTGCCTGGGAATGTGTGTGTGTCAGCAGAAGGCTCTCCCAGCCCCCAGCGGCTGGCTCCAGCTTCTCCCCTCTCCAAGCTGGGTGGCCACCAGGCTCCTGCCAGGACCCAGGCCAGATCGAGGGCCAGTGCCACCCCGAAATGTCACTGCTCCCCCTTGGGGCTGGGCCCTGACTCCGGAACTTCAGGCAAAACCAGAGCCTGGAAGTGGACGAGATCCAGCCAACACCCTCCGACTGCTGCGTGTGTCTGTCCCTCAGTGCTCACCTCCGACACCCGCTCCACAAGGCCCCCCTCCGGCCTTGCGGCTCAGGCGCCTGGACACGTGCTTCTACCTCCCTGAGAGGGAGATGATGCCGGGCTGTCCACACTGCCCTGGCCTCTGAATGCAGAGCTAGTGTTGGGCGAAGCTGGGCTGGGTGTGGGAGCCAGAGAGGCTGTGGGCATAGTGGGGGCTGCCTTCACCCAGGTTCCTAGGGGCTCAGGCATGGCGTGAGGGGGCCACCAGTGGGGCCCAAGGGGGCCAAGGCCCCAGGCAGCCCAGTGCCCAGCCCAGTCTACCTCCTCAGCGGGCAATCTCCCACCTAGCCAGGCCCCTGGGGATGGCATCACAGACCCAGCACCTGGCATGAAACAGGGGGAAGGAGCTAAGCCCTTGGCTGGTGGTGGGGGGTTAAGGGTATGAGAGAAAGGAGTGACACTCAGAGAAGCTACCAGGAGCCACGGCCCATAGTCCTGTCCGAGGTGGCCATGTTGCAGGGAGAAGGTTACAGGCCCAGCAGGCACCCAGGTGGAGCGGTGATCACCACCGCCCACAACTACCTGTGTGTGCTCTGTGTGCCAGGCCAGGGGTGCTCCTAGGTGGGCAGATGGACCCTGAACGAGTGGCCGGGGGGCACCGGGCCCTGGGCTCTGCCCTCATGGACACCTGCAGCTCACTCTTCCCCGCTCCCACAGAAGGCGGGAGAAGGCGGGTGTGGCCACATGAGCAGAGGGCACAGTCATCACTTCCGGCCATGATATTTAAAAGCAACTGTGAGATTCTTGGTCCTCTCATCCCACCCCTGCCCTGGGCACATGCATTGGTAAGGGGACCTGGCCTGGGGTCTGGATGGGATGATGGGGTGGGCCATGGACACCGGAAGGTAAGGGCGTGTCCCCCGCAAAAGTGCTAGTCCATGCACAGGTGGAGACCATCCCAGCTAATGCAGGGAGAGGGTGGAGATGGGTGGCCTGGGAGGGGCTGGGACCAGGCTTGGAGTGGGGGAAAGGAGCCACCCAGAGCAGCAAGGGGTACAGGGCTGCAAGGACAGGGCAGTGGTCAGTGTGCACCTGCTGGCCCCCACTGCAGAGAGCATGGCCCAGAAGGTACTAGAAGGAGGCCACTCTCAAGCTTCTCTTTAATCTGCCTTCGTGGGCTCAAGGCTCCTAAGCCCCAAAGCCATCCCATGCCACCCCGCCCCTGCAAGTGGCACGTGGATCTGCCTGGCGGTTTCCAACCGTTGACCTCCAGAGCCCAGGCCAGAGCAGGAGGTCCATTTGTGGTCTGGGGTCTCACACAGTCCAAGCTGCCTCCCTGCGGAGACAGAGCAGAACGGCCTCCCCAACGTTCCTCGCACCCCTTCTCCCACTGTTGCCACCACAGAGCTTCTATCAGGAGCAGGGGGGCCCCCACCCGGCCTCAGAGCACACAGGGCCTGGCAGGGGCCTCCCCGAACCGTTCCAATGTCAGCCTCATGGTAAACCCATTACCCTGTCTCCACTCCTCGCCCAAGCCAAAGGAAGGAAAATTGAAACCACCGCTGTTTCCGTGAGCCCAGCTGCCATTCCTGACTGCAGCTGTCCCTGGCTGGGGCCAGGCAGAAACAGAGGGGAGCCCCCTTCTCTTGTACACACCAGCCCCCAGGTGAGCCCAGGATGGAGTGGCCCTGTCTCCTGGCTCTGAGGGAGGCATCAGACTCCCAGAGCAGCCCCCGCGAGCCTGAGGCCTGGTCTGTCCCCGTGAGGCTCTGCTGCCGGCCAGCAGAGCATGTGTGCGTGTGTGCGTGTGTGTGTGTGTGTGTGTGTGTGTGTGTGTGTGTGTGTCCGCGCTGTCTGTGGGTTCTCTGTTGCTCTTTCCCACCCAGCCGTGCAAGGCCCGGGGGCACCTGAGCCCTCGAGGGCTGACACAGCACCCGCTGGGGATGTAGCCCCCAGGCAAGGCCAGCCCCACGCCCCGGGGCCCAGACTCTCGCTGGGACATCAGAGCTGCCAGGGGAGCGGAGAATGCAGACAGGCAAGAGGATGCCCCAGGTCTCACACTGTACTCAGAGGAGTGATCCGGGAGGCTTCCTGGAGGAGGTGGCACTCAGCTGGCCTTTGGACATGACATTTTCAGGGACATGAACAGGCCTCAGTGGGGTCAAGAGCCCAGTAGGATCCCAGGGGGTGAGGGGTAGAGGATCAGGGAAAGGCCTGGGCCGAATCCAGTGATCAAGGGTGCCCTGGGGAAGAGATGGGGCGTGGTGGGGAGGCGGCCCAGGGCACGGGGTCTAAGGTGCAGTGTCACTACAGACCCAAGGCCCAGAGATGAGCAGGGGCCGGGGACACAGGCAGCAGCGGCCTCCCATCAGGAGGCTGGCCCCCCGACAGAAAGGCCAGGCGGGGCCAGCAGAGATGCATGGGGGAGGGGCCGGGGTGGCTGTGGGAGATAAAAGTAGAGGGAACACGACGGGAGAAGGGGAGGCTCAGGGGGCTCAGCGGGATCTCTCCTTCCTAGGAACACGGCCCCACCTGCACATGCCTGGCTCAGCACCTCAGCCCTGCCAGGAGGGAATGGTGGGTTCCACTCTTAGGAGGCACAGGGGGAATGTGACTTGGCCCGGGTCATGCAGGAGGCACCTGCCCCCCCGAGGCATCCGCAGTTCTGAGAGTTCACAGCCCCTGACTCTGGGGCACAATCGCCCCAACCTCCTCATGAGTAGCCCCTGGGAAACCAAGCTGGGGCCACTGGGGCTTCCGGGAGGACTGGAGAAAAGTGGCTACCTGGGCGCCTCGGTTTCTCCAGCCCAGGAGGCCCTTGGCTTGGTGACAGAAGCTTCTAGGACAAGGGCAAGGCCTTGCCTGAAGCATCCACTGGTCACCTTCCCAGGCCCAGGCTTATCTTCCCAACAGATGGCTCCCGGGCCAGGCCAGGGTCCCAGGGTGCGCTGAGCTTTGCCATGTGAAGGTGTCCACTGAGCCTCCCCAAGCTCCAAGTCTGAGGACTGCAGGCTCCGAGAGTTATGCAGGCCCCCAGGGTCGCACCTGTCCAGCATCGAGGCTGGGATCCAAACCCAGGCCTTCTGGGCTGCTGCCTAAACCCACCAGCCCTTCAGCCCTCCGTGTTTATCTGGAGCACAGCCACAGATGCCTGCAGGCTGCCCAGCTCGGGGTGTCCTCCAGGAAACTGCCCCAGCGTCCTGGTTCTGGGCAGTCAGAGAAAGCCTCTTGTCTTTCTGTTGCTGGGCTGGCTCTCACCGCTGACGCTGAAGGCTATTATTTTCCCGGCTTGGCCTTAACTGAGAACGTGCCTGCCAGGGTCTGCTCATTAGAGTCGGAAATGAAAGCTTTTCACTCACAGCGCCTCGGACGGAGCAGGCCTCTGACCACAGACGCCCTGTCGGAAATGCTGCCATCCTGCCTGGAAGGAACACACTTTGCAGCCGGGTTTCCCGCTGCACTGGGAAGACAGCCAGCTGAAGAATGTTGGCCTGGGGAGGCCCAGATTCAGCCACCCACAGGAACGTGGCCCCAGCTTTGCAACCGGAAGGCCCAGGTTCAGGCCTGGGCTCCAGGGCCCATGGGCGAGGGACGCTGAGGCCTCACCACACCTCCATCTCTTTCCCTGCGAGGACAGCCTTCCCCACAGCTGTGTTTGCTTGTTCACTCCTGCTGCTCCTACAGGATGCCTTAGTCTGGGTAATTTACAAACCCCTGGATGTATGTCTTACAGCTCCAGAGGCTGGGAAGTCCAAGATCCAGGCACGGCAGACCAGCCCTGTGGCTCCTCCAGGGCGGCTTTTCAGGGCAGCTTCACAGGGCAGAAGGGGAACCACTCCCTCCGATCTTTTCTGGGGCAGTCATCCCATTCCCCAGGGCAGAGCCTTCCTGGCCTCCTCACTGCCTACAAGGCCCCACCTCTTCACACCATCCCACTGGGTAGTCCACTCGAACGCAGGAATTTTGCAGGGACACCGACATTCAGGTCACGGCTCCAGATGTTTGTGGAATACCCACTAAGTGCTGGGCGCTTCTGGCATGGGGACTGGGAATGAGTAAGAAGCCTCTTCCACATCCAGAGAAGCCACCAGCTAGAAAGGGGAGATGGCATCCTGGGGCCAAACAGTCAGCAGCCCAGGCGTCAGGGCTGGGTGGGGCCAGGCGCAGGCTGGGGCCCTGAAGGTTGCCCTGGACTTCAAGGGGCTCTGGGCACCTGCCCCCTCTGCCACCCTCCAGCTCTGACTCCGCAAATGCTCCTGCGCTCTCTGGGCCTCTTGCTCCATTCTCTAACTCCCCCATGGCACTGCCCCATGGGGGGCCTCAGCACTGAGCGTCATGGAGCGGGGCTGCCACCCAGGCTTGGCATGGAGTGTGGGTCGCACAGGGCTTGCAGAGGCTTTCGGCCACCATGACCACTCTTCCAGTTCAGCAAGAGCACATTGTCCCAGGAAGCAACAAAGTCCTGGAAGCATTAAAGCCTCCTGGGAGACTCCCGTGGAAATGCCGTTCTCCTGGGTGGAGGCCCTGCCATGGGTGGGACAAAGTGTTGCTCCCACAGGAAGGTCAGAGAAAAAGCTCCAGCACCAAGGGGTTCATGGAGTGCAGGTGGACATGCAGGCACCTGGCCTGGGTGCCAGGACCAGGGTCCAAATCAGGCCCCCTTGCCCACTCGTTTCTCCCGTGCCTGGGCTCCGCGGGAGAGGCACAGCTGGCCCGAGGGGGGCAGCCGGTCAGCGCCCAGGCTTCCTAGCCCGCAGCCCTCGGTCACTTCCCACATGCCTTCCTCTCCCTGGGGACAGTGGGAACCTGGCAGTGCCCTCAGGCAGCAGGCGAGGGTGTGAAAGGCCGAGCCCACAGTGGCAGCAGAGAGTGGGCGGGGATGGGTGGGAAGGGCAGAGCGACAGACTCCCGGGCACAGGGGCTCCCTGGGGGCACCGTGGGGGGAGTCTCTGGTGGTCCCTGCTACCGTGAGCTCACCCCCTTACAGCAGGTCCCTTTGCTCTTGAGAAGGGTGGCATCCCACAGAGCCCACCCGCATCCCACAGACACTCCGATGAAAATCCAGCTCTACCCTGGAAGCCCCCGCCGCCAAGTAGCAGCTGAGAGCCGGGTCTGGCACCGAGAAGGAAGAGCTGCCACTTCCACCAGAGAAGGCGCCTGCTTCCGCCCAGCCCCGGCCTGGCCGCCTCCCCCCACCCCCGGCTGCCCCCTTTCCCGTGATCCCTCCTTATCTCCTGGAAGGAGGGGTCAGCCGGGGTGGGAGCAGCACAGTGTCGGGGCTGAATCCAGCCCCAGTGTGGGAAGGCAGCCCTCGGGCCTGGATGGGTGGGGTCCACCCAGCCTGGAGGCCAAAGGCAGCACTGCTTCCTCCTTCTGAACAGCACAGAACACCTCTGCCCATTACATTGTCACTGTGGTCTTCCAGCCAAACCATGGGCTTAATGCCAGGGTTGGACCCATTTTATAGGTGGGAATGTTCACAGGACTGAACTCCAACCCAGTTGGCAGTGGAGGGAGGAAGCTGGGCTTGCATGGAGACCTGCCAGGGGTCCCCAGGCCTGGATGTAGGGTCCTGGCCACCCCCCACTCAGCCTGATGTGGGATCCTGGTCCCCGAGGACTGTGGTCAAGAGGAGGCAGAGGAAGGCAGGTGGAGAGAGTGGGGAGCCCAGGCCGAGGGGAAGATGGGCCACACGAGTGGGGCAGCTCTCCTCTCTGTCCGGGTTTCTCTGCAGCCTGGGCCGTGGGCCCCGAGCATTTTCCCCAAATCCTCTAGATTGCTGTAAGGGCTGAGAGCAGGACTTGCCGCATCTTACAGAGAGAGACTGGAGTTCAGAGTGGCAGAGCTACTCGCCCAAGACCACACAATAAGGAGCTAAGGGAAGTTCAAACCTGGCCCTCGCTGACACCAATGGCTGGTTCTGCGGTGGCATCCCCAAAGCGGCTTCCCTGGAAGGCCTGGGCCATCCTGGAGGTGAGCTCGGGGCCAGGCAGCCCGGGCAGGAGCTCTACAGAGGAGCCTGAATTCCTCCCTAGGGCCTGCCAGCTCTGGCACGCACAGGCCTGAGACCACCTGCCCAGGGGCCTGGGAGGAGGGTGGGCACATGTCAGAGGCTGCGCCCTGCCCAGGAAATGGCAGAAGCAGCGGCAGGCATCCAGCCTCCCCTGGGAGATGAGCCCACTACGGACTGCCCAGCCCAGCAGAGCAGAGCTCAGCTCCTGCCCCAGGCCAGTCTCCCAGAACATGACAAACACACTGGCCTGGAGACGCTCCCAGGGCCGGGGCCAGGGCACTCTGAGGCCAGTTTCCTGCGCCAGCACTCACTCAGAGCTTGATGGGGCCGAGTCATCACTGCAAGCAGGTTCCGGGCCCACCCCATCAACTTGGCACACACTGCCCTGCCAGGGGTCCCCAGGCCCTGCGGGTGACCAAGCAACGTGGCCCTTCCCTGCTCCGAGGGGCCCGAACCCTGCGTTCGTGCTCACGCTCGGCTGCCGGCACCCCCTGAGCCATGCACTCACTCACTCGCTCGGCAAGACTACATTTTCGGGGGAGGCTGGGCTGGCAGAGGGACAGAGAAAACACAGCAGGCTCCTGGCCTTTGGCAGGGCCCCCTCGGCCACACGGTGACTCGGAGCCCCAGCCATCTCAAACACGCAGAGCTGGGGGTGAGAACCCCCGGGCGGGAGGCGGGGCGAGGCCAGGGACAGGGCAGGAGAGGAAGCGTCGGCACTGCTGGGAGGCAGAGTCTGTGGCCCGGTCCCTGGCAGAGATGCCGTCTAGCCTCCTGGCTGGCCCCGGGTCATCCGGTCCACGCCTCTGCCTCTGGCCAGCTCTGCCAGATGGCAAAGACCTTTTCTGTCCATAGGGACCCCTGGCAGAGAGATTCCAACACCTCCTGAAGGGATACGGGTCGAGGCCCGGGCCTAATGTGTTTGCCGTCACCATGCTGGGCTCTGCAGTGTCTGTCATGGAGTTGACATTCCAGAGGCACACCACCTACCGTGCCTGGACGCCCAGCCCGCGTCAGCCCTGGAGGGGCATAAACACGGCCAGCAGCCCCAGAGCACGAATCAGGAGACCCCCGGCTCTGGCCATGGGCAGTGGGAAGCCCATTCACCACCCGGAGCCGCTCTATCGCGGGAGAGCCTCTGCGCACCGCACCACTCACTGACACAGGAGGCGGGAGTGTGGTCAGTCTGTCTTCCGGGGCCTGACACACACCTGCCAGGGACCCCATTACAGGGCCCACCACCACCCCAGGCTGAGAGAGACATGGAAGGCCCAAGCATCAGGCTAACCCTCTCCCCCCAGCATCGCAGCGGCATCAGGCTAACCCTCTCCCCCCAGCATCGCAGTGGCATCAGGCTAACCCTCTACCCTCAGCATCGCAGCGGCATCAGGCTAACCCTCTCCCCTCAGCATGACAGCAGCCAGCCTGACCAGGCTCTGGAGCCCACAGACCTGAACAGGGGCTCCTGGGGCTGCAGGGCGGCACCTGTCCCCTCTGCCCCCGAGCACCGTCTGTACCCTGTAACAGGTGCTCTCAACCCCGCAGCACAGCCTTTGTGCAGGGGCCCCCGGGGCCTCTCCGTTGGCTTCCCTGGGCCGGCCTGGGTCAGTGGAGCTCCTCCTAGGAGGGACCCCCACGCAGCATCCTGGGTCACCTCAAGAGCCTGCCCTCATGCAGCGGCTGCTGGAACAGGCCCTGACACCAGCAGACGCTGGCCAGCCTGGGGAGTGCTCCACACACCGCAGCCCTGGAGCATCGGGAACCTGCCAGGCAGCCCCCAGCCCAGCCCCCCAGCAGGGTCTTGGGCCTCTCACTCTGCTCTGCCTGGTGTTCCCAGCCACAGGCACTGAGACCACACCACGCCCCACCAAGACCCGGCACCAGCCCTGGCCTGGCAGACCCAGGGCTTCCCACACACCATCGAGTGGGGTTTCAGACCCCACACAGCAACTGGGGAGACGAGTGGGCTTGGGTCGGGGAACAGCGGGGCAGAGGAGCCTATCTGGAGCTGGGGGCAGGGTGGCCGAGGGGGCAGGTGGCACTCAGGGCTGGGTCCATGCTGACCTCGGGAGGATGACTCGGGTCACCGGACAGTGACCCTCCCTTTGCCTCCTACTCCAGCTGGGCGAGCACCCCCACTTTAAAGGGGGGCATATACAAGGATCTTGGGAGAGAAGGAAGCTGCCTGGGTACCATGGCTTGGCGGCGGGGCCAGCCCTCCCCCTAGGACACACAGGCCCCCACCCCGTCAGTTACAACAGGGGAGTTTCAGGGGCCGGGGAAGGTGCCTGTGTCCGCTGCGGGTCTTCGTGCTGCCTCCGCAGGGACTCCCAGCCCCAGGGACACCAGCCCGAGAGGGGTGCACTTCTTTCCCAGGGTTGAGGTGAAATCGGTTCAGCACAGGCCTCCCACAATGCCAGAGACCAGGTAGGGGGGTCTGGTCTTAACTCTGACACCTCAGTCCCTGCCAGGGAGCAGCCCTGGGTGGGGGCTGAGTGGACCCTTCTGAGGGACTGCACAGGCAGCCGCGGGTGGGGAAATGTAAGCTGCCCCGTGCCTCCTGCGTCCCACCTGGGACAGGCTCCTCGGTGGGTCGGAACCTCCAGCTCCAACGTGTGGAGGTGGCCAAGTCCTGGGGCCATCCCATACCTGGAGTGGACAAGGGTGGGGGCCCTGCAGGAGAGAAGGCATGGCAGCTGGGCCCCTCCTCATCCCGGGTCTGGGGGGGGTTCTCCTCCCCTCATCCTGCCCAACTCCACCTGCACCTGGCTCATCCTGGAGCCTCTGGGGCTTTCCGCCACCCCAGTGGAGCCCCTTTCACAGAAACCAAGGCAAGAGCCAGAATGGAGCGGGGGTCCGGGAGCTGGCGGGGACTGTGCCGCAGGTGGAGCCATCTTCCCTCCTCACTGAGCCGGGGCTCCCAAGCCTCCCAGGCCCCGCGGGTCACAGCAGCTTCTCCTCTCCCCCAGCCTCCCGCTGGCCACAAGCACAGGCTGGAGAGGAGCACACAGAATCTGTTTCTAGAACATCCCAGACAGAGCAGATGCCCCTCCCACCTCCCCTGACCCCAAGTCCAGCAGGCTGGCCCCTGCCTCCCTCCAGACGGCTCGCAGCTGGACAGCTGGAGACAGCGTTGCGTTTGGCAAGGGAAGTTCTGGGAGATGATGACAGTAAGTGTCTGACCCGGGACAGCAGAGCAGAGGCCTGAGGACTCTCCCAGGGGTCAGGCTGCCCAGATCCACCCCAGGGTCAGATGCCAGGGCAGAGGCTGGAGCAGGCAAAGGAGTGTGAGTGGGAGATGGGGACAGCTTGGGGCCCCCACTGCCACCCTCCTCAGCCTCCTCCCCCACCTCAATCCTAATCTGTTCTCATCTCTCCCAGTGGGTTTTCCTTCTGTCTGTCCTTGACTTTGCTGCCAGCCTGCCAGCCATGGTGGGGCTGAGCTACAGGGTCTGCTTAGAGCTCGCAAACGCTTCTAGCCCCAGGCCTTGCCTGAGCCGTCCCTGCCCGCCCCTCCTTCCTCCCGCATGGCCCCCAAGGTGCCTCCCACCAACACCAGGTCCTCTGAGTCCCCACAGAGGCAATGTCAGGAGTGGGGAGTGAGTTGGGTGAGGAGTGCCCCGAGTGGAGCCCTTGGAGAAGCCTGTGGGCTGGGAAGGAGGGTGCCAGGGAGGCCACCGAGGCGGGGTGGCAATGGGCTGGGAAGGGGGCTGCCAGGGAGGCCGAGGTGGGGTGGCAGTGGGCTGGGAAGGGGGCTGCCAGGGAGGCCGCTGAGGCGGGGTGGCAGTGGGCTGGGAAGGAGGGTGCCAGGGAGGCCGCCATGGCGGGGTGGCAATGGGCTGGGAAGGGGGCTGCCAGGGAGGCCGAGGTGGGATGGCAGTGGGCTGGGAAGGGGGCTGCCAAGGAGGACGCCAAGGCGGGGTGGCAGCGGGCTGGGAAGGAGGGTGCCAGGGAGGCCACCGAGGCGGGGTGGCAGTGGGCTGGGAAGGGGGCTGCCAGGGAGGCCGCCAAGGCGGGGTGGCAATGGGCTGGGAAGGGGGCTGCCAGGCGGGGTGGCAGTGGGCTGGGAAGGGAGGCCGAGGCAGGGTGGCAGTGGGATGGGCCATGCCCTACCTTGGCAAGTCTCGCCATCACCCTGCAGCTGGTGTCTGGGGGAGGGGCAGCGGCAGTAGAAGCCCCCCACGGTGTCCCGGCACCGACCCGCACAGCCCCCGTTGGTGCTGGCACACTCGCCCACATCTGCGAGGGGAGAAGCAGGTGAGGTGCCAGCCACGCGGCCACCTCCTCCCTCCAGCCTCGGCCCACCCGAGGCCTCAGAGGGATAACGCTCAGGGTTCCCCTCCAGAACAGGCCTCGAAGGAGGGAGGCCTGGGTGTGGAAACCCAGCAGCAGGGGAGCCGCACTGCAAAATGGAGCAACATTTGGGTATGGCTTGGCAGAGGGGGTGGCCCTCCTCCCGTAAAGCAGCCACACCCTTTTTGTGAGTCCCCAGAGATCGGCTGCCGTGTGTGTGTGTGTGTGTGTGTGTGTGTGTGTGTGTGTGTGTGTGTGTGTGTGTGTGTGTGTTCCGGTCAAGCGGTCTGCCACAGCTGTGGGTTTTCAGGAAAAACCCGGCTTCCCTCGGCTCGGAGGTCAGGAGGAGTTTCACCGTCACCTGCACAGCCACACCCCCTCCCGCCTTCAGACAGCCCCAGGCCCCATCCTCCCTTCCTGGCACGTCTCTGGGGATCACGTGGCATCTGAGTCGGGCCTGGAGAGCAAGTTAGGAGCCCTGAACACCACACCATGTTGCTGAGCCCAGCCCGCCAGGACCCAGAGCCCATGCTCTAGCCCGCCCTCCGTCTTTGCGGGCGCGGGAATGTGGCAGTTCTCCCGGGGTGCGCCTCTGCCTGGTTCAGGCAGCAGGACTCCCCCCGGGACTTGGTCCTGGGCAGAGGCAGCGTCACTGCCTCCCCACACAAGTGACTGGGCCGGTAGGAGCATCGAGGGAAGAAGGGAATCAAGTGACCTGCCTTGAGAAGGTGTGGGACCCAACTTGAGGTGACGCAGGGACCAGGCGCCTCTGCCCACCCACCCCTGCTGAGCTGCACCATCCAAGGTTCCAGGAATGTTCAGTCCCCTGTGCCCCCGCCTCTAGAGGCCAAAGGCCAGGCCCTCCCCAGCTGCATGGGGATCAGAACCTGGAGGCAGGCTCAGAGCCAGTGGAGCCCCCAGCATGCTGAGGACGCAGATGGCCAGACGCCAGCCCAGCCCACAGGGTGCTGTTCCCAGAAGATGAGGCCGACCTTTCCCACCAGCACCCCAGACAGACGGAACACAGCGCTGGCCTTTCCGGACCTGAGCTGGCCCAAAGCTCCCCAGTGCCAGGGGCATTTCTCTCTGCACCTTAGGACGGGCCCTGGAAGAGCCCTGGGCGGGGCCAAAGGCCTCGGGGCGGCCACAGTCCCATGAGAACGGGCCAAGCGGAATGCAGGCCAGCCGTCTCCGGACTGTTGGAACGCAGCTGTCAGCACAGCCCTGCGGAGGTCCATGGTGGGAATTTTTTGGGAATTCCTAGAGAGTTACACAGGGCGAGACGGAGGCTGGCCAAGACCAGGGGTCAGAGCCAGAGTGCCCAGGGTTCCCTGTCTGCCTGGCCCCAACAGACTGCCCTGGCAGGCAAGCAACAGCCCCTTCTCCGGTGTGGGGCAGGCACCCAAGCTCTGGGACCTGTCCTGACACTCGGGCCTTGAGGCCAGGTGGCTGGGAGGGCGGTGTCCAGGCAGGTGGGGCTGGATGCCAGATGAGCTTCCACACAGCTGCTGGCACAGCTGGGTCCCCAGCTTCCCAGGCCTGGAACACAGCTGGCCATGTGAGCACAGGTCCCCAGCACCAGGGCAGCCTCACAGCCCCCCACCCCGACCCTGCTAGGCTACACGGGGAAAGGAGCCCACTGCAGCTGGGGGCCTTCAGGGACCCCCCCCACACCCACAGGAAAAGCCCCTTAGCCTGGCCTGGCACAGGGGCTGCAGGGTCTGGCACTCAGGACAGCCACCGCTGCCTGGTCACCCTCACTGAGGCTGCAATCGCCCCTTGTTCCCCCAAAGCCCCCAACCCCAGCATCTCCATGCTGGCTGAGACCCCGCCTTGGGTACCTGCGGGCGCCGCCTCCACCCCAGGCCGGGCTGAGCTCTAACATCCCCGTGGCTCCGCGCTGGGTGATCTGTCCCCAGCCGGACCAGGCAAGCTCTGGTGGGGACTGGCCCCCCTAGTCTCGGGGCCCCCGTGCTCAGCCCAGAACAAGCCCACAAGGGCCGCAGGAGACCCTTGGTGAATGCTCAAGAAGCTGCAGGTGGACCGGCCACCAGGAGAAAAGCCAGAGCCCGACAAGGCAGCTGGGGCTCCCCCAACCCCTCAGGCTTGGGCTGGAACTCTGGGCACCAGGCAGGCTGATGCCCCATGGCCACAGGCAGACCAGGGCCCAGGACGGAGAAGTTCAGCTCCAGAAGCAGGTGACGGCTCCTCCCCAAAGCCAGCAGAAGCCTCTCTTTCCTCCAAAACCCAGGACCGGGGTGTTCAGGGCTCCAGTCTAGGCGAGAAGATGGGGGGCTGCCTGGGGGCTTCTGGGGGCACATGGTCATGCTCGGGTCTGGACTGGCCGGCGGCAGGCACCCCATTGGTTGACTGCATGCAGAAGGGTCCATCAATTCACCGAAGACACTGGCATGGGATATCCAGGGCCACTTGGCCCCGCTGCTCCCCACAGCTCACCCCGCTCTCTGGCCCCACAAGGGCTCCAGCTCGGGCTATGGGCGTCACTTACGGCCTGGAATTTACCTAGGCAACACTGCAGCCCAGGGAACCACCCGGAGGCTGACCAGCCTTCCGGTACAAGGTAAGTCTTGAGCAGGGGCCTCTCAAAGCCCAGCTACGTGGGCACCAGACAGGCCCCTTGCTCCAGCTTCTCCCAGGGATGATCCAAGCACAGGCACAGGTGGGCGGTCGAAGGTCAGAACCAGGCTAGGCTCTGAGTCTTCACCTGGAGACTCACAAAGGCCGCCCTCACCACTTCTCGCCAGCCCCAACCCAGGGGTCCCCGCTCTCCCCAGAGCTGAAGTGATCGTGGATGCCACCTGGTGAGTCCAGCCTGAAGGGTGGTGAGGGGAAGGCTCCATGCTCCCCAGCCCTCCCCATCCCGGGAGTTTTCTACCAGCAGAAAGTAACGGCTCCCGACACAAGACAAACCCAGAGGCGCCATAGACCCAGCAGTCCCACCCCTAAGCACCTGCCCAAGATAAATAGAAAGAGGGACTCAAACCACGGTGTGTGCACACGCTCACAGCAGACTTGTCCACAGCCATCAGAAGGGGGAGGCCACCCGGGTGCCCACCAGCGGGTGATGAAGACAGACACGGAGGATGACAGCGAGGAGGAGCCTCAAACCTCGTGCTGTGTGAAAGGAGCCCATCTCGAGAGGTCACACAGTGTAGGATGGGGCGTACCTGCTGGCGGGTCTGGGGTCTCCTGGGAGGGTGAGGAAAATGTCTCGGAATGAGATAAAGGTGATGGCTGCACAGCACGATGAATGCACAAAGGGTCGCTATGTTTCAAAGGGGGTTATTTTATGCAATGTGAATTTCACCTTCATTTAAGAAAAAAGAGAAAAATGTCATCCCAAGACTGGATTCTGCACCTCACTTCTCCAGCAGTTTTGATACAGAAAGAAGCGGCCGTGCCCAGGCCTCCGGGGTGCTCCGTGCCAGATCTGGCCCCATGCCAGGGGCCTAACTCAGCAGCAGTGACTGCAATGTCACAAGTGCCCAGCAGCCACCCAACCGGGGCAGGGCTCCGAAGACCCAACCCTTGCAGCCGATCCAGCAAGCACAGGCTGCAGAGTGAGAACCCAAGGGGAGCAAGAGGGGGCCCACACCCCCACCGCCCGTGCGCTCACCCTGGGGGAGCCAGTGTCCCCCGTGTGCTGGTCCATTGGCAGGAGACCCTAACGGGTGTGACAGTGGGGCTCTCAGATCAGCCGCCAGGTGTGGACAGGGCCAGGATCCGAGGCTCCAGCCGGCCAGGGCTGGGCAGCTGCCTGTGTGCCTTGGGGCCCCGGAGTGTGAGGCAGGTGAGGAAGAAGATGTGGATCCCAGCTCTGAGAGCCGGGCCTGTGTGGCCATGTGGCCAGGCAGCTCCCCGCTAGCGATGCCAGCCTCCTGGCCTATACCAGGCCAGATGCCCCACAGATGTGAGGCTGCCAGACCCAGCTCCCGTGGTGGTGAGACACCAGAGGCTCCGCTTGGGGGTGGCCCCGCCCCATGCAGGTGACAAAGTGTTTCCTAGGATCACACCTGGGGATGGAGCAGCTGGTGTCAGCCTGCTCCTGCGTGCAGACCCCAGGGGTCTCAGCCAGCATGAATCACTCTGGGAGAGGCTGCTGGGGACGACAGGACCTAAGGGGCCAAAGGGGTGGGATGTGGGGAGCCTCCACCAGGGGAAACTCTCGCCAAATTCCAAGTCAACGGGCAGCATCAGGCCCTGAGCCAATCCAGCTCCACACATCACTCTGGGCAGTGCCTCCCCTGGGACCAGGCACTGGCCATGTGGCCAATACAACCCCCTAGCAGGCTGGCTGGAAACCCTCCCTGGCCAGACACAAGGTCAACACAGACCCAACACATGCTCCCAGGATGCGGGCCAGCTCCCACCCTCTCAGTGGTCACAGGCTGGCTCTGACTTATATTGCCACAGCCACAGGGGACAGGAGACAGCACCCCGCCAACCCTCCCCACACACCCCTCTGCCCAGACACACCACACTGCAGGGGAGCCCGAGATGGGGGAGCTGGATGGGGGAGCTGGATGGGGGCATCCAGAAACCAGTAGGGCTGCGACTTCCATCAGGAAAACCAGCCACTCAGGTGATCACCCTGCCCGAGGCCACCCTCTGGGAGCCTCGGGCACTTGTAAAACCCCTGTCACCTCCCAATCCAAGCTTCCACGCAGAAGCCTGAGAGCTGAGCTCCCTCTGGTGCCTCTGTTCGACCAAGCCTTGCTGGGTGCCCAGGTGGGCTGTTCAGACATCAGCAATCCCAGCCCCTTGAACCACACTTGTCCCCAAGTCAACGTTACCATCAGCCCAGGCACGGGAGGGGACCCCTGCTCTGGACACGCCAAACTGTGGCTCAACTCTGGGTGCATTTTCTCACCCAACCCTCAGGACCCCAGCGGTGGCTCCCCTCAGGATTGCCACTCCACCGACGAGCACATAGCCTCCCTATGCCCCTGAGCCCCGGGCACAGAATGCAAACCTGGCCACAGAGGAGCCTTAGCACTCAACCCCGCCCACCAGGGCCAGCCTCCCAGTCAGGACCTTCTCCCTGCTCCAGGCTGTGGGGACATGGCAAGGGCAGGTGTCCAGGCCCCCACAGGAACACAAGCTGCCTGGGGCTGCGCCCGATGCCAGGAGGGCAGCAGGACTGGGGTCTAGGACAGAGCCAAGAAAGCGCTGAGGCATCCTGGTAAGACCACGCGTGGCGGCTCACACCCGTAATCCCAGCACTCTGGGAGGCCCAGGCCGGAGGATCTATTGAGGCCAGGACTTTGAGACCAGCCTGGGCAACATATGAGATCCCGTCTCTACAAAAAATAACAAATTAGCTAGGTGTGGTGGCGCACGCCTGTCATCCCAGCTACTCGGAGGCTAAGGCAGGAGGATCGACGGCCTGAGCCCGGGAGTTCAAGGCTGCAGTACGGTATGGTCACACCACTGCACTCCAGCCTCGGTAGCAAAGCAAGATTCTGTCTCTAAAAAAAGAAAAGAAACCCTGGGAGGCTCCCTTGGAAATGAGGAGGCCACAGCCTGCCAGGGTGGCTTGAGGGAAAGGGCCGCTGTGCTCACCCACCGGGCCCAGACCCCCCACTTTTCTCTGCAGCCACCTTGCCCTCCAAGCCCAGCTGGGTCTTCCAGTCCCCCACCAGGTAAGCCTGCTGCTTCATCCCGAGGCCCCACCAGTGGACAGATCAGATGCTGCTGCCCAGGTCCCCCCCAGAGCTCAGGCTCAGTCCAAGGCTCAGGGCCCGGCCAGGCCCCAAGGACATCTTGCGAGGTGCCCAGCCCCTAATCCCCTCCAGACAGACCTAGCTGCCACTAGGGCTGGTGGCCAGGGGCCTCAGAGGTAATGCATAGCCCTGTTCTGAGGGTACAGGGAGGCCCCAAGCTCCGCCTAACTACCAGGGCCTTGGAGCCAGGCTGCCCCATCACATGCCCCCGCCCCACTGACCGCCCCCCATCCTCTTCCTTCCCTCCCTGGCTCCAGCCTGAGGATGGGGATCCACGGCCAATCGGCTTTCCCACCAGGGGCCCAGCCTGCCCAGCTCCCCCCACCCCAGGGTACTCCGGGTACCCTGTGAGCCTGGCGCCTCCAGCAGGACCCCCGCTGCCTACCCCTGGGCGTGCTGGGTCTTTTCCTGAGAGTCTTCAGGAACAGGCGGAACGGGAACACAGGCAAGAGACCCTCCCCACCCCCGCCAGCCCCAGGAGGAAGAGCTGACGAGGAGGGGGAGCCTCACAATGCAGGATAGAGGCTGGAGCCACGGGAGAGAGGCCGCCCCACACCCCAGGCAGGGGAGCTGTCCTCAGAGATGGTGATCCCTGAGCCAAGTCCGCCCACTGGGCCTCAGGCTACGGCAGGAGCAGGATTTACGAGACCCTGCCTGCCCGAGAGGCCACGAATCTTCCCAGCCTGCAGTACTGGTGTCACCCAGGCAGGTCAGGGCTGGTCCCAAAACCTCAGCCAGGAGCACTGACAAAAACCAGCTGGCCGGGAGTCCGCCACAAGTGGCTCCAGAGGAGAGGCAGGGCAGCGGCAAGCATCGGGGGCTTCACAGGGGGCCCTGCACTGGAAAGGCACCCCTTCAGGAAGGGTGGGCAGCCTCTCACCCCGCTGTGCCTCAGAGGTCCAACCTCTGGGAACAGGTGGGCCCGGGAGCACCCCGTTGGCCAGCATACCAGAAAGTGCCGACATGGGTGGGTGGCACGGCTGGGGCCTGCCTGGTCTTCCTCCCCAGGAATGTTCTGCCTGGAACCCAGCTGCTCCCCCCCGCCAACACCTCAGGGGCAGGGACAAGCGGGGGGCCCTGTGCGAGCTTGCTCTGTGGGGCCCACACGCCTCCCGGTGTCCTGCGGGGAACAAGCTTGGCGCCTGCTTCCAGAACGCCTACTTGGGGTGGGGAAGAGCACATGTACCCCATCCCGCCCCCGGCAGCCACCGTGACCCCCTTGCCATGCACCCTGCTGCATGCCGTGGGCAGGGGCACTAAGACGACACCTCAGGAGGAGACGGTGAGGACGCTGGGTTGCAACACTGGGCTGGGAGCATCAACCAGCGCCCAGACCAGGCAGCTCCGAGAGAGGGCCGCTGGGGGATGGCAGGGACACTGGAAAAGCCAGCGGGGTCTAACAAGGGGTGGGGACCCAGCCGGGCCAGGCGGGAGGAGGACAGCACTCCAGGGGTCCCGGTGAGAGGGGAGGGTGGCTTCAGCCTGGGGGAAGAGGGGCAGGTAATTCACCTGGAGTCAGGTAAGGGCCCCAGGGTCCCAGCTACTACAGGAGGCAGCTATATCCCTTTCCTGGGGCTGATGTACCAGAGTGTCACTAACCAGGTGGCTTAAACAACAGAAGCCTCTCTTAAAGTTTTAGAGGCCAGAAGTCCAAAGTGAGAATGTCTGGGCCCCCCAGGCAGGTGCTCCAGAGCCTCTCCCACAACCGGATCCTCTCACTCTAGCCTCTGTCTCTGAGGTCCCGCTGCCCCTCCTCTCCTGTGCCAGCCTCTCTCCCTCCATGAGAACATGAGTGACAGTATGCAGGGTCCACCTGGGCAACCCAGGGCCACCTTCCCATCTCAAATTCCTGAAAGTGATCACATCTACAAAGTCATTGCCATTCAAGGTAAAGGTCACAGGTCCCTGAGATTAGGCTGTGGACATCGTGGGGCCACTATTCTGGAAACCACAGTGTGGAGGCTAGGGCCACTGATTTGGGGGTTGGCCTCTTCCAGCTCCCTCAGGGAAAAGACAGGGCGGCTGGCAGGGGAGTGGGGCAAGGGCTGATCCCAGGCCCTGCCCGGCCCTCTCCTGTCCTGGAACCCAGCCACACCCTCTTGTCCAGGGCAATGGGAGAAAGCAGGAAAGATCAAAGCCCGGATCCCACCAGGCCAACACCCCACGCACGGGGCCTGCTGGCCAGAGAGAAGCACAGGTGGTCCCCACCACCCACCCACCCACCCACCCAGGGCTATGGATCAGGGCCAAGAAGGGGCCTCTTCTGCCCAAAAAGACAGCAAGCAGGAGGAGCTGGGCACGAGGAGGGTGTGAGCTGCAGGAGGCCTCTCCCTGCGCCTCCACCCATGCTCAGCTGGAAGCCAGGTGCCCAAAGGCAGGGCAGAGGCCCTGAGGGCCAGGTTCCAGGCTGGCATGGCCTCAGGCCGCTGGGTGTGGCTGACCCCCAAGCCACTCTGGGCCTCCACCACCCATGTCCAGACGAGACAGGAAAGTACAGGCAGGATGAGAGCTGGGGCAAGGCGACTCCTGTAAGCACTGAGGGCGCTGTGTTTAATGTGGGCAGCTCAGAAATGAAAGCAGGAGACGGCAGAGCTCCTGGGGTCTGGCCTGCGGCCCCCATCCTCCACAACTAGAACCAAGACCCCTGTGGTTCTCATGGCTGCAAAGGGGGCCCCAGGGAGCTGAACCCGTCAGTAAAACAGCAGGAGCCTGCAGGGCCGAGAGGAGCCTTCTCCAGCCCGCCCTGCCCCGCAGGGCTGCCAGGTCAGGTGCCTGCTGCCGCTCATGCCAGAAGCTCCTCCTGGGGTCTCAGGCCAAGACCTGGAAAGCCGGGCCAGCGGCGGCATCCAAAGGCAGAACTTGCCCCTGCCCCCAGCCGAGGAAGCGAGGTATCCTGGAAGACTGAGCTGGCATCCTTCTGAGCACCTGTCCAAGAAGAAAGTGCCCCAAATCAGTCCCCGACTCAAGCTGTCCCATCATCTCTGGCGGAGGGACTGTGGCTGCAAGTCCACCTAGGACTGGCTACATCTCCAGTCTGCCCGCCCACCCACAGGACTCACGGGATCCTGGCTGGCCCTGGAACCAGCTGGAGTCCGTGGCCACGGGAGCCCCTCTCCAAGGTGGGCTGGGTTCAGAGACCTTGGGGGTGGGCTCCACCTGTCACAGCAGGAGTGGCCTTCCGTGGCCCAGGTGCTAAGTGAACCACGTCCCTGTTGCTGGGCCACCCTGTGAGTCCATGCTCTGCTCCCCAAGCTCCGTCAGGATTTCCCAGGATGGGGAGTGGGGCAGGGTCCCCACACATAATCTAGAGCTCTGTGTGAGGCCCGCAGGCCAGGTCAGAATTAAACTCCATGATCTTGGCACAAAGACACCCCCATGAGCTCCCAGAGGTGACAACGTCACACTCATTACACGAAGTTTCATGGTAAGTGGCGCATCCAAAACCGCTGGCCGGCTGAACCAAATTGGCCCGGGACCTCCTCACAGAGCCACAGCCAGCAGGGGTAGGAGAAACCTCGGCAAAGCAAGAGACGCCCTGGGCCTCCTCTCGGCCGCCCACCAGGTTTTCTGCCGGCTTCCCACTCCAGTGAGTCAGGAGCGGGTCACGGAGGCTGCAGCAGCAGAACTACCTGCAAATGAGAGGACAGAGGACCCGGTGACTGCCTGAGGCCGGGACACACTGGAGACGAATAGGACCGACCACCAAGCAGACTGCAGGCAGCTTAAGAGCTCCACTGTGGACAAGGGGTGGCACGTACATTATCCTACAAAACAGGACACTGGAGAGCAGAAGAGGCTCCGGTGAAAACACAAGGATGCAGGTACTTCATGTCCCTGTCCCAACCACACGCGCTCACAGACCGGAGAATGTTAAAAACTGCCAAGCCTGCCGGGTGAGGATGGTGAGGCTGCTTCATGGTACAGGGGAGCCAGGGCTGTGGAAAGAACGAAGGCTGCCCCTCAGCCGACCTGACCTAGGAAGCCGATCCCGGCTTATCTGGGGGGCCTGGTGGAATCACATGGAGTTTCGTGGGTGCTGGGGATGCGGGGAAGGCAGGAGGGAAGGTCGGAGTCAGAGAGAGAGGCAAGGACATCGCAGCAGCCGGGAGAGACGGGCGCTGCTGCCTTGGAAGGACGAGGAAGGAGCCACGAGCCAAGGAATGTGTGAGCTCCCCAAAAGCTGGAAAAGGCAGGGAGACGGCAAGACTCTCCCTGGGTCCCCAGAAGGGACCAGCCCTGACAAGACCTTGGCGTAAGCCCAGGGAGACCTGAGCTGGGATTCTACCTTCTACGACTAGAGATCACAGATCTGTGCTGTTTGAAGCATTACACTTCTAACCATTTGTCACGGCAGCAAAAGAAAAATTGAACCTTTACCATGAAAAACAAACAGAACGCAGCTTCCGCCGCAGAGCTCTGCAGGCTGCTCCTGGCTGCAGCTGCCCTTGGCTCCCAGGGTGGCGAGGGCATCCTGCCCGGCCAGGCTGGCCTGGAGGGGTCTTGAGGAGGAGCCACTGTCTAAGCAAGCCCAGCGTCCAGGCTACGTGCCCACCTCGCTGGGCAGTTATCTCTGCGCCTGCAGCTCAGAAGCCCTGCCAGCCTGCGGTAGCCAGAACATTCCAACCCCAATTCCCATCAGAGCCCGCCCCACCTTGGCACAGGCCACAGGGAGCCGGACACAGGGCCCGCTCATCCCTCGCTCACTCCCACAGCCAGCGCTGCGGAGCACCGAGGGATGCCCAGCCCTGGCAAGGAGAGACGGGGGGCCCAGGAAGCACCGGCAGCAGGGGGAGTTCAGGGGATAAAGTGCAGAAGGACACATGAGGGAAGGCCTCCCAGAAGAAGCGGCCTGTGGGCAGACGTCGTTCGCACAGGCTCAGGGAAAACCGTCTAATCTATGAGGCGCCGTCCGGGTGGGCACAGCAGTCAAGAGGGCTGGGTATCTCCACAGGCTCTCAGGAAACAAACATCGAAAGCTCAGCCCTATCGTGAGTGTTCTTGGGTGGTCTGCTGTCTAAAGGAGCCACACAGAGCCCTCTGCATAGGAAGCATGCTTCCGCGGTGCAGCCGGCCTTCCCCTCCCCGCTCCGTGGGGTGGTTCAGCCGGGCCAGTGGTCACGGTCTGGATGTGCTAAGTTCAGAGTCTCCTTCAGACCCTCAGCACTCACTGCCTGCAGGACACACATCACCCAGCTGTCCTGGTCCAATGTCACCGAGGTGACAGCTCCAGGAACTGCCTGACCAGCTTTTCTCCTTTCTCCCCTCTGAGGACTGTGCAGTGCCACTGTCCCTGCCTCTCTCGTCCCCTCCTCTCTCTCCCACTCCACCAACTGGTCATGCATAAATGTACATGTGACTGTGTCGACCTCCTTTCTAATTTTCTTCTAAAACTGAACATCTAGGTCTGGTGCAGTGGCTCACACCTGTAATCCTATCATTTTGGGAGGCCAAGGCAGGAGGATCACTTGAGGCCAGGAGTTCAATATGTTGGGACAACTAAGGTCCTCTTCAAAGACTCAACTTCCTGGTCATAAGTTGTAAGGTTGTAAATCAACCCTACCCCCTTCTTGCCCCCACTTCCCTTTTTCTTGCTCGCAAGACGTGCGTTTTCCCTATTTGGAAAGAGTTTCATTCTAAGCCAACTGGGATCAGCTTAGGTTGTGCGGTCCAGCTGCAGCCAACAGGGGAAAGACACAGAAACCAGAACTGCGTTAGGGATAAAAACCCCTTCCTTTCTCTGTTCGGTGTGCTCTTGCGATCGTGATGGATGCGAGCAGCACCCTTCTGCCTTGCTGAGAAGTAAAGTTGCCTTGCTGAGAAGTAAAGTTGCCTTGCTGAGAAATTTTGGTCTAAGTACTGGCTCTTGTTTGCAGCGCTGAGCACCTGTTTCTAACAAATACTAGCCTGGGCAACACAGCAAGACCCCATCTCTACAATTTTTTTTTTAATTGGTTGGGCATAATGGGGTACCTGTGGTCCCAGCTACTCCGGGGGCTGAGGGGGAGGATCACCTGAGCCCAAGAGTTCAAGGCTGCAGTGAGCCATCACTGTGCCCCTGCACTCCAGCCTGGGTGACAGAGTGAGACCCTGTCTCAAAACAAAACAAACACAAATAAAAATGAAAAATAAAACCGAATATCTTAGAAGATTCTTCTCCATCACTCATCCCCTCCCTCTGCACTGGGAGCTCTGGGAGTTCTGGGAGGCAGCTCACTCTGCAAGGTGGTTGGAGGAGGAGCCCTGGGGGCCTCTGCAGTGCACTAAGGCCATTCGGCATGGCAGCCACTTGCCCCGTCCTTAAACCTCAGGCCCTGAGAAATCATTCCAAAACCACTACCTTCCATTAGGTTACTGGTCTCGCAACAGAATAGCTTCCTCACACCGCTAGGAACCTCGACATTTGACCATTCAAACATCAACTTGCAGCCCAGCAAGGTAGCACACACCTATAATCCCAGTGCTTTGGGAGGCTGAGACAGGAGGATCACGTGAGCCCAGGAGTTTGAGGCTGCAGTGAGCTATGACTGTGCCACCGCACTCCAACCTGGACAAAGAGCTAGACCTTGTCTCTTAAAAAAAAAAAAAAAAAAAGAAGAAGTCTACTTGCAAACACTTGTGACAATCACACTTACACACCCAGTGGCTTGGGAGTGGGACGGTGGGAGTATGAAGCCCAGACACTGAAAGCGCAGAGCCATCCTCTGCGGAAGACACAGGAAAGGAGGCGTCTGGACATGCACCAAGCAAGAAAGCACCAAAATAAGCACTCGCCCGGCCGGGTGCGGTGGCTCAAGCCTGTAATCCCAACACTTCGGGAGACCGAGGTGGGCAAATCACGAGGTCAGGAGTTCAAGACCAGCCTGGCCAACATGGTGAAACCCCATCTCTACTAAAAATAAAAAAAATTAGCTGGGCATGGTGGCAAGTGCCTATAATCCCAGCTACTCGGGGGGCTGAGGCAGGAGAATGGCATGAACCCGGGAGGCGGAGGTTGCAGTGAGCCGAGATCACACCATGGCACTCAGCCTGGGCAACAGTATGAGAGTCCGTCTCAAAATAAAAGAGAAAAAAAAAAAAAAAGGAAACACGATGAGCCCGTCTCCTGGGAGTCGGGAGGTGCTCTCGGGGCAGGAGAGGGCCTGGCAAGGTTAGTCCCAGAGGGCAAAGAAGGCTGGGCTTTTTTTTTTTCTTTTAACTAATAGATTTTATTTTTTAAAGCACTTTTAGGCTTATGGAAAAACTGGACAGAAAGTACAGAGTTTCCTTCTCCCAACACACATAATTTCCTGTATCATTCAATCCTCCATTGGAATGACCGCTTGGTACGGCGGACGAGCCCACGCTGACACATTGTTGTTAACTGAGTCCAGGGTTCCTTTCAGGGCCCGCTAGGGGCTGTGCATTCCATGGACTTGGACAAGTGTCTCATGGCCTGGATCCACCATTGTAAGATCACGCAGAGGAGTTCCTGCCCTAAAAATCCTCTGTGCTCCGCCTATTCACCCCTTCCTCCCCCCTTCCTCACCCCTGGCACCTCTGCTGTCTCTACGGTGTGGCCTTTCCCAGCAGTGTGTGGCCTTGGACTGCTGTCCTCACTCAGCAACTTGCATTGAGGGGCTGAGAGGCCCCCCTGTTCTCCAAGAGGAACGCTCCATAGGCAGGGAAAGGCTCTGGGGATCCGGGGTCCCTTCCCAGGCTTGGGGGAGGCTGGGTGCCATCAACCCCTCCCCATCCGTGGTTTCCAGGGCAACCCTGGAAACCAAGAGTGGGTCGCCTAGAAACGGTCAGACAGGCCCCACCCACTCTGGATTTCCAGGGTCACCCGGCAGTCCCCTCTGGCAGCCACCGGAGCAGCCAGGAACAGCCTCAGGCGTCGGCCGCGAAGGGATTGCTGGGCTGGTCCCCCAGGTCTCTACGCGAAGGGGGTGCTGGGCTCTACCCCCAGGCCTCTACTATCCTCTGGCACACATCCTTCTAGTGCCCCAGGGGCTTCGGAGGGCAGGGGTCAGCTCTAGGCCCTTCTGTACTCCCAGAGCCAGGCATACAGGAGTCTCTGGGTCACATGAAGCTGAAGGTTCTCCCCCAAGTCTGCCCTGGTCTCTGGCAGGAGATGCTACAAGGGTAAAGGACCCGCTGGCAGGAGAGACGGCCTTTCCAAGGGGAGGCGGCACGGCAGGTCGGGTGGAGGCTGCACGCTGACCTGAGGCTGATGGAAGGGGGAGATGCAGGCTTTGAGCTGAGCTCCAGGCAATGGGCAAGGGAGGGCCCCTCCACACTCAGCTGAGGAGCAAGGGCTATGGGGGCACTCAGAGCTTCCTGTCCAGCCAGGAGCCCCCTGGGGACCCAAGCTGGAGAGGGACTCAGGCATCTGGAAGGGCCGGCAAGTTGGCAACGGGAGGCCCTGAAGGTTCCCACACAGGACCCCAGGGTGAAGAAGTCACTAACACTGTTTCCAGAAGTGGGGTCACCCCGCTGGACCAGAAGGGCCCCATCACCTTCTGCCATCAGCCCAGGACGCAACGCCCTCACCATCACTGCTGGTGGAGAGACCCTTCCTGCAGACACCAGGCCTGGATGGTCGGGGACCATGCACCCTGCAGGGACAGAGTCACAGACCCGGGGGAGCTTGTGGGAGGCCCAGGAGCCAGGTCTGGATTCAAAGTCAGGTGCGGCTGATGACAAAGACCGTTCCCGCCCGCATCCTGGGTGTGCCCTAGGAAAGCTGCCTCTTCCAGAAACGCAGAAGCAGCAACAGAAAACACGGGGTGGGGTGGCGGGGCACACAGCATGGAAGCCTGTCCTGCCAGGCCGTCTGACTTCGCTCTCCTGACTTCTGACAGTTTCTCTGCTTACTCTGAAGTTACCAGGTTTGTCCTGTTTCTACAAACCAGCCTCCAAAACGTGGGAGGGGGCTTTTCGTTCCCATTTGTTTCCCAGAAAACGAGACAAAATGTCAAAGGAAGGAAGCCAAGAACATTCCTTGGTTCCCCCAAAGATCCAGGTCTTCACTCCCCTCCGTGGCCGAGTTCCTGGGAGGTTTCATTCTTTGGCGGTGCTGGTGGGAGGCCAGCGCCATGCTTAGCGGCTGCCCCAAACCAAGGGTAAGGGGTAGGGGTAGGGGGCTGGTGTGGGCGAGCCAGGCAGTCTCTCTGCCCTCTCCTCTGTGTCTCTCTCAGTCGCTCTATTTCTGTGTCTCTGTCTCTTTTTGTGTCTCTCTCTGTCCTTTCTCTGTGTCTCTATTTCTCTGCGTGTTTGTCTCTTTTCCTCCATCTCTATCTTTTTCTATCTCTCTATGTCTCTTTGTCTCTGTCTTTTTCTCTGTCTCTCTTCATCCCGGTCCCTCGCTGTGTCTCTGTCTCTTGCTGTCTCTCAATATCTGTTTCTCTGTCTCTTTGTCTGTCTCTCCATCTCTCTTTGTGTCTCCCTCTCTGTCTTTGTCTTTCCCCCAAGGGCACTGATTTCTGACTCATGTGGGGTCCACCCAGATCCCCAAACCCTCGCATAGTCAATACCCACAGGAAGGAACCCAGAGGCTCAGAGGGCCTGGCCCCTGGCATCCCCCTCAGTCTGGACACAGGCTGTGACACTCCCTGCGCCTCTGGCTCAGCCTCTGAGTGCAGATCAAGAAGAATAAGAATCTGGGGCTCAGCACTTTTCTATGATTTCCTTAAGCAGAGCTCAGACCCCCGCCAGGGGAGGGCTGGAGCCTTGCTGGGAACCCCCCAGGTCGGAGAGCCACTACCAGGCTGGACCAGCCAAACCCTCACATCTCTCCGGTCTGAAACCAAGGGTTGGACAGGCTCAAGCCTCTGTTGGTCAAGCACCTGCTGAACAGCCCCTCGACCAGACCACCCTGTCCAGCACTCAAGGCCGGCAGCAACACCTCCCTCTGGGCCAGCTCCGGACAGGGCCTTGGTAACAGTGGAGGTGAGGACCTTGCTGGGCCAGCCCCTCTGTACACCCACCCACAGGAAGGACGGTGGGCTGTCCTCAGGCGCCCCCAGGCCATGGCTGGAGGAAGGCTTTCAGGCACCTCTCTGCCCACCGAGGCAGCCCCCATCCTGGACTGCTGTCATCCCCTTGCTGGTCCTGCCCACACCCCTTCTTGGTCCAGTACAAGGGTCCCTCCCTGGAGGCTGCCTGCTCTGTTGAGCAGCCCTGCCCCTGCCCCCTGTGTGCGAGCCCAGCGCCGGCCCCTCACAGTGAGTCACACACATCGCACCTGCAGCTTGTAGGTGGCCTGTCCCACCTGCCCAAACCTTCATCAAGACCATGGTTTCCTGGGGTCCAAGCCCAGCTGCCTGTCACTCACATATGGCCACGAGGCTGGGCACTGCAGGCCCCAGAGTCAAGCCCCATGCCTGGCACCTATGGCAGCCCAGGTGTCTGGGCTTGGTGGACAGAGCCTCCCACCGCCCAGAGTACCTGCCCTGTCCACGGACCAGGCCACGCCCCAGCTACAGGTCCGTCCCCTCGTCGTAGCTGGAGTCACAGCTGGGGCAGGGGATGTCTGCCTCCCCACTGGACTGTAGGTCCCTGAAAACAGGCCATGCCTGCTCGGCCACCATGGTGTGGCCAGCCCCCGATTGTGCCTGGCACCCGGGAAAGGCCAGCAGACATTTTGGAAGAACGCACTTTGCTGACGGACATGGAGTGAGGAATGTTTCACTCATGAGCTGGGTTTGGCGTCGGTTCTATGGTTTTCTGCAAAGAGTCCCCCTCTGGCTCCCCTGACACCCCTAAGAAAGAGAGACGAGGCTGATGTTCAGGTTGTTTGAATTAAGGAGGCCCTGGGGTCAGCAAGTCCTGCTCCCATTCTACAGCTGGGAACACTGAGACGGAGAGGCTGGCACAGACACCCGAGTGTGGGAGGTGCAGGCCCTGTGGTGTCTGCCTGTCTGGGGAGGGAAGTCAGACCTGCCAGGTGCCCTGAGAGGCCAGAGCCTGCCCCTTCCCAAGGCAATAGCAAAACCCTGCGACCTGAGGGCACTTGTCCTGCCAGGCCAGCCCCTCCTGGGCATAGGCACAAACAGCAACTGCTCGTTGTAAGGGATAATTGGAAGGACAGCCGAGAAAGGAATGAGGCCAGTAGACCCAAGTTCAGGCAAGCTGATTTACTGTCAGTCCTGCCGGGCTACCTCCTGACAAAAGCAGAGGAGGCAGCCCCGCTTACAGACTATGGCAGGACTTTATAGGGCGAGGAACTGGGTCAGGGTCGGGGAGCTGAGCTGGGTGTGCAGGAGGGCTGAGTCAGGGTTGGGGAGCTGAGTCGGGGGTGCAGAAGGGCTGAGTCGGGGTGGGGAAGCTGAGTCAGGGGTGCAGGAGGGCTGAGTCGGGGGTGCAGGAGGGCTGAGTCGGGATGGGGGAGCTGAGTCGGGGATGCAGGAGGGCTGAGTCGGGATGGGGGAGCTGAGTCAGGGGTGCAGAAGGGCTGAGTTGGGATGGGGGAGCTGAGTCGGGGGTGCAGGAGGGCTGAGTCGGGGTAGGGGAGCTGAGTCGAGGGTGCAGAGAGCTGAGTCGGGGTGGGGGAGCTGAGTCAGGGGTGCAGGTGTCTTGACTGCATCCTAGAGATGTTTTTTGCCGGCTTTGTTATGCGAGGTAAACAGATGTTAACCTCATCTTGTAACTGCCTGGACAAACAGCTACTGGAGGGGTCAGTAAAGCGGGGGGTTGTCTTTAGCCCTGGGGGAGCTGTGCAGAGGTCACAAAAGACTGCATTGTAAGACCCATGGGAAGGGAGAGGGAACAGTCTGGCCAGGGTGACCCTAATACTCGTGCTCCTTCCCTCACACTTACTGGAGCCCAAGCTTCCCCTCCCTCTCCTGTGCCCAGCACTGGCCTCCTCTCCCCACTGTGCTGGTCTAAGGTTGCCCTGGCCACCAGCCCAGCCCTGGCAGGAACCACCATCTCCCCTGGTGGCCACACAACCTCCTCACTGGACTGCCTTCCTCGACCTCCAATGTCCAGAGGGAGCTCCCCAAAGCAGGGGTATGGCCCCCACTCCCTTAAAACCCTCAGCCATGCAACAGGGGTGAGTGTCCCACTGGACAAACCCACTCTGCACTAGGCTCCCCCAAAGCCGGGGACGGGCCCCCTTCATCCCCATCTGGGCCCCCCCAGGTCCTCACACAGACAGACCTCCCCTCCTGTGAGGCCCCGCCATCCCCACTACCACGGTCCCGCTCTGGCCGAGGCATTTTCCAGCCTGTATCCTGACATTTTCCACGGCCCCGCTCCAGCCGAGGCATTCTCCAGCCCCATATCCTGACATTCTCTACGGCAGGCACCACCACTGAATTACACCTTTCCTTCCAATTCTGTCCCAGCACCAGGACGCGGACCCAGGAGGGCAGGGGTTTTGCTGGACTGGCTGGTGGGTTCCAAGCACGGGGCCTGGCACGCAGTGGGGTCCGGCGATGGACGCATGAATGAAGCCCCCTAGGTAACCCCTTCTTACCCTGGAACCCCCTGCCTGGGTCTCGTCCTCTCTCCCACTGTGTCCCCGAGGCCTGGGCAGTTGGGCGTCCCCAGGCGCCTCCTTGTTTATCAGACATGGCACCGAGATGGCATCAGCAGTGGGTGAGAAACACACGTGCAGAGCCCATCCCCAGACCCCACTCTGCCCCAGAGTTCACCAAGTTCCCTTCCTAGCTGGACCTTAAACCCCCCGGGTCCTGGTGCCTGCTCTGGCGTCTCATGGCCACCAGGGGGTGCCAGCGCCCCACCCTGAGCACGCGGCGAGAAGGGAGGTGGGGACCCCTTGATTGCAGGAGGCCCCTTCCAGGAGGGGTCCAGGGAGCAGGACCAGGAGCCTATCGGTGCCTGGCTTGAGAGGAGGACGCTTCGTGCGAGGCTGCCTGGCCTGGCCCTGGACGGTCCCCATGATAGGACCTGGGGCACAGCACCAGGGTGCCCGGTGTCCAAGAACCTCCTGAATTGCCCAGTTAAACAGAGTGGCATGGGGCTGTCCAGGATTCCCTGTCCCAGGGGTTCAGGGGCCTGTGTGTGCCAAAGCCCACTGCAGTTTCCCAGGAGGGCAGGGGACTCCCAAGTGGAGGTGGCCACGTCACCAAGAACAGAAGTGCGCGTGGACATCCGGGTGCCTTCCAACTCTGCTCCAGCCACACTCGGCATTCGTCCAGGGCAGGCACTGTGGACCCTGACACCCAGCGGCACAGGGACTCTCACAGGGTGCAGTGGGGATCCAGCTTCCTCCTCCCTGAGACCTCAGGGTCAGCTGCTATAGGACCCGCCGTGGACCACTGCCCTGCAGGTTCATAGAGCCCTGATCCCACCACGGTGGGTGACCTCCCCCAGCGCTCTCAGCAGAGAAGACATTGACCCCTGAGGCTGACCTGGGTAGCAGACCCCTGAGGCCAGCACTGGCTGGAGACTTTAGGAGGCTGTCAGCACCTCAGTCACCTCCTTCTCCTGCAGTCACTGTCCTGTTCTTGGCTAGCCTGGCCTCAGTGATGCTGCCCAGGCCCCCGGCTTGACCGGGCCAGAGGGCCGGGCCCTGCTCTGGAATGCCTGGGGCAGCCACATCAGAGAACAGATTCCAGAAGCACGCAGCCCCTTGCCTGCAGAGCCTCATTCATTACTCCATGGGAAGGGGGGCATGGGTACCGCCCCAGGAATCTTAAAAATGGGCAAAATCAGCAGAGGTCCTGGCATCTGCCTCCCTGAACAGGGTTGGCACTGGGCAGCCAGCGCTAAGGCAGGGTAGGCACAGGACGCCGGCCAACCTGGGGCCCACTTTGGCAGCCAGGCCAAGAACCGAGCTGTTCACAGGCCGCTCTGGAAGACCTGGGTGTTCCCTTGCTGGAAGGAACCCCGCAGGGCCAGCAAGCCCTACCTGTCTCTGGACAGCGTCACAGATAGACCTCGAGGACCAGCTGCTCGGCCCATCAGAGGGACCCCGGGGCCCTTCCCCCAACGCACTTCACGCTATGAGCCCCCCGGCGCCCCATCAAACAGCTGGAAATGGCTGGGGCTGGAGAGGCCACAGAGTCCAGGTCAGCTGCCCAGGCACATGAGGGCACGCCCTAGAGGGGCTTTGCAGGGATCCCAGGAGACACCTGGGCTGGCTGGGTCCTCGGTGCTGCAAAGCGATGGCCCCCAGAGCTCACCCAGACTCAGGAGGCAGCAGTGCCTCTCTCCTCCAGCCTCAAAAATAACTGGGTGCTAGGCTGAGTGCATCCTGTGGAGCCTCCTATCTGACTCTCACCACGGCCCCTACAGCGGCCCTCACTACCACACCTGTTTTCCCAGGGCGGAAACTGAGGCATAGTGAGGCCGTCCTGGCCAGGTGTAGCACCCAGACCCACCAGGGCCCCACACCCCAGCGGCAGGTGCACTTGGGGCCTGCTGCTGCCCTGTGGTGGCCAGAAGGGCCCCAGCCCTGGTCGCACGGTGCTGGCAGATGGGCAACGCCGCACCTACCCTGCCAGAGTGCTAGAGGCAAAGATGTGAGCAGGAGCCGGGCCACACGGTGAGACGGAGCCCTGGTCCCTCCCAGGGATGCACTGGACATGGGCAGGGCCTGGACACGCTTCCTCCCTTCCTACCCGCCAGGGCTCACCCAGCCCAGACCTGCCCCTGAGGCCACAGCTCCAGAAGGCCCAGGCCCTGCCTCCTCGCCTCTCCTGGGACCCTCCCCTCCCTACAAAGGCCCCAGTCTTGGGCATAGCTCCCCAAAGCAGGGCTGTCAGTGGACTGGCACTGCCAGAGGTCAGGTGGGACCTGCAGACCCTGCGTGTTTATTGATTGCACGTTGGCTGCGTGTGGTGGGGATCCCTCCTGCACCCCCAGCATGGACATGCCCCCCCCCCAGGCTCTCCCAGGACAAGCCACCTGCCAGCCAGCACCGCGCAGCCCTGCAGGCTCTGACCACAGGTCCTGTTTGCCGGGGACACGGCCAGCCTGGCCTAGCTCCTTGGCCATCACACCGTGGGCCCTCGGTCCCTATGAGCACCTGGGACCCAGAGCGTCACCCTGCAGGCCGGGGTTGTCCAGCCAGGGGCAGGGGGGCCTGGGAGGCTGCAGGGACCTCGAAGGAGACGGCCCTCCACCGACCTGTCCTCCGGGACCTGGTGCAGGCAGGACAGGCCTGTGTTTCTATGACAGGTTCATGGCAGGACCTTGGCATAGGAAACCCCTCCCCTCTTTCCTCACTTAGGTGGCTGAGACCTGCCAGGAGCCCAGAAACCAGCCTCAGGCTCCCCCAGGCTGCTGCCCGCCACGCTGGACCCTTCTTCCCAAGGGTCTCACAGGCACTGCCATGCTGTGGGACAGGCCCAGCCACGGGGCCCAGCTGCTGAGGAGGCAGAACCCATCCCATAAACGCCAGAGAGGCCTGGCGTGCAGGATCGCCTGCAGGAATTCCCCAGGAATTTGCACCCGGAGTCTCCACAGCTCAGCCACAGGCTGCAATTTGACTCGTCAACATGTCTACTGCAGCCAGGGCCTGGGGTGCAGAGGCTCCCAGAGATTCCTGGAGTGATGAGGGGGTGAAGTGTGCAGGACCTGCCATGAATGTGTCAGACACACTGGGCCTTAGCCCTCAGTGCACCCAGTGTGTGCTTGGGTAAAAACCAAGGCCCCTGAGGGCTCTGGCCTCCAGGAACACGGCAGGGGGATGGGGGCTTCGGTAGTGGTCCTAGGTCCCACATGGGGGCTTCAGTAGTGGTCCTAGGCCCCTCATGGGGCCCACGGAGGCCACCCCTTTGGCTAGAGCAGGACAGGGAGGCTCAAGCAGCAGCTCAGCCCAGCAGGCTCCTCAGGAGTCCCAGCATGCACCCACTTTCTTCAGGATGGGGGCCCATCACCTGCACCCCAAGCAGCTCTCCCCAGCACTCAGGCTAAGAGCCCCCCAAATGCAAGGACACCCACAAACCATCCCCTGCCTGGCCCCTTCGAGCTACCTCTGTTGCCCCCATGCCCTGCCCTGGATGCCAGCCAGTGCCCTATGACCTTGCCGGCCAGCCCTTTAGCCCCTCCTGACGGTGGGTTTCTCTACATCAGCAGGATGGGCCGTGAGCACCGCAGGGGACACCTGTGTCCTCTGCACCTTACAGAAGCCCTGTGGGTGAGGTTTGCCCCTCTGCTCCCTCCACCAGCCAAACACAGCCTAAACCCACAAGGGCCTGCAGAGCGTGTTCACAGGGTGCAGGTCTGCACCCCAGCTCCATGCAGCTTGGCCTAGCCTCTCTACCCAGAAAAGAACATGCCAAACCCTCAGTGTGGCCCATGAGAGCTGTCAGGCTGGGCATTGCAGCTTCCAGGCGAGTGGGCAGAGCCTGGCTTCACTCAGCTGGCAGCTGCCCGGTACGGGTCTGCCAGAGGCCAGGGCACAACCCATAGCCCCAGACACTCCCAGAGGGAGCTCCTGCAGCCGACTCCATCCGCCATAGCCACCTCCAGCCCACACCCTAGAGACCCCCGCCGCCAGCCGCCTGTTCGGGGGGGAGACCGAGGCTCCTTCAAAGATGCAGGACCCAAAGAAGCAGGGACAGCCTCTGGGACCCATCACAGGGCACCCAGGCCACACCAATGCCCAGACACCACCCCGCCGCCCCTCAGCCGGGGCTCCCAAAGGCCCTCAGCCTTGCCCTGGGCAGGCGGTCAAGGGCCAAAGGCCAATACCAAGTCCATCACTGACTCCAAGCAACTCAAGAACCGCCAGGGGCTCAGTATCCCCATGTGTGAAGTGGAACAGGCCCAGCCCCACACCCGGATGCCGTGGTCAGCCCCAGTGCTGCCCTGAAGTCCAGGGAATCTGGATGGGACAGGATGGCCGAGGCAAGGATCAGGGGACTCAAAGGATCCTGGACGCTGAAGGTCTCTGACGCACCCAGCTAGTGGGAAGAGCTGTCCAAGGAGACCATCCAGGAGACTGGGGGGCCACGGGGTCTCCGGCCTGGGGCAGGCACAGGGAGCCAAGAGGCCTGGTCGTCCTCTGAACAGTGTTGAAGTGGCCTGCCACCGGGCTCAGTGGCTGCCTGGACAGCCGTCCGTGCTATGGGCAGGAAGACTTGAGGTGCCCACTCACCAGGCAGCACGGGGGCAGTTGGGGGAGCCCACAGAAGCCCCCCACCCCGCAATGCCTGGGTGGGTCCGCCTCTTAATGTCTCCTGCTGTAATTATGTCATTAAAACACCACCCTGTCTGTGAAGCCAGCATGGGAGAGGCCACACAACCCCACTGTGCACAGAGCCAAGGCCCGGGAGGATAGCACTATCCCAGGAGGAAGACAGAGGCCCTTTTGTGGGTGGCAGGGAAGGGGGAGAACAAACCTGGTAATTAAACAGTTCACTGCACAGACAGGAATCCCCTTCCCAGAGTCAGCCCTTTGAAAGACAGGCTGGATTCTGCAAGCGGTCTCAGTCTCCCCAGCTGTCCTGTCGAGGAGGTGGCCCAGCCTGAGCATAGCAAGATGGTCGTGGAGGGGCCACACCTGTCCCAGCCGACTGTCATGCAGGGACTGAGGCCAGAGAAGCCAAAGTCAGGCACCTGCCCCACCCACTCAACCCACTGCAGGCGGAAGGGGCCGCCTGGGACTGAGGCCAGTGAAGCCAAAGTCAAGCACCTGCCCTGCCCGCTCAACCCACTGCAGGCAGAAGGGGCCTCCCGGCAGGCACTGGCTCCCACGGGGAAGCGGGACTCGGGGGATTTCCAGGGGCTCAGTGCAGTTAAAGAGGATGTGTGTGGAAAAGCCGAAGGCCACAGGGAAAGGATAGCCAGGCAGGCCGCTGGGCATGGGGTTTTCTGATTACCCAGAAACCAGGCAGAGCTCCTCAAAGCCTGGGACCTGAGGGCAACCAGACAGGGTGAGAGTCAAGGAGGCATCTTCCGGCCCAGGTGCCAGGTGCTCTGTCCACCCGCCGGGGCATACCCGCTGCTCCAGCCCTGCTCAGCGGACAACCACTGCACCACCAACCTTGCCTCCAAGAAAGACCACGTGGGCCTGGGAATGTGAGGATAGGAGGCTGCCCCTGCCCTGCCCCTGTGCCGGGCCCTCACTGCCTGCAGGGCGTGAAGCCCACAACTGGCCTAGCAGGAAATCATCCTGCCCCCTCCACCGCCCAGCCTGGTACCAGGCACAGAGCCTGCCCAGGAGGCTAGTCATCCTCCCCGTTCACACGGCAGAGGCTCAGCCCTCCCTCCAGCCATCCCCTGGGGCCACCCAGTCTCTCCCCTCCACCAATCCCCAGGGACAGGGCCCCAGGGAGGCTGTGGCACACGGGGACACACACACCACAGCCCTATCTCCCCCTCTGAGCCGGCTCAGCACCAGCTTGTCTTCATGGCTGACACCTCCATGTTCCTCGGGGGCCTCCAGGGACCCCATTAACTGTGAGCACAGACAGCCATCAGCCTGGGGAGCAGGACACAGAGAGAGGGTCTGGGGGACCAGGGGTGGCCCTGGACCATCCCACAAGGAGGGGACAGCCATGGCCAGTGGCTGGGTTTTCTGATGGTCCAGAAACCAGAGAGTGCTCCTCCAAGCCTGGAACCCAGAACAGCCAGGAAGGGCAGGAGTCAATGAGGCATCTCCCGGCCCAGGTGTCAGGTGTCCGGTGCTCGTAGGACACGACCCCACCATGGAGACCAGAAGCCTGTTCTTGCTCTCAGAGGACTCCCACCCCCGAGCACAGAGAGCAGGAAAACACCGAGACCAAGGCCAGCCTGCCCCAAAGGCCAGAGAGCAAGGTTCCTGAGTAAGGACATCCCCCCCAGACATGCTGGGTCCTCCCCAAGGGTGTTGGGTCCTCCCGGCTCCAAAGGCCAGAGAGCAAGGTTCCTGGGTGAGGGTGTCCCCCCAGACACACTGAGTCCTCCCCAACGGTGCTGGGTCTTCCCCCCAAGTGTGCTGGGTCCTTCCTGCATATGCTGAGTCATTTCCTGGTATGCTGGTCCTGCTGGGTATGCTGGGTCCTTCCTGGGTGTGCTAGGTCCTTCCTGCATATGCTGGCTCCTTCCTGGTGTGCTGGGTTCTCCTGGGTGTGCTGAGTCCTTTCCAGGTGTGCTGGGTCCTTGCGGGTGCGCTGGGTCTTCCCTGGTGTGCTGGGTCCCCGTGGGTGTGCTGGGTCCTTCCTTCTCCGATTGGCAGGCACATAGCAGGTACTGGGAGCACCTGCCAGTCAGCCCTGGGCAGGCTCCATCTGGCCGAGAGAGGCCAAGGACCCTCTAGAAGCCTGGCTGATCCTTCCCTTGGTCCCTACCTGGGTGTGCTGGGTTCTCCTGGGTGTACTGGGTCCTTCCTGGGTGTGCTGGGTCCTCCCGGGTGTGCTGGGTTCTCCCGGGTGTGCTGGGTCCTTCCTGGGTGTGCTGGGTCCTCCCGGGTGTGCTGGGTCCTCCCAGGTGTGCTGGGTCCTTCCTGGGTGTGCTGGGTCCTTCCTGGTGTGCTGGGTTCTCCTGGGTGTGTTAGGTTCTCCCAGCTATGCTGGGTTCTCTCAGGTGTGCTGGGTCCTCCTGGGTGTACTGGGTTCTCCTGGGTGTGCTGGGTCCTTCCTGGGTGTGCTGGGTCCTCCCGGGTGTGCTGGGTCCTCCCAGGTGTGCTGGGTCCTTCCTGGGTGTGCTGGGTTCTCCCGGGTGTGCTGGGTCCTTCCTGGGTGTGCTGGGTCCTCCCGGGTGTGCTGGGTCCTCCCAGGTGTGCTGGGTCCTTCGTGGGTGTGCTGGGTTCTCCCGGGTGTGCTGGGTCCTTCCTGGGTGTGCTGGGTCCTCCCTGTGTGTGCTGGGTTCTCCTGGGTGTACTGGGTCCTTCCTGGGTGTGCTGGGTCCTTCCTGGTGTGCTGGGTCCTCCCGGGTGTGCTGGGTCTTTCCTGGGCGTGCTGCGTTCTCCTGGGTGTGCTGGGTCCTTCCTGGGTGTGCTGGGTCCTCCCTGTGTGTGCTGGGTTCTCCTGGGTGTACTGGGTCCTTCCTGGTGTGCTGGGTCCTCCCGGGTGTGCTGGGTCTTTCCTGGGCGTGCTGCGTTCTCCTGGGTGTGCTGGCTCCTTCCTGGTGTGCTGGGTCCTCCCTGGGTGTGCTGGGTCCTTCCTGGGTGTTCTGGGTCCTCCCTGTGTGTGCTGGGTTCTCCTGGGTGTACTGGGTCCTTCCTGGGTGTGCTGGGTCCTTCCTGGTGTGCTGGGTCCTCCCAGGTGTGCTGGGTTCTCTCAGGTATGCTGGGTCCTTCCTGGGTGTGCTGGGTTCTCCCGGGTATGCTGGGTTCTCCTGGGTGTGCTGGGTCCTTCCTGGGTGTGCTGGGTCCTTCCTGGGTGTGCTGGGTTCTCCTGGGTGTGCTGGGTCCTCCTGGGTGTGCTGGGTCCTCCCAGGTGTGCTGGGTCCTTCCTGGTGTGCTAGGTCCTTCCCGGGTGTGCTGGGTCTTTGCTGGGTGTGCTGGGTCCTTCCTGAGTGTGCTAGGTTCTCCCAGGTATGCTGGGTTCTCTCAGGTATGCTGGGTCCTTCCTGTGTGTGCTGGGTTCTCCTGAGTATGCTGGGTCCTTCCTGGGTGTGCTGCGTTCTCCTGGGTATGCTGGGTCCTCCCAGGTGTGCTGGGTCCTTCCTGGGTGTGCTGGGTCCTCCCTGTGTGTGCTGGGTTCTACTGGGTGTGCTGGGTCCTTCCTGGGTGTGCTGGGTTCTCCTGAGTATGCTGGGTCCTTCCTGGGTGTACTGGGTCCTTCCTGGGTGTGCTGGGTTCTCCTGGGTGTGCTGGGTTCTCCTAGGTATGCTGGGTTCTCTCAGGTATGCTGGGTCCTTCCTGGGTGTGCTGGGTTCTCCCAGGTATGCTGGGTCCTTCCTGTGTGTGCTGGGTTCTCCTGAGTATGCTGGGTCCTTCCTGGGTGTGCTGGGTTCTCCTGGGTATGCTGGGTCCTTCCTGGGTGTGCTGGGTCCTTCCTGGGTGTGCTGGGTTCTCTTGAGTATGCTGGGTCCTTCCTGGGTGTACTGGGTCCTTCCTGGGTGTGCTGGGTTCTCCTGGGTGTGCTGGGTTCTCCTAGGTATGCTGGGTTCTCTCAGGTATGCTGGGTCCTTCCTGGGTATGCTGGGTCCTCCCGGGTGTGCTGGGTCCTTCCTGAGTGTGCTGGGTCCTTCCTGAGTGTGCTGGGTCCTTCCTGAGTGTGCTGGGTCCTTCCTGGGTGTACTGGGTCCTTCCTGGGTGTGCTGGGTTCTCCTGGGTGTGCTGGGTCCTCCCAGGTGTGCTGGGTCCTTCCTGAGTGTGCTAGGTTCTCCCAGGTATGCTGGGTTCTCTCAGGTATGCTGGGTCCTTCCTGGGTGTGCTGGGTTCTCCCAGGTATGCTGGGTTCTCCTGGGTGTGCTGGGTCCTTCCTGGGTGTGCTGGGTCCTCCCTGTGTGTGCTGGGTTCTACTGGGTGTGCTGGGTCCTTCCTGGGTGTGCTGGGTTCTCCTGGGTGTGCTGGGTTCTCTCAGGTGTGCTGGGTCCTTCCTGTGTGTGCTGGGTTCTCCTGTGTGTGCTGGGTCCTTCCTGGGTGTGCTGGGTCCTTCCTGGGTGTGCTGGGTCTTTCCTGGGTGTGCTGGGTTCTCCTAGGTATGCTGAGTCCTCTTGGGTGTGCTGGGTCCTCCCTGGTGGGCTGTGTTCCCTCAGGTGTGCTGGGTCCTCCCTGGTATGCTGGGTCCTCCTGCGTGTGCTGCGTCCTTCCTGTGTGTGCTGGGTTCCCCCAGGTTTGCTGGGTCCTCCCGGGTGTGCTGGGTCCCCCCGCCAGGTAACCCCTAGTCCTCCCGGGGCATGCTAGGATCATTTCTCACACCAGACACAAAAAGCCTCCCCCAGGGTGGCCTCCTGGCTGAGCCAGCTCCAGGCCCAGATGGAAACCTTCTGCTTGTCTACGCCTAAAGGTAAGCACGGGAAACAGTGCGGGGAGCCTGGAACTACAGCCCAGGACCAGGGTCAGGTTAACCCGAGGCCACGTCCACAGGACAAAGCTGAGATGCCTCCCCAGGAATCAGCCCAGGCTGGGGCTGCTGCAGGCTGCAGGCCTCTGGACAAGGTCCCATGGCAGGGAGCAGGACCGGAGACAGCCCCAGCTCCAGCTCCAGCCAGGGAGTGCACAACATGGAGAGAGGCCGTGAAAAGAACATCCCTGCCCCAGAGCCCGCCCTTCCAGGAGCCCTGTCCTCCCCTCCCACCACTCCCTGGGGCACAGAGTCTGAGTGCGGCAGCGGCAGCTCCCAGGCCTGGCCGTGGCTGGTCGCCAAGAGCAGCCCTGGGTGGCGTCTGGAGCTCGGGCGAGGGGTCAGACTCCCACCCTCAGACACAGTGGGCAGCATTGAAAGGCAGCGGGGAGGGCCGCTTCCTCTCCATTAATCAATGGTCCCAGTTTAGAAACAGTTGCCCTGAGCCAACGCCAAGGGCTAAACGGGCTCAGGACACCACCCAGTCCTAGCCACCCAATCTTCTCCAAGGCTCTGCTTCCTGGCATAGCCTCAGGGCCCCAACAGCTGCCAGAGCCACCTCCAGCCCACACCCAAGAGGCCCACACCTGAGAGACCCCCACTGAGGGCCTCCTGCTCGAGGCAGGGAAACCGAGGTTTCCTTCAAAGGTGCAGGACTCAGAGTGGGCCTGGGTGCTGAGGCTCCAGGCAGGACCACTGATGTCTCCCCCGGCTTGGCAGGCACACAGCAGGTACCCGGGAGCACCTGCCAGCTGGCCCCCAGCAACGCCTGGCTCCATCTCACCGAGAGAGGCCGAGGACCTTCTAGAAGCTTGGCTGACCCTTCCTTCGTTCCCGACCCCGTACCTCGGGGCCAAAATGACTTTCTCCTCCGCTCTGCTCCTCTGCTCCTGTCTCTGTCCTGTCTGGAAACTTGTCCGGAACAAATTGCACCTCCCAAACCTTCCCCAGCCCACAGGCCCACCTCCTCCAGGAAGCCCTTGGGGCAGCCAAGCCTCTGATGGGCATCACTGGAGCCCTGACCACTCACCTGGACCCAGGAGTGAGGGTGGCAACACTCTAGTGTGGTGGTGCCGGAGACCCGTCTGATCTGCCCCTTTGACTGGTGGCGGGGGGGGTGGGGGGGGGGGGAACTGAGGCCCAGAAGGGAATCAGAGCCAAAGTTACTATTTATTTATTTATTTACTTATTTATCTATTGAGACAGGGTCTTGCTCTGTCAGCTAGGCTGGAGTCCAGTGGCGCAATCTTGGCTCACTGCAACCTCCACCTCCCAGGTTCAATCAATCCTCCTGCCTCAGCCTCCTCGGTAGCTGGAATTAGAGGTGCCCGCCACCACGCCTGGCTAATTTTTGTATTTTTGGTAGAAATGGGGTTTCACTATGTTGCTCAGGCTGGTCTCGAACTCCTGAGCTGAAGTGATACACGTGCCTTGGCCTCCCAAAGGACTGGGATTACAGGTGTGAGCCACCATGCCTGGCTTGAGCCAAAGTTTCTTGAACCAAGAAAGTACCTAGAGGTGACCCAGGCCTCATTTCTCAGAGCCTGCCCTTGTCCCATGAGGTCAGCTGAGACCAGATCAAGAGATCTGTAGAGACTTTTGTGACTTCGTGTACTACAAAAGACAAATCTATTAGGAGGTCATTTGTTCTCAGTAACTTTTTCTTGCTGGTCTTTTCATTACCAATTCTGAGCCAAGCCCAGGTCACCAGTGGGTGTTGGGGAAGGGGTGAGGGCATCCATCCACGCTTGCCAGAGCAGCACACACAGGTGGGACCCGGGTGCAAAGGCAGGACGAGGCCAGGTTTTCAGCTGTGAAAACTGTTCCTGGTTGGTCTGATGAAACTGATACTCTGATGGGACCCCAAAGTCCTCCCAGGGACAGGGCAGGGGGTCTTTAGAGTCCCCCTCGCTCCTTTGCAGACCCACAGGGCAAGGAAACTGGCAGCCCTGGGGGATCTTCCAAACCCTGGACCACTCTGGGAGACTCCACATGGCAGCTGGGTGCTCTTGTGTAATTACCCCAAGAGCCAGGGTATTAGTCCGTTTTCCAACTGCTGACATACCCTAGACTGGGCAATTTACAAAAGAAAGAGGTTTAATGGGCTTACAGTTCCACGTGGCTGGGGAGGCCTCACAATCATGGCAGAAGGCAAGGAGGAGCAAGTCACGTCTTACGTCTTACATGGATGGCAGCAGGCAAAGAGAGAGAGCTTGTGCGGGGAAACTCCCCCTTATAAACCATCAGATCTCATGAGACTTATTCACTATCACGAGAACAGCACGGGAAAGACCTGCCCCCATGACTCAACCACCTTCCACTGGGTTCCTCCCATGACACGTGGGAATTATGGGACATACAAGATGAGATTTCGGTAGGGACACAGCCAAACCATATCAGCTGGGGACAAAGTCTGCATCTGAGCCATCACAATGGTTGTCCCTGCCATGACTCCCACTTCCCGACCCTTCTGCCAGGCCCACTCCAGGCCTCACCTACGTGGACTCACGCAACCTGCACAAAACATCGCCAAATCTCCTCCCTGCTGAACAGAAGGGGGACTGAGGTCCAAGAGGTGGAGTAGGTTACCCCGGTCACACAGGCACAGGCCTGGGGAACACCAAAGCCAGCCCTGGACAAAATGAGCGGCTGGCCCTGACTGTGACTGCACCGAGGGCTGCACTGGGCCGGGGAAGCCTTCACTGCAGGGCCTGCCCAGGGCCGGGCCCTCCACCTTCCGGGCAGACAGGCCCGCTTTGTGCTCCCACGGCTCCCGCTGCTTCTGCGGAAGGGCTCCCAGGGCCTCAGGGAAACACTGCTGCAAAGTCCCCGCCCACTGCAGACCCGAGACTTGCCATCTGGGCCAAGGAGGGAGAGCTGGGGCTGTGGGGAGCGGGGAGGGCTCCTTCCCCCCACTGCCCTCCATAGCTGCCCAGAGAGTTCCTGTCTCCCTCCCCCACTCCTTTGTTCAAATGAAATAATTTGGGGGAACCAGAAAATATGGCTTTTATTTTCAAAACTGGAATCAATTATAATTGGGGGGTTAGTTAAATATTCCCAACTGCGTTTGAGCTCAGGTCTGCAGTCCCCAGACCCAGAGTGGAGGAGGGACAGGAAGGTGATGGTGAGAGATCTAGGTGGGAGCACTATGGGCAGGGGCTACACCTGCAGGCAGCACCGCCTCACCCCTGGTCCTGCACACCTGGCCCTGCAAACCCGGCCTGCACACTCAGCCCTGCACACTCAGTCCTGTACACTCAGCCCTGCACCCTCAGCCCTGCACACTCAGCCCTGCACACTCCACCCTGCATGCCCAGCCCTGCACATTCCACCCCTGCACACCTGGCCCTGCACACTCCACCCCTGCAGGCCTGGCCCTGCACACCCAGCTCTACACACTCCATCCTGCATGCCCGGCCCTGCACACTCCACCCCTGCACACCTGGCCCTGCACACTCCACCCTTGCACACCTGGCCCTGCACAATCCACCCCTGCACACCTGGCCCTGCACAATCCACCCCTGCACACCTGGCCCTGCACACCCAGCTCTACACACTCCATCCTGAATGTCCAGCCCTGCATAATTGAGCCCCGCACCCTCGGCTCTGCACACCCAGCCTCCACACCCTCCCCTTCTTCCGAGAGAGTGACCAGCGAGGAGGCCGGGCAGCCACCCTCCAGCTTGTCAACTGCCCCCTGTGAAGGCCACGTCTGCCCCAACTGGCCACTCTCCCAGGAGGCCCGCTACCCAAGGGCCACAAGCCAGCCACAGGTGAGGATGCTCCTGCCCCGCAGGGGACCCTGCTCCCCTCTCCTCCAAAGCAAATCTCAACAGCTCCCCCGGGACCAAGGCTTGTCCCTGCACCAGGTGGCAGCATGGCCAGAAGGGAGCACATGGCACTCCTCAGACAGACCTGGCTTCAGCCCCAACTAGGCTGCTTGTGAGCTGAGCACCAGCAGCTGCTGGGTCTCCTCAACCTTGCTTTCCTCTTTCATGAAGCAAATGAAGTGTGGAGTTGATGAGGTGATGCAGGCAGAGAGTGGCCCAGAGCCAGGAAGGAGCTCCCAGCCTCCAGCCTCCCTGCTCTGCGGTGCGTTCCCACGGTGACTGGGGCATGGGGCTGCTGCTGTGGATGCTGAGCCCCGGGCCCAGGCACCGTGAGAGTCTGTGACACAGAAGTCAGAGCCAAGAGGCTGGTGGGGCGCAGGGAACCTGAGTGCACCCCACCCCCAAGCACCCAAGCATGGGCATCTGAGCCTACTCCGCAGTGCTGGCCTGGGCCTGGGGAAGACAGGCCCCTCCCACTGGGCATGGAGCCCCCCCAACAATGCCAAACCCCCAAAGATGCAGAGCCCTCGCCCCACGCTGGACACTGAGCCTCCACGAGACGCCGAGTTCCCCCACAGGGTGTGCAGCCCGCAGTGAGCCTCCTGCAAGCCCTGTGCCTGCCGGTGCCCCGGGGTCCACGCGTCAGGGTCTCACGGAGCAGGGGGCTTGGAGCTGGCTCCTGACAAAGATGAGGTGGGAGGAGGGGACTGACGGTGGGCAGAAGGCCAGCCCTGAGGGGGCAGGTCAGGTGTCCTCCCTCCCCTCCCAGAGGACACGGCCAGGAAAGGCCACCCCGCAAGGCAACCTCCTCCTCGCCCTCCCCTAGGAACAGAGACCACAGGAGGCTCTGCTTGGCCGACCAGTGAGCCACAGCCCCGTCCCGGAAACCTCCCCAGCCTGCCCAGTCAGCCCTGGTATTTCCGCGTGAAACCAAAGTCAAGCGGCGCACATTGCCAAAAGATTAGACAAATGAGACGGAAAGGCCCTCGGGACATTTCTCAACTCCCACCTGTGGCCAAATGACAGCTCCCAAGAAGCCAAACGTGACAGTGGAGCCCACTCCATCCTGTGTGGACCCCACCTGTCCTTGGAGCAGGGATGGGTCACCTCTGACCAGCCCGCAGAGGGACCACAGGGAGGCCTGGCCAAGGCCTGCAGCCTGGATGTCACAGGGCAATGACAGGGCAGGGGCCCCGGCGGGGGGGCCCTTTTGTCCACACGAGACAGACAGATCTCAGTCCCTGGTCACTGCAGCAGCCCTCCCAGCCACCCAGCATCCAGGAAGCAGCAGGCACTCGCGGTGACTCGGCAGGGGCCGTCCCAGCTAACAGACGACATTCAATAAACCCTCCAGCACCAACCGTCCGCCTTTCCAACAATGGCCAATGCCCCAGGCTGCTGGCACCCAGCTCAGAACTCTGGGGAGACCCAGCACCTCTGCAGAACCCCTCCTCAGCCCGGCCCCCAGCGGAACGTGGAGTGGGCAGGAGTGTCACCCAGCTCAGAACGCTGGGGAGACCCAGCACCTCTGCAGAACCCCTCCTCAGCCCGGTCCCCAGCGGAACGTGGAGTGGGCAGGAGTGTCACCCAGTTCAGAACGCTGGGGAGACCCAGCACCTCCGCAGAACCCCTCCTCAGCCCGGCCCCCAGCGGAACGTGGAGTGGGCAGGAGTGTCATCCAGCTCAGAACGCTGGGGAGACCCAGCACCTCCGCAGAACCCCTCCTCAGCCCGGCCCCCAGCGGAACGTGGAGTGGGCAGGAGTGTCACCCAGCTCAGAACGCTGGGGAGACCCAGCACCTCTGCAGAACCCCTCCTCAGCCCGGTCCCCAGCGGAACGTGGAGTGGGCAGGAGTGTCACCCAGCTCAGAATGCTGGGGAGACCCAGCACCTCCGCAGAACCCCTCCTCAGCCCGGCCCCCAGCGGAACGTGGAGTGGGCAGGAGTGTCATCCAGCTCAGAACGCTGGGGAGACCCAGCACCTCCGCAGAACCCCTCCTCAGCCCGGCCCCCAGCGGAACGTGGAGTGGGCAGGGGTGTCCTTCACAAACACGGGGACCTCCTGATTCATCCGATTTCCTCGAATCGCCTCCTGCTGCCTGCCTGGGCACCGGAGCGCATCTCTCACTCTGCCCTGGCATCTGCCTGGCATGGAGCCCCGGTGGCAACCACACGAGCAGTCCCAAAGCCCCAGGGCCACTGGGAGTGTTTCATGCCATCGGGACGGCCGTGGCTCAGGCTGCCTGAGGCCAGGATGAAGAAACCCGGGACAGAGCAGGAAGCCACAGAGGAAGGGAAGACTCCCGCTTCCCATGGCCCAAAGGAATCAGGACGAGGCTCTGCCACTTTTCCCCGCATTGGCACGCACTTTTCTTTACAGAAATCCCGTCACCGCAGTAGCTTGCTTTCAGCCCATCCCCACTCCCTGCAAGCATCTCCTTCGCCACCAGCTCCTGCTTCAACCTGGTCTTCAGGGCCTGTGCGGGAGTCCCATTTACAGCTGTGCTGCGGTTACTCAACCAGTCACCTCAGCTAAGACCCCCGGGTGTCCCCCATCTTTTAACACTGAGGACAACAACAATTCGGCAAGGTGGCAGCACAGCTGGAGACCCTGGGACCTGGCCACCCCCTGCCTTTCTAGGGGGCCAGCGTCCCCATTTATAAACAGCAGGGCTGGACGCGGTGGGCGCTGAGATGATATGCTTCAGTGCCACCCACTGACGGGGGGTCTCTCAGGGTCACCCTTCCCCTCGACACCCTCAGAGGGGCTGCAGGGAACTGGTGGAGGGATTGCAGAACATCCTCAGAAGAATGCCCGTTCACTCGGGGTGTCCCCTACACAGCTGTGCTGGGGACGGCCAGTGGCCGACACATCCCCGCCCCTTGCCCACAGGCTGGCCATGGCCAGGGTCTTGGTCCCCCAGGGGCTCCACTCACCATACTGACAGCGGGGTCCCTGGAAGCCGGGGGGACAGTGACACGGCTGGGCTGAGCCTGGCACACAACGGCCACCGTGAAAACAGAGGCCGGCGCTGCATTCAGCTGCGGAGGGAAGGAGAAAATCGGTGAGAGGGGCAAGGAGGGGTGAGGCAGGGGGAGGTGAGGCCTGAGGGTCTCTCGGGCAGGCAGCCCACCCAGCCTGCCAGGTCCCCAGCCCCGTTCTCTCTGTCCTAGGTCACACATTGCCCGGCCACCAATGGAGGCTGGCGTGTCCCCAAACTCCAGCCACGGCCACATACAGTTGGGGTTAGGCGGAACCCCTCTGGAGGGCAGTAAAGCCCTAACTCACTTCACCTAGATGGGGAGGAACCAAGGGCATTTCCTGGGGAAGGTGGGCAGGGAGTGGGGTCTGGGAGGGGTGGGAGGAGGGAAGGTGGGGGTGCAGGGGTGAGGGGTGGGCTGCCCAGTGATGAGCGCTGCACAGCTGCAAGGGCCGGCTGAGGACCCCCCTCAAGACCCTGATGGTAGAACCTACTAGGTTGGCCCCAGCCCCGGGAGGGGATGCTCTGGCCCAGGCCGGCCAGACCCCAGGGAGGGGAGGCTCCGGCCCAGGCCAGTCAGACCCCAGGGAGGGGAGGAGATAAGGTCCTGGCAGGTGGGGAGCCACGTGATGACAGCGGCTGCCCTGGGGCTCCCCTGCGAAAGCGAGGCCAGGGTGTGAGGGTGGAGGAGGCCACAGCTGGACCTGAGAGGCGAGGCAGGGGCTCTGGAGAGAGAGGGGCGCCTTGTGGCTTGGCAGGCAGCCCCGTTACTGACAGACCCACACTGCCTCGCTGCCCCCTCCACAGCAGGTGCCCCCCAGGCTGGACCAGGTGCCCCCCGGGGGCTCCAATACCAACTTCCTTCACCGGGCAGCCCCTACCCTGCACGTTACTACTTGGGAGGGCAGGGCCAGGGTGGGAGGGCAGGGCCAGGGTGGGTGGGCTGCACCTCACCCCTGAGGGGTGCTTGCTGGGTGACTGCACGGTCAGCACAGTGACCTGAGACCCCCTGCCCCACCCCGGAGCCTGTGTGACCTGTGGGCTCAGTGAGTTTGTGTGTCACTCACAGCACCCCTGCCAGTAGCAGGGAGGGAAGCTCTAGACAGGGGGGCCCTGCCGGTGGCTGGGCTGGGGCTCCTGGGATTCCCAGGCATAGGTCGTGTCAGCTGAGAGGAAGAAGGACACTCAGGCACTCGTCGTCTAAGCAGCCCCAGACCAGGGGCTGTGCCCGGTGGGGAAACTGAGGCTCAGAGACTTCATTACCTGGCCTGGACCACAGAGTGAGCCATGACCGGCTCGGGCTTCAGGGCCTATGTGGCCATCCTGTTTACAGATATGCCCAAGGCCAGCACCCAAACCTGGACTTGGGGTCAGGAGGACCCGGCCTGGGCTGGCACAGAGAAACACGGGTCCCTGTGAATGCTTCTTCCCCCCACCCTCCTGCAATCACAGCCACTACCACTGCCCCAGGCATGGCGGCATCCCCTCCCCGCCTGGGCCCTCACACACATCTGGCCACATTCAGGCCCCACCAGCCTCTTCCCTCCAGCCAAACACCTGCAGCCTGAGGATGTGTCCGAACGCGATAGGGTGGGGGCCGGGGGGCTGCAGGGAAGCCGGATGGAAGTTGCCATGACCCTGGAGGAAGCACAGGAAATTCCCCAGGGACCGGGGACCAACCCGGGGCCCAGTAACAGGAAACATCCGTGTCCCAAGTGTTGAGGCCTGATGCCTGCTGACTTGTGCAACTGCAGCAGCAAGCCAGCTGTGTTTAGTTCCCACCATGAGGAAGGTTTTAGGTTTTCCTTGTCCTGAAGACCTCTAGCCCCAAATAGCCAAGACCAATCACCCCTGGGTGGGGAGCAGGTGCCGGCCTGGAGACCACCCCTAGGATGCTGCCCTCCCCAGGCTCTGCTGAAGGACGGAAGGCAGGACCTGCCCAGATCTCGGAGCCTGGGGAAAAGCAGCCACTCACTGCCTCCCTCCTCCCACCCTGTTTCCCATGGGCTGGGCCCCACCCTCCTGTTCTCAGGGCCCCTCTCCCGGAGCCCGTGCCCACCACCCTGTGTCCCTCCCATAAACCCCACACCCTTGCCTCCCTCCCTGCCCTCCCAGGAAGCATCTGCCTAAATCTGAAACAAAGGGGAAAAGGAGTGTGCTTCTGAAAATCCCAGCCAGACCCAGCATCCCTGCTGTCCCGGCTGAGGACACCATCTCTCAAGGCAGGCGGAGCTGACTCTGCCGGCGGAGAGGGGCACATGGACCCTACCACAGGCGCACCCAGCAGGGCACCAGGCCCGGGGCAGCCACTGCCCTCTCTTCAGTGTCCAGGACAGACATTAATCCTTGGTCTTCGTCCTGGGCTAGAAGGAGGACACGGAGACCAATGATTAACGTCTGTCCCAGGCTGGGAGGGTACGGCCACAAGATGTTCCCCGGACCCCGGGTCAGTCACTGGGATGCGCACACAGCGAATCCTCCTAGCAGCTCACCTAGCGGCTCAGACCAGGGGTCTGGGAGATAGCCGCGTACGCACTGGATCATTCACCTGCATCCTGTCCAAAGCCAGTCCAGTCGGGTCCACCCCTCAGGGTATCTTGAACACACCCACGTCTCTCCACCTCGTCTCCGCCATGACACCAAGGCCACCGTCATCTCCTGCCCTCTGCAGACGCCTCTTAGCTGGCCCCAGCTTCTCCTGCTCACTCTATTTCCATTCTCTACCCTGCTGCCATAGTGACTTTTTAGAATACAACTCAGATCTTTGTTCCCCGGTTGCAAACCCTTCACTGGCTTTCCATTGACTTGGCACAAAATGCCGCGGCCCCCAGATCCTCCCTATCAGACCCCCGTCCGGCTCCTGGCCTCACCCCAGACTCAGCTCTCCCTGCTTGGGGGCCTCCCATGAGAAAGCTGCTCTCTGTGTGGACAACTCTTCTCTTCCCCAAATGTCACTTCCACAGGGAGGCTCCCTAACCCATCTCCAAATCAGAGCCCACAGCGCCCCGCTCTTGCCCCCTCTAGTGCCTCTCAACTGTGATTAGGCACTCAGTTGGGGTGACAGCTCACTTCCCATGCCAGGCCCTGGGCTCCCTGAGAGCAGCCCCCAACTCCATCTTGATCGCTGTCACGTACCCAGTTCCGACACGCAGGTGCACCGGCAAGCTTGTTGATGAAGGGGTGAATGAATGAACAAACCACCGCATGGCCAGGCCAGCCAGGTGTGAGGGACCTGTGGATGCTCCTTGGGGAAAGGGAGGGCGCAAGGGGACGGAGGAGGAGGGCTGCCCACGGACTTGCTCCCAAGGGGTGGAAAAACACTAGGAGGCTCTAAAACAAAGATGCGCAAAGCTGCGCTCCAAACCGAGAGCAGGTGTTCCTGGTAGACACCCCCATGCCGTCAGCATCCCCTCCGCACTGCAGCATGTGCTGACAACGCACAGCCACCTGACAACGCACAGCCACCTGACAACGCACAGCCACCAGACAACGCACAGCCACCAGACAACGCACAGCCACCTGACAACGCACAGCCACCTGACAACCCACAGCCACCAGACAACGCACAGCCACCTGACAACGCACAGCCACCAGACAACGCACAGCCACCAGACAACGCACAGCCACCTGACAACCCACAGCCACCAGACAACGCACAGCCACCTGACAACGCACAGCCACCAGACAACGCACAGCCACCTGACAACGCACAGCCACCAGACAACGCACAGCCACCTGACAACGCACAGCCACCAGACAACGCACAGCCACCAGACAACGCACAGCCACCTGACAACGCACAGCCACCAGACAACGCACAGCCACCTGACAACGCACAGCCACCTGACAACCCACAGCCACCAGACAACGCACAGCCACCTGACAACCCACAGCCACCAGACAACGCACAGCCACCTGACAACGCACAGCCACCAGACAACGCACAGCCACCTGACAACGCACAGCCACCTGACAACGCACAGCCACCTGACAACCCACAGCCACCAGACAACGCACAGCCACCTGACAACGCACAGCCACCAGACAACCCACAGCCACCAGACAACGCACAGCCACCTGACAACGCACAGCCACCAGACAACGCACGGCCACCTGACAACGCACGGCCACCAGACAACGCACGGCCACCTGACAACGCACAGCCACCTGACAACCCACAGCCACCAGACAACGCACAGCCACCTGACAACCCACAGCCACCTGACAATGCACAGCCACCTGCAGCAGCCCGGCCTTCAGAGCTGTCGAGGGCCACGCCTCTCCCTCGTTCACAGAATGGGAACTGGCAGTGAGGACCGTGGCCATTTGCCAGCTGCCCAGCTTCCCAGGCATCTGCTCTAGGGTGAAACTGGGCAGGTCTGCCTCAAATTCCTAGACCTAAGGCTGGGAGGGCCCTTAGAGGCATCCGGGGTACCACCGGCGCGGGACGGCAGGTTTGGGGAGGGCATGGCGGCATGTCCAGGCCATGTCTGTAGCCTCTTTAACGCCCCCCACTTTCTCACATTGGACTGAACCACAAGCAAACGCCTCTCCCAGTGGCTGGAGCTCATTTCCAGAATCGGGTTAACTGTGGAAAGGGGACTGGATTCCTCTCCAGGGACTCAGTTCCTGCAGGTGAAGACCTTGGGCCACTTCTCTGGAGCTGCCGCTTGGCCAGAGCCCTTGGCAACTTTTCTTCCTGCCCCCTGAACAACCCAGCCATCCTTTGGGAAGTTGGGGTGACCACCAGGCGGATCAAGCCTTCCTCTCCTCCTTCCTCGCCCACCACCCTGGCTCTCCAAAGGTGATCGCTGGAGCAGGGGCAGTGCACCCAGAACCTTCCAGAAGAAGGAGCTCCAGCTGCCACTAAGCATCACTCTGGACTCCGGTGACTGGCGCCACGTCTGTGCCTCATGGCCTGTGTTCCCCCGCACCAGAGTCCCAGGGCAGGCCCACGTCCCCTCACCATGCACCAGCAGAAACCTCCAGGGGACAGGGACGGAGCCGAGGATCAGGGACTCCTGCCCCTTCTGCTGAGGACATTGAGCAGTCCCCAGGCCTGCATCTGAGACGGTAACCACAGAATCCAGGGTAGGTCTCTGCCCGCAAGCACTGGAGAGGCATGGGCGGGCGGTAAGGCCGCTGCCCTCAGCACCTGCACAACCCCTGGATGGGGCTCCCAGCCCGGAGGTGCCTGGGGACTCTAAGGCGTCACGGGGCTCCCCACCCAGCACCCTACAGGGCAGCTCTTGTGCTGAAGAGGGAACAGAAGGAAGTTCTGGGCCAGGTGTGAGGATGGGGCTGCAGCCATGAATGGGAGCGGGTGTAGGTGTGAGTGACACACATCCTGTGTGTGGGAGTGAGTGACACGTGTCCTATGTGTGTGAGTGAGGACACATGTCCTGTGTGAGGACGTATGTCCTGTGTGTGGGTGTGAGTGACACATGTCCTGTGTGTGGGTGTGTGGACACGTCCTGTGTGTGGGTGTGAGTGACACATGTCCTATGTGTGAGTGTGAGCAAGGACACTTGTCCTGTGTGTGGGTGTGAGTGACATATGTCCTGTGTGTGGGTGTGTGGACGCATGTCCTGTGTGTGGGAATGAGTGACACATGTCCTATGTGTGTGAGTGAGGACACACGTCCTGTGTGTGGGTGTCTGGATGCATGTCCTGTGTGTGGGTGTGAGTAACACATGTCCTGTGTGTGAGGACACTTGTCCTGTGTGTGGGTGTGAGTGACACATGTCCTGTTGTGGGTGTGACACATGTCCTGTGTGTGGGTGTGAATGAGGACACTTGTCCTGTGTGTGGGTGTGAGGACACATGTCCTGTGTGTGGGTGTGTGGACACGTCCTGTGTGTGGGTGTGAGTGACACATGTCCTGTGTGTGGGTGTGTGGACGCATGTCCTGTGTGTGGGTGTGTGGATGCATGACCTGTGTGTGTGAGTGACATATGTCCTGTGTGTGGGTGTGAGGACGCATGTCCTGTGTGTGGGTGTGTGGACGCATGTCCTGTGTGTGGGTGTGTGGACGCATGTCCTGTGTGTGGGTGTGAGGACGCATGTCCTGTGTGTGGGTGCGAGTGTGGACACGTGTGCTGTGTGTGGGTGTGAGGACACATGTCCTGTGTGTGGGTGAGGACACATGTCCTGTGTGAGTGACACGTGTCCTGTGTGTGGGTGTGACACATGTCCTGTGTGTGTGTGAGAACACATGTCCTGTGTGTGGGTGTGAGTGTGGACACGTGCTGTGTGTGAGGACACATGTCCTGTGTGTGGGTGTGAGCGAGGAGACATGTCCTGTGCATATGACTGAGCATGGTGTGTGAGCATATGTCTGCACATAAGCATGCATGTGGCGTGTGGCCTTGTGCACGCTCGAGTGAGCATGTATGGGCATGATCGTGAATAGGTGCTCACAGATGTGTGTGTGTATGCGTGTGTGTGTGCCAATCTGTGCAAGGCAGTGCATGAGTGAGCTCGTCTGGTGGGCGGTGGGTGCAGATGCAAACGTGTGCCTGGCACAGGGGTCTGTGAGTCTGGATGTGACTCCATAGGAGAGACCTGGGGTGTAGGGGTGGGGGTCACAGTGGGACAGCAGGTCCCGCCGGGCCATTTGTGAAGCCCGTGCTGTGTCTGCATGGAGGAAAAGGGAGCCCAGAGCCTGGGGCGCCAGCTCAGCCAATTCCCACGCTGGGACTCGGGGCTGGCATGTGGCCCGAACGGAAAAGGAAAAGCAAACGGCGGAGGCAGGAAAATGGAGGGCGGCCCGGGGTCCACAGAGGGCCCTGCAGCCCCTTCCCAGCAGGCCCAGCCAACCAGGTGGGCAGAGGCCACAGGGCCCAGATGACCCAGGAGGGGAGGGAGACCTGCCGGGCCCGCCGACCTGATGGTCCAACAGCTGGACATGGGGCCCCAAGCCCAGGCCTCACCCTGGCACCCCTGACTATAGGTGCCAAGGCCGCAGGTGCACCAGAGCCCAGATCCAGGGCAGTGTCCAGCAGCCTGGACCCCCATCGATTCTGCCAACCCCATCTGTGTGCAAGGAGGAAGGCCACCACCCCCGTCCGGGGTTTCTGCAGCACCACAAGCTGTATATAGCACCCCTGACATAAGTAACTCCATCTTAGAGTCAGACTCTATTTCACATCTCACAGGGCACTTTGCCAACAAGGACAAGATGTCTGTTGCTTAAGAAACAAATTTTAAAAATAAAGATTGCATGCAACACAAACAAGCACACTCTCCACTCTCAGGCCTCACCGAGGACTCCCCGGTCATAACACCAGCGGGCCTTCAGCTGCTGGAAAGGGCTGTCCTCGTGGAAAGAAGTCAGCATCTGCCCCGAAGGCTCTGCCACATCAGAGGCCCTTGTAAGGCCCACGGAGGCCGCCAGGGCCAGACCAGGAGATGCTTTTTGTCTTTGTTTGTCTTTTGTCTTTTCTCCCGTTGACCCTTTCTCCTATCTCTTTTTCTCCCGGTGTTCAATGTGACTTTGTTTGTTGTGAAATGTTTAACCTATAGCATTTATATATTGACTAAGTACACTGTGATATATAGTTTGCAATGTTGACGGGCGTGTGGAGCGGCGGGAGCCTGCGTGCCTGCGGCTCTGACTACAGAGTGAACCGGAAGCACGAAGGAGAACCGCCTCCTCACGAACTTCATGGAGCTCACAGCCTGTGTGATAGAAATAGCATCAATAAAGTCTGACATTGTGGAAAGACAGGATCATGCTCATGCGTGGACCTGGCTATCTCTGAGCCTGCACTGCTCATGAGACAAACCATCGCAACCCCTCCCTGCAGACTCAAAGCCTGCGCAGGCCATGGATTTCCTGAGAATGTGTTTGTCCTCCCTGGACAGCTCAGCATCCCCCAGGTAGCAAGGGGACAGGAGGGGCCAGGAGGGGACAGGAGGGGACAGGAGTGGCCAAGAGGGGACAGGAGTGGCTAGGAGGAGACAGGACCGGCCAGGAGTGGCCAGGAGTGGACAGGAGGGGACAGGAGTGGATAGGAGTGGATAGGAGGAGACAGGAGGGGACAGGAGTGGACAGGAGGAGACAGGAGGGGCCAGGAGTGGACAGGAGTGGACAGGAGACAGGAGGGGACAGGAATGGCCAAGAGGGGACAGGAGTAGCCAGGAGGCGGCAGGAGTGGCCAGGAGTGGGCAGGAGGGGGCAGGACAGGCCAGGAGGAGGCAGGAGGGGGCAGGAGGGGGCAGGAGGGGACAGGAGGGGGCAGGAGTGGCCAGGAGGGGGCAGGAGTGGCCAGGAGGGGGCAGGAGGGGACAGGAGGGGCCAGGAGTGGCCAGGAGGGGGCAGGAGGGGGCAGGAGTGGCCAGGAGGGGGCAGGAGTGGCCAGGAGGGGGCAGGAGGGGGCAGGAGTGGCCAGGAGGGGGCAGGAGTGGCCAGGAGGGGGTAGGAGGGGGCAGGAGGGGGCAGGAGGGGGAAGGAGAGGATAGGAGGGGACAGGAGGGGGCAGGAGGGGACAGGAGGGGGCAGGAGTGGCCAGGAGGGGGCAGGAGTGGCCAGGAGGGGGCCGGACGGGGCAGGAGGGGACAGGAGTGGCCAGGAGGGGGCAGGAGTGGCCAGGAGGGGGCAGGAGTGGCCAGGAGGGGGCAGGAGGGGGCAGGAGGGGGCAGGAGGGGACAGGAGGGGGCAGAAGGGGACAGGAGGGGGCAGGACAGCCTGGAGAGAAGCTCTGGGTAGTCACACTGAAGCGTCCTCCCTGGGCCGTGGGTGCCTGGGGGTCTGCCCCAGAGTCGAGGGCCAGGCAGGCTGGGCACAGAGAAGGGCTCCAAGGTCCTGCAGCCCCAGCCTTCACAGAGGCAGGGCCGGGCCCAAGCTCTCTAGACTCAGTTCTTGCTCCATCTGCAAATCCAGAATCCCACCCCTTCTCTCTGCCCCTCCTGACCCCCCTGAACTGAGTGAGCCCTGTCACCTCTCACAAGGGCCACCATGAAGCAGCCCTCACTCCCACCTCTGCCCTGCACAGCAGGCCCAGCCCCTCCTTTGCACAGACTCTGCCCCTGCCCTCATGAGGGCCCCAGGCCTATCCCCCTGTGGTGGGGTGGAAATCCTGTCCCCCAAATATTCCTGCCTTCCTGTGACCTCTAAATGTGACCCTGCTTGGAAATGGGGTCTTTGCAGATGTGATGAACACCACGACTGAGATGAGGCCCTGCCGGATTAGGGTGGGCCCTAGGGCCTGCAGAAAAGGCCCCAGAGACACACAGAGGGGAGATGACCATGTAGAGACGGAGGCAGAGCGGGCAATGAGGCGTCTACGACCATGGAACGCCGCGGAAGCTGGAAGAGACAGGAAGGACCCTCCCCTAGAGCCTCAGGAGCAGGCACAGCCTTGCTGACACCTTGATCTGAGGCTTCTCTCCTCCAGAACTGTGAGAGAGTAAATTCGCATTGGTTTCAGTGCTTGGCTCGTGGTCCCTTGCTGCAGCAGCCCCGGGAGCTCATACCTGCGCCCCCCACCCCACGCCCGTCCCATTTGCTCCAGCCACAAGATCCTGCCTCAGGGCCCTGCACCTTCTGTTCCCTACTCAGTGACCTCTTCCCAGGGACGTGCAAGGCCCACCCCTCACATCAGTAGACCACCACCACCTGGATAGAGGAGCCTTCCTGGACCCCCATCCAAGCCAGCACCACCCAGCCCCTCTGCCCCTTCCTCCTGCCTCACTTTACTCCATAGCATTTCTCACTGGCGGCTTCATCCTTTCCTGAGTGTCTCCTGCAAGGACAGGAGCCCCAGGAGGTCAGGGCAGGTGCAGGTTTCTGCTCACTGCTACCCTCTGGGTCCTGAGCACCATGGCTGGGCCTCCATGACCGTATGTCAAGTGGATCGCCTGCATCGGCCCCGTTCAACACATTTTAGGGCACTGTTTTATCTCTGTGACTTTGTGGCTTCTTTATTTTCCTTTTCTAAGATGGCCTCAAGATTCAAGGTGCAATTAGTTTGGGAAAGCCTGTATAGTCTGTCTCAGGAATCCACAGGGCACATTCGCATATTAAAGGCTCTGAAAATTCCTGCAAAAGAAGAAATCTGCTGAACTCTGGTTTAGGAAGCGCTTACTGGACCACAGAATCCCTTCCCAGTGCCCATCACAGCCCATGGAGCTGGTGCAGCTCCTAACTGTACGCTGAGGCCCTGCCTCTCCGTCCAGTGGCCTCCCCCTCCCCTGGGCCAGGCCAGCACAGCCCATATGAGGAGATGCAGGGTACAGGGGGCTGCAGGCAGGGTATTCCTGGGCTTTGTTCCTCCACGGTTCCACCTCAGGGTGTGCATGTGGAAGGACCGGCGAGTCAGCTGCTCCAGGCTGGCGCTCATCTGCCACTCTGCCCACCGGGGAGCCCGGCTTGGAGGAGGGGTGCCCAAGGTAAATGGTGTTGCCAGGACCAGGGAGACTCCGGCTGAAACATGGGCAGGGTCTGGGAAAAACCTGGCACCAGACCAGGATAAAAGTGGAATTCAGAGAATCCATGAGCAGGAAGGACACCCCCCAGCAAGAGGAGTGGGTCCGAACCCCACTGCACCCGGGCCACAGGCTCTTCAGGGCATTGTGGGCTCTGGAAGCCCCGGTCATGAGGCCCCACCGCCCCGCCCGGCACTAAGTAAGTGGCTCTCAGGGAAATCATAACACGATGAGCAGCTTCCGGCCAGTCTCACGGGCGTTAGCCTACTCCTCGCTCCTACACAAACACGGCAGGGCTCCCGGGCCCTGACATTGTCCTCCACGGCCGGGTGTCCAGGTCACACGGAAGCAAGGAAATTTCACAATGGCTGGGGGCTGGGGGGCATCATCGGCTCAGGGGCCTCCCCTGTCCCTCCCCTGCCAGCAGGGGCTGGAGGGCGATGGAGAAACAAGGAAGGGGGCAAAGGGTGAGAAAAGAGAGGGCAGAGACAGAGCCAAGCCCTGACCCACAAGGCCCTCTAAAGAGTGAGCGTCTGTCCTGCACAGGGGCCGTGTAAAGAGCGAGCATCTGTCCTGCACAGGGGCCGTGCACCCCACCATCATCCTCCAGCTCACAGGGACAGCGGTGCCCTGGTCTAGGAAGCAGGGAGGACCCTGGCTGGGCGCGGCCCCAGTGCCCACAGGCACACTGGCTGGGGAGACCGTGAGCAGCCGTGTGTGACTCTCAGCAGACCCCACAGAGGCAGAGCCTCCCAGGGGCTGAGGGGCTCCAGCACCTGCAGGGACCTTGAGACTCCCACCCAACACAAGCCCCCAACCCCACCAGCAGCCGCGCCCCGCCCTCCTCGCATGAGCCAGCAGAGATGGGAAGCGCACGGCAGAGCTGGAATGTGGCGTCGGAAACGCTCGGCTAACCCAGGGTGGGAAGGCAGAGCCTCAGCTGAGCACGGGGAGGCAGGAAGAGATATCCCAGAACCACCGAGCAGGGGGTAAGGCCCTGGGCTCGGTCCCCAGAGACCCCTGCTCACAAGCCCTTGCACCAAGCCCTTGGCCAAGGGATGCCATGACCAAGGTGCCCGATCACCGTGTGTGCCACTGTCACTGTCACTGCTACTAACAGGAGTCACCACAGGCCAAGCAGACTTCACCCAGGCCTCCTCCTCTAAGAACAAGAGCTGGCATTGCTTGAGCGCTTACTGTATACAGGCACCAAGCAAAGGCTCCACATGAAGTGACTCATTTAATCCCAGGTTTTCAGGTGGGTGTTGTCACACCTAAGTCCTGGAGCCTGAGGCCTGATGGGGGCGCGGGCGAGGGGGCTGTTGGGGGCTGCTACCAAGGTCTCAGAGCTCACAAGGGACCTGATGGGGGCGCCAGCGAGGCAGCTGCTGGGGGCTGCTACCAAGGTCTCAGAGCTCACAAGGGACCTGATGGGGGCGCCAGTGAGGCAGCTGCTGGGGGCTGCTACCAAGGTCTTGTAGCTCACAGGGGACCGGATGGGGGCACCAGCGAGGGGGCTGGTGGGGGCTGCTACCAAGGTCTCAGAGCTCACAAGGGACCTGATGGGGGCACCAGCGAGGCAGCTGCTGGGGGCTGCTACCAAGGTCTCAGAGCTCACAAGGGACCTGATGGGGGCGCCAGTGAGGCAGCTGCTGGGGGCTGCTACCAAGGTCTTGTAGCTCACAGGGGACCGGATGGGGGCACCAGCGAGGGGGCTGTTGGGGGCTGCTACCAAGGTCTCGTAGCTCACAGGCGACCTGGAGGGAACTGAGCCCAGTACTGAGCCATGTTTTCCACTCTTGGCTGCTTGGACGGGCATCGGCATCCGGCCCATCAGCGAACACTTGCTCCACATGCTGGCTCAGGTCAGGCCAGGCCAGGGTCCCTGAGGCCACCCATTCTGCCCTGCCAGGGCACTACTGTAGGATGCAGAGAAGCCCCCAGCCCCAGCCAGCCCAACAACCTCACACAGTGGCCCCAGGAGAGCAGCCGGTCTAGAGAGAGGCTGGCACGGTGCCCCCAGGCCTGCGGGTCCCGGCGTGCAGCCCACTGCCCTGAGAGGGGCAGCTTGAGGAAGGGCCTGCAGGCTTCCCTGCCTAGACTGGAGGCCTCGTGGTGTGGGGAGGTCCAAAAGCCTTGGCCAGGCCCCCCGCTGACCCTGACTCACTGCTCCCTCTCTGACGTTCCGGGCTCCCAGGCAGCCCCCCAGACACTCCCACAGTCCCCAGCACCACCCTCCAGGCCCCCAATGGCCCTCATCTGCTCATCCTCACTCCTGCAGGCCTCGTCACACCCTGGCCACAGGAGAAGCATCTGCTCACAGTCAGCATCCCAGCCATGAGCTCCACATGGGCAAGCACCCGCTGCCAGGGTCCCCGAACCCCCAGGACTCGGCAGCAGCTGAGCCAAAACCCAGTAAACAATTGAGTGACCAAATAAATGAATGACTCCGTGGATAGCACAGGACGCGCCAGGCAGCACCCCTCCCACCCTTGGGGCTCAGGCGTAGCCCGTGTGAACCCTGACTCCTACCCACCCACCGCCCCCCTCACTCGCTGGGACCCAGCCATGGGGTTGAACAGGGAGCGGCCGGAGAAGGAGATCACAGGGATTCCCCGGACCATGAAAACAAGCAAAAGTAAAAGGTACAAACAAGCAAATCTTGCGCTAAAAACGAATGTTTAAAAACAGGAAGAAAGCCAAAGCTCAAGTCCAGGATCTGTGTGGAGACCCCACCGACGTGACAACCAGGACCCCCACCCTCCCCTGCTCCCTGCCCCCAGCCTCAGCCCAGCCCGGGTTGCCCCGGGGAGGGTCTCAGCCAAGATGCCCTCCACCCCACTCCGGCCAGCAGGGCCAGGCCAGGGCAGAGCCACCACGTTCTTCTAAGGCTCCAGGGTCCCACATGCAGATGGCGGCCTAGTGCCTGGCCACAGCACAGGCAGACAGAGCTGGCAGGACGGGCCCAAAGCTCACCTCGAGCCAGGCTGGTGATGGAGATGGGCACACTCACTAGGCCCTGCTGGGACCATCAAGACACTGAGATCCCCACAGTGGGGAGCGGCTGAACCAGCCTCGGGGGACGACCCAGCAGCCCCTGCCCTCAAGCCTGACTCTGAGACAGTTACTGCTGACGCAGGTGAACACAGGGGCACACGAGGATAGCCAGAGCCCAGCTCGGGGCTCGGAGGGGACGGCATCGGGGGAACGCGGCTGCGCGCACCTCTACCTGCAGTTGCCTTCCCCGCCCGAGCTCTCCACCCCCGCCCCACCCAGGACCCCAGGCCCAGGGGCACCCCCACCCCCGCCCCAGCCATTAATGCGGCTGTGCCTTCAAGTCCCCTCCTGGGAACAAAAAGCCCGCTCTCCCCCAGTAAACCCTGGGGACTCGGGCTGGCAGCCCCACTTCCTCTCCCCGCCCCCGGCCTGCTCCAAGCTGCCTATTGTTTCCCCCCATTATTAGAATCCCCTTTGGCAGGCCCCAGAACCCCTGCCTCGGAGTGGAAACCCGGGGGAGCCTTGGCTTTGATGTCTGCCCCCTCCCCACTAAAAGGACCCCTTTGTTCCTCCCAGACGACAGGAGCAAAGAAACAGGCACATCTCAGGTGCCATCAGCAACAGTGGGGGCTGGGACCCCCTCCGAGGGGCGGCTGGCCAGCACCCCCCTCCCTGCTGCCAGCAGTGGCCCCATCTCCTCCTTCTTCCTTGTTACTCTCCTCCCTTCCTGGAGAGAATTACCCACTTCCTCTACTGGAAAAACATGGCCATCATCCCTTCTCTTCCCCTTTTCCTGCTGGAGCTCGAGCCAGGACAGGCAACTTCAGCCCCGGTTTGCAGCCCGCATGCTTCCTGTGTGAGAAGAGCCCCTGCGGCTCCAGGCAACTACCTGCCATAAGGACCCCTAGAGCTGGGTTCTGTTCCTGTCACCGGAGCCCAGGGGAGCCCACTGTCCATTAAACCTCAACGTGGAGCGTGCTGGCCGGACATGGTGGCTCACACCTGTAATCCCAGCACTTTGGAAGGCCGAGGTGGAAGGATCGCTTGAGCCTAGGAGCTCAAGACCAGCCTGGGCAATATGGTGAGACCCTGTCTCTACAAAAAATACAATAATTATTCAAGCGTGGTGGTGCACACCTACAGTCTCAGCCACTCGGGAGGCTGAGGTGGGAGGATTGCTTGAGTCCAGGATTTTGAGGCTGCAGTGAGCTATGGTGGTGCCACTGCACTCCAGCCTGGTTGACAGAGTAAGACCTTACCTCTAAAAAATAAACATAAAAAGTAACAAAATAAAAATGTGGGGAGTGCGTGACTCCCGGCCACACTCCACGGTGCAGCCTGTCCCTCACTGGCAGGATGCCACCTCGATTTTTTAGGGGAGGCCGGCTTTATGAGACAGGGTCCCATGACCTCTGGACTGACCCCTCCCAGGGAGGGACACTGACCCCTTTGCCCAGGCGGTTTCACCAGCGGGGCTTCTGTCCCCATGCCTGAAACCCTTCCCAAACATCTCTGTAGCTGTGAGCCCCATTCCTTTTACAAAGCAGAGGCTTGAGAGCCGCCCACTCAGCTCAGACCACCCAATTCCAGTCCTGGGCCCCCATCTCTGAGCCCCAGCACATCAGCACCTGCCCAGGTCAGGTCGTATGCAGCACGGGCCTCTCCAATTGTGCTGGCTACATAACGGAGAGAGGAAGGAGCGGCTCCCTTACACCCACTGAAGCTGAGGCCCGCCACCCGGCCCGGATTGGCCTTGGGAGAACATGGTATAGGGAAACAGGGCAGGGAGAGGGACTCAGGGAGCTGGGGGTGAGCGTGGTGTGGCAGGTAAACCCCGAACTAGGCTCAGGAGTACATGAACCACAGACACCAATGCATGGCCCCAGGAAACCCTCAGACACCCTGCCAATGGCAGGCTCCTGTCCTCCGGCAGAGCCAGCAAAGTGGACTGACCCCACCCAGCCCCAGCTCTCTCTTTCCGGAGCTCTGCCAGCCTCGCTGACGTCGCTTTTGCAGCCTTTGGCAAACGGCGTTGCTGAGCGAGTGGCCCCTGAGTCTCTCGTGTTGCTGGGGAAGGGCGATCCCCACCAGGCCCGGGGCAGATTCATGGCTCTGCTGAGTCCTCTGGGGTGGAGGTGGAGGGGAGGGCAGGGAGGCGCAGGCGGCACTCACCCGAGAGACAGCCCTTCTCGCCGGGCTGCTGCGTCCACCCTCGGCAGCACCTGAGCACAGTCCGGGCCTCCGTGGTATACACCTGCCTGTAGCCCATGTAGTAGACGGTTCTAGAAAGAGAGAAGGGAAGTGCTTACCGTCGCGGGACTGGCTGTATTCGGCTCTCACTGCACCCCTGGGGAGACTGACTCTGCGTCAGCCGGGTTCCCGGTGGCACAGGCTGCAGCACCAAGGTTCCTGGGTGGGGTGGCTGATGCCAATGCCCAGCCAGGTTCTTCTGAATGAGGGGGCAGCATGGAGGCAGCAGGGGCCATGCTGGAGCCAGCGACAGTGGCCTCGTGCTGCATGCAACCTGGGAACACGCTACCTCACTGCCCCTGCCTGGCCCCCTCCCTCCCGACGGTGGTCCTGGCTCCAGGCTGGCGTTGGGATGCACATCTCACCGCTCACTCGGCTCTCAGTGCCAGGCAGGTCTGTGAGCATCTCGGGGAGTTGGAAGTGCCCAGCCCTGGAGCCAGAATGGCTTCTGGGATGAGCCAAGTGGGCCCATGGTGCCCGGGACCGGGTGGGCTGTGCCAGGCAGGGGAGGTGCCAGTTCAAACTCCATATTCTGAGTCCATCAGTGAAGCAGACGGCCCCAGTAGGAGCCCCACACACAGGTGCGATGGCCACTGCCCCCTACACCTAGGAGGACAAAGCTGAGCTGGGGAGACAGAGGAGACCTGGAGGAAGCAGTTAGGGGAGCAGCAGGAGGACCTGTGTGGGCCCAGGTCAGAGAGGAGGCACCATGATGGGCAGGCAGGGAGGGCTTCCTGGAGGCAGTGTGGCCAGGGCAGCCTTGGTTCACAGGCTGGCTCCTGCTCAGATGGGACGGGCTGCGGCTCTCACTAAGGCTGAGCAGAAAATGGTAAGGCCCCCCAGGAGACGGCAGTGTCCTGCTGGGAATGGGCAGCCCGATCTGGCCAGCCTGAGAAGGTGCCCACAGCCAGAGAGACCCCAGCTACCCAGAGGACACGACGTCCCCCTCCCCAAGTCCAGACGCTGCCTCAGGCCACCAGCACCGTGCAGTCCACAAAGCCCGGCCACCTCAGGGCACCCTGCGCCATCCCCTGCCCAGCCCCCGTCTCCACCCCAGGGCACCCCATGCCATCCCCTGCCCAGCCCCCGTCTCCACCCCAGGGCACCCCGCGCCATCCCCTGCCCAGCCCCCGTCTCCACCCCAGGGCACCCTGCGCCATCCCCTGCCCAGCCCCCGTCTCCACCCCAGGGCACCCTGTGCCATCCCCTGCCCAGCCCCCGTCTCCACCCCAGGGCACCCTGCGCCATCCCCTGCCCAGCCCCCGTCTCCACCCCAGGGCACCCTGTGCCATCCCCTGCCCAGCCCCCGCCTCCACCCCAGGGCACCCTGCGCCATCCCCTGCCCAGACCCTGTCTCCACCCCAGGGCACCCCACGCCATCCCCTGCCCAGCCCCCGTCTCCACCCTGCTCCTACAGGCATCACAAGCCCCCACGCATGGGAAGTCTTGGCAGAGCATTTGGCAAGGGGCCTGCCTCTCCCACTCTGGGACTCGCCCTGAGTGGGACAGCTACAAACCTAGAGCAGAGGGAAGGTGGGAGGTGGGGGCACCCCAGCCCACACAGCCCCAGCAAGCCTCCCACCATCACAGCCCCATCCCGGGGCTCCTAAGTCTCAGTTCCTCCTTGTCTGGGCCTCTTCCAACTCGAGCTGCCCCCAACAGGCCGCCAACCACCCACTCCATGCCCCCTAAAGTGAAAGACCCTTGGAGAGGGCTGGCCGGCCCGCGGACCCCGCAGCCCCTGTGAGGACCGACCGCTCATTGCCCTGCAGCCACCAGCAGCTCACACAGCTCCACTGCCACCAGGGAGCTGGTTCACGCAGGGCTGGGGTCATCAGGGGAACGAGGCCTTGGCCACACGGGTGCCTACTCCTCTGCCTTCTGGAAGGTTCGCTGCCTCTCGAGGAAACTCCTTTCCTGCTTCCTCAGAGCATGGGTCACATGAGCCCCAGGATCCGCCTGCCCACCCTGCCGTCCTTCCTCGGGGAGCCGCCCTGACACCTGGGTCCTCACCCCTCCACTGCCCAAACAGCCTCCACCCTCACTCTAGCAAGGACTACTAGCAAGACAGACAGCCACCTGTGCCACCTGCCCACCCTGACGCCCTGTCTCCCGCTGCTTGTTCTGCAGTGACTAATGTCCCCACAAACTCAGGTCCACCCGGCTGTGACCTTACTTCTTGGAAATAGGGTCTCTGCTTCACCTGCAGTCAAGTTAACATGAGGTCATTCACAGTGGATGGGGGACCCTAATCCAGTGACGGACGCCCTTATAAGAAGAGGGAAATTTGGACGCAGGCACAGGGGATGGCTGTGTGAACAGGAAGGCAGAGACGGAAGTGGCGGCCACAAGCCAAGGCACTCCCAGACAGCCGGCAGCAGAAGCTGGGGGCTGTGACAGACGCCCCCTCAGAGCCCCTGCAGGGGCCCAGCCTGCCCACACCTTGATCTCGGACTTCCGGCCTCTGGAGCTGGGAGAGAATAAAGCCCTGCTGTTTTGAAGCCACCTGGTTTGTCGGGGCTCACTGCAGCAGTGGCAGGAAACTCTTGCACAGCTCACCGCGTGGTACCTGCCCAGGGGTCCCAAGGCTCTGAGGCCTTTGTTTGCAAGGACAACTGCTCACGTGCATGTGAGCAGCGGGAGGATGGAGAGAGAGGCAGAGAGGGACAGAGGCAAGACAGAGAGACATAGAAAGAGAAATCGAAGGAGTAGAAGATGCGCCCGCCCCGGGCCTGCCCTGCAGCCTGCAGACCCCACAGCCAGCCACCCTCCCCCATCTCTGCCGCTGTCTGCAGGGGCGGTGACCAGGGGCCCAGCCAACAGCCTGGGATCAAGGGCCCTTGAGCCTCTGGGAGTGGCCAGGGCAGCCGGGCTGCCGTCTCTGGGTAACAAAACACCCCCAGCTTGCCGGGGCTGCTGCATGGGAAGCCGGAGGTGGGCCCTGGGGACCCTGATCCAACAAACAAGCGGGGCCAGTGGCCGGCCGGCGGGCGGGCCGCTTCCCGGAAGCACGTGCTCATGCACGCGCACTGCACAGAGACGCTCTGGGAGCGCCTTGCAAACCCCGTCTTGGCACGACATGAAACCACTTGCCCAGACAGAAACCGACCACCACGGCAAACAATATTTGGCAGAGCTGAGAGTGTTTGGGCCTGTGCATGGTAAATATTTATCCCCTCTCCCAGGCTGCAGCAGTGCCGGGCTACGTGCTGCTTCCCCGGGCCACTGACCACCCCCTCCATCCCCCCAAAAGGGAATGACCCTTGCAGCCCCTGCAGCCCCGTGAAGACCAGCCCTTCGTTCTCCTGCAGCCAGCACCAGCTCACACGGGCTCCAACGCTGGGGAGCTGGTTCACGCAGGGCGGGGGTCGTCATGGTAACGAGGCCCCCCCGCCCGGTGCCCACTCCTCTGCCTTCTGCAGCCACCAGCTCACAGTGGAGGCCACGGCTCAGGGAGTGTGGGCCTGGCAGGAGGGACCTGAGCGGCAGCTCCACCATCAGAGCCCCTCCCCCACCCCTTCCTTCTCAGGGACCTTGCTCCGCAGAGCGCGGGAGCCCCTTTATTCAAAGGGCCCCCGGCCGGGTTTGTCAGGGAAGTACCCACTGAGGGGGCTGAGGGCAAGACCCCTGAATACCCGGGCGCCCTCTCAGCTGTACTCACAGCCTCACCTACTCTGGGCCGGGCCGGACCGGAGCACCCATCACCCCACGGCCCTGCCTGAGGCAGGCAGCAGGCTCCACAGCCCAGAAGCCAGATGAGGGGCTGACACCTGCTGCCCTTCTGACCGCAGCCACCACCACACCACAACACAGCCACTGCGGGGCCAGCCCGGGGAGGGGGCTCATCTAATCCTCACCGCTGCTGTGAGCCAGGTGGGGAAACTGAGGCTTTGGCGGGTTCCCACCCTACTGGGTCTCATCCAGCCTGCTGGCCTCCCCCCCAGAGCTCAGGAGAGGAGGTGTCTCCTTGTCTGTCCAGGGCAGGAGGGTGACCCTGCACCAGGCAAGCCAGGGTGCCCTCGGGCTGTGGGGTGCGCAGCTGCTGCCTTTTGCCCTCGGCTCTCAGCCACCCTGCATCCTGCTCCAATCAACTGGAGAATTACCAGTGGAAAAGAATCACCACAGAAAGAGAAGGCCAGAAGCCAAGCCCTCAGGGACACTGTCCTGACAATGAGGCCCCAACAACCTGGCACAGGCACACCGCAGGCAAAGCTGGACATTCAGAGCCACATGTGGCACCCTTCTGGCCTGGGCAGGGTGCCTGCCACCAAGCCTAGCTGTGGCCTCACAGCCCGAGTCACCAGTCACCCAGTCGTGTGACGGTGGAGGGCTTGGCGGCAGTCTCGGCCCGGCTGGCGAGGTGGCAGATGGAGGTGCGTAGAGGCTGAGGGGCATGCGTGGTGCCCTGCCGGCCAGCACTCATGCTTGCTCCTCACTCCAGGGCCTGAGGAAGCCCAGGCCAGCCCCTGACCCTGCCCTGCTGGGGCTGTTCTGCGCATGGGCACCCCGTTTCTGTGCCCCGTTTCTGGGCTGTGCCAGGCAGCCCAGAAAGGGTTAGGCTCTGACAGGCATGACCCCAGGCCCAGGAAATACTGTCAGCTCAGTTCACGGGTGAGAAAAAGGAGGCTGACGTCGCCAGGCTGGTAGGGGTGGAACCAGTGATGAAACCACGAGCCTCCCATGGCACCAGCTCACCCTTGAGTCACCCCTCAGTGCCACAGTGCTGTGGGGTCCCGCCTCAGCTGCCCCGGCCTGGGCTGCAGCGCCAGGAGCCTGCCCAGCCCTCGCCCCTCTGCGCCCTCCTAAGGTCAGCCCGGGCTGCCTTCCCTGCATCTCCCCAGAACCCTGGGGCCTCAAATGCTCAGTGCCCCGACTGAATGGTGGCCAAGCCAATGAGCAGCGCTGCCCTTGCTGAGCCCAGCCACACATACCCAGGTGTCTGCTGTGTGGCAGAGCTGTCCCTGTGGGCACAGGAGGAGTGGCCTGTGCCCACCTCCACGATGGCACCCAGAGACCAGCTGGGACGCTGGGGTCCCCACCAGTTCCACAGTGAGTTGGGAACCTGGTCATAAGCACTGGGGGCTCGAGGGCAAATGGGCAAGGGCTCAGGGTTAGGGACGGGGACTCCTGCTGGCAGAGGAGGAGAAGCAATGCTCTGAAGGAGGACAGGCGGGAGCTGGAGGGCGGGGAACAGGGCTGGCTCCTGGGAGGGATGAAGGGAGCAGGCCCCAGGCCGGTGCTCCAGGTACCACCCAAAGTCTCGCCGCGTGGAGTGATATCTGGACCTGGCATCTGAGGAGACTCCCCCGAGGCTGCACAGCTGGATTCAGCCTCCAGCAGCTTGGGAGGGGACACAAATTGGAAACGTGGGATTTGGGAGCACCCTGTGCCCACGAACAGCCCCAGAAGCATCCCAAAGGGACAGGGGCCCAGGCCGCGTGTCACCACCTCACTTGGGGCTGGTTCCAGTAGAGCACACAGGACGCCCATCCCCCCGGCACCAGGGTGGTAAGAGGCCTCTGGTTCCCCCAGGAGCGGGGGCCAGGTGAGAACAGCCCAGGGTCCTCAGAGGTGGACCTTGGCCCCTCCCCCATGACAAGCCCAGGACCTTGAGGCAGAATGGCCACCTTTCGGGAGGGAGGGTTGGTGAAGAGGCCCGGACACCCTGCATTGGGTAATGCCGGGAGGGGATCCCCTGCCAGTGCCCCCCCCTCCAGGCAGGGGGACTTTGTCCACGGCTGCCCCCAGTGCCCTGCCAGGAGGCTGAGGACCCCGGCACATCAGCAATGCTGCTCCCACCCTGCCTTCAGGCCAGCCTAGAGACCACAATGGAGAAATCATGCCCCCATAGCGAGGAGACTTCCTCAGCCCGGCCACCAGCACTCTCTCCAGCCCTGGGCTCAGATGGCTTCTGGCTGCTTCTAGAAACAGAGCTCTTCCACCACGAGCTGTTGGCGGGAGACCTGGCTGATGCAAACAAATTCCCGCAGGGAAATCCACCTGCATCCATGCACGCATGACATCCACAGGGCAGGCCCGCATCCACGCATGGGTAACAGTCAGGACAGACTGCAAGCTGCTATTTTGGGGAAAACAATGAGAGGAGATTTCTTCTTTTTGCTCAGGGTCCCTGAACCTCAGCCCTCCTGAGATCTCTTGTTTTGGGGGCTCAGGATCCCTGAACCTCAGCCCTCCCGGTACTGGGCCGGGTCGTCTGTTCGGGGGGTCGTCCTGTGTGCTGAGATGCTCAGCAGCACCCCTGGCCCCCTCAGCCTGCCCAGCTCACCTGTCACCAAACCTGACTCCACATCTCCACTGTCCCGGGGTAGGAAGACAGAACTGCCCCTCAGTGAGAACCACCATTATTGCTTAACAGTTTTTTTTCTCCTCTACTCTGAACACATCTGAATTGCGCAGCAAACACACATTGACCAGAAAGCTGCCAGAGCCCCCTGGAGCAGGTACAGCAGGTGCAGGTGTCCCGCGTGGACCCCACGCCCAAGAGAGCAGCGCAGAGCAGGGCCTCGGCTCCTCCGCAGATCCCAGGCTGAGAAGCTAGCCACGATCTTCTCTGAGAATGCGTTCCTGCCTTCCCTCCCGCAGACACACGGAAACTCTCCACCTGACACGGGGGCTGCCAGTTCCCCGCACAGCCCGCTTTGCGGCAGGGCTGGCTCTGCAGAGCCTGAGTCTATAAAAGGCGGAGAGGCGTGCACAGGCACTCAAGTTCGGTGTTGAAATAAAATCTTGATTAGTAAAAAGTTTCACGTGTGTTGGGGAACAAGGCCCTAGGGTCAAGAAGCAGCAGCCTCCCACCGGGCCCCTGGCAGGCTGAGACCACTCTCCCCTTCCTGCGTGGCCAGCATCCTCCCGGGCTGGGCCCCTCCTCCTCCACACACCCCTCACAAAGGACTCAGGTGCTCGGCTAAACAGGAGGGGGCTACAGCATGTGAGCAGCCCCGTGGCGACTCAGGTGCTCCGCTAAACAGGAGGGGGCTACAGCATGTGAGCAGCCCTGTGGCAGCCCCACCCTGAGGGTGGGAGAGGCCTCATGCTCAGATGAGGGCTTCAGGCGGGGGGTGCGTGTGGCCCCGAGACCAGGACGGGGTCCCAGCCTCAGCTGCCCAGCTCCCGGGTAGTCAGTGCCGCCCTTTGTGTGAATGGAGCCCCTCCCCCAACACGGGCCCCTGCACTTACCTCCGCTCATGGCCCACGCACCATGCCTGCCACCCGCAGCCGGCCTTCCACACCGGCACCGTGTGGCTTAAGGCCTGCACGCACGGCTGGCGGCGGCCCACCAGGGTCAGCTCCTGCTCAGCACACACGTGGGGCCTGGAACAGAGAGACGGAGAGTCAGCGCCTCGGCCACCCCCAGCCGGCAACACCCACCCCTCCTGCACCCCCAGCCTTGGGTGTCAGCTCATCTGGAGTGAGGTCCAGACCCGTGGCCAGGCCTCCACGGCACAGTGCCCATGCCAGTGCCCCAGGCCAGCCGTGGGACCCAGGCTTGAGGGCACAGGAGCTCAGGGGAAAAGGCAAGATGACCGCAACATCCCCCACGCGTGGGCCACAGCGTGGATCCTAGTGCCCTAAGACCTTGCGACACAGCCACCAACGACGCTGCCTCAACAGACAGGAACTGTGGCCTCAAGGCACAGTCACACCTCGTCCAGAATCCAGGACCAAGCGCGGGCCCATTCTGTCCTCTCCACCCCAGCCCTCCCCACCTCGCTTCAGAGATGTCCCCAGGCCTGATGTTGCTGGGGCACACGGCTGGGGTGAACCCGGGCCCATCCCCTGTGAAGTCAGCGGCTCCCCGGCATCCTATGACCCACACTGGTGAGTGTTTGCTCTTGGAGGAGGAGGTGAAAACCCCAGCCCCATCCCTACCAAGCTCCTTCAGGTCCCTCCAAGGCCTCTCCAGCCCAGAGGCTGCATAAACCAGGGGAGGGGGCATGCCAGGGACAGGCGCCTTAAGCCAGCCATCCAGACCCCACCGGGCTCGGAGCAGGTGGAGAAAGGACTCAGGCCCTGCAGGGGGAAGGGTCAGAGGGAGGGACCCTCCAAAGACAGCCACACAGGCCAGCACCCCCAGAGCAGGGGCTCGCCCCTGGCCTGCCCTGACCGAGGGGTGAGGCGGGCTCCCTCCACAGAGGCAAATTCGGGGGGAGAGGACAAGGCTCCAGTGCTCGTGTCCCACTGCATCAGGTGATGTCTGGGGGGCCTCAGAGGAAAGAAGAGGCTTGTCCTGCTCTCCCAGCTCTGGACTTGCTCCCCAGAACCAGGGCCAGGCACACCTGGTGCGGGCCGGTGTCTCCCCTCCAGCCTCAGGTGCAGCAAGCCTGGCAGATCCCACCACAGCCCCTCCCACCTCCTGGGGGCAAGCAGGTGGCATGGGTTCCCCCAGCCTCCTCATCAGAGGTCCCCACCCCACCGGGAATATTGTCCAGGCTCAGTACCGCCCTCCGCCCAGGCCTTGCCAGGAGCTCCTAACCTGCCGCCGCCTGGTGGGCTGGACCCTGGCTCAGCACTCGGAGACTGCCCGCCCCGTCCAGCCACCCTGGCCCCAGGCCAGCCGCCCCCAGATGGAGGCTCTTGCAATGGAGGACTTATTTTTCCTCTTTCCTGGGGCTTGTGCTGTGTGGGAAGCCCTGTGTCCCCTCTGACTTCAGCCCACCCCCTTGTGCTGAACAAATCCAGAAAGCACAGACCCAACATAGCGGTGGCAAAAACTGAGAAGGACAAATGGCAGGGCCTCACCAGCCGGGACAGCAGAGGCTCCACCAGGCTGCTGTGGCACCCAGAGGAGGGACCCTGGCCTCCAGCTGCCCACCCACGAAGGGGCAGATGAAGGCTGGGACCAGAGTCCAGCTCCAGGTCTCCAGTCAAGTCTGAGAGGGGCTGGGGCTGCTGCTGGACATGTCCTGCCCGTGACCTCCTGCCGAGAGGTTCTGCCCACACTCTCCCGCAGTTTCCCAAACGTCCCATCCCAGGGCTGAGGCTTGCCCACCCGAGGTAGCGTTGATTCCTGGAGTCCAAGCCCAGGTGACTGCAGGGCGGGGCACAAGGCAGGGCACGAGGCAGGGCAGAGCTCCTCCTGGCCATGAGCAGGGTCCAGGTTCCCCACCAACTCCCAGACAGACCGGCAGCTGCAGCCGAGAAGCCTCCGCAGCAATGGGGACCCTCCAGCTAGGCGGGATCAGCTGCACGAACCCAGGACAGGTGGAAAGGCTCTGCCATTGCCTCTTCCTACACCAGGAAGACAACTCTCACCTGGGTGGAGAGTGAGACTTCCAAAAACCCCGACTATTTCTACCTGGGAGCTGGGGAAGAGGTGACTCGTTCAGGAGTGCCTCCTCCGTGCCCAGCACCAGGTCCTTTCCTGACATTACATAATCGAATCTCTCCCCTCCCAGGGAGGAAGTGACAGTGACCCCCTGATCTGCTCAAGATCACCAGCTAATGGTGATGACTAAGGGCCAGGTCTCTCCCACCTTCCCCCAGCACTGTTGGGCCTCTGTGTCCCAAGGGCCACGGATCCCAGAGTGAGAATAGGGGAGGGGGCAGGACCAGAGGCTGGATCAGGGACAGAGGGTCACATCTCCAGGGAGAGCCCTCCTCAGCCTCCCTGGGGCTGGGTCCTGACCTCATTCCTGACCCCCAGACTACAGCACCCATGGGGGATGGTCTCACAGCCCCCAGGGCCACTGCCCCACCCCACCCTGCTGTGACCCAAGGCTGACCTCTGTGGATCACATCCTCCCAGCACCTGCACACACACAAACACACACCCTCACACTCACACTCTCAGTCACACACAAACTCACACTCAATCACACACATTCACAACCACTCATACACACACCCGCACAGTCACACACTCACAGTCACATACACCCTTACTCATACTCAGTCACACCACACACACAGTCACACACACTTTACATGGACTCGAACACAATCACACTAACACAAGGCACTCACACATACTCTCACACCCAATCACACAAACGCAATCACACACATTCACATTCATATGCATGCTTATACACTCAACATGCTCATACACTCACACACGTTCACACACTCAATCACACTCACTACCATACCCACAATTACATACACACAACTCACAATCACTTCCACACTCAAAATCACACACCCTCATACACACATACACTTACCTATACACACATATACACAATTACACACCTACACAATTACACACATACACACACAATCACACACATACACATTCACACACACACAATCACATATACTCTCATACACACTCATACTCACATACACACACATACACACACTCAATGACACACAATCACATACATACACTCATGCACACACACACTTCTGTACTCTCACGCATGCAAGCTCACAAACACACACACTCGCACACACATATGCACTCTCAAACTCCCATTCACACACACTCACAGATACACACACAGGCACACACACACTCACACACTTACACACTTTGCCTTCTGGCTGCCAGGTGGGTTTAGTCAATGGGAGGACCAGGAAGAGATGTGGAAGAGGCACTGGGGTGTGGCCCTCCTGTCAGGGGCGGGGGCCGTGCCCACTCTCTCCAGGTTCCAGGACCCGGCCCCCACCCAAGGGATGGCCTTGGCTCCACGGTGGCACCCCCGTGCTTCCTGCGCCCCTTCGTGAAGATCCCTCCCCAACCCCTCTTGGGACAGTGCCACCCTGCCCTCCTCCTACTGACGGATACTCTGTCCCCCTGAAACTTCAAAAATTCACACTTTCATGTAACAGTGTCAAATCTGGGATCAGAGACCGGTGTTTTAAAGAACTAGCACATCTTGGAGGGCAGAACTCGTGATGAACGCACCCACCCCACCAACCGTCGGGCTCTAGGGCTGCAAAGCGTCATGCAGTGGTTCTCAAAGTGGGGTCCCCCGGCCAGGACCAGCAGCCTCTCCTGGGAACCTGCAGAAATGCACACTCCTGGGCCCCACCCTGGACCACTGAATCCAGGACTCTGGGGGTGGGGCCCAGCATTCCTTGGGGTGGGAAGGATTGCGTGTGTTTGCCCAAGCCCACCAGGGGATGCTGGAGCACACTCAAGCTTGTAACCCCAGGCCTAGCGGTTTGAAGCAAGGTCTCACCGCCAAGCAGCCTGGGTTTGAATCTCAGCTCCCCACGCCCCATCTTTAAGACGCGCAGGTTACTGAACCTCTGCCTCAGTTTCCTCACCTGTAAAATGAGGACTCACAGCAGTGACCTTGCCAGGTTGTCATGAGGGTTAGATGAGCCCGCACAGAAAAGGGCTCCCGACAGCCCTCAGGAGGTGTGAGCTAGTGTTACTGCAGATACTGGGACTGTTTATTCCAGAAAAAGTGTCACTTGTACCTGGAAATTGGGCCATAGGAACTGCTATAGGCATTGAACGCTTTTGCCGTCCCTGTGCCTTGCAACGCACTTACCCACGGCGAGCCCTGGGCACAGGTGACCTTGAACTCCTTGCCATAAAAAAACGGAAGCCAGAGGGAATAGGCCAATGATCCCTGAGCTTCTGGGCTACAGGGTCCAGCCCCTGACTCTGTGATGGCCCCTGTGCTGAGGGCAGCCACTGTGAAGGGACTCTGTCACCATCTCAGGATGGAGATGACACAGAGAGGGCAGAGCTGTGAGCTTGGGTTTTCAACAGACACCCCAGGCCTGGGGCCTGCTGTGCAGCCTGGAGTCACTGACCATCTCTGAGCCCTCAATTCAGCATCTGGAAAGCAGGCGTGATGACAGCTCGGGCCTCCGGGGCTTAGAGACATCAGGGACACGGCCGGGGTTAGGGGTACTGTGGGGTTGGGTGCTCCCCTCAGAAGGGCCTTCTTGTCCTTCCTGGCCCTCCTCAAACCTCAGCAATCTCAGCTGCCACTAACCAGCAAGACGACAATGCTGAAGGACTCACCGAGACCCCTTGCCAACCCCACCCTGGACCACCCAGCAGCCCTTCCCGCACGTCACACCCGTCACTCTCCCGGCCCCTGCCCGCCTGGTGCGCCCTATGTCTCCCCAATAACTCCTCCCCCTCACGGCTCTCCCCAAGGCCAGAGGGCCCTTGCCCTGCCCAGCCAGGCTGTGGTCCCTGAAAGCAGCTCCTGGATGGCTCTTGCAGTGACCCCCAACAAAATTGATTGATCATCAATCAAGCCAGCCTTCAAGGAGGGGGTGAGTGTGGGAACGACCGTCCCCTCTGGGGACTTCAGCACCGCACCCGCGGCCCCGGCGGCCTTCCCACCTGTGAGGATGGAGAAGGTGGCAGGGGAAGGGCAGGCAGAAGAATGGACAAAAAGAAACCTCCCACTGCTGCACATGGGTCTGAGGAGAACCCAATAAAGCACCTGGTGACCTTTGACAGGACCAGAGTCCCAGGCCTTTCTGTTCCTTGCGGCTGGATCCTGCCTCCCATCTGGGGGCGTGGAACAGGAATTCCCAAACTACAAAGTGGACCCGGCACAGTCGGAGGCGGAATGCTCCCAGCTGGTGGGCCATCTGCTCCCGAGCAGAGCTGGGGCTCCACGGGCAAGAGATGGGCGGGCATGCTGCAGGGTGCCTCCAGGGCAGGCAGCGACAGTCTGGGCCCAGCGACGGCATCACCAGGTTGGGGAGGGCGGGGATCCAGAAAGCAGGCAGCCAGCCTGGCTCAGCTCCCCAGCCTGGCTGAATGCAGCCCCTGAACAAACCCCTGTGGGCGGCGGGGGTGAGGGGAGTTTGGGGGGCTCGCTCAGGACAGCAGCCCTGGAGGGCGGGGCTCGCTCAGGCCAACGGCCTCGCGGTTATTTTTAAAGGCTCGTTTTTACCCCCATGGTTCTCCTCTGCTTATGCTTCCCAGGGCCCCATGCAGCCAGCATGGGGGGAATCTCAAGGCCCTGGGGTTGGGGGAGCCCAGCTCCTGCCCTGGGGCCCCTCGGACTCTCAGGTACCTTCTTGTAGACAAGGAGACAATGAACAATGTCACTCAAAGCCCCAAAGGCAGCAGCTCACAGAAGTGAGAGCTCCTTCCCCTCCAGGTCACGTGCTGTGAAACTCATGGCCCTAAGGGGAGGCTGAGAACAGCTGCCTTCTACACCCTGGGGTCGGGGAGCAGGCCTGCTGACAACCTGCAGGCCTCAGGCTCACGAATGGGGCCCTTGGAGCCCATGGCCCCAGTGGATCCAAAGAGCTACTTGCAAGATTGGACTTGAGCTTGCAGGGCCCGACCCGCCCTGGAGGGAAGGCATCATATCATTAGCTGATTCCAGAACACTGGCCATTTTTGTAGCACAGCTGCCCAGAGGGGACTCCATCAGAGAGAACCTGAGCCCTGCGAAGCAGACACTCCTCTCTGTAGCCCAGCAGCACCTCTCAGGGTCTCCAAAATGTGGAGCTTCCAACCATGGCTGGTCCGAGCCCTGCGGGTCCATGCCTTAGCAGGTGGGCAATTGGCCCCCCTCTCCCAGACCCCGTTCCCAGATGCCCAGCCAGCAGCCTAGGCCTCCTGCATGAGGCCCCAGGAAGGAGGCCAGCCATCCTTCCTCATAGTGGAAATTCACTTTGGAGTGACCTGAATCAGCAGATAGATCAGTTCTGCCCGCTCCAGGGATGGGGCAAAGCACCTGGATCTGCGAGTTGGAGGGCACACCCCTCGCTGCCCCCGACAGCGTCTCCTAGAGGCCCCGGCTTCTAGCATTAACAGGAGGTTGGCAGTAACGCTTCAACTCAGCAGCCAGTGGTTCAGGAACACTCAGCCAGAGGGGGTGCCGCTGCCCCGTGCCAAGCCCTGCCTGCTCATCAGATTCCCAGGAGGAAAGGGTAATGGGGAGGACAGGATCAGCAGGGACTGAGCACTCTCTGGGATCTGGCCTGCTCCTCTGGGGTAAGGGAGCCAACAGCGCCCTTGCCCCACCCCCGTACCAGAGCCCACAGCTTCCTTCTCCTTTCTGCTCCACAGAGTGAGCCTCAGAACAGGCCCTGCACTCCACAGCCCAGTGGGAACCTCTCCAGGGTCCAGCGCAGGGTCCCCGCACTCACTCAGCCCGCCAACTCCGGCCCACTGCGGCCTGGCTGCATGTCCAGGCACATGCCAGGTGCTTACAGGACAACAGGCCTGTGGAAGGCACGCCTGCCACCGTCACAGAACTCAGACTCTCGCTGGTGGACGATCTGTGAGCAGAGGCCTCCAGTGGATATGCCTGCAGCCAAGAAGATAAACCAGGGGCACAGGCCCCCAGCGCAGCCACCGCCACTTACTGCAGCCAGGGAGGCTCCCCAGGAGAAGAGCAGGATGTGAAGGACAGAAGGGAGAGGAGGGAAGGCTTGGAGAAAGGATGAGCAGAGAGAGCCAACTCTGCTGCAACCCATTTCCACCATTTCAAACAGCTTTGCCCCAGGGTCACACAGGGCCTCCCGAGCCCAGGTGCAGAGGCAGAACACAGGAAGCAGACCCTCCACTCCTCTCCTGGAGACCCCAGCAAGTCTGAGTCCGGCAGGGGGCCCAGGAAGGTCGCTGACAGTTTCCGCAGTGCACTGGTGGCAGAGGCCCCTCGCAAGAGCAGGGACATCCGAGCAGAGACAGCGGGACATCCACCTCCGCCGAGCAGCAGCCCACCCCTGGGACTCTGGGGAGCCTATGCCCCTGGAAGCCCCTGGCTGGTCCCGGGAGGAGGTGGCTGGCTGAGCAGCGAAGGCCACTGTGGTGTCCCTTCTGAGCCTGCAGCTCTCCTCGGACAAAGGCATTGGAATCACAGGAAAGAGGAATGTCCCGCCGTCATGTGGAGTCAGGACTAGGGCCATTCACACTGCGGATGCCAAGGCCCCCAACCCAGGGACAGCATGGCTTTGAAAAGGCCTCCACTTTCTGGAGTAAAGCCAGACCCAGGGTGGGGTCTTGGGAGCTTGGACCCCCTCCTCTTCACCAGCTCGACGTGGCAGCTTCTTCTGTCAGTCCCCAGCCAGCTGCAGCTTGGTCCTGCACCGCCAGGTTTGTGGTGGGCCCTTGAGCACCAGGCCCTGCTGGGGAGTGCTGGACAGGAACAGCCTGAGGGCCCCTCTGTGGCCCCTGGACGGGGAGGCTGTCAGACAGGAGGCCTTCACCTGGACCTGGCCCTCGCCCACCCACCCCTGCCAGCAAGGCCAGGGAGTGCTGGGTGGGGGCGCCAGCGACTCCCCTCCTCCTCCTCCTCCTCCTCCACTGCCGCACCAGTTTTCCTTTGAGGCCAACACAAGGATTGATTTGCTGTTCATGAGAGACCGCTAAACGGCCCGTTGGGGAATCATCTTTCAAAATTAAATTCATCTCGGCTGGCTCCCTGACCCTCTCTTCCTGCCCATTCTGGCACTCAATTCCTTCTCCAACAGCCCAAAGCACACATGTTTACCACACAGACCAACTCCATTCAGCTCCCCCATCTGGGCACTGCTCGCCCCTGCGAAGGCCCCCAGACCCCAGGAGACAGGCTTTGGAGGGAAGCGGGAACAGACGGCTTCCTCTCTGCCTTCTCCCAGCCGGGCTCTGGGGCCAGACCCTGCCCGGAAAGGGGCCCAGATTCCTCACCGCTTCCAAGTACAGTATCTGCCTGAGCCTGCAGGACCCACATCACGGAGCAAAAGAAGGGGAGAGTGGGAGGGGGGGAGGGGACACGGCGAGGGGCCCTGCCACAGAAGGGCCCCAGACTCGACCCTGGAGCCCTGTGTCTCAGCCACCTCCTCCCGAGTTAACGCAAACAGCCCATTGTTCTGGAGCCCCAGGGACAAAGCCTCGGAGCTCGGTCCACCACGGGCCTCCAGAGGCCCCGGGGTCCCTGGACGACCGGCCGAGCCCTCCCAGCTCCTGCTACTCACATGCTGGGCTGCAGCGGGAGCAGGGGCCGCGGCGGAACGCTGGCGCCCACGGGCACGGCGGGGAGCAGCAGCAGCACCAGCGCCAGGACCACCGCGCGCCCCGCTGCCCTCGCCTCTTCAAGGAACGACATCGTGCGCGCCGGTGCCTCCCCCGCCTTCCGGCTCACAGGCGGCCCCGGCGGCTCCCCGGAGCCTCCGCCTCCACGTGCGCCATAGGACGCAGCCACAGGTGCCCGCGCCCGGTCCGCGGAGCCCAAGGTCGCTGCAGGTGCGGAGCGTCCCGGCTTCCCGCCCGCGCCCAAAGTGGCACCGCGGAGACCTGATCGCCGGGTCCACCCTGCAGGAACTCGCCCCAGCGCGTTGAGCACAGTGCCCCGGGCCCAGAGCCTGGAAAGCCGCCACGCCCCCGGCCCGCCCCCAGCCCGGACCCCAGTCCCGACCCGCCCTGGCTCGCCCACCCCGTGCGCCCTCGGCCCCGCCCTTTCCCCCTCCCCATCTCCTACCCCACCAGCGCCCCGCCCCCGGCACGGCCCCTGTACTTGCCCGTATCCCTCACCCCAGCCCAGGCTCCTGCTTCCAGCCCCGCCCCTAGCCCCTCCCCTCTCCGGTCCCGGCCCCGCCCACAGCCTTCCCGAGTCCCGCCCCAGACCCCGCGGGCCTGGCGCAGCCCCTTTGCGCTCCCTGCTCGTCTCATGCGGAAAGTCCAAGTCCTAACCGACTCCAGTGACCAATCCAGGAGGGGCCGGGCGCCAGGGGGCCACACCCCGCAAAGGCAGCTCTCTGGGATCCCGGACCCCAGACCTCGATCTCAGGAGACAGCCCTCAGCCTCCCTCACATCTCAAGTCCCACGGGGAAGCCAGCCTCGGCTTGTCCTGCCCGTGGACGCTCCGTCCACCTTCGCCCTGACACCTCACCCACTTCCCGCAGGGCAGGGGTCGGGGAAGGGCTTGAGGAGGGCGTGGCCAGCCTCTGCAGCCCGCGTGCACCCTAGACACCCCTGCTTCGGGGACCTGCATTGTTGGTTCCCAACCACCTTCTGGGCATCCCCGTTCCTCTTTCTGTGCTGCATGTTCTTGGACAGTGGCCTGGAGTGGGTGGGCGCGGGGTCCCAGCAGCCACAGACAGGAGGAGGCGCTAACTTCTAGGGTGCCCATGGGCACAGAGGCACTGTCTAGGGTGCTAACTTCTAGGGTGCCCATGGGCAGAGAGGCACTGTCTAGGGTGAGGCTTCTGCGAAGCAAGATTCACTTGTCTCCTTTGAAACCTGGTTTTGGTTTGAAATTGACTCCAGGGGCCAGGACCAGGTAGTCTCAGGGATGGAGATGGAGTCTCTGGCGTCAGAGCTACCAGACACTCAGGAGAGTCTCTTTTTGAATAGCGGAGGGAGGTGCAACCTGGGTGAGACCGGATGGGGGCCAGGTGTGGCCCCCTCATTAGCCACACAAAGAGCCAGCCATGCCGGTCCCTGCTAGAGAGGTGGGCTGACCATCAGCTCAGCCACTGAAGCCTGGCCAGGCCCTGTTCCTTGGAACCTTCCCCCTCCAAGGCTTCGTGTGGTTTGGGGGAGGAACTTCGCTAATAGGGAGCACTGGAGGGAGCCCTGGCTAGGAGGGGCTTGGGAAGGGAGCACCCCCTGACTGTCCCGATAGGAGGGACAACAGTACCCCCAACACACACAGGCTGTCTGAGCCTCCACACCACCTGGAGGCTACAGTCCTCTGGGGGTGGGTGGCCGTCTGGCCAGCCTTGCTGTCACCCCAGCTTTACAGAAGGGGAGACCTAGGTCACAGGAGGGGGAGCACCCCAAATCACCCAGCTTGTGAACTGCAGATCCGAGAACTGAACATAGGGGTCTGGCTCTGGGGACCTTCGCCTAACCCTGTAATCTGCTGCTTATAAACAACAACAACAACCATTGACAGGCACAAAATAGCCAGGAATCCCCAAGAGGTGAGCTAGTTCACTGTCTTCTAAAACCCCAGCTACCAGTTGGTGCCCCCGTTGCTGATGCTCCAAACACTGCCCTACTCTGTCCTACGGTGTTCTCAATTCTGCCTCTCACCCACCCCCACTGACCACCCTTCCCGGGATCTCGGCTGCAGGGGCTGCCCCAAGCCTGGGTTTGGGGGCTACTTTCCTCCTGGTCTCCCAAGAGCCTGCACCCAAGAAAACGTCCCCAGTGCCCCACTTCTGCGCTGGGCCCCTGTCCTCGGGTGGAGGTGCAAGCCCGTGAGTGTCTCCCCCACCCTGAGAGCTGTGGAATGGCTTCCCCATCTTTACATCTGATTCCTGCTCTTTGAGAGCTGGCTTGGCACCCATGGGTGGTCAACAAGTGTGTGTCAAGTGAATGAATTAACACCTTGAAGAAGTTCACCTGCTTCTCTGCTGAATTCCAGCCGGCCCTGGGACGGGGGTGGAGGAGGATGACTCACTGTTTGAGAACATTCTCCAGCTTATCAGAGGAAGAAGGAAAGAATGTGGATGGATCCTGTGGGTTCAAAAGGAGGTCTCTGGGCAGGGGAGGGTTCAGGTTTCAAGCAGCCTGAAACGTATAAAATGAGGGGCCCTCTGGAAAAAAAATCATATAAAAGTAAGTTATTTTACAAAAATACTCGGCCTCGTGTATGCATTTCTAGGGCCCTGAAACATGACCTCTGCTGGCCCCGCAGAACCCTGCCGCTGTGCTCTCCCCTGTCCCAGGCACTGCCGCTGTGCTCTCCCCTGTCCCAGGCACTGCCGCTGTGCTCTCCCCTGTCCCAGGCACTGCCGCTGTGCTCTCCCCTGTCCCAGGCACTGCCGCTGTGCTCTCCCCTGTCCCAGGCACTGCTGCTGTGCTCTCCTGTCCCAGGCATTGTGTTGAGCAGCTGGGGGAAGAGTCCTGGGTAGGCCCCAGGTGGGGAGGCAGGCAGGAAGGGGATATGTCCTTCCTGCTGGAAATCCCTGCGGTCAGGACACCTGCCATGCCCTCCCAGGCCATGCATAGCTTTTTCCCACGCCATTCAGGGTGATGGGGGCAATCCACTGGGGAGGTCTGTGGTCTTCCCCCACTGCGCTCGCTCGTCCATAGACAGAACCCTCATTCTCAGGCACAGCAGGCAGCTCACTTCTCTGACAGGCAGGCCCCTGGGGCTGTCCGTGCCCCTATATCTCACCCCCTCCACCCTAAGCCCAGGTCCTCTGCCCAGCCTGGTACTGGAGGGCATGGGCGTCACTCAGACATGTGACTGTCTCAGTCCCAAAGTGTGTCTTCCTGCCCACAAGACAGCCGAGCGCCAAAGACGGTGCCTAGACTTCATATATGAAAAAAGGCATCAGCCTGGCGTGTGTGTTTAATACACTTCTATATGCAGATTGAACTCATGGTAGACAAGGTTTCTTTTGTAGCAAAAAATAAACTACGCAGAGCACAGTAAATATTCTCCAAGAATGATCTTTGTCCATTTTCATAATAAAGTGACAGTCTGTGGGACAGTTACTGCAAACATTTTCCCAGTCTGTAGTTTTGGTTTTAATATGGTTACTGAGGTTGTCAGACTATATAAGCTTTGAATTTCATGTACTAAGATGTATGTAGTTTTTTCTCTGCAGTTCCCTCCATTGCTTAGAAGTAAGCACTAAGCTTAGAAGGTTCACTAATGTTTATTCTTTTTTGTTGCTTCCATTGCATTTATTTACGTATTTCCCTCAGCATTTATTCTGCTGTCCGCCGTGAAGGAGGAATCTCCCTGGTTAGCCAGTGGTTCAGGCACCAGCAGCCAGCCCAGCTCCTTCCACTGATGCGAGGCAGCCTCTTCATCCCGAACTCATCACAAACAGACTCTGTCTCTGGGTATTTCCACTGGGTCTTAGCTCAGCCCCAGACAGTTTAACCTCCTTGCCCTGCGTTCCCAGGATGAGACAGAAGGGCCTGCCATGTTGATTCTCATGACAGCTTATCGGGAGCTTGTCTAAACGATGGCACAGCCAGTACCTCCCCACTACTCTCATCTTTCCCCTGAAAATTATACTGATAATTCCCATCCGTCATTCTTCCAAATGAATTTTGGAGTCACTCTGCCCAGTGCCTTCAAAGTTGCATTGGACTTCTCATTGCAATTGCCTTAAATGTATGCATGGAGAAAAAAGGACATTTTCAGAGTCGTCAAACTTTGGGAAGGGCAGGGACCGCAGCAGGGGTTGCACTTTCTGACCCCCAAGGAGGCAAAGGAGAGAAAGGGCGGCTGCAGAGATTGTTGCAGGGCACTGCCCCCTGGTGCAGAGCACAGGTATTAGAACCCGCTGGTCCCATGGCTGGACCCACTGGCCTCCCTCTGGTCCTCTTTCCAAGTGGGGGCTTCCCATGGCTTCAGAGACCTGTTGGGTTACAGCTGCAGCTCAGGCCTCAGCTCCCAGACCAAGTTCCATCCTAAACACCTTTCAGGAAATCGTAGCCAAACATCCCAATTCCACTGTTAGGTATGCCAACTCCACTTAGGAAGTACAGACCCGGTGAGTCATCACACCCCTGCGTGTTCTTGGGAAGGCACCAGGTGGGAAGCAGGCCGAATGGAGGTCTATATTAGACCCCAAATGTAGATGCCCGCACCCGGGCCTGCAAGAGGGCCCTGAGCGACAGCACCTGGCATGGAAGCCCGCGTGTGGGCCCCACCCACCTGGTCCCAGCCTCTCCACCCCCCACCCTATCCAGTGGGCTCAGCCCTCCTGCTTCTCCCCTCTTTATCCCACCTGGCCTCGACTGCTTCAGGCCTGGTGGGGCACCCAGGCCACCACTCCTGGGTTACACGCAGAACTGGGCTTGGCTCAGAGCCTCTCCCCAATAGACATGAGGAGTGGACAGGCTTCCATTTCTTCCATTTTTAAATCTGGCAAACAATTCCTCTAGCTTGCCTGAAAAGCATTACTAAAAGACACTACCTTTCCATGTTTTTGTCTCATTCTCTGCTGGAAATAATAAAAACAGCCTTTGGATGGAGGAGAAATAATGCAGGGAGAAAGAAGAATCAAACTACCAGCTCAGTGGATAACTCAAGGTGCTAATTTCCAAAGCAAACTGCTCCCCGTGTCCAGTCCACGGGCTGGCGGTTGCACGCTCCTTCCCTGCAGCCTGACTTTAATCCTTCCAGAGCTGAGAGTCCCACAGAGAGATGCAAAACATCCCTGAAAGCTCCCCGAATGAACATTTCTGTCAATCCAAGAAAATAATCCAGCATCTTTTCTGAATTTTCACAGACATTTCTCCTGATAGGAGAGTGAGCAAAGTCATTGATGCTAAAGGCGTTTTCTGACCCTCAGATGCAAGGTGCCCGCAGCAGTCCTCACGTCAACACCAACGACTGCCCCGTACCGCCCCGGTCTGTTCCTCACATCAACACCAACGACCGCCCCGGACCGCCCCAGTCTGTGCCAGCACCCCCAGTGTGAGATGACCACAAAATCCAGCAACACCCAGCACGTGCAGGTGATGGCCAGAGACGGGGGTGAGAGAGGGGGTGGGAGGCCGGGGGTGAGAGACGGGGTGGGAGTCTCTCCAGATAGCAAAGGATCGCACCAGAAACCCTGCACCAAATACGTAACTGAGTCTATGGCCAGCCTTTGGGTAGCCGACTCTGAATTCATTTCTAAGCCTCTGAATTTGCCCCAAAAGAGAAAGTAAAGTGAAAAGATCAATCTGTGGCATACCTAAGGTGGGCTGTGTGATGTGGCCCCAAGCGTGGCGGGGGAGAACGGGAATCCCGGAGCAGATGGCCCGGTCAGAACCCCAGTGTCCCAACTGCCGCCTGGCCGGGATGTCTTCCTTCCTGGTTCTGTGCCTGTGTCCTCCTGAGTGACAATGGAGACATGAGAGGGGCAACCTCCGGTTCTGGTTCCTGCTCAGCGTTTGAACCATGGTACCAGCAAGCACAGCTGCTGCTCTGAGGACCAGACAGTGGCCAGACACACAGGCCTGGGCTGCGGCGTGCAGGCTTCCCCCTCTACACCGCGCTCCCGCCATCCCTCCCTCCAACCCTCCAACCCCAGACACACAGGCCTGGGCTGTGCCATGCAGGCCCCCACAACTGCCCGCCCTCCCACCCCCGGCTCCTGCCATCCCTCCCTCCAACCTCGGGGGCAGCGTCAGGATGGAGCTAGGTCTGGAAATATGAAGGTGTTTCAGACCAGGCGCTGACACTCAGATGGAAAACTGCACCTACTCCCGCCACCATGCTAGCAGCTCAGGACACAGCCTAGTGGGTTGAAGAGTGGCCTCCAAAGACATCGGCCCACATCCTCCCCTGCCACCGGCTCCCGTGAATGTGACCTTATTTGAAAAAAGGGTGTTTGCCCCATGTTCTCACTTATGAGTGGGAGCTGAATGATGAGAACACATGGACACATGCGGGGAACAGCACTCGCTGGGGCCTGTGGAGGGGTGGTGGGGAGGGAGAGCATCAGGAAGAAGAGCTAATGGATACTGGGCTGAATAACCAGGTGACGGCTGACCTGTGCAGCAAACCACCACGGCACACATTTACCTGTGTCACAAACCTGCACATCCTGCACATGGACCCCTGAACTTAAAACAAAATTTGAAGAAAAAGTAAATTAAACTGGGAAAGAAAAAAAGGTGTTTGCAGATATAATCAAGTAAAGGATCTCCGGATGAGAGCATCTTGGATTTTCCCGGCAGGCTGTAAATCCTCGGACAGGCGTCCTTGTAAGAGAAAGCAGAGGGAGATTTGAGACAGAGCCACAGGGAGAGCGCAGCGTGAAGAGACCGAGGTGATGTGTCCATGAGCCAAGGGGAACCGGGGGTTGCTGGAGCTGCCAGAAGCTGGGAGAGAGACAGGCCGGCCTGGTCCTCGGTCACTTGTTACAGCACTGCAGGAAACTCCTGAGTGAGGCACCCGAGGCCCTGTCCCTGGGGAGCCCCCGGCCCAGAGAGGAGCGGGGCCTCCACAGTGGATGCTGCCCTGCCCTGCCCTGGGGCAGCGACACCCTGCAGGCCCCTGGCCCGGGCCACCTTAGCAGCACCTACACACAGGAATAGACAGAGGCTCCCCCGTCACCCCGGCGCCATCCCCAGCAAGGCCGAGCCTGGGAGGCAGGGCGCCCTGCTGTCCAGCAGGCTTTGTGCAGTGCAGCCCTTGCATTTCTCAAGGTCAGAGCGGTGTGGGCCCCACCCTGCCTGCCACACTGACCAGAACCAGAACCGACACACAGTCCCCAGCAACATTCTGTTTAAGACCTTCTGGCCCCCAAGTTAACCTGAAGTCTCCCAGCCTCCTCCTGGGTCCCACTCACCCAAAGGAAGCCCACCCCTCGAGACCAGGCCTTCCCACTGGATCCACGGCAGAGAGACCACCTGGGGACCCTGGGCCCCGCACGGCGAGGGGCAGGTGGGAAGCAGCGCAAAACCATCCTCCTGCTGGGGTGCAGAGGTGGAGGAAATTACCATCAACGCGACTCAGCCTTTGAGAACTGCACGAGAATGACACCCCTGCTACTTCCCCGCAGCCTGCTCTTGATCCTCAAACCCATGCGAAAGGCCCCTTCCCCGCCTGCAGGGAGAGGCATTTATTTGTGGAAGTTGCTTCTGCTTCTGTCATGACTTGCCAAAGAGTACGGGCTGTGTCTGCAAGACACCACCTGAGCGCTCACGACTGCCCCAAGCACTGCCAGCCCTCGCACACAGCCCTGGGACCCGCCAAGCCCCAGCCCTGGCTCCATGGAGAAGGGAGAGGCTGAGAAACATTCCTCAGCCCAAAGTGCATCCCCCAAAGCACAGCTGTCTCTGGAAGCCCAGGACCCTGCCTGCGGGAAAAGCCTCCAGGCTGCACACTGACTTCCAGCCTGGGGGAGCTGGTGCAGGCACCTAGAGGGCCCAAACCCTTGGGCTGCCCTTTGGCACGTGGCCCCCTGACTCCCACATCCATCAGAGAATGAGGGCACAGGCAGGACCCACTGATTTTGTAAAATGCAAAACCATAACATGTGGAAATTAAGATAAAAACCCACACTTCCCAGCTGAGATTTCCAGTGGCAGGAAGATAAATAATGACTTCATCTAGGGCTAGAATACACACATCCAGCATGAAGCTGTGCCCTCTGATTGGAAGACCTCGCATGGGTGATGCTGCCACCTGCTGACAGAAATGGAAATAGCTTCTTCAAAGCCCCAAGAAATAGACAAACTCAGGGGCTCCCCTCCTGGGACCTCACAGCCACACCCCAATCACGAACCATCTTCCCTGCCCCACGACCAGTGTGTGTGGAGAGAGCAGCCATCCGGCTGGACGTTCCATCATGCACGTGTGACACATCATTACATGTGTCCCCCAGAAAGGCACAGTCCAGTCTTAACCCCAGTGCGTGTGATATGACTGGTATGGTGGTTTGGCTGTATGCCCCCACCCAAATGTCATCTCCAATTGTAATTCCCCACGTGTCGAGAGAGGGGCCTGGTGGGAAGAGATTGCATCATGGGGGCAGATTTCTCCCTTGCTGTTCTCGTGATAGTCAGTTCTCAGGAGATCTGATGGTTTAATGTGTGGCACTTCCCGCCCCCCTCACCCCTGCCGCCATGCTTCCCCTTCATCTTCCGCCATGACTGTAAGTTTCCTGAGGCCTCCCCAGCCAGGTGTAATGGTGAGTCAATTGAACCTCTTTCCTTTATAAATTACCCAGGCTCAGGTAGTTCTTTATAGGAGTGTGAAAATGGACGAATACAGAAAATTGGTAGCAGGATAGTGGGCATTGATATTAAGATACCTGAAAATGTGGAGGTGACTTTGGAACTGGGTAATGGGCAGAGGTTGGAACAGTTTGGAGGGCTCAGAAGACAGGAAGATGTGGGAAAGTTTGGAACTTCCTAGAGACTTGTTGAATGATTCTGACCGAAATGCTGACAGTGATACGGACAATGTCCAGGCTGATGTGGTCTCAGACGAAGATGGGGAACTTACTGGGAACTGGAGCAAAGCTATATTTTAGTAAAGAGACTAGGAGCATTTTGTCCCTGCCCTAGAGATCCGTGGAACTTTGAATTTGAGAGAGATGATTTAGGGTATCTGGCAGAAGAAATTTCTAAGCGGCAAAGCATTTGAGATGTGAGCTGGCTTTTTCTGAAAGTGTACAGTCATGTGCGTTCACAAGGAGATGAAATTGGAACTTATGTTTAAAAGCAAAGCAGGACATAAAAGTTTGGGAAATTTGCAGCCTGACTATGTGGTAGAAAACCCATTGTCTGGGGGAGAAATTCAAGCCATCAGCTGTAGAAATGTCTCCAAGACATTTCAGAGAGCTTCACGGCAGACCCTCCCATCACAGGCCCAGAGGCCTTGGGGGCAAAATCAGCTCCAGTCAGGGCCAAAAGGGGTCAAGGTACAGCCCAGGCAGAGCCCGTAGGTGTGCAGAAGACAAGAGTTGAACTTTGGGAGACTCTGCCTAGATTTCAGAGGATGTATGGAAACACCTAGAAGTCCAGGCTGAAGGCTGCTGCAGGGGCAGAGCCCTCATGGAGAACCTCTGCTAGGGCAATGCAGGGGGGAAATGTGGGGTGGGAGCCTCCACACACAGAGTCCCCACTGGGGCACTTGTAGGGACCAGCCCTACAGGGTCAGTGGGTCTTTCTCCCCATGTGCAGAGATGAGAGATCGTAGAAATAAAGACACAAGAGAAAGAGATAGAAGAAAAGACAGCTGGGCCCTGGGGGACCACTATTACCAAGGCGCGGAGACCGGTAGTGGCCCTGAATGCCTGGCTGCGCTGTTATTTATTGGGTACAAGACAAGGGGGCAGGGTAAGGAGTGTGACTCATCTCCAATGATAGGTAAGGTCACGTGGTTCACATGTCCACTGGACAGGGGGCCCTTCCCTGTTTGGCAGCTGAGGCGGAGAGAGAGAGGAGAGACAGCTTACGCCATTATTTCTGCATATCAGAGACTTCTGGTACTTTCACTAATTTTGCACCTGCTATCTAAAAGGCAGAGCCAGGTGTACAGGATGGAACATGAAAGCGGACTAGGAGCATGACCACTGAAGCACAGCATCACAGGGAGACAGGCCTCCAGATAACTGTGGGCAAGCCTGACTGATGTCAGGCCCCTCCACAAGAGGTGGAGGAGTAGAGTCTTCTCTAAACTCCCCTGGGGAAAGGGAGACTCCTTTTCCTGGTCTGCTCAGTAGTGGGTGCTTTTCCCTTGGCACTGACGCTGCCACTAGACCACGGTCCGCTTGGTAACGGGTGTCTTCCCAGACGCTGGTGTTACCGCTAGACCAAGGAGCCCTCTGGTGGCCCTGTCCGGGCATAACAGAAGGCTCGCACTCGTCTTCTGGTCACTTCTCACCATGTCCCCTCAGCTCCCATCTCTGTACGGCCTGGTTTTTTCTAGGTTATGATTGTAGAGCGAGGATTATTATAATATTGGAATAAAGAGCAATTACTACAAATTAATGATTAATGATATTTACATATAATCATATCTATGATCTAGATCTAGTATAACTCTTGTTATTTTATATATCTTATTACACTGGAACAGCTCATGCCCTCGGTCTCTTGCCTCAGCACCGGGGTGGCTTGCTGCCCACAGGCACTGACTAGTGGAGCTACGAGAAGGGGGACACTGTCCTCCAGACCCCAGAATGGTAGATCTACCAGCAGCTTGCACCCTGCACCTGGAAAAGCCGCAGGCACTCAGGGGCAGAGCTTCCCAAGGCCTTGGAAGCCCACCCCTTGCATCAGTGTGGCCCTGGATGTGAGACATGCAGTCAAAGGAGATTATTTTGGAGCTGTAAGATATAATGACTAACCCACTAGATTTTGGACTTGCATGGGGCTTTTAGCCCCTTTGTTTTGGCCAATTTCTCCCTTTTGGAATGGGACCATTTACCGAGTGCCAGTACCTCCATTATACCTTGGAAGTAACTAACTTATTTTTGATTTTACAGGTGCATAGGCAGAAGGGACTTTGTCTCAGATGAGACTTTGGACTGTGGACTTTTGAGTTAATGCTGAAATAAGACTTTGGGGGACTGTTGGGAGGGCATGATTGGTTTTGAAATGTAAAAAGGACATGAGATTTAGGAGCGGCCGGGGTAGAATGATATGGTTTAGCTGTGTCCCCACCCAAATCTCATCTCGAATTGTAATCCCCACATGTCGAGGGAGGGACCTGGTGGGAGGTGACTGGAGCAAGGGGGCGATTTCCCCCATGCTGTTCTTGTCATAGTTCTCACAAGATCTGATGGTTTAAGTGTGGCACATCCCACTACCCCTGCCGCCATGTAAGACGTGCCTTGCTTCCCCTTTGCCTTCCGCCATGATTGTAAGTTTCCTAAGGTCTCCCCAGTCATGTGTAACTGTGAATCAATGAAACCTCTTTTCTTTATAAATTACCCAGCTTCAGGTAAGTTCTTCATATTAATAGCAGTGGGAAAACAAACAAACACAGTGACCTTATTTGGTCAAACATGCTGATGATCGACTAAAGATGAGGTCACTAGGGTGGTCCCTAATCCAACAGGGATGTTGCAGAAGAGACCCACCTGGAGAAGGTCGTGTGAAGATGGAGGCAGGGATGGGAGCAGTGCATGAGCAAGCCCAGGACACCAAGCAGGCCTGGCAGAGCAAGACATGCGTCAACCCTCAGGGCTGCAGAGGGAGCATGGCCCTGCACACTCCTTGATTTTGGACTTCTGGCTTCCAGGGCTATGAGGAAACACGTTTCTGTTGTTTTTAAAACAGTTGTTTTTAAAACCAGTTTGTGATGCATTGTGACAGAAGCCCCAGGAAACTCATCCATACTGAGTGAAATTTGTTTATTGTCTAAAATACAGTCCCTCCATCATCTATCCCTCCTGTCATTTCTGGAATTTATAGACATCCAAGTCACTCCCCATATCCACAGAAGGCTCAGGCACCTGGTTCAGAATCCTCATTGTCCTGCCAGCTCCCACCAGCAGTCTGCAGCCTCGGCCCCAGCCAGGGTCACTTCATCCCATTCCCTGGACATCTGGTTCCAGGACCACAGCTCCATCCTTGGCGTGGTCCAGAACTTGCTCCTACCTCTCTCCCTCATTCTCCCTCTTTCTCCCCCCCATTCTCTCTCCCTCTCTTTCTCATTCTTCCTTCTCCTCCCTCTTTCTCCCTCCCTCTCTCTGGAATCTCTGGTTCCAGTTGCCCATCACTGACCACAGCTTGCAGCTGTCCAGGTATTTCTCATCTACATCCACTCAGCTCCCTCCCGGCCTCTGGTCTTCCTCCCTCAGGGATATTCTCCCACTCACCAGCACCTGTTGGATCCGTGGCCATTTCTAACCGGACTGGATACTTGGACCTCAAGGTCCCCGCTGGTGAGATAGCTGGGAGACACTCGTCTGTAGGTCCCTCTGGCCGGTCTTGCTGGGCGTGCCAAGAACACATTGCCCTGACCACTCTTTTCTGGGCCATTTCTCACGCCTGTGCTTGCAGTGGGCACCCTTGCCGGGGAGACAGCCTCCCTGTGGGACAAAGACCACATTGGTCCACAGGCTCCAGGGTCCTGTTTTGTAGCGCACCCGCTGTGGTGCAACATGCGTCTGGGCACACCAGCGTCGCCCGTTTCCTGTTGTAGTCTTTCCTCTCTGACTCCAGGGGTATTGCGTCTTTCTGCCAGCGCCCATGCAACTTTGGCAGCCTGGCCTGTCTGCTGGCAAGTGGGGCAGAATCCCTGCACTCCGCCATTCTTGGGCAACACTCCCTCTAGGATTTTGGCCTCCCTTTTCTCTCTGGTCTTTGACCACCGCTACCCAGCAAACTCCTCCATCTAGACCAGCCAGCATTGGTTTCTTCCACTCCCCCAGCTGCCGCGTGGGAGGCGCCACTGCAAACTTCCCTGGGGTCTCCCAGCTGCTCAGAGATCCCCATGCCCTTCCCTGATCAGCTCCCTGCCCGGTTCTCATCCCGGCGATTCTAAACCGTCCATCTTTGCCAATACTCCGCTCCATCCCCACTCCCTGACTGAAGTAAACAGATGTATCCTGAACTCCTCATTCTCCCCCCATCTCACTCTCCTCGCCTGTGTGCACCTCGCCTCGTGTGTCTTCCTCACCTCCGAGCAGAGGGATCTGTCCTCCTGCCCGAAGGTAACCCTGACCCCTGGACTCTGCGCCTCCTTCCCGCAGCCTCCACCAGATTGCGGGTCCGTTCACCGCCCCCCTCCACACGCGCTGGGGGCACCTCCGGGAGCTGGGGCTAGCGCAGGGCACACACATGTTCCACCTCGAACTGCGAGCGCTGACCGGGATCTCTGGGCAGCCCTCTCTGTGTGCACTGGCTTGCTGAAGGCTCGCGACAGCCTGGGCCTGGGCGCGCATTCCAGCACTTTCTACCCTCCCGCTTCAGAGTGCATTGCTCTGTGGATCCGTCACGAATAAGCCGTGTGTGAAGAACGCCAGGTCCCGGCAGAAGATCGCTGCCCGGCGTGCGAACTCCCCCACGGTGCACCAGGGCCGCCGCCCTGCATCCTTCAACCTCAGCTCCCAGGCACCGCGACCCTCCGTGCAGTGCGAGCCCCCGATGGGCGCGCGCCCCCACCTGCGCTCCAGAAGGCCGAAGGGGGCATCCCACTTGCAGGGCGGGTCACCCGCTTTCCCCGCGGGCCAAGGGGCTCCAAGATTCCCAGCCCCTCCTTCCCAGCCGCTCCGCGACACCCTGGCAACCGGCTTCGGCCCCGCCCCTTCTCGTTGTGTAAACAGGAAGTGAGCCTGCGCGTGACGGTCGCTTCCGGCCCGGCGAGGGGCGGGAGCGATTGTGAACGGCGGCGGGGCAGAGCCAATCGCGGAAAACGGCAGGAGGAGAGCCAATCCCGAGGGTCGGCGGACGCGGGAAGGGGCGGAGCCAGAGGCGGGGCCGGCAAGGCGGAGCCAATCGCGGCGGTTCGCGGGGCGGGGCCGGGGGCGCGGCCGGGTGGTGGCGGTGGCTGCGGCGACGGCGGTCGCGTCGGCGTCAGGGTCGGGGTCGGTAAGGGGTGCGGCAATGCTGCAACTACGGGACTCGGTGGACTCGGCCGGCACGAGCCCCACGGCGGTGCTGGCGGCCGGCGAGGAGGTGGGGGCAGGCGGCGGCCCGGGCGGGGGGCGGCCGGGGGCGGGGACGCCGCTGCGCCAGACACTCTGGCCCCTCAGCATCCACGACCCCACGCGCCGCGCCCGCGTCAAGGAGTACTTCGTGTTCCGGGTGAGGCAGGGGCCGGGGCCGGGGCGGGGGCCGAGGGCGCGGGGCGGGATGGGGGCGGGTGGGGTCGGAGGCGGGCGCCGGGCGGTCCCGCAGGGAGCGAGCTGTGACCTGTGATCTTTGCCCCCGTCCCCCACCCCGCAACCCGCCCAGCCCGGCAGCATCGAGCAGGCAGTGGAGGAGATCCGCGTGGTGGTGCGGCCCGTGGAGGACGGCGAGATCCAGGGAGTGTGGCTGCTTACCGAGTAAGCCGGGGCTGCGCTCTCCTTGTTGGGGGGACTCGCCCCGAGCCGCCGCGCAGCACCTTGCGAGGACTTCCCGGGGTGCTCGTGCCACGCTCAGGCGCCCCGTGCTGCCCCTGCTGCCCTTCCAGGCGGGCTGGCCTTGGCTAAGTCGAGACAGCCGCGTCCAGTGTGGACTGAGGCCCCTCCTCTGCCTACAGGGTGGATCACTGGAACAATGAGAAGGAGCGGCTGGTGCTGGTCACGGAGCAGTCCCTGCTTATCTGTAAATACGACTTCATCAGTCTCCAGTGCCAGCAGGTGGTGCGGATAGCGCTCAACGCAGTAGACACCATTTCCTACGGAGAATTCCAGTTTCCCCCTAAATCGCTCAACAAGTAAGCCTGTTCAGAGTCCAGTATCACTGGACCTAAGCGCCAGAGTGGACCTTACAATTCAGCCCTTTTAAATCAGCCCCCCAAGCGGTGTGTCTTCTCTGTCATTAATTATAAGCATAAAGGCTCCAGCTCCAAATATCAATGGGAAGTTCCTTAAAAAGAAGCGACTTCTGGGCAATTGAGTGCATTAAAAGGAATTCTGGCACAGAAGGCAGCTATTAGGCTGGTAGTAAAAAGACTTACATGAGTTCAAGATGCATTGAAGTAGAGCCCAGCGTGTTAAAAAGGAACTTGGATGTTCTTCAGGAAAAGTCCAAACTCTGCATTTTTCTCCAGCCAGGGACAGATTGCATATGACACATCAAGTCTTGCTCTGGCTAATTTTTTAAAGAGAAATGGAGGGTCCCGTTGTAATTTATAGATACCACTAAAAGACAAATTTGGAAATATTTAATGACCAGCTTTCAGGAGTTGATCTTTTTGCTGTAGGATAATCTTCTGACGTGAGGAACCTAGACATTACTACAGTCAGTTAAGCTGTAGAACTTAGGTTTTTGATGGAGAGATTTGGATGGGGGATTCAGGAAGCTAAAATAAAAATTTTACCTTTTGGTTAAAACATTTAATATGACATAAGGAAAAGGAAGATTGCACTTCCTTTTCACTCATTTGGCTAGCCTATCTATAATTATTCCCTTTTTTTTTTTTTTTTGAGACGGAGTCGCACTCTGTCACCCAGGCACCAGTGGTGCAGCCTTGGTTCACTGCATCCTCCACCTCCTAGGCTTAAGTGATCCTCTCACCTCAGCCTCCCAAGTAGCTAGGACTACAGGTGCCCGCCACCACACCCAGCTAATTTTTGTATTTTTTGTAGAGATGGGGTTTTGCTAGGTTGCCCAGGCGGTTCTCAAACTCCTGGGCTCAAGAGATCCGCCCATTTTGGCCTCCCAAAGCGCTGGGATTATAGATGTCAGCCACCGTGCCCAGCCAGTATTCCTGTTTATTTTTAATCATGTAAAGATTACCAAAATAATACATTTAATAACCAAAATATACCTAATTTGTCATATTTATACCCACAGTATTTAAAGCAATTGTTAGTGGAGATTGAAGTTACTACTAAAAACCACAGGCCGGCCAGGCGTGGTGGCTCACGCCTGTAATCCCAGCACCTTGGGAGGCTGAGGCGGGCGGATCACCTGAGGTCAGGAGTTTGAGACCAGCCTGACCAACATGGAGAAACCCTGTCTCTACTAAAAATACAAAATTAGCTGGGTGTGGTGGTGCATGCCTGTAATCCCAGCTACTCCGGAGGCTGAGGTGGGAGAATCGCTTGAACCCAGGAGGTGGAGGATGCAGCGAGCCAACATCAGGCCACTACAGTCAAGCCTGGGCAACAAGAGCAAAACTCCATCTCAAAAAATAAAAATAAATAAAAATAAAAATAAAAACTACAAGCCATTTTCCATTGTGATATGTCATAGGTCTTTTCTGTAAATGTGTGCTTTTTGCTGTCATATTCTCCTAACTGATGAGACTGTCAGATTGTCCATGAGAGCACTGTGGCCTGCCATGCTAAGTCTGGCTATTTCTTCTGACTTTTCAGGCGAGAAGGTTTTGGGATTCGAATTCAGTGGGACAAGCAAAGTCGTCCTTCCTTCATAAACAGATGGAATCCCTGGTCTACCAACGTGCCCTATGCCACTTTCACAGAACACCCGATGGCTGGCGCAGATGAGAAGACAGCATCTGTGTGTCAGGTAAGAAGACAGGCACGTAATAGCCACGCCCCCCGCAGTGATGGAAACACCCCCCGCAGTCACGGAGACACTTCAGGTCTGCACTGTCCGGCGGCCACGCGGAGCTGCCGAGCACTTGAGACGTGGCTAGAAATGAGAGAGGAAGCTCTCATTTTAGAGTTGATTCCCTAAGTTGTCAGAAATTCTGGTTAATTTATGTTAAAGTAGCCGCATGTGGCCAGTGGCTGCTGGTTAGCAAAGCTCCATAATGTGGCCTCCTGATGGTGATCTGGGTGGGGAAGGGCCCCAGCTGGGCTTCAGAGAGTGGCAGCAGACCCAGCTGTGCCAGATGACCAGTGCGGATGCGCACCAGGAGAGGAGGCCTCGGGGCTGCGGTTAGAGCAGAGCCCAGAGCCCAGAGCCTGGCGGGGGTCCTGCACTTCCTCAGCTGTGTGCCTCGGCCTGGTTACTGACCTGGTAGGTTGGGTGACGGCAAAGCCACTCAGCCCTGTATACAGGAAGGGTTCTGCAGGTGCTGGCTGCCATTGGCCACAGGAGAGCATGGTGGCAAGATTTCCACACACCTAGAGAGCTCCATGGGGACGAGAGTTGAGGGACCCCCAGGATGTGGCAGAGGCAGCCCTTTCAAGTGAAGGGACGAAGAGATAGGCGGCATTTGGAGGGATTTAAGTGTCTCAGAATGCTAATTTTTTCAAGTAATAGACATTCTTATCTTGCCTGACAGTTAAAGCTCCATGTTTTTCTCTCTTTAAAGTTGGAAAGCTTCAAGGCTCTGTTAATCCAAGCTGTCAAAAAAGCCCAAAAAGAAAGCCCTTTGCCAGGACAGGCGAATGGCGTGCTGATCCTGGAGCGCCCCCTGCTCATCGAGACCTACGTGGGACTCATGTCCTTCATTAACAACGAGGCGAAACTGGGCTACTCTATGACCAGGGGCAAAATAGGCTTTTAGCCGCTGCGTTCTGGGAGCTCCTCCCCCTCCCCAGAAGGCCAAGGGATGTGGGGGCTGGGGACTGGGAGGCCTGGCAGTCTTCATGCTGCCCTGCTGCTGCTGGAAGGATGGGGATCTTTCACCTTTAGGGATCTCAGCACAATTAGAATCGTAAAGTGAATTCTATCTATTTAATTGGATATTGGACTCTGCTCATATAAGCTACAGACAAAAGCCAAAAGACTCTCGCTGTCCCTGTGCTGCTGGTATTTCATTCTCTGTAACTTCAGTTCTGGTGTTTTCCTTGAGTATCTACTTGGCTTCTCGTGGTTTTTCCCACCCCAGCTGCCCCAGCACGCGGGACCCATAGCACGCCCCTTAGCGCTTGCCTAGGTTGCTGAAAACAGGGAGGCACCTGGTATCTCGAGTGCCTGCAGTTGCAAGTACGTTTACACTTGGTGTCCAATTTTGTATTTTAAAATGTAATCCATTTTTACTTCAGCTCATCCAAAAGCAGCCAGCAGACCGGTTGACTGAGACCGGTCTGTGGCTGTGGGCCCCTTGGTGACCTGCTGCTCTTTTGGAAATGGGTGACCTGAAGTGACACTTTTTCCACAATTAACCCAAGTTGTGTTAATACTTCAGGTCTGTTTCCCAGACCCAGAAAGCTTTACAGAAAATCATTGTAAGACAATTTATTTATTTGAGAAAGTCACCTTGATAGTTCTTTGCACACAAGTTTTACAACTCTCTGGATTCTAAGTTTGTATTGTATTCATATTTAAAGGGAATTGGGTACTCTGCTTTTTGAATAATGCACTTTAAAACAAGGAACTGTATCAGGCCAGCATGGTGGCTCATGCCTGTAATCCCAGCATTTTGGGAGGCTCAGGCAGACAGATCGCTCTAGCTCAGAAGTTGCAGAGCAGCCTGGGCAAGATGGTGAAACCCGTCTCTACCAAATAGACAAAAAGCAGCCAGGCGTGGTGGCACATCTGTGGTCCCAGCTACTTGAGAGGCTGAGCCAGGAGGATCACTTGAGCCCAGGAGGCGGGGGTTGCAGTGAGCTGAGATGGCACCACTGACTGCACTCCAGCCCGGGCGACAGAGTGAGACTCCGTCTATCAGATCCTTATGACGCAGCTGATGCCTGCCTTGGTTCCTACCACTCTGGTGCAGACAGAGGGCTTTGTCCAAGTCTCGCACTAAACATGCCCGGGCTTCGATGTGCCTGGAGGATTTCCCCACAGGGACCCACGCACCTCCCTGTATCTGCGCAGCTTGCTCGTGTGGCTGGAAGCGCTGTCAATAAGCTTCACGCGCTGGCTTGCCAGTTCTTCAGCTCTAGGACTTGTAGCTTTAAGCAAATGGTGTGGCATGGGTTGAGTGTGGCCACCTGCAGGATGTGCAGGGCTGCCTCAGAAGCTGGCTGGGGACTCCAGCCTCTGTGTTCATAAAGACATTAAGAAGTGGATGGATGTTGTTCCTTTTTTGAAGTTGTCATTAAAGTAGGTGCAACAACCAAGAAAGTGTCTCTTCCCTCTTTGAAAGCCTGCCCCATCCCTGCCGGCTCTGCACCTGTGGGCCTGTTCTGCCTGTACCGTGCGGACTGCCTGTCACAGCAGTGCCGAGTATGGTTCTCTGCAGAAAGAGATCACGATATGCAACAACCTAGGTTTGCAACCCTGATCCCCCAACCTGTGGTGCCAACCAAGCCTGGCTGCCTGCCGAGCACCAGCTGGAGAGATTGATGGAATGGTTCTGGGTGGTTCTAGGCACTTCCTGCAAATAGCCAGGGTGGAGACCCACGCACACTGGTTCCGAAACCAGAGTAGACATGAGACTTCCTGAGGAACTGACTCAGCTGGTCGGGGACCTGCAGCTCCCATCCCGAGGGGACTGGACCTGGGGGTGGCCCTGCGCTCAGGTGCCAGGGCTCCCTGCCCACACTTCAGAGCAGACCCACCGTGGGGAGGCTGGACATGCCCCACAGAGATGCCCCCTCGTTGTCCTAACACATCCAAACAGAGAACCCAGAGCAGGCCGGGTGTCTGGCGGGAGCTAGTGGCCCGGGGCTCAGTTACTGTAGGGCTGTCCATCTTCCCTAAGACTGACCAGAACCTCGAACCTAGAAAACCTGCCTGTGACTAAACGTTTCAAGAAGAGAAGTAGTTGTATAAATCAGCAAGTATTTATTTTAAATAATAAAACTACAGTTTTATACCATACATATTTACAAAAATGCTTTGCTATAGAAAAATAGAATCAATCACTGAATCCAGACCACCACAGTGGAGAACCTCCTGGTGAAGCTGTGTTTTTTCCCACACTGGAAACACAGAGTAGTCCCGTTTCTGCACACATTAGTGCACCGCTGCTACGTGTGGCCGCCCAGCTGTCTGCAGGCTGTGCCGACCACTGCCTCTGTCTCCAGGAAGCAGAGGCAGAAGTGATCCTTGCTGAGGAGGGCCATCGAATCTCCGCTTAAATGCCAGCACAGAGAAAGCACTGCAAAGTCACCTAGAGAGAGACAGGTGGCCAGAGGATTACAGCGGGAGAGGCCCAGATTCTGGGGGATGGGCACCCCCTTGTCCTGCAGGCCAGCACAGTGCCTGGAGTGACCCACATAGGCAGAGCCAGGGTGGAGCCCCAGAGCTGCCTCAAGTCAGGGAGAGGCTGCTTCTAACCCATAAAGCTGAGGGCAGCGGGTCCCCTGTGTGTCCGTCTTGAGGTTTACGCAAAGACTCTGAGGGCAGTTTCCCTGGAGTGCTGCCGGAGACAGCAGCTGGGCTTCAACAGTTCAGCCCGTGTGATGCCAGACTGCATACAGCAAGGCTGCCACGTCCGTGGCCTCGCAGATGTGCTTACCTTCCCCAGGCACCTGCACCGACATGCAGCCCGCTGGGGACCACAGGTAGAGCCTGCTGCCTCCCGTGCAGATGGCCAGCCGCGGCTGCTGCGGGTCCCACTGAAACGTGCGCACTGGGGACAGCTGCTCGAGCACCGCGAACAGCCTCAGCTTCTGAATGTCCCAGACCCAGACGGCATTGGGGATGTTGTCTGAGGAAGGAAGGACAGGGCACCGGTGTCATCCCTGCCTGGCTCCTCTGTGTTGGCCCTGCCCCTCTGCTCTGCTGTTGACACCACAGGAGGGGAGGGGAAGAACCGGTGGGGTGGGGTGGCTGCACCCTGCAGTCTGGGTTCAGTCGGGCCCTGTAGGGCTCCTGGCCAGGGCCAGGGTGGCCATCACGGGCTGTAAGGGGCTCAAATGTGTTTCTTTCTTTGGTGTTTTTTTTTTTTTTTTTTAGCCCTTTACAAATGGAGAAACCCTTAACAAAAGATGGGCTGCAGTGTGCCCAGCCCTGCTTTCTACTCAGCAGAGCGGAGCAAGTGAGCAGGGTGGAGGCCTCCTGACTCATGCGCCGGCCTACGGCTGCTGCAGGACAGAAGGCCCAGCGCCTCCAAGGAGCTTCTGTGAGCACCTCGGCTACTGCAGAAACGTGAAAGGAGGTGACGTGTCGGAAACCCCCAACTTCATTTTCTTTTCCAGTCGCTTCTACACCTGGGGCCACAGGACACAGTAAGGGGTGAGACAGCACCTGCGTCAGCACAACTGACCGTTCCTTGTCGCCAGGAAGTAGCTGTCAGGACTAAATGCCAGCATTCCTATGCCGATTTTCGGGTTTGCTCTGTCGGTAACAGGTTTCAGTGTCTGTAAGGAGACTGGGACAGAGGCGATCTCATCTAGAACACCAACAGGAAGAACACGCCATTGTCACCCTTTCGGGAAGTACACACGCAGCTGAGAGGCTGCTGTGCCTGCATCGGGCATCGCGAACCCAGCTCCTCTGTTCAAAGGGGAGGAAAGTGCGGCCCAAGGGCAGGAAGAGCTAAGCAAAGCCTGGCAGCCACAGCGAGGGGCCTGCCCGCAAGTGCCCCGGATGAGAGTGGCACCATCACCTGCCAGGCCCTACTAGGTGGGGGGTGGACCCCACGTGCCAGGGGCTGACTGGAGAGGGACATGGACAGGTCCTAGCTGCAATCTCAGCAGCTCCAATTCCTCAGCACTTTTCTGTCGACTACCAGCATCTGAGTTCACAATCCCTTCCACCTCAGCGTCAGTACCCTTAGACTTTCCGGCTGTGGAAGAACCATCATCACAGCAGAAGCAGGGGCTGTGGAACAAGGACGCCCCTGGGCTCCTGGGGAGCGCCTCCTGTGTGCCAGGCTGCACCTGTCCTGACCCCCATCCTGAGCACACACCGAGCCCCGGGGTGGGCCCGTCGGCACTTGGGGCACCGCTTCCTCTACCTGCAACCTTCAGATGCCCTCTTGCCCCTGTGGGGTGGGTGCTTTTACTATGCCCATTTCAGTGATGAGGAAACAGACACATAGGAAATGCCCAGAGTCAAGAGGCTGCATCAGAACCGGGCCTCAAGCCGGAGACAGCGCTCGGGAGCACCGCCGGCTTCCAGACCCACTCTGAGCGCCACCCACGGAAAAGTGTTTCTTTGAAAAACATCCATCCCCTCGGAGCTCCCGCTGTCAGATCCGGGTCTCCAGGGCTCATATTCAGTAACAGAAGCTGCACCTTCACGGCCCACTGTGCAATTCAGACCCCAGTCAACCTCCAGCCCACAGGCTGAGGGGCACGCTGGCTGGAAGCATGGAAAGGAAAAAAAAATTTTTTTTTTTTTAAACAGAAGGAACATCCGAAGTTTATCTGGACAACGAGGAATCTTGCATTAAAAAAGGAAAACAAATGACATCACATGTGCTACTTACATTTACTCTCTGAGCTCGGGAGAGGGCCGGCCCCGGCCCGGCGGGGCGGGAAGGAGAGGCAGCCCAGTCCCAGCTGTGGGCTCTTCTCGGCCTCCTTATACACCACCTGAAAGACACAAGGTGGCCACGCCCGGCTCAGGACAGGGACCCAGAAGCCAAGGATGGACGTGGCAAATGCCCATGACAGCGCATGGTCAACAGGCGTGCCTGCCATGACAGCTGGTCCTGCTGCCACCGGGAGAGACGGAAGCACAAACCCCGCAGTCCCGAGAGCTGAGATCACCCAGCCACCCTCTCTCGTGTCCTGCTGAGGAGCCCACCCTTTGAGACACAGGCAGCAAATATGTGCCCTGTGATTACAGATGGGAGACCACTGCAGCCACCATCATCCAGCAAGGGAGCGGGCTCAGCCTTCCCTCCGTGATAAGAGGATACAGAGAACACTTGCACCAACACAGCAGAGGCCCCGAGAGCAGCAGACACAGACCGGAGGTGGGGGCATCTGTGCCCAAGAGCCTGGCAAGCAAAGGACAGCGGCCCAGGCTCAGTGGAAGGCGGGCAGCCCCCACGCCCCTGAAGAGCCCCAGGTAAGGGAGTCACCTGGCCTGGTTCATGCCTTTAAAGCATGCTCTGCTGCTATGTGGCGAAGGGATTTGGAGAATGCAGGAATCGCAGGCAAACCTTCAGGACCTGTGTGGCCAGTCCTGCTCGGGCTCACCTGTCCAGACGCCCTGGCCTCCAGCCACACAAGCCACTGGCCAAGTCAGGAGGCCCCTTTGCCTGAAACACCCTTTCTGCCCAGACACCACGCGGCTCCTCAGCTCCTCCTCCTGGTCTTCACTTAAACACCCCTCCAGGATGCATCCCCGGCAGTGGCTGATCTGGCACGCGCAGCCCCAGCCACTCACTGGCCTCTTCATCGAATCCAAGCCGCCTTTCCCTCAGCTCTGTCGGTTACAGGTCAACACCAGGAGGGCAGCATTTGTCTCTGGCTCCCAGCTGGCTCCCAGCTCAGTGCCCGCTGCACACATGGATGCGTGGCCCACTCCTCGGGGCCTTTGCATTTCCTGTTCCCTTGGCCTGGAACGCTCCCTCCCCGAGTCCCTGATCACTGGTGCAGCATCTGTGCCTGCGATCCCTCGCTGGTGGCCACTCCCTGCCACCCCGTGGAGACACCCAGCTCTCCAGCCCCTTCCCTGTCTCTCCAGCCGCACTCTGCAAGTGCAGGGGTCTGTCTCTTCTTCTCTGGCTGCGGCCCAGAGCTCAGTGCCTGGCACGACAGCAGATGCCCAGTGTTTGGGGGCAGGAGACCCTGGCCACTCTGTACAGCACAGGGATCCGCATCCAGACAGACCACAAAGGAAACAACTGGACTGGGGTGGCGGCGGCAGAGGACAGGCCAGGGCAAGGCCCACTTCAGACCCTTTGGGCGGTGTGGAGGAGGAAGAACAAAGGCCAGGGCAGGGCCAGACGCGTGAAATGTCACAGTAGCAAGTTTACAGTGATGGAAGTGCCCGGTTAAATAATAAACCACAATCAAGAAAGCAAAGTGAAGGAGCAGTTTCCCACCGCCCTCCCCAACAGCCTGCTCAGGCAGAAACACGTGTTCCAGACTTACTATCTTGGGATCATTAATGGTTGCAGGATGCCCAAACTCCGTGATCATTTTCCAAGTCACGTGATTAAGGATGCGCACCTGAGGAAGGAAACCACGCACAGGTGAGGCAGGGCCCGGCCCGCTGGGCGGTCGGACTTCCTGAGTGCCCTGCGCTGGTTCCCACCTTTCCATCGTAGCTCCCAACTGCCAGGAACTGACTGCTGGGGCTCCAGGCCACAGACTTGATGCCCAGGGACCACTCGTAAGCGCTGTACGTGGACAACAACCGGCCGTCCAATGAGTACAGCAGAATCTTGTACTGCAGATGAGACATTTCAGTTAATAATGAATACACCCCAGTCGCCGGGAACACACCACAGACGCGGGTGCTGCAGAGTGACATTGGTGCAGATAGCACAAAGCTGGCAGGACTGTCTGCGTGGCCGTGGAAAAGCTGGAACTGCCAGCTAGAACTGAGATAGTCACGGAGAGGCAGTGAGAGCATGAGGAAAAAGGGGAAATTGGGAGGTCAACCTAATGGCTCGCTGATAAAAGTTCAACTCGGCCGGGCACTGTGGCTCACGCCTGTAATCCCAGCACTTTGGGAGGCCGAAGCTGGCAGATCACTTGAACACAGAAGCTCAAGAGCAGTCTGGGCAACACGGTGAAACCCCATCTCTACAAAGAATACAAAAATTAGCCGGGCGTGGTGGTGCATGCTTGTGGTCCCAGCTACTTGGGAGGCTGAGGTAGGAGGATCACTTGAGTCCAGGAGGTCGAGGCTGCAGTGGGCCGTGATCACACCACTGCACTCCAGCCTGGGTGACAGAGCAAGACCCTGTCTTTTAAAACAAAGCTCAACTTGTTATCTGAAATAAGATAAAGCAAACTATATTGCAGCATTCAGAAAGCATGAAATTCCGGGAAAAGCTCTCGAAAGCAAACATGTCACCTGGTCATCTTCATACCTCCAAGCAGGTGTCCCACACTGCCAGCACACAGCCGTTTGGGGCCCACTCAATCCCTGTGAGATCCTGGGTGTCCGTATCAAAATGCTTCCAAAGGAAGGGGGGGAAACATTAAATTTGGAAAATATTTTCGTAAATAAATTGCATTTATGACTGATGTTCTTAACGCACTTAATTTCCTTATATAGAAATTGACAAAATCTCAACAGCTCTATCCTGGAAATGCATGAAATCCCTGTAGAGCTGCTGCTGGGGCTGCACCGCCACAGGTGCCAGCGTCAGTGCCTGGCCAGCCCCCGAGGGCGGCTTGGTCTCCCCGCGCCTGCACTCGTGTGCACACTCTCCCCCTCACCTTTCCTTGCCTGGCCAGCCCCCGAGGGCGGCTTGGTCTCCCCACGCCTGCACTCATGTGCACTCTCCCCCTCACCTTTCCTTGCCTGGCCAGCCCCCGAAGGTGGCTTGGTCTCCCCGCACCTGCACTCATGTGCACACTCTCCCCCTCACCTTTCCTTGCCTGGCCAGGCTCACTCCTTTAGACCCAGCTCAGACAAGTCCCTTCCAGAGCACTGCCTGGATCCCGGGTTCTGCGCTCTGACAGCATTCCAGAGGTTGCTCTACCTTAATGATGGATTGTGCTGGAATCGTGTTCATATGTCTGCTGTGGGGGCAGTGCCCTCTGTGCCTGGGCACCTGGCAGAGCACCCTGCCTAATGCAGGCCCTCAGTCAAGGTGAACTTCCACGTCCCCCCCCACTCCCGACGTGGCACACACATGCGCAAACACCATCACAAAGGACAAGGAAAAGGGCTCAGATGTGACAGCATATTCACTTTTAAAACACCTGGGCATGCGTCCTTTTCACCAAGTCTCCTGAACACACAAGCGGGTGCCACTGGAAGTGATTCGCAGTGCACCTGCCCTTTGTTAATACAACATCACCTTGCTCCATATCCTACCAAAGATCCCCTGGAATCTGGAAGGATCTACTTCACTCGATCCCTCCGCAGTCAGCAGGACAACTTTATTCCAGTCTGGGGGACGCCTTACCCGCAGGAGCTGCCAATCACTGCAGACGAAGATGCTCACATAATCTTTGCAGTCGCGCCGTTCTGCCAGCGCCATGTAGCGGCCGTCCCTGGTGAAGGTGATTCCTGCAGGAAGAGGCAAATGCACTGAAATCAAGCGGCCACAAAATCAAGCAAGAGAAACCACAGTAGTAATTCACCAGGAAGGAGGAGGAAAAGAAAGCAGAGGTGAAAAGAAGGGAAATGGCACAACGCCGAGCACTGCTCCTCAGACAGACAAGAACATTCTAGTGCAGAGGAGAAACCCAAGGCACGGTGGCTTCACCCTCACAACGCAGTGTGTGCTGGGGGAAGCTGTACACACACAGGAGCTGGTTTGGAAGGCTCTGTCAAAAATACCAAGTGGTGTGACCTCTGATTAATCACAAATATGAGTGAGAAACACAGGCCTTCGAGTCCCCCCATGTCTAAGCTGCGGGACACCCAGGGCTATCTCCAGCTAGGCAAAAGGCAGCTGGTTCCTACCATATTTATTTTACCTTTGAATTTAATTATTTGGAAGAAGTAAACTGAAGATGAAAATGTGTGGCCAGGCATGGTGGCTCACGCCTGTAATCCCGGCACTTTGGGAGGCTGAAGCAGGTGAATCGCTTGAGCCTAGGAATTTGAAAGGAGCCCAGACAACTTGGTGAAACCCCGTCTCTACAAAATATCAGCCGGCTGTGGTGGTGTGTGCCTGTAGTCCCAGCTACTCAGGAGGCTGAGGTGAGAGGATCACTTAAGCCCAGGAGGTCGAGGCTGCACTGAGCTGTGATCGTGTCACTGCACTCCAGCCTGGGTGACAGAGCAAGACCCTGTTTCAAAAAAGTAATAATAAGATGAAAATTTGGAAGAAACTTTAGTTGAAAATGTTAAACTCTTATTTTCCAGTTCTGTATTAGCTTAAAAAGCCCTAGGCCAGAATTCATCATTCATGAGTGAAAAGAATACCTCAAATGACGAAACCACGGTGTCCACTCCTATCAAGAGATATGTATCTCATCTGGAGGGACGCTAATATTCCAACTATAAGAATAAGAGTGTGATTGCATTGCATTCAAATGCAATTTCCAAACCGCTGGCAGCAACGGAGAAAAATGAAAGCATCATTCCAACTGTGTATGTTTCATTCCGCAAAAAGACAGTGCGGTGTCGTCCAGGACTCAGGAGTGGCACCTCCCACTAGCTCTGCGCGGTCCAGTTAGACGCGCTGGCAGTGGGCCACCCTGCGCCGGCCCCCTTTCTTCCAGATGGCTCACAGGCTTCCACAAGGAAGGGACACTGGTCACATATCCCTCTGGGATGCCCAGAGATGACAGGCAAGACCTCCCCCTTTCGCAGACATCATATTTAGTCCACAGAAGAGAGAAAGCTCAGAACTGGATGCCTGAGGTGGGCCTCTCAACAGGCATCGGCTGGAAGGGGTCTGAACGCCCAGCTCTGCCACCAAGGTCAAGGGGACCGGCATCAACGCCACCGTTCTTCCATGTCTTAGGCCACGTTGTCTTGAGTCACTGTGGTCATGTTTTAAAAGGGGACTCTTGCCTTTTTGAGACACATATGGAAATATTTACAGATGAAGCATGAGGAGACCTAAGGTCTCCTTTAGAAGAGCCCAAGGGGGTTGGCTATGTGTTGATATGCTGCTGAAGCTACTTCTGCCTCTTTGAAACTTCCCGTGACAAAAAAGTCAAACAGCTGCAAAGAAATGGCTTTTGCGTGGCTCCGATCGACTCACCCTGCAGACAAGCTTTCGGGTATTTGATGTAAGACACGGATTTTGTGCACAAGGACCAGACGGTTATCCGCAGCTGTTGGGGGAAAGGGGAAAGAGAAAGGAAACACTTCTTTAGCATCATCAGAGACCGTCTCAATCCTCAACCCGCCCACGCGTCCCCAAGCACAGGCCTGACTGCTGGAGTGGATCTATCAGGACCTGGGGGATGCCTGCCCTCCTACCGGAATATTCAAATGCGTATTTTACTGTGGTTACGGTAAATTTGGTGTTCTTGGTTTTCTGTTGTTGTTGTTTTATACCAAAATTGAGTGACATAAAGTTAAATCCAAGTGCTTTTTCATTAGCTTTTTCAAAGTGACCACAGGTTGCATGTTATAATAACCCTGAGTTACTCAGAGAAAAATCTTGATCTAGAAACCACCACGGATTCAGTCTCCTTTATGGGAAGACAGAGGATCTGGAGATTGGATGCAGCCACTCCGGGGCTCCCCAGGGGGCTGTGAGCCTGCATCTGCAGCCCTGAGGCAGGAGCAGCCACTCAACACCCAAGAAGGTGGCCGTCTGCCTCCTGCATGTGCTCGCTGGCCTGGCTGCATCTGCAGAGGGTTCTAGAACATGCGCTGCTGGACTGTCCACTTTTCCACCCCTTTCCCTGACTCAGGGAGCTGAGAGCTGACTAGGCTGGCACAGTGAGGCCAAAAGATGATTTTCTAACCAGGCCGACGAGGGCGTGCCTGCTGAGGGAGAGGCACCGCAGTGGGTGGTCCAGCCCTCCCCGTGGCAGTGCCGCGGGACTTCCAGGGCTGCTGCGTCCCTCCACCTGCATTTCCCACTGAGACCCCGTGGAGCCTACCAGGGAATCATCTTGCTTCCCATATCCCCGGCCCACTGATGAATCTGGTAGTTAACTGAAATGTGGCCGAGGTGCGGGGACACAAGGTGCGGGGTGGGGTGCTGACTGCCAGCTCCATGTGTGGGGACACAGGGCTGCGCAGCTCCATGCGGGGTGGCGTGCTGACTGCCAGCTCCGTGTGTGGGGACACAGGGCTGCGCAGCTCCATGCGGGGTGGGGTGCTGACTGCCAGCTCCGTGTGTGTCAGGCAGGGGTCCTCGCTGAGGATGAGGCCCGAGGTGGGGGACCGCCTCCAGCAGCGTAAGTGGGGCCGCAGCATGTGGGGCACAGCGTGTCCACAGTGTCACTCCTGCAAACGCTGCCAGGCTGTCACTATAGGATATTAACAAATGATTTAATTTAAATGTCTACACATCATCTCTTCTTACAAGAGAAAAGAAAATCTGATGTCTGTAATTGTTTCTCCAAACAACATATACAGCGTTCAGGAGAGAAGTCCTGAACACACAGGTAGTAGATCAACGAGCTCCAGGGGTCACGTGGCAGCACGGAAGGGCTCCTGTGCTGATGCTGAACCCGAAACACACTGGCCGTTCTGGGGACCATGCCTCGGAACTCCAGCTGCACAGAGCACTTGCTCCTCTAACAGCTCTGCAAGCTGAGGCCAAGGAGGGCGCTGGGGCCTGAGCGAGGAAGCGTGCTACTTCCCACCAGCGTGTCTGAGGCTGAAACCTTGCCCGAGCCTCTCAGCATCAGCAGGGTGGGTGCAGCGCCTGAGGCTCTGAGCATCAGCAGGGCGGGGTGGAGCGCCCGAGCATCTCAGCATCAGCAGGGCGGGGTGGAGCGCCCGAGGCTCTGAGCATCAGCAGGGCAGGGTGGAACGCCCGAGGCTCTGAGCATCAGCAGGGCGGGGTGCAGCGCCCGAGGCTCTGAGCATCAGCAGGGCGGGGTGGAGCGCCCGAGCATCTCAGCATCAGCAGGGCAGGGTGCAGCAACCGAGCATCTCAGCATCAGCAGGGCAGGGTGCAGCAACCGAGCATCTCAGCATCAGCAGGGCAGGGTGCAGCAACCGAGCATCTCAGCATCAGCAGGGCGGGGTGCAGCGCCCGAGCCTCTCAGCATCAGGAGAGTCCATGTGCCACCCAGGGCAGAGACCTGCCCTCCAGAGCCTACTGCAGAGTCACAGGAGAAAAGCACATCTCCCACCTGTGGCCCTGCATCCCTGTGGGGTGCACCTGGCCGAGGCTCCCCACTCAGGCACATCTTAGGAAACACACGGAGCACTTTAAGCCTGATTTTTACCTTCATCTCACAAAAACAAAGAAACAAAAACCTTTAAAAGATAACTGTTTGCAACTTTTAAAAACCCAATAAGAAAAAAAGGTAGTTAAATATACACCTTCATCAGCGCTGTTACCTTCCACTGACCACTGGAGAAGCCAGCGGAGGAGACCCGTGGGATGGGCTCCACAGCACTCAGCAGCAGGAAGAAAGGACCAGAGGGATCCACATGACCCAGAGCACTCAGGAGGGAAGGAAGGGCCGCTGATCCACGCTACGACCCAGTGTGCTGAAGACAGAAGGAACGGGCCACCGATCCACACCACAACTCAGCATGCTCAGGGTGAGAGGAATGGGCCACGGATCCAAGCCATGACCCAGTACACTCAAGACGGGAGGAACAGGCCACTGATCCATGCCACGACCCAGCACTCTCTCCACGCCATGACCCAGCACTCTCAAGATGGAGGAACAGGCCACCGATCCACCCCACAACCCAGCACACTCAAAACCAGCAACATGCCAGGGGAAAGGAAGCAGACGCACAGCTCCACGCACCATGGCTCTGTGCAGATGGGATTCCGAGTAGGCAGTGCTGCTCGCCCCGCAGCAGGCACCGGCTGCCGGACACAGGTGGGAGACGGACTGAGCACAAGGGGCACGAGGAGCCCCATACCACCGGTGAACAGTCTTGGTCCTGATTGTGGTGGCAACGACGTGCAAAGTGACTCACTCAACTGTACTGTTAAAGTGGGTGAATTCTATTGCTTATAAATTGTTTTAATTGCCTTTATTCAGATATAAGAAAAAGTTTTCAGTCTGGATATATTTTTAAAGCTAACTATAGACTATTTACAACATACACACTCAAGTTTAAGGATGCAGAAATGTAGAAGGTAAAAGGATAGAAAAAGACATATCAAGAAAATCCTAACCAAGAGAAAGGTGGCACTGCCGCATTCGTACGGGATAAATCAGACTCTGAAACAAAAAGAACCGTGAGACATAAAGAGGAATACTTTACAACAAAAGGCCTGGGCCACCGCGAAATCATGAAAACTGCTTCACTAGGAAATCTGTTTACAAACAGTTAAAAGTTTGTATGCAGCTAACAACAAAGTCTCAAAAATCCACTTAAAAATCTGGCAGAGCCGGGCGCACTGTTGTGCACCTGTAATGCCAGCTATACAGGAGGCTGGGAAGGAAGGATTGCGTGAGTTTAGGAGCTCAAGACCAGCCTGGAAAACAAAGGGAGACCCCAACTCTACAAAAAAATTGTTTTTAAAAAATCTGACAGACTACAAGAGCAATGAAGAGGAATCAGTCCCATCAGATATTCAAACACACCATAGAACCTCAATAATGTAGACAGTGTGGTGCTGGCACATACGTGGACCAACAGTGGACTGGAATGGAAACCAGAAGTGATCCTGCAGGTATAATGGAACTGAGTTCCTGCTATAGCTGGTGAAGACAGTCTTCTAAATAAATGCTGCTGGGAGCTGGGCACGGTGGCTCACACCTGTAATCCCAGCACTTTGGGAGGCCGAGGCAGGCAGATCAACTGAGGTCGAGAGTTTGAGACCAGCCTGACCAACATGAGAAACCCCATCTCTACTAAAAATACAAAATTAGCCAGGCGTGGTGGCGCATGCCTGTAATCCCAGCTACTCGGGAGGCTGAGGCGGGAAAATCGCTTGAACCTGGGAGGCGGAGGTTGCGGTGAGCTTGGATCACACCATTGCACTACAGCCTGGGGGACAAGAGCGAAACTCCATCTCAAAAAAAAAAAAATGCTGCTGGGAAAAGGTAGAAATGGATTCAGACCCCACAGTGTGCCCCACCACGTGAACCTGCTTCATTTAAATGGAGCATGTGTGAGCGTCTGTGTGTAATGAAACAAGATAGGAAAGCACTCAACCTCACCGAGAATTAGGGAAACGCAAACTAAATCCAAACTGCAGTATCATTTAGTCGCCTGGATGGAATCATTGTAATCCTGCCACAAAAGCCTTGGCAAATGAAACCTCTCCATCTGCTACGGCCAAGCAAGGCTCTCCTAGAGAGGCTCTCCGGGTATGTGCCCAGGAGACGGGGACAACACGTTCACAGCCACACCGTCCGTGGCGACGCACACGTCCAGCAGGCGAGGACTGAATGGCGTTCCTCACGAGGAAGGGAAGGCCCAGCGATGCCTGTCAACACGGAGGAGTCTAAAAGCAGTGACGGGGAACAGCAACAGCAGAGACTGCAAAGTACAAGCCCCTATAAATCAACTTTACACTGCACAGCAAGCAATGTGGTGTTTAGAGTGAGACTCTATACAGTGAGACTCAAGAACAGTGAGGATGTGATTCATGCAAGACGTGGGGCAAAGGTGCCCTCGGGTGGGGAGGGCATTGCTACGAGGAAGAGAAGGGCTCTGAAAGCGTGGCGGTGCTCCGCTGCAGGCCTCGGGCTGAGCCGCTTTTGATGCCTCACTGAACCTCGTCTAAAGGGCGCAAGCTTGCCTTTTCACGTTAAAACGCAAGAGGCAGGGACGTCTCCCATGCTCCACAGCACCCTCACGTGGGGTGGTGCCTTCACAAGTGGATCCAGTGGCCCCACTAAGCCCCAGACATGGGGTTGCGCCTTCGGAAGGGGACCCAGTGGCCCCACTAAGCCCCGGACATGGGGTTGCGCCTTCGGAAGGGGACCCAGTGGCCCCGCTAAGCCCCGGACATGAGGTGGTGCCCTCGGAAGGGGACCCAGTGGCCCCGCTAAGCCCCGGACATGGGGTTGCGCCTTCGGAAGGGGACCCAGTGGCCCCGCTAAGCCCCGGACATGGGGTGGTGCCTTCGGAAGGGGACCCAGTGGCCCCGCTGAGCCCCGGACATGGGGTGGTGCCTTCAGAAGGGGACCCAGTGGCCCCGCTGAGCCCCGGACATGAGGTGGTGCCTTCGGAAGGGGATCCAGTGGCCCCGCTAAGCCCCGGACATGGGGTTGCGCCTTCGGAAGGGGACCCAGTGGCCCCGCTAAGCCCCGGACATGGGGTCGCACCTTCGGAAGGGGATCCAGTGGCCCCGCTAATCCTCGAACGGGCCTGGTCCTTGCTCTTGTGAATGAGACTGATGGATGGTGCCCGCAGCTCACTTCCTGGCCAGCACGTCTGGAATTCCGGTTTTGTTTCCTCACTTGCAACCATTAAAGTTCGCATGCAAAGTTGGAGACGCATTTTGACATCTTGGTCAAGATGCCCCATGCCTTGAGGTTACCGGTCCTCGTCCACCACCTGGTCTTAACGTTTCCTCTAAGGCCACCAGCAAAGTGGTCATGACCTTAGTCTTAGGTTGAACAATGTCATCTAAATGTACTCTATGAAAAATCAGTTTGTTCTGTAGCAAAGGTGTTTTCAATATTGGTGTGTGTGACATGGGATGCTCAACAAAACCAGGCTTTAATCCATCTTTTAAGGTTTCTAAACTCTATAGATGGTAGTTTTCCTTCTGGGCCATTTAATAAGATAATACAACAAGGCTGACCCCACGACATGAGCCCTTCTCAAGGGCAGATTTGGGCCCAAAGCATTACAGGCCTGAAGACTGTTAGACACGGCTGCGTGAAAAGCTCAAATTATCCTCTCTGAAACACTCAGGCCGAAAGTGCCTTCCAATGTCAATACATAGTGCGGAGACATTGGTGGGCCTTTGTTTCCTGTCTTATTCTCTGACAGCCCATAATAGCAGACATCAGATTTGGAGTATTTTTTAAAATCGAAACTGAAAAATATGTAAAGCCAGCCAGCCATCTGAAGCAGTTGATTCAGCAACCCTCATGGCTGGATAAAACTTTATCCCAGCCGATGCCAGCTTGAAAAAAGCCGAATGAAACCCTACAGAGCATCTGCAGCCACACGCTGGGAGAAATCCTCCCAGGTGCCATCATCTACGTGGTGTGCGCGGCGCAGCGGGATGGGCGGGTTGCCGAGGTGCAGCCAGCAGCCCAGACAGCTATGAGCACTCAGTGGACTTGGGCCCAAACACTGGGATCCAACTCCATCAGAAAAGCACATTATTAAAGGAATTCGTCCATTTTTCTGTATCTTAAAAAGACACTGCGGACACCAAAGACCTGGTATCTAAACACTTGACATATGCCTAATTTTAACTTAAAATGCAGTCTCCTATCTCAGATCCCTCTGATTTATTCTCGGATGTCAACATTCCCCTCCGCATTGAGCTCAGCACGGAGGCTGTTGTGCGGTACCTAGAGCAGGTGAATGGGCGGCTGCCGACCGCCCCGAGCCACGCCCCCAGGCCAGGCTCCTGAAGGAAAGGTGCGAGCCGGCTCATATCACAGCGCATTTTCTATCGTTGAATTAAAGGGACTGCCGAAATCCTAAAAAATCTAAATTAAGATTTTTAAAATGTTTTTTCTTCAAAACTGGACAAAAGATCAGACAATAATACTTAGTGGCTTATAATGCTCTGACCTAAAATATACACACCACTATATACGCTCCCCGGCTCCCTCCAACCCCGCCAATCTACCAGCCACTCGGGAGCCACCTCAGTCATCAGCCCCAGGGCAGCAGACAGTGCCTGTGTTCACGACACCCTTATCTGACTCAGTAGCAGCCCAAAGCACGGGCGGTGGGGCTCGCAATCTGGATACGCCAAAGAGAAGCCGCAAAGTGCTTCCTTTAAATGACAAGCTGAAAGTTCTTGACGCAACAAGGACAGAAAAAATCCTATGCTGAGGTTGTTGCTCAGATCTTCAGTAAGACCAAATCTTCTATCCATGCAATTATAAACAGTATATTGTTATCCTTGTTCTATACTATGATTGTTGCTAATCTCTTACTGTATCTAATTTATAAATTAAATGTATCACAGGTATGCTGTATAGGAAAAAACACAGGAAATACAGGGTTTGGTACGATCTGAATCCCCTGGTGGTCTTAGAATGAATCCCCTGAGGATAAGGGGAGACTAGCATACTCCAAACACACCCCCTCTCGCACTCCCCAGCTGTTTCGGGAGCAGAGGACAGGATCACATGGCCAATAAGGTGTCTTGGGGCTGACACTTACATGGAATTCCGTGGTGTTGAGAATGTGGCGCCCGTCCGGGCTCCAGCACGAGGCCACCAGCCCGGCTGAGCCCTCGTCTATTTTGCAGTGCCATTCGGGCTGCTCTAAAGACCAGACCTGGATTGAGAGAAGAAAGAAACACGCAAGTGCAAACTCATCAGCACCGAGAGACAGCGAGGCCTCGCCGAGAGACAGCTCGCTTAAACGCAGCGGAGACCCGACCGCACAGGGTGTCTTCAAACTCATCAGCAGTCTATAGCGAGGCCTCGCCGAGAGACAACTCCCTTTAAACCAACGGAGACCCGATCGCACAGGGTGTCTTTTAGAACCTTTCATGATGAAGGGCTGGTGCTGGATTCCACTGTAAAAGTAAGCCACGCTTCTTGGTGATTTCATTTCGTTGCCGTTTTAAAACTGTTTATTCACATTGTCATTCCTAAGACCTCATTCAGTTAAGCTTTGGACACAGAAGAAAACACGACTTCTTAGGACTTCCTGAAACACACCACATCCGAGTGGCTAGATTGCTGTCAACACCTCCGTTTCTCAACTATATTGCTTAGAAATTAAGACGACATTGGAGTTTCCTTAGTTTAAATGTTCTTAAACTTTAGAGAACATTATAATTTCAAAAGAAAACTGGCTTTGAGCTGCACGGACTTTTTTTTCAAACTAGAAAGGCACAGAACAAAACCCCTCCTTCCCAGGGGCCCTCAGAAGGTGTCCAGATTCTAAGCGACACGGCAGCACACACCTGCACCAGCCCTCGCTTGTACATGGCGCACAGGATGAAGAGCGAGTCTGCCGACCACTCGATGTGCTGGATCTGATCTAGGCACGTGTACAGCTGAAGGATCTGAAGGGTGTTCACATCCCGGACCACTAACCGGTACTGGACACAGGAAGCCTAAAAAATATGAGAAAGCAAGCACCTGACATTCTCCACTCCAAAAGAGGGGGGCCTTCGGAATGCTACTGCCCTGGCCTTCAGTGACTGTGGCCTTCTCTCCTGCCAGAGGTTTCATGTCTAGATCACCAGTGACATCCCCAGCCCCTAAAGATCAGTTCAGTTCATACAAGGGTAATGTTGAAATATACAAGCCAGGTTTTAAAATTGCTATACTCTATTGTAAAGTATAAAAGTATGTTTTAACTCGCTACTTAAAGCTTTAAGACATTTTAAAGTCCCTTCTTATCTGTATGTTAAAAACTAAGCTTAAATGGGAAGTAGCATTGGGAGAAAGCTCTTCTGTGAACTAATAACCAAAATCCTCTGCTAGTTTTATAAACACTTTTGGACAATTTCCTCAAATTTATAAAGGATAAGAATTGAGGCTTCACAGATGACAACGAAAATGGCAAGGAATGCATCAATCTTCTTATGCAGTGCCGAACTCAGAGCCAAAACAACAGAAGATCAAAAGACAGGCTTTCACTTCTGCACACGTAAAGACGCTTCACAAATGCTCATTTATGTCCATTAACCTATTCCTAACACGAAACGGGAAATGTTTAAGTGTTAGTACTATTTTCTTAAAGATAGTTTCTTCTTGTCCATATTTGTTCATTATGTCCCTATCCAAGCAAACAATTTCAAGTATAAATAACGCCTGAGTACTCACCTGCTGAATGTATATTATACTACAGTTTCAAGATCAAGAACTGATGTTTAAATGTTAACTGCTTCGTTAGTTTTACTTATCAAGGTCAAAGTAGTTTGTGTTTTATGAACCGATATCAAAAAAGAAAGCCACATTAGTTTTCCATGGGAAAAAAGAGAGATGGGCGGGTGACAGCAGATTGGAACAAGGAGCTACCACAGCACTTACTTTCTCACACTGTAGCTTTGAAAACTGTGATCAGTTACAGTGAATTCCTTATGAAATGGAATATTTTTACCAACACCTTGAGGAACCATATAAACTCTACTGCAAGATATGAAAACTAGAAACATGGACCTGCTCTCCCCAGTCCTCAGGGCTTTCAAGAAGGTGATTCCAGTAACAGATCATTACCAAGTGTTTCAGGGTATTTTGACCAGAGTGTACAAGCTGGAAAAAAACACCCAAGTTAAGCAAGCAGATGTAATCTTTCTCCTTATAATTCACTGAAATTTTCATAAATGGTAAAAACAAAAAACAAACCTCTCATTTAATTGAGGAGGGGGGCACATTGAAAATATACCAAGGCTGAGATGCCATTTAAACTAATGAGGTTTTCTGTTTTGTAGCTGATGCTATTTTATGTGATTTGGAATAAAACCTCCCTGAAGAGGTAAAAAACGTAATTTGAGAGTTAAACTCTCAAAAGCTAGACAGAGCACAGGAATGTCAGGAGAGGCAAAACCTGAAAAAGCATCATGATACATCAGTCAGTTAGTACAAGTGGTGGATAAGGAAAATGAAGCCCACTTTTTACGAGGCATGTTTCTTCTTAGTGGCTTTCCAATGTCAATTGTCCCCCTCTTCTGAGGACATACGTACTAGGCATCCGGGTTATCCCTCTCTTCTGAGGATATACACTACTAGGCATCCAGGTACATACACTATATGTTTTGAAGCTTAAAGTTATAGCTCTGTGATTTAAGCACCCTTCTGCCACCCATGGAACGAAGACCTCAAATCCCAGCCATGAGGACAACTATTTCCTTACCTGGGGATAGAATACTAGTATTTAAATCATTTATTCGGCATGTGGTAGAGGAGAAGAGAATTAGAGGAGAAGCAGAGATGACAAAGTAGCCACACCACTTACCAGTTTACAGGCAACAGAATGATCAATTTGCCTTTTGTGACAAAGTAACAACAAAGAGCCGACATCTCCTATACCCTCACCTGTGTGCAGTCGGCACTGCCGATACCCACCTTTCCAAGGGCACCTCCCCAGACCCCCCACCTGTCTAGGGTATCTTCCTGGGTCCCGCACCTGCCCGGGCACCTGCCGGGGTCCTGCACCTGTCCGGCCCCCATATCTGCTTGGGGTACCTGCCTGGGCCCCGCACCTGCTTGGGGCACCTCCCCGGGCCCTCCACCTGTCTAGGGTATCTTCCTGGGTCCCGCACCTGTCTGGGGCACTTGCTCAGACCCTGCACCTGCCCCGGGTACCTGCCCGGGCCCCGCACCTGTCCGGGCACCGCACCTGCAGGATCCCCAAGCTGCCTCCACCCACGCGGCCGCCCCCGGCCCTGCCCGCCGGGGACGCTGGCACCGAGGATGTCCTGCCCGTGGCCCAGGTCCCCGCCGCTCACCAGGTACTTGCCGTCCGGGGAGAACTTGCAGAGTAAGCTGGAGAGCTTGAATACCTCGGAGAAGTTCATGGCCGCCGCCTGCCGCGGGCGCCACCCTGCGCCCGAAAACCCGCGGGACCCCTGGGCGCGCAGCAGTCTGCAACAGCCGACGCCGGCCTCCGAGGCCGGAAGTCAGAAGGCGGAAGTGAACTGCAGCCTATCAGCGCCGCCGGTGTCCGCGCGGCATTGTGGGGCTTGTAGTTCTTCTGCCGCAGGGCTTTAAAGGAAACGCCCACGTTTCTTCCGACCAGGGATTTCCGACCCGAGAACCTTACCTCAAAGGCCGGCAGGCCTTTGAGCACCTCCAGCTAGGGCTGCTGATAAAAACGTAGAAAGCACAGTAAAATGTGAATTTCAGATTCACAACAAATCTAGTTATAAGTATGTTCCCAAATATTGCACGGGACATGCTAATACGGAAAAATTACTCGCTAATCTGAAATTCAAATTTAATTGAGCGACCTGTGTGTCTGCGTGTGTATACACATGCATATATATTTATATTTATATGTAAATGTATGTTTACATGTAAATATATGTTTGCCTACAAATATATCTTTAATAAGTAATACGGTGTCTGTCGCACATATATCATATCGTGTATGTAATGTATAAGTATTTATTTCGTTTGGTTGGGGTTTTGTTTGCTTTTGCTGAGTCCGACCCCTCTACCTGCCGCCTGGCCCTTGCCTCACGCTCCAGTGCCACTGAGATCAAGGAGAGAACGAATTTGCCGCTGACTGGGCAGAGCGAGCGCGTGGATCGCGGGCACCGCCCGTTCATCACCCGCGCGCATCTGGGCTGGCACCGGGCGAAGAATCGTGCGGGTCTGGGACCTGGGGGCCCAGAGGGAGCGAGCTCCTGCGCGGGCGCTCGGTCCGCAGGTTTCGCAGGCTCAGGGGCGTGCCTCGTTCTCACCCCCACTCCGGACCCCGGTCCTCTTCCCTAGACAGCGGCCCCCTCCACCCCTGGCTCCCGCAGGCCGCTAGTAGTCCGCGCCAGGCCCCGCCGGCGCCTCTAGGGCCCCCCAGATCGCGCAGACCCTGACATCCCCGCCTGGCCCTGGGTTCTGGGAGCTGAGAGCCGGCCAGGGTCCTGCTCGTACCTCCGGGCGCCCAGCCTCGGGTCTGCTCCCGGCGGACGCCCCAACCTCCCCGGCCGAATGGATGGTGGTGCGCGCGCGTCCTACTCCGGCGGTGCCGGCCTTTTCTGTTGCCAAAACTAGACCCAAACCTCTGCATGGGATTCGTCTTTGGGTCCCCACCCCGTGCGCCCAGCAAACAGTGGGTGAGCCATAAAGATGTGCGAGTCAGCCGGACCCTCCCCGTCAGGCGCGGACCCGCTGCGGCCAGAGAACCCAGTCTGCGCCAGCCCGGCTCGCTCGCGACGCCACGGGCTTCACTGACGCGACCTTCCGAGACGTGGGGGTCACCATGGGCAGAGGACATCGGTTCGGAACCAGATCACGGGCCCCATAAGCATTAGACCATAAGCAGCGCCGCCACTGAGAGCCGCTCGGAACTCGCCCAGCATGTCCGGTCCCCTAGCCAGGGCCTGGTGTACGTGGTCGAGGGCTCTGGAAGCCCCGATGGCCTAGGAGGAGCAGGCGGGCGGGGCGGCGGGTGTCGCTGGCCGGTAGAGAGCTTCGGCCTGACCTAGCGCAGGTCTGGTGCGCGCAGAGAGCAACTCCAAGCGCACCGACGCCCGCGAGCTCCTTCCAAACACCGAACGGGATCCAGAGCCCGAGCCCACAGGCGGCGGCCGGGGGAGGGAGCAGGGTGCTGGCCGCCGCCCGGGAGTGTTCGCGTCCTGAGTGACCCCTGGAAGGACGTGGGGCCCAAACTCCGGCTGGGGTTGGGAGAGCAGCCCCCAGAGGCTCTCCGCGGGATCCTCTGCCGGGCGGGACCGTGGCTCCACAGGAGGAGTGGGTGGCAGGCCCTGCTTGGCGGAAAGCAGCCGTTCCCCTCCTCCTGGGCCTGGGGCGGCGCCCCTCACCCCTGTTCCCCGCCCCTCACCCCTGTTCCCCGCCGGCCACATCCCCTGCCCCTTGGATTCCAAGCGCCCCGCGCGCCGAGGAGCCCAGCGCTAGTGGCGGCGGCCGGGAGAGACCCGGGTGTCAGGAAAGATGGGCCGTCTGGGGGACAGCAGGGAGTCCGGGGGAAACGCAGGCGTCGGGCACAGAGTCCGCACCGGCGTCCCCAGCTCTGCCGAAGATCGCGGTCGGGTCTGGCCCGCGGGAGGGGCCCTGGCGCCGGACCTGCTTCGGCCCTGCGTGGGCGGCCTCGCCGGGCTCTGCAGGAGCGACGCGCGCCAAAAGGCGGCGGGAAGGAGGCGGGGCAGAGCGCGCCCGGGACCCCGACTTGGACGCGGCCAGCTGGAGAGGCGGAGCGCCGGGAGGAGACCTTGGCCCCGCCGCGACTCGGTGGCCCGCGCTGCCTTCCCGCGCGCCGGGCTAAAAAGGCGCTAACGCCCGCGGCCGCCTACTCCCCGCGGCGCCTCCCCTCCCCGCGCCCATATAACCCGCCTAGGGGCCGGGCAGCCCGCCCTGCCTCCCCGCCCGCGCACCCGCCCAGAGGCTCGCGCGCCCGCGAAGGGGACGCAGCGAAGCCGGGGCCCGCGCCAGGCCGGCCGGGACGGACGCCGATGCCCGGGGCTGCGACGGCTGCAGGTAGGAGGCCCAGGGCCGGGGGGCGGTTCGGCTCCGCGGGCGGGGGCTGGAACGCAGCACTGGGCAGGCACCTGGGCTCGCAGCTCCGAAGCTGGGAGGTGAGGGGAGGGCGATCGGGGACGAGCTGGGACAAGGCGACACAGGGGCTCCCTCGGAGTTGGATCGGCCCCTGGGACTTGGCGCTCGCGAGAGGCTGGAGCGGCCAGAGTCGAGCCTGCGAGGAGACGCGGGTCCTGCCCTCAGCGCCGGCCGCCTTTGGCGCCAAAGACAGCCCCGCAGGGGTTCCGGGAGGGCCCTCCTCCTGCTGTCCCCTCTCCACCCCGGGCTCCGAGGGCCGTTGGGAGGGTAACCCCGGGAAGAGGCCGGGGTGCGGGGCGCGGGTGCAGGTGGAAATCGCCAGCAAGCTCCTCCCCGCCCGCGCGCTCCCTGCAGGGCTGTGCCAATCCCGAGGCCTCAGCTTCCCTGAGGAGCCAGGGCCAGGCCCTCCTCTGGACAGGGAGAAGGATCTGGGCGGGGGCCTTGACCCATGGAGTTGGTTACTAAGCGGTTTCGATGGTTTCCCGAGGGACAGCTCCCTGTGACTCTGAGTTTGTCTGTCGAGGGCTCCTGGCCTGTCTCCGGAGCGGTCCCAGGTAGAGAAAGCCCGTGAAGAAATGGCCCGGGCCGGCCTGGAGGGAGACACCTCACGCCCCCTTAGCTCCTGGGCCGCCTCCTCCTGCAGCCCCTGCCTTTCCCGGGGCTTGGACTTGGGGAGCGATGATTACCTTTGCTCAGCTTGTATTTTGGCCTGGACGCTAGGAGATAGATAAGCCCATGTAGTATGCACACGTCTGCTACATAAACAGGGGACAGATAGACGATCTTCAACCAGCAAGGGTGCAGGGAAAAGCAATGCACCCCAAACTTCTGACCAGAGGTCATTTGCTTCCAAAGATGCTGCCATCTGTTTATCCACTGTCTGGACATTTGGAAATGGCTCAGGCTCATTAACACAATGCTTTGGTTTTTGTTGTTTTGTTTTTTGTTGCTGTCATTGCTGTTTATTTGTTCAGCCTTAGCTCTCGGGGAGGAGTAAACAAAGCGCGTGGCCTCTGGCACTTACTGAGCGCTGAGCCACCCCTCTTTGGATTTATTCGGGAAAAGATTAAAAAGCATTAAGAACAGGACACAGTGTTTGAAATGTTGCCATATATGAATGTATGCATTACGTATGTAGTTTTTAAAATAAGATAAAAAGTTGGCTGGGCACGGTAGCTCACGCCTGTCATCCCTCACAGCCTTTGGGAGGCCGAGGTGGGTGGATCACCCGAGGTCAGGAGTTCGAGACCAGCCTGGCCAACATGGTGAAACCCAGTCTCTACTTAAAATACAAAAATTAGCTGGGCATGGTGGCAGGCACCTGTACTCCCAGCTACTCGGGAGGCTGAGGCACAAGAATTGCTTGAACCTGGGATGGAGAGGTTGCAGCGAGCTGCTATCATGCCACTGCACTCCAGCCTGGGCAACAGAGCAAGACTCTGTCTCAAAAAATAAGATAAAATAAGATAAAAGTTGGTGTCAGAGGCTGCAGTGTGGCAGCTGCCTATTGTCAATCAGAGGTAGCCTGGGGTGAACGGAAGGCGGACCTGAGCTGGGCTTGTCTATGCGCCGCGGCCACCAGAGAATGGCTAGGGATGTGAGCCCTGCCTTGCAGTCCTTCTCGTGAAAGCTACAGCGAACAGGTAGCTGTCTCCAAATCCCGAAGGCCAGTCGCATGGAGAAGCTGGTCTGGCACAGTGGTTAATGGGGTAGTGTGGAAGTCAGAATGCTGGGGTTCAAATCTCCTCTTCCCCGTTTACTCCAGCAAGTCACTTAACCACTTGGAGCCTCAGGTTACCCATCTGCAGAGTCAGGTAATAGTAGTTCCTGCCTCAGAGGCTTGGAGAACAGTCAGTGAGGTGCCGTCCGAAGGGCTTGGGAGAGTGCCTGGCACCCACTCAGTGTCCTCACACATGATGGCCTCGGGTCCCAGGTGCTGTTCCAGAGCTGGGAGAGCCAGGAGCCCTGGGGAGAGAGCCGGCTCCTTAGTATCTGGTAGGTATCTCCAGGGCAGGAGGGATGGCAGCGAGGCAGGCATCTGCCCAAGGCGTGGGTGGAAGCTGATGGCATCTGTCAGAAGTATGCACTGGGGCAAGGATGCCTGGTTTAGTATTTATTTATAGGGCAAGCCCCACCCAGGTCCAAGAATGGATGGATAACACTGAGCACGTGTGAAAGGCACAGCTAAAGCGGAGAGAAGAGAAGAGGCTGAGGGCCGAGAGAGGAGCCGCGCACCCACTCCAGAACCCGGACTAGGCCCTGCCCTTGCCCAGCGGCGGTATTAACCCTGAGATTCCGAGCACGCCAAAGTGACATTGCGTACACGGTGAACCCTGTGTTTGCAAAAAGTCAGAAAAAGTCTTCAAAACATCCTTTAAGGCCAGGCACCGTGGCCCACGCCTGTAATCTCAGCCCTTTGGGAGGCCGAGGTGGGTGGATCACTTGAGATCAGGAGTTCAAGACCAGCCTGGGCAAAATGGTGAAATCTTGTCCCCACCAAAAATACAAAAATTAGCCGGGGGTGGTGTCTGGTGCCTGTAGTCTCAGCTACTCAGGAGGCTGAGGCAGGAGAATCGCTTGAACTTGGGAGGCAGAGGTTGCAGTGAGCCAAGATCACCCCACTGCACTCCAGCCCGGGCAACAGAGCGAGACTCTGTCTCAAAAAAACACACAAAAAATACTTTTGGTGTGTGTTTCATGTAACGAGCTGCCATTTTGCGGCTTGCCTTTGTTTTCCAGTGTGGGGAGGGCTAAGGCAACCTTTTAAGATATCTGTATGTTATTTCCTCGTGATTTTGCTTTAAAAGCAAAAAAGAAAAAAGCTGAGATGAGTTACTAAATGACAATAACGCCTACTTTTCTTTTGAATTCCCGTGTTATTTGTATCTGAATGTGGTGAAAGTTTTCTAAATGTAATGTTTTATCACCAGTAAGTAGGCTGAGTGATCACTTACTCCTACCAGTATTTAATACTTCCATGTTCTGCCCAGATTCCTTTAACAAATACACAAAACACACTTGTAGCTGGCAACATCCACTCGTGTATAACGAAAACACACAATGGCTTTCTTAGAAGTTTGCCTTCTTAAGTGGGTTACACAGGATGCCTCGAAAATCCTTCTCTGTGGGTCGTGCAGAAGGTATTTTATTCTAAAAATTCCGTCTACTTGGCCGGGCACAGTGGCTCACGCCTGTAATCCCAGCACTTTGGGAGGCTGAGGCGGGTGGATCACGAGGTCAGGAGATCAAGACCATCCTGGCTAACACAGTGAAACCCCGTCTCTACTAAAAATACAAAAAATTAGTCGGGTGTGGTGCGGGCGACTGTAGTCCCAGCTACCCAGGAGGCTGAGGCAGGAGAATGGCGTGAACCCGGAAGGCGGAGCTTGCAGTGAGCCGAGATCGCGCCACTGCACTCCAGCCTGGGCGACAGAGCGAGACTCCATCTCAAAAAAAAAAAAAAAAAAAAAAATCCGTCTGCTCATTGGCATTTGAGTGTAAGACAGCTTATACCAAAGTGAGCTCAGACAGACATGTGCACGTGTTTATAGACTTCCTGCCTGCCCCCTGGCAGTCCACTCTGTGCTCAGTATTTCTTTGCAGGCTAAACACTCGCTCATCCAAAGTGCTTTCTTTTCCTGGACAAGTTGCACATCAGAGACCCAAAGAAGAAAAAGAGAATCCAGCCCAACTCTTGTTTTAATGTTTCCTGTAATAACTCACATTTAGCCCATGGTGGCTGTGAGCTGGTACTTGGCTAAAAAGTTTACATTCTTTTCCCTGTAATCCCCACAATAGCCCGTTGAAGTAGATACTATAATTATGCCCACTTTCAGATGAGGAAACTGAGGCTTCAACTGGCTATTCTACTTGCACAGGGTCACACAGCTGCAAAGTACGGGAGAGGGGACTCCAGCTATGACCACGAAGCTGGGACTGGGACTGCCAAACCATCCTTTGCCTGGGTCTGCCGTTGGCTCAGACACGGCCCCCAGACACCTAGGACCGTGGAACATTCAGGCCGGAAGGGCCCTTCCAGACCATCTAAGCCAGGGGTAGAGAGTCCGGGGTGCTGTGAGCCTGGATGGGGAAAAATGGCACCTTGTATTAACCTCAAAGCAAATTTCAGCATTTCCTCCAGTTTTGAATGTAGGCAGCAAACTACAGTCATAGCAGTACCTGTGACCTCACCAGTGGGAACCACTGATATTTTCATGGTGTCCGGTAATCGCTGCAGCATCTTAAAAAGTGGTTTGTGCTTGTCGCTCAGTTGCAATTCTGGTGGTGATTAGATCTGCTCTCAGGCTTACGACTTAATGTATGAACAAAGAAGCGCACATATGATCACCTCCCACTTTTGCTTTTTAAATATTAGGGTCACTTTGTAAGTTTTCTCAGGCTGCTGTTACAAATGACCACAAATTAAGTGGCTGGAAACAATAGAGAGTGTTGTCTCACGGTTGTGGAGGCAGGAATCTGAAGCCAGGTGTGGGCAGGGTCGGGTTCCCTCGGAGGCTCTGAGAGGGGGCTCGCCTCCTGCCTCCCTCCTAGGATCTGGGGGCTGCCGGCCATCCTGTGGTTCCCAGGCATGCAGATGCGCCACCCAGTCTCTGCCACCATCTCCCCATGGCCTTCTCCTCTGTGTCCCTGTGTGTCTCTCCTTTTTTGTCCCTTAGATGGACACCTGTCCTTGGATTTCGGGCCCACCTGGAAAATCCAGAATGATCTTATCTTCAGACCCTTACCTAAGTGGCATCTGCAAAGACCCTGATTCCAAATAACATCACATTCTGAGGCTCGTTCCGGGAGGCTGCATCCAACCCACTAGAGTGGCTATGTTTCAGTAACTCGTGATCCTGTGTATTTTGCTTCATGTATTTAAAACATTCTCCCGGACAAGGCGTCTGAGATTCCCCAGGCTGCCAGAGGGGCCATGGCGCAAACGGGGAAGAAACCTGGTCTAAGCCACGCCCCTCTTTTCAGGACGAGGATCTGGAACCCGGACACTGAAGGTCGGGGTTGGGCACAGCCGGGGATGGGCAGCCCGCCTCTCCCCCGGCACCTCCCGCCTGGCGCCTCCTCCACAGCCCCTGCATCCTGGAAAACAGACTGTTCCACACACTCCAGCAGCTCCTCTACCTGGGGACTGCTTGGGCCGCATAGCCCCCAGTTAGGGAGAGAAACCAGACATGTATTGAACAAGAAGCCCCACCGGGAGAGGCGAGACCCGGGCCCCAGCCCTGGACCTGGCCGTGGGTGCTACAGAAGGTCGGGGGGCATCGGTCTGCGCGGAAGGGTCTGGAGAGGCACCTCTCGGGGAGTTGGACAGAGAGGAGACGCCGTCCCAGTGGTGGCCTCCAGTGAGGCCTGGAGAGACCAGGTGGCAGGAAGGGCCCTGCTGGGGCCAGAGCAAGGGCACGGAAGGCAGGTCTCATGGAGCAGGGACCGTAGAGGGGACATGGGGGACACTAGGGATGGACAGTGGCCGGAAGATTCCGTGGGCCTTGGAGATTAAATCGGGTTCCCCAAAGAGCAAGCTGTGGAGAGGGGAAGGGAAAGTTGCCTCCCTCTTCCCTACGGGGTTCTTTTGTCAATAAACGATTGACAAAAGACAGACTCACAAGAGACAACAGTTTTAAGGCTGTGCCTACGCCCGGAAGTGCCATAAAAACAGGAGACTCAGCAGTAACCAGATGGGAGCAGTGCAGATGTCCGTCCTCTGTGACAGAAAGGAAACGGGGCCTGGGCTTCTGGGGAGCGGTAGAGACAAATGAGGAGAGGGTGAGGGAGGAAACGTCTGGGCATAAAGGCTGCCTCGTGGTGCAGCTATCAGTCTCATGGCGAGAAAATGCGTCTTGGCGCGGCTCTCTTCCTGGCACACAGACCATTACTAATGAAAATGTCCTTTATAGATGTCAATTTTCTTTAGAAAAGAGTTTTTTACTTTATTTTAGGGAGCTGAAGAGCTTTTTTTCTGTTGGCTGGTTCTCAGTTGCTTTTAGCTCAAAGTAATCAACATGTCAACATGGCATATTTTGGGGTGACGTATTCTGGTCTCCTACAGTCATATTTTGGGGTGACGTATTCTGGTCTCCTACAGTCATATTTAGGGGTGGCATATTCTGGTCTCCTACAGTCATATTTTGGGGTGGCGTATTCTGGTCTCCTACAGTCATATTTTGGGGTGGTGTATTCTGGTCTCCTACAGTCATATTTTGGGGTGACGTATTCTGGTCTCCTATAGTCATATTTAGGGGTGGCGTATTCTGGTCTCCTACAGTCGTATTTTGGGGTGATGTGTCCTGAGCCCCATTGTTTCCTAGTCTGAGACTTCCCCAAGAAGCTCCACGGTACAGAAACTGGGTGGGTGTGTTGTCCCATAATGCTTTGAAGAGGCATTTCTATGGAAACAAAAGAAAAAAAAAAGCTAATCATTGGAGCTGACTAAAAACCAGTTTCTGAGCCTGGGGGCCGTGGCGGGGCAGGTTTGTAGATGTTGGGCTCCGAGCGTCTTCTGTGGTTTGGTCTCTGGCGATGTCTGGGCGGCCCACGCAGCAACAGGTGTGAGGGTCCCTCGCACCTGGGCTTCGTGGTAATCTCGCTGATGAGTATTTCAAGTCGTCCAGCCTCACTTTGCAGGATTTCTGGGCAAAGGGCAGTTTTGTTCTTCATGATTCCAATAAGAACGGTGGGAGAAAATTGAAAGTGTTAGTTTAGGAGTTGCAGCCAGATACTGCAGGAAACTAGAAACATCAGGAACCCGTCCAGTTTGTAGACATCAATAGATAACAAAACCCCAAAGACGTTAAACAGGACAAGAATCTAATATGGGGCGCACAATATGGCTTTCTACTGAAATATAGGTTCGCTCTACATCACCCCTCTTTCTACTAAAAATAATCTCAGTAAGATTATTATTATTATTATTATTTTTGAGACAGAGTTCCACTCCGTCGCTCAAGGCTAGAGTGTAGTGGCACGATCTCGACTCACTGCAAACTCTGCCTCCCGGGTTCAAGTGATTCTCCTGCCTCAGCCTCCTGGAGTTACAGGCATGCACCACCACGTCCAGCTAATTTTTGTATTATTATTACTTTTTTTAGTAGAGACAGGGTTTTGCCATGTTAGCCAGGCTGGTCTTGAACTCCTGACCTCACGGGATCCACCCACTTCGGCCTCCCAAAGTGCTAGGATTACAGACGTGAGCCACTGTGCCCAGCCTAGTCAGATTAACTTGTTTGTAAAGTAAGTCTAGCCTCATTAAAATTGGCCTGATTATTTGCACAAGTGCAGCAAGAATAGAAAGTGGCCAGCTAGGCTTTCTTTAGGTCAGCTTTGCTGGAACTTTTAATAAATCTCAGGTTAGGCTTTCAAAAGCCTCTTGAGGCTAAGAAGTCAAGCCAAGGACTTGATATCAGACTTCACCTGCAATACCTATAGATTTGGGTGGATTCCTCTTTCTCAAGGTTCCCAACGTATTCTTGAGAATTACTGCCAAAAAATGACAGTCTTTCCTCAACCTGTGAGGCTGCAGAAGCCCTTTAATCCAGGTACTAGGGCAATTTTGTTTTCCTCCAACGGGTTTCATTGGCTCCATAAAGTCAACCTTAGTTCCTTAAAGCTACTCACATCTGATTTTATGCACATCACTCTCAAATATGATATTCCGGTCAAACACTTGGTGAGCTAACCAATATTTCCAGTTGTTTCCTATTACAAGGCAGCAGATTCATCTTGAACTTAAGCAAATAACTCTATGGCCGTAAAAATAAAAATGCTAATAGTTTCTAAATTCTGGAGAGATCAGGTAGGGAGAAAAGTCATCATTTCAATTTTGCTTATAAAAGTGTAATGTACCAGAATGCTGTAAGTTATAAATAGTTTCTTCATTTACATTCTGGAAATTCTTGCCATCCAGTGGTGTGATCTTAATGTATCAGAAACCTGTACTGGTCAAAGTCTTCCCCATGAAATCTTCTCGAAGACACAACATTTTAGGATTATAGTTGCTTGCAAAAGCTTTCGGGAAAGCATCAGAGCCAAACAGTTAACTGTGTATGACAGAAAGGCTTAAAATGGCCTTGGCTAAAGATGTGATGACATCATTACAATGTAACTGATGAGGAAGTTTGGTTATTCCTGTGGTGTATACTTTCACATAATAACTAGAATTACAACTAATATAGAATGTATCAGATTTCTAAGAATTTCATATAATTTCTGGAACTCTTATATGACTATATATCCATGCAAATATAACTCACCCAGAGAAGGTTAATCATCACTTCATATTTTACAGTGCTTCCATGCAAATTTAGTTGATCAAATAAGCCCAATTTATTTAATATCTTTTTATTTTATTTAAAAAAATTTTCCCTTTAACATTGGCAAAATAATCTATGTTTTTATAAGGAAAGAAAATAAATCCTTTTGAGATATTCCAGGGGCCAATCTAGGAAATCCCAAACGTTAATTCAGGGTCAAAAAGACTTAATTTAGAGTGTGTGATTTTGGAAAGTTGTCAAAATGTCAAAAGGTTGAAAGCACTTGATTAAATAGAATCCCAGATCATTATGAAATAATACTTAATTCTCATTTAATCAAAGTAACAATGAAATATTCAAAGAGAAATGCAGAAAGTTAGATAGTTTAAAATACTCTTAGATCTGGCCAGGCATGGTGGGTCATGCCTGTAATTCCGGCACTTTGAGAGGCTGACATGAGCGGATCACTAGAGCCCAGGAGTTCGAGACCAGCCTGGGCAACATGGCAAAACCCCATCTCTACAAAAAATACAAAAATTAGCCAGGCATAGTGGCACATGCCTGTAATCTCAGCTACTCGGGAAGCTGAGATAGGAGGATCCCTTGAACCCAGGGAGATTCATGCCACAGTGAGCTGAGATCGCACCATTGTACTCCAGCCTGAGCAACAAACTGTATATACACACACATGTATTTTGTGTATATATATATATATATATAAAATATGTATTATATATATAATATGTATTATATATAATATGTATTATATATAATACGTATTATATATATAATACGTATTATATATATAATACGTATTATATATATAATACGTATTATATATATACACACACTATATATATAATATGTATTATATATACACACACTATATGTATGTATTATATATATACACACACTATATGTATGTATTATATATATACACACACTATATATAATATATGTATTATATATATACACACACAATATTTTTTTTATTTTATTTTTTATTTTTTTTAATTAGCTGGGTGTGGTGGTGCCCACCTGTCTCCCAGCTAATCAGGAGGCTGAGGTGGGAGGATCCCTTGAAGCCCAGGAGTTGAGGCTGCGATGAACTATGATGGTGCCACTGCACTCTAGCCTGGGTGACAGAGTGAGACCCTGTCTCAAAAAAAAAGAACTAGTTCACACCCATGTTTCCTCCTGCTGCCCCAAATTACCGCTCTCCTTGAGCAGTCCCTGAAGGTGGAGACCAGGCACCTGCTGGAGCAGGAATTCTTCCTTCACCGGCTTCTGTTGGGGCCCCAGGATCCTGCAGCTGTGGCATCCACAGGGAGTAAGGCCAGCCACGGAGTTCCTTTCATGTCACCAAGCTGCAGGGGAGGAAAAGTGACATCAGACAGATCAACAGGAGAAAACCCATTTTAATGATATGTCCACGAATGGGAGGCCCACACGGAGATGAAACTGGGGGAAGGGGCCAGATGGCGGAGGCGTCTGCGTCATCCTCAGCTGCAGGAAGATACAGGACTGTGGGGCTGCTGCAGGCTGAACCAGCTATAGCAGGGGAGTTGACTGGTGAATGAAGGTGGTTTCGTCACGTGGACATGCGTCTCTCAGGCGATCAGAGTTACCTGGAGCCGCTCTCCTCCCGGCATAGAGACCTTTACGAATGGAAATGTCTTTCATTTCTCTCCCAGACAGGCAGCTGGGCAGAGCCACTCCTGTGTCTGCAGTTACTCGAAATAATTGATATACCCAAGGCATGTTTGGGGTGGCACATTCTGCCCCCTCAAGCCATGTTTTGGGGTGGGGTGGGGTGGCGTGTCCTGAGCCCCAACGCAGGTGTCAGGGCTATGGAGGGGACATTGCGAGGGGGCCTAGAGGGGCCTCTACGGGCCTTGGAGATGGAATCAGCTCCCCACCAGGCCCCAGGACAGACCTGGCTGGGGAGCGCAGGGAGGGGTCCCCATTGTGAGGACAGCATGGGGCTGCCTCTTCCAGCAGCTCCGAGGGCTCTCAGAGAAAAACGAAATTCTCTTTTATAAGAGAAACTTGTCTCTGGGCCCACGTGTTGCCCTCTGGGCACTGGCATGAGTAATCTGAGGGCGGCGCTTTCCTCACTGCAGTGGCATCATACAGATGAGGGCTTTGCTGACCATTATCTGGAAACAGTGATCATTGTCCCATTCACAGATGGGGAGGCTGAAGCCTGGGAGATCAATTCATGCCACCAAGATCAGCTGCAGGCCGGGCCACCCATGCCTGAGGGGAGAAGGGGCCTCTCTTCTTCACGAGGCTGGTGGCTGCGGCACCTACAAAGACAGGTTATCAAGAGGGCCCTCTGCCTATCACGAGCCTGGTGGCTGCCGTACCTGTAATGAAAGACAAGTTAACAAGAGGGCCGTGCAGGCTTATTTACGAGAAGTTCCATGTGACACAGGAGCCTTGAGAATGGAACACCCATCGAACCGGGGAACTCTGCATATTTTCCTCCTGGGTTTGTGGGGTGTGGACAGCACGGAGCGTGATGAAAGGATACAGGCGGCTGGGCGTGGTGGCTCATGCCTGTAATCCCAGCACTTTGGGAGGCCGAGTCGGGCGGATCACTAGGTCAGGAGATCGAGACTATACTGGCTCACACGGTGAAACCCCATCTCTACTAAAAAATATAAAAAATTAGCCAGGCGTGGTGGCAGGCCCCTGTAGTCCCAGCTACTCGGGAGGCTGAGGCAGGAGAATGGCGTGAACCAGGAAGGTGGAGCTTGCAGTGAGCCGAGATTGTGCAACAGTGCGAGACTCCATCTCAAAAAAAAAAAAAAGAAAGAAAGAAAGGATACAGACATCCTGAACCGGGGGCTGGGGCCAGGCCTGAAGGCTCTGGTCTTCCTTTCCTCTGGGTCTAGGGCACATGAGGGTCTGTGACCTAATTCAGAGGAAGGCCCGATAACTCTTTCATGGCCTGCCTCAGGGTGACAGGGAGCAGGAGAGAGCATACCTGCTTTCCCTGGCTTCTCAGATGCCACCGTGCCAGGTTTTGGGGTAGTGGTATGTCTTGAGCCCAATCAGTACCCTGGGGGTCGTGGCCGGCCCCCCTCCCTCCATGCCACAGGCTCTCTGGGGAGGCCACTGCTGTATCCCCACTGTGAGCTCGATCTGAGCTGCCTATGGGACCACACCTGAGAACCCCCAAGGGTGGCACTGGCAGACTTGAGGTGCCCAAGTGAGGCTGGTGCAGCCCCTCTGCCCTGCCAGTCTGGGCACGGGCCCCTGGGCATCGCGACTCCTACCTTCCTACCAGCCCAGATGCAGGGCCTGAGCCGGCAGGGCTTCCACCCAGCCCAGGGTGTGTCCCCCTACCAGGGGCGCTGCATTGGATAGGAAGGACCCACCTGTTTCCCTGCCCAGTACCAGCTGGCAGGCCCCCCGTGGCTCAGGGTGCCTGTGAGGAGGGGTGGGGGCTCTAATTGCTCACCTGCTGCTCTGAGGTGTCAGGCAGGGTTGGGGGTGGCACCTGGGGAAGGCTGGGCTGAGGGGGCAGGCTGCCCCTCCTGCAGGAGAGGTGCAGTATTTCACTGGGTCCTTTGGAAAGGGCAGGGAAGCTCCTGCTCGCCCGTACTGCACCATTTCCTGTGATCTTAGCAATGACTTCCTGGCTCCATTTTCTCCACCAGCCCGAATACGTGAGCCAGACCCGCAGCTTTCTCTTCCACAGCCTCCTGGCCTCCGGGTCCACCTGGGTGGTGCCCACCCACCAGACTGGGGCCTGGTGGTTGTAGGGGACGGGGAGCAGCCTTGCTTCAGTGTGGGTCATTCCTGACTGTGAGATGGTTGGGGGGCAGGGGTTGTAGAGTCTGTGGGAGGCCTCGGCTGGGCCACAGAGAGGGGTATCTCTTCTGCAGAAAACCCAGCCACCCTTACCAGATGCGGTCAGGCTACAAAGGGAAGATGTGCTCCCTCTTTAGAGGCAGGTGATTCCTGTGAATCCGATGACCGAGATAAGGTGCACGATTCAGTGGGCAAGGCAACTCACCATCCTCTCTTTATGGTCCTCGCAATTTGCACCATGCACAATGCAGGGTGAAGTCAGCCCCCAAATTACAGAGGAAAGACTCTGCGGTCTTTGTCAGTTAAACAGGAGATGCAAACTCCAAGCTAGTTAATGAGCTGTGATCGGCCACGCTCACGATTCAGTGCAGGTCTCTCCTTCCTGCTATCACAGTCTTTGCCAGCTGCATCATGACTACCAACCAGTCCCCTCATAATTACAAGAGTCTCCTGTCATGTTTTCTTCTGGAGCGAGGCATGCTCCAACTTGCTTCTGGGTTCTTAATTTTTGATCAGGGACGGCTCCTTGACTAATTATTTGGCAGTAATGAGGGAGGACAGATCGAGTTGTGAAAGTCCCCCCAAGCTTTTAGAAGGAAGCTGCAAATTAAAAAATGAGGTATTGGTAAACAGGATGCTAATTGGATTAATATGAAAATGATGAATTCTGATAAAAATAGCAAAATACACCGTTGTAAGATTGAGGCCAGTATAACTCCAAGAATTCATTGTCTAATGTTCAGCTGGTCAGTCTGGTCTTTGAAAGTATTAGAATAACAGAAAGAGTCTACTCTTGACGATGAAGTATACGGTTAGTAATTTATGCAAAACAGAACTTTAAAACCGGAAGGACTTGATATGAGTGGGGTGCATGGAAATCATTCGTATTTTGAAGTTTCATAACTCTGACCCCTAGGTCCTTTGGTTTGTCTCTCTTTTCTTTTCTTTTTTTTTTAGACAAAGTCTCTCTCTGTCACCCAGGCTGGAGTGCAGTGGCATGATCTTGGCTCACTGAAACCTCCACCTCCCAGGTTCAAGCGATTCTCCTGCCTCAGCCTCCTGAGTGGCTGGGATTACAGGCATGAACCACCGTGCCCGGCCTTTTTTTTTTTTTTTTTTTTTTTTTTTTTAAGAATACAGAATCACCAGGCAAGGTGGCTCACATCTGTAATCCCAGCACTTTGGGAGGCCAAGGCAGGTGGATCACCAGGTCAGGAGTTTGAGACCAACCTGGCCAACATACAGTGAAACGCCATCTCTACTAAAAATACAAAAATTAGCTGGGTATAGTGGCAGATGCCTGTAATTCCAGGTACTTGGGAGGCTGAGGCAGGAGAATCGCTTTTGAAGCCAGGAGGCGGAGTTTGCGGTGAGCTGAGATCGCACCATTGTACTCCAGCCTGGGCAACAAGAGCAAAACTCTGTCTCAAAAAAAAAAAAAAAAAAAGAGAGAGAGAGACAGAATCTCACTCTGCAGCCTAGGCTGGTGTGCAGTGGTGCAGTCACAGCTGACCACAGCCTCCAACTGCCGGGCTCAGGCCATCCTCTTGCCTGTGTCCTGAGTAGCTGTGACCATAGACGCACACCACCACATCCAGTTAATTTAGTTTTGTTGTTTCTTGCTTTTAGAGACAGGGTCTTGCTATGTATCCCACACTAATGAATGTAAAATCTTAAAATGGTGCCTGGTGCAGAGTAAGCTGTGTATTGGTGGGGGGTAATTATGGGTCGTATTGACAGTTTCACTTCTGCGGCATGCCCTCAGGAACTCACTGATGCACACAGAGGGGCCTGCTGGCAAATACTGAAGAGCTGTGGGGAGAAAGGAAGGGGTCTGACAGTGAAGGTGGGTGCGTGGGCGGGGGGCTTTTTAATGGCCCCTCTGCTGGCTCCCTCCCCACCACCTCCTGCCCACCTCCCTGGCCTTGGCTGCAGGCTAGGGTGCCCTTTGACCTCAGAGAGGCCTGTCCTGTGTGTCTCACTGAGCAGGAACAGACCGTCCCAGAAGCCCTTCAGCTCGGAAGTGAGTAAGCATTGGCGGTGGGGATGGTGCTCTGAGCAGACGCGACTCAGTGCCATGCGGGTGTCTCTCCCAGGGCGGCTTTCAGACTGACCCCCAAACAGAGGGCTCAGAAAAGATGTTTTTCAATGAGGGACATTTATGGTTGGCAAAAAAAAGTGGCTCCCCAAAGGTCTTCACGTCCCAATCCCCAGAACCCGTGTCTATGTTATTTCCCACGGCAAAGGGGACCGTGATTCAGCTATTTTGAGATGGGGAGGCCATCTGGCAGGATCCAGGTGGGTCCAGTGTCATCAGGGGTCCCCACAAGAGGGGTGAGAGAGGGAGCTGATGATGGAGGCAGAGGTTGGAGGGAAGCATTTCAGAGATGGAGGAAAGGGTCACATGCCAAGGAATATGCCTCCGGAAGCAGGAGAGGACGGGGAGGTAGGGATTGTCCCAGGGCCTCCAGAACCAAGAGAAGACAGGGAACTAGGGATTCTCCCAGGGCCCCCCAAAGACAGGAAGAGGGGGAAATGTATTCTCCCGGGGTCTCCAGAAGCAGCCAGCCCTGCCCGCAGTTTGGCTTTAGCTCCCTGGTACCCATCTCGGACTCTGACCTACAGAACTGTAAGAGAGTAAATTTATCTCGTTCTGTGCTGCTCATTGTGTGGTCATTGGTTACGGCAGCCACAGAAAACAGTGCGCACATCCGCATGGTCCCCTCTCCAGCTCTTGCCTGATAGGCATAAACAAGGGCGGCTGGGCGCAGTGGCTCACGCTTGCAATCCCAGCACTTTGGGAGGCCGAGGCGGGTGGATCATGAGGTCAGAAGATTGAAACCATCCTGGCCCACATGGTGAAACCCCGTTTCTACTAAAAATACAAAAAATTAGCCAGGCGTGGTGGCACGTGCCTGTAGTCCCAGCTATTCAGGAGGCTGAGGCATGAGAATCGCTTGAACCTGGGAGGCAAAGGTTGCAGTGAGCCAAGATGGAGCCACTGCACTCCAGCCTGGGCAACAGAGAGAGATTCTGTCTCAAAAAAAAAAAAAAAAGAAAGAAAGAAAAAAAGTAAAAAAGAAAAGAAAAAGAAAAAAAGGAAATAAACAAGGGCTTGCCCTATAGTTCACATCTGGACCACCCAGCTTAAAATAGGGCAGGAGAGTTCAGGAATAGCTTTGCAACCCTTGTGTTATACGGTGCACAGGTGTGCAAAAATTCTCCTTGAACTCCCCCTTGAGTGTCCCCCCAGGGCTCATGGCCACTGTCACTCTGTGCTAGTTGCTCTTCAGACCAGGGAACAGACTTGGCCATGGCTATGGCCAGGGTCCAGCTGCTATTGCTCCTCCTGTCACCCACCCACCTTTTGTCTCCAACAAGGATGTTGAGAGGAGCCAGGCACCAGCCTCCCTGGGTTCAGGTCTTTCCTCTCCCCTCACTTTCCTATGAACTAGGGGTGGGGGAGGAGGGGTGCCTGCCAGGAGGTCACTGCAGCCAAGGAACCCAGATTGGTGCGCTTGAGAATGAACCATGGGTACACTTTCCAAAGAGTCAACCGGCTGCGATGAGGGGCCATCTCCCCTCCTGGAGCCAACAGCCATGAGTAGCTGTCACACACATCCGTGCAGCACCTAGACACACATCCGTGCTGTCCACTCCGTGCTGCTGCAGTTGTGGGGGAGGAAGGTGGCACAGTGGCAGCGACACACACTTCCCTCTCCAAAATTGGGGCGGGGCTCCTCAAAATCCTCTGACCAGCATTAAAGCTTCAGAATTTGATATTATGGCTGCATATAATGTTGAATTATCTGAACTTGCTGCACGTGTGTGTGTGTGTGTGTGTGTGTGTGTGTTGTTGGTAGGACCAAAACGGTTAATTATCAGCAATTTCATGGTTTGACCTAATATTTTAAAAGAGAGGTTCTTACCTGCTGGAAGCATGTACTGGTATATTACGGATGAGACGGTCTCATAGGTGGAATTTGCTGTGAAATGCCCCAGGAAACAAAAAGCCAGAGGTCAGAGTGATGAGAGCTGGGGACGGGTGGATGGGTTCCTGGGCCGTTCCCTGTAGTGCTGAGTGTGCTTGGAAGTGTCCACAATGAGGAGTAGAAACGAGTGCAAAGCTGGGTGGAGACAGCCCTGTCCTGGCTGCCCTGAGCTCGGCCCTGTCAGTCGCCTTGAGGAGGGTCGGGGGGAGCAGGGATGCAGGGTGGCGCGTGCATGCCAGGTGGCAGGCGGCAGGTGCTGGCTGGCAGGTGCTGGCTCCAGGCCCGTCTCCAGCCCCAGGGCTCCAGGCCATGCTCCGCCCCCAGCTGCCCTGCAGCTCCAGGCCGGCCACACTGCCGCCTAGTTTCGCAACTCCAATGTCATCACCTAGGTGACAGGGACGCTGCTGCCACCGCCTGCCTGCGGGAGCCAGGAGCCAGCCGAGGGCCACTTCCACCTGGCCCCACCGACCCTCCGGGGCCCAGCCTTAGCCAAGGTAGGCTTGGGCTTGGCTCGCCCTCCTCTCGGCCTGAGTCGGGGGGAGTCTCCTTGCCGCCGTGGGTGCAGTGGCTCCAGGGGCCCACCCTGGGGTGCAGAGAGCCCCTCTACGGCCTCCCAGGAGGCGGCTGGGAAATGCAGTACTGTTCAGGCCAGGGTGGGGAGGCCTTGCCCACAGTTCTCCTGATGGGACAAGCCACAGCTCTGGGGAGCCATCTGCCCCAAGTGGCACATCAGGGCTCCTCGTGTGACCCTAGGAGCGGGGGCAGAAGTGGCTCTGGTACCGCCACCTCCACCCCTTGGACCCGCCAGGAGCTCTTTCCACTTCCTGCCTAGGAGGCGCAGAGTGACTGCCCCAGCCTGGCACGTCCGGGGGCTTCCCGGCTGGGGGCCGCCATCCTCAGCCTCACACAGCTGATCCAGAACCTCCCAGTTCTCCCCAGCCCCCTCACCCTTTTGTGGCCCCGGAGCCTCTCCCGGCAACAGCAAGCCATGCCCTGGCCTCCCCGGCACTCATGCAGCTACTCCCAAGCCTGACCATGACCTGGACGGCAGGAAGGGGCTGGGCATGTCCTGTTCCTTCTGCCTGGGTCCTGCTTCCAGGGCTGGACTCCCAGGCTGGGGAATCCTCAGGGACCCATCAAACTGGGGGACAGGGGAGGGGCTTGTGGGGATTTGCTGTGAGGAGGGCAGAGTGTGTACGTGGCAGTGCCTGCGGACACATGTGTGCGCATATGTGAATAGATGTGTCCATGTGCATGTATGTGCAAGTGTGTTGCTAGAGGTGAGAGGGTGGGTAGGGAAACTGAGTGACCAGCTCCTCCCTGAAGCCTTGGGGGAATGTCCGAGGGGCCAGGGCCTCTGGATCCTGTTCCCTTGGCTCTTAGCAAAGTCTCCAGCCTGGCCTCCTGGATGGGCATGTGGCTCGGGGGGTGAGACCATGGGCTCTTCCTGGCTTGCTGTGTCGCTCTGGGTGCATTTCACACCGCTCTGAGGATCTCTCTGCTCATCCCTAAGGCAGGGATGATGATGGGGCCAGGGGACCACATGGGCACAGGTAAGGCAGGGATGATGATGGGGCCGGGGGACCACATGGGCACAGGCTTCTGGAATGTGGGTGTCGTCTCCCTGGGGTCCCGCAGTCTGAACTTGCTCAAGAGCCCCATGTCCAGGTGGGGATGTACAGGAGCCCCTTAGAAGTGGGGAAGAAGGCCAGGCGTGGTGGCTCACATCTGTAATCCCAGCACTCTGGGAGGCTGAGGCGGGTGGATCAGCAGAGGTCAGGAGTTCGAGAGCAACCTGGCCAACATGGTGAACCCTGTCTCTACTAAAAATACAAAAATTAGCTGGGCGTGGTGGTGCAGACAGCTGTAATCCCAGCTACTGGGGAGGCTGAGTCAGAAGAATCATTTGAACCTGGAAGGCGGAGGTTGCAGTGAGCTGAGATCGTACCACTGCACTCCAGCCTGGGTGACAGAGCGAGACTCTATCTCAAAAAATAAAAAATAAAATAAAAAAGATAGGAAAAGAAAAAGAAAAAGAAAAGTGAGGAGAAATGAGGAGGAAGTCGAGCAATTTAACCCCAAATGGTGCTTCTCCAGCAGTCACTCTGTTCCTGTCCTGACCTGACCTGCTGGGCCCCGCCAGCTCAAACCAAATCATGGATTCTGTCCTCGCTTCTTCACGGAGCACCTACTGTGTGCCAGGCGGGTGCTGGGGCTGCAGCGCAGAGAGCAGTCAGGGCTTGGTGGTCTGGCCCGCAAAGAGTCAGCACGTGAATGTCTCTCCATGCGATGGGTGCTGGGAGGGAGGAGTCCTGGCAGGTGCGGGGAAGACCAGCGTCTCTTAAATGGGGGTGCGCGGGCCCTGAGGAGTGAGGCTTCCTGACAGCCGTCCCTCGTGGGTGCCGTGCTGGTCAGAGTGGGGTCTGGCTGCACAGCCTCCCTCGGGGCTGGGCTGGGAGCACAGGTCGGCTGGCACCTATCCAGGTTTCAGGGTTCCAGGGCTCCAGCTGGAACTGCCCCAGGGATGGCAGGGGTGGGCCTGTCCCTGGAGAGGCGTGGGGTGTGGGAGCTGGGAGCGTGACAGGAAGCAGCCCCCTCAGACCTGGAGTAGCATGGAGCCTAGGATCCATTGTGACCTTGGTGGTCCTGTACCCTGTCCAGCTCCAGTTGCTGTTCCTGCCTCTCCCTGACCTACTGGCTGCCCAGGCTGCCCCTTGGCCGAGCTCCACCATGGCCAGTGCCCCTCGGCCGAGCTCCACCATGGCCAGTGCCCCTCCATTCGCTTGTGAGTCCCACAAGATCACAGCCCTGCCCAGGGCCTAGGCGGCTCTTGGGCTGACCCAGCCATCGTCGGGAGCCCCCTTCATGACGGGGGCAAAGGCTGGATCGTTGTCTGCCCTGCAGGAGCCTGGGCCTCCAAAGGACGGGCTGCCTGGCGGGAAGGTGGAGCTCACCGGAGCCCAGCCTAAGCCAGCTGTGGTGCTTCTGAGATGTGCGGCCCTGGGCAGGCTGCTCGCCCTCTCGGGGCCTCTGGGAACACCTGGGGACTTCCCGCTGGTTTCTCTGAGGATTGAATAGCTTGAAAATATGGAGGATTTGGCACAGGGTGAGGGCTCAGGGAATGCTGGGCAGCAATATCAGAAAGGCAACCCTGAGAGCCAGCGGACAGCCACTCTGAGGAACAGCAGTGGCTGCCTCTGGAAGGAGTGAGGGGTGGGTGGACCCCCGTCATCGCTGCACGTGGGAGGTCACAGGGCTGAGCGGCCACCACTGTGCAGGGGAGGTCACAGGGCTAAGCGGCTGACTCCAGAACAGGAAGGGAACACGCCAGGAGGGAGGATTGCGCATTGAGTCAGGGCGGGACTCAGAGGGACGCATGACAAGTTCAGGGGGTTGACAGCTGTCTGGAAGGGCACGTCTGCTCAGACCGCAGGGTAGGGAGTGGTCAGCAGGGAGACATGGCCACCGGTGCAGCGGGCGCGTCCCAGACCCCTTAGAGAAAAGCCCAGAGCCAGGGGTGAGGGGTATGTGTAGGGTGGGGACATCTCAGAGTGGAGCATCCCCACCAAGGGTGTCCGGAGGAGGGTGGCCAGATGGGGACAGCAGCTTGAGAAGGGTCATGCTCTCTTGGTTGGAGGAGTGGAAGTGCTTGTCTGGGGAAAGAAAGAAGATTCTGGAGGACAGCACAGGCACTTCCAACATGGCGCTGGCCGCACAAAGGCTAGTGACACCCGGTGTGATCCCTTGGGGTAGAAAGGGGGTGTGAGAGGAGGTTCGGAGGGGGCAGGGGACAGGGATGTGTCTGAGCAGAACGAGGCTGTGGCAGCTCCAGCGAAGGTGGCTGTGGCCCCATCAGTCACCTGCCCTGCTGAGGGCAGCGCTGTACTCATCACCTGTGAACACAGGTATCGACTCAGACACCCACTCTGGCCATAAGCTCCACTCTGTCCCAGCCCTGGACCCCTCACCCCCTATCCTCGGCAGTCGGTCCTCTGGGTCTTCTTCCTGTGCCCACTGTGGTCTGAACCTCCCTTAGTGACAGCTCTGCTCCTACCACCCCCGCGGGGGTCGCCCTTCCTCTAACAGGTGGGCTCCTGGCAGGAAACATCGCCAAGCTCAGCGCCCCAGTTCCCTGACAGGGCCCCACTTCCCTCCCGCCGCCAACCTCGTCCCCCCAAGGGCCATGTCCCTGCCCACCCCTTCCACCCCTTTCTTAGAGGAAGCTCAGCCCATCAGGCTGCTCATGCCTCTGACCCCACCTCCAAACCCTCCTGACCCGCTTACCCCCAGGAGCACCGCCCACTCCAAGGCGCAAGCAAGCTGGGGCTGGGGTGCAGACTTCTCTTCCACCACCCACCCTCCTCATACCCAGCCTCTGAGGGCCTCACAGACATACATGATTTGCCTCCAGTGGGCCAGGGTTATCTGTTTACCGCGTTGCACGCCCCCGGGCATGGAGCTGGCACCGGCTGCCGCTGCAACTGGGCACTACCTGTTTCGAGGACGCCTCATTCCCTGAGAGACCGAGGATAGGCTGCTGCTCTATAAAAGGGTGCGGAGGCCACCGTAAAAGTGGGTGAGACACGCCTGCTGACCATTGCACGGGGGACCCCACCTTTCCGCCCCCGTGTGTGCAGTTCTGTCCCTCAGCCTGGTGCCTTTGGGACCCGGGCCTCATTGGTTCTTTCTCCACTGCCACCACCTGATACTAAATAACCGTCGGTCAATGGCAACTCGATACTGTTTATGGGGCATCCATGGTGCGCCCAGATAGAGGAGTGCTTTTGCTTTTGATATGCGTAGAGTTACTTCATTCCACCTAGCGCTTCTAGGAGGCACTACAATTATCTCCATTTTACAGACAAGGAAACAGAGGCTCAGAATGGGCAAGACATCTATCTGAGGTCACACAGCTAGAGCGCGGCAGAGGTGGGCTGCATGGGCAGAGCAGGAGAGGGAACTGGAGTGTGTGCCCGGCAGTGCGGGGCTTCAGGGCACGAAGCGGTGGGGCAGGAATCATGTGTCTTGGTTTGGTATGACCCAAACACATATATGACAGCAAGAAGGCCTGGGCAGGCAGCAGAGGACAAGGCGGGCCTCTTGGATGTCTGGATGTGGATTGGGCCTCAATGTACCAGTGAAGAAAGATGGACAGGCAGGGGATTTCCAGAGAGGGGCTTCCCAGGCAGAGTGCGGGGTGTGGCTGTGTGGTGGGAACACGGACTGGGGAGGGGATTGCAGCCGGGCCCGTGCCTCCCTTGCTCAGCTCCAGGTCAGGCCAGGGTAGAGCCAGGCTGCTGGGTTCGACCTCCACCCTGACCAGCTGTGTGCCCATGGAGGGCTGGTCTTCCCTCTCTGTGCATGTCTCCTGGTTGGTAACAGGTGTGTGGCCTCACTGGGCCGTCGTGGGGTGGCTGGAATCCCCGGGAATTAGCCATGCTTTGGTGTTTCTACATTTCACTTGGCTGAGTGTGAACTGACCCAGGAAGCTGGTTGGGGGCACCCCCACCCACGGGGGGTCGGGCATTTTGGTTTGGTCGTGGCCTCAAAGCTTCCGGGGTGAGGCTCAGGGATTCCCCCAGACTGTCCTGGGCATCTGCCTCCCCTCCCCTCCCGCTTCCCGTGGGCCACGGCCCAGGAGAGAGAGGGCAGCTTGCTCAGGCACCTCCAGCTGTCCGCATATTTCACACGGTGCACGCTACCCCACCGTGGGAGGCTGTGTTTGTCTTTCATCCCCATGCTGGGCTTCCCCAAACTAGGGGAGCGGGGCAGCAGGCGTGCCATCTGTGGCGGTGAGGGGGGCTCTCAGCCGCATCCTCCTCACCAGGCCCTGCGGACAGGCCTTCGTCCCTGCCCCTGACCTGCTGACGAAGCCGTCCTGGCAACCCTGTCTGAAGGACCTGGCCCCATCTCACCCACAGAGGGAGGCCACATGGTCCTTAGCCTCTGTCGGGAGGGGCAGGCAATGCTGGCAGAGGGCCTTGCCCCTGAGAGGGAGGCCCTCCTGGCCCTCACTCCGGGGGACCCCTGTCCTTGGCCCCAGCCTGCCAAGCGAGAGTGGCCCCTCTTCTTGCGGTGGCTGGAGGGGAGAGTGAGGCCCCTTGGCACAGAGGGCCCCAGGAGGCTGGGCTCTGATGACGCCCTGCAGGAATTCCGCTGGGCCGCTGCCTGGGAGAGCCGCTGTCTCACACAGGGCCAGCCTGCCTGGCTTCATTCTCGTGCGCTGACCGCCCGACCCCTCTGCCCAGGCGGGGGGTCTTCTGGGTTCTGGGTCCTGGGACCTGCCTGAGTCCCTGGGAAAAGGGCACAAGGGGATTGAGACGGTCTCCTCCCACAATGGCCCAGGTGTCTCCTCCCACAATGGCCCAGGTGTCTCCTCCCACAATGGCCTCAGGTTTCTTTGCCACTTCAGATTGGAATCGTTGATTTGCTGAAATAACAGGTAAAATCATTGGTGGTTTGGGAACCACCGGAATCAGAAGTGCATTGAGATGTTTGCTTTAGGGGTGGCCCGGGGCGGGTGGAGTTCCTGGGGGCTTTTCCCTCCTCCCTGAATGGAGGAGGATACCCTGCACCCCTCCTGTGATCCCCCTTAAGAGCCAGTGTCCGGGATGGCTGGGCCAGACGGGGCAAAGGGGCCTGTGTCTCCTGCCCAGGCTGAGTGCAGATGGCTCGGTCTCAGAGCTCCACAGAGGGGTGGGTAGGTAACAGCAGCCCTGCGGCCAGGGCCCCTGCAGGTGGGAGTGGGTGTCCCCATGGGGAGTGCCTCTTCCAGAGTGGGCTCAGTCGGGGTGGAGTGTCCTGGCTTATCAAAGGTGGTCGTGGAGCCCTGTCTGCCCCAGGCCTGGGCAGAGGTGGAAGGGGTTGGGGAACTGACGAGGCCTTACCTGTGGGCCCATGGCCAAGGAAATGTCTGGGCTCCCACCTCCTGTCAGGTGGTGAGGGGAGAGGATGGGGTGTCAGCTGGAGACGGGGTTCCTGGAGGAGGCTGGGTCCTGGCCTGGCCTGGAGAGATAGGGATGAGATGGGAGGGCAGGAAGGGGGTGGTAGACAAAGGCTGAACACAGAGAGCACATAGCCAGGCATGTGGGGACTGGGGACAGGGGACAAGGAGGGCACCCATGGGGACAAGAGATAGGGAGAGGACAGAGGGACAGGAGACGGGGAGGGGACAGAGGGATGCAGACAGGGAGGGGATAGAAGATGGGGGGCTAGGGAACGAAGGGAAAGGGGACAGGGAAGGAACCTATGGGGGACAGGGAGACAGGGGGGCAGGGAGAGGACAGAGGAACAGGGGACAGGGAGGGGATGCTTGGGGACAGGGAGGGAATGCTTGGGACAGGGCAGGGGGACAGGGGGCTGTGGCTTTCGTGGGAAGCTATGGAAGACGAGGCCAGAGGGGTTGGGCAGGGTGAGATGAGAGAGGCTGAGAGCCCCTCACCGGCTGCGGACTCCTCCCCACAGGGCAGAGGGGAGCATTCGGGTGCGGCCAGGCCATCAGAGGACCCGGGCTTGGCTGTAGTCCCAGCTCCTCAGCCCTCAGTAGCTTTGGGCAAGCCACTGGGCCTCCCGGCCTCCACTTGCTCATCTCTGAACTGGGGCAGGGTTGGCGTGTGAGCCTGAGGCCCTGCAAAGTGCCCGGCCAGCCTCAGCTCGGAGCCATGGCACAGCACCCCCTCTCCGCCACGGCCCCGACAGCTGGGCGTGCGTTCTGCTGTGGGCAGCTGCCCTGAGCAACGTAGGGTGCTAAGCAGCATCCCTGTCTTGCACACTAGATTCCACAGCACCCTCTGACCCCGTGGAAAATGTCCCCACATGGGAATATCCTCTGGGGGTGGAACTGCCCCTGGTGAGAACCCCTAGGCTGAGACCTCAGAAGGGCCTGAGTCAAACCGAGAAGTCATCAGAGAGCCTTGTTTTCAGCTCCAGGGAGCTTGGGCAGGCTGGTTTTCTGGGCCACACAGTCCCCTCCCCAGCCCACCTGTGCTCCGTGGGTCCCGGGGAAGCTGTGGGGGCCTAATTGCTGGTGTGAGTTCCTTTCCTGTTCTGAGTCACACGTGTGTGGGGGCTCTCCCTGTGGTGCGGCTGGTACAGCGGCCCCTGGAGTTGAGGATCCAAGCAGGCTGAGGTCTGGGTTTGCTGGAGGGCCCTCGGTGGCTGGTCTTTGTCCTGCTCCCGCTGCTGTGGGCACTGTAGGACCTGGAACGCTGGTCACCTTTCCAGCCTGGCAAAGGGAGGGGACTTGTCTGAGGCCTCACGGAAGTTGGGGCAGGGTCGAGGTGCCCTGCTTCCTGGGTGTGCCAGCAGCCTATAGCCTGGCTACAGCGTAACCAGGAACACCCAGCACAACTGTCCTTTGCAACTCTGTGCCCTGACTTGATGGTGCCGGGGCTGGGGGGGTGCCGGCCAGCAGCTCCCCAATGACCACCCCCAAATGCTGTGGCCACACAAAGCCTTCCACTGCAAGACCTGTGGTAATACACACTGGAGGCCCCTGTTACAACTGAGAACTCATTTATTTCATTTCCTTCCTTCCCTTTTTTTTTTTTTTAGAGTTGGGGTCTAGCTCTGTTGCCCAGACTGGAGTGCAGTGGTGCAATCATGGCTCACTGCAGCCTCGAGCCCCTGGGCTCAAGTGATTCTCCCACCTCAGCACCCTGCGTGGTTTGGACCGCAGGCACATGCCATCATGCCCTCATGCCCAGCTAATATTTTTTTAAGTTTTTGGAGAGCTGAGGTCTCCCTATGTTGCCCAGGCTGGTCTCAAACCCTTGGCCTCCTAAAGTGTTGGGATTACAGTTATGAACCACTGCACCCAGCCCATCCCTCCTAGACTAAATCTTCTTAGAAAAACCTACACTTCCAATCATGTATTTGCATTTTATGATGTTGATAAAACTTCCTAAAGATGTCTTATGAAATTGGTCTCCTTTCCCCATTGATACACATGATTTTTAAAACTATTGGCAACGTTTCAAAAGCAATTTCTGTTTTGTCCCAGAACCGTGCTCCCCTTGTGAACGAATTTTCAAATTAAAAGGCAAATAGTTGGGAAAATTGGATTTAATTGAAAGGCCATTTTATTAGAATTGACTTATTTTTCTCGCCTCTGGGATCCTTGCCTGAAAGGCAGCTGTGGGCAGAGGGCACATACTCCCCCTGCCCCAGCGCAGCGTCCCTGCACCCCCAACAGAGCTTCCTGTTCCTCATGCCCAGTACTCCCAGATGCCTGCAGAGCCAGTCACCAACTCAGGTGTGTGAGGCCGGTTGGGGGAGCCCCTGCCTGGCCCCTGTGCCTGTGACCAGTGTTCCTGTGGGGCCCTGGGACCAGTGCTACCAGCGTTGGCATTTTCCCGGGAAGTTGGGAATCAGGCATCTCGTGGCCTCCGGTTCAAGTTCCTCCGTGTGCTTTAAGTCTGGGCAGGTTTCCGGGTCCTGGTTTTGGCTAATGAGGAACCTGATTCCCATGGGGGAGGCTGGTGGCTGCAGCAGGGCCCCGAGCAGTGGCAAGGCCGGCCCTCATGACAGTGTCCTCCTCGGGGGGCCTGTCCCAGGCTCTTCATGACTCCCCTGGGGGCTTGTTAAAGGTGCAGATTCCCGGGCCCTGCCCCAGCCCCACTGTGGGGAGGGGTGTCCTGGAAGATGCATCTGCCCAGGGCTTCTGGCTGGTCCACACGCCTGCACCTGGAGGCCCACTGCCCACATCTCAGGCAAACAGGCCTGGGGATGTTTGGGGACCCAACTCCTGGCGTGGAGGAAGCCCCTTTCCCACCCCACATGCTCCTGGTGGTGGCCTGTCCTGTGAGCCTGGAGGGCCGGACGGGTGGGATCGGGGACCCACGACCACGCTCGCTGGCCTCTGTCCTGTGCCCAGGCAGGGATGAGAGGCCAAGCTGGTGTCCTGCACTGCACAGTGGGTGCTGGTCAGGGGATGTGGAAGCTGGGTCTCCGGCAGGCAGGGGCGCGCTGACAAGAAGGGTCGCTGTTCCTCATTCAGGGTTCAGTGGGAAGAGAGGGTGTGGCTTCAGGGGGAGTTCACATGATGCCGACTTGAAAATACAGCCAACGCCCATGTCCCAGGCATAAGATCACAAATCATGTTTTGCCGACCAGTTCCTGTGAGCCCTGCGCGGAGGGATGCCCCGTGCACACCTGTTCACGGAACCCCTGGACCTCCAGTAGGGGTGCGGCGGGATGCCGTCGGCTCCCACGCTGTCTCTCTCCCTGTCTCTCTCTCTTTCCCTCTGTTTCTCTGTCTGTCTCTGTCTCTGTCTCCCTGTCTCTCTCCATCTCTCTCTGTCTCTCTCCCTGTCTCTCTGTCTCTGTCTCTCTCCATCTCTCTCTCTTTGTCCTTGTCTCTCCCTGTCTCTGTCTCTCTCACTCTCTCTGTGTCTCTCTTTGTCCTTGTCTCTCTGTTTTGTCTCTCTTTGTCCCTGTCTCTCTGTCTCTGTCTCTCTCTTTGTCCTTGTATCTCTCTGTCTCTCTTTGTCCCTGTCTCTCTCTGCCTTTGTCTCTCTCCGTCTCTCTTTGTCCCTGTCTCTCTCTGCCTTTGTCTCTCTCCGTCTCTCTTTGTCCTTGTCTCTCTGTTTTGTCTCTCTTTGTTCCTGTCTCTCTGTCTCTGTCTCTCTTTGTCCTTGTATCTCTCTGTCTCTCTTTGTCCCTGTCTCTCTCTGCCTTTGTCTCTCTCCGTCTCTCTGTCTGTCTTCCTGTCTCTCTCTATCTCTTTCCCTGTCTCTTTCTGTCTCTCTTTGTCTCTCTCTTTGTCCCTGTCTCTCTGTCTCTCTTCCTGTCTTTCTCTTTCTTTGTCCTTGTCTCTCTCTCTCTGTCTCTCTCTTCCTGTCTCTATCCCTGTCTCTATGTCTCTGTCTCTCTTTGTCCTTGTTTCTGTCTGTCTCTCTGTCTCTGTCTCTCTCTGTCTTTGTCCCACCTTAGCCTTGGGAGGGGACAGCTCACAGGCTGACAGATGAGGTCATGTGTCCTGAGCATGAGGTTTTCAGGTCTCACCCACGCTGTAGCATGTCAGAGCTTCGTTCCTTTTCATGGCCGCGTAATGTTCCATTGCTTGCTGGCACCACATCTCCTGTGCCCGGCCCTCTGCTGATGGGTGTCTGGGCTATGTGCACCGTTCAGCTACCAGGAATGGTGCTGCTGTGAAGGGAGCTGGGATTTTGTCATCCACCTGCTGTAGATGGCAAGTCCATTTCCATCTCTGGACTCAGGTGGCCCATCTGCAAAATGAAGGGGATGCGACCCAGAGGCCTCTGGCGGCAAAACCTTCCCAGGCTTGTCCTCTTGGATCTAAGGGAATTTCTTTCCTCCGAGTCCAGCCCCTCCAGTGCTCCTGCCCTTCAGGAAACATGCCTGGGACCCCTCACTTGTGCCCACCCAGCCTTGGCCCACATACCTGCACCAAGAGGCTACCCTACTCATACTGCTCAGCCCAAAGGGACCCACCGTGGGGTATGGGCAAGGGCGGGTTCTGCTCTCCCCCGGGGCCCTGTGCCAGCCTCAGCTGGACCTGCAGTTCTGCTTCCTGTCACACCCTCCCATTTTAAATTAACGGAATGGTGCAGTCCCCATGCACACCCTCAGCTCCACTGGGGTTTTAGCCCAGCCCAGGATCGGAGGCCTGCAAGGGCACACCCACCTGGCCACGTGATGGTGAAGTGGGGTGGGGCAGGGCAACCAAATTAACTTCTAATTCTAAGAGCCCCTGGAGCATTCATCACCAGCACTTATAGCCGTGTGACCTCACACAAGTCACTTAACCCCTCTGAGCCTTGGGGCTCCTGAAAAGTGGATGGAGCGGTCACGCCCACCTGGGAGAGGTGGCTTGGGCCAGCACCCTCTAAGCTGCTTGTCCCAGGCCATCATGGCTCACGGACCGCCCCTCAGCCTGGCCTGTGCCACTTCTCCAGGGCCCGGCACGTGGCGGCCACAGGCTTCTATCAGCCCCCGCCTGCCTGGGGAAGGACAAAAGCGACAGGTTCCAGGCCATGGCCTGCACCCCCGCTGGCCGTGGGCAGGTCCAGGCCTGCCTGCCTGAGCATTGCAGGGCGGTGGCCAAGCCTGTCCCATAGCACCTCACCGAGGACCTGGGAGGCTGGCCCAGGGGAGAGGTCACCTCAGCCGGGGCTGGGGGCTGTGGGCAGGGTGGGCTCGGGTTTCCCTGTCCCCTCCCCCAGCTGTGCTCTGCCTGGACACTGCCACCTCCTCATGGGTGTCCAGGGCCACTGGGAGCTGGGCCCAGGGGTTCTCAGGGGAGCAATGGTGGAGACAAAGACCAGCGGACGGGCGCTGGGGTCAGAGCTCTCCAATCCCTGGGTGTCTCCTTCTCAAGGCGTGACCACCCAGGCAGTGGCCGGCTCCAGGACAGGGCAGCTTCAAGTTCCCAGCCTTGCCAGGCTTCCCTGTGGCCCTGGGGTGCAGGAAGGAGCCCCAGCTCAGAAGGTGAGGGGGCGTCTGTGTCCTGCAGCAGTGGGCACAGCTAGGCTCTAGCCAGGGGCTTGGCTGCAGCCTCCAGGGCAGCCCTCACACACGCTGTTCCCAAGATGGGGTGACCGGGTCCTGAGCCACCTCCAGGTCCCGGGCATCAGGGAGACCCCACATCTGGCTGCATCCCCCAGGCCAAACCCAGACACAGGGGATCGTAATAGACCACAGGCCTCACACACTTGTTCCGGCCCAAGCATCCCCCAGGCCAAACCTAGACACAGTGGATCATAACAGACCACAGGCCTCACACGCTTGTCCCGGCCCAAGCATCTCAAAGAGTCTGCTCTCCTGAAGGCCCTCAAGGCAGCCCCAGGAGCAGGTGTTGCTGTCACCCCCTCTTCCAAGGCGACGGCTCTGAGAAGCTCCTGCCTGCCCAGGGCACCCCCACGGATGGGTCTGATCCAGGCCCGCCACCTCCAAGGCAGAGCTGCCCACCTGGCCTTCGGTTTCCAGCCGCGGGGAACAGGGTGGACGAAATGACAGTGGAGAGGGCACAGGGAGGGCAAGGCGGGGGCACCTGCTCAAGGGATGCCCCAGGCAGGCCCACTTGCCTGCCGCCCCCACCGAGGCTGTCACAGGAGGACAGAGCACGAGTTCCCAGGGTGCTCAGGTGTCATTCCTTCCTTCCTGCAGAGCGAGCTGCCCTCGGAGGCCGGCGTGGGGAAGATGGCCCAGTCCACCGCCACCTCCCCTGATGGGGGCACCACGTTTGAGCACCTCTGGAGCTCTCTGTGAGTGCGCTTGGCTGGCCAGAGCTGGGGGCTCCCCTGGGAGGCACTCTGGGCTAGCCTCAGCCACCTTCGCTGGGCTAACTGGGCCAGAGCAGGAGGGGTGGCCCCGGGAGGACTCTGGGCTAGCCCCAGCCACCCTCACTGAGACTTTGGGCTAAACTTGGCAACCCTCACTGGGATTCTGGGCTAGCCTCGACCACCCTTGCTGGGCTAACTGGACCAGAGCAGGAGAGGTGGCTCCACACTAGTCTTGGGCTAGCCTTAGCCACCCTCATCAGCTTGGGGACAGGGCGGGTCGGAGGGGCAGGGAAGAGGGACTGCTGCCCTAGGCCTTCCCTGGGGATGCAGGACCAAAATTCAGACTCTTTTCTCTGGCCAGCTCTGGAGAGGGCCCATGGCCAGCAGAGGCCCAGAATAACAGAGCCCATGACTGACTCTGCCTCTCTGGCACTCACAGCAGCCCTGGAATGGCAGGTGGAGGACAGAGATGGGATGAGAGGGAATGGGAAGGGCAGGAGACGTAGGCCTCACCAGGAGTCTCAGGCTAGCCTTGAGCTCTGAGCCTGGGAGGTATTGGGGTGACACCCAAACTGGGGACTGACGCTTCTATTTTCCTCTCCCTGCCCCAGGGAACCAGACAGCACCTACTTCGACCTTCCCCAGTCAAGCCGGGGGAATAATGAGGTGGTGGGCGGAACGGATTCCAGCATGGACGTCTTCCACCTGGAGGGCATGACCACATCTGTCATGGTGAGTGGGGGGCTGCCCTCTGCAAGAGGACTGGAGTGGGGACAACAAATGTGGCCTGTCCTGTCTTGGGAGCCTGGCAGAACCAGGAGATAGCCTCTTGGTTGTACAGCTTCCCCTGTGGGTTTCTGAGGACACTTCAAATTGCAAAGGAGAAAATGTATCAGCTCATGTAACTGTCAATCCAGAGATAGGAATGGATTCAGGCATGGCTGGATCCAGGTGTAGGAAGGGCTTCAGGCATGGCTAGATCCAGGTGTAGGAAGGGCTTCAGGCACGGCTAGATCCAGATGTAGGAAGGGCTTTGGACATGGGTGGGTCCAGGTGTAGGAAGGGCTTCTACTGGTGGATCCAGGTATAGAAAGGGCTTTGGGCATGGCTGTGTCCAGGTGCTTCACAGCTGCCTCGCTCAGTCTCTTGGTCTGCTTTCCCCTGCAGTGACTTTGTTTTTAGGCCACATCTCCTCTCATGGTGAAGAGTACCAGGCTCCACCAGCATGCCCTATCCCTGTGGAGAGGAGATCCCTCTTTTCCCATAGTCCAGCAGTCCTGCGTCCCGTTGATCTGAATGTGGTCATGGGCCCATCTCTGAGCCACATCTGTGCCTCTGATTGGCCTGGGCTCCACCATCAGTGGAACAGGGTGACAATGGAATGGAGTGGGGTGGGCCTCCCCACACAGGGACCCTCAAAGGAAGATGGAGGTGCTGTTTCCAGGAGAAGAGGACTGGATAGGGGGCAGGCAGGGCCAGTGAGGCCTCCGGCACCCCATCTTGGCAGGCTCCCCCATTCCTGGGAGTCTCAAGCCCTGCCCCATTGGCTGCTCCTCTGGGGGAAAAGGCCAGGCTGTGGGAGCTGGTGGGGGCCACGCTCCTGCCTACCTCTCTGGCTGCCCATAGCCAGGCCTCGACTGTGCCAGGAGGTGGATGGCAGGTGGGCACCACACGTGAGGAGAGAGCAAAGATCCCGACCTGGGAGGCCCAGCGAGGCCCGCCGTCCTCCGGCCTGCCCCGCTGGACTCGTCAGCTGCTCGGCCCGCCCACAGGCTGGCTGCCCCGCCGCCCAGGGATTCGTAGGTGGGGAATTTGTGCGCGCTGCGGAGAACCAGCCCGAACTGTGGGGATACGCGGAACAGCGCATCTGGGGCAGGGTCGGGCCTCCCTCACTTATGCTCAGCCCGAAAGGGAGGGAGGCGATGCTGGGCCTCTGGGGGCCTGAGAGCACCCAGCCTGGCCCTCCTCCTCCCTCAAGGCCCCATTCCAGGAGCTGGAGCCCCTTCCTTGCCCCTGTGCACGACTGTCTGAGGCATGGGGGTGGGCGGCCCAGCCACCCTGAGCACTGGAGGGAGTGGGGGCTGTGGGGCTCCAGTCAGAACGAGCAGAGTGAAGCGGGGTGGGGGAGTGTGGAGGTGGAGGGGCCGTATTGCTCGTTCCGTCTCCATTGCGGAGGCTGGGCTGGCCCAGAGCCATGTGGGGCCAGAGAAGGCACCTCCTTGGGCAGCCACAGTCCCAGGGGGGTCGATTCCTCCGAGGAGCCCCTCAGCCTGTATCTGAGGGTTCGACCGCCTGCCCCTGCCCTCCCACCCCTGCTCAGGAGACCGTCCCAGTGGAAACACTCGACAGTGTCCGCGCGTGCTCTAGTCCCGTGTTATGGGTGAGGAAACCGAGGCAGATGCTGGGAAAGGGTGGGCTGGGGATGGGGCCGGGTAGTGCAAGAAAGTGAGACTGCGACCTCTCCCCTCTCTCCCTTTGGAACAGTTCTGCCGGCTGCTCTCTGGGGACAAGGGTCCTGACCCCACCCCCTCCAGGTCCCCTTCTGGACATCCGTGTCCTCCAATCTGGGGAAGGGCAGGAACTGGCTGCTGGACCCCAGGGAGGGAGGGAGGAAGACCCATAAGATTGTCCCCTGAGATCCAGAAGCCACCTCCCAACCCCAAGTTGCTCAGCCACTCCCCCTGCAGAGGGCAGAAGGCCCCTAAGATGGCACAGACCCACCCTGCGTCGGGAGGAGGACCTGGGCTCAGGGAGGCAGAAGGAGCAGTTCTACATTCCTGTGGGTGGAGCGTGCTTTTCCCCCCCAGCCCCGGAGGGTTCCCTGAGCTCCATATCGGGGTCTGGTCCGAGCCCCCGCCTGCTGGAACGTGCCACTCCCTAGCCACAGGGTGACAGTGGGAGCCTCGAACCTCCGCAAAGAGCAAGGTGGCTGGATCTGTCTGGCAGCGACACGCCTTCTCCCAAAGCCATGTATGAAATTCCTAGGTGCACAGCTCGGCTCACGGAGATGGGGGATTCCCTGGAATGAAGGCTGGCCCAGGCCTGCATGGGGAGAGCCAAGCCTCATTCTGACCCCAGGGCCCAGCCCCCTCACGACAGCGGCTGCTGGGCCAAGAGCATGCTGTCCCCTACCCCTGACTCCCATGGGAGCGCCAGGTACAAAGACAGAGACTCCAAGGGCACCAACGGGTGGGCTCAGGCAGCCCGGCACAGGACCCAGGGCTTAGCTGCCTTGAGAATGGCCCCTGGCCCGCTAACTCCAGGGGTCCCAGAGTGGGGCTGGAGCTGAACTGGGGGGCATTGTTTTAAAGTTCAGCCCAGGAGCTCAGGGAAGCTGCTGTGCTGGGGCTGGGGACCTGGACCCGGTTCAGTGTGGATGCGGGCATGGGGGGCTCTGAGTGCCCCCCGGAAAACTGCCACCTGCAGCTCAGGGGCCCAGTTCTAGCCCCACCATGAGGCTGGTGACCTTGGACAAGAAACACCACACAGACCCGGCCTCGGGTCAGACAGGCGGTTCTAGTGCCGGATGTTTCCGGGGCTACCGACAGTCCTGAGTTCGTGGCTCAGGTGGGGGGCCTGCTTGTGGAAGTGGCTGCACACGCACCCGCCCCCACCTGCCCCTGGCGGCTCCCTCTGGCCACCTGTCCCTGGGTGTTGGTGGCATCTGGCCGCTCCCATACTCAGGGGCGGGTCTGGGACTCATCCAGCAAAGGGGCCTCAGTTCGGGCAGGCACAGTGCTTGAGCGCAGGACGCTGGTCATCTGCAGTGGGGCGTGCCTTCCGCATCTGGGGGACGTGGGTCTCCCCGAACCACGAGCAGGCAGATTGGTTCCCATTGGACACAGGGTGTCTGAGGGATGCCTTAGCCGCCTGCTTAGCAGCTGTGGGAGACAGGCGGAGCAGGTGGTTTCAAGCTCCCACAATTCTCTGAGCCTCCATGTCCTTGCTGGTGAAGTTGGGGTGACGGGGGGTAGGAGCCCAGAGCAGAGAGCCCTTTGGGAGGTGGCATAGACTCTGGGATGCCAGGTGCTGGGTGCTGGCTCTGCCCAACCCCGTGGGCCTCGGACAACCCTCCTGCCACACTGGCCCCTGCAGAGGAGGCTGAGTTTAGGCAGTTCGGGAGAGCGGGGCGTGGACAAGAGCAGTTGAACCCTCAGTGGGCTCTAGAGGAGTCCCAGGCCACAGACTTGTTGGGGAGACTGTGAGCTCTGTGTGGCCACAGCAGGAAACAGACCCCGTGGTCACTGTGGCCATCTGACTGAGGTGGCCCAGAAAGTCCAGCAGGCCGAGGTGGGTGTGGCTGGAGGCTCCGAGGTGGGCGTGGCTGGGGGGGCTCCGAGGTGGGCGTGGCTGGGGGCTCCGAGGTGGGCGTGGCTGGGGGAGCAGAGGTGGGCGTGGCTGGGGGCGCCAAGGCCAGGTTTGCTGAGCTCAGGACCCACCCCTTCCCTTCTGAGCTGGGCAACTCTTAAAGAATTACGTAGCCCTCTGGGCCTCAGTTTCCTGTCTATACATGGCGCTACTGAGAGGCTCCAAGTCACCCACGATGTGAGGATGTCCAGTGGTGCCGGGCCCATCGGGAGTATGTGACAAACGCTAGGTGTGAGGGTGAGGGCAGGGAGGAGGCCCTGTGTTTAAGAAAGCTGCTCCTCGGACACCAGAACAGCAGAGCCAGGAGGGCCTAGGATAGGATCAGGGACCAGGGCCTGCTGCCTTTGCCTGGCACAGTTCCTGCCTGAGCTGCCCCATGCCTTAGGCTCTGGCTGTCCCTGAAGACCCTACATGGCTCACAGGGACCTCACTCTAAAATAGGGCCCCGTTCTGCAAGAGGAGAGCAGGGGGAAGCCTATGGCTCTGGCCTCCCCGTGGGCTGGGGAGGGTGGGCCGAGGAGCCACAGCTAAAACTGGCCCAGCCCCTGCCCTCTCAGGACCCTGGCTAGTTCCCTGAATGAGGAAGGCTTGACGGGCTTCTGGATGCCACCTGGGTGGGGTCTGCCCTGGCCACCCCCACACCGTCTGGGAAGAGCTGCAGAGGATAAAGCTCCCTCGTAGGCTCTCAGGCTGCGAGGAGGCAGTGTGGGTGTGACGGTGGGGGCGGGGGTCCTAATCCTCACCCGGACCCACCCGAGGAGTCTCTGCAGTGCTGGGCCTGGGCTTGGAAGCGAATCCCCACCCCTCTGAGCGCCAGCGTCCCCTCGGACAAAACCAGCGCAGGGCAATGAGACCTGCGGCCCTTGCTGGCTCTCGGGATGCTCCACAAGGAGGGAGGACACAGGAGAGGAGAAAAGGGGAGAGAGGCAAGTGTCTCCTCCCTCCCCTCCCCTCCACTCTGCTCCCCTCCCGTCCTCTCCCCTCCCCTCTCCGTCCCTAGAGCCTCCTCCAGGGCTGGCCCCTCCCCTGTGCCCCTTCCTGCCTCTCCTGGCGCCTTTCTCTGACAACAGGTGTTGTGGGCAGGTGGGCCACAGAGTGGGGTCTACAGCTGGTGGGGCAGAAGGCAGGCTGATCTACCCTGGGGGCCCCGGGAACCCAGTGGCAGGACAGACACCCGGGGTCAGAACCTTCGGACACTTGGGGGCTTGAGACCCTAGAGGTCACCCCAGATAGGCCTTGGTGACTTCAGGGAGAGGCATTCTCCCCAGGCCCAGGAGAAGGAAGGGCGCAGGTCCGGTGCATGTGTGGCCCCCAGGAAAGGGCAGGCGGACAGAGGGAGAACAACACCCCTCCCTTCCAGGGAGGATCTGTAGCTGGAGGAAGGGTGGGGTCATGGGTGGGAGCAGGGAGGGGGCTCAACTCACCACGGTCAGCTCTGAGACTCCAGCCCCCCCATTACCCCCTCCCAGAGAGCCCCCACTCAGCCTTTCCTTCGGTGGGCTTTCGTGACAAAGCACTTTGGGGCTGCACAGAAGTGAACCCCACCCAGCACCCAGGTCTCAGAGCCTTTCAGCTTTTGCGGCCTCTTCCGTGGGGTGGGATGAAGCCAGCTGCCCAGCAGGGACCCTGTGCTGTGAGTTTGGCCTTGAACTGACACATCACTGGCACCAGGAAACGAAGTCCCCCTGTCTGTTCTGGCACATAACCCCTCCCACGAACTCGTTCCTGAAGAGTGCTGTGGCCTGCGGCAGCGTCGTTCCCCCCTGTCCTGCGGCCCAGGGTCCTGCGGACAGTCAGGCGGAATCCCGTGAGTCAGAAGCAGAATGAAAGCAGAATGGAGGACCCAGCAGGGAGGGAACCTGGAGGAGGCGCTAAGGGCCACGCCAAGGGGGTGTGGCCCCGGATCCCCTGTCCCTGTCCTCTGCAAGGCCGGGCCTTGGGAACGTTTGCAGAAAGCTGGGTGCCACTCTGGGGCAGAGGCCAGTGGTTTTGGGTGCTTTTGAGTTGGAAACGTGTAGCTCAGCCACACTGGGATCCCCGCAGCCTGGCCCAGATGCTAAGGGTGGAGAGATGCGGGGTCTCAGGCACGGTGCCCTGGGCATGGGTGGGGCTCATGCTGAAGGCAGCCTGGCTGTCTTCCTTCCTCACGTCCTTCCACTTGGCGCTCTCCTTTTGGCTATTTATAAAACCATCAGGCCGGCCCTGTGCATGGGACTCGCCTGAGTCTCCTTTTCAATGCATCATTCCCTTTGGCAGGCGAGGACACCGCCTGCAGAGGCTGAGAATGTGCCCTGTGGGGGTGGGGAGCGGAACCCAGGCCCCGCCTCGGCCCGGCTCTGAGGGTCTCTCCATCCCTGGGGAGCCCGCCGCCAACCCAAGAGGGGTCCCAGGCTCAGAAGCAGAAGGCATCCCCACCCCCAGGGCATCCCCGATCCCAGCAGGAGTCTCCTGGTGCTTGCCCTGGGCTCTCCTGCAAGGAGGCTGCTGCTTTCCCCAGAACATCCAGTCTGGGCCCCAGCTGACCCCCTGCAGGGGGCTTCCCAGAGACGCCCTTCCTGAACCTGATCTACCAAACAAAACTGTCTTTTTCTCAGTCGTCTCCTCCTGAGTGCTGCTGCCCTTCCTGTTGGGGGCTGAGATCCTCTGCCACAGGAAGAGACGGGCGTCCAGGACTCACCTGCTGCCTCCCGGCCCTAGGGCCCTGAGCTGGGCTCTCCAGGCCCCAGCCCCTTGGGGCACAGCACCTGGAATCGTCCTTTCGTCCTCAGCCCGGCCTGCTGGTGGGGCAGGGCGGGTCCCCAGGGCTCCTCAGGCAGCTGCAGTCCAAACCTCCCCTGCCCTCACCCAGCTCTGCCCGCTCTCCCGGGGGTGGGGGTGGGGAGCGATGAGGCCCCTGCCGGCTCTCGGTGGGGACAGGACGACAGGGAGGAAGGAAGCTGGGGAGATGGAGACAAGAGAAAGCAGGCAGGTGGTTTGGGATTTGGCAGGAAAAGGTTGGAAGGAAAGGGGAAAGGGTCTCCGCATGGATTTCTCAGCTCCCCGTGGATTTCTCAGCCCTCGTGAGAGCCACGGCACCCTGGGGACTGGAAGTGTGGGTCCGCAGGCCCCAGTCCCCGGGTTTGTCTGAGCATAGATGCCCTGCCTGCTTCCAGGGGGACTCGGGCCCCTCTGCCAGGGTCAACTTTGTACCCAAGACGGCTGAAATACAATGGAAATTCAGACGGCCCAACAGGGAGTGGCAGTCACCTCAAAGGCCCCACTAGGCGGGTGCGGGGCACCACTGCAGAGCCCCTCCCTGGCTGTGCCAAGGCCGTCCACGCCTGCAGTGGGCCCCACCGCCGGGCTGTTCTTTGGCAACAGTGGCTTGTCCCTGTTTCCTGGGGGCTTGGCCAGTGCCAGGGTGGGCTCCAAACGCACGGCTCTGGGCTCTTGGACTCACCCCTGCTTTGGGCAGGCAGTGGAAGGCAGGCCCCACAAGAGCTGCTCACTCCCGTCGCCCGTCTCCCTCGGGGGTTTAGGGTCGAACCTCCTGTGAGCCCCTCCTCTCCATGCAGCCCTTGGACTGGTCCTGGCGGACCACCGAGTTCCCCGCGCAGGGGGCAGGTGCGCCCCACCTGGGTGCCAAGGGAGACGACACCATCTCTCCCCCTTGGGGTGGCCCAGCCTTGCGTACCACGATCTCCAGGGCCGGGGCTCAGCCCTCATGCCTGGGAACAGAGACTGCTTTACGGGGTGAGGGCCTGGGGCCCCCCGAGCCTTCCCCAGGCAGGCAGCATCTCGGAAGGAGCCCTGGTGGGTTTAATTATGGAGCCGGCGCTGACCGGCGTCCCCGCCCTCCCCGCGCAGCCTCCTTGGTGCGGTCCAACACATCACCGGGCAAGCTGAGGCCTGCCCCGGACTTGGATGAATACTCATGAGGAATAAAGGGGTGGGCCGCGGGTTTTGTTGTTGGATTCAGCCAGTTGACAGAACTAAGGGAGATGGGAAAAGCGAAAATGCCAACAAACGGCCCGCATGTTCCCGAGCATCCTCGGCTCCTGCCTCACTAGCTGCAGAGCCTCTCCCGCTCGGTCCACGCTGCCGGGCGGCCACGACCGTGACCCTTCCCCTCGGGCTGCCCAGATCCATGCCTCGTCCCACGGGACACCAGTTCCCTGGCGTGTGCAGACCCCCTGGCGCCTACCATGCTGTACGTCGGTGACCCCGCACGGCACCTCGCCACGGTAGGTGTGACGCGCCATTCATAGGAGCTCTTCGAGGACTTTGCGGGGGATTTTGCTGCGGTGTAGGGTTCAGAGGGGCATCCTTCTGCCTGCCTTCCTGGCCCAGAGTCTGCTGCCAGTTGGGGTGAGCAGAGGTAGGAAGGGAGGCATTGAGGGGCTAGAGGCAGGTCCCAGGCATGGAGGCAAGCAGATTCGGGCTCCAACAGCCTGTGCCCACCTGCTGGGCAGGGACCCGCAGCCAGGGAGAGGAGGCCGGGTCCATGCCGATGGGGCTGCTGGTGTTTCTGCCTCGTGCTCGGGGGTCTCTGATGCTCCTTGGCTTTGGGGCTGGCGGCTTGGTCCAGGCTCAGAGTTTCCGAGCTGCCCTGCCCTGCCCCAGCTGCCAGGAGCTCAGTGCACCCTAGAAGTCATCTTTGCTCCTGGGCTTGGGTGTGAAGCTGCCCCCGCCCTCACCAGGGAATTTGCTCATTTGACAGCAGTGGCACACGGTGCTTCTTGTCAGTCCCACGGGCTCTTCTCGGTGTGGGTCTGAGCTCCAGGGCCAGGACCTGTGGCAAACTGGGCTTGAGGCCTCTTGCGCCACCCGCCCCCTGCAGTGGGCTGCTGGCTTGGTAGAGGGGAAGGAAGGGTCTGCAGCTTGTGGTTGGCCCCTGCAGCCTGAGCCCTGGGGACCTGGCCTCACTTCCAGACTTGCCAGGTCCCTGGGGGCCAGGCAGGCACCAGCTGCTAATTGAGAAGGTGGAAGGCTCGGCACAGCTGCTCCACGTGGGGCCGTTCCTCCTCCCAGGGAAGCAGACAGCTGGGACCATGGGTACCTGTGCCACACGGGAAACTCAGCCATGGGCAGGGGGCAGCAGGCAGATAGGCAGAGTCCAAGTGCCCCCAAGCTCTGCTGGCACTGGGATGTAGAGGCCCAAAGATCTGGGGACGGAGGCCTTTGGAGCCGTGGGCTCCCCAGGCAGTGTGACCAGGGTGTGTGTGACAGCGATGTGTGTGAGCGTGCACATCAATGTGCATGTGGCGGGTGGGTATTGGTGTGCGTGCATGTGTGTGTCTAAGCGTGGATGTGCATGCAATACGCAGGCGAGGATATGTGCAGGTGTGTGTGTGTGTTATGGGTGTGTGTACAGGCTGGTGTGTGTGTGTACACGTGTTTGCCTGTGTGTTGTGGTGTGTGTACGTGTGAGCAGATTGGTACTGTAGGTGTGATTGTGTGATTTGGGTGGGTAGGTGCTCACGTGTGTCTGTGTGTGTGTTGCAATGGGTACATGGATGTCTGTGCCTGTGGCTGTGTGTTCCCAGGCAAGGCTTTGAGAAGAGAGGCAGTGTGTGTGTGTGGCCCAGAGGGTGGGTGAGGGTGTGGGTGACCCAGCCCCACAGCCTGCCCAGATGCTGGGTCCATGCACGCGAGTCTGGCGGCACCATGGCCTCTCCACACGCCTGCGTGATCTTTTTATCTGAAACCCAGTGCTGGGACTGTAGCCCAGAGCGTGGAATGGCTACATCAGGCATGGGGTATCCCTCTCTCCCTTGTCTGGCTGTCACCCACTTGTGCATTGATACATGTATCCACCAACACGTTGCTATTAGAAACGCACAGCAGGCCTGGGGCTCCTGGGGGGCTGCCTTGTACCCCCAGACTCTCCCAGGAGGTGTGTGAGCTGGGAGGGGCTATCTCCCGGCTGCTGGACCGCCTGGAACCCAAGGTGGATCCAGAAGCCTCGGGTGGAGAGGCCAGTGTTGCTGCCTGGCCAGCCGAGAAGCCTGGGGACCTGGGGGACTCTAGTACAATCTCTTCCCTTGAATGGAGCAGATGTCACCATGTGACTCACCCTCTCGGGGGACTCCACCAAGGTTCAGTATGTGGTCGCGCAGACGCCATTCCCGGGAGGGGTGGGGAGGTGGAGCCCTGCTGCCCTGGCCTGCAGACCCTCACTGCCTGCAGGAGCTGCTGGTGTCCACTCGGCTGCTGCTGCCCGGTGCCCTGGGCGTCAGCAATGGCCAGCTGTGCCATCACTGTTTCTTTTTACACCAAGGATTACTGTGCTTCGTTTGTTCATTTGTTCGTTCATTCGTCCCATCAGCAAGTGTTAACTGGGCACGTTTTGTGTGTTAGGCTGAGTGCCAGGAGCAGGTGGAGGCAGTGCCCAGAGCCAGCCATGTCTCCAGCACCTCTTCCCTCTCGGGGGGAGGTGGGCTAGGCTGGGCCATCCTAATGGGCTGAGTGGTGACTCAGTTTCCCTGTTTCTGTGCCAGAGAGAGTATTCATGACCTCATCTTACTGCAGGAATGTGTTTTGAGAGAGAAAGTGGTATTCGGCCCAAAGGGTTTTAAACCCAAAGTGAGCGAATAGAGTTGTATTGGAGTTGGTGGCTTTGTGAGGCCCTGGTTATTCCCATCAAAGTACAGTGGCTGCTCTGGAGCCCGCTGGGCCAGCCTGGCCCTGGGAAGAGGCCTCTGGGTTGCAGGACACTGTCTGAGCCCCCAGCTGGGCCTGCCAATTGCCCCCAGCCTGGCACAGGTTCCAGGTGTGGGCTTGGAGTCTGTCTCTCTGGCATCTGCCAGCTGAGTCTTTGGGCAGTGACACCGCTCTCTGAGCCTCAGTCTCCTCTATGATCAGGACGGTGTTCACCGTAGCTGCTCGGCTGTGGGGCCCAATGGGAGCCACTGGCTACTTGCTGCAGATGGGGACGCAGGGAGGCCTGGCCTGGAGAGCTGCCGCCTCAGCCCCTTCCTCCCACAATCCCAGCCATGCAGCCTCAGCCCCTCCTCCCACAATCCCAGCCATGCAGCCTCAGCCCCCTCCTCCCGCAATCCCACCCATGCAGCCTCAGCCCCTCCTCCCGCAATCCCACCCATGCATCTTCAGCCCCTCCTCCTGCAATCCCAGCCACGCAGCCTCAGCCCCTCCTCCCGCAATCCCAGCCATGCAGCCTCAGCCTCCTCCTTCCGCAATCCCACATGCAGCCTCAGCCCCCTCCTCCCACAATCCCACCCATGCAGCCTCAGCCCCCTCCTCCCGCAATCCCACCCATGCAGCCTCAGCCCCTCCTCCCTCAATCCCAGCCATGCAGCCTCAGCCCCTCCTCCCGCAATCCCAGCCATGCTCTTCACTTGCTTCCCACACTGTCCTTCCGCATGGGGCACTGGATAATCCTGTGGTGGCTCTGGCCAAACAAGGCCACGTTCTGAGTCTGCGGCTGCCACGGACTGGGGTTGATCAATGCCCAACCCCGAGGTGGACACAGAGACATTACCCACTTCTGCCTGTAGCAAGGAAGGAGCCGATGGCTGGATGAGTGGGGCCCCCCTAGAAGAGGCTGAGCGCTGGAGACGTCGGAGCTGGGTGCTGTCTACCAACACCTGGGAGTCTCCCTGACTTCCCAGATGTCCAGTTCATGGCCCCTTGCCCCCCACTTCCTCCTGGGGCCGCTGTTCTTCAGCTTTAGGGTCTCAGGAGGTTAGCCAGGGTGATGGGAGACACCCCTAGCTCTCCTGCACCCTCTCTATGGAGGGGCTCGAGCCTGTCTTGCCGCAGGGCCTGGGCTGTGCACCCTTGGGCCTGGCCTGTTCCCACCCTGCCCCTCCGCATGGTGGGCATCCATGCGTTGCGGGAACGTGGTCACCCCTGTGCCGAGGAGCAGCACGGACGGGTCTGGAGCTTTGGACACCCCCACTCCCGTGCGCCCCATGGAGCCAGTGTCCACTCTGTTCCTGCATAAAGTGAAACCTCTGGGCGGGATGGGCCTCCAGGACAGGGCCCTGGGGCGGGGGGAAGCCAATCAGTGCAGCAAGCTGCAGTTACTAGGCACCTACTCTGTACGTGGGGCTACGGAACCAAGGGACGCAGGTGGCAGACGTTCTGGGAGGGCTCCCGGCTGCAGTGCTGGGGATAGACCACAGGGGGGCAGGGCCGAGGCCAGGAGCCGCCTGCAGGCTGGGACGATCCAGGGAATGGGGCAGCCCCGCCGGCCAGGTGGTACCACACCGTGGGATTCTGGGCAAGATTTGCTGATGGGCTGGATATGAGGGGAGGGGTGGGGGGGACCCCAAGTTTTCTGCCCTGAGATTGGTAGAACTGCAGCAGGGCAGGGGTGAAAACGCCGCGGTCAGCCGTGGCTGTGTTGGAGATGCCCGGCAGCCATTGCATAGCTGAGAAGGAGCCGCATGCAGGGAGGAGGACAACGAGCGAGCAGTTCCCAAAGCCCCATGAGGGAGGGGTTTCCAGTGGTCCTGGGGCCTGAGAAGTGTGGCCACCTGGTGGCTCAGGCCTGTGTGCATCAGAGGAGGTGGTGGGTGGTGGTCAGGCGTAGGGTGGAGTTTGAAGGTGACCTTAGAGGAAGAGCAGGGGAGGATTCCAGAAAGATGCTGAGGTTCCATTTGCAGCCTTGCAGGAGGCTCTGCTGCTCCCCAAGGCAGGAAAGGCCGGCAGGGTCCGGATGTGAGGTGGGTAGGGAGTCGGGGCCACACTGGCAGGAGCGGCCATGTGGACACTCAGTTGCTGGTGTGGGCAGGCAGGCTGTGGAGACGACCTCTAGGGAGTCCTGCACATGGGCACTTACAGTCAGGGCTCTGGAGGATCTGCACGGAGGCAGGGAGAGACAGCGGCTGGAGCTGAGCACTGGGCACTACGACATCTGAGACACCAAGCAGAGGGGGAGATGCAGAGGGGCAGCCTGGGAGGCCAGGAGGCACGAGAGGCTGGCTGAGAGAACAGAAAAGGGACTGGGGCTTGGCAACCTAGAGGCTGCTGAGTTCCCACGGTTTGGAGAGGGCAGGGCCCAACTGGGAATGGCTCATGGGACTGCTGAGCATGGCCAAGGGAGCCCTCAGCATCCTCTCCAGGCCTTGTGTCATGAAAGACCCCGAGCAGCGGTGGGGCTCAGGCCATGTGGGGCCAGGGGAGGGACCAGTTGTCCTAACTGGAGATCCAGGGATCAGAGGAGCCACCCCACTCGCCTGCCCGCTGTGCCTAGTGCACGCCCGCCTCCGGCCCCCCTGCCACCCTCGGCCAGCTGCTATTTCTGTCTCCTTCGTTCTGTCCCCCATTGGACCTCCCCCCAGTCACCAGCCTAATAGGACCTCAACTTGCTAAACCCAAACTAAACTTATCTTCCCCTGAGAGGGGATGGTGCGGCGTCTCAGCCAGCAGGAAATCCACTCTCCCAGTTGCTCAGGCCAGAGCCCTGGAGGCACTCTCCATGCCTGAGGTCCTGTGAATCCTGCCTGCAAATGTGCCTGGGGCCCCTGCGCGGCCTACCTCGCACCCGCGGCCTACCTCGCACCCGCTGCTCAGATACATCTCACAATTGCTGCCTTTGCTGACGCCCGCCCTGTGTTCTCAACACCGGAGCCAGAGGGAGCGCTTTGCAGCCCCGGGCGTCTCTGCTCAGCTCCGACCACCTCTCCCGCTATCCCCCTGGGCTCCGTCTCTCCCTGCACGGGCCCTCGGCCCTTCCTCTGGCTGCAGGCTCTCTGCCCTGCTGGTCCCCAGCCTGGAAACACCCCCAGGCCCACCCAATACCTGGGGTAGATCTTTCCCTTCCTACAGGCCCACCTTCACCTTTTCCCGAGCCCGTCCTTGCCTGGACACCAGCCGTGGCCCCTGTGCCTGGCTCCGTGTTTCTGAGACCACTTTTGATCCCAAGCCCCTGCACGCTTGCTGGCTGGTTTGTTTACTGTCGTCAGCATGGAGGGCCAGGGTCGTGTCTCGTGCCGGCTGCCATCTTCCTGCACCTGGGAGGGTGCTAGGATGTCAAGCCTAGGAAATGGGTGTGAAGAGGAGACCTGCCTTTGCAGGAGCTGACCAAGGCCAGTGCACTGGGCGGGACCATCCGTCACTCCTGAGCCCACTAACTGGGGAGGGGACAGGCAGAGCGGGGCTGGGCGATTCCTGAGCAAGCATGCTGCTGTCTCTCTGGCTCTGGGGCCTCTGCCCTCTGCCTCCATGGCCCCCCACAGCCGTTCTGGACCGCCTTCTCCACCTTGGGCTCCTGCTCCAATGTCCGCTTATCACCGAGGGCCATCGGAGGTGGCACGCCCCGTGACTGCCTCCCCCTCCCTGTACCCTGCACTGCACTTGTCATAATTCAGGTTCTCGGCTCAGCCACCCATTCTCGGCTCAGCCACTAATGTGTGCTGGAAGGTGTCCAGGAAGCCCTGCTAAGCACCCGTCAGTGTCTCCAGCACAGCAGGAGGCTGTTACAGGTGGCACCTGATTCACATCTGCAGGACAGGTGAATGGATGGGCAGACAGATGGGCAGGGGCATGTGTGCAAGGACACAGGATGTCAGGGCTGACACCTGGGTTGGGCTCTGGGGTGCTGGCAGCAGGGTTCGGAGAGGGGAGAGAAGCGTGTGTGAGCTGTGCCTTCCCCCTTGTCTTCCCGGGCACTCGGCATTCTGGGTGGGAGGGCCTGGACCAGCCCATTTCCAGGTGGTTAAATAAAGTCTGTGCATCCTGTTGGCCACCTGCCTCTCATAGGCAGCAGCACAGGGCCTGATGGGGATACAGCCTGGATACCCCACTGGGGCCTCCCGCAGACACTCAGGGTCCAGGCTGCCCCTCGCCATGACCTGGAAGGGAGGGGCTGGTGGGCCAGGCCTCTGGAGGAGGCCTCTCAGGGGAGGTGGGCTTTGAGCGGGATCCGGGAGGCAGGGGGCAGAAGCTGAGGGACGTGGAGAAGGGTCTGGGGGAGGAGGGGGCGGCACCGTGAGTGGACTCCGGGGCGGTTAGCAGGTGGAAGGCAGTGAGGGTTGAGGAGAGGGTGGGGCGAGGCCCTTGCAGCAGGCCACAGTGGGCGGCTCAAATGTGGGTCCGTGGAGGCCCGGGGGGCACCAGGCTATCCTGGAGTCATCTGAAGTCACCTGGGAGTGTGGAGGGACACGCGTCTGCAAGGCCCCCATGTGGTGCTAAACACAGAGTGGGTGCTGCAGACGGGCTCAGCCGCTGCAGGCAGGTGCAGGCAGGATAGCAGCGGTGGCCCTGGGCCTCGCAGTCCTGCAGACACACGTCTGGGCAGCCGTGCGGGGCTTCTGGGGGCGCGTTTCTCCGGTGTGAGGTGTGGAAAGTTCCACATGGCCCTGGCACGGGATTGGGCAAGGCCTCGCCTCAGCCCCGGGTGAGAGCAGAGGGTGCTGTGGGTGAGAGCACAGGGTGCTGTGGGTGAGAGCAGAGGGTGCTGTGTGCACATTGTCGGGAGAGGGAGGCTTCCCCCCAGCCGCATGTCGAATCTTGTTGGCATTTCCATTCGTTTAATCACGGGCTCCGGGAGATGCTGTGGGAAGCACCAGCAGGACGGAGGTCTTGCCCCGGTGGGATGGGCTCTCTTCCTCCGAAGCCCAGGCTGCTTGTCAGTCACTCACCCCTGGGCGAGGTTGGGGCCCAAGTTCAGACATGCCCGCGAGAGATCAGGGAGTTTGAGGAGCGGCATACTCTCAAAAAACCACAACAGTCTGGTCTCAATATTCTCCAGGGAACGAGGACACGGACCTCCTTGTTCTATAAGAGCTGGGGTCACAGCTCAGAGCCCCTGTCCAGGCTGGAGGGAGAAGGCCAGGAGGCCAGAGGGAGGCCAGCTGAGCCCTCAGGAGACTCCAGGCAGACCCCGATGCCAGACTCCAGCCCTCAAACATGCTGCCTTCTGGAAACGTCTGTCACGGGCACACCATGCACCATGCCATGGCTGCCAGTGGTGGATGAAGAAGAGCATGTCTCTGCCCCGTCTGGAGCTCCCGGTTCCTGTCCTAGTTGAACAGAATGAACGAGAGTGCGGGATAAATGCCGGGCGGGGAGCAGGGATGCTCGGGCGGGGGCAGGAGCTGGAGAGGTGACAGGAGCGAGGGAGGCGGAGGTGGAGCTGGGGAGGGGCCAGCGGGGCGTCAGGATTTCAGCTGACGTCCCTACTACGCTTTTTCACGTGCCTCCCTCTCTGACTCGGATCCTAAGTGATTAGGATCAGAGGAATCTCTGTTTCCAAGAGAAGGGGGACTGCACGGCCAGACCGTGGGCTCGGGCCCCAGTCTCCTGATCTCCACCAAGCCCAGGGCCCCAGGAAGCAGCCCCATCCTTGGGAGCTGTCCTGGCCTCAGCTCCCAAGGATGGGGTCCCTCGGGAAGCTGTTATTGCTGTCTACGGGGCAGGAGCTCCGTCTTTCGAGCCTCTGCACTTGTGGAGACAAAGGTTTCCGAATGAGCATTTGTGCCCCGCCCTCCCCACCACCCCTGCCAGGCCCAATGCAGGGACCAGGCTGGAGGTGCCTTCCCCGCCCCACATCTCCTCCGCTGGAGGAGTCAGCCGAAACCATGGCCTTTGGAGATGTGGCCAGAGTCATTGTGAATTTTGCTGGCAGGTTTCTCTGTTGTCATTTCCACTAAAAAATACGTTCCGTTCTGGACAGTACCACATCTGTCCCCTGTCATCCGATGGCACGGTTGTGACCTCCCATGCCTTGCTTTGCATTGTGTCTTAAATATCCTAGGCTCTGATAAAAGGCACTGTGGATACCGGGAAGCGAGAGGAGCGGACTAGGGGGGAACAGGGACACAAACTTGAAAAAGATTTATTTCCCATCTACTTGTAAAAAAAATCACTCAAATGCCCCACGCCTGTAATCCCAGCACTTTGGGAGGCTGAGGTGGGCAGATCACCTGAGGTCAGGAGTTCGAGACCAGCCTGGCCAACGTGGTGAAACCCCCATCTCTACTAAAAATACAAAAGTTAGCGTCTGTAATCCCAGCTACTGGGGAGGCTGAGGCAAGATAATCGCTTGAACCCAGGAGGTGGAAGTTGCAGTGAGCCGAGATCCCACCACTGCACTCCAGCCTGGGCGACACAGTGAGACTTCGTCTCAAAAAAAAAAAAAAGTCACTTGAGACGATTTACACATTTTAAACAGTCAACAGGTGCAATGGGAATCTTTTAACAAAACCACAAAATCCAACTTAATCTGAAATAGGACAGAACCCATGCGGCGGGAGGGTGATGATGGGGCCCAGCTCCCCTCCAGCTCCTGGCCGGTGAGGACAAAGAGTCTTTCAAGGGGCTGTCCCCGCCCTCCACATTCTGAGAAAGGCAGCCTGGACCCTGGGCACTGTCTGGGCTTGGGGCTGTGGCCGATATGGCGGGCGGTGGCACACCGTGGCCACTTCCCCCAGTTGGATGGCCCGCGTGGATTTCAGGGTCTGTTTCATCCAACCAAGAGTTTCTGAGCGTCCTGTCGGTACTGGCTATCTGGACACCTCGGGGAACAGGAGAGACCCCGACCCCTGTGAGCACCTGCCCCCGAGAGCACCTGCTCTTCCCCATCCGTCCCTGTGCCCAGGGCTTAGCGACTGTCCTCTGAGTAGTGAATCTGGATTCCCGTCCCTGTTCCTCGGCGGAGCCTGCCCAGCCGTCGTTCCTCCTGGCTGGGTTTTTGTGCCAAGGCGTGGAGGTCATGCCTCGTGCATGGGAGCTTCCTGGACATTGGTTCCAGGGGGGCTCCCGGGCGAGAGTCGCTTCCGATGAAGTCTCAGGTTACCATACTTCTGGACCCTCTTGATCCCCACAACCATCCTACGAAGTCCACGTTGATTTCTTTTTTGGTTTTTCTCGAGACAGAGTCTTGCTCTGTCACCCAGGCTGGAGTGCTGTGGCGTGATCTCAGCTCACTGCAACCTCTGCCTCCCGGGTTCAAGCAATTCTCCTTGCTCATCCTCCCAAGTAGCTGGGATTACAGGTGCCCACCACCACGCCCAGCTAATTTGTTTTTGTAGTTTTAGTAGAGACGGGGTTTCACCATATTGGCTAGGCCAGTCTTGAACTCCGGACCTCAGGTGATCCGCCTGCCTCGTCCTCCCAAATTGCTGGGATGACAGGCATGAGCCACCACGCCTGGCCAGTACATGTTGATTTCATCCCCACTCTGCAGATGAGAAAACGAAGACCTAGGGAGGTGGAGCGATGAGACTTGGCCCCAGGACTCCTGACCTCAGAGCCCTGCTTGGCCCCCCAGGTCCCTGGGAGGTCTCTCCTGCCCCTCTCCTGGATGGGCAGAGAGGCCTGGTTCCCAGGATGGTGGCGTGGGGGCATCAGTAGACCCAGAAGAACCTGCTGTTCTGGGATGGGCAGCCCTGGCCACCACTTCCTGCCCACCTGGTGGGAACCCCCAGACCTCAGCCATCACTGTCCCCAGCTTGGCCGACGGTAGATGCTGGGGCTTGGATTGGGGTGTCCAGCCAGTGGGATGGGGCTTCAGGGCTGGGCTGAGCTCTGGCCTCCCCCACGCTGCTCCTCTCTGCTCTCAGACAGGCAGGCCAGGGGGCAGGCGGGACCCTCCACAGCCCTCCTGGAGGGGGCCCAGCTACTGGGTGGCCTCTCAGTCTCTGACCCCTCATTTTGGAGCAAGGTCACTGGCCTGCTGCCACCCCAGGGGCATGGGTGGATCAAACCAGTGAGGTCTGGGAACTGTATTGATACCTGTGACTGGCCAAGGCGAGAGAGTAGCCCCATTTACCACTGCCTGCTGCCCACACCCCAGCCCCCAGCCCCCAGCCCCCAGCCCAGAGCTAATCTCCAGCACAGGTGCACCCAGGGAGGTCCCCAACCCATCTGCAGGGAGGAGAGATGAGGCCTCCTGGGTGGGTGCGTGGGGGCTGCAGTATTTCCCCTGGCAGAGCACTCCTGCCCCGCAACAAGGCCCTGGGGCCCCAGCAGGACCTGGTGCGTCCGCGGCCTGGAGGCTGGCGGGAAGGCCACCCGCTGGCTCTCTGGCTCCCGCGCACTCCTTGGGTCAGGCCCAGGAGCCCTGCACACACATGTAGGCACTTGTGGCCGCCGCGGGCCGGGCGTGTCCTAATTAGCCCACTATCTTGTGAGCTCTTGTTGAAAGCAAAACAAACCAAAAAAGTCCTGGTTGTGCCCGGGTTCCTCCCCGTGGCTTCCGGGGGCCCTCTGGTTGTGGGAGACCCCAGGCCCCTGTGCAGGCCTGTGTTAGGTTCAGGGTTCCCTGTTTCAGCAGCTTGACCCCGAGCAGGAGCCAGGCCCCAGGGAAAGCTCCTTGCCGCCAGGCAGGAAGCGAAAGGAAAGACCAGAGTCCCCCGAGCCAGGTGGAGGGGCTTGTGGAGGATGCCTGGGGAGGCCTAAGGGGGAGGTCAGAGACCCAGAAAGCCCCCTACACTTCCCAGATGCTGCGTTCCCAGCTGCATTCAAAACTGCAGCTGCAAAGCCTGTGCCACCCACTGGGGGTGCGACAGGGGCGGTGACCACAGGCAGGGCCAGCGTGCAGGGAGAGAGGTCCCCTGGAAGCAGGAGGAGAGGACAGCGTCCCCTGGGCAGAGGACAGGCCCAGTAACCCTGGGGAGGAGGGGGCTTCAGAGGCCCCCACCCCGTGTCACTGAGCCTGAGGATGAGAGGGGACCAGAGGGAGAGGCCGACATCGGGGCCCTGCCCGAGGAAGGCCTGCTAAGGGAGCCTGCCTGGGGCCCTGGGCCACAGAGGACGGCACCGAGAGGGCTTCAGGCCTGCTGTCCGGACACTTATCCACTAATTAGGATTCCCGCGTGTGGCCGCCTGCCGCAAGGGCCTGGCTCACTCCCGCTGGGCTGTGCTAGGCGCAGAGATCCTATCAGTTCTTCTCCTCTTGCCTCAATGACTAATTCCTTGGCACCTTCCTCAGATCATTCAAGAATGTGGACAAGTTAAAATATGAAACACGTTGTCGTGGGTCTGCGTCCTGCTTCTCCCAAACAAGGGAGGCGTGGGCTTTTTGCCCCACTGGCTGTCCTGTTCTCAGGGATGGAGCAGGGATGGGAGTCGGGCAGGGGGACCCTGGAGCCTGCCCTTGCCTGTCATCCTGACCTGAGAAGCCTCAGCTGGGCAGCCCGTGAGCCCCGGGATGTTCTTGCCCGGGGGACTCAAATGAGTCAGGAATGGGGAAGTCGTGCATCCCTGAGGCCATCCCAGGGCCCAAAACAGGGAAGACCTTTCCAGGAAGGCCACCGCTGGTCACCTGGAAGAGAGAGGGCACCACGGAGAGGGGAGGGTGGGCAGGCTGGCACCCGGTACCCGGTGATGGGAGGAGCTGGCTCCTGTCCCACACTCACTCCTGGGCAGCTGGACTGGGGGAGCCGTCCTGCATTCGCTTGTTCGTTTGTTCTGCCAGCTCGCTTGTTCAGCGAGCCTTTCAAGCAGCCACGCTGTAATAGGAGCACGGACTGAGGGTGTCGGCTCCGAGCCGCGTGTGTAATTCTGCTTTTTCTAGTAGCCGCATTCAAAAAGGTGGAAAAGAGCTGCAGAAGTCATTTAATTATTTCCTGTATTCACCCGTAACTGTGATCGTTTCAGCCTGTAATCAGTAGGAAATGGTGAGTGAGGTGTTTTCCATTCTTTCCGTGGTCCTGAGCCCTTGGAATCGGGGTGCGCTCACACACGGGGCTCAGGTCCATCCACATTTCACACACCCCCACCCTGTGTGGCCAGTGGCCACCATATCCAGGGTCCTCGTGGGTTCACAGTCGAGTAGGGGAGACAGAAGCCATGGGGGACATGTGAGCCTACCCTTCAGGAGAATGGCTAGAAAGATGCTCAAACCGGGTGACAAAAGAGAATACCTGAGGCCTGGGCGCTGCTCCTGCCCGTGTGGCCAGGGCTGACCCCTCGGAACAGTGACCTCTGAGCCCGGACAGGGCTGGTGAAGGGTCCTGTGGAGACCACAAGTGCAGGCTTCCAGGCAGGGCCTGGGCCCGTGGTCGTAAGCAGGTCTCAGACACCTCAGAGGCCTCTTGGGCCTTGGTGAGGAGTCTGGGAGCCGGGGACTCTGGGGCGGGGCCTGGGCTGTGTGACCAGAGCCTGGCACTGCCCCTTGTCACCCCCACCATCACCCAACCTCCCATGTGTGTAGCTGAGGCAGGGGTCCATCCTCTGTGCCAGAAGCCTACTGGCAGCTCGCCGGTGCCCAGGGTGACACCCAACCAGACACCAGGAGGAGCAGGAGTAGCCTTTCTACATCTTTCTCTGAGGGGGCCAGTGGCTGCTTCCCCAGACCCCCTCACAATAGCCCAGGAGCCAGGAGAGGCAAGGGTCACCCTTCCCTGGGATGTTATATTTTGTTTCGTTTTTTGAGACAAAGTCTTGCCCTGTCTCCCAGGCTGGAGGGCAGTGGCGTGATCTTGGCTCTCTGCCGTCTCAGATTCCTGGGCTCAAGAGATCCTCCCGCCTCTGCCCCCCAGAATGCTGGGATTACGGGCGTCCCCCCGTGACGTTTTTAAGCTGGCACCATGGCTTATCCACGTGGCAGCGTGTGGGAGCTTCCTTCTGTCTTATGGCCGAGGAAGAAGCCACTGTACAGACACACTGTTTCTTTATCCATTTGCCATTCAGTGAACCCTGGGCTCCTGGGAAGGACCTGTGGTGCAGGAAGTTAGGAAGGTTGTGGGGAGTGCGACAGACCAGGAAGGAGGCTGCAGTGGTGCCGGAGAGGTGGGCAGGGCCCGTGCTGCAGGGGGTCCCCGTTCCACTGGTGGGTGGGCTCCCCAGGTTGACAGCTCACAGCCAGCTTAATGGTGCCAGATGATGGCAGCTTCAGCCGAGGCCTCGTGCCAAGACCCTTGCAGTGGAGCCAGGGCACGGGTCGCCCCTGACGGCTCAGGCCTGCTGGGGCTGTTGGCTGTCCTGGGCTGGAGCACACAGGGAGAGGGCCTGCCTGGCCTTTGGTGGCCCTGGGAACAGTGGTGATGGCTCTGGTGAGCAGCAGTCCCCTGCCTCCTGCCCCTCCGGCATCCCAGGCTGAGCTGCCTCCACGTCAGACGGCACTCAGTGGAGGACTCAGTAGAGGACTCAGAGAGGACGCAAACTCTGGACTTGCCTGGCGTCCTTCTCCATCGGATGCTGGAGGGGCCGGGGGATGCGGCCCTCGTCAGGGACCTCAGTGGATGTGTGTCCTAGGACCTGCAGAGCCGAGGGCCTCTGGGTCACTAAACCCAACCACCTCTGATGGAGAAGGCTGAGGTGCAGGAAGGGGCTGAGCCTGGGAGTCCTGGCGAGGCCCCTGCACCCTCGTGTGCGGGCAGTGCACGTTTTGTGTTTTGGATTGGAGGGGGCAGGCTGGTGGGAGGGAAGAGTGTGCTCACAGCACACCACAGCTTCTCTAAAGAGGGACACAGGGCAGAATGACTGCCCCCCGCCCCGCCCGCCTCCGCCTGGCTCTGCCCCTTCCTGCCCTGCAATCCCAGTTCACGGTCTGGGGGTCTCAGCCTGCACCTTGCTGACTGCCGGTGACCTTTGTGCCGTCTGCTGTGGCCGCTAGATCACTGGGGTCAATCGTTTCCCCAGCCCCATAGCTCAGTTTCCTCACCTGTAAAATGGGGACAATCACGGTGCCCGCCGCAGGCCTGGGGAGAGGGGTAATAGGGACAATCACGGTGCCCGCCACAGGCCCGGGGAGAGGGGTAATAGGGACAATCACGGTGCCCACTGCAGGCCCAGGGAGAGGGGGGTAAAGGCGTTTGTTTGCGTTGAGCCTCGGGGGTCGCAGGGAAAGCGCTGTTTATACATGTGCAGTCTTCCTCCAGCACCCGCCTCTGGATTTGGAAGGAGGGTCTTCCTCGGCAGCCCACCAAGTGAGGTCTGCCCTGCCCTGGATCTGAGACATCGAGGCCGGACCAGCACCCCCTCCCTCAGCTGGGGCCTCCCTTAAGCTCCTGGCAGACGCTGATCCATGCTGGGGTCCCGGGGCCCCACAGAGGGTGGCGCAGGGGACACACCCACAGGGGTTCCTATTCCTTGGTGTGTGGTCCTGGCGGGGGAGCTGCGGGTAGGGGCCTAGCAAGAGAACCCCGGGCCAGGGGGCAGCAGGGGTGAGGCTTTGCCGGCCCCTGAGCGTGGAGCGGCCTTTCCAGTCGGGGTGAGGCCGTTCACCAAGAGACGAGGCCGCCCAACTGGGAAAATTGGGCTCAGCCATTGAATAGCAGTCCCACCTTATCCCACCACCTAGAGGGCCAGACCTAGTGAGAGCCCGGATCTGGTCTCCAGCACCTCAGGGGCACCCACGCACCCAAGCCCAGGTGTGTGCACCCTGCACTCAGGGCCCACTTGTGCCCAGCCCACCTCCCCCACTGCCTGGCTCCCTGGGGCTGGATCTCCCCACTTTGAGCTGTGAGGTCCAGACCCCGATGCCGCCCGGAGGGTGCAGTGAAGCCCGTGTGGGCATCAGGGCCTGGGAGCCTCCCCCACCCGACGCCTCCCCTCCAGGTGTGCAGAGAGTCTATTCCGCCTCATCAACGGCTGGGTGGATCCCCAGAAACCCTGGCACCGGGAGGCTGATGGAGGGGAGGGCGAGGTGAATATGTCAGTTTATCCCAATGCAAGTAGTGGCCTGTTGGGATGGGGGAGAGACCCGGGGAAATATTTGGGATGACTGGAGCCGCTGGCCCTTTAAGGCTCCTGTAACAGGACACCTCCTAGACGGGACAGGACGACTGACTGTGTGTGTTTCCCCCTCCCTCCTCCCCTTTCCCGCGCCAGGCCCAGTTCAATCTGCTGAGCAGCACCATGGACCAGATGAGCAGCCGCGCGGCCTCGGCCAGTCCCTACACCCCAGAGCACGCCGCCAGCGTGCCCACCCACTCGCCCTACGCACAGCCCAGCTCCACCTTCGACACCATGTCGCCGGCGCCTGTCATCCCCTCCAACACCGACTACCCCGGCCCCCACCACTTCGAGGTCACTTTCCAGCAGTCCAGCACGGCCAAGTCAGCCACCTGGACGGTGAGTTCCCCTAGTCCCTGAGGGCTGCGGGCTGCGGGCTGCGGGCTGGAGAGGAGGTGGCTGCGTTCCCCGCACCTCAAGAGGTCTGAGCTCGCCCCACTGTCTGCTCGGGGTTCCCACCTGGCCCGGGCCAGGAGGAGCATCGGGCAGGAGGCGGGCCTCAGGGCCGGGCAGTCTGGGTGTGCCCACCCCTCTAGACGTGAGTGGCCAGAGCCAGTCAGCCTCCAAAGGGCCGCAGAGGGGACGGACTTGGCCCTGCTGGTGAGATCTCTGCCAAGACTGGCCAGCGGCTTCCCCATGCTCAGGTGGGATCTTTGGTTTGAAATCCTGTCCTGGACAGAGGCGCGGGCTCTGCTGCCAAGAGTCGTCTGTCCGAGACAGGCCCACAGCCCTAGGGTCTGCAGAACCTGCCTCCTCCACGCAGCGAGACGCATCTGCGGGCGGGTGGATTTGGGCTTTGCTGGCACTGTCTCTGGAGTGTCATTTCCAGGAATTGGCATGCACCAAGGAGATGGGGTGGAACCACCGTGCCAAGGGCTCAGGTCCTCACCGCGGTGCCCCTGGGGACAGACTGGCCCACGGTGGGGATCTTGCTAACTCTGATAACATCACCTGTGCACAAGGCCAGTCTCCTCGAGCCAGGCACCATGCTCAGGGCTTTGAGTTGAGCTAACTCTTGCACCCACCAACAACGCACAGGGCTGACTCCATCACTGCTCCCCTTTTACAGCCAAGGAGGCTGAGGCTCGGGGAGGGAAGTGGTTCACCCAGAGTTCTGCTCATAGTAAGTGGGGGCAGCCACCTCTGCATCTGTATTCCTAACCACTCAGCTGCCCTGCCCAGACAGCTTCAGGGGACGGGGTCTGTCAGGAGGGGCAAGGTGAAGGCTGCGTGACCCCAGCCAGGAGTGGAGGGCACGCAGGGGCTGGGCGGGAAAAGCAGCCCCAAGACCCCTCCGGGTCTCCCCTCCTGCACCGAGGAGGGGGCAAGTGAGCCCTGCCTGGGCACCCAGGCCGTGGCTGCAGGAGTGGCTCTATGGGACACATGTTGGTCCGGCCCACTGGGCAGCGTCCCCTCCCCCACGAGGCCCCGCCTCCCCGGGCACAGCTCAGTGCTGGCCCCCTGAAGTCCATGCAGGGCGGCTGCATTCCCACCCCCTGTCGGGAGTGCTGAGCAAGGGGCCCCTCAGGTTTTTCCGCTTTAAGAATCGGGTCCCACTGCCCTGCTGGCCATAGCTGCGGTTTTCCCACGCTCCTGGAGGGCCGAGGGGCAGGGCGGAGCCTAAGGTGGCCTGTCAGGCTCTGCAGGTAGCCGGACAGTCCTGCCGGGCTGGTCTGGGGTCTGGGTTCCAGGCCCCGCCCGCCCCCACCTGCGGTTGTTTCTGATTCTCACTCCAGCCACGGGCTCCCCCAACTGCTGGCTCTGGGCTAAGAGAAGGCTCAGCCCGGACTCCCTGGGCTTGATGGGAAGGGGCTCTGTGGGCTGTTGGGCTGAGGGGCAGAGGACCTGGCACCTCCTCCAGGGCCTCCCGCCTCCATCTGGCAGGCAATGCCGACCCCAGTGCTAACACCCCGTTTTCTCCATTTGGAAATTACTCCTCCACGCACCTTACTGCACGATGGAGATAAGGATGGGAAGACCGTGCCAGGGCTGTGGCCAGCACGGTGCTTAGCTCGCAGCAGGAGGCCCATGCGTTGTCTTAATTGTGGTGGTGGTGTGCTGGCCTGGGCCTCCCAAATGAGTGGTTCCGCGGCAGCTGCACCTGCCTGTGGGGCAAGGGGGACCAGGCCTATCCTTCCACCCCACTTGGAGGTCTGAAGCCAGGTCAGAAAGCCCCAAGGCATCCTCACCTGCACACCTCCAGCAGCAGGAGCCTCACCACTGCTTCTCTCCCACACTCAGGCTTGTTGCCTAAGTCCACTCTCTCCCCTCTAAGGACACTGACCTCCTGCCCTGGGGTTTATGATGCTGGTGGTTTCTGGAGAGTGTCTCCCTGGAGTCCTGGCAGGCAGCTTGTGGGAGCTCTGCCTCCCTTCCTCCCATGGTCTGAGGATGCTGATGGGGTCTTCACCATGCTTGGAATGCACTGCATGTGGTCTGAGCTGATCCTCATGGAAGGACAGGAGCAACCCCCTCTCTGGCTGGCTTCCCCCAACTGGGGTGTCTGCCACCCCCACCCCCTGCCAGGTGTGTGGCATCAGGTTCAAGGGACTTCATGGTTTTGTCTCAACTGCCTTGTCCTGCAGGACGGGGTGGCCTTGCCCTGTGGGATGGGCTGGTCAGCTGCACCAGCGGGAGGGGAAAGCTGTGCCTGGTGCCCAGCAGAGGAGCAGTGACACCTCCTCGCTCCCTCCCTGCTGGGCTCTGTGGATGCTGGGGCGGGGGGGGGTGGGGGGGCGCGAACTGGGGAGGAAAATGCTGTCGCCTGCACCCAGGGCTCCTCCTCCGAAGCCCTGTGGATCCAGGGGGTGGAGGTGGGACAAACATTGATAATGAGATTTTTGGCACCTCAGCTCTCTGGGGCCAGAACCCCCTCCACCAGGGCTTCTTTCCTTGCCCAGGGAGGGGCAGGCAAGTGGTCGGCTCACAGTGCGGAACGGGGCCGCCGGGCAGCCCGCTTGCTCCCAGCTCTGGGGTCCCACCATGCGGGTGCTGCCCAGCCCTGCTGCCTGTGCTTGCGTCCGGCCTCTGCGCCGTGACTCCTGGGGCTCCCGGCATGCCAGCCGGCTGGTAACTGATAGATAATTCATATTTTTCTCAAGTACAAGTCCACATTGGCTGCCGCCCTCCTTTCTCCCCGATCAGGAAAAACACCCTCACCAGCCCCCAAGTGACCACAGCTGCTAATGGGGTCTTTGACCTCTGCTTTGCTGAGGCCCACGGTGGGTCTCCCCAGCCCCGGGGGGGGGGGTCCATCTGTCCTGAGCAGCTTCCCTCAGACCTCAGATCTCCTTGGGCACTGAGGGGTCTGGAGGCTGCGGTTCACAGGTCTGTGCATATGTGTGCATACACACGCATGTGCACACACACAGACACAGCACCCTCCCACATGCATGCACACACGTGGATACACAAGTACCTTATGCACACGCAGACACATGTAAACACACAGGCATGCGTGTACATGCACAGGCCTCCCCCCATCACTGCCCAGGGTTCTAGTAGCTCCCACCCCATGGAAACCCAGGAGGAGGAGGAGGCGAGTCGTGGGTAACCAAGCAGCCAGAGGAAGGATTTGTGTTTAGCCACGAGAGTGTAACCAGTGACCAGTGACAGGGCAAGGCCAGCATTTGGTGAGAGGGACCCTGCATGGTGAGAGGGGTGGAGCTGGTGTCTGCTGGGGTCCCAATCCCAGAGCTGCCCGTGAGCACCTTCTGCTTCGCCCCTCTGCCCTGGCATCCTCACCTGCAAAGAGAGGTATGGCCTGCCAGCCATGGTGGGGACAAAGGAGCTGGCTCTTGGGACTTCTTAGGTCAGGGCAGGGTACCTGGGGAGCGCTCCACACACGTGAGCCCTGAGTGCAGTGCTGATGGTGACACCAGTGCCCTTCTCCCAGTTCAACACCCTCTGTGGGACAGTGTGGGCTCAGAGCGTGGGCAGAGCTCTCTGCAGGGCATGCATGACCTGGCCTCTGAGCCCTGCTGGCCACTCCTGTCCTGGGAGCCCTGCGGGTTGGCAGTGGTGTGGACAGCTGGTTCCAGGAGGCCCTCGGGGCAGAGAATGAACAGGAGTTCCTCTAGCTGTCAGAACAGCCCAACGCGATGGGCATCGGGTGCTGTGACACCCCGGCTCAGCCGTTCTGCCCCCAGCTCAGCCTCATCAGGGAAGGTGGCTGTCCTTGGTGTTTGGGAAGTTTGGGGACGGGGCTCTGAGGTCAGGCAAGAAGGCAGTGTGGGGTTGGAAGCCCTGGCCCAGCACAGCATCTGTGGGCACCTCAGGGCATGCTGAGTGACACCACCCACAGCCCACGAGGCAGGCTGCCATGGCAGGATGGTGAGGACACACACACAGGTGCGATGGCCAGCTGCCCCAGCATTCCTCCAGACAGAAAGATGGCCCGGACACAGCCCCCTGAGTGCCCTCCAGCTGCTCTCAGACTCAGCGTGTGTGTGTGCGCGAGCGTGTGTGTGTGTGTGTGTGCGTGCGCGAGCGTGTGCACCCATGTTTGTCTTAGGGGAGAGCTGGCTCCACGGGTAGGAAAGCCCCCCCGTCCAGGAGGGACATATGGAAGGACGGCCAGGGAAGCACAAAGGCTCTGCATGGGATTCCTGGGGAGAATGAGGCTGAGTCAACACTAATGGGTCTGGAGCAACCTTCCCAGCGCCTCGGAGGCTTGCAAGCAGGAGAATAATAGCGGAGGTGTCCCAACACGATCGTGGTATCAATTGCGTTATCCTAAAAGTTTATGGAATGCATGAGTGGAATTAATACCTTTTACTGGCACCAGAAGCAATTATATGTGCGTAAAGCTGAGGGAAGAGTTCTAACAATGTTTATTGTGGAGATGAAACGTGGATTATTAGGGGAAACAAGAGTACTTAGGGCGAAATTGCAGCAATTGCTGATATCATGCGGTGCGGATCTGCGGCAGGGACGGAGCTTCCAGCAGGCCTGCTCTGGCTGTGGTCAGCGCCTCGGGGCTCGTGGCCCAAGCCGGGGTTGGCTCTTCTCTCTTCACTTTCTGGAGCAGCCAGAGGAACTCACTCTTGGGCCCTGGAGGTCACAGAACTTAGCCTTGGAGGCCCCAAGTGAGGCTGGGGAGGCCCCAGCTCTGAGACCCCGGGTCCTGCTATCCCACCCCACACTGCCTGGTTCTTGGAGGAGACAGGAGGGAGAACCCCTTGGGGGACAGGATTCCCTTCCATAGGCATGAGACTGTTGGGGGAGAGGCATGATCCAATTTACGTTTTAGGAAGAATCATCTATTTTCTAGGACTTCTTTCCAATTTGGGGACAGCCCTGTGGACCCAGCAAGTCTGATTAGTAGCGTTGGCAGCAGCATTGCCCCTATGTGCAGGGCCTCCCACACTCCCCATTTTACAGATGAGGAAACTGAGGCTCCCAGAGTGCACACCAGGGTCACCTGTCAGCAGAGGGCAGAGCCGGGCCTGGCCCCAGCAGCCAGACCCCTAACCTTGCCCTTGCAGCCCGTGTGGTGCCCCACCCCGGCCCCTACAGGTCCCTGGACAGGTCCCCACGAGCAGCCCCTGCCCCCTGCCCCACCCTCTGCTTCCAGCTCTGTGGGGCAGGTCCCTGTGACCCTCGGGGCCCCCAGGGGAACCAATGATAAGGAGGTGCTGACGCCTCAGAGGGACCTGCCTGTCCCTAGGGGAGAAAGCCTTGGACCGAGTGGGGTGTGGGGGGAGCCCAGGCTGTACCTTGGCCCCCATGAGCCTTCCACTGCTGTTTGCCAGTGAATCAAACTGGGACTGGGGGTGGAGAGCTGTCCCTGTCTGCTTTCACTGCTTGGTTTTGTTGACAAAGGAAAATCCCTCAAGAACGCTTTATCACTGGAGTGCTCCGAGGCTGGCGAGCCTCACGGGCGAGAAGCCAGGCAGCTGGGCTTGGGGACCGGCCTCTCCTGGTGCCTCCCTGCCCCCTCTGCCTTCACCCCCCCAGGCCTGGCCTCACTGCCACTAACTCCCGTTGACAGGGGGAAAGAGAGGCCCGCAGGGGAGGGCCATCCCCGGCTTCTCCTGGACCCAGTGCTGACGCCAAGATGCGGTCGTAGGTGACCCGGACCTTGGGCCACGTGGGACTCGGGGCAAGGTGGGGGGCTCAGCTGGGCAGTGAGTTAGTTTTGCTTCCCGGTCTGGTGGGTTTCTGCCACCCCAGGCCAGTGGTCACTTCTGGGATTTTCTGAGATTCCAAAAGCTGAAGCCACGGACCCTGGAGACCCGGACCCTGGAGGCCCAGCCCCTGTCTCTGGGTAGAGAAGGCCCTGAGCGATCTCCAGACCTTCTGTCCCTTTTCCGAGAAGCCTCAGGAAGAGGGGGGACAGACAATTCCAGGGTGTCCCGGCTGGAAAGAAAAGCATCTTCTCTGCACTCCAGGCGGACAGTGTGAGGCTCAGAGATTACGTGGCGGCTGAGGCTGGTGTCCACAGCCAGGGGTTACGATGGGGCTGCAGAGGCCGTGAGCGGAACAGGGCATTTTAGGGCAGAAAGACCCTTTTGGAGAAGGTAACAGCACTCCAGGCTTCAGTGAGGCAGAAAGAGCCCATGGGGAAACCGCACAGGGGGATTACCTAAAGCCCAGAGCCACCCCAAGGGTTGCAAACCCACCCCTCCCCCAGCCATGCCACTGGAGCGAGGCACCCAGCTCCTTGCACCTGGCGTTGGGGAGACACCACTCTCTGCAGGGGTCAGAGATTCGGAGGCCAAAATTCTCCTTCCCCCAGGCATTTCACTGAAGATTTACAAAGTTTAGCAAAAACCTAGATTCTAGCCAACTGTTACCTTAAAAGCTGAAGAGGGACCACCCCACCATGTCCACAGCTTACTCCCCTCCCTCCGCTGTCCCCGGCCACCTCCAGCTGCTGCCAGTTCCAGCCCCCAAGGCTGTCCCAGGAAGCTGTGGCCAGAGACTCCGGGACTGTCCTGTGAGCAGAGGGCACCCACTGACCCTGGGGCACCCTTCCAATCCCCACAGCTGACAAAGCCGGGCCTCAAAAGGCTGGGTTAATCCTGCCTTCTCCTCAAAGCCACCAGTCAGGGTGGGGGTGAGGATGGTGGGGGCAAGGAAGGTGGGGGCTTCCTCCCCAGGAGTCAAGGGGCCCTCTCTGCAGTGAGCAGAGCAGGCCTGTTGCCAGCCTGCTGAGCCCCTTGTGGGACAGCTCCAGGGCCTGGCCCACAGCCCCGCTAGCTAGGTCCTTGCCAGAGGCCGGAGGAGAGGCCAGGCTACTGGCACGGGCCCTCCAGCTGGCGCTGTCAAAAAGCAAGTTACGGGCAGAGGACCCTGCGCTTGGTCCCGGCCCAGGGCAGAGGCTGAGTGTGGTGCTTTGAACACTCCGTGTCTTCAGAGCGGAGGGGCAGCTGCTGGTGGGCATTCCGGGGCCCTCTGCAAGCCCCAGCTTTTGTCTCTGTGGACCCAGGGCACTGCCCTGCCACCCCCTCTGTCCCCAAGGCCCCAGATGGGGTACCTGGGTCCTGGAATAAGAGCAGATGGAGTTCCTCGCCCTGCCTGGGCAGCTCATTCCTTCCCGGGCTTGGGCAGAGTGACAGTGAGAGTAGCAGCCACCAGGCACCCGCACGCGGTCTCAGTGAATTAGGACAGCGGCGACCGGGTGGGGACTGGGCCCTGAGCTCCTCACACAGCATCTCGGCAGCAAAGCAGAGGCTGGAGCTGTCCAGGCTGGGCCACCCAATCCCAGCCAGACACAAGGCAGTCTGTGTGAGTCTCAGTCTCTATTGTCCATGGAGACCCATCCCCAGCAGGACCAGGGCAGGTGAGGCCCCTGGCTGTTGTTCCCCTTACCCCTGAGGGGCGTAAGCCCGGCCACGGGGTAAGAAGCCCATGTCCCACCTGACACCTCTGTAGTACCGTCTTCCTGGAACCCAGGGGTGACGCCTCTGCAGTGCCCAGTCTTCCTGGAACCCAGGGGTGCTTGAGGCGGGTCTGACACCTCTGCAGTGCCCAGTCTTCCTGGAACCCAGGGTGACGCCTCTGCAGTGCCCAGTCTTCCTGGAACCCAGGGGTGACGCCTCTGCAGTGCCGTCTTCCTGGAACCCAGGGGTGCTTAGGGCGGGTCTCTGCCTAGACCCCGACTCCAGGCCCCAGGACCCAAGTCAAGCCCAGCAGTGACAAAGGGCTGGGAGATGGAGCTTGGGGGTCAGACAGCTCTGGTCTGGGTGCTGGTCCACCCCAGCTTAGCAGGCAGGTTTGGGTCACTAAACGGAGTGACAGTGCCTGACCTCCCAGGGCCAAGGTCAGGTGAGGGCCCCGCGCAGGGCAGGCACCAGTGGGCAGTGGATGTGGCCATGAGGGTGGACCCAGGTGCCCCATTCCCTGGCAGGTGGACAGCACTCACTGTCTCCCCAGGTCTCCACACCAACAGAGGCAGACACCTTGGGCAAACGCTGCCTCGCAGCCTCCCCCAACACTAGGCCCCTCTTACCCCCTCTGCCTGTGGCCCTCGTCTCCTACTGGACCCCTGGGCCTTCACTATGCACTGGAGACAAAGCCACCGAGTCTATCCTGGGCTCAGCACATACCTGCTTCCCTCCCCTACCCCGATCATAGCCCAGGATGGAGATCCCTGGAGGCAGCCGTGCATGGGACGAGGACCGAGCAGGCCCCAGCTCCTGTGGTCTGGGTGCACTCAGTGTCTCCTAGGGAGCTGCACTTCCAGGCCGTGAGAGTCCCCCGTGTGGCTCCTGCTCACCTGTTTAGGACATGGCTCAAGGTCGTGGTGGGGCAGGCTGCCCAGCTCCTCAGGGTTCCCACTTGCCCCTGGCCTGCCCTCCCCAGTGAGCAGTTTCTCGTCCACAGCCTCTGGGGCTCTAGCAGGCCTCCGTCAGGGCTGAGGATCGCTTGGCATCTGCAGAGGATGTTTCTGCCTCTGGTTCATCCTCCATAGAGCTCCTGGCCTGGGAGCCCTGGCTGGCCAGCATGGGGGTGCCAGCAGACACATCTGTCCCCTGCAGCCCCCCAGCCAGGAGCTCTTTCACAGCAGCCTCTTTTCTTGGACAGCGCTGGGCCTGGCACTGGCTGTGGCCTCACAGGCATTCTGAAGCTTGCTTGGGCCTCTCATCTGCCTGGCCCGTGGGCTGTGGATGTCCTGGTGAGTGAGCCATCACTGCTTTGACCATGGGAGCCCCAGCTTAACACCAAGGTGTTCTGAAACAGGGGCGATTGCCACATGTGTCCTTTCCCCCTCCCCAGGCTAGTGGCTTCTCTGGGGCAGGGAGGGACCAGCCCTGTGACATCCTGCCAGGCCTCCCCGACATCTGTCAGAGCCTAGCCTGTGCTCCCAGCAGCTCTCTGAGGGCGACAGTGACTGTGCACCAGTGAAGGCCACAGCCTCCCACGAAGGGGGCTGTCACCAAGGGGGCCCTGTGGCTGCCAACTGAGGATACCCTTCCTCTCTCAGGAGAAAGGGACCCAGGAGGACCCTAATCCACAGGCTGTTGACCCTGGCTCATGCATGTGTTTTAGGGGGTCCATCTGTGAACCCACGAATTTAATGGCAAGGGTTCTGTGGCTCAGCCCCAGGAGCTTTTCTAGGGAGAGGAAGGGTCCAGGGCCTTGGCAGAGGGTGGGCTCAAAGAGACCCGTAACCCCAGAGAGGAGAGAGATGCACCCCTAAACACACAGACGCACACACAAGCAAGGAAAGTGGATAAAAGTGAGCAATAAAAAAAATCGTTTAAAAAATAAAAGCCCCCACTGCAGGCCCCATCTTCCAGAATCTGTTGCAACAGATTCACCCACGCTGGTTAACGGTATTTGCGGTTTGCAAGATGCTACACGTCCCAGGAAAATGACAGACAAGTTATTATCACCTCTCCGCTGTCCTCCTGCCCAAACCTGCCCGTGCCGGGCACCCAGCTGCCGGGGAGCGAGGAGCGGGCACAAGGAAATTAGCAGCCCCCGCCGCACCCGCCCCTCGCCCACCCCCGCACCAGCCCTGCCAGGCCCAGGGCTCCCAGCCAGGCCGGGCCCATGTTGTACTGGGGCGGGGGAGGAGGGGAAGGAGAGGAGGGTCGGAGAGGAGCCGGCAGCGTGGGGAGGGATGGGCACAGTGGCGTTTGGGCAAACCCTTTCCTGCAAGCAGGACGGTGCACGCACCCTGGGCAGGCAAGTCCAGGCGGCTCCGTGTCAACAGCCGAAGATAAATACGATTTTATCAGCTCGGAATCTGTTGAAACACATCCATCTAGCGGTTCTAGGGAAGGAGAAGGCAGGAGGGGGCGGCGGAGGGGAAGTGTCTCCACGTGACCTTTCCTATAGAATACGCTCCACCGGACTCCTCCTCCTCCTGCCCGTTTTCCACAGGGCCAAGCCCAGGCCTGAAGCCTAGAGGCCTGCTGGGGAGACAGGAGGAAGGAGCTGGGGGAGCGCTGGAGCCGTCCTGGGCTCAGCCACCCTCTAGAAGGACCTGGATCTCTCAGGGCTCCCTTCCCTCCTGTGGCCACCTGTGTCACCCACCCCCAGATGCTGCCAGGGCAGGGGACGTCACAGACATCCTCCCTGAGGCCACCCAGCTCCGGCCCGGCTGGGCACCTGGGGTCCAGTTAGTGCCAGGGTGAGGTCTGCCAGGCATGTATGCCCCAAAGGCCATGTGAGCACTGCACTGGGGACACCTGTGGGGAGGAGAACCAGGCCCAGGACCTTGGTGGCCTTACTGGCCAGAGGGGAGGAGAAGTGCTCACATTGCCTGAGGACAGGGGCCTCCTTGCTCTCCACCCTGAGGCCTGGGCCTCCCTCCGCCACTGGCCCAGGTCGAAGACCTGCCGATTCTAGGCCGCTCCACACTCCAGTCCCAGCCCCCACTTCCCGGGGTGGGTGGTCCGGCCGCCGCCTGCACCGGGTACCAGGGACAGCTCCCGGCGCGCCCAAGCTCCTCCCCGGGGCGGGGCGGGGCGGGGCATCCACAGTGCTCCCCGCGCCTGGGCCCCCAGGACCTCTTGCAGACGGGAATCCCTCAGACAGTGCAGAGACGGGAGCACGCACTGGGCCCTGCACCCACTTCGTGCGCCCTGGCCTGGGACGCCCCACCACGCAGCTTCCAGAGCAAGGATCGCCACTTCACCCTGCCCGGAGACCCAGAGGGAGTGGGGCGGGCTCAGCAGGGCGCTGCTGAGAGGCCGCTGCCTAGGTCTGTGAAATGGGAGCACTGCTGACCCTGAGGCCCAGGCGGGCGGGAGCTGAGGCTCCGCAGAGGACTATGGCCGGGGGTGCTGGGGCAGGGGCCTAGGGGAAGGGCTGCGGGGGCCAGGCAGGAGCTGTGAAACCCCTCACGCTGTTGAGACTCCATGGGGCTGTCAGGGAGCGACGGCTGCCGGGGCCTCTGCCCGCAGGCTTGGTCGCACCCAGAGCCTTACTCCATCTGTGTCCAACTGGCTGAGGAGCCCAGGCGGCCTCCCCTCCCCCGAGTGTCTGGGGCTCCTTGGTGGATCTAATGACCCCCATCTCAGGCCATGGGCTGGGGCACTAGGGTGGAAGAAGCCTCGGGGGACTCAGCCCCGGAAAGGGAACTGTAGGGAAGCGGGGCCTGTGTGGCTCCAGCCCCCCGCAACCAACACCTCCTCACCTGGTGCTGAGAATAACGAGGGCGCAGTAGCCACTAACACCTGCAGGCCACTGTGTTCCCAGGGGACACGCAGTGAGTCAGAGATGCAGGTGGAGAGGCTTGTGCAGTGGCTAGAGGCATCCCAGCTGACGAGCACAAAGCCAAAACTGCCACCCACATGGCCGGACCTCAGAGGCCCTTCTCCTTTTGCTGCCCCTGAGACTCTGACCTGAGCCACCCCGGCCGGGGTCTGTTTCAAGGGGGGTCTGCCGCGCCCTCCCTGCTCTGTGGTTTCCCTAGGGAGCGGCTAGGATGGATGGCATTTATTGAGTACCACCTGTGTACCTCCATCTGCTACACGTTACTGAGGAGAGACGAGGGGGACAGAGCCAGGTGCCTGAATTCCAGGGGGCCTGTGTGCTCTGCACACAAGAGGTGCTCCATAAATGCTCAGCAATGGGCAGCTCGCCCTGCAGGCTGCCCTGGCCTCGGAGAAGCCTGGCGACACGGCTGCCAGCCCTGTGTTCCTCTCCCCTGCTCGGGGCACGGGCAGACAAGAGCCTGCCACCACCTGGCCCCTCCTCCTTCTGTCCCCAACCAGCACAGATGGAGACCAGGCGTGGTGTGTAGCTTCAGGCAGGGCCTTTGTCCAAGAGACCAGTGCCTGGACACAGGCCACTGCAAGTTTGGGCCAAGAGCCCTGTCTGAGTCTCCTGAGGGTCCGAGTCCTGGAGGGTCTATGCTGCGAGCTGTTCCCATGTGCCCTGGGGGCAGGGCTACCCGCTTATCCTTCCAAGTGATGCTGTGGGGAGCAAAGGGGGCATTTGTAATGGTGGGGACACTGTACATCAGTGGTCACCTCCAGGGAAGCCAGACTGACCCCACAACAAGGAGACTGCCGTCCTTCCCGCTGTGCCGAAGCCTGCAGCTCCGACAGTCCAGGGCAGGCGCCCGCACAGGGGTGGGCTGCTAGCTCTGCAAGGCTGTTTCTGCTTTTCTTTTTTTCTCCTTTGTGTGTGTGTGTGTGTGTGTGTGTGTGTGACGGATTCTCACTTTGTCACCCAGGCTGGAGTGCAATGGCGCGATCTCGGCTCACTGCAACCTCCACCTCCCGAGTTCAAGCGATTCTCCTGCCTCAGCTTCCTGAGTAGCTGGGACTCCAGGCGCCCGCTACCTTGCCTGGCTAATATTTGTATTTTTGGTAGAGACAGGGTTTCACCGTATTGGCCAGGCTGGTCGAACTCCTGACCTCAGCTGCCTGCCTTGGCCTCCCAAAGTGCTGGGATTACAGGCGTGAGCCACCGCCCTCAGCCCGTTTCCTGCTTTTCTAAACAGCGCCCAGCCTCCCCTGCAGGGCTGTGCATGATGGTTCCTTCCTGTGTTTTAAACAGGACTGGGGATGGGCGGCTTCCTGCCTAAGGCCCTGTGCCCAAGGCAGGGGTCGCAGGCAGGGGCAGTGGAGACACTCTGGCTCCAGGGGCTCCAGGTGGACGGAGGACCTAGGAGGGGCCAGCTCTTTGGTATCCAATTCCCATCCTGAGGAGGCCACTGAAGGACCCCCTTCCACTTGTCCCTCCAGCCCCCTCACACCCATGGCAGGGACAGACCAGCGTTCCTGGCTGGGTCTCATTCGGGGAGCCCAAGTAGCTCACCAGAGAGGAGACCGCTCCCACTGCGCAGGAACAAGGGCACTCGGGGTGCCGGGGACCCAGGCCCCACCCACCATGGCTCGCAGGCTCCGTCAGCTCCATCTCCCCCGTCTCTTTCCTTTTTCCTTCCTCGCTTTTCGCGTGCCTGCACCTGCCAAGGACCTATGTGGCTCCTGAGAGCCCCTCATGTCCCTCGATGGCCAGAGAGGCAGTGCTGGTGGCCAGTGGGGGTCAGGGGGTCAGGGCCCCTAACTTCCTTGGCAAAGGGAGGGCTCCACCTGCAGCTTCCCTGGTTCTGCCAGTAGCTCCCTGTCTCTGACCTCAGTTTCCCCAACTGTTCCATGGTGGAGTGTGATGGGACATTCTCCAGGGCACTTGCGGCTGCAGTGATGATTCTGAGTCATCGGGGGCTGGTGAGAGGCACAGAGGGCATGGGGTGGCAGCAGAAGTCATTCTCTGAGCCTGAGACTGGGGATCATTCCTGATGGCCCTGTGGGGAGAGGGCATGAGGACTCCCAGCAGGTGACCAGGAGCCAGACGCTTGGGAAATCAGCCAGCTTGGAAGTGAGTGGACGCCCCTGCAGCGGCCTCAGCGGGGTCACTTTTAGAACTCATGAGAGCCGGCCTGGGTCCTCAGATGGGCAGCCGGACCCTGTGAGGCAAAGACGCTGGAGGCCTCTGCAGGGGCTGGATCAGGAAGGGTGTCATCCAGTCCTCCTGCAGCAGGGCCCACACCAGCTCCAGACAGACCTATTAGCTCCTCGAGTCCCAAGCTGGGGATACTGGGGCTGTGAGCCCAGAGGGGCCCCCAGAGTGGCCAAGACCAAGCCACACAGCTCGGCTGCTCAGACTTGGTGGCCCCAGCAGGAGAGGGTGTCAGAGTCACCAGGGCTGCTGAGGCCGTGAGAGGCCTTCACACCAACCCAGAGAGCTCTCTATGGAAGCTTGAATGCATAGTGGGCAACCAGCCCATCACACATTAACCACTTGCTCTGTGCAAATGCCAGAGAAGCCTAGCTCTGGTCTTAAAAACAGATTCAATGCTGCAAACCCACCTCTTCAAAATGCCGCAGTCAGGGACATGGCTTCCGCAGGCCTGGCTCCCAGCCCCCGTTCCCGCCCTCACTCTCCAGCAGCCCCTTCTTGCTCTCCTGGCCTTTCTTGTCCCCATCCATAAACCTAAAGCCTCTCTGCCTGACTGCCACCGGCACTCACACCCCTGCTGTCATGGAGCCCAAATGACCCGATGGCTGTGGAGTGGGTGCCAGGGCAGCTGTGCCTGGATTCACGCCTCAAAGGACAGACACCTGGAGGGATTCAGCAGAGGGGCTGCTCGGGGCAGTCTTCATCTGGGGGTTGTGGAAGGGGCACCCATGGGGAGGACGTGGCTCCCAATGGGGGGTGGCCTGGACAGGGGTGCAGTTGGGACCACTGGTCTCACCCGCTCCCTCTCCCCCACTCCAGTACTCCCCGCTCTTGAAGAAACTCTACTGCCAGATCGCCAAGACATGCCCCATCCAGATCAAGGTGTCCACCCCGCCACCCCCAGGCACCGCCATCCGGGCCATGCCTGTTTACAAGAAAGCGGAGCACGTGACCGACGTCGTGAAACGCTGCCCCAACCATGAGCTCGGGAGGGACTTCAACGAAGGTGAGGGCCCCCAGCTCCTCTGCCCACGGTGGCACTTTGCCCAGCATCCCAGACAGCACAGCCGGGGGCTGCCTAACTGGGAGAGAGTGGGGCTGACAGCATGGGCTTAGCCATTCCCCTGGGGAGGGCTTTCAGTGCCTCCACCAGCCCCCATTTTCCCAGTTCTGAGTGGGACCTGGGGGGGCCCATGCTCCTAGGCAGGGGCAAGTGGTCTGGGCAAAGTCTGAGGGGCAGCGGCCTTCTGGGGCCCCAGAGATCCTATGAGTCATAGCCCCTCTCTCCAGTGTGCCTGGCAGGGCCTACGGGCTACCCCAAGGATTAGCAGGAGAATCAGGGGGCAGAGCCACTGGGCAGGCACCCCCAGAGCACAAGGGCTGCCAGCTGGCCTGAGCCTCACCTGGAAGCCCACAGGACTGGGCCTGGTGGTCTCAGTTCTGCTGCGATGCACCTGGCACAGCTGGGTGCCTCTCTGCACCTGGCACAGGGGTGGGTACCTCTCTGCACCTGGCACAGGGCTGGGCACCTCTCTTCACCTGGCATGGGGCTGGGCACCTTTCTTCACCTGGCATGGGACTGGGCACCTCTCTGCATGTGACACAGAGGTGGGCACCTGGCATGGGGCTGGGCACCTCTCTGCACCTGGCATGGGGCTGGGCACCTCTTTGCACCTGGCACAGGGTGGGCACCTCTGCACCTAGCACAGGAGTGGGCACCTCTCTGCACCTGGCATGGGGCTGGACACCTCTCTGTGCCTGGCACAGGGCTGGGCACCTCTGCATCTGGCATGGGGCTGGGCATCTCTGCACCTGACACCGGGGTGGGCACCTCTTTGCACCTGGCATGCAGCTGGGCACCTCTCTGCACCTGGCACAGGGCTGGGAACCTCTGCACCTAACAGGGGTGGGCACCTCTGCAGGTGGCACAGGGCTGGGCACCTCTCTGTGCCTGGCACGGGGCCAGCACCTCTCTGCACCTGACATGGGGCTGGGCACTTCTTTGAACCTGGCACGGGGCTGGGTACCTCTCTGCACCTGACATGGGGCTGGGCACCTCTTTGAACCCGGCACAGGGCTGGGCACCTCTCTGTGCCTGGCACGGGGCCAGCACCTCTCTGCACCTGATATGGGGCTGGGCACTTCTTTGAACCTGGCACGGGGCTGGGTACCTCTCTGCGCCTGACATGGGGCTGGGCACCTCTTTGAACCCGGCACAGGGCTGGGCACCTCTCTGCACCTAGCACAGGGGTGGGCACCTCTATGCACCTCTCTGAAGTGTCGACCCCTCCCGGCAGGACAGTCTGCTCCAGCCAGCCACCTCATCCGCGTGGAAGGCAATAATCTCTCGCAGTATGTGGATGACCCTGTCACGGGCAGGCAGAGCGTCGTGGTGCCCTATGAGCCACCACAGGTAGGCCAGGAGCCAGGCTGTGCCCAGGGCCCTGCAGTCAGCTGTACGGGCGGGGGGAGGGGTCCCCTGAGGCAGCCCCTGTCCCTCCTCAGTTGGCTGATCTGCCTGTCCCGTCGGCGTCTGTCCAGGACTCCCTGCTCTGTGATAAGTCTGTGTCGGCGGCTCCTTCCTCAACCACACCCGCCCCACTGTGCACACTGCTGCTCTGTCCCCACATCCGCCTCGGGCACTCTCGGGGCCTCAGTGTGCCCAGCTCCATAGTGGGGAGTGGGTCTTCAGCCTTGCCCTCTGTTGGTGCCCAACACTGGTTCCGGCCTGGGGCTCCCAGACACAGGGATTTGGGAGATGGGGAGGTCCCCGCCCATTTAGACCCTGGATTGGCTGGGGCAGAACCAAACCAGCAACAGCGCCTGAAGGGGTGGCAAATTCTACAAAGGGGGTTGAGGGATGGTGGAAAGACTCCTAGGCCAGGCCAGGGGCCCAGGAGAGGTGGCCTGCAGGAGGCTGAGGCTGGTCAGCAGGGTGGAGAGCCGGGAGGCCCCGCTGGGCACCACGTGGGTGCGGGGTGCAGGGGACTGGGGGGCATATAGGCTGGAGGGGAGGGGACACGGAGAGGCTGGGGGCTTTGACTTTTGGCCCAAAGGCAGCATAAGTTTCTGGGACACCATTCTGGAGCTGATGTGGGGCCCAACTGGTGTGAAAGGCTGGGGTAGGGGGAAACAGAGGGCTTGAAGTTACTGCAGGATGGTGGGGCAGGGGCAGAACAGGAGGTGAGGAGTGGGTACCAGGCCCCCAGGGGAAGGCAGGCAATGGCAGGCCTCTGCCTTCCCTGTACCTGGTTCTGAGACCAGGCTCCATGCTGTACCCAGCCCCAGCCTCCCCCACCAGGTCCCCATCCCTGTACCAGGCCCCCAGGACACCCCAGACTCCTGTACCCAGTCTCCAGGTCCTCCACAAGCCTCTACCCTGTACCCAGGCCCCCTTCGACATCCCCATCCCACCATCCTCTAAGAGCAGCCCCTTATGTCAGCAGAACCAGGGCCCGGGAGGGCTCCCTGAAACCCATGTCCCACCCTCACCTGCCTCGGCCTGCCAGGAAGGCAGAGCTCTCTCGCCCCCTGGTGGCTGCCGTGTGACAGCAGTTCTGAGAAAGGCCAAGATTTTCCCAAACCCCTAATAGCTTTTGTATTTGTCCCCAGGGTGACATGAAAACTGCCCACATTGTGGTCTGGGGACACTCATTGATCAACGGTTTTGGTTCATGGCTGGGTGCAGTGGCTCACGCCTGTAATCCAAGCACTTTGGGAGGCCAAGGCGGGTGGATCACTTGAGGTTAGGAGTTCAAGACCAGCCTGGCCCACAGGGCGAAACCCTGTCTGTACTAAAAACACAAAAGTTAGCCGAGCCTCGTGAAGCATGCCTGTAATTCCAGCTACTTGGGAGGCTGAGGCAAGAGAATCGCTTGAACCCGGGAGGCAGAGGTTGCAGTGAGCCAAGATCGCGCCATTGCACTCCAGCCTGGGGGACAGAGAGAGACTCCGTCTCAAAAAAAAAAAAAAAAAAAAAAGAGTTTTGGTTCATGTCTCAGCTGTACTGCAAAATCCCTGGGAAACAGGAGTGTGCTGGGGGTGGGTTCGCTGGGGACAGCTCTGGTTCCTCTTTCTGCCCAGGCGAGCCCGCAGCATGCAACACACACATAGGGCCACAAAATCCGTGCAGGCACACTCACACCCAGCATCTGGGCTTGACCTCCAGCCTGTGTCAGGGGAGAAGGTTGGGGCAAACAGACCACAGGACTCTGTGCTTCTCTGAGAGCAGAGACCAGGTCTGAGCCCTCCCAGAACCCAGAACCAGCCCAGTGCTTGGGGTTCAGTGATCTTCATGAATGGGTGGCTGGATGGGGTGAGTGGGTGGATGGGTGGATGGATGGGGGTGGGTGGGGTGGATGGATGGATGGATGGGTAGGTAGGTGGGTGGATGGATGGATGGATAAATGGGGTGGGTGGGTGAGTGGATGAATGGATGGAGTGGTGAATGGGTGAATGGATGGGTGGGTGGACAGATGGATGAATAGGGTGGGCGGATGGATGGGGTGGGTGGGTGAATGGATGGATGGGTGGGTGGATGGGTGGGTGAATGGATGGTTGGGTGGAGGGATGTTGAATGGATGGGTGGGTAGAGGGATGGGTGGATGGGGTGGGTGGATGGATGGATAGACTGATATTGTTGAATGGATGAGTGGGTGGATGGATGTTTAGATGGATGGATAGATAATAAATGGGGGAGTGGATGGATGGATGGATAGGATGATGGATGGATGGATGGGGTGGGTGTGGGGGGTGGATGTGTGGGTGGGTGAGTGGATGGATGGAGTGGGTGGATGGATGGATGGATGGATTGACTGATATTGAATGGATGGGTGGGTGAATGGATGGTTGGATGGATGGACAGATAATGGGGGGAGTGGATGAATGGATGGATGGATGGGGTGGATGGGTGGATGGATGGGTGGATGGATGGGATGGGTGGATGGATGGGGTGGGTGTGGGGGTGGATGTGTGGGTGGATGGATGGATGGATTTATTGATATTGAATGGGTGGGTGGGTGGATGGATGGATTTATTGATATTGAATGGATGGGTGGGTGGATGGATGGATAGATAATAAATGGGGGGAGTGGATGGATGGATGGGGTGGGTGGGTGGATGGATGGATGGATGGATGGATAGGATGGATGGATGGATGAGGTGGGTGTGGGGGGTGGATGTGTGGGTGGGTGGGTGGATGGATGGATGGATGGATAGACGGGTGGGTGGATGGATGGGGTTGGTGGATGGATGGATGGATGGATGAATAGATAAATGGGTTCGATGGATGGGTGGGTGGATGGATGGATGGATGGACGGATGGATGGATGGATGGGGTGGGTTGGTGGGTGGATGAATGAGTGGACAGATATACAAATGGCAACAACTATAGAGCAGGGCATCCCCCTGCCTACGTGGAGCCAGGACCAGACATGGAGCTGGGGGCTGCCACCTTAATGGATTGGGGCTGCGTGCTGATGCTAGCCCCTCTCCCTGCTCCCCCATGTGCAGGTGGGGACGGAATTCACCACCATCCTGTACAACTTCATGTGTAACAGCAGCTGTGTAGGGGGCATGAACCGGCGGCCCATCCTCATCATCATCACCCTGGAGATGCGGGAGTGAGTCCCGGGCACACGGGGTAGAGGTGGGACAGGGCTGGGCAGGCACGGCCGGGGGAGAAGGGGAGCTGTCATGGAGACCTGCAGGCCAAGGCTAGCTTGGGGAAGAGACTTTGGGGTGTGCTGCTGGAGGAAGGAACCACCCCCTGGCCTGCAGGGCCTGCCTGGGCAGAAGCTGGGCCTCCGGAGGGAGGTGGGAGTCCCTGGCAAGGTCTCAGGGCAGCCTCGCAGCTTTGACCCTCTGGCTCCCTCTAGCGGGAACACTCACTGCCGGCACTCGGTGCTCTGTGGTGACCGAGGGCTCTCAAGGCCGGTCCTGCAGGGTCCAAGGTGGGTGGGGAAGGTGGGCAGGTTGAGGGTGGGCAGGGTTGAGCTCACAATTCTGGCTGTGCCCACCCGACAGTGGGCAGGTGCTGGGCCGCCGGTCCTTTGAGGGCCGCATCTGCGCCTGTCCTGGCCGCGACCGAAAAGCCGATGAGGACCACTACCGGGAGCAGCAGGCCCTGAACGAAAGCTCCGCCAAGAACGGGGCCGCCAGCAAGCGTGGTGAGCGGCCGGCCAGGGGACCTGGACGCGTGTGGGAGGGGAAGGGGACACATTGGCAGGACACAATGTGAGCCCGCGTCCCAGGGACAGGGCCAGCCCCTGAACGGCCCCCCACGCCCAGACTCCTCCCTGACGGAGCCTGAGAGCAGCCCCCATATAAGTCGCTTGTCCTGGGCCAAGGGCACCTCAGAGGCCTGGGTGGCACCGCAGGTTTGCCCGTCCCTGTGGGTTGCTCGCCACCGGACCCACCTGGAGAATCGATTGGCCCCAAGGGTGGAGCAGGTCTCCCTCCTCCCGGAAGGAGGCCTCACCCTCTGGTCCTGCCTGCTCACCCCGCCCGCCCTGCCTGGCCTTCCAGCCTTCAAGCAGAGCCCCCCTGCCGTCCCCGCCCTTGGCGCTGGCGTGAAGAAGCGGCGGCATGGAGACGAGGACACGTACTACCTGCAGGTGAGTGTGTGCTCCTGCACGGCGGCCGGGAGACCTGCCTCGCCTCTGTCGTCTGCTGAGCCCAGGCTGGGCCATGGGGAGGGACTCTGGAGACCATGGTGGAGGGGGCGGGAGGAGCCCAGCCCTGTGTGAGAGGGTCCAGAGGGCAGAACCTGCTTGCAAGAGCCAGACCAGCAGGACCCAACTGCAGGGCATTCCTGAGAGTCCCCTCAGTCCCAAAAACCCAGCATCATGCCATTTACAATGAAGCCACGTGTACATAGCACAGGTGGGGTGGTGCGGAGTGCCACCAGGGTAGAAGTTCAGCAAGAATCCAGGACCCTAACGTTGGCCAGGACCCGTGGCCACAGCCGGCCCCCATGAGTGTGCCTCTCACATGTGGCCTCCAACAGGTGAATTAAATCGGCACAGGCTTGGCTGGGAGTCATCTTCCATGATGCGAACTTTCTGTTTTTTGAGCTCCAGAATGAGCCCCAGTTGGGGGCGGTGGCTCATGCCTGTAATCCCGGCATTTTGGGAGGCTGAGGCGGGTGGATCACTTGAGCCCAGGAGTTTGAGACCAAAGTGGGCAACATGGTGAGAACCCATCTCTACAAAAATTAGCTGGGCGTGGTGGTGGCGTGCAGCTGCAGTCCCAGCTACTCAGAAGACTGAGGCAGGAGGATCACCTGAGGGCAGAAGGATCGCCTGAGCCCAGGAGTCCAAGGCTGCAGCGAGCTATGATGATGCCACTGCACTCTAGCCTAGGCGACAGAGCAAGACACTGTCGAAAGAAAGAGAGAGAGAGACAGAGAGAGACAGACTTGGTTTCTAAAAACCCAGTATCTGTTGGTAGGGGAGGAAGAGGGAGGCTTGGGGGCCACAAGCAGCAGGCATGGTTCTTGGGGACAGGAGACCTGCCCACTGAGTCAGGGGCTCTGGTTAGACCTGCTTCTTGGGAAGAGGAAAGAAGATCAGGGGATCCTGAGCCTCTGGGGTGCTGGGGAACCCCCAGAAAGGACAGATGCTTTGCCAAGCCCAGGTCCTCCTGAGGCTGCGGCCACCCCCCTCCCATGGGGGTCTGGGGCACGTGGGCAGAGCATCTGCTCCTCTGTGCTCAGGTGCGAGGCCGGGAGAACTTTGAGATCCTGATGAAGCTGAAAGAGAGCCTGGAGCTGATGGAGTTGGTGCCGCAGCCACTGGTGGACTCCTATCGGCAGCAGCAGCAGCTCCTACAGAGGCCGTGAGTCAACCCTAGCCCACCATCAGTGTGGGGAAGGAGGACATGGCTTAACCCCCCAGGAGAAGGCCAGGAGGACCAGAAACCCCTCTAGAAGGCATCATCTGCCAGGGACAGGCAGCAGGGTCCAGAGCAGAGCCCACCCCACATCTCCTCCTCCAGGAAGCCTTCTAGCACTTGGGGCTGCCCCAGGACCCTGGGTCACGGCCCTTGCTATGCCTCTGCCACTGAGGGGCCTTGTCAATGTCTGCTGAGTGGAAAGGCCAGGAGGGGTGGCCAGAGTGACCATGACCCACCAAGACCAGAGTCTGATTCCAGTGGCACAGGTCATCCCCCTGCCTCCCGGCCCCGCCATGGCCAGTGTCCTTCTCAGGCGCAGGCCCAGTGGCCGTGCATGGCCATGGTTGGGGACAGGGAGGCTGGGGGAGGATGAAGCCACTCTCTGACATCAGAGGCTCCACCCATTCGCAGCATGGGGGCATCACGGGCATGGGTGGTCGGTGGGCATGAGGCTGCCTTGCTTCCCACCCATGCGAGCCGTTGCTTCTGAGCAGGAGTCACCTACAGCCCCCGTCCTACGGGCCGGTCCTCTCGCCCATGAACAAGGTGCACGGGGGCATGAACAAGCTGCCCTCCGTCAACCAGCTGGTGGGCCAGCCTCCCCCGCACAGTTCGGCAGCTACACCCAACCTGGGGCCCGTGGGTGAGTCCCTTGGGCAGTGCGGGCCCACGGGCAGGGCGGGGAGGCCCACTGGGGGCGCCTGGCTCAGGACACACCACCCAGCTCGGGACCCAGGGCAGGTGTCTCTGTGGCTGGCTCCTTCCAGCGGTTCCACCGTCTGGGCAGGAGGCGCAGCCACGGACAGCCCTCTCTGCCCACTCCTGGCTGTGGGAGGTGGAGGGGGGCGTGGTTAAGAGCGTGGAACCCACATGCATGCACTGCCTCTTGGCAGGCGAGGGAGCTTGGAGAAGGCTCTTAACATTACACAGCCTGTTTCCCCATCAGCAAATGGCCACAGAAGTACCAGGCTCACTCCTTGTGAGGATTAAATGGTGCAAGACCTCATCAGGGGCCCCAGCACAAGCCGGGGGCTCCATTGGATAGAGTTTGGGCCCCCTTCCCCTGGAAGGTCCTCATGTGGGCAGGACCAAGCATGTTCCCAGTGCCGTGAGCAAGCACCCCCAGGTGTTTCCTGAGGCCCTGGGATGTGGCCAGCACTCCAGTGCCAGCTGTGATTGCCCTTACAACCCAGCGCCCCGTACGCACGGTCACCCCCGTCCCTACTAGGCGGGGCGAGGAGACAGGGCCCCAGGTGTTCAGCCCTTGCTCAAGCCTCTAGCTGTTAGGGGTGATGCCCAGCGTCACATCGCCAGGCCTTGGGATGGCTCCCTGGTGTCCAGAGGTGTCTGGAGCCTGGGTGGAGGCTGCACCTGGATGCCCAGCCTGGCTGCCCTGATGGCCCCACCTGCCTCTCACCCAGGCCCTGGGATGCTCAACAACCATGGCCACGCAGTGCCAGCCAACGGCGAGATGAGCAGCAGCCACAGCGCCCAGTCCATGGTCTCGGGGTCCCACTGCACTCCGCCACCCCCGTACCACGCCGACCCCAGCCTCGTCAGGTGCGTGGGCTGCCGAGGGCCTGAGCATGTGCTGTCACCCTGTCTGTTCGCCTCTGTCCTTCTGGCCATGTCAGCTGCCCTGCCCCACCCTGTGTGCTCACCACTCGCAACCCTGGATCAGACAGGCGGGCGGGGGCAGTCAGGCCAGGAGCATCTGCAGATGCTGGGGAAATGGCCCACTTAGAGGAAAAGCACAAAAAGCCGGGGTCCTCCACTGACCTGTCCCCAGCTGAGCACGTCCCCTCCCCGAGGGATGCCGTGGCCACCTGTGGGCTGGAGCCACCCTTCGGAGACAGTGGCAGTCTCCACCCCAGCCAGGCCACTCTCAGAGACGGGGCCTCGCGCAGCCCTGTGCTCGGAAGCTAATGCTGCTTCCTTTCTCAAATTCTCTCTGCAGTTTTTTAACAGGATTGGGGTGTCCAAACTGCATCGAGTATTTCACCTCCCAAGGGTTACAGAGCATTTACCACCTGCAGAACCTGACCATTGAGGTAACGCCCGGGTGGACCCCGCTCTGCAGAGGCAGTAGCTGGAGGGGCCCCTGTCCGGAGGGCAAAGAGCCTTCTCTTCCTTGCTCTCGTGGCTGGGAAACTTGGAAACCCTTTCCCACGGGCAAGCAGATGCGATGATTTGACTCTCGAGAGCTTAGGCAGATGCAGCCAGGCACGTGGCTGGTGGCGCGGGACACAGGCCCAGGCCTCCGGATGCTGAACTGGTCATTTGAGCCTTTTTGGACTCCCAGCAGCCAGTGTGCCTTTGATTTTAGGGGATGGACTGTTTCCAAGGCACAAAGAACAGAAGAATGTAAGGCCCCGAGGGAGTCAGTCCAGTTCAGTGCCATTTACAGAGAGGTCAGCGCCATTTACACAGACAGGAAAGAGGACCTAGGGAAGGCAAGCACCTGGCCCGAGGCCACACAGCTCTTGGCACCCATGGCAGCTGACTGCAGGCACCATGAGTAAACAGCCACGGCTTGTCTTTGGGTTAGAGACTAGTGGAGTATAAAGCCTGCTGGTAGCCTAGGACGGTGTGAACCACAGGGCACCGTCAGTCAAGGAAGAGCAAGCCCTCTGGTGGGAACCTGCCCCCCAGCCAGTGCCGCGGCCCAGGTCCAAGGCCCGTCCCAGACCATCCCCAGCCTGGGGCTGCAGACAGAGATGAGAGTCAGTGCAAGCTAGGGCCAGCTGCTCAGCCTAACTGTCCCTCGTGCAGAGAGTGGCCGCGTCTGTGTCCACTAACCGCCCTCCCCGCAACCTGTCCCCAGTGACCCACGCTGAGCCAGCTCCAGGTCACGTTAACCCTTGCCTCCCCTGAGTGATGTGTGTGCTTGGTGTGGTGCCCAGAGGGTGTTAGGAGCTCAGGGATGAGCTGGGGGTCCGCTCCAGGGGGCAGGGACATGGAGACCAAGGAGGGCCCTGCCCTGAGGCTGGGAGGCAGTTCCTCCCCCAGGGCCAGGTAGATGCTCAGGGGGCTCCATGTGTAACACTCCCAGGTCAGGGCCCAGGCCCCGCACAGGCCAGGAGTGACCCTGGTGGGCTCTCCCCCTCCCCCGTCTCCTGCCTACTCTGGTTGGGGGTGTAGGGGCCAGGGTGTGGTGTGGCCGGACCTCCAGGCCCAGGGCGGCCCCCCCTGCTCTCCCTGCTCCACTGCCCCCTGCCCCTAATGCGCCGGCCTCTCGCAGGACCTGGGGGCCCTGAAGATCCCCGAGCAGTACCGCATGACCATCTGGCGGGGCCTGCAGGACCTGAAGCAGGGCCACGACTACAGCACCACGCAGCAGCTGCTCCGCTCCAGCAACGCGGCCACCATCTCCATCGGCGGCTCAGGGGAACTGCAGCGCCAGCGGGTCATGGAGGCCGTGCACTTCCGCGTGCGCCACACCATCACCATCCCCAACCGCGGCGGCCCAGGCGGCGGCCCTGACGAGTGGGCAGACTTTGGCTTCGACCTGCCCGACTGCAAGGCCCGCAAGCAGCCCATCAAGGAGGAGTTCACGGAGGCCGAGATCCATTGAGGGCCTCGCCTGGCCGCAGCCTGCGCCACCGCCCAGAGACCCAAGCCGCCTCGCCTCTCCTTCCTGTGTGTCCAAAACTGCCTCAGGAGGCAGGACCTTCGGGCTGTGCCCGGGGAAAGGCAAGGTCCGGCCCATCCCCAGGCACCTCACCGGCCCCAGGAGAGGCCCAGCCACCGAAGCCGCCTGTGGACAGCCTGAGTCACCTGCAGAACCTTCTGGAGCTGCCCTAGCGCTGGGCTTGTGGGGCAGGGGCTGGCCCACTCTCAGCCCTGCCACTGCCCCGGCGTGCTCCATGGCAGGCGTGGGTGGGGACCGCAGCGTCGGCTCCGACTTCCAGGCTTCATCCTAGAGACTGTCATCTCCTGACCAGGCGAGGTCCTTCCAAAGGAAAGGATCCTCTTCGCTGATGGACTGCCAAAAAGTATTTTGCGACATCTTTTGGTTCTGGATAGTAGCGAGCAGCCAAGTGACTGTGTCTGAAACACCAGTGTATTTTCAGGGAATGTCCCTAACTGCGTCTTGCCCGCGCCGGGGGCTGGGGACTCTCTCTGCTGGACTTGGGACTGGCCTCTGCCCCCAGCACGCTGTATTCTGCAGGACCGCCTCCTTCCTGCCCCTAACAAGAACCACAGTGTTGCTGAAATTGGAGAAAACTGGGGAGGGCGCAACCCCTCCCAGGCGCGGGGAAGCATCTGGTACCGCCTCAGCCAGTGCCCCTCAGCCTGGCCACAGTCGCCTCTCCTCGGGGACCCCTCAGCAGAAGGGGACAGCCTGTCCTTAGAGGACTGGAAATTGTCAATATTTGATAAAATGATACCCTTTTCTACATGGTGGGTCAGCTTTTTTTTTTTTTTTTTTTTTTTAACTTTCTTTCTCAGCATTCTCTTTGGAGTTCAACCTAGCGCCCGTGAGCCAGGCTGAGGAAGCTGAGTGAGAAGCCAGGTGGGGAGGAAGCCTAGAGGGAACCCCAGGAAGGGCAAATCCAGGCAAATCCGCAGGAATGCTCTGCCATGGGAGCAGCTCCTCCCTTGCCACGGCCACCTTCTCTAGCACTGCAAGGTCCAGAGGGCACTGCTTTCCTTTCTAGGCGGCGGCAGTCAGGGAACAGACTGAGGTAGGTGTAGGGGGGTCTAGGCCTTCGTGGAGCACCGCAGGGAGTTAGAAGGCCCCGGGGAGACAGAGTCTGCACAGGCCCTTTCTGGGGCCACCTCCATCCACGAGGAGCAGCCTGAGCCTCGGTGGCCGAACCTTGACCGTCCCGGAGCACAGCTTCAGGGCAGGGAACCGGAGCCCCTGGGGGGCCTCACGGGTGTGACGAGGCCCTTCACTGCGGGCAGGTGGGCCAATGGGAGCCCTCACCCACGCAAGCCGAGACGCCACCCAGAGTGCAGGCTGCCTGGCCCCTTCTGGCACGGCCAGCTCCACACCCCCTGCCTACGGTATGTGTGGTCCTAAGGGCTAGGAGCTTCCCCCACTAACATCTCCCAGAAAAAGCAGTTAAGCCCCCCAAGGCACAGCAAGGTTAGACACAGCCCCCATCCCCAGATCAGGACTCCATCTTGCTAAGTGGCATCACCGTCACCAGCCTCCTCTTATTTAAAAGCAGCGACTGGTGTTGCTGCAGGTACCTGGTCTATGAAGACGCAGGCGTCTCTCTCCCACCGTCCACCTCCCCGGGGGCCGCTGACAGCACAGTCACCTGGGTGCACGCTTGTGGGGGCAGCAGGAACGGGGCTGTCGGCTCTCAGGGGATCTGGCTGCAGCCAGGGCGAGGGCCTGGCCCTTCCTTCCAGCTCCTTCCGGCTCCTTCCAGCTGAAGGGCAGGAAGCTCTGGCCGCTTAGCTTCTAGGGTTCCATCTCCCTAGAAAGGTGCCCACGCCCAGGGCATCAGTCAGTAGCGGCAGCAGCAGCAGACACGGGGCTTTCCCAGGGTGGCGCAGCCACCCCAGCTGCACGTCACCTCAGCTCTCCATCTTATTGCCATTTCGTAGATGAGGAAGCTGAGACCAGAAAGGCTAAGACCCATGCCCCAGGCACCACACCCATCTCTTGGGGGCTGGGTACCTGCTACCCGAGGCCACCTCCTGAAGCCCCCACTCTTCCCCCATGTTCCACTTCAGGAGCCGCGGGGGCCCATCCCGACACCCGGGGTTCCTCAGCCCAGCGCAGATGTGCTTCAGTTCCAGAGGGCTTGTTGATTTGTTTCTTAGGTACGTTACCTGTCCACCCTGAGTCCAGTGAGGCTGTCCCAAGAGCCCCTGTAGTGTGCTCCTGGGAAGGGCTGGGGGGGCTGGGGGGGCTGGGAGAGGCCCAAGGACAGCTGTCACTGGAACCCCAGCCAGATGTCCAAGGAAGCCGGCCAGAACACGGAGCAGCCAGATGGCCCCAGCTGCACCTGTCCAGGGAGCCCAAGCAGCCTCCTTGCACTGGAGAAGCAGCTGTGAAAGTAGACAGAGTTGAGACTTCGCCATGGTCAGGAGAAAATGCAAATTCCCAGGAACAAGAATCCTTTAAGCGATATGTTTTTATAAAACTAAACAAATCAACAAATAAATCTTGAAGGCGGATGGTTTTCCCAGCAGTGCAGGGGTGGGAGGGAGGCCGCTGGCACTCCTGGGGCCAAGGGGGACAGGCAGTGGTCCTGAGTCTGCTCAGAGAGGCAAGGCAGAAGGAGCTCGCCAGGCAGGTCAGCTCACATCTGTCCAAGTCGCTCTGGTCAGAAACAGCGACTCTCCCCCATTCCCCCAGCGTTCCCACCAGGCCTGGGCTGCTGGGAAGCCCTTGCTGTACCCAGGAGCCCGACCCGCAGTATCCTGGCACAGAGCCACTTGTCACTCAGAACAGTCAGTGTCTCCAACGCACAAACATCCACTCCTCTGTTACCAGTTAAAGCACTTTAATGCTTTAAGATGAAAACGAAATCCCATCCGTGTTTTTCGTGTAAGATCGTGCTTCTCCGAGCAGTATTAATGGACGCCCTCCAATGACATAACAACTGTTTTTGGTAATGTAATCTTGGGAAAATGTGTTATTTTTTTAGCTGTGTTTCAGTGGGGATTTTTGTTTTTGTAACATAATAAAGTGTATGTTCCAATGACCGGTTCTCATGACTCAACCTAAATCTCCAAAGGGCTCAGACAAACAGGGCGGCTCCTCACAGGCAGGAAGCCCGTGGCCCCTGTGGCCGGCCCTGGCACCCCACTTGAGTTTCTCTGTGTCGTGAGTCTGATGGGTCCCTGGGGTGTCCCTCTGCCCTGTGCCTCGGAGGACCTGCAGGCCAAGCCGAGTAGCCTCATGGGACTGACCGGGCCCCTCAGGCCTCCTGAAGTACAGGCCCATGAGCCCTCATCCAAGCCCTGTGGGGCCCAGGCCTTCTGGACTTTAGCTAGGCCAAGCAGGGTCTCAGGGCGTCACAAACACCGACACAGAACGCACTCCCGTTTCTCAGCAAAACCTAAGAAAACAAAAGGCAGCAGAGAGCCTCATGTTGGCTCAAGCCAGGCTGAGACCAACGGGCTTCATTTCAGTTCTCTTGGTTCTCAGGTTTCTTGGTTTCAGAGTTGTGAACAGGGACTAGGGACCTGTCACAGCAAAAACAAGGCTCTAGAAATCTGTTCAACCTTGAAGGAGGCCTCAGTCTTTTTAGAAATTGGCCTAAAACAAAGATAGAAAGGACCAAGGCAAGAGGGGGAGATGCCGCCAGGAAGCTCCACCGAGTTCCCCCACAGGTGAGGTGCCATGCCCGGCCCTGGCCCCACCTTCCTGGCTAGCGCTCACGCCGTCACACCAGAGCCCGCTCACCCCTTTCCCTAGGCTCCTACCTGTCCCCACGTCCACCAAGGAGGGCTGGGCGGCGGTGGGCCCACCCCCTCATAGCCACAGGACTCTGGATCATGAAGGTGTTGAGGCCTCAAACTAGACAGGAAGTGGAGGGATTCTGGATGTTCCCTCGGCAAGAGGGTGCCACATAGAACGTAGAAACGGGGACTCTAAAACGCCCTTTCAGGAATGAACACAGAAATGTGAGTGCTTTCAGCACAAGGGTGAGTTTGAATATCTTTGTTTAAAAGGTTAGTTATTTTTTTAAGTATAGCGTGAGAAATACAGGCCATTATTTTCAAATATATAAAAACATCTCCAGTAAGTTCCACACAGAATTTTGGAAAGCTAAGCTGGACTCAGAGCAGGTCTGCTGCTCCCCAAGGCACTACCCTTCGAAGGAAGGTTTCCACCCACCCCCAGCTGCAAAATGGAAAGGAGAAAGCCCGTTTCCAAAAGGTCTCCATGCCCCTTTGGGTGGAAAACAGCCACTGTTCATTCCCACGTTCACATCCAAAGAGGAAGCCTAGATTCAGGTGACAAGAACAGAATATGGGCTTTTCATACCACACACATATATTTCCTATTTCTCAGGAATGGTGCTGTGTCATTACTATGCACAAATCGGATTCTTCAAGAAAATTGTTTTTTAGGCCGAGCATGGTGGCTCACGCCTGTAATCCCAGCACTTTGGGAGGCCGTGGCAGGTGGATCACGAGGTCAGTAGTTCGAGACCAGCCCGGCCAACATGGTGAAATCCCATCTCTACTAAAAATATAAAAATTAGCCGAGCGTGGTGGCACACGCGTGTAATCCCAGCTACTCAGAAGGCTGAGGCAGAAGAATCGCTTGAACCCGGGAGACGGAGGTTGCAGTGAGCCGAGATCGCACCATTGCACTCCAGCCTGGGTGACAGGGCAAGACTCCGTCTCAAAACAAACAAACAAAAAATGTTTTTAAATACTGGTGTAATTACCCCAAAAAAGGCCTAAGGAGGCCTGCAGCCCGCCTCATGCATGCGACATTTAGCCTTAACAGCTTCACCAGCCCTCGGCCCTGTTTGCCACAGAAAAGCTGAAACCGCAGGTTTCTGAGTCAATTTACAGCGCCCAATCCCTGACCTGCCCTCTTCCTGAGAGAGCCAACCAGAGGCCTCCAAGGCCCTGCCAAGGGAACTCTGACCGGAAGAGCATCTCTGAGGCCTGCGCACAACACAAAACACCTAAGCAAGCCCAACTTGTGTCCTTGGTCTGAAGTCACATCCTGAAAAGCCTGGTTAAACCAGAAATGAAACATACATGGTTTCCCAATGCTTCCCCTTCTGAGTCTCCAGTGAGGACAAGATCGCCATGAGGTTTTGTCTCCCTCTCCCAGTAACAGTAACAAGTGAAACAGGCAACTGGATATCCGGCAGGATCTTGGCTCCAGCCTCGGGTTGGTTCACGGAGCTTCTGTCTTCACCACGGAGGCCTCTGCCTATTCGCAGGGCAGGTCCACATCTGACCGGTTCCACCACGACTGCTCCACAGCCACGGTCACCCGGGAGGCCCTGAGGAACTGCTCTTTGGTGATTTCAGGAGGTTATTTCCCTGCACATTTGCACAGATTCAGGACAAAACCCAACACTGCGGAGCCAGACAGTCTTCCTCTTGTTGGGGCATGTGAAGGGGCCACTGGCCTCTGGGTGGGACACTGATCCTAGAGAGGCCCACCTGCCCCTCTTGGACAAGCCCCACCCAGGTCCAGGAATTCTGCTCAACCTCTCTGGTTCCCAGTCACCCCCAGGACTGACAGAGGGTAGAAAGTGTCCTATCTTCCAGGACACATGGTATCCACTAGATCTCAGGAGTTCAGAAGTAGTTATTTTATAAACTCAGAGTTTAAGAAGATTTCTCAGGACGTGTCAGGCAACATGGTACACGCACAGAACCCCAAAGGAGCATCTCTCAGAATCTCCCTCAAGTACACGCAACGTAAATGATCACTGAGATGGACAATTTCAAATCTGAACCCAGTATCTGGAATGCAATTTTCCACCTGAAATTGGCATATCATCTGCACTCACTGCAGCCTGGAAGGCATCTACCCATTGAGCATCAGGACATCCCAGGTTCCTCCTGAAAACGTCACCCACCTTTAAGGGTTCTGACAAAGTGTCTGAAGAGCTCTCGATAGGAGTCCTGGTAGCGGCTAGCCTGGGTCTGGGAGCGAAGGGACAGGGACATGCCGCGCCCGGTGATGCCCAAGGAATTCTGATTCTCCATCTGCAGCATGCCTTGGGACCCACACACCCAGCTAACGACCTCTATCTAACCTGCGGAATCAACCCGGCTGACGACCTCTATCTAACCCGTACAATCAACCCAGCTGATGACCTCTATCTAACCCATAAAATCAACCCAGCTGATGACCTCTATCTAACCCACACAATTAACCCAGCTGATGACCTCTATCTAACCCACACAATCAACCCAGCTGATGACCTCTATCTAACCCACACAATCAACCCGGCTGATGACCTCTATCTAACCCGCAGAATCAACCCAGCTGATGACCTCTGTCTAACCCACACAATCAACCCGGCTGACGACCTCTATCTAACCCACACATTCAACCCAGCTGATGACCTCTATCTAACCCGCAGAATCAACCCGGCTGATGATCTCTATCTAACCCACACAATCAACCAAGCTGATGACCTCTATCTAACCCGCACAATCAACCCGGCTGACGATCTCTATCTAACCCGTACAATCAAACCGGCTGATGACCTCTATCTAACCCGCACAATCAACCCGGCTGACGACCTCTATCTAACCTGTAGAATCAACCAAGCTGATGATCTCTATCTAACCCGCACAATCAACCCGGCTGATGACCTCTATCTAACCCGCACAATCAACCCGGCTGATGATCTCTATCTAACCCACACAATCAACCCGGCTGATGATCTCTATCTAACCCACACAATCAACCCAGCTGATGACCTCTGTCTAACCCACACAATCAACCCGGCTGATGACCTCTATCTAACCCGCACAATCAACCCGGCTGATGACCTCTATCTAACCCGTACAATCAACCCGGCTGATGATCTCTATCTAACCCACACAATCAACCAAGCTGATGACCTCTATCTAACCCGCACAATCAACCCAGCTGATGATCTCTATCTAACCCACACAATCAACCCAGCGGATGACCTCTATCTAACCCACACAATCAACCCAGCTGATGACCTCTGTCTAACCCACATAATCAACCAAGCTGATGACCTCTATCCAACCCACACAATCAACCCGGCTGATGACCTCTATCTAACCCGCAGAATCAACCCGGCTGATGATCTCTATCTAACCCGTACAATCAACCCAACTGATGACCTCTATCTAACCCACACAATCAACCCGGCTGATGATCTCTATCTAACCCACACAATCAACCCGGCTGATGATCTCTATCTAACCCACACAATCAACCCAGCTGATGACCTCTGTCTAACCCACACAATCAACCCGGCTGATGACCTCTATCTAACCCGCACAATCAACCCGGCTGATGACCTCTATCTAACCCGTACAATCAACCCGGCTGATGATCTCTATCTAACCCACACAATCAACCAAGCTGATGACCTCTATCTAACCCGCACAATCAACCCAGCTGATGATCTCTATCTAACCCACACAATCAACCCAGCGGATGACCTCTATCTAACCCACACAATCAACCCAGCTGATGACCTCTGTCTAACCCACATAATCAACCAAGCTGATGACCTCTATCCAACCCACACAATCAACCAAGCTGATGACCTCTATCTAACCCGCACAATCAACCCAGCTGATGACCTCTATCTAACCCACACAATCAACCCAGCTGATGACCTCTATCTAACCTACAGAATCAACCCGGCTGATGATCTCTATCTAACCCATACAATCAACCCGGCTGATGATCTCTATCTAACCCGTACAATCAACCCGGCTGACGACCTCTATCTAACCCACACAATCAACCCGGCTGATGACCTCTATCTAACCCATACAATCAACCCGGCTGATGACCTCTATCTAACCCACACAATTAACCCAGCTGATGACCTCTATCTAACCCACACAATCAACCCGGCTGATGACCTCTATCTAACCCACACAATCAACCCAGCTGATGATCTCTATCTAACCCACACAATCAACCCGGCTGACGACCTCTATCTAACCCACACAATCAACCCAGCTGATGACCTCTGTCTAACCCACACAATCAACCCAGCTGATGACCTCTGTCTAACCCACACAATCAACCCGGCTGATGACCTCTATCTAACCCGCACAATCAACCCGGCTGATGACCTCTATCTAACCCGTACAATCAACCCGGCTGATGACCTCTATCTAACCCGCACAATCAACCCAGCTGATGACCTCTATCTAACCTGTAGAATCAACCCGGCTGATGACCTCTGTCTAACCCACACAATCAACCCGGCTGATGACCTCTATCTAACCCACACAATCAACCAAGCTGATGACCTCTATCTAACCCACACAATCAACCCGGCTGACGACCTCTATCTAACCCACACAATCAACCAAGCTGATGACCTCTATCTAACCCGCACAATCAACCCGGCTGATGATCTCTATCTAACCCGTACAATCAACCCGGCTGATGACCTCTATCTAACCCGCACAATCAACCCGGCTGATGACCTCTATCTAACCTGTAGAATCAACCCGGCTGATGACCTCTGTCTAACCCACACAATCAACCCGGCTGATGACCTCTATCTAACCCACACAATCAACCAAGCTGATGACCTCTATCTAACCCACACAATCAACCCAGCTGATGACCTCTATCTAACCCACACAATCAACCCAGCTGATGACCTCTATCTAACCCACAGAATCAACCCGGCTGATGACCTCTATCTAACCCGCACAATCAACCCGGCTGATGATCTCTATCTAACCCGCACAATCAACCCGGCTGATGATCTCTATCTAACCCACACAGTCAACCCGGCTGATGACCTCTATCTAACCCACACAATCAACCCGGCTGATGATCTCTATCTAACCCACACAATCAACCCGGCTGATGATCTCTATCTAACCCGCACAATCAACCCGGCTGACGACCTCTATCTAACCCGCACAATCAACCAAGCTGATGATCTCTATCTAACCCACACAATAAACCCAGCTGATGATCTCTATCTAACCTGTAGAATCAACCAGGCTGATGATCTCTATCTAACCCGCACAATCAACCAAGCTGATGATCTCTATCTAACCCGCACAATCAACCAAGCTGATGACCTCTATCTAACCCGCACAATCAACCCAGCTGATGATCTCTATCTAACCCACACAATCCACCAGGCTGATGATCTCTATCTAACCCACACAATCAACCTGGCTGATGACCTCTATCTAACCTGCACAATCAACCCAGCTTTTCACAGTGGACTGGCGAAGGGTGGAAAAGGGCAGGTGTCACCTCCAGTCTCTGGTTGCAGCTGTCTGTGCAGTGCTGGCTGACATCCTGGTCGCAGCTGTCTGTGCAGTGCTGGCTGACGTCCTGGTCGCAGCTGTCTGTGCAGTGCTGGCTGACGTCCTGGTCGCAGCTGTCTGTGCAGTGCTGGCTGACGTCCTGGTCGCAGCTGTCTGTGCAGTGCTGGCTGACGTCCTGGTCGCAGCTGTCTGTGCAGTGCTGGCTGACGTCCTGGTCGCAGCTGTCTGTGCAGTGCTGGCTGATGTCCACGCGGACCACAGCCTCACAGGGAAACTTCATGCTGATCACAACAGCATCTGCATCTTTTAAGGCGGCCATATCTAAGCAGAAGAAAACTTTAGATGATACAAAAGTTGATTTAGGCAAATGAGAAACTGTTTTGTTTGGTTTTGTTTTTGAGAGAATCTTGCCGTAACCCAGGCTGGAGTGCAGTGGCACGATCTTGGCTCACTGCAAACTCTGCCTCCCAGGTTCAAGCAATTCTCCTGCCTCAGCCTCTCAAGTAGCTGGGATTACAGGCATTCACTACCACACCCGGCTGATTTTTTTGTATTTTTAGTAGAGACGGGTTTCACCATGTTGGCCAGGCTGGTTTCGAACTCCTGACCTCAAGTGATCCTGCAGCCTGGGCCTCCCAAAGTGCTGGGATTACCACCACACCCGGCCTGAACTCACGGCTTTAACTGAAGCAGTGGGCGGAAGGCATAGCCAAGTAGTGACACAGAAACTGGTCCTTAATAGAAAATTAAATTGTTCCAAAATGGGTCCCTGAGAGGCACGGGGACGCTGCCCAGCAAGCAGTCCAATTCCGTGTTTGCTAAGCTTCTGTAGCGTTGGCGGTCCCAGGCCCAGGCACCTTCTGGACCCTGGGAGTACAGCCATGAGCCTAGCAGAGCCAGTCCCCATGTCCCACCCGGGAAGCGGGCCCCAGACAGGTACTTGTCTGGCCTTCTGAGGAAGAGCGAGAAGTGGACAAGAGGACAGTGGGGTTGCGGGGGGCGGCACCCGTGAGCCTGAGGCAGGAGATTAGGGTCTGGAGGCAGGGAACCTAAGGCTGTTTCACAACTTCCTTGCACTATGTTGAAGGGAAAACCCTAACTTTCCACTCCTAAGTAACAAAAGGACCAGAGGCCTTTGCAAACCCCACTCACGTTTTCTGCCTGGCAGATGGGAAACTGGCTGTCTGCAACAAATCAGACTGATTGTGGGTCAAGTCTTCGTTTGCAACTTTGTAACTTCACTCACTCCAGCCTCTGAATGGTCGCTGTTCACACCAATCAGACTGATTACAGGCTGAGTTTTCATCTGCATAGAAGTATAACTTTGTAACTTCACTCCAGCCTCTGACTGGTTGCTTTTTGCAACCACTTCGTTTACATGAGGTGAGCATAAAGTGGCCAATGGGAAACTTCTAGGGGGTATTTGGGCCCAAGAAGATTCTGTATCCGGCCCTAGAGCTGCTGCTCGGGCCACTCCCACACTGTGGAGTGTGTTTCATTTTCAATAAATCCCTGCTTTCGTACTTTTGCTGCTTCATCCTTTCTTTGCTTTGCTGGGTGTTTTGTCCAATTCTTTGTTCAAAAGGCCAAGAACCTGGACAATGTGCAGTCAAGACCCTCGACCCGTGACAGGCCTGCGGGGTCTGCGGAGACCATGGCCTCCACCCGTGCTCTGGAGAGCTCAGAGCAGGCGGGCACCTGGTCCAACTGAGGTCTTACAGGGAAGAGATTGCAGGCAGATGGCCACAGCCAGGATGAGGACATGGCTGGGATCGGGGTGGTGGCCAGCGGAGCAGGGTGGGTGGGTGAACTTTGGGCAGACGGGGGAGGCAGTGCCAAAAGGGGGTGCTGACGAGACAGAGTGAAGCGGGCACTGAGAGAAGTCAGCGCTGGCACTGGCTGGGCCTGGACTTGCCCCAGTACACAAAGTGTGGTGTGAGGGGTACCACGTCAGTCCCGGCCCAAGCCTCAGGATGTCTCAGTGCTTCTACTTTGGTCCCCTGAGGCCATCAAATGTGTGGCCACGCTGCTGTGGGGACCTGAGGAGGCGTGGGGACGACATGGAAGAGAACCCAGGTGACAGCGGGGCCCGGCCCTGGGACCCTGGTGGGGCTGTTCCAGGCAGGCCGCTGACCAGCTGGCTGTAGTCACGTGAGTGACCACCGGGCAGACCAGAAGAGGGACTCCAGCCAAGCCCAGTCCGGGCTGCAAAATCCTAACTACCCAGTGGCTGTTGTTTCAAGTGTGTGGTGTGTCATAAAGCAACAGATAATCTGTCCTCTTCAGCAGCCCTCAGGACCCACCCTGAGCTTCTGCTGCCAGGCCAGGACCTAGGAACCAGCATCCCCAGCCCCGCCTTCACCTGGTGCTCGCTGATGATCTGCTAATCTGTGTGCATCCCACCCTGGCTGTGACTTCCAGCCGGGACTGTGTTTCTTCACCTTTGCAACCTGAGAAACGACAGGGGGCCTGTCACATCGCAGGGGCTGGAGAAATGGTTACTACAACAGTGACTCTCAAAGTTCATCAAATGTGAAACACTTCCTGCATGATGCCTGAGGGATTCAGTGACGCGACCATTTAGTCATCTGTTTTACATGTGCTCCATGTTACTTTATCTGCTCCCCAAAGCTGGGAGTGGGGGAGGAATCCTGAACAGGGGCCCCAGCCTGTGCTACATCTTCAACCAGCCTCGGTGGCCATAGGAGCACCTTGCAACAGTGAAGCCCACTCTTACCTGGGCAGAAGACATGTCCCAGAGAAAACACAGTGTCCGGAGTGGCTTCCCCCAGCAACATGCATACGGCATCCGCGTCGTGCATAGCAGCGTTGTAGAAAGTCCCACCTGGACACAAGGGAGGGTGAGCTCTGGCTTCTGGTCTCCAGGGAAGCTACTGGCGAGAAGCATTGGAGGGTTCTGGGTCACAGGGAACCACGTGACATGGACACAGATGCCACAACGCTGTGCATTCCCCCAACAATGCAGATGCCCACCTGCTCTCTTTAGGGAAGCCGGAGAGGCCACCGGGAACAGGCTGTGACGGCGGTGATCCAGTGGATCCTCCCCAGGGCGTGGCTGACAAAAACTTGCTTGTGCAAGAACTGGAAAACCGGATCAAAGTGCCTAGGAGAGGAGTCAGGAGATGAAGCAGGCAAGCCTATTCCCCGAAGCCCATTCTCCCTGACACCTGGGCACGGGGGCAGACATCACCTCAGCCAGCCCAGCCCACAGCTGCTCGGAGAGCATCCCTCACGATTTCAGAAGCTGCCTCCGGCAGGCAGCAAACAACTACTCCAGAGACACTGCAGGAGTAAAGTGGAATGTTAAGAGCGTGCTTTGAGACCTAGAACATTCCAGAATCCATGCTGCTAACACCACTCTATAAACCATCTCAGGCACGAGAATAACAGAATTTGAAAAAGGCCTCAACAAAGTAAATTGTGAAAACATTTCTGGTATGACTTATTTCAGAATTTAACCTGCTAATTTTGAGGAACAAAATACAGATCCCAGCCAAGTCACAGAATAGGCTTCTGTGAGTCAAATTCTATTAAGATCCTCAGGGACAGATGCGGTGGCTCACGCCTGTAATCCCAGCACTTTGAGATTTGGCTGAGGCAGGAGGATCACTTGAGCCCAGGAGTTCAAGACCAGCCTGGGAAACATGGCAAAAACCAATCTCTAGAAAAAATACTAAAAACAATTAGCCAAGCTTGGTGTCGCACACCTGTAGTCCCAGCTACTCAGGAGGCTGAGGTAGGAGGATCACTCGAGCCCAGGAGGTTGAGGCTGCAGTGAGCCATGATCGTGCCACTGCACTCCAGCCCGGGTGACAAAGCAAGACTCTTTCAAAAAAAAGATGCTCCCTTCCTCAGCCTACAGAGGTCAGCCTCAGGTGTGGGCTGGACAGGAGCCCGGGGACTTCCGAGGACTGTGATCTCCAGGCTGGCCACACAGGTGTGTGCAGTTCGTAAAAAACACACCGACTCGGGCACTTTGCTGTGTGTATCATGTATGAACGTGTGCATTCTGTGAATGTGATACCCGAGTGAAAAGTGTGAAAACCTGCCTAAAGCAGATGCCACAGATAACTGAAAACTAAAATTTGCAGGCCGGGCGCAGTGGCTCACGTCTGTAGTCCCAGCATTTTGGGAGGCCGAGGCAGGCAGATCACAAGGTCAGGAGATCGAGACCATCCTGGCTAACACAGTGAAACCCTGTCTCTACTAAAAACACAAATTAGCCGGGCGCGGTGGCAGGTGCCTGTAGTCCCAGCTACTCGGGAGGCTGAGGCAGGAGAATGGCGTGAACCCAGCGGTGGAGGTTGCAGTGAGCCAAGATCGCGCCACTGCACTCCAGCCTGGCGACAGAGTGAGACTCCGTCAGGGTAAGACTCCGTCAGAGGAGTGAGACTCCGTCTCAAAAGATAAATAAATAAATACATAAAATTTGCCAACTTTCCAAAAACACACAAAGCATTAACATTCACGAACGTTCTTCTGCAGTGGCAATGGGCTTTGCTGAGACACAACACCGTCCGCTGATACGTTCAGAGCCCTCCACATGCGTTAACAACCTGGGGTCAAACTCTCCCCTTGCTACGCTAGTAAGAGCATGTCCAAACCTGGACACACCAAAGGTGAGCCAGGCCTGCCCTGTGAGCAGCACCGGCCAGCTCTGCGAAACACCAGGCAGTGCCCAGCCCAGGCCTGAACACAGTGGCTGCGCCTGACCCCAGGGCTGGGTGGCTGCCCTCGAGCCCGTTTACCTGCTGTGGCTGTCCACACCCTGTGGACAGCAAGTATAGATGCTGCTCTAGCTGCTGGAGACACCGCTCATGAACAGGGTGGACGTGTCACACCCAGCTGCTCCAGTGAAGGGAGGAAGCCAGGACCCCATTGCAAAGGCTGTACATTCAAAATATCCCAAATCCAGCCATACTGCTGCCCTGGTCCGGGCCCATCATGCCCCATTGGCCCCCCAATACCCCTCACTGGTGTCCCTGCGTCCTTCTCCTCCGCCCCCTGAGTGTGAGCTCAAACCAAACCAACCCCTGGCGGCTTTCAAAGCCTCCGGGTGGCCCCCAGGCTCCTTGGGCCTGGGACCTCGTTGCCTAGCCCTCACCCCATTCACTCCGTTCCTGCCAGCACGGCCACTCGGCTACATCAAGGCCTGGAGAAGACTCAGTGTCCTCTTTGTAGAGTGTGCTCGTCCCCGGATGCCCCCACGGCCATCTCACTCACCCACCTAGGTCCCTGCTCCAATGCCCCCTCCTCAAGTCTTCCCCAGCCATCTCACGTAAAACAGCACTCCCACCAGCCTCCCTCTCCCGACTCAGCGTGAGTTCTCTCCACAGAGCTTATTGCTACTGATGTGTTGAGATCTACTCATCTGCCTCTGCCCCCAATTCAGCAGCACAAGGATGGGGACTTTGCAGCATTCAGAGCCATTTCTCCAGCCCCCAGGACGGTGCCCGGCACACAGCAGGTGTTCAGTGAACCTCTGCTGACAACTGAAACCGTACCGCTGGTCGTTGAGGACAATGTCTGCATCCTGTTCCCGAACCACTCTGGTGTTGGCCCAAATGCTCAGCTCTGAAGGCTCGCTCCACATCACACAGCTGGTCCTCCACCACGTACAGCAAGCAGCAGCTGTTCTCATCCACCACACTCTGCAGCAGTGCCGGACTCCCGAAGCCCACCCCAAAGATGCCCAGGCCAAGGTGGCCAGCCACCCCGGCTCCAAAGTCACGAGAGCATCTCGGGCCTCCTCCGGGGAGCACCCTGTGGGAGGCTTCAGAAAATCTCTGGCTGGTCTGCTCTGCGGGCACTGCTGGTATCTTTACTTGGAAAGCAGGAAACACTGAAAGGTGGCCGGTGGAGGCAGATGGTGTTGCATCCTCCTGGGCAGACAAGTCGCTGGTGGTGGTGCTGATGGCAGTAGGGTTGACAGGGAGCAGAGACGTGTGGCCCACAGCGGGAGGAGGTACCGTGCCAATGCTGGGACTGCCCGAGAGAATGAGCTGAGGCTGAGGCTGACGGGGCAAGGGCGGGTGGCACGGGTGTGCAGTAAGGCTGGTGGCAGCGAGATCCGAGGTGGCTGAGCTGGACAAAAGACACATTCACTTAAACAAAGTGGCAGGACTCACAGCACCCAGTCCACAATCATCTCAGAGGATCAACAGTGGGGAGTTACCTTGCAGACCAGTATGTATCTGGCTTGTGATAAGGCAGCATTCAGGTGGCCACGGACACTTTAACAAAACTGCGAGACTTCACAGGGTTTACTCCCTAAGCAGGCAAGCCACTAGCAGATCCCGTAAACGTAGTGTCATCAGGCGGCCTGTCCACGCACTTTGGAAACGTTTACAGGGCAGAGAATCCTAAAATAGCCCGCAGCCCGCTGGGATGTCTCCTGAAACACCAGCGTTGGCACTGACATTTACATGAGAATGGGCGTCCGCAGGCCGTGCTGCCTGCCCGAGGACAGGTGTTCCAGGATGCGGTCCCTCCGCACGCGCACGGGCAGCTCGCAGGCCCTGCAGTAAAGGGTCTCCACCACAGACGTGTCCCCAGAGTCACTGTGCTCAATCAGGTGCTTCACCACCAGGTCGGTGAACTCCGCCGCGTAGTCGTGTAAGGCCTTCTTTTTCCCGCCCATTGTCGGGTCCGGGATGGAAACGGAAGCAGCCTCGACCCCCGACCGAGGGACCCGTGGGATCTGCGCTCACCGCCCTGCGAGCAGAGGCGTTCGTGTCGGAGCCCCCACACCTGGGGAGCGGGGAGCTGTGGTCCCTGGTTGTCGCACAGGAGAAGGGGGAGGGAACGGGGCAGGCGGGGAGGATGAGCGCTTCCGCGTGCAGCGGGGGCTGCAGTGGCTCCGTCCGAGCTGGAGTGGTCTCCGAGGGGCGGCGGATGCTCGGAGGGGGCGGATCCCTTAGGGCTGGGGGCCAGGACGATCCCACCCGGAGAAGCCTCGCGGGCGAGAAGAGGGTCCCTTCCTGCGGGGGCAGATGGAGGCGCGGGAGCCTTCCCCGGGAGGTGACCGAGGCCAGTCAGCGGCCCCGGGGACCCAAGGCCGGGGACTCTCGGCGGCCGGTGGACGGGCAGGGCCGGCCCGCCTGGGCAGGCGGCGGGGTGAAGGTGTCCAGGACCCGAGGCGGACGGCCCCGACTGCCACCCGCCAGGCACCCGGCCCATCCCCGGCTCCCATCTAGGGATCCACACGCGGGCGCCGCGGCGCCGCGGTTTAAAGCCTGTGAGTTCCCGCAACAACCCGGATCCGGAAGCGCGGGGTCGCGGCTGGGCGAGGGCAGGGGTAGGGGTGGGGCCTTCGGTGCAGACCCAGGGCCAAGTCGAGGGAGGCTCCGGGCGCGGGGCGGGGTCTTGGGCGTGGGGGCGGAGCCTGCGCGGGGCGTAGAGATCTGACGGGTCCCAGATGCACCTGCACCCAGGTGCTGACTGCCCCACCTTAGGCGGTTTCTCTGGGCCCGTTATCTCCAAGTGGAGCCGCTCTCCCCACAGGATTTCCCTGATTGGCAAGAGGGTTTTATTTTCTTATTAAGAAAATAAAACTGACTTTGCAATTTACAATTTTTTTTTACAGTAACCAAAAATCTTAGGCTTGTTAGTGTTTGACTTTCCACTCAGTTTTTGTTGTTTTGTTTTTGGTTTTTGGTTTTTGGTTTTTTTTTTTGAGACCGAGTCTCCCTCTGTCACCCAGGTTGGAGTGCAGTGGCGTGATCTCGGCTCACTGCCACCTCCGCCTCCCAGATTCAAGCAATTCTCCTGCCTCAGCCCCCCAGGTAGCTGGGACTACAGGCGCGAGTTTTATCAATAAAGGCCCTGAAGGCCCAGGTTGCTTTTCCGTGAGTACAAGAACACAACACCTGTGGGAGGTGTGGGCCCAGGCGAGGGATGCCGAGCTCACACGACCCCTAGGTAGCAAATAGACGCACGTGTGCCTTTCACACTCCACCCTCACTTCACACTGGCCCACCCACTCCTTGTTCTGGGAAATGAGGACGCAGCAGGAGATACCTGTAGCTAACACACACACACCTTGCCCACCGCGATGGCCAGACTTCCAGGGCTGCCTCGCTTCCCAGATACATTTTCTGGTGCCACTTGTAGGGTCCAGCCCTATGGGGCTTAGCGGCTGTTCTCCCCGTGTGCAGAGATGAGAGATTGTAATAAATAAAGGCACAAGACAAAGAGATAGAAAGCAGCTGGCCCCAGGGACAACTACCATCAAGACGTGGAGACTGGTAGTGGCCCCAAACGGCTGGGCTCGCTGATATTTATTGCATACAAGACAAGGGGGCAGGGTAAGGAGGGTGAATCTTCTAAGTGATTGACAAGGTGAAGCAAGTCATGTGATTACAGGATGCATTTTAGGTAGGCAAGGCAGAGAGAGAAGGCAGCATACGTCAGCGTTTTCTTCTCTGCACTTATAAGAAAGACTTTAAGACTTTCACTATTCCTTCTACCGCTATCTGCTACGAACTTCAAAGAGGAACCAGGAGTACGGGAGGGACATGAAAGTGGACAAGGAGCATGAGCATTGAAGCACCACAGGGAGGGGTTAGGCCTCCGGATGACTGTGGGCAGGCCTGGATGATATCCAGCCTTCCATAAGAAGCTGGTGGAGCAGAGTGTTCCCTGACTCCTCCAAGGAAAGGAGATTCCCTTTCATGGTCTGCTAAGTAACGGGTGCCTTCCCAGGCACTGTCATTACCACTTGACCAAGGAACCCTAAAGTGGCCCTTATGCGGGTGTGACAGAAGGCTCACCTCTTGCCTTCTATTCACTTCTCACAATGTCCCTTCAGCACCTGACCCTACACCCGCTGGTTATTACTAGATTATGTTAGTAATGCAACAAAGAGTAATATTAAAAGCTAATGATTAATAATGATTGATAATTGTTCATTATCTCTATATCTAATTTGTATCATGACTATTCTTATTCTAACTATTTTCTTTATTATGCTGAAACAGTTTGTGCCTTCAGTCTCTTGCCTCGGCACCTAGGTAACCCTCCGCCCACAGCCACTGGTCTGCATTTAAGCCAACTCCAAACATACCTTCTAGATCTGGGGGAAATCTAGCCATTTTCATAGGAAGTGACAAGACGAGAAGCTTTGATTTGTTTGTATAGATTGAATGTCGGTCCCAAGATAAGCTTTCTATTTAATATTGGCTTCTCTATCGATCAAATTGTCACCATGAGTTTCTGTTAACTGAACCAGAAATTTACTTGAGTGTTTTAATAGACGAGGAGTCTGTTGAACAGCGTTTCAGAGACCAATGTAAAAACAAAGCATAATACATGTGATTTTCAAACATGCTGGACCTCAGGCCAATGTGACAACATTTCCTGTGGTCCAAGTCCCCAAAACAATTAGAAATTCATATGGAAGACTACAAAATAATCACCAAAAGAGAAATTGGCAAGGCAAGAATTCTTTCTCAGTATTTGAGGCTGGTAAAAGTGCTTTATTTCTTATTAAAATACAGTATGTGTCACTTAATAACAGGGATATGTTCTGAGAAGTGCATCATTAGGCAATTTCACCATCCTGCAGACGTCATACCGTGTGCTCGCACAAACCTACGTGGTTTACAGCCCAGTCTATGCCTAGGCTATATGCTATACCTGTTGCTGAGGCTACAAACCCGTGCAGCATGTTCCTGAGTACTGCAGGCAGTTGGAACACAACGTATGTGTGTATCTACACATGTCTAAGCACAGAAAAGCTACAGTGAAAATACACTATTAGATTTTTTTTTTTTTTTTTTTTTTTGAGATGGAGTCTCGCTCTGTCGCCCAGGCTGGAGTGCAGTGGCGCAATCTGGGCTCACTGCAAGCTCCGCCTCTCGGGATCACGCCATTGTCCTGCCCCAGCCTCCCGAGTAGCTGGGACTACAGGTGCCCACCACCACGACCAGCTAGTTTTTGTATTTTTAGTAGAGATGGGGTTTCACCATATTAGCCAGGATGGTCTCAATCTCCTGACCTTGGGATCCACCCACCTCGGCCTCCCAAAGTGCTGGGATTATAGGCGTGAGCCACCACACCCGGCCAAAATACAGTATTAGAATCTTAAGAGACTACCATTGTATTGGTCTGTCATTTGGTCTATGATTGACCAAAATTTCATTATTTGGTATATGACTGTAGGTCAAAAATTCAAATATATACTAGGCTTGTTTTGTACTTTAGATGCAAAAAACTGAAGAGATTTTTGGATGGTAAATATTTTTTATAAAGTCATATTGGAAAGGATGGGGTCATGAATTTCTGTGGGGAAAAGAAAGAGAGATCAGATTGTAACTGTGTCTATGCAGAAAAGGAAGACATAAGAAACTCCATTTCGATCTGTACCAAGAAAAATTGTTCTGCTTTGAGATGCTGTTAATCTGTAACTTTAGCCCCAACCCTGTGTCACAGAAGCATGTGCTGTATTGAATCAAGGTTTAATGGATTTAGGGCTGTGCAGGGTATGCCTTGTTAACAATCCGTTTGCAGGCAGCATGCCTGGTAAAAGTCACCGCCATCCTCCATTCTCTATTAACCAGGGACACAATACACTGAGGAAAGCTGCAGGGACCTCTGCCTGAGAAAGCCTGTCCAAGGTTTCCCCCCACTGAGACAGCCTGAGATGTGGCCTTGTGGGAAAGGAAAGACCTTACATCCCCCAGCCCGATACCCATGAAGGGTCTGTGCTGAGGAGGAGGAGTTAAAGAGGGAGGCCTCTTTGCAGCAGTTGAGATAAGAGGAAGATTTCTATCTCCTGCTCATCCCTCGGAACAGAATGTCTTGGTGTAAAGCCGACCATTCGTTCTACTCTTAGATAGGAGAAAACCAGCCTGTGGCTGGAGGCGAGATATGCTGGCAGCAATACTGCTCTGTTCCTCTTTGCTACACTGAGATGTTTGTGTAAAGTGAAACATAAATCTAGCCTACGTGCACATCCAGGCACAGTACCTTTCCTTGAACTTATTCATGATACAGATTCCTTTGCTCACGTTTCCCTTCTGACCTTCTCCCCACCATCACCCTGTTGCCCTGCCACACTCCCCTCACCAAGGTAGTAAAAACAGTGATCCATAAATACTGAGGAAACTCAGAGACCAGCGCCGATGCAGGTCCTTGCATGCTGAGTGTGCCGGTCCCCTGGGCTCACTGTTCTTTCTCTATACTTTGTCTCTGAGTCTTATTTCTTTTCTCAGTCTCTCATTTCCACCTGAAGAGAAATACCCACAGGTGTGGATGGGGCAGGCCCCCTTCAAATTTCCTTCAGTCAGCAAGCAGAGAAGCCTTTCTTCCCACTCAGACCCCAATCAAGGCTTCTGAAGGTAGGGGTTTTGTCTTTCTCTCCTTAAAAGATGTCTTGAGGTAGGCATTTGAAGCCTGGAAAATCATTCCCAGGGAGTCAGGCTACTCTTATCTACTCTTCTAGGTATTTCTTGGCCAAATGGTTCTAATCCCAGAGCCCACCCCCTAAACCTTTTTTTTTTTGAGACGGAGTCTCACTCTGTTGCCCAGGCTGGAGTGCTCTGGTGTGATCTCTGCTCACTGCAAGCTCCGCCTCCTGGGTTCACGCCATTCTCCTGCCTCAGCCTCCCGAGTAGCTGGGACTACAGGTGCCTGCCACCACGCCCGGCTAATTTTTTGTACTTTTAGTAGAGACGGGATTTCACTATGTTAGCCAGGATGGTCTCCATCTCCTGACCTCATGATCCGCCCACCTCGGCCTCCCAAAGTGCTGGGATGACAGGCGTGAGCCACCACGCCCAGCCTAACCTTTTCTAATACAATTACTGTCTTCAAGCCAGCACATGGAGACATTTGAGCTGGACTCCTGTGTCCTTGGGAGCTGAATTTTTTTCTTTTCTTTTTTTTTTTTTCTTTTTTTCTTTTTTCTTTTGTTTTGGAGATAGGGTCTCACTCTGTAGTCCAGGCTGGAGTGTAGTGACGTGAACACAGCTCACTGGAACCTCGACCTCCCCAGGCTCGGGTGATCCTCTCACCTCAGCCTCCTGAGGAGCTGGGACTACAGGTGCACGCCACCATGCCTGGCTAATTAAAATGTTTAACTCCTGGGCTCAAGCATTCCTCCCACCTGGGCATCCCAACGTGCTGGGATTACAGGTGTAAGCCACCACACCCAGCCCAGAAGGCAATCTTCAATATTGAGCTTTGCTCTTCTCAAAAACCTGGTGTCACAGCACTGGCCTCCAGCGCATCCAGCCGCGGGCCCCTTTTGCTCAATAATGGTTTCTATGGAGACATCTGTGATGCTACCACTGCTCCCAGGAGCCCACAGGACCTGGAGCTCTGGAAGCTGATCTCCTCCCACTGCACCAGCCAGCAGGTTCATGTTCAAGGCCATCTTCCCCTCCACACCCCAAGCCAGGCTGAAGAGAGATCCACGGGAAAAGCCGGGCCTGTCCTCATTCAGGTCCACATTCAGGCAACAAAGCTCACTTGGTCTTTGCATCCCATGCCTCGTGTTACCTAAGGAGGCCAGCCCATCTGAGAGGCACAGTTCGATGTCCAGCTCGATGGCCAGGGCCCTGGTGCTCCTCCAGAGCATGGCCAGCCGGGACGCCCGGTGCCCAGAATGGAAACCGCACCAAAAGCCACGCACGCTCAGCAAGTCGGTCCAGACCATCAGCCGCTACTACAGGAAGACGGTATGGGGTCCCGGGAGGAGGGCTGCCACGAGCCTTGAGGTGACCTGTTTCTTCTCCTCCCCAAAGGCCCATAGAGCTGTCAGCCCACAAAGCATTCCACAGGCTTTCTGGTGATGGGTTACCAAAGAGGGATTCCAGGCAGGCAACGAATTGAGCACTAGGGGTGGAAAGAGCCCTGCGGTCCTCCCCTTTCTGAAGGGCCTGGTGCCTTAGTCCCCACATGCCACCGGCTTCTTCTGGGTTAGCTGCTTTGGGCCGGTCCTCCCCTCTTGCAGACCTTGGCTCCCGGTGTCTCTGGTTGGCCAAGGGGAGAAGATGTACAGTTTGCCCCAAGACTCCCAAGGTGCATCTTGAAAAGGAGAGTGAAGGGGAGAAAACGTGAAAGGGGACCTCAGCCGGTCAGGTACACTGTGCCACCGTGTACTGGGGGAGCCCGAGATGGTCACCCCGGCTCCTGGCAGCTTCCTGGGTGAATGCATTGCCTGGACCTAGTGGACTATGGTTTCTTTTTTTCTTTTTCTTTTTCTTTTTTTTTTTGAGACGGAGTTTCACTCTTGTCACCCGGGCTGGAGTGCAATGGTGCGATCTTGGCTCACCGCAACCTCCACCTCCCGGGTTCAAGTGATTCTCCAGCCTCAGCCTCCAGAGTAGCTGGGATTACAATGTGCCACCATGCCCGGCTAATTTTGTTTGTTTGTTTGTTTGTATTTTTGTATTTTTAATAGAGATGGGGTTTCTCCATGTTGGTCAGGCTGGTCTCAAACTCCCAACCTCATGTGATCTGCCCGCCTTGGCCTCCCAAAGTGCTGGGATTACAGGCATGAGCCACCATGCCCGGCTGGACTATGGTTTCCAAAGTGGGTCTGCATGGCTCTTGCTGAGCATCCAGTGTGCTGGAGAGGGGACAGAGGGGACACACTGCTGCAGCCTGCACACACGCAGGCCCTTTCAACCCCAATGGGAGAGTGGCTTAGTGCCTGTGACCAGCAGCATGTGTGGGTGGGGTGGGGGGGCCTGTCTGTGAATCTCAGCCGGCAGTCAGGCAGAGGCAGGGCCCCCGTCTGTCTAGGCTTCAGGATGCCTAAGAAGCTCTCGGTGGGCAGCCAGTGCTCCAGAACCAGGGGGTTGTTGTGGGCAGGTCTCTGGGGAGGCCTGAGGGGCCACACGGTGTCCTGGGTGTGGGGTCTGCATCTACATACGACTCATAGGCACCTGCCATTGGGGTGATTTGTGATGGTTTAGGGAAAACAGGGTCTGCCCTTGGATGGGCTGGCCTACAGTCAGGGGCCTTCCGTGTCTGTCTTATTTTCCCCACTCTGCCAGAGTGAACCCAAGGATGCCGCCAGCCTCACTGACTTCATGTCCAAAATGGAACTTCGAAGGGTCTTCCCCACACGTCCTGACTGCCCCCAGTTCAGCAGCAGGGCCACATCCATGTCCCACTGTGGTAAGAGCCCCCGACCAGGACCGCCTGTGAAACTGCCTGTCAGAGTCGAGGGGCCGGGGGAGGTCTTCCTGCACCCTTCAGCCTGCGAGCAGCCGCCAGAGTTGGCCTCCACAGTGGCCCCAGCTGCTGCTTTTGAAATCCGCTCTGTGCTCAGGGAGCCAGGGCAGCAATGAAGCTGGGGATGGAGGGGGGCCCGCTTCTCCTGGCCACTATGATTATGATTTGTCTTCCCAGCCTTCTTGCTTTTCTATTGTTTCACCCACTAAAAATTCAGTAGGGTCAGGGGCTAGGGGAGTGGAAATGGTTGAAGATTCTGGAAGCTTCAGGAAAGAACCCCACAAAGCCAGATAGCTCATTAGGGACAGTGCCCCTGGGGAGCCCTAGCAGCTATCCGGTCCAAACCCTTCACTGCTCTGATGAGAACAGGAGGCTTGGAGCAGGCAGCTGCCAAGCTCCATGGGCATCTGGGGGATGCTGCCCAGAGCCAAGGCTTCATCCCAGCATCTGCTCCTGGACCTGGACTGGTTCCATGTCCCCACACAAGACACCATTCTTAGGGATGGCGAGCTTGAGCTAAATTCCTATAACCAGTAGCAAGGGTGGGGTGGGGGGTGGGGGAGGGGGTCCCGTGCTGTCCACTAATCTCAGCCAGCATCAGGTAGAAGCAGGGCCCCCACCTTTCTAGGCTTCAGGCCCCCACTGCCTCAGCAAGAGGGTCTCCGCGGTGGCCAGGTCTCCAGGACCAGGCATTTTTGTGGGCAGGTCTCTGGGGAGGCTGAGGGGCCACACGGTGTCCTGGGCGTGGGGTCTGCGTCTACATACTGCTCATAGGCACCTGCCATTGGGGCAATTTGTGATGGTTTAGGGGAAACAGGGTCTGCCTTGGATGGGCTGGTCTGGAGGCAGGGGAGCTTCCGCTCGACTTTTAGGAGGCACATTTTTACCGAAGGAAAGTAGGGTCTGCCCCTCCGGGGGAAAGGGGGCATCAGCTAGAGAAATTCAGCCACACTTGGGTCTGCTGAGGTGGAGACACCAGGGCAGGCAGGAGGATGAAGCCCACCCTTTGGTTCAGCCCTTGCTCAGTCCCATGCATCCATTAAAAAAAGCCACCTGTGTCCCTACCTGGTGTTTAAGGATAAATAAGAGTCTGCCCTGGAGATCTTGGGGAGACAAGACCGCAGCAGTCACCAGATGGCATCTTTAACACTCTACAGGTTCACCCACTGAGGCCGATTTGTCCGGAGAGATTGACAACAGCTCGGAGACCTGGAGAGGCACCCAGGACCTGTTCTTGGCCAGGCGGGGCTCAGACACGAACGTGGATGGTGAGGGAGCCCCTAGGGCCTCTGCCTGCGCCTGCTGGGCCCCTGAGCTCGAGGCCTGCTTCTTGCAGGGTCACTGCTCGTGCCCTGCGGAATTCCCTCCCGGGACTGCCTGCCTCCTGAGGACTCACACAGAAAGGCCTCCGGGCCTCCCTTGTGCAGAACTAGCCCTGCCTTCCCTGACAGCATAGGCTGCAGTCCCCCCAGGACCGTGGCCCCTTGTCTTTAGTAAAAATCGTCGTTGAAAGTTTTGTCCCCTTGGCCTTTACCCAGAGGCTGATGGGTGCCTCCCTCACTGTGGGTAGAGACCCCCCGGGACACTGCTCCCGCAGACAGGTGTGCCTGTTTCCATTTACCAAGAGGAAATTCCCAGCACCGTGTCTCCTTTCTTGCCTTAACTGGAGGAAACCTAGAGTCTGTAGTGACCAGCTCCCCTCGACCTCAGGAAGGTGGAGAATCTCCTCCCTTCTCTCAGTTTAAAGATGGAGAAACTGGGCCAGGCGCAGTGGCTCACGCCTGTAATCACAGCACTTTGGGAGGCCAAGGCGGGTGGATCACGAGGTTCAGGAGTTCAAGACCAGCCTGGCCAAGATGGTGAAACCCCGTCTCTACTAAAAACACAAAAAAATTAGCCGGGCATGTGGTGGGCACCTGTAATCCCAGCTACTTGGGAGGCTGAGGCAGAGAATTGCTTGAATTTGGTAGGCAGAGGTTACAGTGAGCTGAAATCGTGCCACTGCACTCCAGCTTGGGAGATAGAGCAAGACTCCATCTCAAAAAGAAAAAAAAAAAGAGAGAGATGGGAAAACTGAGGCTCCAGGAGGGGACAAGCAACCAGGTGTGCAGAGACAGCATCAGGATGACCCCCTCGTCCCGACTCCCAGCTCCGGCTCGTTTGTCCTGGGTGTCTCGGCCAGAGCTTCCGCACCTTCCTGCCCTCCCTCAGCACGCGCTGTGCTGGGTGTGGGCGCCCCATCGTGTTCACAGCAGCACCACACTGTGTCCTCAAAATGAGGGTGGCAAGAGTTAGGAGACAGATTGGAGTCCGTCTGGGCAGATAGGGGTTTCCGAGGGAAGTCTCGGAAGGGTGGATGTCGTCATCGAAGACGCCAGAGGAGCTCGGCAGGGAAGGGTCTCATTTCTCACTCGGCCTCCGCTGTCGCCACAGGGTACCTCCTTCCCTTCAGTAAGAGCATCTGCGAGTTCGATTACTTGCGGAAGAGGAGAAAATCCCAGACTTTGAGTCCGGTCACCAGCAGCTCAGTCGCATCTCAGAGCTGCCCGAGAAAGAGGATGCCCTGGTACCTCTCAGTCATCCACGAGAAGGTACTGGCGGAGGGGGTGCAAATCCCGGCCCCCCACCCCTCGCTCTGCGTCCGGCTGGGAGGACAGCCCTGCTCCCTGACAGGCTCTGGTTCTAGTATCTGGTTAGCTGCATCAAGCAGGTCCCCATGGCCTAAAATACCTCCAGACCCCCTGCTTTGACAAAGCTCCTCACCCCTGTCCATCCTCACCCCAGTGGGTGGCAGTTACGCCGGCATGGAACTCAGACTCACCGGCACGCATGACTTCCAACCGTCCACACATCTTTGCACCCACAGTATCTGCTTCAGAGAATGTATTCTAAGTAATAAAAATCATAACAGGAATAACCAGCTTGATTTATGCACAAGTTGATTCATTGTAGTGTTATTCTTTTTTAAATCTATAAGAAAGACTAACCTATATTTTCACTGTCTTATAATTCCGTCATCAAATTTTAGTATCAAAGTTATTCTGGCCTCATTAAAATGAAAGAAAGAAAAGGCTGGAAAACAGTTCCTTTTTTCTTTTTATTTCTTTTCTTTTTTTATTTTATTATTATTGTAGTAGTAGTATTTTTTGAGACGGGGTCTCACTCTGTCACCCAGGCTGGAGTGTGGTGGTGTGATCCCAGCTCACCGAAGCCTTGAGCTCCCTGAGCTCAAGCAGTCCTCCCACTTCAGCCTCCCAAGCAGCTGGGACTACAGGTGTGCGCCACCACACCTGGCTACTTTTTGTATTTTTGTAGAAATGGGGTTTCCCCGGCCAGGCGCGGTGGCACACGCCTGTAATCCCAGCACTTTGGGAGGCAGAGGTGGACAGATCCACGAGGTCAGGAGATCAAGACCATCCTGGCTAACACGTGAAACCCCGTCTCTACTAAAAATACAAAAAATTAGCCAGGCGTGGTGGTGGGTGCCTGTAGTCCCAGCTACTTGGGAGGCTGAGGCAGGAGAATGGTGTGAACCAGGGAGGCGGAGCTTGCAGTGGGCTGAGATGGCGCCATTGCACTCCAGCCTGGGTGACAGAGTGAGACTCCGTCTCAAAAAAAAAAAAAAAAAAGAAATGGGGTTTCCCCATGTTGCCCAGGCAGGTCTCGAACTCCTGGGCTCAAGTGATCCACTCGCCTTGGCCTCCCAAAGTGCTGTGATTAGGGGTGTGAGCCACTGCACCCAGCACCTTTTTTCTTTTTCTATTCTCTGGAAGAGTTTGTATAAGACTGATGTGATTTCTTCCTTGAATTCTGAAGAATTTGCCATTGAAGGCTTCTGTGTCTGGGGATTCCTCACAGGAACACTCTTATTTTATTAATTAATTAATTTATTTATTTTTGAGACGGAGTCTCTCTCTGTTGCCAGGCTGGAGTGCAGTGGCGCCATTCAGCTCGCTGCCACCTCTGCCTCCCGGGTTCAAGCAATTCTCCTGCCTCAGCCTCCCAAGTAGCTGGGATTACAGGCACGCACCACCACACCCAGCTAATTTTTGTATTTTTAGTAGAGATGGGTTTCACCATGTCGGACAGGATGGTCTTGATCTCTTGACTTCGTGATCTACCCGCCTCGGCCTCCCAAAGTGCTGGGATTACAGGCATGAGCCACTGCGCTCAGCCTTTATTTTTTAGAGAAAGGGTCTCATTCTGTTGCCCAGGCTGGAGTGCAATGGCACGATCAGAGCTCACGGCAGCCTCTATCTAGAGGGGCACTTTTATTTTTTAATTTGTTTATTTAATTTATTATGAGACAAGGTCTCATTTTGTCACCCAGGTTGGAGTGCAGTGAAGTGATCCCAGTTCCCTACAGCCTTGACCTCCCAGGGTTCAAGCAATCTTCCCACCTCAGCCTCTCGAATAGCTGGGACCACAGGCACACGCCATCATGCCCATTAATTTTTTTCATTTTTTTGTGGAGACGAGGTTTCTCCATGTTGCTCAGGTTTGCCTCGAACTCCTGAGCTCAAGTGATCCTCTTGCCTCAGCCTCCCAAAGTGCTAGGATAGCAGGTGTGAACCACTGTACTGGGCCCCTACAGGAGCAGTTTTAAAAATCACAAATCAGGCCAGGCACAGTGGCTCACCCTTATAATCCCAGCACTTTGGGAGGCTGAGGTGGGTGGATCATGAGGTCAGGAGTTCAAGACCAGCCTGGCCAAAATAGTGAAACCTCATCTGTACTAAAAATACAAAAAAGAAAAAAAAAAAAAGCTGGACGTGGTGGCAGGTGCCAGTAATCCCAGCTACTTGGGAGGCTGAGGCAGGAGAATCACTTGAATCCAGGAGGCGGAGGTTTCAGTGAGCTGAGATCGAGCCACTGCACGCCAGCCCAGGCGACAGTGCGAGACTTTGTCTCAAAAAAAAAAAAAAAAAAAAAATCACAAATTCAATTATTTAAAAATATATCCAGATTTTGTTTTTCCTCTAGTTCCAGTTTTGGTGTTCTGTGTTTTTCTAGGAATGCATCTATTTCACATAAGATTTTTTATGTATCAGCCTAAGGTGGTACAAGGATAATTACTAGCTTTGATGCAGTGTGGGCAGGGTGGGGACGGCCTCTGTCTCATTCCCGACGTGGCTGCCTTGTGCCTCCTTTTTCCCCATTGGTCTCATTGGAGTTTTATCAATTTTAATAACCTTCTCTTAGAATCAGCTTTAGATTTTGTGGATTTTTCTCTAGTGTCTGTTTCCTTTTTTCTCTGCATTCTTTTGAAACTGGTAAAGTTTTGATGAAAATTATGGACATGAGTCACAAAATGTTGGTGATTTGGTGCAGGGCACAGAAGTGTTGGGGGGTCATATGACTGAACGGAGACACAAGGGGGCTTGCCAGTCCCAGCTCCTGGGGGTCCATGATATTCATTTTGTTTACTCCTGCAACTCTACCTGTACATTATTATAGATTTCACTGCTTTAAGAGTGTTCCTACCCTTTAACCAAGTAATTTCATTTCTGAGAAATAGGCTGAGCATATCATTAGCCAAGAGTCAGGCAGATATGCTGTTGTTATTCATGCAGGCAGCAGGGAGGGGATTTACCAGGTCATGTGTATGAACCATCCAAGGGAAGGGCTGCAGGCTTGGCTGCCTCCAGGAGCTCCAAGGGGCTCATCAGGCTTTTCTTTATCTCCTCTCTGCCTTCGTCTGGGCTGTCATAGATAAACTCTTCTCATTTGGTGGCAAGAGAGCCACCTGCAGCAACAAGTTTGCAGCTGGCATTGTGTAAACTCGGCAGCTCTAACAGGAAATCGGATCTCCCTTCCAGCAGTCCTTGCACTATTTTGAGACGTGCAAGTGTCTCGGGACCATGGCTTGGGTGATGAAATGTCATTTCTGCACTTTTTTTTCCCTTTAACTTTGTATTTCAGGCATAAAGTGGTAAGAATCCATACTACAAAGATTCCCATGTACCTTTCCATTCCCCAAATGTTAAATGTGGCCACGTTTGCTTTATCCTTCTCTCCTCTCTCTCCCCCTTGCTCCTCTCTCCCTCTCTCCCTTCCTATATCATAAATTTTCACACCTATCTTTATTCCTTTTCTTCTGCTTTCTGCGGGATTAATTTTAGTTCTTTTTCTGAACTCTTTAGATACTTGGGTCATGATTTTCCATTTCCCTCCTGGTATATGCATTTTAAGGCTATAAATTTGCCGTTAATCACAACTTTAACTGCATCCCACGAGCTTTGATGTGTCCGGATGTTCATTATCAGTTTAAAATGTTTCTAGCTTTCCTTGTGATTTCTTTTTTGACCCATTGGCTACACAGAAGCCTATCACTTACTTTCCAAACATTTAGGGGACTTTCTAGTTATCTTTCCTTCCAGAATATTCTGTTGGGATCATTTTCCTTCCACCTGAAGAACTCCCTTTAGTATTTCTCTAAGTTCAGATCTGCTGGTCACAGATTCTTTCAATTTCTGTTTGCCTGAAAACATCTTTATTTTTGTCTTTAATTTTGAAGAATTGAGGGAGTTGAGATTCTGAGAACAAAAGTTTGAGGAGCTCCCTGACAGGCCCCTAGGGAAGCTTGGAGGGTGTTGCCGGTTAAGTGTCGGGGCTGCAAAGAAGACTGGTGTCCTGTGGTATAGTGGGGTGCAGGGACACACCACGGGCCAGGTCCGAAAGGGAAGCTGCCTTGCAACTCCTCGGACGAGGATTTAGGATCTGTTCTTAGGATGGGTGCAGAGGCGCTGGAGGTGCCAGGCATGGCTGCAGTAAAGAGCTGGCACATCTTGATCTCCAGATGTGTAGTGCTAGCTCTTTACCGCAGTACATATCTTGAAATCCCTGGGACCCTGGGGTTTTGGGGTACCACAACAGCAGATCTGCTCCTCCTGGGTGGGCTGGAGGCAGGTCAGGGGAAGAGTGTGTGGCTGCATGGCCCATGGGGGCTGCCCTTGGTTTTCTGCCCAGGATCACTGCCTGTCTGAGCTGGAGATACAGGTTCAGAAGAAAGACAGGGAGATCCTGCTGCTCCAGGAGGAGAGGGAGGCCCTGAAGACGCAGCTGAAATGCCTTCTGAAAGGCAAAGGCCAAGAGACATCCATGTCCCCAGGCAGGAGGGTGAGCCAGCCCCAGCGGGGCACAGCGCAGAGCTCTAAGACGGTTGTTTTCAAAGCGTCCAAAGCTGCTAGTGACACACAGGCCCCTGGCAAACCCCCAGGCCCCCTGGATCCTATCAGGTCCTCACTGGAACGTGGACCGGTTCTCAGGGTTCTGATCAACAGGCAGGGGAGAGGCGAACAGAGGCACGAAATGACAAATGAGAGCCATGAGCTGATGCAACAGGTGGGGGAGAGGTGAATGGAGGCGCAAAATGACAAATGAGAGCCGTGAGCCAATGTCTAGGCACCTGCACCTGGCTTCTGACTTGCTTTCTGAATGGGGCAAGGCACAACGCTGTCGGGGCTCAGGGTCCTTATCCATAAAATGAGGGCTGAGTTCACCTCTGAAATCCTGGGGCATGGAGGCCACCCTGCAGGCAGATTCCCCAGGCCTGGCTCTGTGCATCATCTGCAGTGGTAGCTTGTATTACCCTGCCCTGGCCAGGAATCCCTTCTCCCCACTCTCTGGCTGTTAGGCCCCCTGTGAGGTTGGGCATGGGGTTGGGGTGGGGGTGGGGTAGGGGTGGGGATGCAGGTGGGGATGCTACCCCACCTCTAGGTGTGGGCAGAGGACTGGACGAGGCAGGTCTGTGTTGTGCCCAGGGGCGGTCACCTGATCTTCCTAAGATTTCTTTCACACCTGAGGAGACAGCCTGAGTTTATGCTGGGGGCCAGAGATGAAGCAGGAACCAGGGGGAAGGCCCCTGACCATGCCAACTGCCCTAAATGCCTCAAGGGAAGGCTGCCTAGACACACAGGGCGGGGGCAGGGAAAGGTGGCCAGCCGGGGGCTTCCACTCTCTGTCCTCCCCAGGCTGCTGGGTGGGTGTCTGAGGGTGGGCCACCCAGGCAATGACATGCACGGTGGGCGTGTCTAAGGCTGGCTGGCCTTGTCCTTTACTGCAAGGCCGCTTGCTGGGGGCTGCTCTGGGGGTGCCTAGAGCCCCACTGCCCCCCAGAGCTGCCCATCCGCAGGTTCCTGTGCCCTCCACTGCCACAGCACCCACATCCCCCAGCCCCTTGGCAGGAGGATGCAGGTCCCCTCCCCAGACATGAGAGGCCGCTGTCCCTTCTAGGACAGGCAGTGGGCTGTCCCTGGGGTGCCGCAGGAGGGGCTGGAAAGCTGAGGGTCCCACGGGCGTCTTGCAGGAGCAGCTCTTAGACGCTTCGCTGAAGCCGGGCAGGCTGAGCCTCCTGAAGGCCTTCTCCAGACATGAGGAGCTGCAGCACTGGTGGCAGGTGCGGGCCGCCTGGAGAGCAGGCACGCAGCGGGGGACCCGGGCCCAGGAGCCACCTAGGCTGCTTAACTAAGAGGCCCAGGCCCCAAATGTCCCTGCTGCAGCCCTGACCTGGGGTGCCCCACTCCAGGGGAGCAGGTGAGGTGGGTGGGTCGTTAGCCCCCTTGAAGGCACAGCTCAGGTGCAGTCTCCTGACAGAGGGAGGACCCGTGACAGAGGCCACAGTGCCTGGGCCACTGTTGGTGACCTTGCCAGGCAGATGCTCCCCCACTCCCTGGACCCTGCAGCAGCCTGGAAGGAGACGCCCTCCCCGGTGCCCCCGCCATGAGCATTAGAGCCCCCTGCCCTGGGGGTGCCCCGCAGCCCTGCCCAGCCCCTGCCCTACCCATCTTACAGATGCAGGAGGAGTCTGCGGCACCGGAGAGGGGCAAGGAGCCCGACCTGGGAGGTGGCGAGGAGGACCAGGGCCTGGAAGGGGAGCCCGATGGGGTGGAGGACGCGGGTGCCAGGGGAGGTGTGAGCCAGATGGGATCCGTGCATGAGGAGGGAAGCGAGGAGGAGGAAGAGGAGGAAGGGGACAGGGATGAGGACTCAGAGGAAAGGGAGCTGCCGGAGGAAGAGGGGATCCTCAGGAGAAGGGCCTCCTCCCTGGCCGAGTCGTTTGAGGAGGAGCTGCTGGCCCAGCTGGAGGAGTACGAGCGGGTCATCCTGGACTTCCAGTCCGACCTGGAGGCCACCAGGACCAGATACTCCCTTGCAACAGGTAGGGCCTCGGCGGGGGGCACTGGGCTTTGGCCACTCAGTGGTTCCCGGCCCAGGAGCTGGGACGCCCAGACGCTGCCTGCTCTGGTCAGTGAGCTGGAGCAGGGGCAGGTGTCGGCAGCCTCACCCAGGCTGGCAGAGCCCTCCCAGCTGCCGCAGTGGCCCGGCCCTCTCCTTCTGTCCCTCACTGCCCCTGCTTGCTCCTGCTCACCGCCTCTGCCTCTGTGCCCAGGAGTGATTGCGTCTTTACAACAACAAGTGGATTTCCAAGAAACCCAGCTGCGAAAGATCAATACGGAAAATGAGACGCTGCAGAAGGAGCTCCGAGAGCGGAGGCAGCAGCTACAAGCCATGACCGACAAGGTGGCCGTGCGCTCAGTACCGGCCTCCGCTCCACGAGCACGGGCCCCAGGCTTCATTAACCCCCGGCAGCTCGGGGCAGGCGCTGCCCGTCCCATCTACTGATGGAGACTTTGAGCCTGGGGCGTCCAGGCAGCTGGCCCAGGGTTGTGCGGCTGATAGCGGCCCCGCTAGGATTCCCCAAGGTGTGTGGGAGGCTGGAGCCCATGTGCCCAGCCACAGCTCTGCCCTGCCCCTGGGCTGGAAGCACGTGTCCCTGTCTCCTGAGCTGCTGTGCTCTTGGCCACTCCTCAAGCATCTCCTGGCCCCTGAGTCCTGGGGGTCAGAACGCTCTATCCGTGCTTAGAGAGACTGCTACTCCACTGAGCCCACTCTTGTCGTTTTTGTTGAGCGTTTTAGGTTTTTACTCTTATCGAAGTTATTCATGCACATCGCTTAAAGAATCAAATAGTTCCACGAGGCCTGTCATGAAAACCAGGAGCCTCTGACCTCCTCCCTCTCATTCGCCCTCTCCTAAGGCATCATTTTAAATTCTTCCAGCACATTCTTTATGAATCTATCTCCAAATCTCTAAATAGCATGCTCATAATGGCCATTCTAGATTGTTCCCCATCTTAACATTATTTAATGCTTCCTTTTTTTCCTCCCTTGCCACCGCCCCCCAACACACACAAGGGCAGCCTTTCCATCCACCCTTCTCCTCATATCATTCTATCACAATCAATGTTGCACCGACATCATTAGGACAGTTATTTGTCTCACACACATACATAAATAAAATAAGTTTTACAGAACAGTACTAAGATTCATAAACCACAACTTTAAAACTGCTGCATCCCATCCCTTTTGCTTTCTTGCCCTCTTCACTTATTTTTGGTGGAGCACATCCTCCAGTAGTTTTATCAAAAAGGATAAATGAGGCTGAGCACGATGGCTCACACCTGTAATCCCAGCACTTTGGGAGGCTGAGGCAGGTGGATCACCTCAGGTCAGGAGTTCAAGACCCGCCTGACCAATATGGTGAAACCCCAGCTCTACTAAAAATACAAAAATTAACCGGTGTGATGGTGGATGCCTGTAATCCCAGCTACTCAGGAGGCCAAGGCAGGAGAATCGCTTGAACCCAGGAGAAGGAGGTTGCAGTGAGCCAAGATTGCACCATTGCACTCCAGTCTGGGCGACAAGAGCAAAACTCCATCTCAAAAAAAAAAAAAAGGATGAACAGGGGTAAAGTTTTGGGGACAGGATATGTTGGCAAATGTCCTTACTCTACACCCTCATAACATCTGGGTTGGATATAGCATCCCTGTTTGAAAACCATTTTCCTTCAGCATCACAGAGGCCTTCCTCTGTTGTCTTCCAGGTTGGCCGATGATAAGTCCAAAGGTGTTCATGGTTCCTTCTGTGTTGGTTGTTCCTCTCTGGAAAGTTGTAAGATCCTATCTTTGTCCCAGGTGATCTGAAACCTCCCAGAGTTGTGCTTTATTGAGGGCGTGTTTTCATCTGTTGTATTGGGCACTCAGCAGCCATCTGGAAACTCATGTCCTTTAGTTCTGGAATTTTCTTTGGTTTTATTGTTTTTTTTATGGCCTTCTCTCACACTATTGGACCTCCTGTCCTGCTCTTGTTTTATCTGTTATCTCAACCTTTTTGTCTCTTTGTCTCTTACAGATACTTTCTAGAAGATTTCCTTAACTTTATCAACAGCTCTTTTCATTTTGTTATAATATTTTACTCTGATGTTCTCTGAATGTTCCATTTTTCTTTTTTTGAAGCGCACTCTTGTTTGGCTTCACAATTGCAGTGTTTTCCCTTGATGACAGAGTTCATCATACTGTTAGTTTTCTAACTTCTTGCACCACTTCTATTTCCTACAAGTTCCCTTTTAAAGTTTGCTTTTGGTGTCTGTCATTCATCTGAGAGCTTTGCTCCAATGTTCGAGTTGACTGGACTCTGAGCACACAGTTGACCACTCTGTGCTCCCTGGCAGAGCAGTGTGCTTTGCTTTGGCATTTTAATGGAGAGTTTCTTTTCTTTTCTTTTCTTTTCTCCTTTTTTTTTTTTTTCTGAGATGGGTTCTCACTCTGTCACCCAGGCTGGAGTTCAGTGGTGTGATCACAGCTCACTGCAGCCTCAGCCTCTCCAGAGTCGGGTGATCCCCTCGCCTCAGCCTCCTGAGGAGCTGGGACCACAGGTGCACACCACCACACCCAACCAATGTTCTTATTTTTTGTAGAGATAGGATCTATGTTACCCATGCTTCTCTCAAATTCCCGACCTCAAGTGATCCACCCACCTCAGCCTTCTAAAGTGCTGGGATTACAGGTGTGAGCCACTGCACGTGGCCTAGGGCTCTTCATTTCTGAAATAACATTCCACCAATCATCCTCATTTTAGCCTCCATGTTTAGAAGAACCCGGACCAACAATGTCTGAGACTTTTAGGAACTCAAGTGTGAATTGGGCTTATTTTCTGCTTTTCCTACTGCCGGCTATTTGGCTTTCTTGGATCTGGGATGTCAGATACCACTCAGCCACCTTCAAACTCTCCAAAATATTTTTAGTCCTTTTTCTTCTCCTCTTCTCCCTGCCTTCAATAGAAATCCCGCTGCTATTATTTTAGGGAGCTTTGGGGAAGGAAAAAAGTTAGATGCCGGAATTCAGTCTGTTATCTAAACCTGGGAGTCCCCCAAGCCAACCCTTCTGTCTCCTTCCAGTTCTCCAACCTCCGAGAAGATAAGAAACACCAAGAGATGATGGGGCTCATTGAAAAGGACAACCAGCTCCTCCGACAGGTGACAGCCTGGGTGTCGTTAAATGATCAGCCAGGCCACTGTTCTTGCTGTAAGTCCCAACACAGCGAAGGGCAAGACGGGGCTGGAGCATCTTCACAGCCGAGCCAGGGCCCCTTCGGTAGCATGCCACTCGACACATCTCTGCACCCCATGTCCACACAGAAGGCTCCTCGCAATTGCTGGGTCCAGACTGGACTGGAGGGACCCAGCAAGCGTTGCCAGTCCTTTTTTTTTTTTTGAGACAGAGTCCTGCTCCGTCACCAGGCTGGAGTGCAGTGGTGTGATCTCAGCTCACTGCAACCTCCGCCTCCTGGGTTCAAGTGATTCTCCTGCCTCAGTCTCCCGAGTAGCTGGGACTACCAGCACTTGCCATCATGCCCAGCTAATTTTTGTATTTTTAGTAGCGACAGGGTTTCACCATGTTGGTCAGGCTGGTCTCAATCTCTTAACCTCATGATCCGCCCACCGCAGCTTCCCAAAGTGCTGGGATTACAGGCGTGAGCCACTGCACCTGGCCGCCGGCCATCTTTTAGGAAAAAGTGGATGGGTACCACACATACTCAGGTTGGGCGAAATGACCCCACCTCTTTTTTCTCCCCGGCTGTCCCCAGCAAGTGTCGGAACTGGAGAGAAAGCTCACCAAGCGGGACCGCGTCATCTCAGAGTTGGACACCAAGGTCAGCCAGCTGCAGGAGCAGGTGGAACTGGACCAGAACCACCTGCAGAGGTGGAAGCAGCTGCAGGAGGATTTGCAGAGCAAGAAGGAGATGATTCAGCAGGCAGAGCAGCACACCCGCGTGGCCCTGGAGAGCTCCCAGTCCAGGGTATGCCCAGCCCTTCCTCCTGAGGGTCTGTCCCAGCAGCTGGCGGCCGAGCACCCGGGCCTCTGCCCACCGTCCACCGAGGTAGAACCGGGGTCTGAGTACGCTGGGGCTTGGGCTGGTTCTGCCGTGTACACCAGCATCCACACAGAGTTGACACTCAAGAAATGTGGGTAGAGGACGGAGTGAGAGTGCAACAGAGTAGCCCGGAAATGTTTGTCAATGGCAGTGGTGGGCGGAGCCCCATGGGCAGGGCTGCGGGTCTTGGGTTGCATTGCAAAGGGGTTGGATCACTGGCTGGAAAGGAGGAGGGTGCCTGGATAGGGAGGCATGGTGTTGCCCTCCCCTATCTCTGAATCATAGCGTGCTTGCTGGGCCAGGCACCATTCTAAGTACCTTCTTGGTATCAAAGTCATGTAGCTCCTTTAACCAGACTGCGAAGTAGTTATCATGATCCTCACTTAGTAGACAAATAGGAAAGGATGAACAGTCCCCCTGGACAGCAGACCTGCTTTGCGGTGGTGCTGGGATTTGGCAGTCTCAACTGCAGGGCTCCACTGGGGTGTCATATGAAACGTGAGCAAGGCCAGAGTGTGCCCTGCTTGTGAGGGCCCCGTGCCAAAAAGGAAATCAATAAAGAGCTGACCATTTTTTTTTTTTTTTCTGAGACAGGGTCTTTCTCTGTCATCCAGTCTGGAGTGCAGTGGGGTGATAACAGCTCACTGCAGCCCTGCCCTCCCAGGCTCAAGCTGTCATCATCCCACCTCAGCCTCCTGAGTAGCTGGGACCACAGGCATGTGCCACCATACCTGGCCAATTTTAAAAGGTTTTTGTAGAGACGGTCTCACTATGCTGTCCAGGCTGGTCTTGAACTCCTGGGCTCCAGCAATCTGCCTGCCTTGGCCTCCCGAAGTGTTGGGAATACAGGTGTGAGCCACCGTGCCTGGCCCTGACCTTGATTTAGAATCCAAAATTAAGCAAAGGTCAAGGTCATGTATGGAGGCTTTTGAAGTCAGGTCCCCACCAGAAATGCCAACTGCAACTCAACTGTGTCCTCTTTCCTGCTTGAGTCCACCTCCTTCCGGCTGGGTCAGACTGAGGCACCCACCCCTGGTATCCCTTGATAAAACAGTTTGGGATCCAGCCGTAGTCCTGGTGAAAACGTTAGACCAGAGGTGGTCTAGGTGTGTCCATTTGTGCACCAGCCTGCACTGACCTGGTCGAGCCTGGAAAGCTGAGCTGAGAAATATTGTGAAGCTAAGTCCGGGTGAGCAGGAACTAGCACCAAGCCTGATGGTGAGGCCCCACGGGTGTGGGGAAGTGAGGCTGGACACCCCGGGTAGCTGCCAACCTCTACCCTGGGGAGGCACCCCCAGTACAGAGGCCCAGCCCCTTGTGACCTCACGACCTCCAGCACCTGGCACGGTGTTTGTACAAAGTTGGGCGCTCAATAAATACTGGAAAGAAGGAAAGGATTCCACTCCTCACACAGGCCAGGGGCCCATGACATTCCTGCTGTCACTTAAACCTGTCCGAGCGGCAGTGTGGACATGCTTCCACTCGGAGGCAAGGCTGAGCCTCTCGGGCCCGGCTCCTGTGGGGCACCTCTGCGTCGTCAGGGTTTCTGGACGAGGAACTCGTGCTGAGCGTGCCGCATAACTCGAGGGGTTCCTGTCTGAGGCTCCTGGGGTGCAGATTGGAGGGGTTTCCTCTGCAGCTTCCTGGGAGGCATGATTAGCTACCTCTGGGGAGGCGGCTGCGGGTGTACAGGCAGACAAGGATCTTCATGGCAGCAGAAGACAAGAACACCTTCCAGGTCTGTGCGCGGGGGCCAGGTTCAACGCTGCTGTCCATGGCACAGACACCTCCTAGTCAGCATGGAAAGGAGGAAGCACCAGCAGCACACTGTTAAATGCCTAAAGTGAGAGTGTCCCCAAGGGCCAGGAAGTCCGCTCACTGCAGCTCCCCTGGGCAGTGGAGGATGGTCCAGGGGTTACGTGTGGCTTCTGTACCATTGTGGTTTGTTGGTTTAAAAATATATATATATGTGTGTGTAGGTTTTACTTTCCAATTAGAAAAGCCCACCTGGTGTAGGAGAGTCTTTGGGCTTTGGGGCTGGGCCGCACAGGGTCAGGGGTTGGATCCGGCACCTCCTAGCTCTCAGACAATCCACATTGACTTCTCTGGCACCTGTTTCCAGTTTCTAAAGCCATGAAAAGTGAGGGTGAGCTGTTCCTTCCAGGTCCATAAAAAATAAGGTGGTGGGGGGTGCAGCCCACTGGCCAGGTGCCTTCTTGGGTAAAGGCGAATGATGGTGTTGTCCCTTTGCTCATAGCTCGAGAGGTTAAGGAATAACATCATCCAGGCCACCTTTAGCATCTCCGGGACCAAGTCCTTGGCCAACGAGATCTCTGACAATGACATCCTGGAAGCCCTGCAGGTATACCCCTAAGCTCAGCTGCCTCTATCTGGGCCCCAGCCCCCCAGGCCAGAGCTGTGGTAGGGGGTTTTGGGGGGCCTAGACTAGATTCAAGGGACTCTGTTCTCATCCTACCTGTGTCACCTATTCACCTGGACTCCAGGACCCTCCTTTCTCTCTGCTCAGGCAGAGGGGATCAAATCATCCTAAGGCAGGTGGGGGCATGGCACAGAGTCTTAGCTACTCTCAGCAAAACGGGGGACGGGCATCAGAGACCAGCAGTAACTGCCACAACCCATCCTGAGCGCTGTGGAGAGGGGACAAGCCGCTCAGGTCACAAAGATTCTCCCACAGCAGGAGCCCAGCCCTGGCTTTGTCCAGCTTGGTCCCCTCCGCTGGTATCACCACCCACTGATCCAGGGCCCTGGTGCAGACCCCTCCCACCCCGGCCACAGCCTCCTGGGCTCCTTCCTGACCAGGGGTCACCAAGCAGGGGCCTCGGAGAAGTAGAGGGGTATAGGAGAATTCAGGCCTTGGGGTCACTGGGCATGAGGGGGTCACCACCCACCAGCTGGGGGCCACACACTCACTTTTCTGAGCCATAGATGCCTCCCTCTGTGATGGAGAGCGCATGCTCACCTGCAAGGTGTCGTAAGACTCAGAGCTCTGGGAGCCGGGCACCGGCTATGGCTCTGTGTGGGGCCGTGTGCTACGAAGGGGTCACCTCTCACCAGGAGCTGCTTTTGTTCCCAAGACCCACACTTCACCCTCTGGGGCTGCCCTTAAACCCCAGTGTGTGCCCCTGACCTTCGAGCACCCACGTTCCTGGGGCCTGGTTCCCTTCCTCTGCAGAGTGTGGGGGCCCTGGACAGTGCCTCTCCTGCAGAGCTGTAATGTGGAGAGAGGTCTCTTCGGCCTTGGTACTGTTGTCTGGGGGAGGGGAGGAGGAAGGGGAGAGAAAGAGGAAGAGAAGAGGGAAGACAGAGGATGGAGGGAGTTATTCCCACCGCACAGTAGCCAGGGAAGAGCACCTTTGCTTGCTTGCCATAGCCTGACATGAACCAGCAACGGCCCAGAGAGGAGAATGGAAGAGAGGTGGGGACAACATTCCCTCTGTACAGGACAAGGGACTTGAGGGACAGATGTGACGACCTCAAAGATCTCTAGGAGTCTGGGGCTCCTCACAACTCTAAGAGGGCTGAAGAAGGGACTTAGTGCAGGTTTCTGCGGGCTGGTGGTGTGCACCTGCCCCCGGCTCCGCATTCTGTGACTTCACTTCCGTGGCTGAAAATCAGCCACTGTGGGAATATTCCCACCACAGAAACTGGCAACGCCACAAAGCCGAGCGTTGTTTGTTTTTTCTCCCCCTGGAGAGCCGGTTGTAAGTATTCACCAGCACACCCCTGCTGCAGCAAGCCCCTCTGGAGGAGGAGGAGAGGGTGGCGTCCCGGGCAGCTGGCATGGACTGTGCAGACCGGCCTCAAGGCCAAGGTGAGGAACTGGGAAGGCCACCTCGACGGCTGTGTTTCTTGTGTAGAGAATTATCTCAGAGAGAAGCGACTACTATAATCAGCTGAAGCAGAAAGGCGTCAAAGTGCCCCCCCTGCAACAGTCAGAGGCCTTCCTGACCAGCAAATCCAAGAAGGGGACCTCCAAGTAGGCCCAGCCAGGCCCCCAAATACGGTCAGCCCAGCAGAGGCCGGGGCCCAGCTCCAGAACCACCCACCCCCACCATGCGTCCTGCTCTCAGACTCAGAATTAAACCCCGTTGTTGGCACTGTCCCACCTTTTTCTTCTCTGGGATCCACGCGGGGGCCTACTCTCCTCTGCGACCTTGAGCTACAGGGACACTCCCCATTCCAAAGCTCACTCACAGGGAGTCAGCACACCAGCCTGTGCCCCTAGCTCCTAACAGGTCCCCTTGAGGCACCAGGCTGCCAGAGGCCTGAGCCGGGTGTCCGCCCAGCACTCAGCACAGACCTCACGCCTACTGAGCAGAGCGGGTCTGTGACCTTCTGCCCCGGGGGCTCTCCTGGCTGGGGCACTCTGTTGCTGGAGGACCCCTCTGGAAGATGGTGAGGGTGGGGGGCTCTGTTCCCATCCCCCCGCTCCTGGAAGGAAAGCTTTACGCACGGGAACGGTGCCTGTGGTCCCTGACGCTTCCCCGGCGCCTCTGAGGCTCTGGGCGCCTGAACACCTTCGGAAGGGACTCTCCCCATCACCCTTCTCTGCTCCCCACCCACACCTGCTTCCCTTCCCGCCGCGAGCACCGAGCGTGGGCCACGTGCGGGCGCCACGCCCCTCAAGCCCCGGAGTAGGACGGTCCCCGCTGCCGGGTCCCCGAACCCAGCATTCAGGCCCAGACGCGCCCAGAGCCTCCCGCAGTCTCGTCGGCGCTGCAGCCGGGTCCCCGCGGGGCTGGGGTGCTCGTGGCGTCGGAGGGGCTCCAGCAGGGGTGAAGGAGGTCGGGGACCCTGGAGGCCCCAAGGGCGAGCCGTCTGGGGGCAGAAAGTGCAGCCCTCTGCAGACCTTGCCCGGCCCCCCTGCACCTCCTGGCCCCGGGGCTGGGCGGCCTAGAGCCCCGGCCCCTTCCGGACGAGGGGTCTCCCGGCCCCACTCGCCCCGCCCCCAGCCCCTTCTGGATTAGGCACCTCCCCGCTGCGGCCCTAGCCCTTCCCCGCATCGCCCCGCCCCTCTCGCCCCGCCCCCTCTCGCCCCGCCCCCTCTCGCCCCGCCCCCTCTCGCCCCGCCCCCGGCCCCTTCTGGACCAGGCGCCTCCCCGCTGCGGCCCTAGCCCTTCCCCGCATGGCCCCGCCCACCACTCTAGCCCCGCCACCTTCCGGACCAGACACCTCCCCGCTGCTGGCTCCAGCCCTTCCCCGCGTGGCCCCGCCCCCGCCCTCGCCCCCTGCCCAGGCCCGACCCCTGCGGAGCCCAGAGACGCGGGGACACAGGTGAGACGCGCGGGGTCCGGGCTGCGGCTTCCCGGTGCGGCCGCAGTGGGCAGGTGCGACTGTGCGCGGCCTCGCTGGCTGAGAACTGGCGGGGGCTGGGGGCGTGCCCTGGCCTGACCCCCACCGGCCTAACCCGCGGTGCGGGGCCAGGGCCGGAACTGCCCGCCCGGCTCCTTGCCCGGCTCCTTGTGGCTGCTGGGGACCCCCGACACCAGCCACTTTCCCTTCCCGGCCCATAGCAAGATTGGCTTCTCCGGTCACCTTTATTTTTTTAGGCTCGAGGCGTCTGCCGCACCTCAGCCCACGACCTGCCCCGCTGGGAGGTGCGGGCCGCTGGCCAGGCCCTGACCGCAACCTGGCCCAGAGGCCCCAGCCCTCAGGCAAGCTTCTCCGGGTAAGTGTGGGGCCCTGAGGCGCTGTGGGGTGAAGAGGTCTATGGAGGGGCGCCTGTGTACCTAGGGCCTTCCTGCACTCACAAGCCCCCAGGAGGTGCCAGGATCCGGGAGCCTCCCAGGGGGCCTGGAGGGGAGTCCCTGATGGGTTCCTGCCGCCACACCTGTGACCATCACATGAGTGTGGAGAGACGTTTACTGAGCAAGTGAGGGAGGCCAGCCTCAAGGGCCGGCTCTGGTGGCTGTGCACCGGGGTGACTTGGGAACAACGTGTTCTACATCAGCAAGACAGGAACCCATGATCCCAGAGTTGAACACACTGGGCTTGACCCCTCCCACCGGGAGGCCCATGGTGGGCTGCTGCTGTGGACTTGGAGACTCAGCACTCCGGAGACTAATGCTGCGTGGATGTCGGGTTGCAAGGCGGCTGCTGCAGCTCCAGCAGCTCCAGCCATCACGTCGAGGCTGGAAGAAGGAGGTGGCTGCTGCTGCTTTCACAGAAGCAAAAACTCTCCCATCCCCTGCTGCACCCTGGCTCCTGGACCCCAGCTGGGTGACTTGGGAAGGCAGGGGTGGTGGTATTAAGCTTGTCTTACCCTGGTCATGGCTGTTACCTGGGACTGGCACATTGCTGCTGGGACCAGAATGGGATTCTGCACACCAGGCAAGAGGGCGTGAACCTCGGGTAGGCAGCTGACCGCTCCACATGCTCCGGGAAAACAGCACCCATACTCCAGTAGAGGCTGGGCCTCTCCGGGCCTGAGTGCCAGGCTGCACTGAGCCAGGGCTCCCACCGAAGGCACACTTTATGGCTTTGAGACAGCTCCTTCTGCCTCTCTGGGCTTTGGGGAAAGGCACACACAGAAGTGCCACGAGTCTCAGAACTGCCTGGGGCCTGAGTTTCTGAGCTGGCTTCTCGGGGCCTGAGTTTCTGAGCTGGCTTCTTGCAGGGGAGTGGCTGCTGTGCCTTTAGGCCTCTGTGCCGATGACCTGGGAGGAAGGTCAGCCTTCCCCGCTGGAGGGGGCCCAGCAAAGCCTCAGCCCCTAGAAGTGAGGGGCCTGCCATTGCCTGCCCGAGTACCCCACTCCTGGGGGCCAGATGCTGAGAGGGGACACTGGGGGCCCAGCAGACCAGAGAGCTGACCCCAGTCCCACAGCCTGGGTGGCTTGTCAACTTCTCGTGCCCCCTCCAACTCCTCCACCCCCACACCCCCTTAGGTAAATAGGAGGTCGAAACAGAGGCCAGAGGGTAAAGGAGGTGCTTAGAGTCCGGGCTGGCTCAGGCCGGCCGGGCAGCTGTGCTAGTGCTTGGAGTTCCTGCTCAGTCCCCGTGGTCTCCTCGCCCCTCTGGGCACTTGGGCTGCCAGGCACCGAGCTGAGTGCTGAGATGCAAAGATGAGTCCCAGGTCTGCAGGAGTTGGAGCCCAGCAGGGAGCTGGCCTTGGGGCTGGGCCCCTCCTGCTCTGGGCAGCCACCCAGCCCTACGACCCTCCTGTCTCTGTAGGGCCTCCCCAAGGCCTTGAATCCACCCCGGCCCCGTGCTCAGTGCATCGTGCCCCCCAAGCCCCAGCCCTCCTAGAGGTGTGGGTGGGGGAGGGGCTGCAACCCACACAGGCTGAGGACACAGCTGCTGCCACTGCCTGGGGCCAGCCACGCATCCTCCCCAGACAGGGACCGGTCTAGCTGTACCAGCCGTTGCCCCGGACCTGCTGCCCTGCCCCACCCACCCCCTCCCCTGGCCAGCCTCCCCAGAGGCCAGCAGGCGCCTTATCGGGCAGGGTTAAGGAGGGGGACAGTTATCAGGGGCTGCAGCCTAGGTTGGGCCACAATGTCCTCGTCTCTTGAGGGTGGCAGGCTGTGCAGGCTCCCTGATAAAAGCACCGGGGAAGGGAGGCTCCTGGAGTGTGCTGGAAGGAAACACTGGCCTCCCACATGCCTGAGGTCAGGGCTTGGCCTGAGATGGAATTCTCGCTTGGTCCCATCCTCCCGGCCTGACCCTGGGCAAATGACTCTACCACTTTGTGTCTAGGTCACCTGTTAAGTCAGGCGACAGACCCGGTGAGGGAGTCAGCCCCCGACCCTTAGTGCCCCTCCCCTAACAGCAGCCCCAGAGGGGGTCTTGACTGCCGCCCTCCATCCGCTTGTTTTACAGTGAAGCCACAGCCTGGCCACCTGTCTCGATCTCCCCACCGAGAAGGCCCCGCCCCTCCCGCTGCAGCCCCACAGCATGCAGCCCCAGGAGAGCCACGTCCACTATAGTAGGTGGGGGGACGGCAGCACGGACGGAGTCAGCCTAGGGGCTGTGTCCAGCACAGAAGAGGCCTCGCGCTGCCGCAGGTGAGGGGCCTGAGGGCAGCCTGCCAGCCATAGCAGGCTGGTGTCTCCCTCCAGAGACGCCTGCCCTAACCCCTGCTACCGGCCCCATCACCCTCCACCCCATCCTGGCTGGGAGCCCACGGTCCAGCGGCTCAGCAAACCGCAGCCTTTGGCCTTCCGCCTGGTTGGCTGTGGGCGGGAAGAGCTTCCTCTTGACTCCAGCAGAGCGCCCAGGCCCCTCCCCCTGACCCAGACCAACGGCCACAGTCCACTTAGGGGGCCCCTCATGCAGCCCTGGCCTGGGGCTCACCTCCAGTTGGTTCTCACCCCAGGATCTCCCAGAGGCTGTGCACGGGCAAGCTGGGCATCGCCATGAAGGTGCTGGGCGGCGTGGCCCTCTTCTGGATCATCTTCATCCTGGGCTACCTCACAGGCTACTATGTGCACAAGTGCAAATAAATGCTGCCCCGCATGCACGCGGGGGGCTGGCCGCACACGTGAGAGCACAGGCCTGGAGACACACCCCTTGTACACATGGACCCCCCCACAGACACGGACCCCGCGGCACACACAGCGCACAGGGCACACGCGCTGGCAGCCAGGCACACGAAGACACCAGGTGCACAGCTGTCATCGGCCCCACACGGGGGCGCACAAACACCTGGCACACAGCCCTTCAAAGGACCTACAAACAGCTGGGCACACGTGGCTGGGAGGCCTGGGCCCAGCCTCAGCAGGAGCTGCAGGTCACACCCAGGCTGGGCCCTGCGGCCTGGAGCCCCCAGCTACAGCCTCCTCTCTCCCAGGGCCCAGCCCCTTCCCTTGTGAAGGCCAGGATGAGGGGTTCCTTCAGCGGACAAACCGAGCCCACCTCCCTGGCAGCCCCCCGGGGTGGGATCCTTCCGGCTGCTTTCCTCCGTGGGAGCAGTGTGCAGAGCTGTGTGGCCCTGGGCAGGCCCCTGTCCTCTCTGGGCCTTTCTGACTCCTGGTTTTGTAAGGGTGGCTATGTGTCCCCCGCCCTTGTCTCAGATGCACCATATCTTCCTTAGTAAGTGGGCACAGTTCTTCCTAGGCAGCCCACCACGCGCAGGGGCTGGGTGTGTCCTCTTGGGGCCGGCGGCTGCCAGGGAGGACCCGGGTCTACCCTCCCTCCCCCAGGGATGGGCCTGGTCCCTCCAAGTACTCCTTGTGGGCCAAGAGCCTGTGTACAGAGGCATTAAGTGTCTGTTGAATGAACGGTGGATGACAGCCCTTGCCATAGTTACCTGGCCAGGCGTGACATCCAGGAAGGCTGTGGGAAGGGCTTGTTTCCCCGGGGCAGGCCCCCCTCCCATGTGGCTCTAGGAATGCACCCCTACCAATTGGGCCCTCTGGCGAGGACACCCGGCAGGCCTGGGGACCCGGATGTGGCTGGACCTCAGCTGTGTCCCAGGGACTTCGGTCCCATTCCCCCCACCCCCATCCTGGCCTCCAGTCCCAGCCTCCCGTCCCAACCTCCCGTCCCAACCTCCATTCTCTTGGTAGATGCTTTCCTGGGTCATGTGTTCGGCCCTCACCTACCACAAAAGACCCCAAAAAGCCTTGCCAGAAACACCCCCTTAGGGAAGGGGTCCTCACCCCAGGGCTGGGGGTGGGAGACACGGGCAGTCACTATCCTCACGGGCACAGAGAAGGGAGGCCACAGGGCCAGATGAGGTTATTGGAGGGCTGAGGCTGCGCCTGCCCCAGGCCAGGTCCCGCCAAAAGCATCAAGTCAGGTAAACAGGAGGGGCTGCGCCAGTCTTGGTGGGGAGGCAGACTCCACATCATCCGCCCTTGGGGCGAGCAGGCTCACTTGAGATCTGCCTGGGCCAGGCGGTGGCAGGTGGAGCTGCATGGCTGATTGCACACTGCCCCAAGGCTCCTGGCTCCAAACCTAAGGAGGGAGCCCAAGGGCCTGTCCTGGGCTGGGGTCTGAAGCAATGATGCTTTCCTGGGAACCTGTTGTTGGGTGGGCTGCTGCCTGCCCCAGCCCCATGACAGCCTGGATCTCGGCACAAGTCTTCAAAAAGAGATCCCTACCTCTGACCTGCCACTCCCAAGGAGGGAAAGGAATAGCCAGCTGGTACCCTTCCTGAAGCCCAGCTTCACAGGACAGCACTGCCTTGGGGCTGCTGTAAGGAAGTGGCAGAGGCCGCTGGGCCCAGCAGTTTGGCTGCATGGGCCCCAGAAGGCAGCACTCCGACCTGGGGGTCCCGGGGCTGGGCCTCCCCAAGAACTGGTGCGGCCCAGGAGACAGGCGAGGGCACAGGATGGGGATGGGAGCTGTCCCAGTTCTACAGTCAGAGGGGAAGTGGCCCTGGTGCTTCTGCCGCGGGTCCCGCATGCCAGTGATGCCCACGCACCCCCACAAATGCTCCTTCCCACCTGTCAGGGGCTGGCATCAGATGGCACAGGCACATGTCGGGGTCTGCCCTGGATCTGTCTGGCTACATCTGGGCCCGCCCTGGCAGGGGCCCAGCATCTTCAGCCAGGGGCTCCACCAGCAGCCCTGCCAGCCCCCGCAGGGGAGGCTACAGGCAGACACCCATGGGTGCTCATTGGGCCAGGCACTCAAGTAACCCACAGCCGCCTCTCGGGCACACCACTTGTCCCCTAAGTGGCCATGGTGGAGACAGCAGCTCCAGCCCCAGGACCCCCAGGGTCATGGACCTAGGCTGAGCTGAGCAGTGTCCTTACAGATCTGGGAGGGTTGGGGAGAGGATGGGACAGGACCCTGCTGAGTGGCCGCCTGGCCTACCCTCCCAGAGACTCATGAACAGGAGGATCTGCTGTGGATGCGTCTGGGGCCTGGGCTCCTCTGACTGTGCACCTGGGGTATCCAGGCAGCCCGACACCTCTGGTCCACCTTGTGCTCCAGGCAGGGGCCCAGCAGGGTGAGGCCAGTTCCCAGGACCCCTGGTCAAGGGCACCAGCTTCCCCATGACAGTGGCAGGTGCCTCTTGCTCCCTGCTGGCAAGATCTGGGTGGGGACAGGAGGCCCTCAGCCTCCCCACATAGAAGCCACCACTGGGCTAGAGTGAACTTTGTGACACTTCGAGCAACAACCTCTGGCAGTGCTGGTGGGAAAGGATCTGCTGGGCCAGGTGCGGAGCTGTTTTTATTAGTGAGTCGGGGGGTGGGGTGGGGTGAAGAAAACATCAGAGACACCTGTGCTGCAAGTTAAATACATTTCCAGCATCTCACGCATCACAAGCTGCATCAGGAAAGGGCACAGCATGTGGCAGCCTCATCCACACCCACGCAGTGACAGATGTGTTACAGCGTGGACACCAAGTCCCCGAGAGCCAAGATGGCAGCTCCAGCATCCCTCCCTTCCTCCCTTCCTCCTTCCCGGGCTGGGCCGGGCCATGCAGAGAAAGGGCAGCCTCTGCCATGGCAGCCCCAAATCACCTCTCAGAGCAACTGTCTGGGGTCCCCAGCCCCAGAACTCCAGCAGAGTCCTGGCCTGGGGAAGCCCCCGTGCCGCCTCAAGCCTCCAGCAGGGCAGGCCCCTGGCCAACTGTGGCATCTGCCTTGACTGCCCAGAGCAGCAGGAATCAGGTTTTGGGAGGACACAAGGCAAGGCAGTCATCTGACACACCCACGGCAGTCCAGCTGGCACTGAGTGTGTGGGCCTCGTCCTGTCTGGAGTCCCCTCCCTCCCACAGTGGGCGAGACGGGAAGGCCTGGCGGTGACCAGACAAGTGGGTCCAGGTCTCAAGGCAGCCTGGCCCGTGTCCTGCAAGGCTCTGAAGAGCCACTCAGCTGTTAGTCTGCCCACTGCACAGGGCCCCGGGCCTCTCAGGTTGACAACTAAAGGTGTGTGGGCTGTGGGGCTCTTGCAGATGCTTCCCAAAATCGCCAGTCATTTCTATAGACACAGAAATCGAGACACTGAACAGAGAACAAATGGTGTCATTCGATAAAGCTGATGAGTCTGCTTCTCACATGGCACCCAGATCGTAAGGCAGTGGGGTCCGTGAAATCATCGCGGTGGCTGGCCGTGTCCTCATCAGCCAAGCGCACTGACTCCCGGGAGTGGTGTGCACGCACATGTGGTGCCTGGACATACACGAAGACACACGGACGTGGGGGTCTGACCTGGACATTCACAACAGAAACGTCTACAACAGAAGGCGCCCAGGACCCACCTATCTGGCCCATAAATGAAGATTTTTGGCTCAAAAACCTAAGCGTCCTCCAGCTTTTGCTACCATCTGTCCCTCGGCTGGCTGAGGACTGCCGATGCTTCCCAAGCAGAGGCGTCTGGTCCACTCCTGGGGCTCCACCTGCCTGTCACTGCGGCACCAGCGTGCACACGACGGAAACCCCACTGATGCCGCTCTCCTCCGCTTGGCCCCGCTGAGCCAGGGTGAGGTGCTGCCACTGCCTTCAGCCTACAGGCTGCTCGCCTGAAGGGGTCTCCACATCTCTACCCCCACAAAGCAATCCAACAGCACTATGAAGAGACGCAATTCTGCCAATTCTAAGGTCACATTAAAACTTTTCCCCCCGAGATTATGATCACTGCCAGCTGGAGAACCCAATGCCCTTGCACATGCCAAGCCGCATCCTGGCATGATATGGTTTTACAAGATGCTGCGTCATAGAAAGTGACTGTGCCGTTCAAGGAAACGCACATCGGTTGGCTTCCCAAGTTTTCGGGTCTCCGAACCAGTGACAGTCACGTGTCGCTCAGTGACACATGAGAAACGTGTGCTTAGCCACTGCTGTGTGATCACAGAGAGTCCTTACACAAGCCTCGATGGTGCATGTAGTTTTATTTATGTGTTTTCATCTGGAAAACCAAGTGTCCCAGCAGCATGACTGAACATCACTCACTTCCCCTACTTGATCTACAAGGCCAACGCCGAGAGCCCAGACCGGGATTCCAAACACACTGCACGAGAATATTGTGGATCCGCTGTCAGGTAAGTGTCCGTCACTGACCCTGACGCTGTTACGTGGCACATGACTGTACAGTGCCACGTAACAGCTCTGTACTTTTCTCCCATAAACAGTTACCTGCCATGTATCTACATGATTCAGAACATTTTGAACAGTTAATTCTGACATTTGAATAATCCCATCAAAAACCGTAAAATCACTTTGATGTTGTAACGACAACATAGCATCACTTTACGACAGAATCATCTGGAAAAACAGAACAACGAATACATACATCTTAAAAAATGCTGGGGTGGGCCAGGCACAGCTCACGCCTGTAATCCCAGCACTTTGGGAGGCTGAGGCGGGTGGATCACGTAATCCCAGCACTTTGAGGGGCAGAGGTGGACAGATCATGAGGTCAAGAGATCAAGACCATCCTGGTCAAAATGGTGAAACCCCGTCTCTACTAAAAATACAAAAATTAGCTGAGCGTAGTGGCACACACCTGTAGTCCCAGCTACTTGGGAGGCTGAGGCAGGAGAATCGCTTGAACCCAGGAGACACAGGTTGCAGTGAGTCGAGATCACACCACTGCACTCCAGCCTGGCGACAGAGCGAGACTCCATCTCAAAAAAAAAAAACCAACAAAAAAACTGGGGTGAAAATCTAACGGATAATTCAGCATTGCTGCATAGAAACCTCCGCAAAACCGGCCAAACAAACGCGGACAGGCGGCCCTGGCGTCAGCGCACGACAGTCACGTGGGGAGGGGCAGTGGCCAGGTCGGCCTTGGATGGGTACACCACCTTCAGGCTCCCTTCCAGGTCCACCACCCGGACCTGCTCCACCACCAGAAGGGAGGGCCCGTCCTTTCCAGCACTGGGATTCGTTCTGGGATCTGGAAGTTGTCCAGAGACTGCATCGGCTTCAGTATCTGAGAGTGATCCTTCCTCTTTATTTTCTAAAGTGTACTTGTTCATTTCTGCCATTTTCTGCAAATAAAAAATACCTTTTTTAACCTGGAGATGAGAGGTGACCCAGGGAAGACATGCTGCTGTCTGCCAACACAGTAAGCAAGAAAGAGGCAAGCAGGACGGGTGGGAAGTCAAAGAGCAGAGCACCACTCACGCTCAAAAGCGTTTCTCAGGAGGAGCCACCCCACACTCACCAGAATGAGGGCATCCATGACATCCTTGCAAATCTGCAGACTGGTGGCACTTGTTACTTCCAAAAACAAATCAGAAGTCGTTTTCTTAACCTTAAAAGAAAAAAACATTTCAGAAAAGAACAGTTATCAAATGTAGACATCAGCAACTGCAACATTTGTTCTCAGGAAAAATCTACAAAACTGTGTGGCCAGGCACAGTGGCTCACACCTGTAAATCCAGCACTTTGGGAGGTTGATGTGGGAGGATTGCTTGAGCTCAGGAGTTCAAGACCAGCCTGGACAACACAGCAAAACCCCATCTCTACAAAAAAATACAAAAATTAGCCGGGTGTGGTGCCATGCACCTGTGGTCCCAGCTACTCAGGAGGCTGACATGGGAGGATCGCCTAAGCCCAAGAGTTTGAGGCTGCAGTGAGCTATGATCTTGCCACTGCACTCCAACTTTGGCAACAGAGCAAGACCTATCTCAATCAATCAATTAAGCAGATGGCGTCACACACACCAAGCCCACTCCTTACAGAGGAAGACTGCAGTGCTGCACACAGCATCCCGGGCCGTCACGCAGCACCGAGCATGAACAGTGAGCTGTAGCTCTGAGAAGCCAGGGGGCCCTTTGACCCCTCTGGGCTGCGTTTTCTATTGCACACAATGAAACCTCACAATGCAGCAGATACTTGTGTGTGTTAATTCTTTTTCTTTCTTCCTCTTCTTTTTTTTTTTTCTGGAGACAGAGTTTCACTCTTGTTGTCCAGGCTGGAGTGCAATGGCGCGATCTCGACTCACTGCAACCTCTGTCTCCTGGGGTTCAAGTGATTCTCCTGCCTCAGCCTCCCGAGTAGCTGGGACTACAGGTGTGTGCCACTACGCTCAGCCTTCCAGGTTCAAGTGATTCTCCTGCCTCAGCCTCCCGAGTAGCTGGGATTACAGGCATGCACCGCCACGCCCGGCGAATATTGTATTTTTACTAAAGACAGGGTTTCTCCATATTGGTCAGGCTGGTCTTGAACTCCCGACCTCAGGTGATCCGCCCACCTCGGTCTCCCAAAATGCTGGGATTACCAGCGTTGAGCCACCACGCCCCGCAGACTTGTGTTAATTCTACAGGGAACAGCCTAGAAGACACACCATGTTCACACACATGCCACCCTACCTTTGTCTTCTCACTGTTGGTTATTGGTGGGAAGGAAATCACATCACCGTCTGCATCCACAAGACACGGGTAATTTTCATTTCCATCCAGCAAGTGAAGGTATCTGTATGGGAAGAAATACAAATTCCAGGCATAATTATAAAAGATACCCTGTGCTGGGTGTGGTGGCATGTGCCTGTGGTCCCAGCACTCAGGAGGCTGAGACAGGAGGGCTGCACGGGCCCAGGAGTTGGCTGGGGTGTGCTGTGCCAATGGAGTGTCTACGCTAAGTCTGTCATCACTATGGTGAGCTCCTGGGAGTGGAGGACCACCAGGCTGCCAGCCCAGGTCAGAAACAGAGCAGGACAAAAAGCTCCGGTGCTGATCAGTAGTGGGACTGCGCCTATGATTAGCCACCTCACTCCAGCCTGGGCAACATGGCACGACCACATCTTAAAAAAAAAAAAAAAAAAAAAGGCACAGCTGGGCGTGGTAGCTCACGCCTGTAATCCTAGCAGTTTGGGAGGCTGAGGCAGGCGGACTGCTTGAGGTCAGGAGTTCAGGACCAGCCTGGCTAACATGGCGAAACCCCGTCTCTACTAAAAACACAAATATTAGCCAGGCATGGTGGCAGGCGCCTGTAATCCCAGCTACTCGGGAGGCTGAGGCGGCAGAATCGCTTGAACCTAGGAGGTGGAGGTTGCAGTGAGCCAAGATCGTGCCATTGCACTCCAGCCTGGGTGACAAGAGTGAGACCCCATCTCAAAAAAAAAAAAAAAAAAAGCACACACCTGAAAACATACCTAAAGGGTAAAATGGACGACTCAAAAAGTTCTTTACACAAATTAAGTGTAATATCAAGGGCCCAAGCATAACAAGCTTCAAAGAACAAAGTATTCTGAAGCCTGTTTACAGAAATCACTGGGCTAGTTACGGATGATCATCTTGCTCAGAGCAGCGCCAAGGACCCTGACTTGGATGATACCCAACCGCGCACGGTATGGATAAAATGCTGTGGGTTGGGCTGGCATTTATGTCTGTTTCCTAATGGCTAGTTTATATCCTGTCCTGTCCCATCCTGAGGGCCACCCGCCCCCTGTGGAATGGCCAATACCTCCGCTCCTAACACCTTCCACTTCCCTCACGTCAGGGCCATCTAGATGACAGACTGGTTCCACAACGTCTCCTTTGGAAAGAGAATGCTTTCTTTTTACCCTGTTAAGAAGCTTCTGGGTTCTGGTAGCATTAGGCGGTTCCTGAGGAGCACAGACTAACTCAGCTGAGGCCAGCATGCGGCACTCCCCCGGGCCTGGCTCCACCCCACCAGGCACGCTGCCCACCTGTGCAGGCCCGACACACTCTGCCGCTTCTTCTGCTTCCTCTGCTCCTCGGCCTCCAGCTGCAGCTGCCGCACCAGCTCCTTGGCCTTGGCTTCTTTCCGCCCCAAGGGGACAATCTATCGGGCAGAAACCCACAAACTCCACTAGGGTCACAGCCACAGAACTCGTCCATCCTGTCGATTACGGCCTTAAGCCTCAATGAGCCCTCCCGACTCCTGCCCTCATTCATCTCTACAGCAGGCAGGGAGCATCCCACGGGACCACGCAGCAAGAAGCTGCATGTGGGCTGCCACTGCAGCGTCCCGGGGAGACCTGACGCCCAAACACACCGATCCTACTGAGGCAGGGCTTAACCTTAAAGCCAGCTCATGCACAACTGTTTCCAGAGGTCTGCCATCCTCAGAAGGCCAAAAGAGGAGAGAAAGGCTGAGCAGCCGGGACCTCGTGCACTCCACAGATTCAACAGCCCAGGACAGCACCACGACACAGCAACTCACCCTACTGCCAACCCCACGCAAACGGTTTTACTATCGGGACAGAGACCAAAATTTCTGATTAAAAGGTAGTGAGCGAGTGAAGGAAACCATTTTCCCACGACTGCTCCTCCGCCGAGTCCTCTCACAGCTGTGCACCGCTTCGAGTAACCGCAAACGCGGTCTGTTTCATTATTTCATGTCTTTGCAAGAACAGCATCGGATCCTACTCTAAAGAAAATGTTCAGGCCGGGTGCGGTGGCTCAGGCCTGTAATCCTAGCGCTTTGGGAGGCCAAGTTGGGCGGATCACCTGAGGCCTGGAGTTCGAGACCAGCCTGACCAACATGGAGAAACCTCGTCTCTACTAAAAATACAAAATTAGCTGGGTGTGGTGGCGCATGCCTGTAAACTCAGCTATTCGGGAGGCTGAAGCAGGAGAATCGCTTCAACCCAGGAGGCGGAGGGTGCAGTGAGCCGAGATTGTGCCATTGCACTCCAGCCTCAGCAACAACGGAACTCCATCTCCAAAAAAAAAAAAAAAGTTCAGGCTCCAGTAGCAGCATGGCGTCTTTCGACACCAAGGAGACTCTTGAGCAGACCCTGCAAAGGAGGCTGCAGCACCTTGAGGTCCTGCGGGGGCCGGGCGCAGTACAGCAGGGGCCCTTTGACGGCACGGAGCTCGTGGGTGGCAAGGGTGGCAGCCGTCCTCTTCTCACAGAGATCTTCGTGGAGCTTGGTCTGTAACACAGAAGCAGTGATGAGCAAGGTCTCTTGTGCCCTGAAGCCCAGCGAGGTGTCCACACTTCACCCTTGGCTGGGCTGTGTGCCAGGAAACCCTCCCGGTCCAAGGTCTTCACAACCCCGCCACGCCCCTTTCCGAGACAGGGCTCCCCTCCAACTCCTCTCCACCCGGCCAGCCAGGCACTCACTTTGTGGAATCACCATCAGGAAAACTATCTTAACCTATCAATCAGCAGACTTTCTTCCTTCTCTAATTCTGACATAATATTTGAGATTTCAAAGAACCCATCTTGAACTAAAATGTAAATAAAGGCTGAGCTTTAAGTTTTAAAGCCCTGGCTGTGGTGCCTGTTCCCTTCCTCCCCAAGCTGCAGGCAGGACTCTCATGACAGTCACTCTCGGCCCGCCATGCTCTGTCGCTGCCACTGCGGGGCGCACGAGACTTTCCCCTGGGCACAGAAGTGCTTCATATTTTAAAAGTTGGTCAGGTGTCACAGAAAAGCAACTGGCAAGTTAGTCTTGCCAAAACCTAAACAATTCACAGAAGAATGTGCTGGCAAGAGTTGATGACTTTAATACTGTCTTACATAAAACAAAATGTGTGATTTACTGCAGAAGTCAGAAAACCCACCAAAATATCAAAAAATCAAGGAACCCCGATTTTCCTTTTTTTTTTTTTTTTTTTTTTTTTTGAGATGGAGTCTTGCTGTGTCACCCAGGCTGGAATGCGGTGGTGCAATCTTGGCTCACTGCAACCTCCACCTCCCAGGTTCAAGTGATTCTCCTTCCTCGGCCTCCCCAGTAGCTGGGATTAAAGGTGCTCGCCACCACGCCTGGCTAATTTTTGTGTTTTCGGTAGAGATGTGCTTTCACCATGTTGTCCAGGCTGGTCTCAAACTCCTGACCTCAGGTGATGCACCTGCCTCGGCCTCCTGAAGTGCTGGGATTACAGGTGTGAGCCACCGCACCAGCTGGAACCCTGATTTTCAACTGCAATAAAGCTATCCAGAAATTAGGATAGGCCAGGTGTGGTGGCTGACACCCGTAATCCCCACACTTTGGGAGGCCAAGGCGGGTGGACTGCTTGAGGTCAGGAGTTCAAGACCAACCTGGCCAATATGGTGAAACCTCGTCTCTTTTAAAAATACAAAAACATTAGCCAGACATGATGGTGGGCACCTGTAATGCCAGCTACTCAGCAGGCTGAGGCAGGAGAATCACTTGAACCCAGGAGGCGGACGCTACAGTGAGATTAGACTGTGCCACTGTACTCCAGCCTGGGAGACAAAGCGAGACTCCTTAAAAAAAAAAATCAGGATAAACCGTTAACGCCGTATGTGGAGGAGCAAGGGATAGGACCAGTGACCAGGACCAACCAGGCCAGGGTGCAGGCGTCTGTGAAGAGGCCATCTCCACGCTGGGGACACCTGCCTCCCGGAGGCGACTGAGGCCTTACCCCCTCCTCAGCAACACCTGAGCCAGAACCTGCTCTATTCCCTTTTTGGAGCTGAGGAAACTGAAGCACACAGACACCTGGCTGGGCCCCATACTCCACTGCTGCTCCTTCGGACACGCTCGCCTCAGGATGTGTCCCAGCTTGCGGTGTCTCACACCTCTGTCCCAGTCATCTGAGGACCCCCACGGGCACCCACCTGCGAGGTGAGGAAGCGCTTGAGTGCATTCCCCGGCTGCAGGTCCATGCCTCGCACCACGGCCCCCACAATGTAGGGCCGCACATCCCGGACCTCGGGGCTCACTCTGACTGTCAGAGGTGCGGGGTTTTCGGAGACGTGCAGGACCCTGAGCAGCAGCCGGCCGGCATCTCCCACGTCCTGCTCCTCCCCATCACCACCTTCCCGCCTCTGCTTCCTCTCCCTCCTCTTCCTCCGGCTCTCTTCCTTCTCCGAGCCCTCGGCACGGCCCTTGCCCTTCCCGCCACCACGGCCTCCGACGCGCAGGTACTCCAGGATGGATCTGGTCTGGCAGCCGCTGACCATCTTCTCCAGGCGCTTGTCCCTCAGCTTGTTCCCGCGGAAATTGATCTCCTTGAGCTTGGGGCAGTCCGCAAGCTCTGCAGGGATCTCGCTCAGCTGGTTGTTCGAGAGGTCCAACGTCTGCAAAGAGAAACATGGACGCGTCAGACCCCCGGACTCTGGGAAGAGAGTCCAAGGTCATGCTCGAGAGGCAGGGAGACCACTCATCACTCACAAGAGCCACCACTGGCCTGTCTGTGGGGACGCGTCCCTGGGGAGCCACAAGTCATTCACCTTTGAGTCACTTCCCCAGCTCTGCACCCCACATCAAAGGCACTATCCGAGGAGCCTCTCCGAGGAGAAGGCGTCAGCCATGGTTAACAGTGATCTCTGCAAAAGCTTCTGACTCAAACATGTCACCCTCTTTAACAACCACAGCAGCCCTGCAGCTCAATCATCACGTTAGAGAACAGAAAGGTGACAAGAGACAGGGGATGTCTGGGTGTGAAACGTGACCTCATGTCAGGACCTAGCCAGGACTGCTCAGGTGAGAAGCAGGTTCCCCAAAAGTGGTGGTATTTTTTTTAATTAAATGAGCTAAAAAAAAAAAATACAGCAAAATCTCTAAGAGCATTCTTCTTCATAATGAAGTGCAAAGTTGCCCGCAGTGACACACAGAGTGCTCTCAGGGTTCACGCAGGAAGGAAAGGGGAAAGCCGACTTCAACGGCGATGGGTTCTCAGCCTTCGTCTGACCCAGGACAGGTGCATCGGGGCCACCACCGTGTGCCACAAAGATGCCCAGGAAGCCCCGTGGCCCACGGGAAAGCGCTATGACCGTGACTGATCAGACTTTGGCAAAACGTGCAGGTGACCTCACTGAAAGGATGGAAGGGTACAGTGGCACCTGATGCACTCTTAGGATGTCTTTCCCAGGGTCTGGGCAGCGCAGGGAACGTGCATGTGAGGGCAGCCACTTCCATGACGTGAGGCGGCCGCTGCAGGTTCAGGCAAAAGGGGCCCCTCCGCCTCCACTCTGCTCTTTCCTGGCTTGGTACCCAGGCCCCACAGCCTTGCCCGGGTGGTGGGGCAGGCACTGCGAGCAAACCCTTCTGCCCCAGCTTCCTCTAGGGCTGGAGGAAGACCCTGCTCAGGATGCAAAGCCTGACCCTCGGGGATCTCTGGCAGCCTTGGTGCCGGCTCTGCCCCCAGAGAGGAGGCAACAGCATGTGGGCCCCCTGGAAGCCAGCACTCACCCTTGGTCAGTGTGGCTGGTGAGTCCTAGTCACACTGGGTGTGCAGACAGGTAGGGCTGGACTTGATAGACTCTGAAAAGAGTTGGGGACGGGCTGATTACCCAGAGGACACCTCCTGCTTCGCCTGGAATGGATGGCAGGGGTGATGGAATTTCTCAAGCCCCAAGTTGTGAAGGAAATGAAAAAAGGAACCTGCTGGAATCCTCTGGCTCAAGCAATCAAGCTGCTCAGAGAGGGGTAAGGGCAGCATGGCTCAGAAATGGGATGGTGCTCAGAAGCGGGAAGGGTGGCACGGCTCAGACATGGGAGGGTGCACTGGATGCGTTCCTACAGGGAGAACAGAGACCCAGGGAGGAAGCGACAACTTAACAGTCAAGCAGGAACAGCATGTGTAAAAGAAATAAAAGGGCTCGCGTGCCCTCCGGGAGAGAATGGGGCAGTCTAAGCAGCCGTGACACCTGCTGGGGAAGAACACAAGGCAGGGGCTGAGACCAAGCCCAGCTGCTGGGCACTACCTGAGCCACGCGTCCATCGGATCTAACAGAACTGCCACAGTTTTGTGCTTCTCAGCACAGGGTGGGCTGGGCTGGGATAGGCTGGTTGGACTGGTGGCTCCAGCCCAGACCTCCCTTCCGGCCCCACATGGGACGAGAGCCAATCTACTCCTGGAATCCAGGTGGCCTCACAAAGTACCAGGAGCCGTATCACCAATGCTGTCGCCAGCCTGCAGCACCAGGAACAGTGCGGCCGTGAGCTCAGCCTTCTAGAGCTCCTCGCCTCCCTGTCAGAGCCCTGGCTCCAGCGTTAGAACCAGCCTGGGCCACCAGCCCAGGGCACAGCCTGCCTGGCAGAGGCCAAGGGAAGCTCTGAGGTTGGAAGGTGGGGGGCGCGGGCGTCTGAGGTTCTGCTCTGTGGGTTTCTGCGCTGCCCTAAGCGGCTTTGGTCAAAAAGCTTGAGAGTTCCCCTCAAGTGGAACCTCCTTTCTGCCTGCAAACACGCAGTGGGGCGTCTCCCTCCGCTGACAAAGAGCAAGTTCCTTCAGACCCAGGAGCAGCAGCACAGGCGAAGGAGGCGGGCGGGGCCCCACTGGGGTGCCCAGAGCAGCCACAGCCAGTTCAGCCTGCAGCCTGCAGTGAGTCCCCGAAAGGACGATGGCGGGCACTCGGAGAAGGGTCTTCCTTCCAGGCAAAGACTGTCAGAGAAAGGGCATCTGAGCAGCTCAGGACCTGCCTGGAGGCTCTGTGGGGAGTCAGGGGACAGGAAGGGAAGCGGGGGAAGGAGAGCAAGAGGGAGGGCAAGAGAGTCATCATCTGGGTGGGGCGCAAAGCCGCAGATGTTGGGGAGTCCTTGTCAGAAATGCAAGGCCCTGCTGATGAGGTCGCACGCTGGCCCCTCAGGCCAGCACTGGGCACCCAGTGGCAGCCTCAGCAGGAAATGAAGCCAGAGATTTCACACATGAAGGGTGGATGAGGGTGGCGTCAGTTTTCACTTGTGCGAGGGAGCAAGCTGGCACGCCCACAAGGATGTGAGGTGCACACTGGCTTTGGGGAGAATGAGTTACACAGGGGGTGGCTAGGGGTCCTCCTGACACCTGATGGGATGAAATGCCGTCACCTGTCACCCGGAGCTGACACTCTACTGCAGGAAACACAACCCTTGCAGTGGCTAAGCTGACGGCAGCAACGTGGGTCCTGACTCTGGCCTGGCATACCGGCTGCCTTCCGGGCCCATGGCTTTTGCAGGGGACCTGCTGCCGGGGAAGGATCCTAACTTCATGGTGGTGACAGGCTGACATAAACCAACCCAATAAGGAGCGCCAGCCCCTGAGTGAACCCCCCTCCCTCCGGCAGCAACTGAGAAACTCGGAAGCTGGGGGAGAGCCTTTGGCTTCAGGAGGGTTCACATTGAGGCTGAACTCCCCTGTGCAGCTTGGCCTTGGGAGGGGAGTGGCCCAGGGCCTGAAAGGATGTCTTTACTAAGGCACCATCCTGCCCACATCAGCTGTTCAGGTAACATCTGTCCCATCCGTCCCTCATTCCCACACGGACAACACCACAGGCCTGCGTGATGGCCACTTACAATGCAGTCAGGAGAGGTGTGACGTGCCCCCATCCTCGGCTCACCACAGCGCTGCCAGCTGAGCCCCACGGGCCACAGCAGCGCGAAGCAGCCAGGGAGGGCCGGCCGGGTGCTCTCAGGTCTCAGCAAGCCACGTGGCTCTGAGGCCAGGACACTGGGGAAGCCAGGCTCCCATGCAGGCAGAGCTACTGGTGAGGCCATAGGACAGCAGAGGCCTCGTCCCCAGTGGCTGGGAGGAAAGAGGGTCAGGGCCTTTGCACTGCACGTCCCAGCCCAGGCTTGGGGGTGCTCCCTGGGGAATGGCTGTGGGGATGGGCACTAGGAGCCAGGCCGAGCTGCTTCCATTTGCAGTCTCGCCCCTCTGGGGAGGGAAAGGACAGGCAGAAGCCTCTGTGCTGTTATTTTGGCGGCCCCTAAACAGCCGGTCCTCCCAAAGAACCGGAACTGGGCTCGCACTTAGTTAACCCACGGAACGCAGGAAAGTGGCAGGAGGCATGTTCCAGGTTGATGCCTGAAGAAGGGCTGGCAGCTGCTGCTTTTGTACTGAGGAGCCCTGAGCCCTGTGAAAGAAGGGGAGGGAGAGGCCCCGAGACGACACACGGAGAAGCCCACCCACCCCGGCAGCCCAGCCCTGAGCCCACGCCAGCTGAGCACAGCCACGCGAGCGACCAGCAGCAAGAGCTGCAGCACTGTCCACTGTTCACTGTCCACTGTCCGGCGGAGCCAGCCCAGAGCGCAGAGCCGCTGCTGCTTTAAGCCTCGTGGTTTCGGAGTCAAGCAGCCACAATGACCAGCACCACCTCCCCCATGTCTTTCCCTCTTCGTGTACTGCGTTACCCTCCCAGTCTTCCTACAGAGGAGCAAAGACCTTCAAGAGCCAACGGCACGCAGCCACAGAGAGACAGGGCTGGAGCCCGTGCCTTCTGTTTTTTTTCCTTTCCTCCCCCTTCTTTCTCTCCTTTTTTCTTGAGACGAAGTTTCACTCTTGTTGCCCAGACTGGAGTGCAACAGCACCATCTTGGCTCACCGAAACCTCCGCCTCCCAGGTTCAAGCAATTCTCCTGCCTCAGCTTCCCGAGTAGCTGGGATTACAGGCATGCGCCACCACGCGCGGCTAATTTTGTATTTTTAGTAGCGACAGGGTTTCTCCATGTTGGTCAGGCTGGTCTTCAACTCCCAACCTCAGGTGATCCGCCCGCCTCAGCCTCCCAAAGTGCTGGGATAATAGGCATGAGCCACCGCACCCGGCCTCTCTCTCCTTTCTTTAAGACAGGGTCTAGCTCTGTTGCCCAGGCTGGAGTGCAGTGGTGTGATCATGGCTCACTGCAGCCTCAACCTCCCAGGTTTAAGCGTTCACCCCACCTCAGCCTCCTGAGTAGCTGGGACTACAGGTGCACACCACCACACCCAGCTAATTTTTGTATTTTTTATAGAGACAGGTTTTCACCACGTTGCCCAGGCTGGTCTCAAACTCCTGGGCTCAAGTGATGCGCCCGCCTCAGCCTCCTGAAGGGCTGGGATGCCAGGCATGAACCACTGCGCCCCAGCCTGCCTTCTGTTTCTGAGCTCAGTTTTCTGGTTTTCTACACTCCCCATCTCCCCACAGCACCAGGAAGGACATCAAATGCATTCGCCTTTGTGTGCAAAACTCCAATGTGCATAGCTACATTGCTGGGCATAGTTCTGGTAGCCATTCCTCAGAAAGGTACCCAAAAGGACATCTGAGTCCAACAAGGGATTCCAATAGCTCTTGCACGACCCTCCAAGAAACAGGTCTCCTGATAGCCACTGGACGCCTAAAATTTACGAACAGAATGGCCCAGGGGAAAGGGAACTTGGCCACCTCTTTTGGGATTTAGAAAACAAGACACACTCTTTGACTTCAATGACATTGTTTTGGGCACCATAAAGAGGAATGCTTTACCAGGCAGGTGCTACAGAGAGCTGGACGCACTTTTTTTTTTTTTTTTTTTTGAGACGCAGTCTCACTTTCTCACCCAGGCTGGAGTGCAGTGGCGCAATCTCGGTTCACTGCAACCTCTGCCTCCCGGGTTCAAGCGATTCTCCTGCCTCGGCCTCCCGAGTAGCTGGGACTACAGGCATGCACCACCACACCCAGCTAATTTTTGTATTTTTAGTAGAAACGGGGTTTCACCATGTTGGCCAGGATGGTCTCGATCTCTTGACCTCGTGATTCGCCCGCCTTGGCCTCCTAAAGTGCTGGGATAACAAGCGTGGGCCTGGCCCACAACACTTTAAGAACTTGAATACTGAAAGACATCTATGAATTTGAAGAGAAATATTGCAACTGACTGGACACTTACATGATGTAAGGCACAATGTTAAGATACATGCCTAGTACATCAACACTCTGGAAAACCAAAAGTATCTGTCAGGTGGGAAGGTGGGAGTAGACCGTGCTGTACCCAACATCACACCTTAGTCCTAGAGGGATGCCTACAGCCCCAAGGACCAAGGAAAATGCCAGTGAACTCGCCTCTTCCAGGAAATGCCAATGAAACCACCTTTGCAAAAACTGTAACAGTGAGAAAATTATGGTGGTGAAAGAGATCTGATCTAACCAATCCCCATCTTTGGCCTTCAAACTATCTTTTTTTTTTTTTAAATGGAGTTTCGCTCTTGTTGCCCAGGCTGGAGTGCAATGGTATCATCTTGGCTCACTGCAACCTCCGCCTCCCGGGTTTAAGCGATTCTCCTGCCTCGGCTTCCTGAGTAGCTGGGATTACAGGCATGTGCCACCATGCCCAGCTAGAGATGGGTTTCTCCATGTTGGTCAGGCTGGTTTAGAACTCCCGACCTCAGGTGATCCGCCTGCCTCAGCCTCCCAAACTGCTGCGATTACAGGCAGGAGCCACCGCGCCTGGCCCTTCAAACTACCTTTAATTATTCCTGGGCTTGGGCCAAGCTAACTTTGGGAGACATTTGTAATTTAAATGATAATACTCCTTCCGTAAAACTCAACTGCCTTTGTAAAGCTAATGAGGGTCCAGGAGGATAGGAGGATGGAGGAACCTGAATTCTGCTAAGGGGTAGACATAAACAACTGCCAGCTATTCTTCTGGAGGTCACAAGATATGTGACTTCCCCAGTGACTCCTGCAGATAACAGCACTAGCAGCACTGTGGAACCTAAGACCGGCCTTCTGAGCTGTGTCTTTTCAGGGTTTTTGCATGTCTGATCAATGGCTCTACCTGAAACCAAAGAGAGCTCCCTGCCGCCCCAGCCAGAAGTGACTCAGTAAGCAGGACCGGTTCCCACACCCCTATGATTGCACCTCAACCAATCAGCAGCAAGCACCCGTTGCCTAGCCACCATCCCTTTTCCCCAAACTATCCTTGAAAAACCCCGCCTCCAAATTTTTGGGGAAGCTGATTTAGTAATAAAACTCGGCCGGGCGCGGTGGCTCATGCCTGTAATCTCAGCACCTTGGAGGCCGAGACAGGCAGATCATGAGATCTTGAGGTCAGGAGATCGAGACCATCCTGGCTAACACAGTGAAACTCCATCTCTACTAAAAATACGAAAAATTAGCTGGGTGTTGTGGCGGGCGCTTGTAGTCCCAGCTACTCGGGAGGCTGAGGCAGGAGAATGGCGTGAACCCGGGAAGCGGAGCTTGCAGTGAGCCAAGATTGCACCACTGCACATCTGCCTGGGAGACAGAGCGAGACTCCATCTCAAACAACAATAATAATAATAGTAAAACTCCAGTCTCCCCTTTAGCTGACTCTACATGTGTAAAACTTTCTCTATTGCAATCCTCCTGCCCTGATAAATCAGCTCTATCCGGGTAGTGGACAAAATGAACCCATTGGGCAGTTACATCAGTAACCATGTGTCACTCTACAGTGGGTTTTTTTTTTTTGCCACAGGGTCTCGCTCTGTTCAGGCTGGTATCACAGGTCACTGCAACCTCCACTTCCTGGGCTCAAGTGATCCTCCCACCTCAGCCTCCCGAGTAGCTGGGACTACAGGCACGCGCCACCAGGCCCAGCTAATTTTTGTATTTTTGTAGAGATGGGGTTTCACCATGTTGGCCAGACTGGTGTTGTGACCTCAAGTGATCTGCCCACCTCAGCTTCCCAAAGTGCTGGGATTATAGGTGTGAGCCACCGCGCCCGGCCAGGGTTTGTCTATATATCCTTATATAGATATGTTACTTGTAAAATGAGTTGCAATGTCTTGAGGAATTGCTACAGCAAATAAATAGATAAGCTGCTAAAGTGTATGCGTATTTTATTAAGAAATGTCCACATAGGCCAGGCGCGGTGGCTCACACCTGTAATCCTAGCACTTTGGAAGGCCGAGACAGGTGGATCACGTGAGGTCAGGAGTTCGAGACCAGCCTGACCAACACAGTGAAACCCGTCTCTACTAAAAACACAAAAATTAGCTGGGCGTGGTGTTGTGCGCCTGTAAGCCCAGCTACTCAGGAGGCTGAGGCAGAAGAACCGCTCGAACCTGGGAGGCGGAGGTTGAAGTGAGCCAAGATCGCGCCACTGCACTCCAGCCTGGGTGACAGGGCCAGACTCCATCTCAAAAAAAAAAAAAAAGAAATGTCTGCATAAATTCAAAGACGAAAAATGGGGGAAGAAATGCAGGACTGCCTTAAGGATGAAACCAAAAGAGAAGATGGAGAGAACATCTGGCTGGGTTTAGGTCGTGGTTCTGCCATGTGGCTTCCCTACTATCTTTTAGGCAACAGATTCAATGGGCACCTGTTATAGGCCAAGCATTATCGCGGGGCCTAGGGATCCAAGATTAATTAGTAAACAGACGCTGGACAATATAGTCTGGAGAAAAACCCAAGTTACCTGCTGCTTACTTTGGGCAGGCCCTTTGGCTTTCTGTAAAACAGGAATAACCACCCCTACCTTGGAAAGCTGCTATTAGGATGAAGTGAAATATAATCTTCAAGATCACAGCATGTGGCATTATGCAAAATCCAGGGTGCCCCTTCACCACCAGACTCACTCTCAAGTCACTTCACAAGTATTAGATACAAAAAAGACAGGTCTCTACGCTCGATCTACAGGAGAAGCCAAGTTTGCTAACAATTACAAAATAGCGTACCACGTGTAAAACTCCAGTTAACAGAATGCGGGGGAGTTCAGAGGCCACCTAGTATGTTGGTGTGGCCAGAAGGGGGAGTTGGAAGGCGGCATCTGCTTCCCAGGGGTGATCCCCCCGCAGCTGGCTCCTTTCAGCCTTGTAGGAATTCCCTGGGCCCAGTGCCCCAGGGGGCGTCACTAGGAACTGCTCGGCCCCGAGAGGGGTTCCTTCTCCAGGGCTACTCCAAGGCCCCATCCCGCCCCGCCCGGGCAGCCCCCGCTGACCTTGAGCGAGGCCAGGTGGGCGATGTCGGGGCTGAGTTCTCGGAGGCAGTTGTCAGCAGCCGCCAGTTCACTGAGCAGGGGCAGCGCGCCGGGGCGAAAGAGCTCGGCGGGAAAGGAGTCTAGGCAATTGCCGGTGAGGTTGAGGCTCTGCAGGCGCGGGGCGCAGCGCGCCAGGTCGGCTGGCAGCTCGCGCAGCCGGTTGCCGCTGAGGTTGAGGCTCTGCAGCTGCGGAAGGCCCGGCGGCTCGGCGGGGCCCAGGCCTTGGCCCGGCGGCAGCGCCTCCAGCGCGTTGCCCGACAGGTCGAGCACCCGAAGGGCAGGCAGCGGCCCGAGCTCGGGGCTCAGGCCGGGCCCCAGCGCGTTGCGCCGCAGCACGAGGCTGTGCAGCTGCGGCAGGCCCTGCGCCAGGCCAGGCCCCGGCGCGCGCAGGCTCCCGCAGCCGCTCACTTCCAAGTAGTGCAGCAGCGGCAGGGTGAAAAGCCGCGGCGGCAGCTGCCCACCCGCCGCCCGCACTCGCTCCTCCAGCCCGGGCCCCGTCAGCAGCAGCTCCCGCCGCCGCTCCCGCTCAGCCAGCTCTAGCTCCGGCCAAGATTCTGACACCGCTGCCGCCGCCATGGCGCCTCAGCTGCCGGCAGGCACCCACCCACCAGGGTGCTTCCGGCGCAGCGCGCGCCACTTCCGACCTGTGCCGGAAAAGCCCATAGAGAAGCCACCTGGCTGCTAGAGTGCCGCCGCGCGTGCCATAGAGGAGAGTGGCCTCTCCTGCGTAGAGCCGGGGAGAGGCTGGAGAGCGGCTCGCTCTCTCCGCGGGTAGGGGTGAGGGTGGGGGTTATGAACCCAAAAGTATCTGAGACAGGACTCAGTGAAATGTAAAAAGTTTATCTTGCCAAGGTTAAGGACATGCCAGTGTCACAACCCTAGGAGATCGTGACGATGGTGCCCAGGGAAGTTGGGATGCAGCTTGGTTTTGTACATTTTAGGGAGACGTGAGACATCAATCAACACGTGCAAGTGTACCTTGGTTCAGCCCAGAAAAGCTGGACAATTCCAGGAGAGGGCTTTCAGGTCACAGGTAGAGAAGAGACCGGAGGGTGCATTCTTTTGAGTCTTTGTTCAGCCTTTCGCTGACTACACAATTTATTATGCATGTGAGACGCGGGTAGAGGAATAGTCGCTTATGCTTTAGTCTGGCTTACTGAATCTGCATTTCTACGTAAACAGTAGAGCAAAGGAAGCGATCAGATATGCATTTGTCTAGGTGAGCAGAGGGATGGCTTTGAGTTCAGTCCTTTGTCTCGCACCTGTGAAGGGAAGCTATCAATTTGCATTGCCAGGGTGAAATTCAACAAAACTGTTTTAGGGTAAAGATCTTGAGGCCCACAGAGAATTTCTTTGTGGGCAAATTGTGAGGGAGGTGTGTAGCTTTAAAAATATGTATCTGTAACTATCTTATTTAGGAATAAGACGGGAGGCCGATTTGCCCGAAGCAGTTCCCAGCTTGACTTTTTCCTTTGACTTAGTGATTGTGGGGTTTTGAGATTTATTTTCCTTTCACAGGGTGGGGTGCGGGCGGATGGAGGAGCCAGAGTCTGTGCTCTACTGTGCCCCGGCCGGCTTGTTTTGGAATTTCTGCACTTTTGAGTGGTGTAAACCAAAACCAAAATTCTTTTTTTTTTTCTTGAGACGGAGTCTCGCTCTGTCACCCAGGCTGGAGTGCAGTGATGCTATCTTGGTTCACTGCAACCTCCGCCTCCTGGGTTCAAGCAATTCTCCTGCCTCAGCCTCCCGCTGGAACTACAGGTGCATGCCACCGTGGCCGGTTAATTTTTATATTAACTGTGTTAGTATAATTTTTATATTAACCGGTTTTCACCATGTTGGCCAGGCTGGTCTTGAACACCTGACCTCGGGTGATCTGCTCGCCTCAGCCCCCCAAAGTGCTGGGCTCACAGGCACAAGCCACCGCACCCAGCCCCCAAATTCTTATTTATTTATTTATTTATTTATTGAGACAGAGTCTTGCTCTGTTACCCAGGCTGGAGTGCAGTGGTGCCAGCTCGGCTCATTGCAGCTTCAACTTCCCTGGCTCCAGTGATCCTCCCACCTCAGCCCCTGAGTATCTGGTACCACAGGCATGTGCCACCACGCCTGGCTAATTTTTGTATTTTTTTGTAGAGCTGGGGTTTTGCCATGTTGCCTAGGCTGGTCTCAAACCCATGAACTCAAGCAATCCACCTGCCTCAACCTCCCAAATTGCTAGGATTACAGGTGTGAGTCACCAAACCTGGCCAAAAAATAAAATTCTAGAGGCTGGGCACGGTGGCTCATGCCTGTAATCCCAGCACTTTGGAAGGCCGAGGCGGGCGGATCACGAGGTCAGGAGATCGAGACCATCCTGGTGAACACGGTGAAACCCCGTCTCTACTAAAAATACAAAAAAAATGAGCCGGGCTTGGTGGCAGGCACCTGTAGTCCCAGCTACTCGGGAAGCTGAGGCAGGAGAATGGCAAGAACCCAGAGGGCGGAGCTTGCAGTGAGCGGAGATCGCGCCACTGCACTCCAGCCTGGGCGACAGAGCGAGACTCCGTCTCAAAATAAATAAATAAAAACATAAATAAATAAAAATAAAATAAAATTCTAAGCCCCTCAACCATCTGAGTGGACCCCTCCTCTGGGCCAAGGGCATTCCCTAGTTAATCTGAAAAACTAGTTCAGGCCATGATGGGAAGGGTCAGATGTGGAGGAGTAGGGGTTGGACATGCCTCATTATATTCTCCTCCCTTTGGGAATTCAGGCCCACCTGACCATCATTAATATCAACACAGACTTTAAGACTGACGAAGCCAGGCCAGGTGTGGTGGCTCATGGCTGTAATCCCAGCACTTTGAGAGGCCATGGCGGGTGGATCACTTGAGGTCAGGAGTTCGAGACCAGCCTGACCAACATGGTGAAAACCCATCCCTACTAAAAATACAAAAATTAGCTGGGCGTGGTGGCGGGCGCCTGTAATCCAAGCTACTTGGGAGGCTGAGGCAGGAGAATTGCTTAAACCTAGGAGGCGGAGGTTGCAGTGAGCCAAGATTGCACCACTGCATTCCAGCCTGGGCGACAGAGCGAGACTCCATCTCAAAATAACAACAAAAAAAGACTGACAAAGCTGACTCTTTGTAGCAATGATACCAAATTCTAGCCTGTTTCTAGTAGAGCATTATGTGACTGATAAAGGCCCTGAAGGAAATTGAAGTATTTTACCCCAAATTATATTTCCTTGCTGTATCTTAAAACAATCCTGCAAGGCTGCCTATTGTGGGGGAAATCCACATTCTGAAGATAGTCTCCTTGCTTTGCTAGGCCTTTTTCCTGATCCAGGAGAGAATCAACTCTGATAATAAATAAATAAACAAACAAACAAACAAAAACCATTTACAGGCCGGGCGTGGTGGCTCACTCCTGTAATCCCAACACTTTGGGAGGCTGAGGCAGTCGGATCACCTGAGGTCAGGAGTTCGAGACCAGCCTGGCCAACATGGTGAAACCCCGTCTTAACTAAAAATACAAAAATTAGCCAGGTGGGGGTGGTGGGCGCCCGTAATCCCAGCTACTTGGAGGCTAGGGCAGGAGCTTCAACCCAGGAGGCAGAAGTTGCACTGAGCTGAGATTGCACCATTACACTCCAGCCTGGGCAACAGAGGGAGGCTCCATCTCAAAAAAAAAAAAAAAAAAAAAAAAAAAAACCTCCAGGGGCTAATTTTGAAGGAAACCAGGCTCAGAGACCCACATGTGGATCCTACTGCTCTGGGGCAGTTAGGAAGAGTGAGCCCACCACTACTGGGCCAAAGTCAGGATGACGCAAGCTGGACCTTCAGACAGGTTGTTACTCGAGATCACCTTCGGAACAAGACATGCAGCCCTGCACCCCCTTGCACCCTTCTGCATCCTCCTGCACCACCCCCACATGTTTCCCACACCAAGTTTTCCTTCCAAAACCTCTCACTCAGCCCAGAAGACAGAGGGTCTCTTGGAGGCATGAGCCCAGCCATGTCCCATCGGCTGGCATTTGTTTAATAAACGGCTTTCCTTCCACCACACCTCGCTTCTCGTGTTTTTGGTCTTTGAGCAGCCACGCTTGAGCTGGTTGCAGATCTGGTGCCTTGTGTGAGGCACTGTGTTGTGAGTGGCTCAGCCTGTGTGCCTGGTTTCCAATGAAGGCAGAGATCGGCCACAGCAGTCCCAGGATTTACCCACTCTTGCTGTCAGGCAGGACAGCAGCCGCTTGAAAATGCCAGCTGCTCATGGCCGGCTGACCCCAGGGTTAGGACCTTAGGGAATTCCTAGTGGCTGCCGAGACTGCCTTTGTCTTGGGGATTTTCCCCTCCCTCTCCTTCATGACATCAGCATCTCTCATGCTGTGCTGGTGGGAGGGAAGCAGCAGGTGGGATGTGAACTGAAGTGCACCTGGAAATCCTCTGCGTCTGCCATCTGGGGCTCTAGCCGTCTAGAGCTAGTATTGGTAGTCTGTGGTGCCACCTGGGTCTCTGCCATCTGGACCTAGCGCAGGTCACTCTGTGGTGCCGCCTGGGTCTCTGTGCCATCTGGACCTAACGCAGGTCACTCTGTGGTGCCGCCTGGGTCTCTGTGCCATCTGGACCTAGCGCAGGTCACTCTGTGGTGCCGCCTGGGTCTCTGTGCCATCTGGACCTAGCGCAGGTCACTCTGTGGTGCCACCTGGGTCTCTGTGCCATCTGGACCTAGCGCAGGTCACTCTGTGGTGCCGCCTGGGTCTCTGTGCCATCTGGACCTAACGCAGGTCACTCTGGTGCCGCCTGGGTCTCTGTGCCATCTGGACCTAACGCAGGTCACTCCGTGGTGCCGCCTGGGTCTCTGTGCCATCTGGACCTAACGCAGGTCACTCCGTGGTGCCGCCTGGGTCTCTGTGCCATCTGGACCTAACGCAGGTCACTCCATGGTGCTGTCTGGGTCTGGGACAGGACCTCGGGACTTCGCTCCAATCTCCCCTCTGTTTGGAGGGATCTGTTTGGAGGGCTGTGTCTACATTGGATCTGTTTGTGTTTGTGTCTCTGTTTAGTGTTGCACCCCCCTCTGAGGGTGCTTAGGCACAGTCTGCATCCCAATGGCCAAGACTAGGTCCATCTGGTTGTCAGAAAGTAGCAAGATAGGCTGCCCCTCTCCTCACTAGGTGTATTTGTACATTTTCATGCTGCTGATAAAAACATACCTGAGACTAAGAAGAAAAAGAGGTTTAATTGGGCTTACAGTTCCACATGGCTGGGGAGACCTCAGAATCATGACGGGAGGTGAAAGGCACTTCTTACAAGGTGGTGGCAAGAGAAAATGAAGAAGATGCAAAAGCAGAAACCCCTGATAAAACCATCGGGTCTCATGAGACTTATTCACTACCTTGAGAACGGTGTGGGGGAAACTGCCCCCATGATTCAAATTACCTCCCACCTTCTCCCTCCCACAACTTGTGGGAATTATGGGAGTACAATTCAAGATGAGATTTGTGCTGTTATGACCGTCCTTGAAGATTTCCCTGAACCAGTTAACATTGTCTCTGATTCAGCGTAGGTAGTACATGTTGCTCACAACAATTGAAACTGCCTTAATCCAATTTCTGCCTGATGATGACCTATTCTTTCTTTTTCAAAGGTTTCAGTCTGTGCCCAGAGCAAGGTCTTCTCCTTTCTACATTACTCACATTTGGGCCCACACACCCCTCCCTGGACTCCTCTCGCAGCAAATGCTAGAGCTGATACATTAGTTACTCCTGTTTTTACAGATGCAGGTGGAGGAGTAGAGTCTTCTCTAAACTCCCCCAGGGAAAGGGAGACTCCCTTTCCCGGTCTGCTAAGTAGCAGGTGTTTTCCCTTGACACTAACACTACCGCTAGACCACGGTCTGCTTGGCAATGGGCATCTTCCCAGACGCTGGTGTTACCGCTAGACCAAGGAGCCCTCTGGTGGCCCTGTCCGGGCATAACAGAAGGCTCGCACTTGTCTTCTGGTCACTTCTCACCATGTCCCCTCAGCTCCCATCTCTGTATGGCCTGGTTTTTCCTAGGTTATGATTATAGAGCAAGGATTATTATAATATTGGAATAAAGAGTAATTGCTACAAACTAATGATTAATGATATTCATATATAATCATGTCTGTGATCTAGATCTAGCATAACTCTTGTTGTTTTATATATTTTATTATACTGGAATAGCTCATGCCCTCAGTCTCTTGCCTCGGCACCTGGGTGGCTTGCTGCCCACATCTCCCCCCTTTTTATTAACTAGGATTGCCATCGCCATCATTGCTTGTCATTGACTTCGGACTTGTTTTCGGACTCCTTGGAGGCATCTGCAGACTAAAAGGAGACAACATAAGCATACCAATACTAATAATGCCAGTGACAACAATGATCCTCCAAGGGGTTTGATCCATTTAAAGGGATTGAGATCAGATAATTCTTTAGTTATTCCTTCAAAAATGTCTGAGCCAGGAACAGTGGATGAATGAGCTTGTGAAGCCTCAAAAATTTGCTCTTTAAGTTTTGAAATATCCAAGGTTAAGTTATCATCCCAGGCTTTTAAATGTCTTGAGACCTTTTCCCAGCTATGTTGATCTTTATTATAAGCATAAGGCATTATGCAATAGTCAGAAGTATTCCAATCACACTGTAATTGCATAAGGTGTTCCAAATTCATAACTCTGTCTCTGAGCCACATTACACTTTGATGGAGATCATTAATTTGATTGGCTAATTTTTTATCAATTTGAGCCTGAGAATTCCAAAGTCTGGAGGAGTTTTTCTGCCATGCTTTAACATATTGAGCGGTTTGAACAGAATTGTGCATGGCAACTCCAGCAGTTGCTGCTGCAGTAACTGCAATTAGACCTGCAATGACGGCAATAAGAGTAAAAATAAATCTCTTTGTTTTTTTGAGGATAACTTTAAGAACTTCATTGACTATGTGAATGGGGGGGGAAGACTCCCAAGGACGATGTAGAGAAACTGGTATCCATACCTCCTCCCTAGCCCTTACCAAGAGAATACTTGTAGTGGGATTGAAAGTAGCATCAATGCATGTGAACAGCTGACAGTTATCACATTCTACAGTTTGTGTACTGGGAATGATAATTATATTTCCAACCAACAGCATGTAAGGGGGTTTGACACAGCTCCTGATGGGTATCACCTATTCAGATATCAAGGTGATGTTGAATGTGTGTGTTTTGGTATTAGTGTGAAGGAGTTGATAGGTAGTGTTCCGTATCCTTATTCCTATCATAGCTGCAGCAATTTCCATAATTCAGGATGTTCTGGGGTAACAATGGGATGAATCATTTTTGGTGTGGGGGAACAATGCCTGCGTCCATCCATTTAAATGGGTAAGGAGACACCCATTGTCTCAACCTGTATGACTGCCATCCATCCTCTATATAATCTTTTTTCTTCCCTTTCTTTTTTTTCTTGAGATGGAGTCTTGCTTTGTTGCCCAGGCTGGAGTGCAGTGGCGCGATCTCGGCTCACTGCAAGCTCCGCCTCCTAGGTTTACGCCATTCTCCTACCTCAGCCTCCCGAGTAGCTGGGACTACAGGCGCCCACCACCACGCCCAGCTAATTTTTTGTTTTTTAGTAGAGACGGGGTTTCACTGTGTTAGCCAGGATGATCTTGATCTCCTGACCTTGTGATCCACCCGCCTTGGCCTCCCAAAGTGCTGAGATTACAGGCGTGAGCCACTGTGCCTGGCCCATCCTCTATATAATCTAACAAATAATTAAACTCAGAGCATTTTGTATTTTGGGTGGAGCAATTTCGCCAATAGTGCCCTTTTGGAGCCCAGTCAATAACAACACCCGTAGGTAGGGTTTGGAACAGTATGGCTTTTGGAGTATTATAATCATTTCATACGATTGAATTTAGTTAAAAAAAGAAAAAAAAGGCCCCTTTGTAGGTTTCTTGGAGCAGGCTGGCAGTCCTTTTGTTTCTCAGAGTGCCTCATCCTTGGAGTTATAATGCAATTTCCGTCGCTGGGAGGGAACCCACGCGAGTTGTTGTCCTTTTCCTGGGGAAACACAAGCAAAACCCCTAGCCCAAGTTATGACTCTGTCTAATTCCCATTTGTTGGTTTTTGCGTCCTTTCACCATACCCGCATTTGTTTTTGCAGATCAAATTTGTTTCCAGTGAAATGTGGTTCTGCGGCTGTAAAGTTTGGTTTCTTGCTGGGTTTAAGAAAGCTCGTGTAAAAAGAGGCAGGTTTAACTGAGCGTGAGGAGTGGTGACATCCCCCTTTGTTTTAGTGTCCTGCTTTCAAAGTTGATCTTTGAGTGTTTTATTGGCTCGTTCCACCGAGGCATGTCCTCAAGAGTTACAGGGGATGCCGGTTGTGTGAGCAATTGCCCATGTCTGAGTGAACTTTTTAAAAGCAGCACTAGTGTAGCCGGGGCTGTTATCAGTTTTCAGTTTCTCGGGACAGCCCATAACCGAGAAACAGGAATGCATACGTCGTTTACCATGAGCTGTACTTTCCCCTGGGTGACAAGTGGCCCAGATAAAATGAGAAAAAGTGTCGATAGTTACATGTATAAAAGAAAGCTTGCCAAAAGCAGGATAATGAGTCACGTCCATTTGCCAGAGAGCATTCTGTGACAGTTATCTAGGGTTAACTCCTGGGGAAAGTGGCTGTAAGATTAACACTTGGCAAGTAGGACGGTGACGGACAATGGTTTTAGCTTGTTTCCATGTAAGGGGGAACTTTTTCTGGAGTCCTGCAGCATTGACAGGTGTTAAAGCATGAAAATTTTCTGCATCTGTAAAAACGGGAGTAACTAATGTATCAGCTCTGGCATTTGCTGCCGAGAGGGGTCCGGGGAGGGGTGTGTGGGCCCGAATGTGAGCAATGTAGAAAGGAGAAGACCTTGCTCTGGGCACAGACTGAAACCTTTGAAAAAGAAAGAATAGGTTATCATCGGGCAGAAATTGGATTAAGGCAGTTTCAATGTTGCGAGCAACATGTACTACATATGCTGAGTCAGAGACAATGTTAACTGGTTCAGGGAAATCTTCAAAGACGGTCATAACAGCAGGCAGTTCAGCTCGTTGTGCTGAAATAGCCCCTGTGCTAAGAACACGTTCTCTGGGCCCTGTATATGCTGCTCGGCCATTACAGGAAGCATCAGTGAAAACAGTGACAGCTTCAGCTAATGGGGTGTTTCTAGTAATGTTAGGTAAAATCCAAGAAGTGAGTTTAAGGAACTGAAATAATTTTACATTAGGATAGTGATTGTCAGTTATACCTGGGAAACCTGCCAAATGTACTTGCCAAGTGATACAGGTTGCAAAAGCCTGTTGAACTTCTAATCGGGTGAGGGGAACAATGATTTTTTTGGGCTTAATAACCTGACTTCTAGCTGCATTGCTAAATAGTGATAAGGAGAAGTCTGGATTTTTTTTGCTGAGTGGGGGCAGTAACCAAACCGGCTGCTGCAACTGTTTGTTGTCCTGCAGAAAAACAAGATATTAACACGGAGCGTGAAGGTGATGCAAGATCAGCTGCCTGCTGAGTAAGATCAGCGGGCTGTGGCTGATTTTGTGCCGCAGGGACGGCAGGTATTGGAGGTTGTAAAATTACAGGAAATTGCCAGGTGTTGGGATCCCCATATTTTCTTGCCTGTGCTATAGCCCTCATAAGAGGAGTGTCATTTTGAGGAATGTATGTAACTTGTTGCTTGTGAGCAGCAAGGGTAGACGAGATTACCTGCCGAGCATGTCCTTCATGGGCCTGAAATTCAGGCTGCTGTGGCAACTGCGGACCAGGCTTCAAGGGAGTCTGTGACTCCAGGGGAGTCGGATTAGTAGGAAAGGAACCAGGTTTCAAGGGAGCCTGTGACTCTAACCAAGTCCGATTAGGAGGAAAGGAAACAGGCATGAGAAAACCAGGCTATGGAGGGATAGGGTTGAGGGCCTCATTACCGGGCAGAACAGGCAGAAGGTTGAGACCCCTACAGCAGGGCTGAACAGGGACAGGGTTGAGATAATACAGGAGGGTTTTTATAAAGTTTATATAAGCTGAGTACTTAGTACTGGCTTGTCCCATGGTGTCCCCGGAATACTCTGAGTGCTCTAGCTTACCACCAAGCTTACTGACCGCAATCCTCAGGAATCTCTGGTCAAAATCCTCTGCTGAATCCCACACTCAGGGTGCAACTTCACACAGCGAGAGAGAGCCGCACGTCGGAGCGCCGGATGTAGGGACCAGCCCCACAGTGTCGGTGGGTTCTGCTCCCCATGTGCGGAGATGAGAGACTGTAGAAATAAAGACACAAGACAAAGAGATAAAAGAAAAGACAGCTGGGCCTGGGGGACCACCACCACCAAGACGTGGAGACCGGTAGTGGCCCCGAATGTCTGGCTGCACTGTTATTTATTGGATACAAAGCAAAAGGGACAGGGTAAAGAGTGTGAGTCATCTCCAATGATAGGTAAGGTCACGTGGGTCACATGTCCACTGGACAGGGGGCCCTTTCCTGCCTGGCAGCCGAGGCAGAGAGAGATGGGGAGAGAGAGAGAGACAGCTTACGCCATTATTTCTGCTTATCAGAGACTTTTAGTACTTTGACTAATTTGCTACTGTTATCTAAAAGGCAAAGCCAGGTGTACAGGATGGAACCTGAAGGCGGACCAGGAGCGTGACCACTGAAGCATAGCATCACAGGGAGACGGTTAGGCCTCCGGATAACTGCAGGCGAGCCTGACTGACGTCAGGCTCTCCACAAGAGGTGGAGGAGCAGAGTCTTCTCTAAACTCCCCTGGGGAAAGGGAGACTCCCTTTCCCGGTCTGCTAAGTAGCAGGTGTTTTTCCTTGACACTGATGCTACTGCTAGACCATGGTCTGCCTGGCAACGGGCATCTTCCCAGACGCTGGTGTTACCGCTAGACCAAGGAGCCCTCTGGTGGCCCTGTCCGGGCATAACAGAAGGCTCGCACTTGTCTTCTGGTCACTTCTTACCATGTCCCCTCAGCCCCCATCTCTGTATGGCCTGGTTTTTCCTAGGTTATGATTATAGAGCAAGGATTATTATAATATTGGAATAAAGAGCAATTGCTACAAACTAATGATTAATGATATTCATATATAATCATGTCTGTGATCTAGATCTAGTATAACTCTTATTGTTTTATATATTTTATTATACTGGAATAGCTCGTGCCCTTGGTCTCTTGTCTCGGCACCTGGATGGCTTGCTGCCCACAGATGTCTGGGTCATTTCCAATTAAGAAAAGACTGTGCTATGGGAAAATGTGTTTCTAAAAATTATGGAATTGTTTCATTTACAAAATAACATCTGATAGTTCAAGATTTCTTGCTTCCTGGGTTTTCACTAAAATTTAAGGTTACTAAGAATAGGAATTCTAATTAATATATAATTCTGTAAATTGTGTTGAGAGAAAAAATAATTTTATGTAATTTGAAAGTTGTTTAAAAGTTATTTATGAAGAAAGATAAAAAGAAACTAATAAGTAGGGGAGAGAGTAATAAAACAAGTTTTGGCTATGAAGATGTATTTTTGGTAAGGATATGAAGAAAATAAAATAATTTTATATAAGAAAGGATATTATGTGGTAAATTCTTATCCTAAAGTAAAATGACTAGAAAAGAGAGAAGTATCAGACAAGTCAGAAAGTCCAAACATGTTGTAGATGGTCAGTGTAGGTTGTGATAAGGTTTGTAAAGGGCAATTACCTGAGACTGGGTAATTTATTTTTATTTATTTATTTATTTATTTATTTATTTATTTATTTATTTTTTGAGACAGAGTCTCGCTCTGTCGCCCAGGCTGGAGTGCAGTGGTGCGATCTCGGCTCACTGCAAGCTCCACCTCCTGGGTTCATGCCATTCTCCTGCCTCAGCCTCCTGAGTAGCTGGGACTACAGGTGCCTGCCACCATGCCCGGCTAATTTGTTTGTTTTTTTTTTTTTTTTGTATTTTTAGTAGAAACGGGGTTTCACCATGTTAGACAGGATGGTCTCGATCTCCTGACCTCGTGATCAGCCCGCCTCAGCCTCCCAAAGTGCTGGGATTACAGGTGTGAGCCACTGTGCCCGGCTGAGACTGGGTAATTTATAAAGAGGTTTGATTGGCTCAAGGTTCTACAGGCTGTGGAGGAAGTATGGCCATGAGCATCTTCTTGGGGAGGCATCAGGGAGCTTTTACTCAGGGCGGAGGCGAAGCAGGAGCTAGAGAGTGAGGGGGAGGTGCCACACACTTTCAAACAAGCAGATCTCATGATAACTCTCTATTATCAGGACAGGACCAAGGGGATGGTGCTAACCTCTTCATGAGAAATCCGCCCCCTTGATCCAGTCACCTCCCACCAGGCCCCTCCTCCAACACTGAGGATTACATTTCATTATGAGATGTGGGCAGGGACACAGATCCAAACCATATCAAACTCACCACTGCACTCCAGCCTGGGTGGCAGAGCCCAGCAGACTCCCAGAGTTGAGGAGACAGCTGAGAAGCCAAGGTCAGGGTGGCTAGGGTCAGGGGACGGGGCACCCTTAGCTTGAGCGCCTCCACTGAGCACCAGCCACTCTCTTCTTATGGGGCAACTCCCAGCACTGGACACTTTTTTTTTTGAGATGGAGTCTCACTCTGTCATCCAGGCTGGAGTTTAGTGGCGCAATCCTGGCTCGTTGCAACCTCTGCCTCCTGGGTTCAAGCAATTCTTCTGCCTCAGCCTCCAACTAGCTGGGATTACTGACACCTGCCACCACACCTGACTGATTTTTGTATTTTTACTAGAGACAGGGTTTCACCATGTTGCCTAGGCTGGTCTCGAACTCCTGACCTCAAGTAATCTGCCTGCCTTGGCCTCCCAAAGTGCTGGGATTACAGGTGTAAGCCACCACGCCTGGCCACTGGATGCATTTTAGACAGGACCACTCAGGTGGTGTGGTAGCTCACACCTGTAATCCCAGCACTTTGGGAGGCTGAGGTGGGAGGATCAGTTGAGCTCAGCAGTTCCAGACCAGCCTGGGCAACATAGTGAGATTCCCCTGTACAAAAATGTAAAAGTTAGCTGGGTGTGGTGGCATGTGCCTGTAGTTCCAGCTACTGAGGAGGCTGAGGCAGGAGGATCAGCTGAGCCCAGGAGGTTGAAGGTTGCAATGAGCTGAGATCGCACCACTGCACTGCAGTCTGGATGACAGAGCAAGACCCTATCTCAAACAATAATAAACAAAGAGGATCAGGTGTCTTAGTCTGCTTGTTATAACAAAATAGCTGAGACAGGGTAATTTATAGAAAGCAGAGGTTTCTTTCTAACAGCCGTGGAGGCTGGGAGTCCAAGCATCCTCTGGAGGGAGAGAGGGAAGGCAGGCTGTGTCCTCACAGGGTGGAAGGTGGAGGGGGATACCACACCCAAGACCCCCCACCCACTTTTTTTTTTTTGAGATGGAGTTTCACTCTTGTTGCCCAGGCTGGAGTGCAATGGCACGATCGCGGCTCACCGCAACCTCCACCTCCTGGGTTCAAGTGATTCTCCTGCCTCAGCCTCCCAAGTAGCTGGGATTACAGGCATGTGCCACCACGCCCGGCTAATTTTGTATTTTTAGTAGAGACGGGGTTTCTCCATGTTGGTCAGGCTAGTCTCGAACTCCCGACCTCAGGTGATCTGCCTGCCTTGGCCTCCCAAAGTGCTGGGATTACAGGCATGAGCCACTGCGCCCAGCCGACTTTTTTTTTTTGAGACAGGGTCTCACTCTGTCACCCAGGCTGAGTGCACTGGCATGATCATGGCTCACTTCAGCCTCGACCTCCAGGGCTCATGTGATCTTCCTGCCTCTGCTATCCAAATAGGTGGCACTACAGGCAAATGCCACCATGCCCAGCTAATTTTTTATTTTTTGTAGAGATGGGGTCTCACTATGTTGCCCAGGTTGGTCTTGAACTCCTGGACGCCGGTGATCCTCTCATCTCAGTCTCCCAAAGGCTGGGTTTATAGGTGTGAGCCACTGTGTCTGGCCCCAAGTCCTTTTACTGTTGCACAAATCCAACCATGAGGGCAGGGCCTATGGTCAGGCCCCACCTGTCTATACTGTTCCACCGGGCAGTGAGTTTCCAGCCTGTGAATTTGTGGGGCACATTCATCTCCCAGCACCAGGCAACAGAATGCTGCCTGACGCTGCTACCTAGAGTAACACAGTGTTGCAGGCTGAAAGAGTGAGGGTCGTGATCAACTCGGTATACCACTGGAGGCGACGTGAGTAAACAGCAAACTGTTTCTCATACATGCAGAATGTTGGCAAACAAACTGCGTCTGCCACCTAGAAGGAATGCTGAGGGCAGTCACGCCTCAAGCACAGTGTTTCTTGTGATTAGGTACATCTGAACCTGTTAGTAACAATATGAACCTGTGATCAATTAAGCAGCTGACCGATCGTTACCGCCTCCTCCCTCCTCCTGCTACCCAATAAATAGGAAGGGCTGTGGAAGCTCGGGCGGTGCCTTTGCTCACTAGAAGCAGGGAGCTCTCTTCTTCTTCCCCGTGTTACCCTTCTGTTAAAATAGTTACTTTTGTTTTAAGTTTTCATTTCTATGTTTGTCCCTCTTCGTTCAGTCTCATAATGACGGTCTCAAGTAGTAACAGCAGTCTGCCACAACACAGGAGGTGTGAAATCCACATTACAGAGGCAAATGGGTTGCTGAGGACACTGATGTTGGTGATCAAATAGTTTGTGGGGGGCCTGGGCAACATGGTGAGAACCCACCTCTACTATACATATATATACAAAAATTAGCTGGGGGTGGTGGCTTGTGCCTGTAGTCCCAGCTACTCAGGAGACTGACGTGGGAAGATGGCTTGAGCCCTGGAGTTGGAGACTGCAGTGAGTCATGGTAGCACCACTGCACTCCAGCCTGGGCAACAGAGTGAGACCCTGTCTCTGGAATTAAAAAAAAAAAGGTCCAGGCTGGGCGTAGTGGTTCACGCCTGTAATCCCAGCACTTTGGGAAGCCGAGGTGGGTGGATCACCTGAGGTTGGGAGTTTGAGACCAGCCTGGCCAATATAGTAAAACCCTGTCTCTACTAAAATTACAAAAATTAGCCAGGTGTGGTGGCAGGTGCCTGTAGTCCCAGCTACTTGGGAGGCTGAGGCAGGAGAATCCCTTGAACCCGGGAGGTGGAGGTTGCAGTGAGCCGAGATTGCACCACTGCACTCCAGCCTGGGTGACAGAGTGAGACTCCGTCTCAAAAAAAAAAAAAGTTCCCCTGCCTGGCCCTGCTCCAGGGCTTCATTCTCAGGAAGCATGGATGCCCTGGGAACAGCAGAGTTTGGAAGATGCTCTGGTGGGAGTTTGCAGCTGGGTGGGTGGGCAGTGGGGGCTCCCCTGCCTTCAGGCTGCCCACTGCCCTCTGCTGGCTGGGCCCCACCTCAGCTGACCCTCAGAAGTGCTCCCCATTTAGGGGCAGGTGCCTGACACCCTGAGGCCAGCTGTGCAGAGGGCTGGAAAGTGCCTAGAGTGTGTGTCCTCTTCAGTGCACAGCAAAGGGACCCTCAGTTCCATTTTACAGGTGAGGAAACTGAGGCAGAGGCAAGCTGTGGTCAAACACTCCCTGGTAACTGATCCATCAGTGGAGTCAGGATCCCCCATACTATTTTCAAGATCCAGAGAGTGCCAAGGTTCCTCTGTACCAGCACCTTCCTCCCTGCAGTCAGAGGGCAGCGGGGGCAGCTTTGTCCTGCAGCTGTGGCTGTGTGTGCCTGACCGCTAACTCTCTACTCTGTTGTTGAGGATGACAACACCGGCCTTGCATGGTTGTGGTGAGGATTCCGTGGACCCGCCTCCGTCCCGCTGGGTAGTCTAAGGCCACACCTCCCCGCAGGGTAGGCTCACAGGCTCACTGCCCGAGCCCTGGCCATTACCCTCCTCCCACGGCTCAGCCCACCCAGCTTTCCAATCAAGGGTGCCACAGCCACTGCCCCCGGCTTTCCTGGGCAGTAGGTGGGTGACCATGGTACAGTGCTTAGTTGAAAAGCAAAACAGCCTTGAGGGCTGGTAAAATCCCTCTTTCAAAGGGGGGAAAACCCATGAAGAGACTAGAAAGTATAATCCTCTACTGGGCACAATTAGAGAACTTAGAGAACATTCTGAATTTATTCCACAGGATGAAACTGGTCAATCATTTTCTCTAATCTCCATGTGGCTTCAAATTGTCCAGTTTCTTCAGCAGTGAACTTGTTTTGACAAATTACTTATTCTAGGGACCAAACCCTCAGGGCAACTTCATATTTGCTGTGTCTTTTTTCAGCAATTTTCAATCTACTTTCTAAGGTTTCAGGGCTGGGCTACACTTCCATGTTTATTAAAGTAAATGTAATTGACAAATTACTTTTTAATTGTAATGTTGAAATAAAGTGACAAAACATTTAGTGATCTTTTTATTATATTAATATACTCAGGGTGAATTAACCCTTAAGCCCTAAAACAACAACAAAAATATATTACTTAGATATTTTGTAATTCTGGTACTTGAAATAAAGACAAGTAGAAAACTATGTTAAAATATTAAAAAGTTGCAAAATTTCATTAAAAATATTTACATTTGTATCCTAATGCCAATTTATACATACAATTCTTTTAAGTTAGATTTAATGGAATATCTTAACATATGAAAATAATAGAAATAAATATTAAATATTCAGAACATACTCATGAGTGAAAATTCAATTATTAATTAGTATTCCTAATTTAGATATTTATTTATGAATGACCAAGGGATTTTACAGTTCCTTTTAAATTTTTTGTACTTGATTCTTGGTCCCTTAACAATGTATAACCCTGTAAAACTCTCAATAGCCACTAATCACTGGTAGGATCATTTCAACAAAAACACATGATTGGGCCGGGCGCGGTGGCTCATGCCTGTAATTCCAGCACTTTGGGAGGCCGAGGTGGGTGGATCACAAGGTCAGGAGTTTGAGACCAGCCTGGCCAATATGGTGAAACCCCGTCTCTACTAAAAATACAAAAAAATTAGCCAGGCATGGTGACACACGCCTGTAATCCCAGCTACTCGGGAGGCTGAGGCAGGAGAATTGCTCGAACCCGGGAGGCGGAGGTTGCAGGGGGCCAAGATCGCGCCACTGCGCTCCAGCCTAGGCAACAGAGCAAGACTCCGTCTCAAACCCCACCACCCCCGCAAAACAAAAACAAAAACAAAAAAACAACAAAAAAACCCCCTGTAACTAACAAAAGAGGAACCTGTTTTAAATGAACCCGTTTGCTTGTCAATTACTAAAAATGAAGTCTTTTTATAAGTATTTTCTTTAAGTTACAATATATAGAAGGCATGTGTACATGTGTATATATATATATATTTCTTAAAAGCGTTGATTGGTGAGAAAAGAATAATTCCTTGGTTAACTTTTCTCATTCTTGTTCTGTTTAAAGAAGTGTTTTGTCTGTATTTTAAAAATGGATTAGAAAATAATGGCCAACATCTCTTTAAAACCAGAAAAAATCATTTTACAGACATCTTGGCATCTATACTCTGTTTTGTCTAATAAACTTTAAAGTTATTTCTCTCCTTATACTTTTTTTTTTTTTTGAGACGGAGTCTCGCTCTGTCGCCTGGGCTGGCTGGAGTGCAATGGCATGATGTGGGCTCAATGCAACCTCCACCTCCCGGGTTCAAGCAATTTTCCTGCCTCAGCCTCTCAAGTAGCTGGGACTACAGGCCACCACGCCTGGCTCATTTTTGTATTTTTAGTAGAGATGGGGTTTCACCATGTTGGCCAGGCTGGTCTCGAACTCCTGACCTCAGGTGGTCCGCCCGCCTCGGCCTCCCAAAGTGCTGGGATTACAGCGTGAGCCACTGCGCCTGGCCTCCTCTCTCCTTATAAACACATTTAACCTGGGCGTGGTGGCTCACGCCTGTAATCCCAGCACTTTGGGAGGCCGAGGTGGGCAGATTATGAGGTCACGAGTTCGAGACCAGCCTGGCCAACATGGTGAAACCCCATCTCTACTAAAAATAGAAAAAATCAGCCGAGCATGGTGGTGTGCACCTGTCATCCCAGCTACTAGGGAGGCTGAGGCAGGAGAATTGCTTGAACCCAGGAGGTGGAGGTTACTGTGAGCCAAGATCACGCCATTGCACTGCAGCCCGGGTGACACAGTGAGACTCCGTCGCAAACAAGCAGACAAACAACATTTAGTGAGCATATTCTTAAAGGTTCCTGGTAGGTCTCATATCTTACTCAGTATTCTCAGTCAACCAGAGGTATTAGTTTACCAAACGTGGAGATTAATTCATGCAAATTTATGGTTATTAATGTTTCCAGGCCAGGGAGTACATTGTTCAAATCGGGATTAGTTTTTAGATATTTTGTTGTTTCACACGGTTGGCAATTAAAACATATTTATACACTAATTGCATTAATGCAAACTCCATCAACCCAAACCTTTCTAACTATCCTTTTTGAAGTCTGCCCATGCAACATCAGCGAGGCAAGCAGAAGCCCTGGGCACCAGGTGGGAGGGGACTGCCCTTCAGTCCATGGTAGCCTAGGCCCCTGGGAGCACAGGCTGGGGCAGCGAGAGGGTGGATGCTTCCAGACAGACCCTGACTCCCTCCACATGGCTGCCTGGATGTGACACAGGCCCAACCAAAGCTATGGACAAAACCCCCAGCTCACTCCCACAGGAGGGGATGGCTGGTTAGGAGACGGTTTTTGGAGGGTTGGTTTCATCATTTTAAGCAATGTGTTGATGTTTTAAACATCCTATCAACTCTTTGAAGAAAGTAAACTTACGGATCCAATCACAACATGGATGTGGAAGGGGCGGGAGGCCCCTGCCAGTGGGCTTCTGCCTGCTGTGAACACGGGGTGAGCAGGTGGAAATTCATTTAGCAGTGGCTTCCTCCACGTCTTTAGGAATTCCAAAGTGTGGAGAAAGTGAAGCGCCTCTGAGCAAAGGCACGGGAAGGGCCCACACCTGTGTCTACCTCAGTTCCAGCAGGGAGCTGACGCCTGTCACAGGGGCAGCACTACCGGAGAAGCATCCAGCAAGGTGCGGCTGAGGTGGGGCCAATTCTCAAAAAAACTACGATTGAGAAAAAGACGTTCTCTTTCGCCTTTATTTCTTGCTATAGTGGGAACGTGAGTTCTGCTACCCGGCGCTGAGTGCACTGGGCAGCAGGCCCAGCAGACGGGGCCTGCAGGGAGAAGGCACGGCTGGAGGCCCGTGCGCACCGCCACTCTCCTGGAACCACCGCTGGCCGAGCCACAGCCCTGCGGAAATTCTACTGCGTGTGGCAGAGACCGATGTGCAAAAGGTTTCTGGTGAATGTTTTATGGAAATTGCTCCAAGCACTAAGGAGAGCGGGACCGTGCCTGTGCTGGCCGTGGCCTTGCGCGAGCGCCTCCCTGGCGGTGCTCTCTGGCTCTCTCCAAACAGGACGCTTCCTCCTCTGATTCTAAGGAAGGCCTGAGACAGCCCTGAAGGCTTAATGTACAGTGCGGCCAGGTCCTGGCACTGCATGCGGGATCTTTGGTTAGCTGCATCCATATCGTTTGCACGAGAGCTGACGGCACAGACGCGTAAGAGGCGTGCACGGCGGGGAGCTGGGGACAGCAGCCACGGCATGGGGCCACCAAGGCCAGAGAGTGCTGGAGAGATGGTGTAGAATCAGGAGACCTGCTCCATCCCTCACAGAGACCAAGGAGCCCGAGCGCCGCGTCAGCGCTTGGCGTGCGTCCTGCTGGAGCTCTTGCTCAGTCCGCCCTTTGGGGTGGGGATCTTGCTTCCGGCCTTTGACCCCGAGGGGCCTGATGCGGCCACAGCTGAGCTTTTCCCTGCAGAGCAAGCACAGGACTCGCATTAGGAGGGGCGTTCCTACCCATGGACCAGGTGCAGAACCTGTGGCCACAGACACCCAGCAACAACGTCCCAGGCCCATGCTGATGGCCGTCACCCGACTACAGGAGCCAGGGCTGAGCCTGGTAGGGTCTACTCTTCAGCTTCCTATTCTTTTTTTGTTGTTGAGACAGAATCTCACTCTGTCACCCAGGCTGGAGGGCAGTGGCGCAATATTGGCTCACCACAACCTCCACCTCCCGGGTTCAAGCAATTCTCCTGCTTCAGCCTCCTGAGTAGCTGGACTATAGGTGCCTGCCACTGTGCCCGGCCAATTTTTTATAGGGTTTCACCATGTTGGCCAGGCTGATCTCGAACTCCTGACCTCAAGTGATCTGCCTGCCTTAGCCCCCAAAGTGCTGGGATTATAGGCGTGAGCCACTGTGCCTGGCCAGCTTCCTGATTCTAAACACTTGAGTCAGTGATGTAGAAAGAGCGGAGGACGGGAGTGTGAATCCTAGGCCACCCGTGGAGCCTTCGCACTGCACAGCCAGTTTGCAGGTGGAGAAGGATTTTGGTCACACGATTATGATTATTAGCCTGCTTACTAAGGAACCAGAACATGAAGACAGGCTTGGATGCTTTATTTTGCTTTTAAAGGGATGGGGTCTTGCCATGTTGCCCTGGCCGGGGATGCTCTTTTGAATAAGTCAAAATGGAGAGATGCAGACTACACCTGCTCAGCGGTGCTGGCCCTCACCTGGCTGCAGTGCCGGGGCCTTCTGCAGAATGTGTGTCTTGCGCAGGTTCATCGTGCAGCCGGCTGGGCCCATCAGGTGAGCTTTCCATGCCTGCAGCAGAGGAGGTACACAGAGTGTTAATCAGGCGAGACAGACCTGGCAAGCTACCTGAGACCCAAAAGGACTCGCTGTGTAAGCTGAAAACGAGGGCGGCCGCTCCAGCAAGAGCCGCAGAAGAATGGCTCCCTCACCTGGGCACCTCCCTTCGGATATGTTATGATAGCCTCTGCAGTCTGTGCAGGGTACAACTCAGGAAGCAAGAAGTCCTGTCACCAGGCAAGCCTGCATCTCACATCCCCACCCAGCCACACAGGGCCCTTGGCGTCAGTGACTCTGAGCACAGCAGAGCGTGCACGCAAATGCAAGGGTGAGAAGCAGAGTGCCTGTGTGATTACGTTCCAGGCCAGAAGACAGAACGCGCCAGGCACCGCGGGCTCCCCGCCAGCCTGCTGCCCACGGTTCCTCGTGGGGTTCCCACTCTCTTCATCCCTGCTCTTCCTGAGCCACGCCACATGCACTTGCCCTGCAGAATGTGGGGCTTATGTAGGCCTGACTGCCTGGGCAGCCAGCTTCTTTCCTTTATGACCAGCTGTGGGACCGTCTGCATGGGGACAGGGAGCTCATCCCGTCCTCCTGTTGGATATAAACGCGGGATCGCTGATTCCCTGAGTCTTCTGGACATTCGGGTTGTTCCTGGTTCCTTCCCTTCTATTTAAACAACACTCACGAGGCTGGGCGCAGTGGCTCACGCCTGTAATCCCAACACTTTGGGAGGCAGAGGTGGGTGGATCACCTGAGGTCAGGATTTTGAGACCAGCCTGGCCAGCTTGGTGAAACCCCGTCTCTACTAAAAACACAAAATTAGCTGGGTGTGGTGGCGCATCTCGTGTCCCCAACAGCTAATCCCAGCTACTCTGGAGGATGAGGCAGGAGAATTGCTTGAACGTGGGAGGCGGAGGTTGCAGTGAGCCAAGATCACATCAGTGCACTCCAGCCCGGGCGACAGGGTGAGACTCCATCTCAAAAACAAACAACGCTTCCCAGGGACACTGCTCCAGCCGCTCTCCCATTCTCTGGTGGACCAGTATCTCCACCAGACACAGCCCTGCTTCTCCCTGGTTCCTCTCTCACTCTCACCAGTGGCTGTCAGTTTCTGGCCGCCTGCGGCAGCCCTCAAGATACTAGAGCACTTGCAGCCCCAGCCCAGCCCACTCCTGTCCCGCTTTAGCTGCTCCCGGCAGGCCTGGGTTCTGGTCTCTCCAGGCCACTGGCAACCTTCGTGTCCCTAAAGCTGGGGCGCCTTCTCACCAGAATGTGGCCCACCGGCACATGGGGTGCAGTTGCTTCCCCCTCCCCCGTGGAGGGACACGGCCTGCTCTAAGGCTCCAATTCCTCCCTCCCCAGCACAGAGGTGGCGGGTCCCTCCCCATCCCTTGAATCTGGGTGACTGTGGCTTGCTTTGGCCAATGGGACAGTGGCAGACATGTGGCAGGGCAGGCTGAAATGAACTCATGCGCCTGGGCTTGTCTTGCTGTTGCCCTCTGCCGCTGTCGCGAGAACACCATGCCCAGGCTGGCGTGCTGGGCTCAGACACAGAAAGCAAAGCTGAGGTGCCGCAGCTGCCTCCAAGACCATTCTCAATCAGTCTCCGGCTGCGGACCCCAGGCACACGTGTGTGTGAGCCCAGTCAGGGCCAGCAGAGCCGCCTGGCCGCCCTACGGCCAAGTGCAGGTGCAAGAGGCAGGCGGCTGCGATCAGCTGAGCCCAGCCAGGCCAGCAGGGCATCCTCTCTGACGGGCTGCGCTCTGGGGCCTCCAGGACGCCACCCTCGTCAGGCTTCCTCCCCAGTGCATTTCTTCCCCAGCGCCTGGTTTGCCTTCTTCCACTCTGCCTGGGGCTTCTCGTCTGTCTACACTTGCTCTTTAGAAGAGTGCTCCCAGTATCATGACCTTAAACCCACTTCTTATACACGCTTACAAACCCCACATTTCCACCTGCAGCCACCTGTCTACCGGCCTGCGCGTCTGACAGGGATTTTAACTCCACAGCTCCAGGCTAAGCTCCTGAGCGCCCTGGATTCCTGACCGCAGTTACTTCCTCACCATGTTGTGAGGACTCCACCGGCCAAGTCCTGGGTCTGCCTGCAGTGCGTGTCCAGAATCTGACCACTTCTCGCCACTTAGCTCTCTGCTACTACCCGACCTCTCTGTCCCACAGGCTGCCCTCAACAGAGCAGCAGAAGTGGCTGGCGTAGGGCCCGCCAGGTCATGCCCACTCTTCCGCTCAAACCCTGCAGGGACATTACCTTCCACTCACTTTGAAGAATAATGGTCAGTGATTTTTCATCCCCAGCATTGTCTTTCAGTCTATTTATGTCCTTTGATGAAGAGGAGGTTCTCACCTTTCACAACTGAATAGTTTTACTATAAAATGAGTGTGCAGTTCAGTAGTGTTAAGCGTGTTCACGATGCTTAACTCCAGAACTCTTTTCATTTTACAAAACCCAAACTCTGCCCCAAGGTTCTTCATTTTAATCTAATTGAATTGATCCGCCTCTTCCATCAAGGCTTAAGCTTTCTGTGTCCTGTTTGAGAAATCCCTTCCTATTCTGAAGGCTATTCTCTTATCTCTAGCATCTCCTGAGAGATTCATAATTGGGCCTTTCACATTTGAGTCTCAGATCCACTCGGAGCTTTCTTCTGAGCAGTGTGGAGGGTGTCGAACTTCACTGTTTACCCCCCTTCACATTCAGAAAAATTCCAGATGTTAGAATTAGCACAAAAGGACTTTAAAGCAGATACCTAGTATGTTCAAGGACCTGAACGTGCAATGAAGTGCTACTGATCTATTAGAACCCGGGAGAACCTTGAAAACACGTTAAGTCAAAGACACAAAGGCCGCATAGTGTCTGATTCCATTTACAGGAAATGTCCACAGTAGGCAAATCCATGGAGACCAAAACTAGACACATGGTCGCCAGGGGCTGGAGAGGGGGCTGGGGAGAAAAGGGGCGGCATGTAGGCAGTGTTGTCTTTTGGGTGATGGAAAAGTTCCACACGTGTGCTGATGGTTGCAGAACCCTGAATACATGAAAACCCACTATCTGTCCACGGGGAGAGGCTGTGCAGACTAGATCTCCGTGAAGCTGTTAAAAACAGGTGATCTTAATGAGTGAACAGAGGTGAATCTCAGCAGAGAAATGAAACCTGTAAAGAAATCCCAGCCAAACACAAATACTAAAATTGGAAAGTACCAGATTGAAAATGAATTCACTTAACAGAGGACTGGAGATGGAAGGAGAAAGGGCGGGGGCCATTCAACTAGAACAGAAAGAAAACACTGGACAAAGCCCAGTGACCCACAGAAGATTGAGCAGTCTTCACACTCACGAGCCTGCAGGCAGGAGAGAAGGGAGGGAACGCTGAAGAGAGGAAAAATATTTGAAGAACGAACGGCAAAACAATTCACACGAAATTAGAAAGACGTGTCTCAGCAGGCTGGAGTGGCAGAGTCTCCTGCTGGCCTCGAGGAAGTGAGCTGCCAGCAGAGAGGCCCCCGGTGCTGACGGTGGGGGCCTCTAGGAGTTGAGTGGCTCCGGGTTGACAGCCCCCAAGAACATATTACTGCCAGCTGCTGGGATGAGCCTGGAAGTGAGTCCTTCCCTAGCAGGGCCGACAGATGAGAATGAAGCCTGGCTCCGGACCCAGGGAACCCGTGAGGTAATGAGTGAGTGTGTGTTTTCTGCTTATGCTGAAGGGTGTGTGGTGATGTGTAAGGCAGTGCAGATAATGAGATACAGGGAAAGCAGATGACACATGAGATACGCCTGGTGACAGCCTTACAGGTACTACCTGTAAGAGGATGTCAATTCAAATCAGATGTTGGGAACAAGAAGGGAAGGAAGAAAAGGCGGTTACAGGAGAATCTGAGTACTGCTCCTAGTAGGAAACCAATGGCAATAACTGAAATCAGAGGGGACGATGGGCATTGCACGGGAGGACGAGTAAAGGTAACAACTCAAATGCAAACACAAAGGCTCCTACATTCTGGAGATAACCAGGGGAAAAGATGTATGTGCAGTGAGAACTGCTTCTATTGGGTAGAAAAGGGGCAGGATGCCCTGTGGGAAAAGCAGCGCCTGGAGGAAGGTGGATGGAAGCGGGGCAGGACGGTGCCTCTGCCTGGGGTGGAGGAAGGCGGATGGAAGCGGGGCAGGACGGTGCCTCTGTCTGGGGTGGAGGAAGGCGGATGGAAGCGGGGCAGGACGGTGCCTCTGTCTGGGGTGGAGGAAGGCAGATGGAAGCGGGGCAGGACGGTGCCTCTGTCTGGGGTGGAGGAAGGCAGATGGAAGTGGGGCAGGATGGCGGCCTCTGTCCAGGGTTCTTCCAAGATGCCTGATTCTATCGACCCGGAAACATGTCTTCTGTAATTACAGAACTTAATTCTTTAAAGTCCCCTAGAAATGTAATATAAAATGAATGTATTTACAGTTGGTGGCACTGCTAGCCAGGGCTCACCCAAGTCCCTCCAACACAGGGCCACTGGGACCCCCGTCACCAGTGGCAGATGTGGTCAGGACAAGAACTGGGAACAGATCTAATTTCCAGTGGCATCTCCTGCTGGCGGTGCAGGTGCCACTGTGCTGGGGCTGCCCCAGGTGCAGTGGGGGCCAAGGTGAACTGGTCGCCTCCAATACCTGAATTCTGTCTCCTGGGCCTTTGGGAACCGGGGCCCATGGATGTAAGAAAGGAGACACAGATGTTGGGAGAGACAAGGTTAAATAAAGCCTGCAGCTCAGGACGGGAAGGGGAAGTGTGTGTGCATGAGTGATGGAGCTTACTTCCCTTGATTTCTCCTGGCTGTGTCCACTGAGAGTCCAGCCACAGCGACCCACCCAGCAGCAGTGGGCATGAGGCCCCCAGCGCTGTCCTGAGACATCCATTCCTGCTAATGGGAACCAGGCCTCTGTGACCAGATGACTGATTCCAGGTCCGGGGCAGGAAGGCACCAAACAGGAGGGAGCTCTCTGAGGCTGCGTGGCTCTCATCCAGGCCTCAGGAGCCCAGCTGAAGAGTCTGCCATAGGCCAGAGCTGGGATAATTCACGCATCACTAAGCATGGTAACTGCTGTGGCTGGAACACATTGAATAATTTAAATCCATGGTTCATAACGACGCTACAGACAAAACAAAACAAATTAGCTGCCATGGAAGATGCTAGTGACCCAGCTTACTATTCTGAAAACCAGTAAACCAAGGAAAAAAATTAAACCTTCATTCTGCCTTTCCAATAGAAAGTCTAACCTAGGGTCACCACAGAGTGGACGAGCTTCTGCTTAGAGGAATATCCCAGCAGATGAATGAAGGAGGGATGACAGAATGAGGCCCCTCCTGAGTCAGTGGGTTAGGCCTTGAGCATCAGCAGCTGCCACCGTCATACATATCACGCGCCTCCCGGGGGACACACCAGCATTGCCTGTGAAGCGGCCACACCCACACTGAGCCTGTGCACACCTGATGAGGCTCAGAGATCCCACCTCCTGTTTACAGGAAATACAGGGACAGAGAAACAGGTTAAGCGCTCCCAAGGGGACGTAGTCAGCAGATCCAGACGATGACAAGCCCTACGGGGCAAACAGCTCCTTCCTTCACCAAGTGAATCATAAGGAAAAAGAACGAGAGAATGAACCTGTTCAAAACAGACCAACCAGGCACCGGGGCCTTCTGTGGATCCTGGTAATCAGATGCTTCTGACCTGATGAGATGGCGGCAATGTGACTGACGTCTGGAAGGCTGAGGCTGCTGCTGTGGCTGTGTAAAGAAGTCCCGATTCCGAAAGCTCCGACGGGAACATTTATAGATGCAACAACGTGCTGTCTGGGTTGGCTTCAACATTACACGAGAGGGGAGCACGTGGGGGCACGGGAGAAACAAGACGGGCTGAGTTGCTAGTTGCGCAAGCTCAGTGACCACGACAAGGGAGAGTCCTGAGGGTTTCTGTCACTTTTCTGTGTACTCTGTGATGCATTTCAAACTCTGAGAGAGAGAGAGACTGACAGACAGACAGAGGGACAGACAGACAGACAGAGGGACACAGAGAGCCAGATAACTGGGTAGACACCAGGGCTGAGAGCGGCTGGGGGCTGTCTTCTCTGTTTGGTGTGTGAGTTTTCTGTGGTCAAGAGAAAGCTACAGTGGCTGGGTTGGAGCCATTTTGCTGGTACCATATCCCAGAAGGCTGGGACAAGGGGAGCCAGCAGCAGGACACAGTGACACACTGCAGGTGGCAGGAGCTAAGGAGGTTGGAGTGGAAGTGGCTGAGCCAGATTCCCAAACTGGGTCCTGAGCAGGGCCCCAGGGCTCAGCATTCGCTGCCTGGCATAAAGAGGGCACCGCCAGCCCATCGTGTTGGACAGGGCCAGAATAATTGCCACAGAGCCTTGCACGCCCATGTTCCTCCTCGTCGCCTCCAATGCCAGAGGAGCCGAGCACGTGGGGAAGTGGAGGGTGGGCGTGTACGAGGTGGCCGTCCCCACTAAGCCTGCTGAGTCACTGCGTAGTGCACTGGGGCAGGGAGGAGAGCTTGGAATCAGGTAGGAAAGAGAATCGTTTAACCAAATAGGGCTGGGTTTTATTAGGCAAAAGGGACCGCAGTGTTACAGAATCTGGGCAAGATGTCACTGAGGGTCTCATTATCTAGATAAAGGCAATGACCAGAACAAAATAAAACCATTTCATGCTGTATCCCAGTGACACAGGCTGGGCCTCAGTGAGTTGAGGCTCCTCGATAAACCATTCATAAATGTACGGAAGGAAATCATGTGAACACGTAGGTAAACGGAACAACTGCTCAGACAGGACTCACTAGACGCTGTCCACTCCCTGAACACTCATGTACTGTACTCTGTGGCTATGGTCCCGCACTGACACCACCACTGTCACCACCACCGCCATCCACAGGTGTGTCACCTACTTCACTGGCCCCTTCCCCCCAGGCCCCTCACCTCTTCTCCAGGGCTGAAGTTCTCATGACACAGAGGACACCGGTTCGCCAGCTTCTCTGGTTTGGCAGCTGAAATGATTTTAAAAAGACTCAGTCGCTCCCTGAATGACAGGTGACAAGACATGCTGCTGGCCTGCCCGCAGGTGCCCTTTAATTCACCAAGCCCTTGCACAGGCTCAAGAGCAGTGGCACTTCCTCCAAGAGGACCCCTGGTGACCCGAGGGCACGGGAGCCTGGGAAGGGGCACTCACGGTTGCAATCCTTGTGTTTTATGTGTCTGGGCAGCTCTTCCTTGAAAACAGCCTCACTGCAACGGTAACACTTTCCAAACCCGTCTTTTTTGTCACATTCTGTCAGCAAGTGCTCCGTCAGACTGGATATCTCGACCACCTGGATTTCGAAATACAGAGCAAAGCATGTTGCTGAGAAAGCGGCAGCGCCCTCCAGCCAGCCTGCAGAGCCTGTGAGCGCCTCCCCTGCCCAGGGAGGTCTGTGCCGCCTGCACATGAAGTAAGCCACAGGCTTCTATCTTCGGCATTTGCCCACAGACTGTCTGGAGTCACTTGTGATACTTTGCTGAAGACCCCACGTCCTTCCTTTCCTGTCATCTTAGCATCGGGTAGGGGCCACTGTCAAGGATGGGGAAGCTATGGTCGGCCTGAGTGTGAAGCTTGGATGAGGGCGCAGAGCGGCTCAGTGGTTACAGTGTGGCCCAGGGTTGAAATCGTGGCTCCCTGCTATTTCTAAGAACGCACACAGAAACAGGACCACAGAAAAGAATTTTAAGAGATTCTCTCGCTACGTTGGTGTCTCTGGCAGGAATGACTTGTATATACTCTATAACTTCAGGCCACAGGACTTGACACACTGTGAGCCAGTTCAACCTCTTTTCTTCATAAATTACCCAGTCTTAGGGATATATATATTTTTTGAGATGGAGTTTTGCTCCTGTTGCCCAGGCTGGAGTGCAATGGTGTGATCTCGGCTCACCGCAACCTCTGCCTCCCGGGTTCAAGTGATTCTCCTGCCTCAGCCTCCCGTGTAGCTGGGATTACAGGCATACACCACCACGCCTGGCTAATTCTGTATTTTTAGTAGAGACGGGGTTTCTCCGTGTTGGTCAGGCTGGTCTTGAACTCCTGACCTCAGGTGATCCGCCCGCCTCAGCCTCCCCAAGTGCTAGGATTACAGGCGTGAGCCACCTGCCCAGCCAGGTATTTCTTTATAGTAATGCAAGAAAGGCCTAATATAGGGGATGGGGAAGACTTCTTACACAGGACATGAATAGCATGAACCATGAAAAAGACTGGCAAGGTGGGCAATGCTAACATTAAAAATGCGTCTCTTCCTCAAGACACTTCAGACAGCGAAGACTGCACGCTGTGGAGTGGGAGCAGGTGGTCACAATTCACGCGACTGACCAACCACTCACATCCACGTGTATAAAGAACGGCCCCAAATCAATAAAAACAGATGGACAACCCGAGGGAAACGGGTGAGAAACCAGGTGCTTTGCAGGACAGCCAAGGCCTGCAGACAAAAGGACAGGCACTCCACCTCATCTTCACCAGGGACAGGCACAGGGGGAACTCACCAAGACAGCAGGAAGCATGGCCGCAGTGCCACTGTGGGAAGGAGGCAGTGGCACGGTGGGAAGGGGGCAGTAGCATCGTGGGAAGGGGGCAGTGGCACCGTGGGAAGGGCGGCAGTGGCACCGTGGGAAGGGGGCAGTGGCACCTTGGGAAGGGGGCAGTGGCACCGTGGGAAGGGCGGCAGTGGCACCGTGGGAAGGGGGCAGTGGCACCGTGGGAAGGGGGGCAGTGGCACCGTGGGAAGGGGGCAGTGGCACCGTGGGAAGGGGGACAGTGGCACCGTGGGAAGGGGGCAGTGGCACCGTGGGAAGGGGGCAGTGGCACCGTGGGAAGGGGGCAGTGGCACGGTGGGAAGGGGGACAGTGGCACCGTGGGAAGGGGGCAGTGGCACGGTGGGAAGGGGGACAGTGGCACCGTGGGAAGGGGGCAGTGGCACCGTGGGAAGGGGGGCAGTGGCACCGTGGGAAGGGGGCAGTGGCACCGTGGGAAGGGGGGCAGTGGCACCGTGGGAAGGGGGCAGTGGCACCGTGGGAAGGGGGGCAGTGGCACCGTGGGAAGGGGGGCAGTGGCACCGTGGGAAGGGGGCAGTGGCACCGTGGGAAGGGGGGCAGTGGCACCGTGGGAAGGGGGGCAGTGGCACCGTGGGAAGGGGGGCAGTGGCACCGTGGGAAGGGGGGCAGTGGCACCGTGGGAAGGGGGCAGTGGCACCGTGGGAAGGGGGGCAGTGGTACTGTGGGAAGGGGGCAGTGGCACTCTGGGAAGGGGGCAGTGGCACTGTGGGAAGGGGGGCAGTGGTACTGTGGGAAGGGGGCAGTGGCACTGTGGGAAGGGGGGCAGTGGTACTGTGGGAAGGGGGCAGTGGCACTGTGGGAAGGGGGGCAGTGGCACTGTGGGAAGGGGGCAGTGGCACTGTGGGAAGGGGGCAGTGGCACTGTGGGAAGGGGGGCAGTGGCACTGTGGGAAGGGGGCAGTGGCACTGTGGGAAGGGGGCAGTGGCACTGTGGGAAGGGGGGCAGTGGCACTGTGGGAAGGGGGCAGTGGCACTGTGGGAAGGGGGGCAGTGGCACTGTGGGAAGGGGGGCAGTGGCACTGTGGGAAGGGGGCAGTGGCACTGTGGGAAGGGGGACAGTGGCACTGTGGGAAGGGGGCAGTGGCACTGTGGGAAGGGGGCAGTGGCACTGTGGGAAGGGGAGCAGTGGCACTGTGGGAAGGGGACAGTGGCACAGTGGGAAGGGGGCAGTGGCACTGTGGGAAGGGGGCAGTGGCACTGTGGGATGGGGGCAGTGCCTGTGCTGCTGGCAGTGGTGCCCAGGCACAACCCCTTTGGAGCACTCCTGGGCAGCGCCACTGAGCATCAGCACACCTGGCAATCCCACAACACATTGTGAACCCAAGAAAGTGCATTCCTGTGCATCCTGGAAGACACCAGAACGCTGTGGCAACATCGTTTATCATGGTCCCAAACTGGACGCAGCCCTGGTGCACAGCAGTAGGTGGATGAAGGTGCTGCGGTCCATTCAAGCAGTGGACACTATAAAGCAAGAAATCCAACATGACGCCACATGGTTCCGTTTCTACAAAGCTCAAAGAGCAAGGAGGACCCATTTGTGGTGTCAGAAATCAGACCCCTGCTGACTCTGGAAGGAGCCCTGAGGGGAGGTGGCGGCACAGCATGTTTCCGGTTCACTGGGCTGTCTGTCATATGGAATGACTCGCACGCATTTTCAGGTGTGTGCTCGGCTTCAGTTACTTTTCTCGCAACCTCTCCTCTGAAAATACTAAGACTTGGGACAGCTTTTTGACTCGGCCTTTCAACAGCCAGATGTTCCCGCTCATGCAAGTAGCTGGCTGCTGCGCCGCTGGCCTGACCTGTTTGCAGTGGTCACATCTTGTCAGCATGAGACAGTGCTTCCAGTAGTGGAGATCCAGACCTTCCTCTGTGAAGGATTCACTCCTTTCCCCACAAAAAATACACAAACTGAAAGCAAAGCAAAGCAGGAAATAAAGGTAAGGATCTAGTTCCACTGATGGCCGTTCCGCTCCCACGTCACGAGGAAATTCTGAATTTCCCCAGTCCCTGTGATGTGTGCACTTTCCCTCTCATCTGGAACTGCCTCAGTTTGCTCTGCAGGGCCCGGGCTGGGCCTCCCTTGCAGGTGGCAGAGGAGGCCGGGTGTGCCATGTGTTAAAGCACGATAGGAAAGCCCTCACCAAGGAGGTGCCTGAAATCAACGGGCGAACGATCCTTCTGAAATTTCACTCAGCATCGTCAAGCAGAAAGGATATTTTAAGTTACAATAAACAGAGGGAAAGTTGTCTTAACTGACTCGGAGTGGATGCTGGTTAGTGCAGAAGGCACATTTCCTACCTTTTATGATGACTGCGAAGGGCCAACTAGGGAGGACGCATTCCCTTTCCAGGGTTTCTGTGTGGCTGGTTGCCCTGACCATCGTACAATGGGTGGAAGACAGCGCGACTTACTTATCTAGATAGTGCTCATCCGGGATTCCCAGAGCTTCAGCAGGGGCTGCTTTCCCTCCTTGAATGTCTGAAGAGATTAAAACAATTTAAATAACTTTTTATAGAAATTATTTTCAAAATTTTAGTAAGCAGTTTGATGTGAGCTCTAAAACGATTATACAAGTGAAAAGGTAGCGTGTTTTCCATTCAGCTGGGAGATGGCTGAGGTGCAGCAGGCGTGCAGTGATACTTGCTGAATGGACAGAAGCCGTTTCCACATGGAGCTTCCATGACATGCATTTACACATCCTGATTCTTTACACACCCCGATTCTTTACACACCCCAATTCTTTGTGCACCCCAATTCTTTACATACCCTGATTCTTTGGCTTCACAGCATCACTTTCTTTTTCCTAAGACACAAAAACAGTAAGGTCAGGGACAAAGGGCTGCAGTGTGAGTGAGTGAGAGCCTGTTGAAGATATGTTTTGATCATGAAAGCACATTTCTGGGTTTTGTTTTAGAATTTCTACTGGCTGGGCAAGGTGGCTCATGCCCGTAATCCCAGCACTTTGGGAGGCCAAGGTGAGTGGTGGATTGCTTGAGCTCAGGAGTTAAGACCAGCCTGGGCAACATGGCAAACAAAACCCTGTCTCTACAAAAAATACAAAACTTAGCTGGGTGTGGTGGCGTGCCCTGTAGTCCCAGCTACTCAGGAGGCTGGGGAGGGAGGATCACTTGAGCCTGGGAGGTGGAGGCTGCAGTGAGCTGAGATCATGCCACTGCAGTTTCTCTCAAACTCAACCACTGACTGTGGAAAACACATGCAGAAGTGCAATTCTAGTTCCACAGACACCCACCCCGCCCCTAAAAAGAGCACAATTTTGTTCTTATCATTATTTTTAGACAGGGTCTCACTCTGTTGCCTAGGTTGGAAGTGGTACAAACACAACTCACTGCAGCTTTGGCCTCCTGGGTGCAAGCCATCCTCCTGCCCCAGCCTCCTGAGTAGCTGGGATTACAGGTGCTCACCACCATGTCTGGCTAAGTTTTTTTTTTAAGTTTTAGTAGAGATGAGGTCTCACTATGTTGCCCAGGCTGGTCTTGAACTTCTGAAATCAAGTGATCCTCCTGCCTCGGCCTCCCAAAGTGCTGCAATTACAGGCATGAGTCACTGCGTCTGGCCAAGAGTATGATTTTAGAACCAGAAAAGGACTTAATATGTAAATTCTGAAAGTTCTGGAGATGGATGGTGGCGATGGTTGCACAACAATGTGAGAGCACTCCATGCCACCACAGTGTGCACTGAAAATGGTAAGATTTACACTCTGTGCATTTTACCCCAACAAAAAAAGAGAAAAATCCATCCCATCCCGTCATTCTCCTGGGAGAGGCCTTCACCAGGCCCTGTGTGGGGCGCAGGCCTGCGCTGGCCTCGAGGCGCCCACAACCCGTGGCCCCCAGCACCCCGCAGCACGGACCCACTGCCTGGGTCTTTCTCCCTCGTCTGCTCCTCCCTGGAGCCCCAGCTTCATGAGGGCGGGACTTTGCTTTGCTGCCTGCTGTATTTCCACAGCCAGATGGTGCCTGGCACGGAGAGGCGCTCCATAAACACCGAGCCAATGAGCAAGAGCTGCAGGCTCTCAGGATGGCTGTGTGGAGGCTGTGCAGCCCATCAGCATAGGCGACCCCGGGACAGACAGTGCTGTGTGCCCATGAGCGTAGGCGACCCCAGGATGGACAGTGGTGGGAACAACAGCTCCTGGGCGGCTGCTGCTTCTGGAGCCACTGCCACCAGGTCCTGGGCTGTGGTGAGGGAGGCGGGAGGCAGGCGCCTGGCAATGGGCTTAGTACGTGCTAGCTCATGACTGGAGGGAAATCCCTTCAGTTTGCGACATCCGTGTCCTCGTTTGTGTACTAATCACAATGAGTGTGTGCTGAGCCACCCAGGGTCACTGAGCACACGAGTCACCCACACCACGATGCGGACCTGAGCCAGAGGCTCACTCCTCATCCCAGGGTCTGCCTGCCTCCTTCCGCCTCCTGTGTCCTTTTCTGATTGTGACTCTGACGTTCCAGCATTTGGTGGAAATGTCACGGTGACTTTTTGCCATAGGAAGTTCAGCCTATATTCAGCCACATTTGATCTTTTTTCCCCATTTGTACCCATTTCTTCTTTTAAAAATCTGTGGTAAGAACACTTGGCATGAGCTCTGCCCTCTGAATAGCTCTGCGTGCGCTGTGCAGCCACGTGGGCTGCAGGCCTGAGGTGCCAGCAGGTCCCAGAACTCATTCACCCGGCACGGCTGAAATCTCAGGTCTGCGGAACGGAAACTCCCTGTGTTCTGCCACCTTTATTTCTTTTTTTTAAGGAAATTTTCTTTCAACTGAAGGAAACTTCATCATAAAATTAGTGTTATGAAGCTAATTCATATCCCAGAAGCTGGGAGGCTGAAGAGGAACACATTTATATTCAACCAAATAGTATTTGTTCCCAGTACATATGACACCCCCACAGCCTTAAAGAGTAAGGGCTCATAGAAACAGAATGTTTACCTGAAACCTTCCCTTTTTAATGCGCTGAAGTCAGACCTTTATAGTCAAGCTGATTTTTCTCCTTTGCCTCTGAAGGTGGCTGGAGAGCTGTGGAGGAGAGCAGCTCTGTGCCCACAGCCCCTGGTCCCTCCCTAAACCTCGGCAGCAGCTCACATCAGTTCTGACAGAGGATGGAGGGGCAGGAAGAGTATCTGCCACCCAATTCCACCTCTCCATGGAGGGCTTCTGTCATCCACCCCAAAACTAACCTAAAAAACCAAAAGGAATCAAGACGCTCATTTGCATAATCCCATGAAAAATAAGTCAAGTATGATGTGGATCTATACAGCAAAATACATCGCAGCTAAAAGCACACAGGTGAAAGACGTGTTAACTTCCAACCTGAACTTCAGCCTGAATTTCTTTCAGTGCTGCCAGCTGCCCTTGTAAAGCTTTTATTTCTTCTTTCTTTTGTTTTTCTGCTTCTTCTGTAGCCGCTTTTCTCCGTGCCTGGTAAGAAAATTATTTTTCCATTAGAACAGCTTGTTAGGGTAATCTTAGAAACTGGGAGACAAATTATGGCATATCAACTATATTTCTTATAAATTATAATATTCACTAAGACTAATAACAAGTGAGAATAAGTCTTTTCCATTGATTTCATTGGTGTTTATTGATAGATAAACCCGCTGTGTCCTCACGGCTATCGTTATTCCGTTTGCAGCCTGGGAACCTAAGGGTCTCACTGGCAGAAAGTGGAGCAGCCGGGATCTGAATGGGGGAACCTGTGTTCTTTCTTAGCCAGGACGCCGGGGCTTCCCATACACGTGGCTCCTTCAAATGACATATTTACTTATTTACGTACCGAGTAACTTCTTCAATACAGGATGACGTCACAACGTCACCAAAGTTAACTCACCCTCATCTCAGCATCTGTAGGTCTGCCATCTATTTTAGCAAATCCCTCAAAAATGGTTTTGTAGAGAATGTTCCTGCGTGTGTTGCTGTCGTCTGGAGGAAGGTACTCCAGGATGGAAGCCTGGTGCTGTCTGTACATGTCCAAAATAATTCGAACCGCCGTCTCGCGGACCTCATACACTCTATGCTCCAGGGCACTCACTGAAAACTAAAGTTGGGAGGGGCTCTTGTTACTGATTCTTAAAATAAAACTAATTTCTTCCAGCTTACAAACAAGGTACATTATAAACATGTGAAAAATAAAAGAGAAAACATCCGTATTAAGTATTATGAAATACTTTAAACATAAAACCTCACGGATCCACCGTCTCATCGTAAGCCGTGTTATACTTTCATCACGCTTGTTTTGGATCTTTTTTAAGAAACAGAACGCTGTGGCTATAGTGCAATTTCATCCCCGCTGTGCGTCTCGGGGGCCCACAGTTTCTCATCCTCCTCGGAGGTGTGCGCTCCTGCGTAGCCGATGTGCAGATTTCAGGTTTTTGGATTTGGGATCCAAACCAGTAAGTATAATGGAAGTATTCCAGAATCCGAAAACAATCTGAAATCCTAAACACTTCTGGTCTTAAGCATTCCAGATAAGGGGCTTCAACCTGTACCTGATATTCTCCATCACACTGCTGTTATTGTCTCTTAAAGACAGGCCGGGCGCAGTGGCTCACGCCTGTAATCCCAGCACTTTGGGAGGCTGAGGCGGGCGGATCACGAGGTCAGGAGATCGAGACCATCCTGGCTAACACAGTGAAACCCCGTCTCTACTAAAATACACGAAAAAATTAGCCGGGCATGGTGGTGGGCGTCCTGTAGTACCAGCTACTTGGGAGGCTGAGGCAGGAGAATGGCATGAACCCAGGAGGCACGGCTTGCAGTGAGCCGAGATGGCACCACTGCACCTCCAGCCTGGGCGACAGAATGAGACTCCATCTCAAAAAAAAAAAAAAAAAGACAAAGAAATGTTTTTTATGATTTGTTTCTCTCCACGGATAAAGATCTGCACACACCATGCACCACCGAGTAGGATTAGACAGCAGGACGCATGTGGGGGCCCCCATTTGTTGGATGAAACACTGGCTATTTTTCTGAAATCACTGCCTCAGTCATTCCTTCAACAAATGCCGATGAGACCCTCGCCACGCTCCAGGCACTGTGGTGAGTGCCGGGCCGCGTGGTGTGTCACACGCGAGGTCCGCTTACCTTCATCACGTTGTCAATGGTGAAGCCCGAGCTGCCAGTGCCCAGGTCTTTCAGCAGCCGGGCCAGGAGGCCCATCTGACTCATTGCCAGGTGAACTGAAGAGTTTGCTTTCAATGGCTGCACCAGGTAGGATGGAATAATTTGGAGAGACGTAACTTCTTTAAACAAGGCCATTTCCTATGAAAGCCAAGGTAATTTGTTAATTTTTACTGGAAAATGCTGGAGGCAGTTTAGTACAATTCAGCATGATCTTAAACTAAACACTGAAGGGAAATACAGATTGATAGTGACAAGGAGCAATGAGAGCACTGATCTGTAAGCTTGTATTTCTATTTAAAGTGTAACAACCATTAGAAATGAAAATCTGAGCCACAGGAAATAAAATCATGAAGAATACAACGATTTTATGTCTACTGAAAGCTTTTCAGAAGCGTAATTGAAAACTTGAAGGTTTCTGTTCTCAGTATTCTCAGCTTCAAGGAAAAGGTTTTCTCATTTCTAAAATTCTAAAAGAAATTAGAGCTGCTGCTAGAATCACCGTTATTTTAGTATTTATTAAATGTCAGCCAAGAGTGTATGCAGTGATACGGTCACCAGTGGGTTAAGATGGAAAAAATATAAGTACCATTACATATTTGAATGTCTCTAAACAAACAAGTCTTTACGTAATTAAGATATTTATCACTTAATTAACCGGATATAGAGAAAAAAATAAGATGTTGAATCATTAAGTTACAATCAGAAATAAACCTGTTTCCAATAGGTCTGCAGGTCCTATCACCTAAAATAATCCCTTATTGTGCTGGTCTGACTCACTCTGGATTTGGGCCTGTGAGTGACTCTGTACAAATCTAAAAGCTAAGAGAAGAAGAGCATTCTCCAGGGAAGTTTGGACAGTAAACTCCTTAACTACAAACAGATGCTGTTGAGTGTGTATTTCGTCCGCTAACCGGCACACTGGTGCACAACAATTGTAACCCTCGATAGATTGCCTTAACGTTGTCTCACATAGAGAGAACATGTGAGCACCACCAAATTGCTCAGAAATTAATGTGGCTTAAAAATAATTAAATGAAGCAATAACATGTGCTCATTTGCAACATATCTTTTGAAAGATGAACCCTCCTCACCCCCAAATTCTAGCTGTCATAACCAGGAGTGTATTGTAGCACATTAGGTCGTAACCAGGAGTGTATTGTAACCAGGAGTGTATTGTAACCAGGAGTGTATTGTAGGTCGTAACCAGGAGTGTAGTGTAGGTCGTAACCAGGAGTGTAGTGTAGGTCGTAACCAGGAGTGTAGTGTAGGTCGTAACCAGGAGTATACTGTAGCACATTAGCATGACAGCATTTCTTCTTACCTTTTTATTAGCATTCCTTTTCCTTATTTACTCTGAAAATTTAGGTTTATTAAATGAAACTAGATCTGTGGTTCCTCATATTTTGGAGAAATGACCCCTTTGGATTCTTCTTTTTGAGACACAGTCTTTCTCTGTCACCCAGGCTAGAGTACAGTGGCGAGATCACGGCTCACTGCAGCTTCAACCACCTGGGCTCAAGCCTCTCACCTCGGCCTTCCAAGTAGCTGGGACTACAGGGGTGTATCAGCATGCCCGGCTAATTTTTGTATTTTTTGCAGAGATAGAGTCTCACTATGTTGGCCAGGCTGGTCTCAAACTCCTGGGCCCAAATGATCTGCCTGCCTTGGTCTCCCAAAGTGCTGGGATTATGGGCGTGAGCCACCCCGCCTGGCCTGGATTTTTTTTTTTTTTTTTTAAGATGGAGTCTCACTCTGTCGCCAGGCTGGAGTGCAGTGGCGTGATCTCGGCTCACTGAAAACTCTGCCTCCCGGGTTTGATTCTCCTGCCTCAGCCTCCCAAGTAGCTGGGACGACAGGCACGCGCCACCACACCTGGCTAATTTTTGGATTTTTAGTACAGAAGGGGTTTCACCAGGTTGGCTAGGATAGTCTCGATCTCCTGACCTTGTGATCCACTTGCCTGAGCCTCCCAAAGTGCTGGGATTACAGGTGTGAGCCACCGTGCCCAGTCTGGCCTGGATTCTTTTTTAAGAAGGATCTGCACATCACAAAATTTTGTGTAAAACTTAACGTAATTCATAAGCTTTCTTAAGCCCAAAGGAGGACTCTTAAGAACTCCTAGACTAGATGAATTCATTAGCTAGTTTAAAGATTTTCAAATTATGGTGCATAACTGTGTGCCCCAAAACTCATACATTTATCTCTATCTCAATATTTCCCATAATATCTAGCCTAGAGGAGGCACATTTGGTGAAAGAATGAAAATATTTCTATTAAGACAGTTATATTTTTTATTTCTTTACCCTCAGATTTTCTCTTTTGATATCGTTTTCTGTATGTTTTTATTTATTTAAAAAATTAATGGCATATGTTGGATAAAAAAAACATTGGAAAAACCCAACTGTAGATTTTAACTGAAGTTTATGTCTAAGACAAAACTGACCTTTTAGAGCATAAGGAAAGTGTGATGGTGAATCCCAGAGAATAATGTTAACTGAGTAGAGACAGAATCTTGTAAAAGGTGTTAAGAAAGCCAGAGAGCTACAGGAATTATGTTTATCATCTATGGTTTCAAATGCCGTGGTGAAGTTCAGACCTGAATAAAATTTGCAGCTGTGACGCGGAGGCGGGCAGAAGAATCTCCAGTTCTGGTGAGCAAAACGGGAATGGTCCTCTCCACACAGTGAGCTGTTTCAAGTTTACTCAGCTTATGTTTAGGAATATATTGTGTAATGATCATTTTCAACAATTTCAAAGAAGCCTGAAAAACCTTAGAGAAAAGTGATGAACACGGATGAGTTACTACGGTGCAATTCCACCAAGAGGAAACATGGCATTTACTATCAGTAACACATATGAACATTATATCGAAAATGACATCTCGTCTGAAAGGCTGAAAATGGCAAACTGAAAACTGCTTTCTAAACACAGCACCTTGCATATAGAGGACATATGCTCTTACTTCACTCTGTCAGAAATCACTCCCCATCTTCCCTTCATACCGAGTATCTAACATCCCTGCTTCAATTGGTAAGCCCAAATCTTCCCTTCATACTGAGTATCTAACAGCCCTGCTTCAATGGGTAAGCCCAAATCTTCCCTTCATACTGAGTATCTAACAGCCCTGCTTCAATGGGTAAGCCCAAATCTTCCCTTCATACCGAGTATCTAACAGCCCTGCTTCAATGGGTAAGCCCAAATCTTCCCTTCATACTGAGTATCTAACAGCCCTGCTTCAGTGGGCTGTTAGAAGCCCAACTGTGCAATGTCCATTCTTAAGGCCCATTCAGCATTAGAAAAAACAGTAATTCTCAACCTCATCAGGTTTCACGCAAAGTGAAAACACAAACTGAAGATGTGGTAGCACTGAACTAGGCCTCTACAAACGCCTGGCTTTGCAGACCATGGAAAAGCTAACACTGCTGGAGACCAGAGACAATGACCCAAGCAAAGGCAGATTTCCCAGACCCTTCATGTAAGATCAGTTGCACAGTATAGCTCTTGCTAGAGAACCTCATTTCTTAGTGATTCTATTGAGTTACAGTTGGTGACCACGTCAATGACCAACTGGTCCTCTCTCAAGCTGCTCTGGTCTTCTGTGGTATGGCGCATGATCTCATCCATGCACGCTGGAGCCAGCGCCAGCTGAGGGCACTCACGGAGGTCACAATGTCCTTTATGGCTCTTCTAACGAGAAAGACGGATGCTCTCAGTGTGTTCTTTAAATCTTCTTTTGGGGTTCCAACAGGCATTTCCATCAACTTCTTAGACAAGGCAAGCAGTGCGTCCTCTCGGTAGGACCACGTCTTACAATAGGCCCCGGCAACCTACCACAAAACAGGCAGCATTTCATGACATCACACAACCATCCTCCAACACTACACAACTTGAAGGCTTTGTTTTTTTTTCAAACTAAAATGATTCATTTCTAAGAACAGAACTTTCATAAATGAAAATGATTCATTTCTAATAATAGAACTTTTACAAATAAATATGTGTATTTAGAGAAATAATTTTCTCTGATAAGGAAATTTAAGACTATGTTAAAATATAAAAAGTATTAAATTCTCCAAGAGAAATATTTTAAAGCTGAGAACGAGGGGAAAACCCTACTCATTTCTTTTTATTTTGAGACAAAGTCTCACTCTGTCGCCCAGGCTGGAGTGCAGTGGCTCGGCTCACTGCAACCTGTCCCCCTGTGGGTTCAAGCAATTCTCCTGCCTCAGTCTTCCAACTAGCTGGGATTACAGGTGCCTGACACCATGCCCAGCTAATTTTTGTATTTTTAGTAGAGATGGGGTTTCACCATCTTGGCCAGGCTGGTCTTGAACTCCTGACCTCGTGATCCACCCGCCTTGGCCTCCCAAAGTGCTGGGATTATAGGCGTGAGCCACTGCGCCTGGCCAACTCTACTCATTTCTATAAGGAGATACTTCCATCTTTTGCTATGCCATCCTTTTGCGCTGGAATTAGCTGGTATTCAGAAGGGAGCAGTTGTTTAATACAAGCTCCATGAATGCCAGAAGGAAACACCCAGGCTGAAATGAGTACTCACTGATACATCTTAGCTCATGTTTTTGCTGTTTCACATAATTTATAATTTACAGAAGGGCAGGCACGGTGGCTAATGTTTGTAATCCCAGCACTTTGGGAGGCCAAGGCCAGGAGTTCAAGGCTATAGTGAGTTATGATCACGCCACTGTACTCCACCCTGGGTGACAGAGTGACACTCTGTTTCATAAAAAAAAAAAAAGGCCGGGCGCAGTGGCTCATGCCTGTAATCCCAGCACTTTGGGAGGCCAAGGTGAGTGGATCACAAGATCAGGAGATCGAGACCATCCTGGCTAATGTGGTGAAACTCTATCTCTACTAAAAAAAAATTACAAAAAATTAGCCAGGCGTGGTGGCGGGCGCCTGTAGTCTCAGCTACTCAGGAGGCTGAGGTAGGAGAACAGGGTGAAGCCAGGAGGCGGAGCTTGCAGTGAGCGGAGATCTTGCCACTGCACTCCAGCCTGGTTGAAGAGCAAGACTCCGTCTCAAAAAAAAAAAAAAAGTTAACAAAAGACTTTCCAATTCAGGAAGAACAAAGGAAGTCAACAATATTACAAATGCAAAGCTGTGGGCGTTTTCCCTCCTTTATGTGTAAGTACACAGAGGTGTGTGTACCATTTAGACTACCCTCCCCTCTGCCACCCCGTTTTTTTTCTTTTTTTTTTTACCAAGGTTTCTCCCAACACATCGATGGCAGAGCTGGCTTCTCTCAAGGCCTTCTCGGTTAAGGGCTCTGGCTCCCCTAACATGCCTCCCCTCCGAGCATCGCTGATGTCTGCATTACTCATTTCCGGCTCCACCACTGCCTCCCCATAATGCTTACGAATAGCTGGAAGAGGCCGCTCATCGTAGGGCAGGGACTCTGCCTGCAGTGAGTGAAGGAGAGAGGAAAGTGCTGGGGAGCTCCACAGGTCACATTCTCCAGTGCAACTCTCACTGGCAGGCTTACTGCACTTACTTACCTGATCTGAAAGATGTTATTTTGCTAAATATCAGTATCATCAGATTAGAATAATTTATACAACAAATAGGATGTAATTGAAAAGATTAGATGAGACTTTCTATTACTTTCTAAACTCATTACAGACCTAATAAAAAAAAGCAAGGTAGATTCCACCTCAATGACTGTTTACTGGTAGCAATTTCAGTTCAATTGACATGGAGACTACTAAAGTAAAGGCTATTACATCTTTTTTTCTGACAAGATCTCTGATATTTTCTTAGTTTATTGCTTAGAAATAAGCATCAAGCCTGATTTTAATAAACATGCTCACAAGGTGTCTTTAGGCCTATTCCTTATGTGGCTATGCTCTCACTCAGCACTATGGCTCCTAGAATGGAACAGAGGTGGGTCTGGCTGGGGTGCACTCATGCACCCCATGCATGGGAACAGCACCTGGCACAACACATGTCCTTTACAAATACCCAAATAAATTGAACGCCAATCTGAAACAGAATTACCTACATTGATCTTTGGATGAGGATCTGTGGCAGGGAGTAACGGGTCTACTGCAGAATGCTGAGGAGAAATAGTTAGAGAATATGATGAAGGCTTTTCCTGAAGGAAAGGTTCTGCAAACTGGTTTTCTGTTCCTCTTTCTTCCAGTTGTGGTAGTGAGGGCATTGGCTTTTGGTGGCAAGGACTGCCAGAACGAGCGAGGGGCTGGAGGGGCAAATCAAAAGGTCTTCGCATCTAGAGAACGAAAAGGAACATTTAATTTCAAATGCCACTGCCACGCCAGATATATCTATCTCATTCCTTCAGATGAATAAGACTTTAGAAAGCTGTGCTGGAAGAGGCTCCTTGGCACAATGAAAAATTTCAAAACCAAAGAGAAACTTCCACAGAGTGAAATCTACTTGAAAGTCCCACACAATCAAGTTGCACTCATCTCAGTTGTCTCTCCACATTTCTGTGTTGACTACAAAAGTGACATACACATCCAAAATGCTAGTGAAGGAATGAGCATTTGTGCATGGAGCATGTCCACACATATGTGCCCCTGCAGGAGCACGGTGGTGTGGAGAAAGCACCTGGGCTGGACCCAAGTGGACTTTTATTCAAAATCTGGCACTGCTATTCACTGTGTGTACAAAGGAAAGTGATGTTGTGTCATCCCAACAAGCAAAGTTGACTGACCAATTGCTGCACACTAGGCATGGTACTGAGTGTTTTGGACAGGTAGGCTCATTAATGCTTACTCTTTTTACCCCCATTTGAAAGCTGATGGAAAACTGAGGCATAAAGCTGATAAGAATTAGTCTGTGATCACAGAGCTGGAATGGTGGTGCCTGGATTTGAACCCAGACAGTCCAGCTCCAGAGTGTGCTCTCTCGTTTTTCAGAGGCAGGGTCTCGCTCCATCACCAAGGCTGGAGTGCAGTGGTGCGATCGTAGCTCACTGCAGCCTTGAACTTCTAGGCCCAAGTGATCCTCCTGTCTCACTCTCCTGAGTAGCTAGGACTACAGGTGTGTGCCACCAGGCCTGGCTATTATTTACTTTTTGCAGAGACAGGGTCTCTCTATGTTGCCCAGGCTGGTCTCGAACTCCTGGGCTCAAACAATCCTCCAGCCTTGGCCTCCCAAAGTGATGGGATTACAGGCGTGAGCCACCATGCCTGGCCTTGAGAGTGTGCACTCTCAATCACTATTCCGTATCTCAGAACCTTCATTTCCTAATCTGTCACGTGGGCTGAGTGCCCCATTTGCATGAGTTCTAAAATCAGAGGCAGAGCACCTTATGGGAAATATGTTCTCAATACACCGAAGCTGTTAGCATTACATTCTCACTTGATCCTTACAACACTGAGGGGTCAGTGGGGCAGGGTCATCACTGCCTTTTCCAAATAAGGAAGCAGCTGGAGAGATGAAGGGATGCAACAGAAAAGCAGCAGGGCCTCGGTTTTCCTGACCCCGGTTCGTTCCCTTTCCCACGACTGTGAGTCTCCTGAAAGAACATGCTGAGGCAAAGCCTCCCTGACGTAGGCACAGAGCTGAGGCCATCCATGATAACTGTCCCCTGAGCACTGCAGAGTGTTTTACACTACACTTCAAAGACATCTATCCACTGTTGTGAACCACACAGTTGAATCTCTGTTCTCCTAGGCTTTCCTCCACCCCGTCCAGGCTCCTGCACCCACCAGCTCGGCATCCAGGAGGCTGTGCAGCTCCAGCTGCTCGTACACCTCGGCACGATACTGCTCCATCTGCTGCTTCTTCTCCTTGGCGAGATCGTAGTCTTCCTTCTCCACGGCACAGCGTTTCTCTACCTCATACCTCCCAAGGCGCTCACCAACCTGAAGCACAAAATATTTGCTTTTTCTTTCAAATTTGGATCAACTCACATCAAATGCAAAGCTAATTTTTAAGAATCATGCTTGAACCGTCTTGCAAGGAGAGGGAGCGAGCACAGGGAAATGGAAGGAATGGGCCACACTCAGCAAAGGTCTGGCTGCTGTTGCTGTACGGGCATTTAATAAGCCCATGGGTTGGTCATGACTTTCAGGATAGCTGGTTTTCCTATTTTCCCATTGGGCTCAGGGTCCTAGTAACGAGGTGGCTGACCCTGACACCTGAACGTGAGTCTGAAGAGGTAAAGCTTCTGCTTCCATTCACATTTTTAAAGTGCTTATCTGTCTCCGTAACTTTATTTTGCTGAGATCTTTGAACTCACACTAACTTCACGGCTTTTAGTAACTGGTTTCTTTTACCATGTAGTTATTCTAAGTATACATAAAACCTATTACAGGCATAAATTAGGAACTGTTTTCTCCAAAGGCAATACCTTTTGCAAATCAGCAATGGCTTGTTTTAGTTTCTTGGCATAATCATAGCGTTCCTTTTGGACAGCTTCCCGTTTTCTTTCATCTAATTTTCGTATGATCTGTGCAACTTCTGGATCTTGGTACATATCAAAAGCTAAGTCATCTAGCGGAGAAATATAGTCAGATTTCCTAAAGGGAAGAAATGCATATTTTAGAGATAATTTCACGCCCTAGGAGTTCAGTGCTGAAGATGCACGGTTGAGAAGGTGCCCCTCCCCATCCTGCCCCATCATGGTTCACAGAGCATTTCCTGCATGAGAAAACGGGTCTCAGAGAAGTAACGGGCCTCAGGTCACAAAGCTCTTAATTGCAAGCAGGCCGTTCTGACTCCAAAGCTCACGCTCTTGACCATGGACCAAACTGCACTTCAGGGCATCTGAGCCTCCAGTGCATTCGCTCAGAGTGCAGACTCTGGGCCTCGCCTCGTTATGGGCCCTGGGAATAGGACAGTGAATGTGAATCAACTGCAGAACAAGGAGAAAAACAAAAACAAAGACAAATGGATGACCAGGCCCCACCCTAAGAAATGTGACTAGTGGGCCCAAGATGGAGTCCAGGCGCCATATTTTATAACAACACAGTATTTTTTTCTTCTTTTCTTTTTTCGGAGGCGGAGTCTCACTCTGTTGCCTAGGCTGGAGTGCAGTGGCGCAATCTTGGCTCACTGCAACCTCCACCTCCCCGGTTCAGGCGATTCTCCTGCCTCAGCCTCCTGAGTAGCTAGGATTATAGGTGTGTGGCACCACACCTGGCTAATTTTTGTATTTTTTAGTATAGACGGGTTTTCATCATGTTGGCCAGGCTGGTCTCAAACTCCTGACCTCAAGTGATCCACCAGTCTCAGCCTCCCAAAGTGTTGGGATTATAGGCCTGAGCCACTGCGCCCAGCCTGTATTTTTTTATTTTTTTCTTTGAGACAGAGTTCTGTTGACCAGGCTGGAGTGCAGTGGCATGATCTTGGGCTCACTGCAACCTCTGCCTCCTGGGTTCAAGCAATTCTCATGCCTCAGCCTCCCAAACAGCTGGGACTACAGGCGTGAGCCAGAATGCCTGGCTAATTTTTTGTATTTTTAGTAGAGATGGAGTTTCACCATGTTAGCCAGGTTGGTCTGGAACTCCTGACGTCAGATGACCCACCCATCTCGGACTCCCAAAGTGCTGAGATTACAGGTGTGAGCCACTGCACCCAGCCAGCATCACAGTATTTTTGATGAACATGATAGGTTAAGAATTGCTACCACTGAGGTTTTACTCAAAGGGTTAAGTTGTATGATGTCAACCATCATATCCTAGAGGAGATCAAAAACATTCCTTCAGAAATAAGTGATCTTTTGTAGTCACCTGAATAGCTCATTTCTGATTAAATATGACCTCTATTCCTCCTTTCCAGCTCTACAGTAGGGTCTAGAATGTAAACAGTAAAGTTAGTCTCACCAAGCAACGAGAGGATGAGGATGGAAGTGTCCCAGCTGCTCTATCAACCCCATTAAACAAGCCAGCTGCTTAAGGCGACTTGAACATCCTTTGAGACAGGTACGTTTTAATGAAAACACTTGTCGTAAAAGTGTACTTGGTGAATCTGCATTATAATGAATTCAAGTGGGGCATAGGAATAGGCCCCCTTTAAGCACTCACAGCCCCCCTCTGGCATCTCCCCACCCTTGAGGTCATGGTACTTCGCTCACAGCAGCACCACAGGCTGGCGGCTGGGACGGCACCAGCAGCTCTGAACTGTGTCTAATCCCAGGGGTGACTAAACAGCGAAACATTTTGGGGTGTCTACAAGATCACATTAACTATTTTTAGTGTAACACATATGACACTTTAAGTCACGTTGCCTTGCTGTCCCAGAGATGAACACAAAGACTTCATTTGATTATAAAAATCCTTCAAAGTGAACATCATGTCCTGTGGCACCCAGTCCCAGCTCCTGTTGATTCAGCAGCAGCGTGGGGTGCCATCTACCCACTTTGGTACAGAACCCCCAGCGGCAATGACCGGATTCCATGTCCAGCACAGGCCCGCACGTGCCAGTCACACAGCTTTTCCCAGTCCTTGCACTTAACCTTCATAAAACCCCGGGCGTGGGGCAGGACAGGCAAACCACAGCCTGCCATCCCACCTGGCTGATTGGATTAAGGCAACAGATTTAAAGTCTAAATCAAAATAACAGAAAGAAGCTTTATTGGAGATACTGAGAAACTAAAGACTTAATCAGTTTGGTTGTTCCTGCCCTACTGCACTTGCTTCAGTAAGGGCAGAGCCCCAGCTGCGGTCTTTGTGGAGAGGCTGGCAGGAGGGAGGTAGCCATCCACTCTCAGCGCTCCTTCCCCACAGTGCTTCCATCCAATTGCCAGCTTGAAGGATGGGAAGAGTACTGTGATTTTTCTATTACACAAAGGAGGCATCTAAGGGAGAGACTGAGAAGCTGGTGTTATTTTTTTATTTTTATTTTTTGAGACGGAGTCTCGCTCTTGTCGCCCAGGCTGGAGTGCAGTGGTGCGATCTTGGCTCACCGCAAGCTCCGCCTCACGCCATTCTCCCGCCTCAGCCTTCTGAGTAGCTGGGACTACGGGTGCCCGCCAGCACGCCTGGCTAATTTTTTGTATTTTTTAGTAGAGACGGGGTTTCACCGTGTTAGCCAGGATGGTCTTGATCTCCTGACCTCGTGATCCGCCTGCCTCGGCCTCCTAAAGTGCTGGGATTACAGGCGTGAGCCACCGCGCCCGGCCTTGGTGTTATTTTTTTATAGACATTACATGAATAGCCTCTACTCTCTGAGCACTCCACACTCACAAGTGCCTGTGACAGCTCTGGTCTGCACCAGGCCTGTGGGGAGGCGGTGTAGCCTCTGCAGGAGGGAAGGCTCGCTGTCCACCAGTGCACATGCTCAGCAAATCGCATGTGGCTCCTGAGCAACTGCAGAGAGAATCTGATCCAGGTTGTGTGCAAATAGAAGAGCCTGGATCAAGAATTAATCACTTTCTGCGAGCAGTCTGTATGCAGGTAAAAGTGAAATTATACCAAACACGGACAAATTTGAAATTTCTATTAAAGTTTAAAAAGTTGATCTTTTCTTTATTGGGAAGCTGCTGTCAGAGAAGAGCCAAGGATTATTTGGAATTCCTCTTTATTTAAAATTTTTTTTGTGCGTGTGTGAGATGGAGTCTTGCTCTGTCCCCCAGGCTGTAGTGCAGTGGCATGACCTTGGCTCACTGCAACCTCCACCTCCCAGGTTCAAGGGATTCTCCTGCCTCAGCCTCCCAAGTAGCTGGGACTACAGGTGTGCGCCACCACGCCTGGCTAATTTTTGTGTTTTTATTAGAGAAGGAGTTTTACCATGCTGGCCAGGCTGGTCTTGAATTCCTGACCTCAAGTGATCTGCCCAACTCAGCCTCCCAAAGTGCTGGGATTACGCTCAGCCTAAAAAACATTTCAATTCCTCTTTTTTTCTCACTGCGGCAACTATGGCAGCCCTTCCCTTCTTTCCTTTAGACCAGGCACCTCTGGAATGGAGTCCCCTCATTGTCATCCACAGCAGGCAGGTGGCAAGGGAGCCACTGTCCCAAAGAGGTGTCCAGGACAGAGAGGGTGACCGAGGATGGCACAGCAGGGCCCTTTAGCTCCCCAAAAGTGGATTCACCCCCGGTTCTTACACTGCTAAAAAAAAAAAAAAAAAAGAGGAAGCGGCAACAGCAGCAGAAAAATATGTATAATTTTTTTTTTTTTGAGACAGGGTCTCACTCTGTCACCCAGCCTGGAATACAGTGGCATGATCTCGGCTCAAGCGATCTTCCTGCCTCAATTTCCTGAGTAGTTGAGACTACAAGCGTGCACCACCATGCCCAGCTAATTTTTGTATTTTTAGTAGAGATGGGGTTTTGGCATGTTCCCCAGGCTGGTTTCAAACTCCTGATCTCAAGCAATCCTCCTGCCTTGGCCTCCCAAAGTGGTGAAATTACAGGCGTTAGCCACCACACCCGGCCTACAATTGTTAACATGAAGAACTTTCCCCATACCCATTTTTTTTTTTTTTAGCCAAATTTAGCAGTGAGAAAAAATATTTTTAATGGGTAGAGAGAGATTGGTAAAAATTGTGGTGTGTGTTTTTTTTTTTGAGATGGAGTCTCGCTCTATTGCCCAGGTTGGAGTGCAGTGGCACAATCTCGGCTCACCACAACCTTCACCTCCCGGATTCAAGTCATTCTCCTGCCTCAGCCTCCCAAGTAGCTGGGATTACAGGTGCGCGCCACCACGCCTGGCTAATTTTTGTATTTTGAGTAGAGACAGGGTTTCACCATGTTGGCCAGGCTGGTCTTGAACTCCTGACCTCGTGATCCACCCGCCTTTGGCCTCCCAAAGTGCTGGGATTACAGGCGTGAGCCACTGCACCCGGCAAAATTGTGTTTTTAAAAACGTGTGTGATACATATTTTTCACTCCTCTAAAGAATAAACTTTTGAAGAGGCCATAAGGTGATGTCTCTAGAACTGATAACCTGGGTCCATTAATATCTTTGATTTTTACCATGAATTTGCTTGTGCTGATAAAATATCAAAGGATGGCTGACAGATCTTTGTTCTAAACGCATTTTAGGAAACTTCTAGTAATACCTGAACACAAGAAAGGAAGTAGTCTCTGCTGAGCAATAAATGAAGGTGTGTGGCTGGGCACGGTGGCTCACGTCTGTAATCCCATCACTTTGGGAGGCTGAGGCAGGTGGATCACCTGAGGTCAGGCTCAGGAGAATTGCTTGAACGCAGGAAGCAGAGTTTGCAGTGAGCCGAGATCATGCCACTGCACTCCAGCCTGGCGACAGAGCAAGACTCCATCGAGACCAGCCTGGCCAACCTGATGAAACCCCATCTCTGCTAAAAATACAAAAAATTAGCTGGGCATGGTGGCAGGCACCTGTAATCCCAGCTACTCAGGAGACTGAGGCAGGAGAATCCCTTGAACTCAGGAGGTAGAAGTTATAGTGAGCCGAGATTGTGCCATTACACTCCGGCCTGGGCAGCAAGAGTGAAATTCTGTCTCAAAAAAAAAAAAAAAAAAAAGGAAAAAAATAAATGAAGGTGTGCTAAATAAAACAGTGACCTTAATCTTTATGTAAATTTCAGACAATCCAATCAGTGGCTTATCCAGCTCTAAACTGAATTTAGAGGCTCTAAGTCCAGAATCCTTTGGAAATGACTGACCCTTTCAGGATTCTGAGGAAAGTAAAAGAAGTTCATTGCTGGGGAGCAGGACTCTTACCTGGCGTACGTTCCTTCTAGAGCAGGGTCCTCGCTGTTGTGCCCAAGGTAGTGGTCAATCAACTTCTCTCGAGAGGCCTTTGGGGGCAAAACATCTGCTTAGTGTCTCAGAGAGAAAGAGGAACAACACAAAACCTTAACTACAAGATTTATTTCATATAAAGCTGTCAGCAAGGTTCAGTGATCCTCATCTTTTGGAGAGACAGCTAAAACTGTTAAAGAAAAGTTTCATATGCTACAGCTCCTAAAAATCATCTGAAAGTTATTCACTAGTCAATTTTATGCAGATTATAAAAATGACACATTTTTTGGGTGAAAATAAATGACTCCCTCCCATTATAAATAGATTTACTTCCTTAGGAATTAAAACTTTCCAAACTTACAGTATTGCTTTCATCACTGAAATCTGCAGGGTCTCCAATGATATTTATGGCAACCAAAGCAACCTAACAAAGTGTTAAAATAACAGAATTAAATATACAATGTTTGAAATGACTTAACCCTTTTATTTACTTATTTTGAGACAGGGTCTTGTCTGTCACCCAGGCTGGAGTGCAGTGGTGTGATCATGGCTCACTGCAGCCTTGACCTCCCGGGCTCAAGGGATCCTCCACCTTAGCTGCCCTGGTAGCTGGGACTACAGGTGTGAGCCACCATACCCTGCTAATTTTTGTGTTTTTTTGCAGAGATAGGATTTCACCATGTTGCCCAGGCTGGACTTAACCCCTTTATAACAAACTCTGACCTACACTGTTATCAAATAGGATGATGTATATCAAAGTGTATTAATTGTTAAAATGTTATGCCAATATAAATAATTTTTAATAATTAACAAAGAATTTTAAATAAATTATGTTAGTATTCTAATGCTAACCAAATGGTTATTTTTAACCATTTAAAGCCTGGGCGTGGTGGCTCATGCCTGTAATCCCATCACTATGGGAGGCCAAGGTGGAAGGATCACCTGAAGTCGGGAGTTTGAGACCAGCCTGACCAACATGGAGAAACTCCGTCTCTACTAAAAATACAAAATTAGCCAGGCACATGCCTGTAATCCCAGCTACTCAGGAGGCTGAGGCAGGAGAATTGTTTGAACCTGTGAGACAGAGGTTGCAGTGAGCCGAGATTGCACCATTGCACTTCAGCCTAGGCAACAAGAGTCAAGAGTGAAACTCCGTCTCAAAAAAAAAAAAAAAAAAAAAAAAGTTCAAATCATAATAGCTAAAAACTCCCAGAGTTTTAACATAGCCTCATAATGAGACATCCACGTGAGATTCAGTATGGAGCTCATCTTTGAAGGATCTTGGGAAATTAGACAATGAAAAGTTAACACAGCTCAGTTCCCAGTTGGTGAGTCTCACCTGAGGTGGGGAGTCACTTTTCCATCCTGCACCCCCAACCACTGTAGACTAACCCCACACCGCTTCCAAAAATGCAAAGGTTCAAGACAGGCACATTTGGGGCAGGAGGGCAGCTGGCACAAACTGGGAAACCGAGCAACTTTTGAAATGAAATTTTTTAGTCTTTCATGTCAGTAAAGTGCTGCTTTAGATAGTTACTGCTTTTAAATGCAGGGCACATATATTATCATTCATGACGAGATCATCTGAACATAAGGACAATAAATAATCTATTATTTAAAAATCTTCATTAAAAAAACAAAACAAAACTCCAAACTGTTTAAAGAAAACCAAGACAACAGCCAGGTCATTGCTGGTAAATACATGCAGGTGGGTGGAGGAAGGAACAGGGTTAAGACTCATTCTTCTGGCTTCCTGGCGTGTTATGCTGCAAGGGGCCAGGCAGCTTAATTGGACCTTTGCGCTCTTGTCCAGCTCACCCGCTTGGTCTAGAGATTTGATTTGCTGGGTGCTCGCATTCCTCTTGGAGGGGGCAGGGAGAGTTGTAAATGCTTGTGCTAATTAACAAGATTGCTTTGGACACAATTGATTTCTACTACACTAATCATGTGAGAAAAAGAAAAAAAGAAGGAAAGAAAGGGAGGGAGGAAGGAAGAGATGAAGAATTAGCAGCCTGAAGCTGGAGAGATTCTGGATTACATGCAACATTCATGTGTCCGCAATTTCCACCAGGGAATTTACCTTGTGCACGTTGGGAGGGTTTATTTAGAACTGTGCTGTCCTACACAAATAGGATGTGAGCCACATGTGTCATTAAGGTTAAGTAGGCACATTAAAAAATTAAAAAATGCAATTAATTTTAAAAATATAGGTTAACACAACATATCCAAAATATTATCATTTCATCACATACAATTGACATAAAAGTTCTCACGAACTCTTTCGCGTTCTCCTTTTGTACTGAGTCTCTGAAGCCCACTGTCTGGTGATGCTGGCAGCAGCTCTGGGCACTAGGCCAGTTCGTGGTGGGCACTGGCCACGTGTGCCCAGAGGCTGCTGGATCAGACAGCACAGCTCAGAGAGCTCAGCAGTCTCCCAGAAGAGATCCTCTAAGATCCCCTTGAAAATGCATCTAAGAAAAGATACGTGACCACATAATCCCACAAAGAAGGTAGGGGCAGAATCAAAGGCGAAGCTGCATGCATCTTACCTGATTATATATGTTGTATTTGTTGACATGGTTTTGGTGAAAAATCAGTTTAAGAAATTGTCCTACTGCATCCACATAAACTGATTTTAGTTCCCGGGCTTTGCAACCTGTCTTTTCATTATCACAGAGAGACACGTAGCTGAAAAACAAAACACAACTGAAGAATTTGAAAATGTGCTGTTCAATAAAACTGCTCCCTACTCTGATTGAACTCAATAGGCTCATTTATGTTTATTGTTTTATTTTTTAAAGCTAGACTACCCCTATGCAGGATCAACAGGTTTGAATAAAAGCTAAGTCTAGAATGAAAAACCTAGGAAAAACCCCTAGAACTCAAATTCTAATTAGTATTCTTCTTTTGTTGTTGTTGTTGTTGTTGAGATGGAGTCTTGTTCTGCTACCCAGGCTGGAGTGCAGTGGCGCGATCTTGGCTCATTCCAACCTCCACCTCCCGAGTTCAAGCAATTCTTCTGCCTCAGCTTCCCAAGTAGCTGGGATTATAGACGCTCACCACCATGCCCAGCTAATTTTTGTATTTTCAGTAGAGACACGGTTTCACCATGTTGGCCAGATTGGTCATCTAATTAGTATTCTTAAGAAAATTTCCACATCTGAAAAGTAGAGTTGAATAGCAGAATTCACAGAAATTATAACGCTGCTTTTTAAGCACATTCAATAAGAGGCAGGTGTTAAGAAACTGTGTACTCTTGAACCAAATAGAAGTACATAACACAGGACCAAAAGTTAAGGGACAATTCATTTTTAAGAGCTTTCAGGGCCGAGCGCGGTGGCTCACGCCTGTAATCCCAGCACTTTGGGAGGTCGAGGCGGGCGGATCACGAGGTCAGGAGATCGAGACCATCCTGGCTAACATGGTGAAACCCCGTCTCAACTAAAAATACAAAAAATTAGCCGGGCGTGATGGCGGGCACCTGTAGTCCCAGCTACTCGGGAGGCTGAGGCAGGAGAATGGCGTGAACCCGGGAGGCGGAGGCTGCAGTGAGCTGAGATTGCACCACTGCACTCCAGCCTGGGTGACACAGCGAGACTCCATCTCAAAAAAAAAAAAAAAGAGCTTTCAGGTAGAATTAGCCTAAAAGCTGCCATGATACATTTTAAATTTCATTCTTACCCAAGTCTTCGAAACCGCTCTGCTTGATAGGGTGCAAAATATTCAGGCAAGCTTTCACTAATGTAGAACTCAATTTTACTTGAAATCATATACTGGTGAGCAAGTAACTGTAGTTTCCTTATTCGACATCTCTCCACCATTTGAAGGACAATTTCTTGTGGAAATTGGCAAAATCTGAAAGCAAACACATTTTTATATTTTCTGAACAACTTCTGCAGAGGGTTTCTAGATGCTAGCATCTCATTCTTGCAGGTAAGAAGCATTAACCACACACCCACTTTGAACAGGACAGTCTGTAGGTACTGATGGCACAAAGATGCCTGCGACATGATTCCTGTTCTCTCGAGCTTTTCTTGTTGGAGCTGAAGCTGGGAATTAAAATTTGACTTGATCTGCCTGTAACCCTATAGGAATCATACTCTTGGCAGCTAGTAAATGGTCTGATGTGAAACCTGCAGTTTTTCATAAGATAAATCAATCTTATGAGGCGGCACTAGTGGGCAGGACGGAGCCAATGGATTTTCCACAGGAACTCAAATGCTTAAGGGCCCCAAGGTATCAATATTTAAGGAGTGCCTGCCTTTCACGCATAGTGGTCTAGGGAGACAAGCCTATGCTATGGGCCATGCAGGAGCTTCTTTGCTCAAAAGTGACATAACTTTTTTTTTTTTGGGAAAAGGTCTCGCTCTGTCACCCAGGCTGCAGTGGTGTGATTATGGCTCACTGCATCTTCGATCTCCTGGGCTCAAGTGATCCTCCTACCTCAGCCTCCTGAGGAGTTGGGACCACAGGCGTGTGCCACTGTGCCTGGCTAAAATTTTGCCCAGGCTGGTCTTGAACTCCTGGGCTCAGGGGATCCTCCCCCTTCGGCCTCCCAAAGTGCTGTGATTACAGGTGTGAGCCACTGGGCCCAGCCCAAAAGTAACACAACGTATTAAATAACTAAGAGTTGGGTAGAGAATCACAGCAGTCAGCAAAGACCCCACACTGCTTCCAAAAATGCAAAAGTTCAAGACAGGCACATTTGGGGCAGGAGGGCAGCTGGCACAAATTGGGAAACCAAGCAACTTTTGAAATGAAATTCTTTAGTCTTTCATGTCAGTAAAGTGCTGCTTTAGATAGTTACTGCTTTTAAATACAGGGCACATATATTATCATTCATGGCGAGATTATCTGAACATAAGGACAATAAGTAATCCATTAGTTAAAAATCTTTATTAAAAAAAAAAAAAAACTCCAAAACTGTTTAAAGAAAACCAAGACAACCGGCAAAGCTTTGAAGTTGTATACAGTCATGCACTGCATGAGACAGCGGTCCCATAAGATGACAACACTGTATTTTGACTTAGCTTTTCTATGTTTAGATATACAGATACCTACTTGTGTTACACTTGCTACCGTGTTCAGCACTGTCACGTGCTGTACAGGTTTGCAGCCCAGGAGCAATAGGCTATGCCACAGAGCCTAGGTGTGTAGGAGTAGGCTGTACCATCTGGGTTTGAGGGCACTCTAGGTGTTCGATGAAATCGACTGATGATGCATTTCTCAGAAAGAATGTCCCCATGATTGAGTGATGTAGGACTGTACTTAAAAAAATCCTTCCAAAAAGGGCCTATGATTTAGCTACTCAAATGTAGCTGATGAACACTTTATAGATGAATCAAAAATACCTTTCAAGCTGCATATGAAAAGAAACCACACAGCTAAAAAGGCTAGTATGCATTTATCCCTTAAAGATAAATTGACAGATACAGATTTTTTAAACTAAAAAGAATTTGACAACCAAAAAACTGGATGCCCAGGGGCTACGGTTGGTGCAAACTTTACGGTTTCTTGGAAAAACGTCTTGCTCTGAAGACTTCAGGCTCTCTGAATTCTGAGGTCACATGAACGGCACTGGGGGTCTCCCTAGATCTCTTTAACTGCCCCGTCAGTGTCTCTCCTGGAAGTGCACCAATCTATGCCCTGAGCTCCGACGTAGAGGGTCCCACATTTTCTATGACCTGTGGTAACAGGGTGCCTTGTACTGTCATTGGGAGGCTCGGCTTCAGGGTATCCTCCTTTGTCTTTCTGCGATGTGCCTGACCTCAGGGAAGTCAAGAGACCCCGAGCCAAACCCAGTGGGAGTCTGTGGTGACCAAGGGCACACAGATCCTTTTCTTGGGTACCTCCTCTGAAAGCACGTTACTGAAGTGAGTGTAGGTTATGCCCTTTAAAGCAATACCATGTCAATGCACAAGAGAACCATACTGGTGTGATTTTTATAACTACTACCAAAAAGGGTGGCTGTGTGTATACTTGAGAATCTTCAATCCCCAAATAACACGGAACATGTGCTGTGAGCGTACAGGACCTCTGCAGAGGGATGCTCCTGCCTGGGAGAGGCATGAGCAGGGTCATGGGGAGTCTGGGAGGAGAGGGCGGAGCGCTGGGCTGCCCCCGTGGGTGTGCTCCTCCTCCTGCCCTCCAGCCACAGGCTGGACCCTGTTAATGCTGCCTGCATGGGCAGTGCATCGGCCATGGCCTGGGCAGTATCAGGACGCTGGCTCGCCTGCAATCCCAGCTCTGCGGGTGACAAAGGCGCTGTCTGGCCCCTTCTGCTTGACTCTTGCTTCATTTCTCAGTTCATTCAGAACTCACTTCCGGGAAATGCAGGGACAGGGGGTCTTATTTGTTGCATCTCCTCAAAAACTCCAAAAGGAAAATACATTTTAATTGTAAATGAGATTTACATTCAATTTTCAGCAACTTGACTTCTGAATAAAAGCAAGACAGAATTATATCACTGAATTTAAAATGCCATACATATTTACGCGTTCGCGGGTTAGGAATAAATAGTAACTTCTCAGGCTTGAAAGCAAGTCATGAAAAGCACAGAGCTGTCGAGGTGGGATGGGGTGGAGGGTGGGTTTTTATTCACATGACTGAGGGCGGAGGGCAGATGCCAAGTGAGTGCATGAAGGGGCTCAGCTGTAAAGACCAAAGCAGCAGAGGCAAAAAGACTTCAATGTTTTAGGAAAATAATCAAGCAAAACACTCATCTAATGAACATTTGTTTTGAGACAGCATCTTACTTGGTCATTCAGGCTGGAGTGCATGGCTATCACAGCTCATGGCAGCCTTGGACTTCTGGGCTCAAGGGATCCTCCTGCCTCAGCATCCTGAGTAGCTGGGACTACAGGCGGGAGCCACTGTGCCCAATTGAACATTTTAATAAAGTATACGCGTGTTTAAGAGAAATGTGAAAGACATATCTTTTGGTTAAAGCTTGGTGTCATATAAAAACAGTTAGACACACACTCTTTCAGCACAGGAGCCCAACTGTAAAAGCAAAAAAAGCTGCACTCACAATCTCTGCACAGAAACTTGATGAGAATGTGCAGCCCAGCGTGTGATCAGGGAGTATGGTTAGACAGTTACGGGGCCTCATTTCTCTTCCTTCTCCTCCACATTTGCACATCTTCTTAAGGGAGTGTGGGTGAATGTTATAAGGGAAAGAGGGTCAACATATTTTCTTTAAAAATATAAACAGAAAGAGATGCCCGACACTGCACGCTGACATCCTTGGTCCTGATGTCCGAGTGATAGTAAAATCTGAGGCTCTGAATGAAAGGAGCCCCTGTACCCTCCTCAGGGACCCGAGGCTGCCTCCCAGCCCAAGCCCCGCCCCGTCCAGTCCTCACCTAGGTGACCGCCACCCACTGACAGTTGGCGCGTGGATCATGAGCTCCCGGGCACTGAAGCCGTCTTCGTGTCCAGATGAGCTGACGACTACAAATCCAATCTTGTGGGGCATTCTGCACGTTTGGGCTGTTTATAAGAGCAGGAAAAACTTCTTTAAAACAAAGGAATTCACTAACACATGGACATTTAAAGGGTTGGTTCATGCCTTGCTAACACACACAATAATGCACTAAGTATTCAGAATTTTCCCATCTCTTTGAAAAGAATCTATTTTTTTTTTGTTAAACACTTTTATAGATGCTTCTGATTCTGCTTAAGATATCATTTAAGTTATCTTGACTTTTCCCAAATACGTGTCCAAAAAGTTTGACCAGTGCTGTGGATTGTGCTCCCCAAAAGGATACGCTGAAGTTCCACCTGTGGTACCTGTGAAGGAGACCTCATTTGAAAATAGGGTCTTTGTGGGTGTGATCTAGTTAAAATAAGGTCCTCGGGGTGGGCCCAATCCAATGTGACTTTTAAGAAGGGAAGAGACACAGCCACACAAAGGGAGAGCGCCATGTGGTGACACAGGCAGAGACCGGAGCAACGCATCTCTAAGCGGGCCAGCCAAGGACGGCCGAGGATGGCCAGCAGGCGCCCAAGGTTAGGAAGAAGCCAGAAGGGATCCTGCCCTACAGCCTCCAGAGTGAGAGTGCAGCCCTGTCCATGCAGCCATCTGACTTCTGCCTCCAGAATGAACTTCTGGTGTTTTAAGCCATCTAGTTTATGATATTTTGCTATGTCTAGAATATAAACACAAACTTCTTTCTATTAGTTAGGAAACTAATACAACCAGTACGTTAATTAGTTATACAATACCAAGGGGAAAAAGGCAACGTATGCGCTAGCATTAACAACTGCTAAATGAATGTGTATGACCAGAAGGAAGAGCAGGAATGACAGGCAGGCATATTAAGTACAAAAAGGTTCATGCAGAGTCAGGTTGAGGGACTGACTCACAGGACACTGAGCCCAATTTGCTCAGGGACTCTGGGTTACTTTTCAGTTACTAAGCCAGTCAGATTCCTCCTAAGTAAGCCAATTTGGGTTAGGTCTAAATCATCGGGGAAAAAAAAAAGGCTCCTCACTAAACCAGGATAAAGAAGACTCCATCAGAAAGTTCTCTGGGATAAGATATACTATTAATTGAAATTCCCAATAGGAGGTAACATATAAACATACTCCCACATAAAACTGTACGTATTTTGACATGCTTGATGCATGATCTAGATCTTTCTTTTACTTTCATTGAGCATTTGAAGAGGACCACTTCAATATATTAATTATTGGCTGGCATTACTGCTAATGTTTCTTGGAATGTATGAACAAAAGCACTAAAATAGAATGATAAACCATCATTGAGATTCTAGTTATTTTTTGCACAAAGTTCACTGCAAGATGTTACTGTATATTAAATGAAAACAAAACTAAACCAACCCAGAAAATAATTTTTAAAAAGCCCCCTAGAACAGGATGAGGCTGGGCGTGGTGGTTCGTGCCTATAATCTCAGCACTTTGGGAGACCGAGGTGGAAGGATCACTTGAGCCCAGGAGTTCGAGACCAGCCTGGGTAAGAGAGTGAGACCCCGTTTCCACAAAAGCAAACAAAAAAAGAATTTTGAAAGGATGCGTGTGATTTAACCCACTGTTAGCTGCACGGCCCCACCTGCACTCTGGGCACCCTATGCCAGAAACGCACAGCCCATGGCTCCTACTCCTTCGTGACCTGGCACTTCTGGGTCGCATGGGCTCTGAGCCCAGAGGTACTTTTCCCTTGGCCACAGCATCTCTCTTCACCCACTCCCCACCCAACGGTGTGCCAGGTCTTATCAGGCCTGCCCTTCCTTCTGATCCCACTGTCTTTTCTAGACAGCAACCACCTGGTGTCCCCACCTGAAGCGCCTCCCTCAGACAAGTCCTAAGTTCCTATTGTGTGAATGCGCCTCAGGCCCAGCTCCAGTCATCCCCATCCATGTCCTAACTCCAGAGCTCTCGGTGGGCTCCCCATCTAGGGATCAATGCGCCAACTCTCCCCTGACCCTCACTTCTTGTCCTGAATTCTGAAGTCCAGCCAAACAATCAAAGCTCACAGTTAATACCCTTCAGCTCTGAAGCCCTCCAATCCTTTCATCAGCTTTTTTTCCTTTTTTGAGACAAGAGTCTCACTCTATCACCCAGGCTGGAGTGCAGTGGCGTGATCTGGGCTCACTGCAACCTCTGTCTCCCTGGTTCATGTGATTCTTGTGGTTCAGCCTCTCAAGTAGCTGGGATTACAGGCATGCACCACCATGCCTGGCTAATTTTTTTTTTTTTTTTTGGTATTTTAGTAGAGACGGGGTTTTGCCATGTTGGCCAGGCTGGTCTCGAACTCCTGGCCAATCTGCCCGCCTTCGCCTCCCAAAGTGCTGGGATTACAGGCATGAGCCACCATGCCAGGCCCCTTTCATCATCTTTCAGGGCAGGGCCTGTCACTCCCTATTCCACCTTGAAAATAGCTCTTGTGCTGAGGCTGTTGGGTTCCAGTCTCCAATTTTTTTTTTTTTTTTTTTTTTTTTGAGAGAGCGTCTCACTCTGTCACCCAGGCTGGAGTGCAGTGGCGTGATCTTGGCTCACTGTGACCTCTGCCTCCTGGGTTCAAGTGATTCTCCCGCCTCAGCCTCCCAAGTAGCTAGTATTACAGGTGCACGCCACCACATCCAGCTAATTTTTGTATTTTTAGTAGAGATGGGGTTTCACCATGTTGGCCAGGCTGGTCTCGAACTCCTGACTTTAGGTGATCCACCCGCCTCAGCCTCCCAAAGTGTTGGGATTACAGGCGTGGCCATTAAGCCCAGCCCCGATTTTTTTTTTTTTTTTTTATACAGGTTCTCGCTCTGTTGCCCAGGCTGTACTGCTGCAGTGGCGTGATCATAGCTCACTGTAACCATGAACTCTCAGGCTCAAATGATCCTCTTGTCTCAGCCTCCTGAGCAGCTAGGACTACAGGCACATGCCACCATGCACAGCTACTTTTTTTTTTTTTTTTTTTTTTTTGTAGGGATGGGGTTTCACTGTGTTGTCTCGGCTGCTCTTGAACTCCTTCCATCTTAGTGTCCCAAAGTGTTGGGATTACAGGCGTGAGCCGCCGAGCCTGGCTAGTCTCTGAACCTAACCAACACTCTCTGTTATGGCTCGAAGACATAAATATAGGACCTTTTCATTCAAACAGGAGGGTGTTTCCAGTATGCTATACTGCCCCCAACAAATCTAAAACAAAGTACTGGCATTTAAGAACCAGCTAAGAGAAATGCATAGGGACTGTGGAGGCAACGCTATTACCTCAGTCTGGTATTTGAAAAGGATTCCTTTTTTAGTCTACCCCCTCCCAAAGACCTTCCAGTTGTACCCTAGGGTCCCCTCTGTGTAAACCTTCAAGTGTTACATAAGATACTTGGAATGTCACTGAAGGATGCCACTTTTAGGCTCTATAAAAATCACCATTAACAATTTGGGAAGAAGCAAAGCTCTGTTGAACATCCAGTTATTGGCTGGTCTTCCTCACCAGAGGCATGAGGGATCCCTGTTGTCCCAGGGGCAGCCATCGACATCCCGACAAATGCCAGAGTACATCTCTCCCCAGGCAGCGATGACTCCATGGCGGTCTCATCCCTCACTACACTTTTCCTAGTGCTGGCATGGTAAAAGGCAATTAACTATAAATTAAACGGAAACTCAGTGTAGCAACTTCCATTTTGTTAGAAGACTAGGAAACAAAACTTGTCTCTGATTTTCTTTTTAAGAAGACTTTTAAGTGTGACCGCGCGCGGTGGCTCATGCCTGTAATCCCAGCACTTCGGGAGGCCGAGGAGGGCGTATTACTTGAGGTCAGGAGTTCGAGACCAGCCTGGCCAACATGGTGAAACCCCGTCTCTACTAAAAATAAAAAAATTAGTCGGGCTACTCGGGAGGCTGAGGCAGGAGAATCGCTTGAACCCGGGAGGCGGAGGCTGCAGTGAGCTGAGATCGTGCCATTGCACTCCAGCCTGGGCGACAGAGCGAGACCGTCTCAAAGGCTTATGGGTTTCTGATCAAGTCTTCTTAGCGACTGAAAGGGCTTCAGAGAAATCTGAACTTAAGTGCAAACAAAACAAAACAAAACAAACCCCAAAACAAAAAACAACCAACCATCAGACTTTAATCTCTATAGGGACAGAGCAACTTTCCTCAAACTTTTGCTCAGCAGAACACATCTGAAACTGGCCCGCTATGTGCTACGCATCCAGAAGAGGAAAAGCCGGATCTGAAAACAATATTCCACGCTAAATGGGCCGTCCCGGCCGGGGCAGGCGGTCCCAGCACCCGTGCTGAGCTCTCCGGCATCCGGCACGACGGGGCCGCGCCGGCTCTTCGGCGACAGCAAGGCCGGCATCTAACTCCACACCGTCCGCGCTTGCACCGCGCACCCAGGCTTCGTACCCAGCTCCCAGGTGGGGACCGCGCCCCCGCGGCGCCCCGCTCCCCACTCCGGCCCTGGGCCGACGCCGCAGCGGCCCGGAAGGTACCTGCTTAGAGGGAAGGGCCCCGACTGGCGCTGCCGCGGCCCCGGTGGAGAGGGCGGCTGGGTCGGAGCGGTGCCGCGGCCCGGGGAGGCGGCCAGGCGGCGCCTCAGCACCCGGACCCCAGGGGCGTGCGGGACCCGGCTCTCGTGGACTTCCTCGGCAGCCGCCGCTTCCTCAGACGGAACTCGGGGGGCGTCCCTTCCGCCGCCCCAGGCCGCCTTGCACCCCAAGCTGCTGCGGCAGTGACAGGGAAGAAGCAGACCCGGCCGCCTCTGCCCATCGCCCCGGCCGCAGCCTCCACTCTCATGACAACCAAGCCCAGCCCTGGGCCAGGGCCTCTGCGCGTGCGCGACCCCGCCCCACCCCAGGCCGCGCCTGCGCACAAGGGGAGGGCTCCGCTACCCTGGCCCTCAGGGTCGTGTAGTTTCCGGGGCCACGGCACCTGGGAACACCAGGTGGCGTCGCGCCTTTGCTTTCCTGAGCCTTCTGAGTAAGGTAATGTGGTGTCCGTGGGGCGACGCCTGCGCACAAGACCGCGTCGGGCCTCACTTTTCCCAGGCCTTCTGGGTAATGTAGTTTCCGGGATCGGCGCCCGGCCTGTGCCAGCTTGCAGAGCTCACCAGGTGCAGACCCCTGCGGCCAGGGCGAGGACGGATCTGAGCAGCCGGGCAGCGGGTGCCGCCGCCTGCGGGACCCAGAGGGCTTGAGGACATCTGCAATGCTCCAGAAGCCCAAGAGCGTGAAGCTGCGGGCCCTGCGCAGCCCGAGGAAGTTCGGCGTGGCTGGCCGGAGCTGCCAGGAGGTGCTGCGCAAGGGCTGTCTCCGCTTCCAGGTGCCCGCTGGGCTGGGCGGGGATGGCCCGCCGGGGAGGCGTGTGGGGAGAATAGGAGGTGCCGCTTCTCCTCTTCCAAAACGGAGGGTGCAGGCGGCGCCCGGGGCGGGTAGTTTTCTTTCGCCTCAGCCGCTAGGACCCCGGCCCCCGCAGCCTGGGGTTCCTGAGCGTGGCTTCAGAACGCAGGGGGGTTGGGGGACGACCTGGATCACCCCTTCCCTCTGCCCACCTCTCTGGCAGGACAGCCCTGCATCAGAGCTAGGAGACCCGGGTAGAGTGCCAGGTACTGGCACGCGGGGTCACGGCTGCTCTGCCTGTCCGGCCTCAGCTTCCCCTTGCGTAAAGTGAAAGGCTTGGCTAGGTGGGCTCTGCAGGCCCTTCCAGCCCTCGCAGCTGGCGATTGCAATCGTCACCTTATTCTAGGTTGGTTTTCTTTTTAGACCAGTACTAGGGTTACCAGCTGTGCATTGCCGGGGTCGGTGCCGGTGGGGTGGGAGTTGCCATAAAATGCCTAAAACTGACCAGTGCAGAGTAACAGGGAACCGGACTCCAACAAATTAACAGTGCCACGTGCCGGTCACACTCGTGCACAGAGGCAACCAACCGTTCTCCTTCGTGTGCCAGCACCGCTCTGGCGGCTGTGTGCTGGGGATGGTGGTGTTCAGCTCCTGGCAGCAGGGAGGCGGCGCTGTCAAAGACAGGCTGTATTTGAAGCGCCCTCAGGAGCTCATTTAAAAAGGGTGAATCCTGCAGAGCCAGCAGTCACCCCCTGATGTATGTTTTTCCTGACTCTTCGTATTTTAGAACGGCCCGCAGTCAGGCGCCCTTGCTCCCGCTCCCTCATCCTTGCCTGGGCGTTGGAGCGACTGTGGCATACAGGCGGCAGCCTGAGCCTGCTTCTTTAAGCACAGCTCATTCCGGTCGTTTATGAGGCCTGCAGATGCGAAGCCCTCGTCTTGAGACCCTTCCTCCTCCTGTTGCTTCTCCCGTCCCTGCAGCTCCCTGAGCGTGGTTCCCGGCTGTGCCTGTACGAGGATGGCACGGAGCTGACGGAAGATTACTTCCCCAGTGTTCCCGACAACGCCGAGCTGGTGCTGCTCACCTCGGGCCAGGCCTGGCAGGGCTGTGAGTGGCAAGGACTTTGGAGGTGGGCGGGAAGCTGGCACTCTCGGAGGTCCTGGGGGCTTAGCTCCAGGTGCCCATCAGGGTGGGGAAGGGTCCCCCTTACTGTGAACTCTCGGGTCTCAAGGAGGAAGCCCTCTGGAGGCAGAACTGGTCAGCGTCGCTTAGGTGGCAGAGTCCTCAGTCCTCTCGTTCATGAACCCAGCTGTTCAGTTGGTCGTCTTTTTCTTCAAAAAATCTTTTAATTTTATTTGCGTTCATTTGAGGTGTCCTAGCAATTCCCAAGAGCAGAGGGAGGGCTTTGGGGTTGGGGCCTGCACAGTTTCATGGGGAAGGTGGAGCCAGGAAGAGATGCTGTTCTGTTCTGCTGGGCTGAGCACCCTTCTGGAAGGACGAGGTGGTGGTTCGTGGGATGCTCTCACATTGTTCTCGGTTGGTGTTTGCTAAGATGCTGTCCTCAGGGCTCAAGTTTGGGGGCAATTGCTTTGAGAGGTGGTTCTTTCGGGGCATCTGTATTGAAGCCTCAGGACACAAAGTCCTGCCTTTCAGAACCAGCCGAATGCCAAGGTCTGCGCTTGTTTGACTCCCGTAAAAGAGAGCTTTTGGCCACTGGGGCAGGAGATGCTATCATGTGCCTTTACCTGGAAGGGTCGGCCAGTGTTGTGCAAATGGGGTCAGGCTCCAGGAGATGCTTCTGGCGGCCCAGGAAGGACATGGGTGCTCTGAGGGATGGAGCTGTGGCTCCTTGGCCTAAGGGGCAGAAAGAGAGAAGTCGAAGAGTAACGTCCATGTGGCCACCTCCCCGGCTACAGTGTTGGGGGCTCCACTGTCAGCATTGAGGGGTGACGCCTCTGGTGTGTGCTCCCAGGTTGCAAGCCCGCTTTCTCCACTGGGCCTTGTGCTTTTAGAGGAGGCAGCCGGAAAATGTATCACTGTGATGCCCCCTGGGGTGGCCCCTGCAGGAGGTGGGGGCTGGGCAGGGGTGTGCTCAGGGTATGCCTCACCTTTGGATGTTATCTTTCTTTCCCATTTCAGGGCATAGTTGAAAGACAGCAGAGCACGTTGCTCTCTCTCTGTCTCTCCCTGCATCTCGCAGTCTCTGTCTCTCCCTGCATCTCGCAGTCTCTGTCTCTCTCCTCTGTCTGTCTCTGGCTCTCTCTGTCCTTCCTTTCTCTGGCGCTTTATCCTCCTCTCTTCCCTGAGACCACTAGTCCTCCTCCTTGTTAGACTTAAATAAATTTTTTTTCTTTTCTTTTAGGAAAACATTGAGATGGGGTCTCCCTCTGTTGCACAGGCTGGCCTCAAACTCCTGGGCTCAAGAAGTCCTCCTACCTTGGCTTCCCAAAGTGCTGGGATTACAGGCATGAGCCACTGTGCCTGGCCAAAATATTTTTGTTTTATTATATTTTGAGACTTTGTTGCCCAGGCTGGAGTGCAGTGGCACGAACCTGGCTCACTGTAGCCTCGACCTCCGTGTTTCAAGTGAGCCCGTCGCCTCAGCCTCCCAAGTAGCTGGGACCACAGGCATGCACTACCACGTCTGGCTAATTGTTTTGTATTTTTTGTAGAGATAGGGTTTCGCCATGTTTCCCAGGATAGTCTCACACTCTTGGGCTCAAGCTGTCCTCCTGCCTTGGCCTCCTAAAGTGCTGCGATTACAGGTGTGAGCCACTGTGCCTGGCCTAAACCGTTTATTTAGAAATAATGACAGATTCCCAGGAAGTTGCACAGATAGGAAGGTCCCATGTACCTCTACCCTTTCCCTCAAAGGCAACATCAGATACAACCGTGGTACAATATAAAACAGGAACACCGACACTAGTGCAATGTGCGTGTTGTTCTGTCATTTCTCCCCATGTAGATTCCTGTGACCAGCATCAGGGTCAAGGTACAGACCTCTCCCATCCATCACTCAAGGTTCTCCCCTTTATAATCCTGCCTACCCCTGCCCACCAGCAATCCCTAGCCCGTAGCAACTGCTGATATGTTCTCCATGTCTATAATTTTGTCATTTAAAGAATATTAGGGGCCAGGTGCGGTGGCTTACACCTGTAATCCCAGCACTTTGGGAGGCCAAGGTGGGTGGATCACCTGAGATCAGGAGTTCAAGACCAGCCTGGGCAACATGGTGAAACCCCGTCTCTACTAAAAATACAAAAATTAGCTGGGCATGGTGGCGGGCGCTTGTAATCTCGCTACTCGGGAGGCTGAGGCAGGAGAATCGCTTGAGCCCAGGAGGTGGAGGTTGCAGTGAGCTGAGATTGTGCCATTGCACTCTAGCCTGGGTGACAGGCTGAGACTCCGTCTCAAAAAAAAAAAAAAAAAAAAAGAATATTAGGTAAGTGGAATCATAAAGTATGTGGCCTTTTGCGATGAGCCTTTTTCACTCCACATAAGGCTCCCGAGATGCATGTAAGTTGTGTGTGTCCATAGTCCGTTCCTTCTCCCGAGATGCATGTAAGTTGTGTGTGTCCATAGTCCGTTCCTTCTCCCGAGATGCATGTAAGTTGTGTGTGTCCATAGTCCGTTCCTTCTCCCGAGATGCATGTAAGTTGTGTGTGTCCATAGTCCGTTCCTTCTCCCGAGATGCATGTAAGTTGTGTGTGTCCATAGTCCGTTCCTTCTCCCGAGATGCATGTAAGTTGTGTGTGTCCATAGTCCGTTCCTTCTCCCGAGATGCATGTAAGTTGTGTGTGTCCATAGTCCGTTCCTTTTCGTTGCTGAGTAGCATATTCCATGGTTTGGTTTTACCACAGTTTGTTCTGCCATTCGCCTGTGGAAAGATATTTTGTTTGTTTCCAGTTTTTGACTATTACAAATGAAGCTGCTCTGGCCAATTATGTACAAGTTTTTCTTTTTTCTTTCTTGTTTTCTTTTGACACAGGGTCTCACCCTGTCGCCCAGGCTGGAGTGCAGTGGTGCAATCATAGCTCACTCTAGCTTTCACTTCCTGGGCTCAAGCGATCCTCCTACCTCCGCCCCTGAGTAGCTGGGACTACAGGGGTGCACCACCATGCCTGGCTAATTTTCGTATTTTCTGTAGAAACAGGGCTTCATCATGTTGCCCAGGGTGGCCTATAACTCCTAGGCTCAAGCAATCTACCCGCCTTGGCCTCCCAAAGTGTTGGGATTACAGGCGTGAGCCACCGCACCTGGCCATCTTGACAGGTTTTTGCGGGATGTAGGTTTTCATTCTTCTGGGGAGAATGCCCAGGAGTACAGTGCTGCATTGTGTGGTGTGTGTTTAGTTTCTGAAGACAAGGATGTCCACTCTTGCTGCTTCTGTTTAACATGGCATTGCAGGGTCTAGCCAGGACATTTAGGCAAGAAAAATAAAAAGCATCCAGATTGGAAAGGAAGAAGTGAAGCTATTTCCATTTGCAGATCATACGAACTTGTATGTAGAAAACTCTAAGGAATCCACTAAAAAGTGATTAGAACTAATCATCAAGTTTAGCAAGGTTGAAGGATATAAGATCATATGCAAATATAGAAATACACTTCCAATGAACAATCTGAAAATGAAGCAGAAAATCATCCTATTTACACTGGCATCAAAAAGAATAAAATACTTAGGATAAGTGTAACAAAAAATTATAATACTTGTATTCTGAAAACTGCAAAATGTTGTTGAAAGAAATTAAAGTTTTGAATAAATGGATTAACATCCCATGTTCATGGATTGGAAAGCTTAACATTGTTAAGATGGTGGGACTCCCCAAACTGACCTACAAATTCAACACAATCCCTATGAAAATTCCAGCTGGTTTCGTTGTAGAAATTGACATGCTGATTCTAATCCACAGTTCATATGGAATTGCAAGAGACCCAGAATAGCCAAAACGACTGTGAAAAAGAAGATAGTAGGAGGACCCACATATTCTGATTTCAAAACTTCGTACAAAGCCACAGTAATCAAGACTGACACTGGTACAAGGACAGATATATAGATCAATGGAATAGAATAGAGCACCCAGAAATCTACGTATCTGTGGTCAGGATGCCAGGACCATTCAATGGAGGGGGAAGAGTAGTATCTTCAACAAATAGTGCTGGGACAACTGCATATTCACATACAAAAGAATGAAGTTGGACTCTTAGCTGGTACCTTCCTTATACAAAAAGTACAATAAATGAAAGACCTAAATGTAAAAGTTAAAAATATAAAGCCCTTAGAAGAAAACATAGGGATAAGTCCTCATCGCCTTGGATTTGGCAAAAGATTCTTAGATTTGACACCAAAAACATGAGCAGCAGAAGAAAAAACAGATAAATTGGGCTTCATCAACATTAAGAACTCTGGGCCGGGCATGGTGGCTCACGCCTGTAATCCCAGCACTTTGGGAGGCCGAGACGGGCAGATCACTTGAGGTCAGGAGTTGAGACAAGCCTGGCCAACATGGTGAAACCCCGTCTCTACTAAAAATACAAAAATTAGCCGGGCGTGGTGGCAGGCGCCTGTAATTCCAGCTACTCAGGAGGCTGAGGCAGGAGAATTGCTTGAACCCGGGAGGCAGAGGCTGAGGCAGGAGAATTGCTTGAACCCAGGAGGCGGAGGCTGCAGTGAACGACAGTCCACAGAATAGGAGAAAATAGTTGCCAATCATGTATCTAATACGGAACTTGCATCAGAATATATAAAGAATCCTTATAACTTAATAGTAAAAAGATAACCCAATTAAACATGGGCAAAGGTTCTGAAAAGAAAGAAATGTCTCCAAGGAAGATATTCAAGTGGTCGTCAGCACATGAAAAGGTGCTTGAGATCATCAGTCGTCAGGGAACTGCAAATCAAAACCACAGTGAGATGCTACTTCACACCCACTAGGATAACAACCAGTGTGGGCGAGGATGCGGAGCGGCTGGAACCCTCAGGTCCCATTGATGGGAAGGGAAAACGGTGCAGCTGCTGTGGAAAATAGTCTGGCAGTTTCTCAACAATTACACAGAATCGCCACGTGACCCAGCAGCTCCACTCCTAGGTATGTACCCAAGAGAAATGAAAACACGTCCACACCAAAACTCGTCCGTGAGCGTTTACAGTAGCTTTATTCATAATAGCCAAAAGGTAGAAACCACCTAAGTCTCCAGTGATGAACACTTGGATCAATAGAGTGTGGCACATCCATACAATGGAATTACTCACCATGAAGAGGAATGAAACACAGCATGGCCGAGCCTTGAAACCATGCCAAGTCAAGAAGCCTGCACATACAGTAGGGTTCCATTCATAGGAAACATCCAGAACGGGGATGTTAGAGAGATGGAAAATAGATTAGTGGTTGTTTAGGGTTGGGGGTAGGGTAGAGGGGAGGGAGGTTGGTAGCTAAAGAGTATGAGGTTTCTTTTTGAGGTGGTGAAAATGTTCTGAAGTTGACTGTGGATGTGGCTGCACAACTCTGGGAATATAACAAAACCCATTGTATTGTACACTTTATTTATTTTATTTATTTTTTTTGAGATGGAGTCTTGCTCTCTCCCCCGGCTGGAGTACAGTGGCGCGATCTCGGCTCACTGCAACCTCTGCCTCCTGGGTTCAAGCGATTCTCTTGCCTCAGCCTCCCGAGTAGCTGGAGTTACAGGCATGCACCACCGCGCCCGGCTAATTTTTGTATTTTTAGTAGAGACAGGGTTTCACCATGTTGGCCAGGATGGTCGCGATCTCCTGACCTTGTGATCTGCCTGCCTCGGCCTCTGAAAGTGCTGGGATTACAGGCGTGAGCCACCGCGCCCGGCCTCTGAATTGTACACTTTAAATGGGTGAATTGTTAGGAGTGTGAATTATATTTCAATAAAGCTACTTAAAATAAAAGAAACTGCCAAGTTGTGTGCTAGAGTGGCCGTCTTACTTTTCCACTGCGCAGTTTCTGTGCAGCCTCGCCAGCTTTCGGCGCTGTTGCTGTTTTTAATTTTAGCCATTCTGATTGCAGTGTGGTGATTTCTCATTGTGCCCTTAATATGCATTTCCCTAATGGCTAACAATGCTGACTATCTGAATATCTTTTATAAAAACAGAGACAGGGTCTCACTCTGTTGCCCAGGTTGGAGTGCAGTGGCAATCATGGCTCACTGCAACCCTGAACTCCTGGGCTCAAGCGATCCCCCTACCTCAGCCTCCCAAGTAACTGGGACTACAGGTGTGCACCCCCATGTGCCGCTAATTATTATGATTTTTTTTAGAGATGGGGGTCTTGCTTTTTTTTTTAGAGATGGGGTCTTGGTTGCCAGGTTGGTCTCAAACTCCTGCCCTTAAGTGATTCTCCCACCTCGGTCTCTGAAAGTGCTGATTACAGGCGTGAGCCACCGTGCCCAGCCCTAAATATCTTCTTATGTGCTTATTTGCCATCTGTAGATTCTCCTTGGTGAAGTGTTTCTTCGTGTCTCTTGTCCATTTTCTAATTGGATTATTTATCTATTTTTTTACTGTTGAGTTTTGAAAGTCACCCCCCCCCCAACCAAAATACCTGGACATGAGTTCTTTGTCAGACATGTGGTTTGCAAATATTTACCCTGTGGCTTTTCATTCTCTTAAGAGCATTTTTTTTGTGGAGTAAGAGTTTTTAGTTTTGAGGAAGCTCAGTGTGTTGATTTTCTCTTTTACGCAGTGCTTTTGATGTTAGGTCTAAGGACTTCCACCAAGTCCTCACTCCCCAGCATGTCCTCCTGTCTTCTTCTGACCCACTGATGTGATCGTGAGGCTTTTCTCATATGGTGGATTGCACTGATCGATTTGCAGGTGTGAACCAGCCTTGCGTTCCCACTTGGCCGTGGTGATATTTCTTTGTGCATGTTACTGAGTTCTCTTTGCTAACATTTTGTTAAGGTCCTGGGTAGACTTTGCTTTAACTTCCTATTAAGAGCCTGCCCGGAGAGCTCGCTGCTTCAGGGAGTTGTGAAAAGGCTCCAGGAGAGAGTAGGAAAAGTGATAGGAAGGATCTGAAAGCAAGGTCTCCAGGAAGGGCCAAAGTGGGGGGCGCATGGTTTGGAGGGGAGGAGGCCAAATGGGAAAGCAGCCGTCTCTTGGTGCGCTTTCATCTGTCCTCTAAAGCACACCCCGCCCCTTCCTCCTCTGTCCTCATGCCGCCCTTGTGCGTGGTCCCCAGCTGTTGGTGTCAGGGCAAGGACAAAGACCCGGGACACCTCGAGTCTGAGTCCTGGTGATTGCCAGGCCCTGGGGAATGGGGGAAGATGTGGTCAGAGGCTCTTCTTGTGACCGGGGCAGGATGTGTCTTCTGCTGGACCGGCACCTTTTGTTTGTCCCATTGGTGGCAGATGTGAGCGACATCGGGCGCTTCCTCAGTGCGTTTCACGAGCCGCAGGTGGGGCTCATCCAGGCCGCCCAGCAGCTGCTGTGTGATGAGCAGGCCCCGCAGAGGCAGAGGCTGCTGGCTGACCTCCTGCACAACGTCAGCCAGAACATCGCGGCCGAGACCCGGGCTGAGGACCCGCCGTGGTTTGAAGGTGCGTGGGGGCTGCAGCCGGCAGGGGAGAGGCTTCTTCGGAGCCTGAGGTGCCAGGAGAAGTTGGGTTCCAAAAAGCCCCCAGTGAAGGGCTGGCCTGTACCCTCGTGGGTTGAGGTGGGGGACTTGGAAGAAAATGTGCTCATTTCCCAGCATTTCCCAGCCTCGTGGGAAAGGCACCCAGCAAGGACTCAGGTGGGGCCAGAGTCCAGGGCAGCCCTCGGATGGGACTTTTTATATTTTTATAGATATTTTTTGAGATGGAGTCTTGCTCTGTCCCCCAGGCTGGAGTGCAGTGGCGTGATCTTGGCTCACCGCAACCTCTGCCTCCCTGCACCCTCTGCCTCCCAGGTTAAAGCGATTCTCCTGCCTCAGCCTCCTGAGTAGCTGGGATTACAGGCAAGTGCAACCACGCCCTGCCAATTTTTGTATTTTTAGTAGAGATGAGGTTTCGCCATGTTGGCCAGGCTGGTCTCAAACTTCGGACCTCAGCCTCCCAAAGTGCTAGGATTACAGGCGGGAGCCACCGCACCTGGCCTATTATAATTATTTTAAAAATTGTGCTAAAGTACATATGACATAAAATTTACCTTCTCAATCATTTTTTTAGTGCACAGGTCATTGGCATTAGGTACAGTCACATTGTATGCGGCCATCCCCACCGTCATCTCCGGAACTCCTTCCACCTTGCAAAGCTGAACCTGTGTCCCCGTTACATCACTCCCCCTTCCCCCTCCGCCAGCCCCTGGCAACCACCATTCCGGTTTCTGTCTCTCTGATTTGATGACTCTAGGGACCTCATATGAATGCAGTCACATAGTATTTGTCCTTGTGTAACTGGCTTATTGCACTCAGCACAGTGTCCTCAAGGTTCATCTATATCGTAGCGTATATCAAAAGTTCCTTCTTTTTTTGAGACAGAGTCTTGCTCTGTTGCCCAGGCTGGAGTGCAGTGGCGCGATCTTGGCTCACTGCAAGCTCCACCTCCCGGGTTCATGCCATTCTCCAGCCTCAGCCTCCCGAGTAGCTGGGATTACAGGTGCCTGCCACCACACCTGGCTAATTTTTTTGTATTTTCAGTAGAGACGGAGTTTCACTGTGTTAGCCAGGATGGTCTCAACCTCCTGACCTCGTGATCCACCCGCCTCGGCCTCCCAAAGTGCTGGGATCACAGGCGTGAGTCACCACCTTCAGCCAATTTCCTTCTTTTTAAGGCCAAATGACAGTCCACTGCGTGTACATACCATGCCATCTATTCACTCCACTGCGTGTACATACCCCACTCTGTCCACTCACTTCACTGCATGTACATGCCACGCTCCGTCTGTTCACTCCGCTGCGTGTACATGCCACGCTCCGTCTGTTCACTCCGCTGTGTGTAGATACCACACTGTCTATTCACTGACACTTGGGTTGCTTCCACCTTTTGGCCTGGCCTTGTAAGCCCATCAGAGGCGATGCTGAGAGATTGTAGCCTTTTTGGGAAAGGAGGGCTTGAGGGCCAGGCAGAAGCTCCTTGGTGGTATTTGAGATGCTTCTAAAAACAGAAACCAAACAGGGACGCTGTCTGTGTCACCATTAGAATACTTCTCAAGATGATGCAATCTGGCCAGGTGTGGTTGCTCACACCTATAATCCTAGCACTTTGGGAGGCCGAGGCTGGAAGACAGCTTGAGCCCTGGAGTTCAAGATCAGCCTAGGTAACAAAGTGAGACCTCATCTCTAAAAACATTTAAAAAGTTAGCCAGGTGTGGTGGTGCGTACCTGTAGTCTTAGCCACTTGGGAGTCTGAGGCAGGAGGATTCCCTGAGCCCAGGAGGTTAAGGCTGTAGTAAGCTGTGTTCGTGCCACTGTACTCCAGCCTGGAGGACAGAGCAAGACCCTGTCAAAAAGATGAAGCAGTATGACCCTCATATTCTGCCCTGCTTGGCACCTGAGCTGGGCAGGACACAGACCCAGAGGCCCCTGGCCTGCCCTGTGGACTCGGGGGTCTTCTCGTTTTCCTTGCAGGCTTGGAGTCCCGATTTCAGAGTAAGTCTGGCTATCTGAGATACAGCTGTGAGAGCCGGATCCGGAGTTACCTGAGGGAGGTGAGCCTGAGTGAAGACCGGGTATGCTGGGCGGGTTTTTGAAGCCAGGCTCTGTGGGCTCTGGAAGCCTGTGGTCCTCACCATGGGCAGTTGGTAGGACCACACTCCGTGCTTGCGTGGATCTGGTGGGGCTGCTCTGGTGAGGGAAGCTAGCGCACGGACCCTGTGCCTCCTCCCTTCACGGGGGTGAACACCCATCGGGCCTTTTCAGCTGCACTTGAGGTCACGGGTTGGGGAGCGGGGAGGTGGTGGCTCCTGCCTGCCTCCCCTCCTCTCCTCCTCTCCCCCCGAGGCTTCTTCCTGGGCAGCAGTGGCAAGTGTCAGGGCAGACACAGAGCCTGAGCTGTCATTTGCCCAACTGTGACCAAGGTCAGCAGGTGCTACAGGGATCTGAGGCCCTTCTCATGAGCCCATCCTTGGTCTGCAAACCTCTCCACCTCTCCCTCCTCCCTCCCAAAGGTGGAGTCAGCTCTGCCCTCATTTCCATCCACCCCATCTGAATGTGGATTTCCTCATCACATAGCATGACATGCCATGCTACACCATACCACACCACACCACACCAGGCCACGCCACACCAGGCCACACCACACCATACCACACCACACCATACCATACCACACCAGGCCACACCACACCATACCACACCACACCAGGCCACACCACACCATACCACACCACACCAGGCCACACCACACCAGGCCACACCACACCACACCACACCACACCAGGCCACACCACATCAGGCCATACCACACCAGGCCACACCACACTAGGCCACACCACACCACACCACACCACACCATACCACACCAGGCCACACCACACCACACCAGGCCACACCACACCACTCCACACCACACCAGGCCACACTACACCAGGCCACACCACACCAGGCCACACCACGTCATTCCACACCATGCCACACCGCATCATTAGCACATGGAGGGTGCTGTGGAGGCCCCTGCAATGGGTGTCCTGTCCTAGTGCTGCCCTGCGTGGTCGGCCCCCACGCCCTCGGCCCACTCCTGTCTGTGGCACAATTGCTAATGCTGCACTGCACCCCGTTTTTCTGCATCTCTTCTAGGTCCTGGTGACTTGCCATGTTCCCTTGCATTTCCCAGCCTGCTCCCTGTAGTGGAGCTAACTGATCCTGATACTCTTCCCTGCAAGTGCAATGACTAGGCCCTTCCACGCACCACTGCCTGCCTGACCAGGGTGGGATGGCCGTGCCTGCCTGACTTTATTAGCTCATCTTCTTTTTTGAGACGGAGTCTCACTCTGTTGCTCAGGCTGGAGTACAGTGGTACAATCTCAGCTCACTGCAACCTCTGCCTTCCAGGTTCAAGTAATCCTCCTGCCTCAGCCTCCCAAGTAGCTGGGATTACAGGCATGCGCCACCATGCCCAGCTAATTTTTTGTATTTCTAGTAGAAATGGGGTTTCACCATGTTGGTCAGGCTGGTCTCAAACTCCTGACCTCAAGTGATCCGCCCACCTCGGCCTCCCAGAGTGCTGGGATTACAGACGTGAGCCACCACACCCAGCCTGTTATCTCATCTAAGTCTCACCCAGCCTGGGGGCTGGTGTGGTTCCCTCCATTTCACAGGTCAGAGTCTCCCAGGGTGGGACAGCCCAGCAGTGGCCGAGAGGCCACGTGAACTCAGACCCTCTGACCACAGGACTGGGCTTGGGCAGGGTCTCAGAGGGCCATGGAGTGAGATGGATCGAGAGCCAGTGCGGGTTTTGGGGCGCTGTGCACCAGGCTCAGCGACGTTCCTTGGTTCCTCCAGGTGAGCTCCTACCCCTCCACGGTGGGTGCGGAGGCTCAGGAGGAATTCCTGCGGGTCCTCGGCTCCATGTGCCAGAAGCTCCGGTCCGTGCAGTACAATGGCAGCTACTTCGACAGAGGAGCCAAGGGCGGCAGCCGCCTCTGCACACCGGAAGGCTGGTTCTCCTGCCAGGTGAGCTGTGTGCCCTTTATCCTGGGGCCACCCGGCTGGCCTGTGGAACACAGCCCGCCTGGGGCGAGGCGGGTGGGGACCTTCAGCCCTTGCCCTGCCTGGGCAAAGCCTTGTGAAGAGGTACAGCCCTCACATTCCCAGGGAGGGCGGCAGTGTCTCAGCCAGTGCCTCTCAAGCTGCAGTGCACACAGGAATCCCTGGGGAGCTTGCAGAGGGCTGCAGGGCCCCGCCCCAGGGCTTGTCTCGGTAGGGCTGGGCGGTGTCTCAGTCAGCCCCGGCTGCCATAACAGATGACCCCTGCTGGGGAGGCTGGAATGGCAGCTGGTTAGTGCTCAAAGTTCTGGAGGCTGGAAGCTGAGATCAGGTCCGCACTCCCCCGCTGCCTTCCCAGGTGTCCCTGCTGCACCGTGCTAGGCGTGGTCTGGCCTTTAGTGGTGATGCGTCTGTGTCTCTGGCGAGTCCTGGGCACACCCCTCCCCCTCCCATGGTGTGGGGAGCAACTTGAGGCACCTCTTGGCGTTTGCACACTGCAGTTGCATTCCCGGTAAGGTCCACTGATGCCCGTGATCTTCCGAGTGCCACTCAGTGGGTCCAGCAGCAGGGGCCAGGTGGTGGGCATGGCCTGCGGTGCTTCTTCCCATGGGACAGGACTCCTTGCTGCTCCTGCCAGGCAGATCCTTCTGGGGTGACGGGCTCTGGCCATAAAAACGCTTCTTCCAAGTTAGCTTAACATTTAGACTTTGCGGTGCGCTCGCTCACCACTCACTGAGTACTTACTTTGTGCCTGGCACTGTGGGAGGGGTTGGGACACAAAGATGAAAAATCCTTCATTCCTGATGGCAGGGTGAGTCCTGCACAATGGAAGGTGAAAGACACATAAATGAGCGAGACAGAGGAGGCCGTGGGGCTGCAGGAGCCACAGCCAGCATCCTGGGAGCCAGGGCCAGTCAGAAGCGGCCCCAAGGAGGGGGTGGGGCCTTAGAGCAGGTTGACTGATAGGTGGGGGCGCAAGAGTGAGCTGGGAGGGACCAGGTGCTCCGGGCATGGCAGTGGGAAGCAGTGGGCTCTGCTGGGGAGGCTGTGAGTCCCCAGGGTGATGGGGGCACAGAGTGCAAGTAGGCACTGGGGCTCCAGGCACGTGCTCTGCAGATGTCTGTTCACGAATGAGTGTGTTGAGTGCTGGGCTGCGGACCACAGAGAAGACGGAAGCTGTGGCCATGGCACCTTCAGTGAGGCAGCCCTGCCTCTGCATTGGGATCACAGGGAAACATCAGGAAGCCACGGGCAATGGCTGGAAAGGGAGCCTCTGGGACATGGGTCCTTGCTTCTCACGTGCTGGCCCTGCCCTGGCAAGTCAGTACCTTCCTGCCTCACTTCCCTTGAGGTGGGGGTGCTGGTGTGTGATCACAGGGGTAACAGTGACAATAACTACCTTGTCCTCTGTGGGAACTCAGAACATATTGTTAGGGGTAATGAGGGAAAAAGAAGGATCTGATTCCAAAGGCGGAGCTTTTTTTTTTTTTTTTTTTTTTTTTTGAGACGAGTCTTGCTCTGTCACCAAGCTGGAATGCAGTGGTGCGATCTCGGCTCACTGCAACCTCTGCCTCCGAGGTTCAAGTGATTCTCCTGCCTCAGCCTCCCAAGTAGCTGGGATTACAGGCGCCCGCCACCATGCCCGGCTAATTTTTGTATTTTTGGTAGAGATGGGGTTTCACCATATTGGCCAGGCTGGTCTGGAACTCCTGACCTCAGGTGATCCACCCACATTGGCCTCCCAAAGTGCTGGGATTCCAGGCATGAGTCACCGTGCCCGGCCAAGGCAGAACTCTGAATCTCCCTAAAGCAGCACACCCTGGATCAGGGACCAACCCCCACGGGGTGTGCCTCTCAGTAAGATCGCCTGACTTGGTGTATTAGGCCATTCTCGCATTGCTATAAAGAAATAGAGAGTGGGTAATTTATAAAGAAAAGAGGTGTAATTGGCTTCCGGTTCAGCAGGCTGTACAGGAAGCATGGTGCTGGCATCTGCTCAGCTGCCGGGGAGGCCTCAGGAAACTCACACTTGTGGTGGAAGGGGAGGCAGGAGCAGGCACATCTCACGTGGGGGGAGCAGGAACGAGAGGGAGATTGAGGGGTGGGTGCTACTTTTAAGCCAGATCTCAGGAGGACTCACACTGGCGTGGGCAGCACCCAGGGGATGGTGCTAAACCCTTCATGAGAAATCCACCCCCAGGATCCATCACCTCCCACCAGGCCCCACCTCCCACACTAGTGCTGACATTTCAACACGAGCTCTGGGTGGAGCTGCACGTCCAAAGCATGTCACTTGGTGACTGAGACTGTATGAGACTCACTTCTGGCCGGGCGCAGTGGCTCAACGCCTGTAATCCCAGCACTTTGGGAGGCCAAGGCGGGCGGATCACGAGGTCAAGAGATCGAGACCATCCTGGCCAACAAGGTGAAACCCTGTCTCTACTGAAAATACAAAAATTAGCCGGGCCTGATGGCGGGCACCTGTAGTCCCAGCTACTCGGGAGGCTGAGGCAGGAGAATCGCTTCAACACAGAAGGCGGAGGTTGTAGTAAGCCGAGATCGGGCCACTGCACTCCAGCCTCGCGACAGAGCGAGGCGCTGTCTCAAAAAAAAAAAAAAGAGACTCACTTTCTGGCCTTCCCTCATTGTCTTTTGGCCCCCAGGGTCCCTTTGACATGGACAGCTGCTTATCAAGACACTCCATCAACCCCTACAGTAACAGGGAGAGCAGGATCCTCTTCAGCACCTGGAACCTGGATCACATGTAAGCTCACAGAGCGAGGTTCAGACCCACGAGTGCCTGCGGGGCCCTGTCCCTGCCGCGGCCCTGTCCCTGCCGCGGCCCTGTCCCTGCCACGGCCCTGTCCCTGCCACGGTGTTGCCTCCTTGGGTTTCAAGGGCTGCGCCCGTGTTACAGCCCAGGGAAGGGGTACCTGATGGCAGCATGGGGGGCTGCTGAGCGGGCACACACCATTCCCTCCACTGTCAGTATGTGTGCCTGACCCGGAGCCAGCCCTCCTGTCCCCTCCAGTCCTCCCTGTGGATGGAGCTGGTGGGCAGCGTCCTTCCCCAGAACACAGGTCCCAGCCCTTGGCTGTCAGAGGTTCTGAACCTCTGTGAGTTTGAACCAGGGTGAGCTCAGACAGCGGGAGCTTCTGGTGTTATGATAGGTAAGGGTGTTTTTCCCTTTTTCTTTTTCTTTTAGAGATGGAGTCTTGCTCTGTGGCCCAGGCTAAAGTGCGGTGGCAGGATCATGGCTCACTGAAGCCCTGAACTCCTGGCCTCAAGCGATCCTCCTGCCTCAGCCTCCTGAGTCGCTGGGACTACAGGTGCTCGCCACCATGCCTGGCTGGCTTATTTTGTGGAACCAGCATGAGCAGAAGTCTCAGCAGGCAGGAGTGTTTCACAGCCGTACGAGCTCTATGGCTCTAACAAATGGGCAGGATGGAAAACTTCATTCTTTTAAACTGAGATGCATTCCTTGAATATAATTGTAGCCTTGCCCTTGCTTTTTGAAGACAGAAGCCTTCAAATGCCCTTAAAATGGCTGTACAGGATGAGCATCCCTAATCTGAAAACCTGAAATCCGAAGTGCTCCAAAATTCAAAACGTTTTGCGACCAACATGACGCTCAGAGGAGATGCTCATCCGGGCATTTAGGATTTGGGATTTTTTTTTTTTTTTTTTTTTTTTTTCCGAGATGGAGTTTTGCTCTTGTTGTCCAGGCTGGAGTGCAATGATGTGATCTCGGCTCACCGCAACCTCCGCCTCCCGGGTTCAAGTGATTCTCCTGCTTTAGCTTCCCCAGTAGCTGGGATTACAGGCACGTGGCACCACGTCCAGCTAATTTTGTATTTTTAGTAGAGACGGGATTTCTCCATGTTGGTCAGGCTGGTCTTGAACTCCTGACCTCAGGTGATCCGCCCGCCTCAGTCTCCCAAAGTTCTGGGGTTACAGGCGTGAGCCACTGCATCCGGCCAGATGTGGGATTTTTTTAAGGATGCTCAGCTAGTCAGTATAATGTAAATATTCCAAAATCCTAAAAAAATCCCAAATCCAAAACACTTCTGGTCCCCAGCATTTCAGATGGGGACATTCAACCTGTATTGCTTTCGGAGTGAGATTTTTTTAAAGTATGTAAAACACTATGGTCATAGTTGAGCTTTTACCCTGTCCATACTCAGCCTCTACACCTTGCCCTGAGGGAAAAAACTTGTGAAAGGTGTGTGTGCCCTTCAGAGCCCTCTCACTGCACCTTTACCACAAGCGTGTGAGTTTAACATGTACATACATGGTGGCCCACGCTGTCATCTGCAGAGCCGTGTAGCCGCACCTTTACCACACGCATGTGAGTTTAACATGTACATATGTGGCCTCCCATGCTGTGGCCTGCAGAGTCGTGTAGCTGCACCTTTACCACACGTGTGTGAGTTTAACGTGTACATACGTGGCCTCCCATGCTGTGGTCTGCAGAGCTGTGTAGCTGCACCTTTACCACACGTGTGTGAGTTTAACATGCACATACGTGGCCTCCCATGCTGTGGTCTGCAGAGCCATGTAGCTGCACCTTTACCACACGTGTGTGAGTTTAACATGCACATATGTGGCCTCCCACGCTGTGGTCTGCAGAGCCGTGTAGCTGCACCTTTACCACACGCGTGTGGGTTTAACATGCACATATGTGGCCTCCCATGCTGTGGTCTGCAGAGCCGCGTAGCTGCACCTTTACCACACACATGTGGGTTTAACATGCACATATGTGGCCTCCCATGCTGTGGTCTGCAGAGCCGTGTAGCTGCACGTTTACCACACGTGTGTGAGTTTAACATGCACATATGTGGCCTCCCATGCTGTGGTCTGCAGAGCCGTGTAGCTGCACCTTTACCACACGCGTGTGGGTTTAACATGCACATATGTGGCCTCCCACGCTGTGGTCTGCAGAGCCGTGTAGCTGCACCTTTACCACACGCGTGTGGGTTTAACATGCACATATGTGGCCTCCCACGCTGTGGTCTGCAGAGCCGTATAGCTGCATGTTTACCACACGTGTGTGAATTTAACATGCACATATGTGGCCTCCCATGCTGTGGTCTGCAGAGCCGTGTAGCTGCACCTTTACCACATGCGTGTGGGTTTAACATGCACATATGTGGCCTCCCACGCTGTGGTCTGCAGAGCCGTGTAGCTGCACCTTTACCACACGTGTGTGGGTTTAACATGCACATATGTGGCCTCCCACGCTGTGGTCTGCAGAGCCGTGTAGCTGCACGTTTACCACACGTGTGTGGGTTTAACATGCACATATGTGGCCTCCCATGCTGTGGTCTGCAGAGCCGTGTAGCTGCACCTTTACCACACGCATGTGGGTTTAACATGCACATATGTGGCCTCCCACGCTGTGGTCTGCAGAGCCGTGTAGCTGCACCTTTACCACACGCGTGTGAGTTTAACGTGTACATACGTGGCCTCCCATGCTGTGGTCTGCAGAGCTGTGTAGCTGCACCTTTACCACGTGCGTGTGGGTTTAACATGCACATACGTGGCGGCCCACGCTGTGGTCTGCAGAGCCGTGTAGCTGCACCTTTACCACACGCGTGTGAGTTTAACGTGTACATACGTGGCCTCCCACGCTGTGGTCTGCAGAGCCGTGTAGCTGCACCTTTACCACACGCATGCGGGTTTAACGTGTACATACGTGGCGGCCCACGTTGTCGTCTGCAGAGCCGTGTAGCTGCACCTTTACCACACGCGTGTGGGTTGAACGTGTACATACGTGGCGGCCCACGCTGTCGTGTGCAGTGTACCTGTTCGTTGCATGCTGTGCTTAGATTCGGCATATTCGTTTCAGCAGGTGCAGAACACTTCACTTTTTGAATAGGCTCTGATTTTAACATCTTTCCATACTGGGAGGCATTTAGGTTATTTCTAATTTCTCATCATTATAAAAATCCCTGGGATGAACACTCTATGGAATGAACCCATATGGTCTGGTTCTGTGCTATTTAAAGTGTGGTTACTTTCAAGCATTAGCAACATCTGGGAGCTGGGAATTCAGATTCTCAGGCCCCATCCAGACATAACCCAGGTGCCTGGGGATTGGGGTGTGCGTCCCAGCATGGACAAGATGCCCCAGTGTCTGAGCTTGCGTCCCTCTAGTGAGTGTGCTGGGTCCTAATGACACCTCTGTTCCCTCTCTGAGCCTGGCCAGGCTGCTCTCGAGTGTCCCAGCCTACACGCTCGCCATCCGTGTGAGTTCATGCTTTCCCGGGTTCTTGCTGACACTTGGTGTCATTGTACTTTTTTGCATTTTCCCAACCCGATAGGTGAGACACAGATTCTCTTTCTCTAATTTTCATTTTCCTGATGACTAGGAAGGTTGAGCTTCTCTTTCCACGTCTGTGGCCGCTTGTGTCTTCTGTGTTTCTTTCCTTTGCTCGTTCTGTCTTGGGCTATGGTCTTATTTGTGGGCATGCTTTACACATTCTGGATACGTTAATCCTATGATATCTTTTATCACAAGTTTTATTTATTTATTTTTTGAGATGGAGTCTCACTCTGTTGCCCAGGCTGGAGTGCAGTTGTGTGATTTCGGCTCACTGCCACCTCCACCTCCTAGATTCAAGCGATTCTCCTGCCTCAGCTTCCCGAGTAGCTGGGACTACAGGTGTGCACCACCACACCCGGCTAATTTTTGCGTTTTTTTAGTAGAGATGGGGTTTTGCCATGTTGGCCAGGCTGGTCTCAAACTCTGACCTCAGGTGATCTGCCCACCTCGGCTTTCCAAAGTGCCGAGATTATAGGCATGAGCCACTGTGCCTGGCCCACAACAAGTTTTCAATGTTAATGTGCTCAGATGTTCCCTTTGTGTGTTAAGAAATCCTGCCCTACCCTGTCTATCCGAAAGAGATTCTCCTACTCTTTTCTCTGCTGTTTGCTGAACCCCTTGCCACATGTAACAAGTACCCAAAAATGTTTTCTCCCGGCCGTCCAAATGCTCTTGTCCTTTTCAAGACCATTGCAGGTGGGGACATCAATCTAGGGGACACAACCAGCATTTACAGAATGAAATAGGCCATCCTAGAACAGAGTACAGATGAAAATAGCAGAAGGGACAGCGTGAGTCAGAGGAATGTTTCACCAAGTGTTTGCTGCGGTTATATTTTCTCTCACGCTTCCTAAATATGTATACTCACACACAGATCAGTGTGTTGGGTTTTAATTAACAATGTAGTTTTTAGCACTGGTCTTCAGAAAGTTGCAGAGACAGTGGTCTGTTTGCCACAGGCCTGTCCTGACGTTTGTGGGGGTTGACACCACGTGCCACATGTTTAATTATTTAAGAATTAAAAGCTAATGAACAATGAAATAAAATGCATGCTGTCCCCCTACCTGGACTTACGTAGCATCATGGCTGGGAAGGTTCGAGAAGAATTTGCAGGCCTTCCCCAGTTCCGGGATGTGCACAGCAGTGGAGCCTAAACATGGCCTGCCACCTGCTGCCTGCGCCTTCTCTTCCCACCCTTAGTGCCACCTCACACCAGGGGCCTGCACAGAGAGCATCCAGGCTTGGAACACCTTCCCTCTCAGGCTGAAGGGCGCGGGCCCTGGGGCTCAGCCTGTCCGAGGAAGATGGCCTGGCCCAGAGCCCATGCGGTTCAGGGGCCCCTGGGCGGAAGGTGGCACGAGGAGCGTCCGTGTGGGCTCTGGGTGGACCTGACTCCTCAGCCCAGAAGAATCCTGCCTGCCGTGGGAGGGCTGTGGCGGGTGGGGCCTGGAAAGCTCCCCTTTCCTGGAGCCCTGGGGACGTTTCTTTTAACACCATAGCGGGGTCCTCATGGCTTGTGTGAGCCCTGCCGCTGGGGAACTTTCCTTTCTGTCTCATCACAGCTGTCTTTGGCCGTCTTTGGCCCTTTACTTCACTTTATTAACGTTTGCTTTTTTGTAAAATTTATTCCTACCTTCTACCTTTGTGGGTTTCTTCTTGCTTATTCATTTGTTCGTGTCTCTTTTGTATCTAATCTATACTTAAGGTAGTTTCTCCTAGGCTGCATGAGGTGTGTCTTGGGAGTTCAGTTTTTTTTTTTTTTTTTTTTTTCTGAGGCAGAGTCTCACTCTGTACTCAGGCTGGAGTGCAGTGGCATGATCTCGACTCACTGCAACCTCTGCCTCCCAGGTCCAAGCGGTTTTTCATGCCTCAGCCTCCCAAGTAGCTGGGATTACAGGTGCGTGCCACCCCGCCTGGCTAATTTTTGTATTTTTGGTAGAGACGGGGTTTCACCATGTTGGCCGAGCTGGTCTCGAACTTCTGACCTCAAGTAATCCACCCGCCTCAGCCTCCCAAAGTGCTGGGATCACAGGTGTGAGCCCCCGCGCCTGGCTGGAGTTGTTTTGAGACTGCATGATTTACGTTATGATTTTGTTTTTGATCCATGGATTTTACGGAAGTCTTTTTTAGTTTCTGAACATGTTTTCGTGTTTATGTTCGGTGTCTTGTGTTCCTGCCTGCCTTTCGTTGTGGTCTGTTTCCTTGTAACTGGTCAGCGTTTGTAGATGTTCATAACACTCAGCACCTCAGTTCCACTGTGCCGGCTTTCTATTCTGTGCCGGATTTCTATTCTGTGCTGGATTTCTATTCTGTGCCAGCTTTCTCTCGGTCCTGTGGCGTTTCCACCCCTTTCCTTTGGCCTTTATGTGCCATTAGGTTTGGGCTTATCTCTTGTTAGCCAAGGGTAACAGCCTTTCGTCTTCATCTAACCTGAGATTCTGTCATTCAGCCAGCCACAGCTTGAACCTCCTGCTGCAGGTGTTGTGACAGCTGCTGTCTCCTAGAACGTGACTCTGTGGGGTCCCTCGCTGTCAGCTGTGTCCCCAGTGTGTGGGACGTGGGACAGAGTTTGGCCATGATGGCTACTCAGTGAACATCTTTTTTTTTGAGACGGAGTCTTGCTGTGTCGCCCGGGCTAGAGTCCAGTGGCGCAATCTCCTCTGACTGCAACCTCCACCTCCTGGGTTCAAGTGATTCTTTTTTTTTTTTTTGAGACGGAGTCTCGCTCTGTCGCCCAGGCTGGAGTGCAGTGGCGCGATCTCGGCTCACTGCAAGCTCCGCCTCCCGGGTTCACGCCATTCTCCTGCCTCAGCCTCCCGAGTAGCTGGGACTACAGGCGCCCGCTACCACGCCCGGCTAATTTTTTGTATTTTTAGTAGAGACGGGGTTTCACCGTGTTAGCCAGGATGGTCTCGATCTCCTGACCTCATGATCCGCCCGCCTCGGCCTCCCAAAGTGCTGGGATTACAGGCGTGAGCCACCGCGCCCGGCTCAAGTGATTCTTGTGCCTCAGCCTCCAGAGTAGCTGGGATCACAGGCACCTGCCACCATGCCTGGCTAATTTTTGTATTTTTAATAGAGACAGGGTTTCACTGTGTTGGCCAGGCTGGTCTCGAGCTCCTGACCTCAAGTGATCTGCCCACCTCAGCCTCCCAAAGCGCTGGGGTTACAGGCGTGAGACACCACGCTGAGCCCACTCAGTGAACCTCTGTTGACCGTTTTGTTGAGTGAATACAGATTGGATTTTAGCTGCTTTACTCTGGGTTTGTATCCACCATGCCGCATCTTCACTTTCTTCTGGTCTCTTCTGTGCCTTCTGTTGACTTACTTGAGTTGCCTTCTCTCCCTTGCCCATCACCCCACCCTTTTGTGGTTTGGCGTTCATGGTGTCCCTAATGTTAGTGATACTGGAAGACGGCACTGCTGCTGTCCCCTCTCCCGGGCCGGCCTCGCTGTGACCCTCTGCGGTATTCTTTAGTGTTCGTGTCTCACCTTATTTTAATCCTGCACAAAATGCTGGTGTGGTTTTATGGCCAACACTTCCATTTATTTATCAACAGATTCACCCGCGTCTGTGTTTGCCAGTGCTTCTTGCATCTCACCTCTGGGTTCAATTTCTGATTACTGATGTGTAGCCCTTAGTGTTTCTTCCACGAGTGGCTGTGAGGGGTAAACTCTACTCAGCATTTGAAAAGGTCCGTTCAACTTCCACTCTTGAGTAATTATTTAGTTAGTACTGAATTCTAGGATGACAGATACCTACCTTCAGTACTTTGAAGAATAACTCCATTGTCTTCTGGAATCTGTGAGAAATCTGTTGGCAGCCTAATTTTCTGCCTTTTTAATGGTAGTTTTAGATTTTTCTCCTCCTCTTGGAAAATGATAAGTATCTAGGTAGAGCTCTTTCCTTTGGATTCTGCCTGGGACTTGTATTCCTTGTTCTGAGGACACACTTTTCTTTGGTTTTGGAAAATGCTTCTGCGTTGATGAGGTGTGGCTTCTCTTTGATCCTGCCTGTGCAGTTTTCTGGGAGCGCCTGTTAGCTGTGTGTTGGACCTTCTCATTCTGCTCTCCTCATGCTGTGCCTGCGTCTGGGCTGCTGTCTCACTGGGACTTTCTGCTGTGGACGCCATCATGTCCCCCAAGATTCGTATGTTGAAACCCTGATCCCCAGTGTGACTGCATCAGGCGATAAGGTCTTTGGGAGATAATGAAGGTCATGAGGGTGGGGCCCTAATCCACTAGGACTGGTGTCCTTAGAAAATGGGAAAGGAGCTCACTCTCCCTCTGTCTCTGCCACGTGGGGACACAGTGAGAAGGCGGCCGTCTACCAGCCAGGAGGAGAGCCCTTACTAGCACCCGGCGTGCGGCCACCTGTTCTTCCAGCCTCCAGGACTGTGAGAGAGTAAATACTCAGTCTGTGGTATTTTCCTCTGGCAGCTGGAGCACACTAAGACACTCCTGTATTGTTCAGGAATTCTCTCTTCAGCTGTTCATATGTTCATTCTGTCCGCTGAGTACATGCTTCCTTTTTTGGGTTCCTGAAGAGCCCAAAAGAAGTGCTTTTGGGTTCTTTATAAAATGAGCCTTTTTTATGCCAGTCTGTTTTCATTATTTCCATTTCTTTTTCATCACTTTAATCATTAATCATCCATTTTAAGCATATTTGTTTTACGGTCACATGCTAAAGCATTCAACCTTGCCCACAGAGAGGTCTGGCATTTGTTCTTGAGCCCTGGGAGGTAAACTCCAATGCCTTCAAATGTCCTGCCTGGTAGGAGTGTCTTTGTTCACCTGGGGGCCTTGGGTCACTGGATAGTTTAATGGGGTGATTTAGGATGGGGTCTTTGGGTCAGCTTGACCTCTAGAGGGTTTGAGGTGGAGGTTGGCCCCGTGGGCCATCAGCCATGTCTGTGTGAGCCCCAGTAAAGGCTGGCACCCAGGCCTGGTGAGCTTCCCGGTTGGCAGTGTCGTCACAGAGGGCTGTGGAAGTTAGTGCTTGGGGAAGGTAGGGCTGGCCATGACCCCACAGGGAGGGGACAGCTGGAAGCTCTGGGATTGGAACCTTCCTGGACCGGCCCCTCTGTGCCTCTTAACCTTGGCTGATTTTCATCTGCAGCTATAAGAAACGATAACCTTGAGTCCAACGGCTCACTGGGGGATCTGCGAGTCCTTTCAGAGAGTTATGGAGTCTGAGGTGGTCTCAGGGACCCCTCCCTGCTGTAGTTGGTGTCAGGAGTGAGGGTCCTTGTGGACTGTGCTGGGCTCCTGAAGGGCCTGTCACGTGGGCAGCCCTCTGCCGCTGCTGGGTCTGCCTCTCCTGCTGGTGGAGCCTTCTGCTGCTGTGTGTTTGGGCCCGGAGCTCGCTTGGGCCTGGAGCTCGCTTCAGTGGGAAGTGCTTCCCATAGGCCTCCTCTGTGCTCCAGTGTGTCACGGCGCCTTCAGTGTGGCTCTGGTGGAGCCTTCTGCTGCTGTGTGTTTGGGCCTGGAGCTCACTTGGGCCTGGAGCTCGCTTTAGTGGGAAGTGTTTCCTGTAGGCCGCCTCTGTGCTCCGGTGTGTCACGGTGCCCTTTCAGCATGGCTCTTCATGGGTTCGGATTTGATTCCTGCGGATGGCCAGGGTATCCCTGTGACTTGGAAGCAACTTCCTGCCATTTCTTGCTTGTGGTTCCCTGCCTTGTTGGTCGTGTACTTTGGGCCGTACACCCTGCGTTCTGCAGATGACTGTGAAGGTGGGGACAGGAACACACTCCCGATGTCCACACCCTGTGTGCTCCCCTGCCTTCTCTCCCCACGCTGAATTCAGGCTTGTCCACGTGACACCAGCGAAGGCAACACTGAGCTAACAGAGGCCTGCTTGCGTGGGGGACTTGTACCCTCTGAACACTGCCATGGCCATGTGAGGGAGCCTGTCCTGGCTCCTTCAGGATGGGGGAGGACAGGGGAGAAGGGCCCAGCCCTAGGCCACCCTCCATCAGACACAGCCCCGGTGTACACCAGGCAACACCAGCAGAAGGCCCCCCAGGCCAACCCCCGGAAGCCACTGCATTTTGTGGTGGCTGCTTCTGCAGCATTAGATAACGGGCTCAGTGGGGTTCCCTTCCTCTTGCCCAAGCCCCGGGCTCTGCTCAAGCTTTTCTATCCCCCTTAATGGCTATGGCAGGGGTCTCGGTCCCACCTCCCTGTCTTTCTAGGGTCCCCTGGGCCTATATCAGGGACTGGAACCCTGGTGAGCCCCTGGACCATAGCTTGCCTGTGTGCACTAATTTCTCTTTGGTTTCTGGCAGCTGGGGAGCCCCTTTCTTTTGATCTCAACTACGTATTTTAACAAGGTGACTTTTGGCTGGGTGTGGTGGCTCATGCCTATAATCTCAGCACTGTGGGAGGCCAAGGTCAGGAGTTCAAGGCCAGCCTGGCCAACACGGTGAAACCCCATCTACTAAAAATACAAAATACAAATACAAAAATTAGCTGGGTGTGGTGGCGCACGCCTGTAATCCCAGCTACTCAGGAGGCTGAGGCAGGAGAATGACTTGAACCCAGGAGGCGGACATTGCCGTGAGCTGAGATCGTGCCACTGCACTCCAGCCTGGGTGACAGAGCAAGACTGTTTCAAAAAAAAAAAAAAAGGCAACTTTTGCTCAGCATTTTGTGGGTTGTAGGGAGAGGGGTCTGCACCAGTTTAGCTCACTCACCACCCACCATAAGCCCTCCTGGCCATGGGGTCTCTACACCCCACTTGTTACTGCACAGTCTTCCAAATGGTTTATAAGTGAAACAACAATATCATGTTGTGTGTGTGTGTGTATGTGTGTGCGTGTGTGTTTGGGACAGTTTCACTCCAACCAGGCTAGAATGCAGTGGCACGATCTTGGCTCACTGCAACCTCCACCTCCTGGGTTCAAGTGATTTTCGTGCCTCAGCCTCCTGAGTAGTAGCTGGGATTACAGGCGTGCGCCACTATGCCTGGCTAATTTTTTTGTCATTTTTGTAGAGGTGGGGTTTCACCATGTTGGCCAGGCTGGTCTCAAACTCCTGGCCTCAAGTGATCACCCACCTCATCCTCTCAAAGTGTTAGAATTACAGACGTGAGCCACCACGCCTAGCCTCATGTAGTTTTTTGTTTTCTTTTTTTTTTCAGACAGAATCTCACTCTGTTGCCCAGGCTGGAGTGCGGTGGCACAATCTTTCTCTCTGCAACCTCTGCCTCCAGGGTTCAAGCAGTTCTCCTGCTTCAGCCTCCTGGGCAGCTGGGATTACAGGCATGCATCACCATGCCCAGCTAATTTTTGTATTTTTAGTAGAGATGAGGTTTTGCCATCTTGGCCAGGCTGGTCTTGAACTCCTGACCTCAGGTGATCCGCCCGCCTCAGCCTCCCAAAGTGCTGGGATTACAGGTGTGAGCCGCTGCGCCTGGCCTCATTTGTTTCTTAAACAGATACGCATATATGCATATAACGGTATAAGATTAGGATTGGAAAGATCAATAGCAAACCCTTAATAGTGATTACCTCTGAGGGGAAGGAGGGACATAAGATAACAAGTGGCATCAAAAGTGACTTCAGCTTCCTTTGTAAGGCTCTGTTTGTAAAACTTTCATGTCCTATCATGTAATTTTTTGGGGGTAAATCTATACGTAGATGAAATGTGGAGGCATTTAAGCCAGTTGTTGATGGTGGGTGACTTTAAGTGATGGAAAGGTGGTTGACCCCCTTTATTTTCTGCGTACTTTTCAGTATTCTGAACAGTGACACAAGTCTTTTTTTTTTTTTTTTTTTTTTTTTTTGAGATGGTGTTTTGCTTTTGTTGCCTAGGCTGGAGTGCGGTGGCGTGATCTTGGCTCACTGCAACCTCCACCTCCAGGGTTCAAGTGATTCTCCTGCCTCAGCCTCCCAAGTAGCTGGGATAACAGGTACCCACCACCAAGCCCAGCCAATTTTTTGTATTTTTAGTAGAGACGGGGTTTCACTATGTTGGCCAAGCTGGTCTTGAACTCCCAACCTCAAGTGATCCGCCCGCCTCGGCCTCCCAAAGTGTTGGGATGACAGGCGTGAGCCGCCGTGCCCGGCCACAAGTCAAGTTTTAAAAAGTAAGAGGAGCAAGGCTGCTTGCATCAGGCTCTGCTCAACAAACCTGGCCAGTAGGTGCGGCCGTGTGTCCGTGATGGCACTTAGGGGAATTTGTGAAGAGCTGTGACTGCAATACGCTGCTGTGACCTGTTGCCTGTGGCACTGTGACCACAGAAAATGATGTCTCTAACCTTACTTTGCAGAATAGAAAAGAAACGCACCATCATTCCTACACTGGTGGAAGCAATTAAGGAACAAGATGGAAGAGAAGTGGACTGGGAGTATTTTTATGGCCTGCTTTTTACCTCAGAGAACCTAAAACTAGTGCACATTGTCTGCCATAAGAAAACCACCCACAAGCTCAACTGTGACCCAAGCAGAATCTACAAACCCCAGACAAGGTTGAAGCGGAAGCGGCCTGTGCGGAAACGCCAGTGACACGTACACACCACGTTCTGGTCTTTGTTTGAGGCCTGACGTGGGCATCATTTTAACAGGTGCCTTTTTTGTTGTTTTGTTTTTCGTTTTTTTGGTCACTCCAGTAGCTCCTGGAAAAAACCTTAAAATATGTTTCCTCCAAATCTGATTTCATTACATTTATGAATTGTTGGTTTTTTTTGTTTTGTTTTGTTTTGTTTTGTTTTGTTTTGTTTTGTTTTGTAGATGGAGTTTCACTTTTGTTGCCCAGGCTGGAGTGTAGTGGCGCGATCTCGGCTCAGCCTCCCGAGTAGCTGGGATTACAGGCATGTGCCACCACGCCCGGCTAATGTTTGTATTTTTAGTAGAGACGGGGGTTTCACCATGTTGGTCAGGCTGGTCTCGAACTCCTGACCTCAGGTGATCCGCCCACCTCAGCCTCCCAAAGTGCTGGGATGACAGGTGTGAGCCACTGCGCCCAGCCTGAATCATTTCTTATACCTTCTGACAGCCCAACTTCCAGAGGACAGCTCTGGGGTACTCATTGGATGTCTGTGAGTTCCTGGTCATACGGGTCAGTAGGGATAAGAATTGTCTCTGGGCTGAGGAATTCTTCTGTTCTCTGGTTTCACCAGCGTTAGGTTTGCTCATGTAATGTGGTCACCATACTCGAATGGTGTCATGGCTGAAGTTGGCCACCTTGCTTGAGGGACAAGTTGTTTATGCATCAGCTCTCTGCTGGGTCTCCCTTTCCATGGCAAATGGGCAGCTCCATCCTCTTGACTCTTCTAAATGCCCAAAAGAGGTGTCATGCTTTGGGGGTACGATGTTTATACTCCGTAAAGAACATACAAGGATATTCACTGCTGATTTTTGTTTGTTTGTTTGTTTGTTTGAGACAGGGTCTCACTCTGTCACTCAGGCTGGAGTGCAGTGATGCAATCTTGGCTCACTGCAACCTCCGCCTCTCAGGTTCAAGTGATTCTCCTGCCTCAGCCTCCCAAGTAGCTGGGATTACAGGCACCTAACACCACGGCCAGCTAATTTTTGTATGTTTAGTAGAAACGGGGTTTCACCATGTTGGCCAGGCTGTTCTCGAACTCCTGACCTCAGGTGATCTGCCCACCTCGGCCTCCCAAAGTGCTGGGATTACAGGCATGAGCCACTGCGCCTGACCTGCTGAATTGTTTATAATGGCAAGAAATAGGAAACCCCCCAATGTCTGTGAGTAGAGCCACAGCTATCATGTTGAACCACATGAAACTGCTGTTTTCTAGGCCAAAAATGGTGAGCGATCATTTATTTCATGATTCAACCTGATACATTTACATAGTGCAAAACTGTGTCGCAGTTTCAGGCTTTTAGGAGGAAAGTGTTTCTGTGTAGAAACTGGAAGCTGTTCAGGGCATCGGCAGCTGAACCCTGCTCCGTTGGTCAGTGTTACTATCATCTCAGATCATATGGAGCTCATGTCAGCCGTGTGGGTGGCGGGTGCACAGAGACGGTCTGGAAGGAAACACGCGGATCTGAACAGCAGTAATCCTGGGGGATACGGGGGTTGGGCTGGATTACAGAGGGCTCATTTTCTACGTCATGTATTTTATGATACTTGAATTTTTTGAAATGGGCATTTATTTTATAACATGTTAAAATGTACTTTTTAAATTAAGTCATTTTGTAATATTTGAATTTTTACATTTGTTGTACAATCAGGAAAAGCAATAAAGATTTTTCAAAAATAGACATGTCAAGAAAGTTTGCACTCATTGAGGATGCTGAAAATAAGGATAAAAATAAGGAGTCTGTGATATTTTACAAATTGACTTCATTTACAAATTGAGTCATTTTACAAATTGGCTTCAATTTTACAAATGGACTACATTTTCTTCACAGAGCTAAAGCAATACCTTAGAATTAACCCAGTCCTGTGTGGGGAATTTCTAGAAGTCCCATCTATGGTACGGTGATGTTTATCTGCTCTGATCAGGGAAGGACAGACAGTGGGAGAGTCAGGGCCTGGGAACCGGGGGGCCTGGTCCCTCTTCTCAGATCCCTCTTGCAGGGTCTGAAGAACTCTCTGGAGCCAGCAGATCCCACCTGTGCAGCAAGGAGCCTGGCCCGGACAGCTGTGAGGCCCTTCCAGCTCCATCGCTCCAGCCTCAGGAGATGAGCTGCTCTGTTTAACAGCCACAGACGTGGGCCTTTTTCAGAGACACATTCTTTCATTGTCTTGTTTGTTTTTTAAGACAGGGTCTTGTTCTGTCATCCAGGCTGGAGTGCAGTGGTGTGATCTCAGCTCACTGCAGCCTTGAACTCCTGGGTTTAAGTGATTCTCCTGCCTCAGCCTCTGCAGTAACTGAGACCCCGGGCATGTGCCACCATGCCTAGCTAATTTATTTTTATGTTTGTAGAGATGGTCTCACTATGTTGTCCAGGTTGGTCTCAAACTCCTGGGCTCAGGCGATCCACCCACCCTGGCCTCCTGAAGTGCTGGGATTACAGGCGTGAGCCCCTGCACCCGGCACAAGACACATTCTTGAGGGAAGTCCTTCCTTCTCAGCGGTCCAGGCATGCTGTGCCACCTTGCCCTGGACACACAGGGCGGCTATCCCTCTACCACGTGGCTCCACGGTGCTGCCCCACTGCCTACGACTAGGCCTAGAAGGTTTTGTGTCCCTCAGGCTTTCTGCGCCATCCTGCTGCCGTTGGGCCTCGTCCGTGCCCCTCCTCACCCTTCCTGACTTGAGGCTTCATTTCTGCAGGAGTTGAGACACCGGAAACCCAGGCTTGTTGAGCTGTGTGTGAAGCGTGCAAGGCTCTCCTGGCTGTGACATGGTGTTTTGGTTGTTTTTTTCTTGCTTCCGGGCCCTTGGCTGGGCAAGGTGCTGGTGATTGTTACAAAGAGCTATCACCTATCAGGAGTTATGTCACCCAGAGTCTCAGGTTAGAAAAGGTGGCTGAACCTCTGCGACAAAGAAAGAGTATGTGGTCTGTGCATTCTCACACAAGAGGGAGAAAAGTTCTAGGAGCTAAGAGTGTGGAATTCTGTGATCTGTGGGGCTGAGGGTCACCCGCTGGGAGGTCCTGGCATCAGTAAGAAGCTTCCAAGGGAAGAGCCCAGTAAAGGCCTGCAGACGGCCTCAACCAGCTCAGTGCCAGGCTCCATCCAGATGGCAAAGCTGCAGCAAACACGACCACAAGACATGGCCCTCCTGCAGCTCAGGAGGAAGCGCTGTAGGCAGAGCCACAGTCGGCCTGCGCCAGGGGCTGTGCGTGAGCACAAATATACTCATTTGTATCTTATCTTTTATTCCCTCATTCGCCCCCCTTTGGTCAGTCCCCCTAGGTCTGTGCAGGCTACAGTCCACATGTAGACTAGGAAGTGTTTCTACCTGGCAGTGCTTGTTAGTGCAGGTTAACCACTGTGAGTGAATAGGGGTGGCCCCAGGAACGCACACACTTTCCACTCTGCGTGCTGCGTCTCCTCTGCAGGTGTATCATCATTCGGGACAGTGCACCTCACTGAAGTCTGCTTAGAGGATGGCAAAATTCTCGTCACCACCAGGATAGGTGCTGTCATTAAAAAAAAAATTTTTTTTTTAATTTTTTGAGACGGAGTCTCGCTCTGTCACCCAGGCTGGAGTGCAGTGGCGTGATCTTGGCTCACTACAAGCTCCGCCTCCTGGGTTCACGCCATTCTCCTGCCTCAGCCTCCCGAGTAGCTGGGACTACAGGCACCTGCCACCACGCCCGGTTAATTTTTTTTGTGTGTTTTTAGTAGAGAGGGGGTTTCACCAGGTTAGCCAAGATGGTCTCGATCTCCTGACCTCATGATCTGCCCGCCTCAGCCTCCCAAAGTGCTGGCATTACAGGCGTGAGCCACCGCGCCCGGCCAGGTGCTGTTATTAATAGTTATTCATGCAGCAATCCAAAGTTGTACTTTATTTATTTATTTTAGAGGCAGAGTCTCGCTCTGTTGCCCAGGCTGGAGTGCAATGGCGTGATCTCAGCTCACTGCAACCTCGGCTTCCTGGGTTCAAGTGATTCCCCTGCCTTGGCCTCCCAGGTAGCTGGGATTATAGGCGCCCACCACCACGCCCGGCTAATTTTTGTATTTTTAGTGGAGACGGGGTTTCACTATGTTGGCCAGGCTATTCTCGAACTCCTGACCTCAAGTGATCTGCCTGCCTCAGCCTCCCAAAGCGTTGGGATTATAGGCGTGAGCCACTGTGCCCGGCAAAAGTTGTAAATTATTTTCCCTGGCTATCATAAAATGACTTTATAAGCCACATTTCCAAATTATAGTTTGTTGATCAATAAATCACAAAGTTATTCAAAGCAGGTGAAGGTCACAGCTCATGAGAAAAGGATCACATTAGAAGTGGAAAATGACACCTTCAGGGAGGGCAGTGTTTGAATAGTAAAGAGCGGAAACACTTCTTACAGGGCACTTCAACTATATTTTGCTTCCAATTTATCTGTTGTAGAAAATCCTTCCTGTGCTTCATAGGACATTTTCACAGGGTTAATTCTAGCTGCTCTTGTAATTAAACCAGAAACGTATAAAAGCTCAAAACCAGCAAGACTCACTTGTTCCCTCATGAAAAGGCCCACAGTCTTCCCACATCGCAGGCAACTTCTCCTTGTCCTTGGTCACCCGGGGACCCCAGCTTGCTCCTGGTTGGTCCACTCGGCTTCTACGTGCAGGCGGCGGCAGGAAGAGGCCATGGAGAGAGCACTCCCAATGGCTTGTCTCCACTGCCCTGGGCGAGAACACACGGTGAGGTGCTCCCTGACGCCGCTGGGGCTGGGGAGTGCAGTTCTCGTCAGGCAGCTGCACACGGACCTCTCTATGGCCTGGAGGAGAGCATGGCCTTCGCTGGACGGCTGACCGTCTCCACCACACAGGATAGGAAAGCCCGACACTTCTGCGGCAGACAAGTGGGAGCAGAAGTACACTTGAGAGAAGGGAAGAGGCGCTGTCCCGGGGGCCTCAGTGGTTAACGGGTCTAAAAGATGGACCTGTGCCGGGCGCGGTGGCTCACGCCTGTCATCCCAGCACTGTGGGAGGCAGAGGCAGGCGGATCACCTGAGGCCAGGAGTTCGAGACCAGCCTGGCCAACATGGTGAAACCCCGGCTCTACTAAAAATACGAAAAATTAGCCAGGCATGGTGGTACATGCCTGTAATTCCAGCTACCTGGGAGGCTGAGCCTGGAGAATCGCTTGAACCCGGGAGGCAGAGGTTGCAGTGAGCCGAGATTGTGCCACTGCACTCCAGCCTGGGCAACAGAGTGAGACTCAGTCTCAGAAAAAAAAAAAAAAAAAAGATGGACCCAGCGTTATGAGCATTTGGGAGCATGAGACTGAGGCAGGATGTGTTTCCTCCACTTGGCTCCCAGGCATTGAGAAAGGAATCTGGTTTTACGAACATACGACTGCTTTCAAAATATTTTCAAAATATATTTTATTTCTTTCTTACATGTATTTTGCAAAATTTCCAAGGTAAACATTAGCTCCACATACAGAAGTAAAAGAGTTCTTTAAGAACTAGCACTGAATTCATCAAAAGAATCATCAAATTAGGATAATGGAAAACAAACTTGCCTATGACCAAAGCTACTGAGCTGAAGTGAAGAGCTGTCTTTACAAAGATCCCTCTCATGAAGCCCACTGCCCTGCAGCTGACTCAAGCCATCATCATGTATGGACGTGTATAAGAAAGGACACTGGCCGGGCATGGTGGCTCACGCCTGTAATCCCAGCACTTTGGGAGGCTGAGGCGGGCGTATCACGAGGTCAGGAGTTTGAGACCAGCCTGGCCAACATGGAGAAACCCCCGTGTCTACTAATAATACAAAAACTAGCTGGGTGTGGTGGCGTATGCCTGTAATCCCAGCTACTCAGGAGGCTGAGGCAGGAGAATCGCTTGAACCCAGGAGGTGGAGGTTGCAGTGAGCCGAGATCGCACCATTGCACTCCAGCCTGGGCGACAAGAGAGAAACTCTGTCTCCAAGGAAAAAAAAAAAAAAAAAAAAAGAAAGGGCATTGGCGCAGCACAGCAGCTTTGCAACCTCAAAGACGGTTCGAGTTTTCGTTCCCATGAGCACATCCTCCACAGGTACTGGGTGCTTGGCACTGTTGACTTAGATGGGTCAGTTCTGAAGTTTGATTAAGACATTCTCTTGGAGATACATTTTATATAAATCTTGTAATGTGCTAAACTGTCACATTGTTAATGGTACTGAACACTCAAGGACATTATTTTGCATGGCCCCTACATTTCTGCATCATCGCCGTCATCGTCGTCATCATCTTTGGCTCTGAAATGCATTTTTCTGAACTCTCGTCTGCTCATTGAAGGACAAGATGAAGACGCAGGTGGGAGGTCCTTAGAGGAGAAGAAAACATGACTTCGGTCATGAGCAATACGTATCTGCACCCGCATTTGCAATGTGCCCCACCCAGCGGCTCTAGGGCTGGCAGAGCGCTCTTCCCTTTCAGACGCGTGAAAATGCCTGAGTCCCAGCGCTCGCCTCTACATGAGAGCTTGCTCCCTACTGGGCTGATCGAGTAAAGAGGAGGAGAGGTGCTGGGTTCAAAACAAAAGAAAGCAACAGCAAGCGTGGGGTGGATGTTCAAAAAAACCACAAACCTGATTTCATGGAAACACACCTTTCCCAAGAGCAGTGATTCTCAGCTCGGGAGATGCAGGGAGGGCCCCCAATTAGCCAACGGTTTCATTTTCTCCTCGTGGGTTAAAATGATTAGTTTATGTTTAATGTTGTGTCGAGGCATTATTTACCTGCACTGAGTGGGGAGTGTGTGACCTGAATGTGCAGCTGCTGCCTGAGTACCCACGGGAGGAGGAAGGCGCCGCTCTTACCTGCATGAGCTCAACGTTTCCAAAGAACCGGCTCACGGGCATTGGCTGATTGCTGTCGTCATCTAGAAAGACGCTGTTGTCCATCTGAAGTGGTGGCTTCTGCACATCCTCTGTCTGTAGCCCTGGCTCATTCTGCTTCTGCACAGTGGAGGTGCTGTTGGATTCTTCTGCTCCGGACCCGGCACTGTGTTTTGGCACGGACAGGCCATCTTTAGTCTTTGCTAAGCGAGAGTCACTCACAACTCTGCAGCCACCGAGAGGAAGACTTGCAGCCCCCTGCTGCACAGAAACGCCAGCCTCGCTGCCTGGAAGCAAGGCACTGCCTGCAGCAAACTCATTTTCACAAGGGGTCTCAGGTGTCACTTTTGGCAAAGAAGCGCTGTCATTCTTAGGGACAAGCTTCTGTAATTCTGACTTCACAAGATGTCCTTTGTCACATTTGAACTTCTTGGACGTTCGCCTGTCTGTGGCTTTGTGGGATGAGGAAGTCTGTCAAGAAAAAAAATGTAAGGGGAACCAGACATATCTAGCAAATAAAACAGGCCTCAATCCAGAGGCTAGTATTTCTTCTCACATCGGAAATGATAAAGATGCTGTGACCACAACTTTCACAGATCGTCATTTCACTGTTTTGCCACCAAGGGACAAAATACAAGTGAGACTGAATCTAGACACACCCCACATCACTCCTACACTTTCAGTTTTCCCCAGTGGTGTTACAGCTCCTGAGGTGAATTCTGAAGCATATATTTATATATTATACAATTACAGTAAAAGAATCCAGCTTTCATTCATTTCTGCTAGGGCATAAGCTCTGTGAAGGCAGGGGTCTTTGCTTTATTCACCGATTAGTGCCTGGCACACAGTAGGTGCTCAAGAAATATTTGTTAAATTGACTTCGACAAAATTTTACCAAGCACCTCATCATGAGCAAAGCTCTGTGCTACACGCTGGCATACGGCCAAGTCCTAACCCCTCAGCTGTAGGCTCCGGGAAGTGGCTCTACTTCACCGGTAAGTTCAGGAACTCGCTCCTCGGAATCGATGGCTGGGCTAGGGTGAACGGCAGACGGCATGAGATTCCTTTCCCCACCCACTCTGCCTTTCTCTTCAAGCCTCTGGCGGTGAGGCTGCACGGCAATGGGCCAGCATGACTCGACAGCACGCTAAGAGCAGAGTGATGAGCACAAGTGGCCTCAGAGCCTGGTCTAGACACACACACAGGTGGGTGGGTGCTAGGATCAGGGCCCCGGTCTAGACACAGGCAAGGGTGGGCAGGTGCTACGATCAGGGCCCGGGTCTAGACACACATGGGTGGGCGGGTGCTAGGATCAGAGCCCGGGTCTAGACACACACGGGTGGGCGGGTGCTAGGATCAGAGCCTGGGTCTAGACACACACACGGGTGGGCGGGTGCTAGGATCAGGGCCCGAGTCTAGACATACACACGGGTGGGCGGGTGCTAGGATCAGAGCCCGGGTCTAGACACACACACGGGTGGGCGGGTGCTAGGATCAGAGCCTGGGTCTAGACACACACATGGGTGGGCGGGTGCTAGGATCAGAGCCTGGGTCTAGACACACACGGGTGGGCGGGTGCTAGGATCAGAGCCCGGGTCTAGACACACACGGGTGGGCGGGTGCTAGGATCAGAGCCCGGGTCTAGACACACACACGGGTGGGCGGGTGCTAGGATCAGAGCCCGGGTCTAGACACACACACGGGTGGGCGGGTGCTAGGATCAGAGCCCGGGTCTAGACACACACACGGGTGGGCGGGTGCTAGGATCAGAGCCCGGGTCTACACACACATGGGTGGGCGGGTGCTAGGATCAGAGCCCGGGTCTAGAGACACACACGGGTGGGCGGGTGCTAGGATCAGAGCCCGGGTCTAGAGACACACACGGGTGGGCAGGTGCTAGGATCAGAGCCCGGGTCTAGACACACATGGGTAGGCGGGTGCTAGGATCAGGGCCCGGGTCTAGACACACACACGGGTGGGCAGTTGCTAGGAGAGCCAGCCCCGGCCTGCAGAGTGTGTCTTTCTCTGAAGGCAATTACAGTGCTGTCACCTTTTCATCTGCAATAGTCCCCCTCTGGCAGATAAGTAACATTCGATATTTTTCTAAAGCAACACATCTTGGAGTGGCAATTTTGTATAAAAATGGACCCTCGAGTCAGGATCTTGGCATTCTCCATGGTAACAGGGCTCACCAGACATGCTGTCTTGGCAGACGTGGAACCAGCGACTTCCTGGGCAGAGGCCAACCTGGCTGCCGAACAACTTCGTGCTTTCAAGCGCGCTGAAGACCGCACTGCACCTGTGAGCTAGACAGACAGATTGAGAGCCACTCAGAGAGCGCTCTCAGGAAGGGAGCATGAACGTGTAGACGAGAATTTGCCACCTAAAGAACACCCGAAGACAGCCCCTCCCGCTCCCAGGATTTTATCATCTTTGTGGAGACAGCTGTGGCCCGAATGTGTAAATCCAAACGACATTGTGACTGGGTTTAGGATACAGGATCTACTATTTCCACGATTTTGGAGGCTTGGGACGATCTGTCCCCCTTATCTTGTATATTTCTAGTAGCCACCATTTGTCCTTTAGTGGAAATTAAGTCTAAACACTTCAAAGTGTTTAGAATAAGCAGCACATGCCCTTCCTTAGAAGGCTCTCCAACTTTCATACGCTGTCAAAGTTCTTAAAAAAAGGTAACATGAGGAAACCAAAGTTTCTCTTCCTCAAATTAGAGTCCTATTCTATTAGCTGAATGCAGCTAGCGACTGTCTCACAAATTTTAATATTAACAAACTGGTCCACCTCTCTTTTATCCTGAATGCAAAGCAAACTCTTCTAATAACAAGAAAGAAATTAATTAAAGACATAACATTTAAAATAACTATTTAGGAATAATTTTCGGCATTCAGAAAAGTTGCAAAAAATAGTGCAAAGAAACTGGTGTGATAGCTCACACCTGTAATCCCAGCTACTTGGGAAGCTGAGGTAGGAGGATCGCTCGAGCCCAGGAGTTCAAGACCAGCCTGGGCAATACAGCGAGAGCCCATCTTTAAAAAATTTTTTAAAAAATTAGCCAGGTGTGGTGGTGTGCACCTGTAGTCCCAGCTATGTGGGAGGCTGAGGTGAGAGGATCGCTTGATCCCAGGAGTCTAAGGCTGCAGTGAGCTATGACTGCACCACTGCACTCCACCTGGGTGACAGAGTGAGACCGTGTCTCTGAAAAAATAATAATAATAAAATAGTACCGGGAGTTGCCATGTAGCCTTCACTCAGCTTCCACTAATGTTAAACAACTACAGGACATTGTCAACATTAAGAAATTAGTGACATTACGGTACTCTTCACTAAACTATAGATTTTATTTGTATTTTATCGGTTTCTCCATGAACTGTTTTTCTGTTCCAGAATCCAGTCCACAATACCACACCGCACTTAGAAAACTCGAAAGCAATGAGTGTGAGTAGTAGAAGCAACAAACAGGAGCGATGCAGGTTGACATGGCCAGGAAAGGCCCAAGAGCTGCTGCCAACAGGCCCTAGAACTGGAACCCAGAAGGGGACGGATGAAGAGTGCCCTGCCCAACAGCAGATAAGAGAAATAAAAAAAGGAAAAAAACAAAAAAATAAAACACAGAAATAATCTGTCTCGGCTGGGCGTGGTGGCTCACGCCTGTAATCCCAGCACTTTGGGAGGCTGAGGCAGGTGGATCACGAGGTCAGGAGATCGAGACCATCCCGGCTAACACAGTGAAACCCCGTCTCTACTAAAAACACAAAAAATTAGCCGGGCGTGGTGGTGGGCGCCTGTAGTCCCAGCTACTTGGGAGGCTGAGGCAGGAGAATGGCGTGAACCCAGGAGGCGGAGCTTGCAGTGAGCCGAGACTGCGCCACTGCACTCCAGCCTGGGTGACAGAGCGAGACTCCGTCTCAAAAAAAAAAAGAAATAATCTGTCTCTGCCATGCACCCCGTAGCCCAAGACAGCTCCAGAAGCCCTGTGGGGTGGCAGCTCCAAGGTCCTGTGATACTGTGGCAGTCAGAGTGTGTGTCTGAAACAGGAGGGAGAAGAGCAGGCAGCAGCCCACCAGAGGCCAGGATGCCCGCCTGCTGTACACAGGACATGCCAGTTGCCCACAGGCTGGGTGAAGTGCCTGCTACCACAGCACACCGGGGGCTGGGCCTCCGTCCTCTCACAAGGGCAGGGCTTTGCTGAGAGCCCCGGCAGACGTCATGGTCACAGTTACACCAAGGGGACTGAGGCAACAGAGATTACAGAACTTGCTAAGAGTTGCCATAAACATCTCTCATCAAAATCCTCACACTGGGTCTTAAACAAGCCCATCTCCCTAAAACGCCATCACGTGCCTCGTAGGGAAAAGACATCTCTGACCTAGAAAGCCACTGCCCCACCTCTCCTCCCTGCTGTGAGCCCTCCTCCGGGCGCTTTGCTGCTCTGTGCTGGAGTATGCTGTGTGGGGAGCCCAGCTCAGTGCCTGAACAGCTTTAAAGGAGTGGCACACCCATTTCAGATGAGGACAACTTGGGTAAGGAGCTTATGAGGTTATACGAGTGATGCCTGGCTTCCAAATCTCTATTCCATCACCACAGCTCACCCTAGATATGACCCCCAACAACTGCCTGAGGTGGGGATTGAACTGAAGAAGCTGCCACCCACTCTGTGTTCTACGCCTGCACGTCTTTTCCCGCAGCAGGTGCTTCTCAAGGCTTCTGTCAGCATCTTGGCAGCAGTGGTTCTGAACTTTTCGCGTGCAACAGGTTCATCAGGTGGACCTTTTGGCCCCTTCTGCAGAGAAAAGCCAGATGATCTGGTGGGCCTGGAAGCGCTGGCTGTTAACAGACACCTGAGCAGGCCATTTGCTGTCCACTCCGGATTGACAGGAGTCAAAACATGAGAGCGGCTTAGCTTCAGTTTCATCATGGATTAACCACCTCCAAGGTGTCAACTCCAAAATGTCAAGAATTGGTCACAGTCTCACTTGCAGATTCCTGCTTTGCAGCTGGGCAGCTTGGACTGCTCCCACAGTCCAAAAAAGGAAAGACTTTCTCATCATTGAGATTCTCCTCATTCCAGTAGATTGTTTAATAACTGGTATGTCAGAAGCACAAACATGGTTTCTCCAAAAGGGCTGGCCGAGACTGACTTCAACATGACAGCTTGAGGAGCTTCACTGACCTTCTACTCAGAGAGTGATGAGCAGTCCCAAAACAGCCATTTAGAGAGCCTTTGGAAATGGTCCTATGGGCACCCAGCAAATGAAGAAACACTTGCTCCAGAACACCTACATACATTTGGTAAGGACACGGAGAGTCTGTGGCACTTGAGCTCTGTCCTGCTGCAGCCAAGAACACAGGGCCACCTCCCTAGCTCCCAGGCAGCGGGGTGTCTTCCCAGGAGAGGCAGGACAGCAGTGCTTCCCTTTCTGCTCTCATCCCACCTGTGATTGAGACCAGGTCCTGAGTGAGTAGGATTGAGAAGAGGGGCCCTCCTTTCTGCTCAGACCCTATTTGTAGAATGAAGGCTTCACCTTGGCTCCATTCTACAAGTAGGGTTTGAGCCTCTGCAAGAGGCTCCGCCCAGTGAACCAAGAAGACTGGGGCCCCATCAACCCTGTCCTAGATACGAGGTGGTTCCAGGCTGGGGAAGACACATTTGGAGGATCTCAGGCTGCTGCTAGCTCCCCCAGCCCCCATTCAGAGAGGAGCCCATTACTGTCCTCAGCTGCAGGCCCTGGCTCAGAGGCTCTGCCTGGGATGAGAGGCAGGCAACTAAACAGACAGCTCTTACATCTGCCCAAAGGCACCAAATTCCCTGCCATGGAATGTGGAGAAGTTCCGGCCTAAGGGAGCTGTTCAAGTACCGTGGAGGCTGTGATGAAGGGGGTGGAGGCAGTGGAGAATCAAGCAATAGGCCAAACTGTAGGCCAACCAGTTCGCAGGAGAGAGCCAGAGACTAACACGGCTGGGAGGAGGCCTCTTGGACACAGAACAAACTAACCAAACACTGACCTTAGAAAGTATCCCTTCGAAGAAGCCACAATTTGATTGGATTAGTTTGTAGAGCAACTTATGCCCAGGCTGTTGCTGAGAACAGCACAATAACCTGGCATTAGCGAAGTTCAACAGCTGGATGTGGTCAGGGAAAGAGGAAAAGGACCTCACTAAAACCACTGTCATCCAGAGTGGCTGGGAGCCACCCCCCACCAGCAACATCACAGGCTGAACACTGTGGCAGGGGAAATATACTTTATCAAAACAATCTACCCAGTTGCTAAACAAATAAGCATATTAACAATGACAAGCCCCAGGGTTGGGGACAGTACCCAGAATTGCTAAAATGTATTATCTAAAATGTCAAAAAAATTATGAAGGCATAATCCCAACAAAAAATTATGAAGCACTCAAAGAAAAAGAAAAGTAGGCTCATACACTGGAATAAAAGCAGGCCACAGAAGCTGTCTGTGAGAATGACCAGATGTTGGATTTATACATATATAAAGGACCAAGGTAGCCATGATAAACAATATCAAGATCATGAATAAAGAAGAAACATAAGATAATGCTGCATCAAAGAGACTATCAATAAAGAGAAATTACTTAAAAACCAAATGGAAATTCTGGAGTAGAAAAGTACAAAACCTGAAATAACAAAATTCACTAGAAGGGCTTAATAGTAGAACTGAACTGGCAGGATAAGCAAACTTGAAGACAGATCGATAGATTATGCATGCTGAAGAACACAGAGAAAAAAAGAACGAAGAAAAATAAAGCAAGCTGCAGAGAAATGCTGGACATCAAGTACACTAACATACACAAAATAAGAACCACCAGGAATGCAGAGAGAAAGGAGCAGAAAAAATATTTGAAGAAATAATGGCTGAGAACTTCTCAAATTTACAGAAAAACATTAACCTACATATCCAGGAATCTTTTTTTTTTTTGAGACGGAGTCTCACTCTGTCGCCCAGGCTGGAGTACAGTGGCACAATCTTGGCTCACTGCAAGCTCCGCCTCCCAGGTTCATGCCATTCTCCCACCTCAGCCTCCCAAGTAGCTGGGACTACAGGCGCCCGCCACCACGCCCAGCTAATTTTTTGTATTTTTAGTAGAGATAGGGTTTCACTGTGTTAGCCAGGATGGTATCAATCTCCCGACCTCGTGATCCGCCTGCCTCAGCCTCCCAAAGTGCTGGGATTACAGGCTTGAGCCACTGCGCCTGGCCCCATATCCAGGAATCTTAATGAACAGAACTCCAAATAGGATACATGCAAAGAGATCCACAGACACATCACTGTAAAAATACAAAGATCAAAGGCAAAATCTTGAAAGAGAACAAAATCTTGAAAGCCCCAAGAAGAAAGCCACTTAGAAGGGAACCTCAATAAATGAACTGACTGAAACAATGGAGAATATTCAAACATATTCAACATGCTCAAACAAACCTGTCAACCAAGAATCCTATATCCAGCAAAGCTATACTTCAAAAATGGGCTGGGCATGGTGGCTCATGCCTGTAATCCCACCACTTTGGGAGGCTGAGGCAGTGATCACCTGAGGTCAGGAGTTTTAGACCAGCCTGGCCAACATGGTGAAAACCTGTCTCCAGTAAAAACACAAAAATTAGCCGGGCGTAGTGGCAGGCTCCTGTAATCCCAGCCATTCCAGAGGCTGAGGCGAGAATCACTTGAACCCGGGAGGCAGAGGTTGCAGTGGGCCGAGATCACACCTCTGCACTCCAGCCTGGGCAACAGAGGGAGACTCTGGTCTCAAAGCAAAAACAACAACAACAACAACAAACTCACTTTACAAGAAACACTAAAAGAAGTTCATCAGGCTGAAAGCAAGTGACCCCAGACAGTAATTCAAAACCACACACACACACAAACAGCACCAGTAAAGGTAATTATGTTCTTATATAGTTTAAATGCCTATTCCTCTACCTCCTTCTCTTAATTTAAAAAGCAATTGTATACAATAATGTGTGTATAATATATACAGACATGTACTATATTTGCCAATAACAAAACAAAGAAAGTGGGTGAAAGCAAACCCCTACTGGCTAAGGAAATGACCACAGACAGCAAGTAATAATAATAACACAGTACTGTTGAGTTTGTAACATTATCAGATGTAATACATATAACAAAATACCACAAAAATAACCATATAAGAGTAACATTTCTGTATCACTTGGAATTAACCTAGTACAAATCTGAAGCTTAAGATGTATATGGAGAATATGAAGATTAAGATGTATACGGTAAAACATAGAGCAAGCACTGGAAAAAACCTGAAAAAGTTGTGAAAAAAAATCATTAAATTAAAATGCTACATTAGGAAATATTCACTTTAATCCACTTAAAGAAGGAACGGGAAGAAAAAGACAGACTTGTATAAAGAAAAGAAAAAGTAAAACGGCAAATGTAAACCTAACTACAGTGTATCAATAATATTAAATGTGCATGGGCTAAACAATTCAATCAAAAGGCAGAAACTACCAGACTGGATTTTAAAAAAGATCCAAGTATATGTGCCTACAGGAGACAAGTTTTGGTTCAAAGATAAAAATAGTAAAAGGAGTTGGAATTCACAAGTGGCCACTCCCATTTGAACAAACCAGGAGAGCCTCCATGCAGCTCAGAGCCTCCCAAGTGGACCTGGACCCGCGCCGGGTCCACTGTGAAAAGGGTCCTTCGCCTTAAATGTTACACCCACGCAATGAGCACTTGCCCCTTGCCAGACACTGGCACCCCCCCTTCAATCCTCACCACCCTCTTGGTGGATCCCTCATCACCCCACTTTTAGCACATTAAGTAGATGGGGCCAAGCTGAGGTCACTTGTTGTGTGACCTCCATTGGAGTGGCAGCAGTTGAGGGGCACAAACTCAGCTCTGCAGCATCCAGCACTACCAGGAATTGAAACCAGTTCTGGAGAGGGTGCCCCACCTTCCTAGGAAAGCAGCCTGAAACCTCTCTTCAAGGGGGCGTGACCTGGGAGCCCCCTGTTGCCCAGGACGTGAACTGTGAGCTCTACTTCTCCCGAGGGCGTGGACCGGAGCCCCCCTTCTCCCGGGGGCATGGCCTGGGAGCCCCCTTCTCCCGGGGACGTGACCTGTGAGCTCCATTTCTCCCGAGGGCGTGGCCCGGAGCCCCCATTCTCCCGGGGGCATGGCCTGGGAACGCCCCTTCTCCCGGGGGCGTGTCCTGGGAGCTCCCCTTCTCCCGGGGGCGTGGCCCGGAGCCCCCTTTTCACAGGGGCGTGACCTCGGAGCCCTCCTTCTCCCGGGAGCGTGGCCTGGAGCCCCCAACTCCTGCCGGGGGCGAGGCCCAAGCGGAGGCCGCTCCTAGGCCACAGGCACCCCGTGACCCCGCCCCGGTTCTCCAGACAGCAGGTGGCCCAGAGTCCCCGCCCTGCCCGGCGCAGCTGCTGCCGGGACCCAGCCCTCACCTTCCGGCTCCTCATGAGTGTGAGCACCGCAGCCAAGCACCGCGCGCCCCGGCCAACGCGTCCCGGCGGAGCGGCGACCCGGAGTCTGCAGAGCGCGCCGCGGCGGCGTCCGACGTCAGCACAGCCAATCACAGTGCAGCACCCTCGTCATGTGACCACACAGTGTTGGCTCTTTCGTAAGCGGCGGGCGAAGGTCACAGGCCTTGGGCCAGTGGTGGGACACTGGAGCAGGCAGTCGGCCTGTGGCTGGCCATGTTCATGAGGGCGCGTCCCTTGGCACCCCTGTAGCCGCTATGTTTCCCACGCCCGTGGCAGGCCTGAGAGATTATGTTTGCGGGGGGTGCTTTTTTGGTAGCTTCTGTGTTCGCCATATTTGAAAGGGGCAGACGGCCATGTTCGTGAACGGCGCTTCCCTTGGTGCACTTGTGGCCGCCATGTTTGAGCGGGGCGAGCAACCATGTTCTTGAGGGGTGCTTCCCTTGAAGCCTCTTTGGCCACCATGTTTGAGAGGGGCAGACGGCCATGTTTGTAAGGGGCGCTTCTCTTGGTGCACCTGTGGCAACCATGTTCGTGAGGGGTGCTTCCCTTGAAGCCTCTTTGGCGCCATGTATGAGAGGGGCGGACGGCCATGTTTGTGAGGAGCTCTTCCCTTGGTGCGCCTGTGGCCGCCATGTTTGAGAGGGGCGGGCGGGACGTCCGTGAGGGGCCCCTCCCCTTGCATCCCCTGGCTAACAGCCTGCAGGAGGGCGGGAAGTGCTTTCTCCAGTGCCGCAGAGCGCTGGTTTCTGAGTGCCGGTTAGCGGCCTTGAGCAGCGCGAGGGACTCCCAGGCCTGCCCTTGCTGCGGCCCCGCTGGGGAGCTTTGCGCGCTTGTCGCAGGCTGTGCTGCCCCGCGACATGCCGCTTTGGGTTGGGGTGGCCCGCCCGGGAAGTGGCCTCAGCTGTCCCCCCACGTTGCGGGCGGGAGGGGGCCTTAGTGGAGGCCGTCGGTGGGCCCAGGAGCCCAGGGTCCGGCGTCGGGCTGGGGGCCGGTTTTCGCCCCCCGTTACGTGCACGGCGGGAAATGACCCCTCCGCCGTCCCGTTACTCTCCGCGGCCAAAGTGGACTCGCAGCGGCCACGCCTTTTCCAATGGCCACGCCCCTAGCAGGCCTGGGCGGACCCGCAGCGGCCACGCCTCCTCCAATGGCCACGCCCTATCAGGTCTGGATGGACACACGGCGGCCACGCCTCCTCCAGCAAACACGCCCCTAGCAGGCCTGGGCTGCTGTGATGTGTCCTCTTTGGCTGCCGCTGAGGGAGGTGTTTGTAAAGCTGAGGACCACTGTTCTGTTGTGGGTTTTTTTGTTTGTTTGTTTTTTGAGACGGAGTCTCGCTCTGTCACCCAGGCTGGAGTGCAGTGGCGCGATCTCAGCTCACTGCAACCTCTGCCTCATGGGCTCAAGCGATTCTCCTGCCCCAGCCTCCTGAGTAGCTGGGATTACAGGCAGGCGCCACCACACCTGGCTAATTTTTGTATTTTTAGTAGAGATGGGGTTTCATCATGTTGGTCAGGCTGGTCTCGAACTCCTGACCTCAAATAATCCGCCCACCTTGGCCTCCCAAAGTACTGGGATTACAGGCGTGAGCCACCGTGCCAGGCCCACTGTTCTTTTGTTTTCTTTCTTTTTTTTTTTTTTTGACAGGAGTCTCGCTATGTCGCCCAGGCTGGAGTGCAGTGACGCAATCTCGGCTCACTGCAAGCTCTGCCTCCCGGGTTCACGCCATTCTCCTGCCTCAGCCTCCCGAGTAGCTGGGACTACAGGCTCCCGCCACCACACCCGGCTAATTTTTTTGTATTTTTAGTAGAGACGGGGTTTCACCGTGTTAGCCTGGATGGTCTCGATCTCCTGACCTCGTGGTCCACCTGCCGCGACCTCCCAAAATGCTGGGATTACAGGTGTGAGCCACCGCGCCCGGCACACTGTTCTGTTCTTAAGAATTTCAACATAGAAATGAAATCCAGCCTTGCCTTAAACCCTCCAGCCCTCAAGTTCTCTGGGCTCTAGGATGTGTGTCTTCAGAAAAGGGCGCAGGGTGGAAACCACATCAGAGGCCGAGGACACCTGGCCCCTCCCCTCTCCGCCCGCAGGTGGCTGTGCAGTCCAGGGCTGGCTCCCAGGTGCTTGGGCACAGGGCGCACCCAGCAGCCCGTACTGTGCTTTGCAAATAAATGGGAGTCTTATTTCCTTTTTAAATCATTATTATTTTTTCTCAAGTGAGAACATTTAAATCAGGCAGTTTTGTCAGAAGCATTAGGTTTTCCACTTAAACTACAAAGGTTGAAAAGTGAACTGCATTGCATTGTGGCTTCATGGCCCGCTCAGGGTCCCTCTGTGCACTGTTCCAAGGCAGGGTGTGATTCATAATCTCTTCCAAAAGCATCAGTGTGCCTGCTCTTACGGTATGACTCTCTCAAAGCCCAGACATGCAGCTGATGCCTCCTTTTAGTGCCTGAGAAGGGAGAGTATTTAAGGATCCTGCCAGCTTGAGCTCTATGCAGCCTCCACTCTCTTTAGAAGTGTGACGTTTGGTAATTAGGTGGAGCCCTCAAATTAGACTGCACGTGGGGTTTTGCTTTCGGCAGTGAGTGAAGATGCTTGCAGCCCTGGTGTACACACACACACACACACATGTCCTACCTGGCTGTTGTACCCTCTCTCTTCCTAGACCTGCGCTTCTCCCGTGTTATTATCCATGTTGTACAGAAGGGGAGGAGACAAATGTGTAACTGGCAGGAAATGCGTTTGAAATGGAAACTTAATATAATCGCTGCCAGCTGTTCAGAAAAAAATGAGAGCGAGCGATACTTTGTTAAACACCTAGCCTGTCCCATTTTCGCAGAGATTGATTTCATAATAAGCTTGGTTCAGTGGTTTTATTTCCCAGTCCTTGGGAGCTCAAAGTTTTCATCCACTGGGGCTTGGCTGGTGTTGGCCTGTCTTGTTTGTGGTTGGTGCCAGTTGATGTAAATGCCTCACTGCCTGGCCTCGCCTGCCCAATGGGGGGCTCTGGGCTCCGAGCCATGTGGACTTTTAACATCCCAAAGGGCACTCTCCTTCCCTTCACCACTGTGGTCTGTCCTCTCCCCGGGTCTGGGATGAGCATGGTTTCCAGCCTCCCAGCTGTAAGGCCTGACACCCAGGCCATTGGTGAATGTCTCTCTCTCCCTGCCCACATCCTATCAGATGCCGGTTGCTGTTAATTCTAGACTTTGAAGCCTCACGGCTGGTCTCTCCTTTTCCTCTGGCCTGGGCAGCCCACAGCTGTTGGGGTGATCCCCTGCTTCTGGGATCCAGAGCCACAGTCTTAGAGCGGCCTGTAAGTCCTGGCATGGTGCCTGGCACACTGTGGGTGCCCAGCAGGTGTTTGTTCAGTGAATGTGCGGAAGGGCTTCTGAGCTTGCTCACCGTTGCCGCTCCCTGCTCCAGCCGCACAGAGTCCCAGCACCTGTTCCCCTGCCCCTCTGCTATCCACAGTGCCTCCCTCAGCTCCTGACCACTGCAAAGCCTCTTCCCCACTTCCCTGTGCCTGAAAACCTTCTTTCCCCAGCTCCCCAACCCACGTTTTGCCTGGCTAATCCATTTGTTAAACCTCAACTCAGCTTATATCTCCTGTCCTCAGGGGGGCCCTTCCTGGATGCTCCCCCGCCCCCTACATTCAATCTGCCGGTTGCTGCTTTTTTAGTGTTCTGCACTCTTCTACCAGGACCCCGTGGCAGGCCAGGACTGTTTCTCTGGTGCTATCCCAGAGCATGGCGCATCCACTCATTCACTCAAGGTATCAAGCTCCACTGTGTTCTGGGGACTGGGCCAGGCGCGAGCCCAGGCATGGAATCATCACACAGAATTGTACATTTGCAGTGTGATGAGAGCCACGGGGGAGAGGCCACATGGGCAACAGCACAGAGCTGGGGGTGTCGGGTGAGGATCCTGGGAGGAAGTGGCTGGGGCCCCCTCTCCCTCCCTCATCCTGTAGGATGCAGGCCCCTTTCAGGCCCCCCTGGGGGAAACAGAGCCTCCTAGTCAAGGCTGGATGTGCAGTGGAGCCCTGTCTGGACAGGCTACCCCTCCTGACGAGGTGGGAGGTGTTGGCGTGGACAGAGGAGCCAATCTTGAATTCTCTCCCCCGCTCCACCTTAAGCTGCCATGTGGAATTGCAGGAGACCCTGGAGGGAGCAGAAAACCAGGCTCGGCCGAAGCCACCTCCACACCACGGTTTCCCGGGTTCCCCAAAACCAGGCTCGGCCGAAGCCACCTCCACACCATGGCTTCCCGGGTTCGCCGTGTCTGCTTCTGTTCTTATTCCTGATTAGCTGTGCCCCCACCCGGCCAGGTCAGGGCACAGTGAGACTCCCCATGGTGGCAGGCGTGTGAAGTCTGTGCAGGCTTGTACGTGGCTGGCCCCCCACCTGAACTGTACGCCCCCGGAAGGCAGGGTCCGTGTTTTGTTCACAGAGGCTGGTGATACCCAGAGGACATTGGCTGGCTGGCTGGCTGGCTGGGGGTGAGACACACACAGAGAACTTGAGGATTGTGGATTGGAGGAAACTTTGCATTCTTGCCCATACCACAAATTTCTGACTTAAAACACTGCTGTGCCCCAGTTCAGTATTTGCCTTTGACAAACACTGTAGGGCCAGTGAGAAAGTTGAAGAGATTTCTCAACTGACTAGCAGTCAGTCGGTAGACCCGTTAACTGAGGCCACCCCGGCCAGAGCACATTGCATTCCTGCCAACAGATGGTGGCCTGTATGATGACGGGGCCTCTCTTGCATACTGGCCTTTTATAATTAAAAGAAAGAAGTAATAGGTAGAAAGAGAGAGAGAGAGAGAGAGGGAGAAGGCAGGGGAAAAAAAGCTTGCAGCATGCTTTTAAAATGTCATCGCACCACTGCACTCCAGCCTGGGTGACAGAGTGAAACTTTGTCAAAAAAAAAAAAAAAGTTCTCTTTGAATTGACCTAAACTAATGTTTTCTTAATAGCCCACCCTCTCCTATCCTCTCAGTCCACCCGACTTAGCTGGGCAAAAATAACCCTGCGGTAGGACAGCCGTCTGCTGTTGGAAAGTATCGCAGCTCCTCCCGTGTCTGCCCCGTGCACATGTGCCAAGGTCCTGCCTTGAATGAAGGACACAGCGGAGAAGGATGTAGGCTCTGAGCCTGCTAGGGTGCCTGAGAGACTCACAGGGCTACCCCTGGGGCAGTTGGAAGATGCCCAGAAACTTCAGGGAGCCACCAGCATGGGGCAGAGGGTCTCTTCTGAAGTTGGTGGCATCAGAATCAGGTGTAGAGTACATAGGAACTGTTCGCGCCGTGCAGAGATGGGGAAGCAGGTGCCGGTGGAAGGGCCCAATGCCTGCGCCCCTGGGGCCCTCATTGGAGGCTGAGCATCCACTGGACTCTTGTAGCCCGCTTTGTAGACTGATCAGTAGTCTGTGACATGACGATGTTTGAGTAGAGTAGACCATTTTCTGCTTCATATATCCTACAACGTGCTGGGATCAGGAGGCAGTGGTGGGTCCATGGCATCTGCCCCAGCCCGACGCCCTTGTGGTCTCCAGGCGGTCATGACCCATGGCCTGACCCAGCTTGGTCAGCCCGGCCTGGCCGTGTCTTCCCAGGTTCACGCCCAGCCCTGGCCCCTCTCTGCCCCCTTGCCAGGAAATTTGAGCCCTCCTTAATGTTTCTCAATATTGTGGTTATGTTTTGTTCTTTCTCATTCATTTGTCTTTTAATTTTTGGCTTCTGTTTTTTATGGGCACCTAATTGTGTGTGTTCTAAAAATTGAATTGTGCTTCCGTTCTTGTTGATGGCAGCTCACCATCACTGTGTAAGTAGGCAGGATGTGGAGGTCTACCTAGGAGAACTCGCTTGCATCTGCTTTTCACCGACGCAGGCCCGGTGGAGATGCTCCAGCGGAAGCCAGGACTTGTCTCCTGGTGGAGTCCACCGGTTTCATTCATCAAAAGTTTGTTGGGCTCTCTGCACACACGTTGTAAAGAGCACTGCAGGCAGTGCACAGGCAGGGCCGTGGGAGCTGTGGGCGTGGCTCCCGCCAGGGTGGAGCTCCACCCTCCATGGGGAGTCATGGTGCATGTGCACAGCTGCAGAGAGAGGCTGCAGGGCAGGAGAACCTCGGGAACCCGGTAGTCTCCGCTTGCCCTGACTGTATGAAGAACACGCTCCATTTGGGTATCAGTGAAACTGCACACCAGGGGGGAACATTCAAATCGTGAACTCCAACATCATCCAGCATGAAAGCTCCGAGCGATGGGCCACTTTGTGCCTTGCTGCCAGCCCTCCGCTGAGATCACGCTGCAGTGTCCTTTGAAGAAAAGGCCTGGGATTTGCAGAGCCTGGAGATTTCCAACTAGATGAAAAAAAAAATTGCCATTTTATGAGAACCTTTGGGCAGTCTGGAAGAAAAACACCAAGATGAAAAGCCCTATTTTGAGAGCTCCCTTGCCTTCAAGCAGGGGCCGCTGGCAGTGGAAACCGGCTGAGGATCGGGCTGATGGCAGAGTGAGGTTCAGGCTGGGAGCGGGCTTGTGGACAGGTCCTTCCCTGCAGATCCACGTCTGCCTCCCACTCGCAGATGCCCCTGTGCCCAGCGCACCATAGGCTCACTTGGTCAAACATCAGGGGCATGGCAGGGCCAACAGATAAATGGATTTTCCCGCAAACGTACTAGTCATTGATGGGCAGCTGTTTTTCCCTCTGTGGCCGTGTAGCCATGCTCAGGCCATGTGCAGGATGAGGAATTCCTGAAGAACTGTCTGCACCCAGGGCAGAGATTACGGGGTTCTGAGGTTCCCCCGCCCCGCGGCCTCTCTTGGCGGCTGTGCGTGTTCAGTTGCCTTCATTGAAACCCAAGCATCCGTCCACAGCTGCCACCGACACAGGTCAAGGCCACCCAGGAGGAGACACTGTGGGGCCCTGCCCAGTTCTCACGGGTATCGCATTTTGGCAGGACATGGACCCAGGCAGGACTGGGAACGATGGCCCTCAAGTCCAGGTCGCTTCCCATGTGTGGCCTTTAGGAGCTAAAATCATCAGCTTTCAAATCAAACAGGTTTCATCTGAGCTACTGAGACGTCACGGGCTGTCAGTAAAGGCCATGAGGGCCCCCTAGGGGCAGCAAAGGCCGTGGGAAGATGCAGGAAAGAGTGAGTGGGAAGGCAGGGGTGTGGCGGGAAGGCAGGGGTGCGGCCGGAGGGCGGGGTGGGGCTTGCAGGCTCTCCCGCCTAGTGTCTCAGCCACTTGAAAGTGAGCCGTGAATAGGCATCACTCCACTTTTAGGGATGCAGGACAGTAGAGACTGTGTGTTGGTGGCATGTTTCAGAAACGAGACTTCTCCACGTCGGTGGGGAGGGGTCTGCCCTGCTGATGGGCCCTGGGAGTGGAATGGCCGACGGCCGGTCTCTGCTCACCCAGGCTCGCTCCGCCCCACGGAGGATTCCCCAGTTTCCTCGAAGGGCACTTGCCTACCGAGGTCCCTGCGGCTGTGACTTCCCTGTCATGCTGCTTCCTAAGAATCCAGAACAGATTCAGGTCAGTGCGTTTCGAGGCAGCTAAGTACAACGGCAGCGTCCGTCCTTAAACTTGAGTGCAGAGCCAGGGTCACCGCCACCCGCTCGCAGCAGCTGACTGGTGTGAACTGATGGGGTGGACATAACCTGGCTTCTCAGGTGGGGCTTTGCAGGGCTGGCTTGCTCCAGGCTCCCTCCAGGCCACCTTGTGCAATGGTTTCACCTCGTCTTATTCTAGTGCAGGTTCGCCCCCTGCCTGGCTCCATCCTTCTTTTCAAAGTCTGGGCACAGAATGGAGGCCAGCCCACGTGGTTGTCTGGTCTCCACACCTGTCTCTTGGTTTGTGGGGGTGTTGGCTTGCGGACCAGGAGCAGCTAACAAGGTCTGTACCTTGTTCGAATTTTGGACTGAACTGTCTGGAATTCTTGGATGTTACCAAGCTAACTCAGTTGCATGAATTTAGAGGCAAAAGGGTGGGGATAATTTTTCCCTTGGATTTGTCAGTTCCAAGATGTATAACTTTAGTATTCCAGAAAATAGATTTATACCAGATCGGGAATTTCTCTATTTCTCTCTCTCTCTCTTTGCTCTCTCTCTGTCTCTCCTCTCTCTCTCTCTTTCTCTCTGTCTCTCTCTCTGTCTCTCTTTCTCTCTCTCTCTCACACACACACACACACACACACACACACACACACACACACACACTCAGTAAGAGTTCAGGCCAGTTACAAAGGTCAAGGACACAGTCCATGCAAGGCCTCACCCTGGTACGAATCACAAGTTCAGGTGCCCAAGGCCACCCTCAGTTTGATGATTCTGGAAGGACTCCCAGAACTCCTTGAAAGCTATTACACTCACAGTTGTGGTTTCTGTATTAGTCCATTCTTGAATTGCTGTGAAGAAATACCTGTGACTGGGTAATTTATGAAGAAAAGAGGTGTAATTGGCTCCTGGGTCCACAGGCTGTACAGGGGCATGGTGGCACCTGCTCGGCTGCTGGGGAGGCCTCAGGAAGCCTCCAGTCGTGGCAGAAGCCAGAGGGGGAGCCAGCCTGTCTGGGTGGGAACAACATCTACATAAATCAGTTCCTTACCGGGAAAGGATACAGATTAAGATTGGCCAAAGGAGGGGAGGCAGGGGGCCGAGTCCAGGAAAAGTGCCCCAAGCAGAGCTGTTGCTGTCCCTTTCCTGCGGGACTGGGACTTGTGACTCTCCTGCGTCAATGTGGTAGCACGAGCGAGGGCCAGCCTCAAGCCACAGTGTCCAGGTTCTCACTGGGGCTCCATTCCATGGGCATGGCTGATTGACCACCCAAATGGTCAGTCCCCGTCCTGCGGCCGATTGCCACCGTGTGGTCCCCATCTCCCACCCTCCATGACACCGTTGGTCTTTCTGGCATGGCCAGCCCCACCCTGAGACCATCATGGTGGCTCTCCTCCACCCTAAGTCACATCACTGGACTCTCCTGTGTAACCCAAGGCCCTGGGCAAACAGTGACTCCTATCAGGCAGGACATCGTGGAGGTCACCTCCCAGTGGCTGAGGACAAAGGTCAGGCCTCTTTGGGGCAGGATTCAATTCTTACTGCAGACCTTCCTCCCCCCACACACAAGTGAGCTACGGAGAAAAGGGAATAGAATATCTCTCTGGTGGGTCTGGAATGCCCGTTTTCGGAGGCTGGTTGGAACTTTCTTATCTCCTTTTATTTCTGATTTCTGTTGAAATTCCCCGGAACTAATGCCTATTATATGAACCTGATTACAAAGAGAGAGATTTTACAGAGCATGTTTCCTCTCAGGAAAAAGGAGGCACCCTGCTTTTTTCTCAGTGAGAGAAAAATGTTCTTTGAATAATTTTTTAATTTACTAAAAAATTTTTGATCCTACTGCTAAGGGGATGCAACCTTCCTGCAGAGAGGCGTGCAGATAAAGTTGTCTTAATATTTGCATTTCTGCAGAGCATGGGCTGCTGCAGCCCGGGGGGTGTGTACCGTGGTGATTTGTAAAGTGACTTCTACCCTGTCACTGGGGTGAGGAAAATGGGTCCCCAGGCTGTGAAGGCCTCGTCCCTCCCCACGGCCATGGGAACCGGACTGAGGTTCCTTACTTGGCTGGACACAGTTTGACCCAGACTCTTCTCCAAACCAGAGGCCAGCCTTCCCACTTAGTAAAAAATTCGTTATCCTTCCCCTAGATGTTTTTATTAATTTCTTCCTGGGGTTTTAAAGAAGTCAGTGCATTTTACAGCCAGCGGAGTGTTGATGGTTCGGTGCACATAGCACCTGCGTCTGCGGTGATCAGCACCCTCGGGGCAGAGCATTGCATCCAAACGGGCATTTTCGGCGTGATGTTCCCAGTGGGGCTTTTCCTAGCAATGGCTTTTTAAACTCTGCTGCGAGGACGCCCAGCATCAGCGACATCCAACTCCCTGGAACGGCAGGGCTGCCACTGAACTTGTGTGGTCCAGGCCTGGAGTGTCCAGTTCTCTCTTAAGCTGGGCACTGGGTCCCCGAGAGTCTCCCAAGGACAATGGAGAAGCAGGATGCGCGGGCTCAGAAGCAATGCGGCCCCCCAGCACTGCATGCCCAGTCACCCCAACTTCTAGGCAACTGCAGGCTCCCACCTGCGCAGAGAATAGGCTGTTCACCTGCAACGGCGGCTGGCGCTGGGGGAGGCGGGCGTTCTGGGAGAGGAGGAGCCCCTGGCTGCATGGCTGTGCCGTGGGTGGTGCCGTGGACCTGCTGGTGGCCGAGCCCCTCTGAGGGCTGCATGTTTTGAGGGGACCCTGGCTTTGGCCTGGCACGGACCCTCTTGCGCAGATCATCTCGTGATTCTCCTGGCAACCCTGTGAGACGGACGGGTTCTTTCATTGCCCACTGTTGGCACCTGGGGAGATGGAGGAGCACAGAGGGGACACACCTTGCTCAGGATCACACAGCAAGGAGGTGCCAAGGTCGAGTTGGACCTGGACTCCCCACCTTCACGGCCATGTGGGTCTCTGCAGGGCACCCTTCCTGGAGGAGGACCGGTGCAGACCCCTGTTTAGTAGGGGACGGCCGCCTGGAGAGCCACCCTTGGCCGCCTTAGGTAGGTGCCAGCGCAGGTGTCTGCAGTCCCGACGCCAGGGGGCAGGATGAGACAGGGGAACGAAGTCGGTGCGGCAGGCGTGGCGACCTCGCCGGTCTTTTCCTGGGACGCTCTCAGGATGGCTCTCGGAGGGTGCCCGGGCGGCAGGCAGGGCTCAGAATGCGGCTCCGTTGCTCACTAACGGCCTTCAGAGTCTTCTGAGCAGTCCAGGATGGGGGCAGCAGCTGCCTCTGTAGAGAATGTGAATCTTTGGCTTCTCAGGTATCCAACACCTTGGCAAGCACCAGGGAGTGAAATCACTGAATTAAGAATGTGTTTGTGAGAAGCGGCAGCTGCTTCCCGCTGGGGCTCAGGGAGGGAGTTGCGGGCTGGGCCGGGGGCCGCTGAGCTCCGTGTCCACTGCTGTCTGGTCTGGAAACAGCGTGAATCCTGGTGACCGCCGCTCCCTCCCAGGCTGTCCCGGCAGGTTCTGAGCTGGTGAGGGGATTTCAGGGTGGTGGGTGCTGTGCTGAGGCTTTGCTCCCACCCTGGGTTGAGTGTCTGCGGCCGCCCCCCGCATCCCCCACTTTGCTAGTCTTTTCCTTCACGCAGCCTTTGCTGCCCAGGGGGACCCACCCCAGCTGTTCTCGGGAGCCCAGCCCCTCTGCAGAGTTCTTTAGGCTGCTCCTACCCAGAGGGACCTTCCCAGCAGGTGGGCCTAGCTTCAGATCTCCAAGTCTGTGGTGGCCTCCACCCACTGAGACCCAGGAGGCCAAGGTTCGTCTGGCTGCCTCCTTCCTCCTTCCAGGCACGTTGTCTAGAAATCACCTCATCTCTTACAGGTCACCAGTTAATCGTGTTGGAGGAAGCTCTGAGATGCACGGGTCTGAACGGCCCGCAACAGTTCAGGCCCTGGACTGAGCCTGGAACCCGCCCCCAGGGCTGGGTCCTGGCCTCGCCCATCTGTCTCCCTTGAGGGGAGGGCTGGGTTCTTCTCTTGGCCTCGGTTCCCTCCTGTTTGCCATTCCAAATACTTTTTATTCCCCCCCCCTTCCCCCAGCATCTCCTTTCTCTTCCTTTGTCTCCAGCCTTGTCTGTCGCTTTGCTTCTGGGCCTTGGCATCTGGGCATGAACCCACCGCCTCCAGCCAGTGGGAAGAGTGGGCGCCACTGGCCGGGTTCATCTTGCTGTGGCGGCGTGTTTGGGGGACCTGGGGGGGGACTGATGGGTCCCCAGGGTTTCTGAGGATGTGTGCCTTGGAGCGCTCCCAAGAGGCCAGTCTTCGTTTAACGTGGGTGGTCCCCACAAATGCTGGGGATGGGGGGTTTCCAGCTGCCCTCTGGGCATGAACTTTGGGCCTTTATCCCAAGTCTTCGGGGCAAGGAAGGGGAGTGGGAATTAAACCGGTGCCGGCCGTTAGGTCCACCCAGCAGATCTACCCGGCAGGCACAGCACCGCGGTCCGGAGAGCGCCAGTGCCTGTCACCAGGAGCAGAGTGAACCCCGCGTGGGTGCCAGCTCCTCCTGCCTCTCCTGAGCCTGACGGGGCTACGGTTTTCGGTGGCTGCGACGCCACAGGACCTGTGAGGAGAGACTGCACCCTGAAGGTCTGGCGGCGAGCGGATCCTAAACGAAGTGAGGCCCAGGAGCGCCGTCCTGAAGGCCCTGCTCTCCCCAGGGCCAGCTGCTGGCCATGGGGTCAGACAGGTCGCTGGGTCCCCACAGCCAGCGCAAACACAGATCCAGGTGTGGTCGTCCCGTGTCCAGGGAGCTGCTACCTTGTGCTGCTGGGACCTGGCATCGAGTGGGTACAGCCAAGCCCACAGGAATGGAGCCGTGGCTTCCAGGGTCGTGCAACCCTGGCTTGCCCTGGGCTGGCTGAGGGGCCCACCACCCTGGGCTGGCACTTGGGCTCCCCTCAAGCAGAGACCGCCTGTCTGCAGCCTCATCTCCTGAGAGCGGAGCCTCAGCCAGCCTAGGTGCAGGTCACCCTCACACGTGGCCACACCAAGGCCACCTCACAATCACAGCCATGCCACATGCTGAGCCCCCGAGATGTGCGGGCCACAGGCCAGCTGGCTGCTTCTGTTGTGTTTCTGCGGGAGCTGCATGAGGCTGAAGGAGAGGCCCAGGCAGAGAGAGGCTGAGCCTCTTGCTCTTGGAGGCAGATGTGGGTTTCGGTGCTGCCCCCCTCTGACACCCTGGTCGACATTTCTGTTCCTGCCTCAGGCCTCCTCCTTGAACCTGCCTCTGACCTCACCAGGAGTGGGTTTGTCTGGCGACCAGACCCTGGTGGCCTTCTGCTCAAGCCTCTGCAATCGTTCCGCACTGGGGGCTCGGTGACCGCAGGTGGACCCTGCTCTGTGGGAAGCAGCCTGGGGGCTACGGGAGGCAGTGAGAGGGTCACCCCATCTCTCTGGAGTTTGACACAGTCTCCCATCTGGCCTCAACTGTACTGGCCCCTGACCTCTGACCTTCAAGCCCCCAGGCCCAGTCGAACTGGTACCTTAAAAGGACACGGCCTGTTGGTGTCTGGGTGAGGCCACTGGGTCGGTGTGGATGGAGGGTGGCTGGATGTGCTTTCTGGGGGTCCTCTGGACACAGGGGGTGCTGTAACCCCCTCCCCTTCCTGGAGACCCGGTGGGGACGCCTCCTCCGAGGGACGCCCAGGCAGGCGAAGCCCAGGTCCACAGGTCGCCCTCTCTCTTCCAAGCATTTGAAAGACACTGACAGATGATAATGCTTTTTTTTTTTTTTTTTTTTTCCATTTAGGGAAAGGCCTGAAAGTAAAATTGTATCAACCTTAGGTTTGGCTAATGTTGCCATTAGGCAAACCTAATGTTAATGAAGCCAGGAGGTTCTGGTTTTGGGCCTTGACTGGACAGGTTTGAGCTAGAAACCACTTGAAGTATTGATCATCCATCTGATCATCAAGTTTTTTTTTTTTTTTGAGTTGGAGTCTCACTCTGTTGCTCACGCTGGAGTGCAGTGGCACGATCTCAGCTCCCTGCAACCTCCACCTCCCGGGTTCTCCTGCCTCAGCCTTCCAAGTAGCTGGGATTATAAGCGTGTGCCACCATGCCTGGCTAATTTTTTATATTTTCGGTTGAGATGGGGTTTCACCGCATGGCCAGGCTGGTCTCAAACTCCTGACCTCAAGTGATCCACCTGCCTCGGCCTCCCAAAGTGCTGGGATTACAGGCGTGAGCCGCCACTCCCAGCTTGTTCATCCAGTTTTTATTGAGCATCTATTATGTGCCGATATTGAGGTAGACTCTGGGAGTCACAGCAGTGAATGCAGCTGCCTGGATGCCCCAGTGAGGGCCGGAGCCTCACTGGGGAGATGGACATGAACAGCAAATGCACAGCGAGGTTGGTCCCAGCACCTGAGACCACGCTGAGGCTGAAGGAGGGGCTGGCAGTGCTAGGGCAGGGCTGCGGCTCTCAGCATCCTGATGTGAAACTGTCTCCAGCAGGAAAGCCAGGGGTCTGTGCGGGGATGCTGCAGGACACGAGAACCAGCCAAGACCTATGGCCCCTGCAGCCACCGAGGGCTCGAGAGCGCCCCTGTGGACTTGGCTGGGCCCTTCATGGTGACATCCAGGAATGCGGCTGAGCGCGGGTGTTGACCTCGCTGTTTGCTGGAATGTTTGGGTTCTTGGACCATGTCAGTGACGGCTGTGTCACCATGGCCTCGCTATCCCCAGGAAAACCTAACGTGCACCCCGCGCCTGTCCTCTGGGACTCCTGTCCTCCTCCTTTGTCTGACCCCTGAGAGGCTTACCGTTTCCCCAGGGCAGCCCCGGCTGTGGCCCTCGGCCCTGCTCCAGGCGGCCATGTCAGTGTCCTCCCTCGGCGCTCCCAACACCCTACCTGGCTCTGCGATGGCCACCCTGGACTCCTAAACACCCCAGAAAGGGAAGAGATTTAAGAGGAACCTTGACTCCTGCCATTCTGCGCAGTCGTGGGTCCCTCCTCCACCCGGGGCCCTCAAGGGGATTTCTGTCCACACTCCCAGCCAGCGACCCCTCCCAGTTCCTGCAGCTGGAGCGGCCCTCTCTCCTGAACATTCGGGCACCTGCGTCTGTCACTGCAGCCAGAGGGCTGGAGTGTCTTCGGTCAACTCGCCATCCCTGCCACGGCTGGAGGCCACATGTCCCAGAACCTACCTTGCTGGGATGGGGGTTGGGGTGGCAGAGGCTGAACGCATGTGAGGTTTGGGGGAGGACAAGCGGAGCGGGGATGTGTGGGAGGTCCTGGTGTCCACCGTGAGGACGGTCACACCCCATAGCTTTGTTGATGCTGTGGCTGTAGCAGGCCCAGTGGCTCCGCTGAGCCTCCCTAGCACCAGTGCCCAGTGAAGTGTGGGGGGCTGGACATAGGTGGCCTCAGTTCCTGGGACTCCCCCAAAGCTCTGGTTTCCCCCCTGCTCCCAGGCTTCAGGTGGACGAGTTAGTGTCCACCCCCACTCCCGACCTCCCTCCCCCAGCCACTCCCACAGTTATAAAAACCTTCATTCTCATATGGAACCCCCTTTCCTGAAATCCGTAGAGTGACTGACTGCTTTCTTGAGTGAATCTGGACTGGGCCACATGATGATCGCTGTACAGAGCAGCTCAGCTCCTCTGTCTCAGCCTCCCTGAGTTCACAGCAGGCTCTGGGCATCATCTCCGTGTCATCCTAAGGCCACGGGCGGGGTTCCCACCAAACAGGAGAGCAGCTCTCCCGAGATGAAGCCTTCTGATAGCCCTAAACCAAGAGGAACCGTGTGGGGTTGGGTGGGGTGTTTACGGTGCACTCCTGATGTTCCCTCCCAGTGAAGGACACCCACCTGGGACACTGTGGCCCCTGGCCCTCCCTCCCTCCCCTCGGTGGCAGAGAGAACTTCCTGGTGGGTGACAGCCCATGGTCCACCCCTTGCCAGGTGGATTCAGGCAAAATACGCCAGGCTGTGTGCTGAAGGCATCCCATCTCTTCCTCGTCCCCTCTCGGCTGGATCGGGGTGGGGCAGCGGGTGGTGAGTGTGTCTGTCCTGCCAGTTCAGCCTCCAACTGGTCTGCTGTGGGGCAGGAGCCCACCTGGCTCTCCTGCAGAGCTGCATGGCATGCCTTGCCTCACCCGTGACAACAGAGACTTTGGTTCTCCATCTGCAGACGCATTTGTCTTGTTTCTTATTCGGTCCAGAACTCGGGTGGGAAGAAGGGTGATGTTATTTGGGTCCCCTCAAGACCTTGACAACAGATAGTTTTTAATATCACATTTTAAAGCTGCCAACTTTCTCTCCTCCACTTTGGTATTTCCCTGATTTTTAAACAGAATGTCGGCTCTGGAGGCAGAAAGCTTGGGCTTGGATCTGGGCCCTGCCACGCAGTGGCTATGTGGCCAGGGAATACATAGCTTCCGGATCTCCGATCCCTACAGTAAAGTACAGATAAAAATACTTTTCATTGATGTGTTTGAAATCGAATGAGATAGTTAATGAATGAGTAAGTGCTCTGCAAACTCCAGAGCGGGGTGCGCGTTCTGATCTGTTTCATAGAATCTGACACGTACCCTTTCCCACCCCAGCGTCTCTGAATTGGGATGCATCTGACAGCAAGTGTGGCATCCGGGCTGCAGTTGCCGTTGTCTGCTCACATGTGAATTAAAAAAACAATCTCAGCATATGAAATCTCTAATCGCGTATGAACTTGGTGGTTATTCCTGGTGCCGTGCGGATAACTGCAGCCTCAACACCCCAGTCCACAAACCACGTACGGACCAACTGAGGAAGGAGTAGGAGTTCTTGTTGTTGCAGAAAACCCTCCCTCAACTTGCTCTAGAAGATACCAGCATTCACACTTGGAGTGGGCATCAGCAGCTTGGAAGACACAGCAGTGGGCCCCTCTTAGCAGGAGCGCCCCATCTCATGGCTCCCAACGACGACCCAGAGGGTGATGCTGCGTAGGGGCTCACGGACATTGGCACTCTAAGTCAGAGATGCTCAGGTGAAGGGGGCTCTGATGGTGAGGACATTCAGAAATAACAGAGATTGGCTGGGTACGGTGGCTCACACCTGTAATCCCAGCACTTTGGGAGGGAAGCTGAGGCAGGTGGATCACTGGAGGTCAGCCTGGCCAACATGGTGAAACCCCGTCTCTACTAAAAATACAAAAATTAGCTGGGCGTGGCGGCATGTGTCTGTAATCCCAGTTACTCGGGAGGCTGAGGCAGGAGAATTGCTTGAACCTGGGAGGCAGAGGTTGCAGTGAGCCAAGAGTGCGCCACTGCACTCCAGCCTGGACAACAGAGCGAGACTCTTTGTCTCAAAAAAGAAAAAAAAACAAAAACAGAGACTTATTTTACTTATGTTTTCCTCTTTTCTGTGTGTATAATGAGAGAAATTAGGATGCCAAAAAAAAAAAAAGAAAAGAAAAACCAAGGCCTTCTAAGTCTATAAAAATTTTTTAAGTAATTTTTTTTTTATTTAAGAGACAGGGTCTTGCTCTGTAGCCCAGGCTGGGGTGCAGCAGTGCAATCCCAGCTCACTGCAGCCTTGAGCTCCTGGGCTCAAATGATCCTCCCACGTTGGCCTCCCAAAGCATAACACATTTTAAAATAAAATTATGGATAATAAGAAAGCATTGTGTTAAAGTTTAATTGGCAGCATTTTAAATTCTTTCTTACTGGTCCATTAGATAATGGTCTCTGCCTTTGATGTGATGAACTGAATGTTTCATTCTAGGCAGATGCAGTCAGGTCTGAGTTCCAGTTTTAAGCTCAGCTCTGCAGGTAAACAGCGGCACAAACCTGATTGCATTGCCTGGTCCCTCTGAGCCTCGGTTCCCTTATCTGACAGCAGGGCTGTATCTATTCTAGCTCTCTGGGTTGCAGGTGATGAGGAGAAGCAACCCTAATCGGCTGAAGCCAAAGAAAGGACTTCAGATCTCGTAACTGCAAATCCTGGGGTCTAGCCTCATAACTGCAAATCCTGGGGTCTAGCCTCCCTCTCTGGTTCTTGTCACCTCCTCGTGGGCTTCAGTCCCAAGTTCCAGGTCGGGGCAAGACACGGCCGAAGCCCAGGGCCCGCATCCTCCCAGATTCCAGCCACCTGGGAGTGTGTCTGTGGTCCCTGGTCTCTGATGAGGTCCCGTGCCCTGCCATTGGTTCCAGGGGACTGCTGGAGCTGATGGGTCAGGCCTGCACTGGAGCTGGGTGGAGTTGGCTCCATCCTGAGGTTACCCCTCTGCCAGAGGGGCATGGGTGGTCCCCAGGGTAGGGAAAATGTGTGCTGGGTACCCAGACATCGAAGCCTACTGTGCCTCCTTCTGTGACAAGGCATGTGTGATGTGTGGCTCCAGGATGGGCATGTACTCATAGAAGGGGCTCAACAGGTTGAATTCTCCTTTCCCTCCTTTCCTCTGGCTTATGGTCATCCACTCTTTGGAGCTAGCCAGGCCAAGTTGGAGGGTGCAAAGGTGAATGGGGACACTGGCATTCCAAAGGGGACCCGATATAGTTTGGCTGTGTCCCCACCCAAATCTTACCTTGAATTCCCACATGTTGTGGGAGGGACCTGGTGGGAGGTGATTGAATCATGGGGGCAGGTCTTTCCCATGCTGTTCTCATGATAGTGAATAAGTCTCAGGAGATCTGATGGTTTTATAAGGGGGAGTTTCCCCACATAAACTCTTTTTTTGCCTGCCGCCATCCATGTAAGATGTGACTTGCTCCTCCTTGCCTTCCGCCATGATTGTGAGGCCTCCCCAGCCACGTGGAACTGTAAGTCCATTAAATCTGTTTCTTTAGTAAATTGCCCAGTTTCGGGTATGTCTTTATCAGCAGTGTGAAAATGGACTAATACAGGGCCGCTTTGCAAATATGATGGAGCCTCACATCCCACAGAGCCAGGCTCGGGCAGATCTCTGAGGCAGGCTTTCTTTGTGAAGAGCTGCCTTGTAAGGGAGCCACAGAAAACACCTGGATTACGTAGAAGTCTTTGCCTGGGGGTGGGGAGTCAGCACGTAACCTCCTTATTTTTGGAATAAGCTCATGTGTTTCTGCTCATGGGGGATGAAAAACAACCCGCAGAGGCGCTTCGCTGTGTTCACGCAGTAGAGTTGCCAGGAAACCCTGGAGCTAATTCCAGGTCAAATTCTCTTCCAAAACACTGGCTGCAAACGGCCCTGAATGCTGGAGTGATGGCAGGTTGTGACCAGACAGAGAAGACCAAGAACCCGCCCGGGTTAATAGCGTAGGGGATTTATTTCCAGGATCACCACCCCCGGACTTGCCAGGCAGAGGGCTGTTCCGAGCAGTGCTGGAGGACAGGGTGCCTGAGGACATCTCATTCTCCCAGCAGGACACCGTGGTTGCTTCCTTCCCACCTCCGGACCTTTATTGGCAATTCACCCGCTACAAAGGGCTCGCCCTCCCCAGTGCTATTTGTGGCTTTGCTGCTCATGTGGGTCCCCTGCTTGGTTCGGAGGAAACCTTTGTGTGCCAGGAAGGCCACCAATGGAGGCCAGCAAATGCTGCCATTTCGCCCCAGCCCACAGTGCCAGCTGCTCTTGTGGGGACAGTCTTTTCCCTTTTCCAGACAGGGGCTGAAAGTCATCTGCGTCTGGACCCCTCCCTTTCTCAAGGACAGTGGCGGTGGAAGGGGATGCTCTGCCCTGCTCCAGGAAATGATCCTTCATGAGTGGGCACACAGGCCGTCTCCTGAGACATCCACATTCTCTCTCTGGCCACTTTGCCTGGTGATGAAGGCCCAGGTTGGCAAGGTGTCGGGGACATCAGGGAGCCTAGGGTTCCTAGGGTTAGTGAGCATTGGCAACAGTGGCTACTCACATCCCAGGGATCAGGAGGCCTATGGGGAAAGACCCAGCGCAAGCCCCCTCCCATGCACGACAAGGGGCTGCCCCCAGTTCCATGGAGTGATAAAAATGCCCAGTTGTCCAGTCCCTGAGGCACTTTAACCACGCAGGACCAGCTCCATTTCCAGGACTTGCTCTAGGTATCTTCTCCCAGCCTGCAGCCCTGGGCTGTCTTGGTCTCTGGGCCCCTCACCCTATGAATGCCATGGGGCTGGGTGCACTCTGCATATCTACATGTCATGGCCACCATGCCCCCATCCCCAGGTATTCACTGGCTGGCACTTTCCCCTGCTCTGTTCTGCAGGTTTCAGGCTGACAATGGGCACTGAAGTTCCAAGGGCATTGGAAATAGCAACTAGCTCGCTTGCCCACCAGCCCGCCCTCCCTCCCTCCCTCCTTTCCCCTCCCTCCCTCCCTTCCTTCCCTCCCTTCCCTCCCTTCCTTCTTTCCTCTATCCCTCCCTCCCTCCCTTCCTTCTTTTCTTTGTCTTTCCCTCCCTCCCTCCCCCTTCCCCTTTTTCTCTCCTTCCTTCCTTCCTCCCTCCCTCCCTTCCTCCCTTCCCTCCCTCCTCCCTCCCTCCCTCTCTTTTTCTCTCCCTCTCCCTCCCTCCCTCCGTCCCTCCCTCCCTTCCTTCTCTTCTTTGTCTTACCCTCCCTCCCTCCCCCTTCCCCTCTTTTTCTCTCCTTCCTTCCTTCCTCCCTCCCTCCCTTCCTCCCTTCCCTCCCTCCTCCCTCCCTCTCTTTTTCTCTCCCTCTCCCTCCCTCCCTTTTTCTCTCCCTCTCCCTCCCTCCGTCCCTCCCTCCCTTCCTTCTCTTCTTTGTCTTACCCTACCTCCCTCCCCCTTCCCCTCTTTTTCTCTCCTTCCTTCCTTCCTTCCCCCCTCCCTCCCTCCCTTCCTTCCCTCCCTCCTCCCTCCCTCCCTCTCTTTTTCTCTCCCTCTCCCTCTCTTCTTCTCACCCTGTCACCCTGGCTAGAGTGCAGTATCTCACTGCAGCCTCGATGTCCTGGGATCAAGTGATCCCTGCCCCTCAGCCCCTATGTAGCTGGGGATACAGGTGCATGCCACCACCACACATGGCTGATTTTTGTATTTTTTGTAGAGATGGGGTTTCATCATGTTGCCCAGGCTGGTCTCGAACTCCTGGGCTCAAGTGATCACCCGCCTCGGCCTCCCAAAATGCTGGGATTACAGGCATGAGCCACTGCGCCCAGCCCTGGCCCCTGCTTTAGGGAAAGGTACAGCCAGATTATGACAGAAAGGCCTCTTAAAGCTGCCTCGATCATTTCTCAACATGCAAGCCCTGGCCTCTGATGGGGAGGTGATGGACTGGAATGGGGACTCAGAAACCTTTCTAGGGCTGAAAAAATCCAGCTTTACCTCTTCTTTTGGGTGGTGATTACATGGGTGTATACAGTTGTCAAAACTCATTAAAATGAGCACTTCAAACGTCTATTAAAAAATGTCTTATGACACCAGCTAGCAGTTCTTGCTGTTGTTTTTTTCATGTGTGGGACTGGGATTGTTATGAGAATTGAATGAGATATCCATCTCAGGCCCTTAGTAGAAGGCCTGCACCATGGCTGTGGGTCAGCAGAGGCTGGCTGGCGGCACCGTTACTGCTTTTAATTCTTCCTGGTGTTTAGCCCCATCCTTCAGACACATGCAGGAGCCGTTCTGCCATCAGTGGAAATGGAGACTCTTCTGGTTCAATATCCAGACTCAGGGTCCCCTTTTCACCCTTGTGCTGCTTGCGCTGGAGTAATGTGGTCACTTTTGTGTTTCTCGTGTGGACAGATTGTTCCCTGCTCACCGCCCACCCACGCCAGGTGGTAAGTTTCACGAGGACACCTGTTTTTTTCATCATCGAATTCTTGGCATACAGCACAGTGCTGGGCACTTGGAGCTCTTTGAGAATATTTGTGAAAGGATAGAAGGATGATGGTGAAGACGATGATAATTTTTAATAATAATTACAACAGTTTAAAAAATTTTTAAATGTTTTTATTATTTGTCTTCCCTTTTCCCTCCTTGAGAAAACCAGTTCCCTAGTTAACTTTTGAAATCTTTTCATTGTAAGTAAAACACACACACAGAAAACTACACTAACAAATATTTGGCTTAATGGATTATGATAAGGCAGACATCCCTGAAACCACCACCCACATCGAGAAAGGGAACTTGGTTTCCTGCCCATGCTTTTCTTTTCCTCAAGCTTTATCTGATGACCAGCCCCACATCTGGCTGTAGAGATGCCATGCTTGAGGCTTTGCTGAAGCCTCTGCGGGGTGCTGCCATGTTCCTCTGTCCTCCGCACTTCCTAGCAAGGGGCAGCTGGAACCGGAGGCTGCATCGGACTCTGCCTTCATTACCAGTAGAGGGTCTTGACTACGAGTCATCTAGGTTCTTGGCATTTTGAACAAAGGATTAGACAAGATGCACAAACAAAGCAATGAAAGAATGAAGCAACGAAAACACAGATTTACCGAAATGAAAGTGCACTTCACAGAGTGGGAGCGGCCTCCAGGAAGCCACTCAAGAGTGCTGGTTACAGAATTTTCTGGGGTTTAAATAGCCTTGAGGGGTTTCCCATTGGTTACCTGGTTTACACCCTGTGTAAATGAAGTAGCGACCTGCAACCAGTCTGATTGGTTGCACAAGGCGACCAACTACAGGCTGAACTGAAGTTACGAAATTACACCTTATGCAAACACCTGGTTGGTTGTGGGAGGGGACCAATCAGAGGCTGAAGTGAAGTTACAAAGTTATACCCATATGCAAATGAAGACTAGACCCGTGACCAGTCTGATTGGTTGCAGGAGGGGACCAATCAGAGCTACTTTCCATTTCTCATCTACGATATAGAAAAGGGGGTGGTGGCAAAGGGAGGAGCTTTTGTTCTCTTGTTACTTGGGTGTGGAAAGTTGGGGTTTTCCTTTTGATTCAGTTCTAGAAAGTCAGTGCAAATCAGCCTTAGGTTCCCTGCCTCTAGACCCTATTCTCCTGCCTCACTTTGGTCCTTTTGACAAGATTGCAGATGGTGCTGGTTTCTGTCATCAGGAGGCATGTAACAATGTCTGGTTTCATTCTTTTTTGATGGTAGCAGCTGTAGTGGGTGTAACTGTGTCCACTAAAAAGAGATGTCAAGTCCAAACCCCTGGTACCTGTGAACAGGCTCTTATTTGGAAATCGGGTCTTTGCAGATACAATCAAGATGAGATCATACTTGCTTAGGCTGGGCCCTAAGCCAGTCGCTGGTGTCCTTATAAGAGAGGCAAATTTGGACACATAGAAGATGCAGCAATGCACTCACAGGGAGAATGCCACGTGAAGGCAGAGGTCAGGGCAGAGGTCAAGGCGGAGGTCAGGGTGGTGCCTCCGTGAGCCCAGGAATGCCAAGGATGGGTGACTGATGACACTGGAGGCTGGGAGACAGATTCTCCCTTGGAGCCTCTGGAAGGAGCCAGCCCTGCCAACGCCTGGGTTTGACTTCTGGCCTCCAGGACTTCGAGAGAATACCTTTCTGTGGTTCTGAGTCACCCCATCTGTGGGACTTGGTCACAGAAACCAACAGGGCTGCCATGATCCATTCACCCACTGGGCATTGCAAAACAGCGGTGTGCTAGTTCTCAATTCATTTCCATCCATTACCAGATTCACCGTATCTGGAGATGCCTCCTCCCATCCTTTATCCTTCCCACGGTAGCTGTACTTGAGTTTTATCCAGAACTTGACCTTTTAAGCCACAATTCCCGGCCTTCTGCACCCTTTAATCTCCTCGAGTCTTTGCAGGGACACAGTGGAGTCGTCACTGCTGTTCTGAGAGGCAGTGCAGCCAGACGCCGCCACTCAAGTCCCGTTTCTGCCACTGGCTCCTTGGGGACCTGGGATGAACCATGGCCCGGCTCCCTAATCAACTAAATGCTGGCTCTGCCTCCATAAGGCCCTTCCAGGGGAAAGGAGCAGAGGCTGTGAAGCACCTGGAACTGTATCTGGCACACACCAGGGCTCACACATGGCCAGTCCCTGTCGTGAGGAAAGTGAGGCACGAAGGGGTTAAGCAGCTTACCCCAGGCCCTGGCCCTCGGCACCAGCACCCTCCAGGACACCTCGTCCTGAACCTTCTCTGGATCACAGCCCTGGGGCCCATCAGGATCTGTGTCCTGCCAGGTGGGCCTTCTGCTCCCCCACTCCTCACGCTTCCCAGTGACACGCCAGGGTCTGGGCCCAATTCCTCGACATCACACAATGTGAGTCAGTGGGTGGACCTCACGGGAGGAACGAGAGACAGACACAGGCCTGGGGTCAAGCCATGGACAGAGGGGTGTGCCGGGCGGGCCTGTGTCCCAGAGGGGAGATGGCACCACCCCTGTCATTCCAACTTTCCATGGGGGCATGGGAGAAATCAGCTTGGTCATTTTTTGGGCACTAGGCGGTGTCTGGAAATGACAGTTGCCCGCACTTGAGGCCCCGGGCCTGTGGAGTTTGTGGCCCCCTAGCCTGGGAGGAGTCTGTTTGCTGGGAGAAGGGGAGCCGCTGTCTCAGCTGGCATGGGGTCCAGGGTCATTTGGGGACAGTCCTTCTCATTGCACTCCATGCTTCCCTGGTGATAGACGGATGGATTATGTAAGGAACTTGCAGAGTCTGAGGGATTAAGAAAAAGTCTGAAGTCATTACAGACACTCTGACAGCACTGGCTGAGCCATGGATGGGCTTCCTGATGGGGCCCCTTTGAAGCTGGCCCTCCTGAGGGCTTTTTGCTGGAGAGGCGGTCCTCCGGGCTGAGGTGGGGAGCCCACCCAGGTGGATTCATGTGAGGACCTAACCCCGTGGCCTCCTTCCTCCTTCCCAGGGTCCCTGCCTCCCTGCCCAGCGATGGTCTTAACTCAGGTGCACCCACCCCCACCAGGGAGGTGCCCCTGCAAATCCTCCCAATGCTTTGCTAAGCAGCGCCCCCGTGCCTGGCCTTGCCTGCCAGTGTGGGCGGGAGAATGACAGGTAACTCCTCCAGCTGTCAGCACCCAGGAGAAGAACAAGGGATGGGGAGGATTCAGTTCTGAGCCGGCAGGAGGAATGTGGTCTGCTCTTTCAGGGGGGTTTCAGCCACTTGGCAGCCTCTGTCTGGTTTGTTCTTAATGAAAACTATCTTCCCAGTGAGCTGTCTGCCTCCAAAGTCCACAGCTTCAAGCCAGGTTCACAGCTGCACTCCCTGGCCCTGACCCTGGTCCTGGCCCTGGCCGCACCCCTCCCCTGACTGAGGGTGCTCTGTTCTCCCAGATACCCCAGCCAGGGCCAGAGGAGTCCCTTGGCAGTCCCTCCCTTCCCGGCCCATCAGCAACTCAGCTGCTGCATAAATCATGTCTGCGTGCTTCCTAACGGGCCTCTGAATCTGCTCCATCCCTCCCTCCAGCCCCGCCACCCTGGGTGGCCCTGAGCACCTGCTCACTCATCTCCTGACTCATAGCGGTTTGTGCAACATCTCCCTCCAACCAGATGACAAATGCCTTTCTTAGCTGGGACCATCTGGAGTCCTTTCCTAAGTCCCAACGGCTTGTAACCAGGTGCTACGTACCTCGAAGGTGCTTAATGCTCACCAAACCTAGCTCCATCACTGTCTCTTTTGGGAAACCTGTCCCAGCCCTCTGGGGAGGTGGGATCTGGCCTGCCACCCTACCTGGGCCTGCTTTGGGAGGGAGTGCCCGACGCACAGGTGACCCCGGTGCCTTGCTCCTGCTTTGGGAGGGAGTGCCTGCCGCACAGGTGACCTTGGTACGTTGCTGAAGGCTTTTCCTGCCTCCAGGCTTTGGTCTCTTCTGGAGGGCAGGGGTTGATTTTCATTCCTGGTGTCCTTGCCAGGGCCCAGCCAGGGCCATGTCTCTGCCGGCGCACAGAATGCTGGATGCAGGAATCGGAATTTCCTGGGGAGCTTGGCTGTCTTCTCTGAGATGGGTGCTGTGATTGGGAGGTGGAGGCATCTCTGCCTTCTTTCTGTCCCCCCAAGGCTGTTATGTCACATGAGTCCCATATATGGCTTTGCCAGCCCAAAGCCTCCCTTCACTCAGCACCAGGTCTACACCCTGCAGCCTTAAGTTTTCCTACCTGGGATGTGGGAGCTGCTTTTGGTCTAGCTCGTCTTTCCTCTGACACAGGGTCATGCAACTGTGGAGCGGCTCTCCTGTGGCCTGAGTGTCCTCTGTGCAGGCACCGTGGCCAGTGCCTTCTGTGTCTAACGTATCAGTGCATGCCATCCTCATGCAGCCCTGACTGGAGGGCTGTTGGCAGCTCCAGGGCACCCTTCACAGAGAACGCTGTGTTGTCCTAATTTTGGAGGTGAATTCGGGCACCGAGAGGACAAGCCACCTGCCCACAGAGCTAAGAAGTGGTGGGGGAGAGTTTGAAGCCAGGCTTTGTAGGGATCCCGTGTGGCCAGTGTTGACCAATGGTTGGGGGAAAGCTGGAAAAGAAGTCACTGCATTCATTTCCCCTCATTCCTGCCAAAAGAAATCACCAGCAGCTCAGTGGCTGCAAGCCATACACATCTTTCCTCCCGTGGTCTGCATGTCAGAAGTCTAAAATGGGTACTCGGGGGCCTGTTCCTTCTGGAGACTGAAGGACAATCAATTTCCTTCCCTTTTGCAGCTTCTCCAGGCTGCCTGCATGCCCACGGCTCCTTCCTCCATCTGCAAAGCCAGCGTGCAGCGTCTTCTCTCACACTCTGCCCCCTGCCTCATTCTCAGAAGGACGCTTCGGGACCACATTGGGCCCACCCAGACAATCCAGGAAAATCTTCCTGCATTAGTCAAAGTTCTCCAAAGAAATAGAACCAACAGAATATATACGTTTATATCTCTATACACCTCTATTATCTATCTATCATCTGTCTATCTACCCATCCATCCATCCACCCATCTATTTGTAATTATCTATGTAATCTATCTTATCTATCTATATATCTATCTATCTGCCTATCTGTCCATCCATCCATCCATCTATTCATCCATCCATTCATCCATCCATCTATCAATCATTATCTATGTAATCTATCTTTATCTAGCTGTCTATCTAATATATCATCTATCATGTATCTAATCAATCTACTTAATATATCAATCGATCAATTAGTCAATCTAGTCTATCTTATCTATGTATGTATGTAATCTATCTAATCTATCATCTAGTCAGTCAGTCAATCTATCATCTTTTATCTAATCATCTATCTTATCTATCTACTATCTATCTAGTCTATCATCTATCTAATCAATCAGTCTACCTATCTATCATCTATCTGTCTGTCATCTATATAATCAGTCAGTCAGCCTATCTATCTATCTATCTACCTGGATCTATCTATCTATCTACTATCTAATCAGTCAATCAGTATTATCTATCTATCTATATCTATCTATCTGGATCTATCTATCATCTATCTATCTAATCAATCAGTCTATCTGGATCCATCTATCATCTATCTATCATCTAATCAATCAGTCTATCATCTATCTAATCAGTCAATCAGTCTTGTCTGTCTGTCTATCTATCTATCTATCTATCTATCTATCTATCTATCTATCTATCATCGATCTGGATCTATCTATCATCTATCTATCTGGATCTATCTATATCTATCTATCTAATCAGTCAGTCTGTCTATCTATCTATCTGGATCCATCTATCATCTATCTAATCAATCAGTCTATCATCTATCTAATCAGTCAGTCAGTCTTGTCTATCTGTCTATCTATCTATCTATCTATCTATCTATCTATCTATCTATCTATCTATCTATCTAGACATATAAGAGGAGATTTGGTGTGGGAACTGGCCCACATGATGATGGAGGCTGAGAAGTCCCATGATCTGCTGTTTGCAAGCTGGAGACCTAGGGAAGCCGGGGTAGTGAGTCCAAGACTCGAAGCCTGAGATCTGTGGGGGCCACTGGCATAAGTCCCCAAGTCTGAAGGCCTGAGACCAGGAGCTGTGATGTCCTGGCCAGCGGAAGATGGATGTTTCAGTTCAAGGAGAGAATGGATTCCCCCTTCCTCTGCCTTTGCGTTCTACTCAGGGCCTCAGGAGATTGGATGCTGCCCACATGGCTGAGGGCAGGTCTTCCGCACTCGGTGCACTGATTCAAAAGCTAATCTCTTCCAGAAACACCCTCCTACGCACACCCAGAAATGAGGCCTTATCAGCTATCTGGGCATCCTTGGCCCAGTTAAGTTGACACACAGAATTAACATCTTTGGGGTCATGATTCAGCTGGCCACAGCCCTGTGAGCTCTGCTTAATAGACATCCAGCATTCTCCCATGTTCAGAGAGAATAGGGGACCAGGGAGGAGGCACCAGACTCTGAACCTCTGTGGCAAATGCCAGGCTTGCCTGGGCTAAAGGGCCCAACCTTCCCCGCAGCCTTAGGCAAAGCCCTTGCAAACCTGGTGCATTATTCAGCATTGTTTGTGGAGGGAGATTAAAATTGCATCTGGCTGTGGAAGCTCCTGCCCCCAACACCTGCCAGTGACAGAAGAGGCTGCTTCACAGAAGGCTCATTAAATATGAAAACATGATGTTGATTTCTAGCAAACTTAAATTACTTAAGCTGGTGTAAGTGGATAAATATTTCATGCTTCAGTTTATTAAGTTCCCACCAACAGTACGTCTGGCTGTACAGCCAGGGACCTCTCCGAATGCCTGTCTGTGGTCTTGGCCAGCAGACCTGAGGGGGAACCCACTCCTGGCTCCCCCAATGGGTCTGCTGCGCTTTCGGGGTCATGTTTGGGCCCAGCTGCGAGTCACTGGGGTACTAAAGGCTGCCCTCTGGTGCAGTTCCTGGCACAGTGGGTAATACCAAGAACCAGAGAAAAATACAGTGAGCAGAGAATAACGAGGGAGCAATTGCCTGCTGGTTTTGTTTTTCTTGGTGAGGGAAATTAGAACCACGACAATTTGGGAACTTAGCTTCTGCCCTGCTCCTCCTCAGCAGATGTGCGGAAGCTGTAGTGCCTGTGGCTGCCAGGCCGTGTGATGGCAGGGGGCGAGCCCACCTGGGCTTCACTTGCGATGTGTCTGGATCTGCTGGCTTCAGAGGTGCCTGGACAGGGATGCCCATCGCCGGCCCTCCCCAGCCCTCCCCAGCCCTCCCCAGCCCCTGCTCTGCTAGACCTCCAGATGCAGCCAGGAAGAGCCGTCTGTGTCCTAAAAACTGTACAAAGGACTGGTACAGCAGGGAGTAAGAAATGGACACACAAGCATGAGTTGTGTCCCCCAAATCTATGTGTGGAAGGTCCTAACCCCCAGGACCCATGGGCGTGACCTCATTTGCAAATGGCCTTTCAGAGGCGAGCAAGTTAAGACGAAGCCATTAGAGTGGGTCCCAAGCCGGTGGGGTGGGGTCCTTATGCGAGGAGGAGATTTGGAGATACACACAGAACACGAACACACAACACACAACATACACATAATACACACACAGCACACACCACACACAATACACACAACAACACATACACACACCACACACGCAACACACAACATACAAATACACACAATACACAGCTCACAACACAACACACAACTCACCACATACACATCACACACCACACACAATACACAAACACAACACATACATCACACACATGCAACACACACAACACGCTACACACAATACACAAAACAAACACCACATGCACCCCACCCACACTACATACACACACAACACACCACACACAACACACACCACAAACGCAACACGTACACACACCACACATGCAACACACAACTACACACAGTACACAACTCACATCATACAACTCACCACACACATCACACACCACACAATACACACAACAAACACAACACATACACATACCACACACACAACACACAACAAACAGTACATGCAATACACACAAAACACACCATACCACACACAAACACACCACACATGCACCACACATCACATACACCACACACGCCACACACATACACACAACACACAATGAACACACCACACACAATACACACAACAAACACAAGACATACACCACACATGCAACACATGCAACACACAACACACACATACACAAATATACAACTCACACCACACACACCACACACCACACACACCACATACATACACCAGAAACACCACACATATACACACCACACACAATACACACACGATACCACACACACTACACACATTCACCACACACCCACACCACACACACCACACACATACACATAACACACATCACATGAACACATCACACACACCACACACACCACACACCACGCACACCATACACACAACACACACACCACACACACCACACACGCAACACACATGGAACACACACAACACACACGTACACACAATACACAACTCACAACATACAACTCACCACACACCACACCCACCACACACATACACACACCACACAGCACATGAACACATCACACAAAATACAAACAACAAACACAACACATACACCACACATGCAACACACATGCAACACACAACTACACACAATACACAACTCACAACATACACCACACAACTCAACACACACACACCACACAACACACACACCACACACAACACACACAACAAACATAACGCATACACCACACATATGCAACGCACACAATACACTACACACAATGCACACAATAAACAATTCACAACACACATCACACACACAACACACATCACACACAACAAACACAGCACATACACACCACACACATCACACAACAAACACAATACACACAAAAGACACCACACACACCACACACCACATACACCACACACACAACACACCACATACACCACACACACAACACACCACACAAACGCACAACACACGAACACACCACACACAATACACACGACAAACACAACACATACACCACATATGCAACACACAACACACACATACAATACAAAACTCACAATACAATACACACACACAATACCACACAACAAACACACCACACCACACACACCACACACAACAAACACCACACACACACCACACACAAACACACCACACACACGCACACACACACCTCACACACAGGGAGGGTGCCGGGTGAAGATGGAGGTAGACACCGTGGCGAAGCCTCTGTAAGCCAGGTAGTGCTGCCGTTGCCAGCAGCCCCGGGAGCTGGAGAGGGGCCCGGGACAGCCTCTCCCTCCTGCCTCAGGAGGTAGCAGCCCTGCACATGCCTGGACCTTGGGCTTCTGGCCTCAGGCCTGGGAGAGGACAGGCTCCTGCTGCTTGACCCCCCAGTGTGTGGTGCATTGTTGCAGCAACCCCGGCAGGTGGAAACAGCTGGTTTTGTTCCTTCTGGGAGGAACAGAGGGGCGGAGGGGATGTGGTGGTTGAGTGTGTAGAGGGCTGGCTGGGATTTGAGCAGCACCTTTGGGTTTGAGAAGCTGAGGCAGGTCCATTGTTCCTCACAGCCACTGGGCTGTTGCGTTCTGGGTACCAAACCGTGTCCAAGGTGCTTCAGGGACTCAGACAGCCTGAGTGGCACTGCCATTCCCCACTTGACTGGCACAGAGAGAGGCGGAGATTTGCCCAAGGTCACAAAGCTGGCAAAACACAGCTGGGATTTGAACCCAGCCTGCCCAACTCTGGGAGCCCTGCTCTTGTAGGGCACAGTGGAGAATGTCCCCGAGGGCATTTTCTGTTCCAGGAGGCAGAGGTGACTTGTTAGCCACATGGTCCCGATGGCCGCCAGGCTCTGCAGCCTCAGCTCACCTGGAGAGTGGTTCAGTGTCCTGTGGCTCTGTGGGCTACACTGGATGCAGGGACCAGTCCCTCCTGCCCCAAGGGTGAGGCCACATGGGGACCTCTACCCATGCAGGCTGCAATTCCTTCCCCGCAAGAAAGAGGACTAGCAATCACCTTGGTCTCAGAGTCCAGCCCATTTCCAGCCGGGGCCGTTCCATTCTCCTGAGGTCCCTCTAGCAGCTTCCATCTGTCCATGGAGCTGTCACTGGGTGACTCCCTACGCTCAGCTTCTGCAGAAGCTCCTCCCAGGAATAAGTGGCCTCTCTCTGCTCCTTCGGCTCCATCTGAAAGCTAGAAACACATTGCTCCTAAAAGAAGCGTTTAGATCAGTCAGTTGTTGGGAGACAATTCTCCATGAATATTTCACAGTTCCGCATGGTCAGTCCGGGCCGTCTGAGCAAAGGGCATTGTCAAACTAATGGAGTAGCAAGACATTCACTTACATTCCCGATGAATCAACCTAAAAGCCTTCCCCTCCCGTGCTCAGAGAGGATTTGTTTGCTTCCAGAGTCGAGATAAAGTCTCTGTATCAGGAGGGGACAGTGGGCAGATAAGCCGGCCACCCTATATAAGCCCCAAGTCTCATAATTTTGGGGCTCCTCTTTGGGGTGAACCCTCTGCACGTGTGGGGAGCAGCCTGGTCTGGCCACATCACTCTGCGGGCATCGGGACTGGGGAACTGGTGTTAAGATGCCGCTTTTGCTATGGGTAATAAATGTCTTGTTTCTCTAGCCCAAGGATCTTGTGCCTTTCTGCCCAACGTGCGTGTAAAACTGGCAAGTTAACAGATTAGCTTGCAAACAGGGTAGCCACTGAAAGAGAAAGACGGGGGTCCTCTGGGCTGGTGAGAACTTGAGAGAGCTCCATGGAAATTAGTAGCAGATGTATTGGCCAAACCGTATAGTCAGCAGCGGGGTATGGGGGTACGTGGCCCCCGACTTTGTTGTCTGTTAATTAGCAAGGGTTTGGGAAGTAGATGAACGCTGGATGTTGGGATGTGGGGTTACAACAAGAAGCCTAAATGGCGTATTTGGGGTTTGTTTTCTTCTCCAGTTGGGGGAGAAAAGGTCTTGGAGTCCCCACAGCTGATACTGGGCTTGGGATGAGGCTGAAAAGATTAGAAGCTCGTTTGTTGGTTGCTTTCTCCTCCAGGTGGGAGGAGAAAGGATTAAGTGTTTCCTAAAGCTGTGACGGGCCAAAAGCTGGGCCACAGATGTCCATGGTTGAGCCGCAGGCATCTGCCGTGCTGCTCAAACCTGAAAGTCAGTCAGTCTTGCACAATGGCACGGAGATGTTTCCTCTGCATCTCCCTGATTCACTGATGCCCCTCCAGCCTGACCTCAGCTATTGTGAGGGTTAGGGAGGAGATCAAGGTCTCTGTTCCCAAGTGGGAACCAAAGGCCCTACACGCTCATCCAAATATCCTGGGGAACTTCAGGGAGGAGAGGGATGCAGATGTTTATAGTTCTGTTGGATGTGGGCACACAAGTCCCCCTCCTGCATGGTCCCGTGGAGGAACGGGATACTGCCTGCAGGGGTGGCTAAAGGTGCCACGGAACGTCAGCTGAAGCTCTGGTGGCATGTGAGGGGCAGGAAGAGCTCTGAGCCAGGACACTCCCTGGATTCTGCGAGGAGCACCGGCGAGGAGGCAGACCCTGGGATGAGGCGCCAAAGAGGAAAGTATCTCTTGACTCTTCCTTTCCCCTCTCCATCTCCTCTGCCCAGCCTGGAGGTAACGTGATCTCCTGGAAGCTACAAGTATAACTCTTTTTTTTGTTTTTGTTTTTTATTTTGTTTTGAGACGGAGTCCTGCTCTGTCGCCCAGGCTGAAGTGCAGTGGCGCGATCTCGGCTCACTACAACTTCCACCTCCCAGGTTCAAGTGATTCTCTCACCTCAGCCTCCTGAGCAGCTGGGATTACAGGCACATACCACCATGCCTGACTAATTTTTTTGTATTTTTAGTAGAGATGGGGTTTCGCCATGTTGGCCAGGCTGGTCTCAAACCCCTGACCTCAAGCCATTCTCCCACCTCAGCTTCCCAAAGTGCTGGGATTACAGGCGTGAGCCACCATGCCCGGCCAACTATAGCTCTTGAAGTGCTGAATTTAGTTAATAGGGTTTGAGAGAGAATTGCAGTAAAGAAAAAAAAAAAGAGGCCAGGCATAGTGGCTCACACCTGTAATATCCCAGTGCTTTGGGAGGCCAAGGTGGGAGGATTGCTTGAGGCTTGGAGTTGGAGACCAGCCTGGGCAACACAGCCAGAGGAAAATCCTGTCTCTCTCTATTAAAAAAAAAAGGAGATAAAAAGGTCTGAGGGACGTTGCACATGCTGCCTTTTGGGCCCATTTACCGTTTCTGCTGCTTCTGCTACATCAGGAACTGCCGTGGGAGCTGTGTTGCGTTGCGTTATGTGGTTGTCATTTTCCATCTCATAAGTGCCAGAGGGGATTATCTGGATCAGCGGAGAGCTGCATTTCTTTCTTTCTTTTTTTTTTTTTTTTTTTGAGACGGAGTCTTGCTCTGTCACCCAGGCTGGAGTGCAGTGGCACGATCTCAGCTCACTGCAGCCTCCACCTCCCAGGTTCAAGTGATTCTCTGCCTCAGCCTCCCAAGTAGCTGCATGCGCCACCATGCCCGGCTATTTCTTTTGTATTTTTAGTAGAGATGGGGTTTCACCATGTTGGCCAGGCTGGTCTTGATCTCCTGACCTCAGGTGATCCGCCTGCCTCGGCCTCCCAAAGTGCTGGGATTACCAGCGTGAACCACCGCACCCAGCTGGAGAGCTGCATTTCTTTGTGTTTGTCCTGTTTGCAGGGCTCTCAGTTTCTTCAATCTGTAGATTTGTCTTCCACCAAATTTAGGAAGCTTCACCAAATACCATTACTTCCTCAAATTTTGCTTCAGCACTGCGTGCTTACTCCTCCCGTCCTGCAACCCCAGAGGACACAAATGTTTGGCCTTTTTCTGTTTATCATCCCAGGGGTTCCTGAATCTCTGTTTTTTCATGATTATACTCTCTGTTAAGAATTGACAATTCCTATTGATCTAGCTTAGTTCACTGACTCTTTCATTTATATTTTCTGATCTCCTTTTAGCTCATCCAGTAAGTTTTTAAAACAAATTTTCAGTTGTTGTATTTTCCAGTTCTAAAATTTCCCTTTGGGTCTTCCTCATATCCTCTGTGTTGCCAAGGCTTTATATTTTTCCTTTTGTGTTAGGGGAGTGTGCCATTGTTGCTGCAGCATTTTTGTAACAGCGGCTTTAAAGTATTTGTCAGACAATCCTGACACTCACGTTACCCTTTCATTGGCAATGGTGGTCTTTGTTCGTGTGAATTGAGATTTTCCTGGTTCTTTGTATGCCGTGTAATTTTGGATTGTATCCTGGACATTTTAAATATTCTCTTATGAGATTCTGAGCTTTCATTAAATCCTTTGGAAAAGGTTGAGATTTTTGTTTAAGCAAGCAGGAAACTTAGTTGAGTTCCAGCTGCATGTTTCTGCCCACCTTCTGTGGGTTGTGCTTCCACGGGCAGCTCAGTTTTCAGTGCCTTCAGAGCACTTTTTTTATTTTGAGACGGGGTCTCGCTCTGTTGCCCAGGCTGGAGTGCAGTGGCACGATCTCGGCTCACTGCAAGCTCCAGCTCTCAGGTTCACTCCATTCTCCTGCCTCAGCCTCCGGAGTAGCTGAGACTACAGGCGCCCGCCACCACGCCTGGCTAATTTTTTGTATTTTTAGTAGAGACGGGGTTTCACCGTGTTAACCAGGATGATCTCGTTTTTCTGACCTCATGATCCGCCCGCCTCGGCCTCCCAAAGTGCTGGGATTACAGGCGTGAGCCACCGCGCCCGGCCCTTTGGAGCAGTTTTTAGGTCCATCCCACATGTGCACCATTGAGTAGCGGGCCTTTGGGCCGAAAGGTGGTTCAGTTCTCGAAGTCTTTGCCGTGCGGTTTAGGGTCAGATTCATGCCACATGCAGCTTTCAGGGTGGCGATAGGACCAGGAATTTATAGGTAATGTTAGGTGGTTGCTTTCCGAAGCTTCTCCAGCTCTGCAATCGTCCTGATACACTTTGGCCCACTTTGGTCCTTTGGCCAAAAACCTAGGGCTCTGGTGACCCTGCTGTGACATGCACCTCTGTGAGTGTGCCCTTGTCTGGTGTCAAATGGTGGAGAAAAGAAAGAGGGAAAAGAGCAATGAGGTTTGCTGTGCTCTCTTGGGATCGCAGATCCACTAATCAGGGAGAAAGCTCTCCTCCCTTACTGTTTCAGCTCTTGTGGGTTCCTGTTGGGGTCTCTGCCGACACTGTCACAGGGTTTATTGGGGGCTGGAGTGTGAGAATAGAAAAAATGTGGAATTTCCATATTTTCCCTGAGCATTGGGAGGCCTCTTTCATGTTTCTTGAACCAGAATTAGAGGGCTTCCCCTGGAGATTTCTCTGTGCCAGCACCTACCTTTGTTTTTCAAACTGCATTGTGTTCAGGCCAGGTGATCCTGGAGAAGAACATGGTAAATCACCACCAGTTTGGTGGTACTTTGACATCTGGTTTTCTTTTGCAATCTGCCTGCTGCAATTTACTTTTCAGAGTCCTCCAATAACTGGTCCATGCGTATGTTCAGGTGTCACAGTTGTGTCCAGAGGGAGAGACCGGGTGGAATGCGCTTACTTCATCACTTCTGAAGTTGGAATCCTTCCCTTTATTTTTTTAAAGATAACTTCACTGGGCCAGGTGCAGTGGCTCACACCTGTAATCCCAGCACTTTGGGAGGCCAAGGTGGGTGGATCACTTGAGTCCAGGAGTTTGAGACCAGCCTGGCCAACATGGTGAAACCCCATCTCTACCAAAAATACAACAAATTGGCCAGGCATGGTGGTGCACTCTTGTAATCCCAGCTACTCCAGAGGCTGAAGTGGAAGAATCATTTGAACCTGGGAGGTGGAGGTTGCAGTGAGCCGAGATTGTGCCACTGCACTCCAGCCTGGGTGACAGAGTGAGACCCTTTCTCAAAAAAAAAAGAAAAAAAAAATTCACTGTATGGAATTGTAGGTTGACTTTATTTATTTATTTATTTATTTTTTGGGACAGAGTCTCACTTCTTACTCTGTCACCCAGTCTGGAGTGCAGTGGCACAATCTCGGCTCACTGCATAGGTTGGCAGTTTTTTGTTCCTTCAGTACTTTAAAGATGCTGATCCACTGTCTTCTTGCTTGAATCATTTCCCCTAAGAAATCGGCTGTCATTTTAATCTTTGTTTCTCTGTATGCAACATATCTTTTTCCTCAGGCTGCTTTCAGGATATTCTCCTTCTCACTGGGGTTAAGCAGTTTGATTGGGATGTGCCTGTATGTTTCTTGTTTTTGAGGTTCATTGAGCTTCTTGAATTGGTGGGTTTCTGGTTTCTGTCAAATTTGAAACATTTTTAGCCATTATTTCTTCAAATAGTATTTCTGCTCTGCTCTCCTCCTTTGGAGATTCCAATTACATGTATATTAGGCTGCTTGACATTATTCCCAAACGAATTCTCTGTTAGTTTTTTAAAATTATTTTTTTCTCTTTGTGTTTTGTTTTGGATACTTTGTATTGCTATGTCCTTATGTTCACTGATCTTTTCTTCTGCAATGTCTAGCCTGCTATTAATTCTATCCAATGCATTTTTCTTTTTTTTCTTTTTATTTATTTATTTATTTATTTTTTTGAGACAGAGTCTTGCTCTGTTGCCCAGGCTAGAGTGCAGTGGTGCAATCTCAGCTCACTGCAACCTCCACCTCCCAGGTTCAAGTGATTCTCCTGCTTCAGCCTCCCAAGTAGCTGGGATTAAAGGCATGTGCCACCATGCCTGGCTAATTTTGTATTTTTAGTAGAGATGGGGTTTCTCCATGTTGGTCAGGCTGGTCTTGAACTCCCAATCTCAGGTGATCCGCCTGCCTTGGCCTCCCAAAGTGCTGGGATTACAGGTGTGAGCCACCCTGCCTGGCCAAAGTTGTAATAACGTTTTAAACATTCTTGTCTGCTAATTCTAGCATCTATGTCCATTCTGAGTCAGTTTTGATTGATCTTTCTTCTTACCATGGGTCGTGTTTTCATGCTTCTTTGCATGCGTAGACTGTTTTGATTGGATGTGAGACATTGACATTTTATTTATCTATTTACTTTTTGAGATGGAGTCTTGCTCTGTGGCCCAGGCTGGAGTGCAGTGGCGCAATCTCAGCTCACTGCAGCCTCTGTCTCCCAGGTTCAAGTGATTCTCTGCCTCAGCCTCCTGAATAGCTCGAATTACAGGTGTGTGCCACCAGGCCCAGCTAACTTTTGTATTTTTAGTAGAGATGGGGTTTCACCACATTGGCCAGGCTGGTCTCGAACTCCTGGCCTCAAGTGATCCGCCTGCCTCGGCCTCCCAAAATGCTGGGATCACAGGCATGAGCCACCATGTCTGGCCGACATTGACATTTTATATTGTTGGTTGCTAGATTTTTGCTGTTGTTGTGATCATTTCTAAAGTATTCTTGAGCTTTGTTCGGGGATGCAGTTAAGTTCCTTGGGAACATTTTGATCTATTCAGAGCTTGTTTTTAAAAACTTCAAATCAGTGTTTGGTCTAGGGATAATTATTTCCATGACGGAGGCAAGACCCTTCTGAGTAGTTTACCCGATGCCATGTGAATTCTAAGATTTTCCCGTCTGGCTGGTAGGAGCAGTAACAACCCCCACCCTGTGTGAACACGGGGAGCTGCTTCCTCCAATCTTTTTGGGTGCTTCTTTGCCCAGCCTTGAGTCGTTTCCCTGCCTACATGCACTAATTGTTGCTTTGCTGAGTGCCTGGAGGGGACCCTCTGCACGTCTCCAGAGCTCTCTGTGCAGCTCTCTCCTGTTGTGTCCTGTGAACCTTCCTGCCTTGTCTTCCCTGGACTCGGCTCTGTCTCTTCCACTCGGGGAGTCCATTGGTCTCAACCTGGGTTCCCCATCCCTGCACCACAGCCTGGAAACTCACCCGATGGGAGAAGCTTGGGGAATGTTAGGGCTCACCTTGCTAGTTTTCCTCCTCTCAGGAATGTCTGTCCTTTGCTGCCTGGTGTCTCATGGCCTGAAAACCATTGCTTCATACTTTTTTTTGTTGTTGTTTTGGTTGTTTGGTTGGGAGGGTACATCCAATCTCTGTTACTCCACTTGGCCAGAAGCATTAGTCTCTGCCTAATCATTTAATCAGGGTGAAAATGTCAAGAAAATAACACTAACATTTACTGAGCACTCCCAACATGCCAGATGCAGTGCTAAGAACTTCATTTTTCTTATCCGTAGAATCCTCGCATTGATTTGCATAAGCTGGTGATATTATGACACCATTTTCCACATGAGGTCCCTGAGTTTTGCAGAGGCCATGGAGCTAGTTAGTGGTATAATCGCCACTCAAGCCCTGGTCAGTGGGGCTCTTGGCCACACCGCTGTCCTGCCCTATTGGTGGGCAGGTGTCATGCTGCAATAGGAAGCTCCAGGAGGCTCTTTTCAGGGGCCATTCCAGGACACTGAGGGCTGTCTTTGAATGGAATTTGACAGTACTTTCTGTGTGTCTTCAAAAACAGAGGTGACCCTTCTCAAGAAGCTTAAACTTCTGGTGATAACCTTAATTTAGTCATTAACTTTTTACTTCCTTATCCCATTGTGTTGTCTTCCATTGACTTGAATTTCTCCCAGGGTTGGAAATATGAAGGGGCCATAAGTCTGGCCACAGTGGAGACCCTCTAACTTTACATGTGGGGGCATTTCTCTGGAGTTAGTAGCAGAAGGTCCAACGTGCACTAGCTTAACCACAGAGATCTATTATCTCATGTGAGCACAGGTTCTGAGGCAAGGTGGGCTGCAGGCACCATGTGATCAGGGCTGCATCTCCCTTCCTTTGACTCTGCCTCCCCTTGTCCTGAGGCCCCCTCCCTCATGGCTTTAGGATGGCCGCCTGCCTGCTGCAATGAGAGGAGCTTGCTCATTCACACCTGGTGGGAGAAGGACAGGTGGAGTGAAAGTCCTTCTCACCTCTCTGATTGGCCAGCCTAAGGCATGTGCCTGCTCCTGGACCTATTAGAGTCACCAGAGGGAGTCTGTGTGCTGATTGGCTGAAATAATCCCTGGCAAGGAGGATGACATACTGTGATTGGCTAATTGGGATCCGTCCAGAGTGAGAGATGCGCTCAGCCTCCCAAGTCCATGGGCAGCGCAGAGAAGGGGCCAGTCCTTTTGGTTTTGGGTGCCAAACCCAGAGCTGGTTCCTATAGGGAAGGAGGGAGTGGAGAAGGCAAACGGAATGGCTGGCGAAGCTGTCAACCAGGCAGAGGTGGACGGTGCAGCGGGTGGAGAGCCAGGCCTTGTCCTGGGTCCTCCAGCACGTCACTGTGGGCAACGGGCAGCTCCCAGCCCAGGCTCCCTTCCTGCTCCTGCAGACTGGGAGGACTGCAGGACTAGCTGCACAAGACAACTGGCATTTCTCGGGTGCACGCTTGGTGCTGCCTCAGCACGATGTGAAGGCTGCGTGTGCACCGTCCCATCCCGGAGCCTCCCGACTTCCCTTGGGGAGGGGATCATGATCACTTCAGTTTAGAGATAAGGAAACAGGCGTAGAGAGGTTAAGAAACTTGCTCCAAGTCAAACAGCTGGTGAGCAGCAGAGCCAGTGCTGACGCCTGTGTCCCTGGGACAGGCCATGTCCCTGGCAGCCCTAAACCAGGACACCCACCTGGCTGGGACAGGAAGGGCAGCGCCAGGTTCTGGGGTCTCCTCCATCCCCTCCCTCAGGACCTGCCTAGAGCGGCTGACTGAGAAATCCTCAGGAGGATGTGACGATGACTGATGCCTTCAAGCTCCCACTGGGCACACACAGGCAATTCCTCCATGAAAAGAGATGAATTCACAAAGGAGAAAGTGTATAAAATATTAAGAAGACATTAAGCTGAGGACACGTGAACCCCTGGGCAGCGAATGCAGGAGGCGGGGGCTGTGCCTCTGGACGCTGCAGCTGGGCTGGAGCCCTCTCCCTGCCACCATGGAAACAGCAATATCAGAAAGCACAGTCCTGGTTAGCGGCGTGCTCGTGTCATGTGCCTGTCAGTTCTGCAAGCATTTGTTGGATGTGAAGGTTGGTGTGATGACCACGCTGCCCACAACAGGTCAGTACATTCCCAGGACAGTCCTGAAAGGTGGGTTCTCTTTTTTCCATTATCCAAATAAGGTCAAGGACTCAGAGAAGCCACATAACCTAGCTAGGAGGAGGGTTCAAGCTGGGTCTCCCTGTCCCCAAGCCACACTCTGGACCCCCACTCCTGACGCTGAATAACTGAGGTCTCCTTCTGGCCCCCTCCCCACCTCACTCTGCTCGGGACACGTGGCTGCATAGGGCTTCTATGCCCCAGAAACCAGGTGGCTCCTTTCCTCCTAGTCCCTCTCCTAATTGTTGTGTTGCAGGCAAAAGAGTGCAGACAGCTGAGGCTCCTCACTTCCCGCTCCAAAGCTCAGAACCTCCCTTCCCTCCTGGATCCAACAGAAGCAGTGGCCACTGCTGCCTGTGCCTCTCAAACTTGTCACCCACGGATGCTGGGAAAAATGCACATAAAAGTAAGATTATGATATTTTTTGTAAATGAGTGATGCAGCAACTCAGATCTGATTTGGGCTGTCAGCCCAATCCAGCAGAGAGAGAGATGGCTGCTGAAGCATTTGCGTGTGTTCTCAGGGAACATTTATTGTGGAAAGCTGGGCTCCGATAAAACTTTCATATAAATTATTCATTATGGAATTCAGATGAAATGCCAAACACCCTCCCACTAAGGGACTGCCTTTTTTATTTTTATTTTTATTTTTTATTACTTCTGAAGAGAGAGTTTTAGCATCTAACGCCATCAGATGCTACTTAGTGGGGAGAAATGGATTGGTCTGCTGAGAGAGTACTGACCTTATGTGCGGGTCTCTGAGGACACCTGGCTTTTCTTAAAGGAGCCAGTGGACCACAGGCCAACATCCTGCCCGGGACCTCTGATTTTCTGAGGGGCACTGGGAGGTGAGAGTCCCTGTCTCTCTTGCTGACTGTACTTGAGAGGAAAGTGGGTGGCGCCTACAGCACAGCCCTCTGAAGCTCACAGGGCACCCTTTGGGCCCAATCCAGTGGGTCTGCTCTGGGAGAGAGTTGGGGCAGGTGCTATCTCTCTCTCTCTCTCCCTTTTTTTTTTTTTTTTGAGACAGGGTGTCACTATCGCCCAGCCTGGAGTGCAGTGGCACTATCAGCTCACTGCAGCCTCCATCTCTGGGGCTCAAGTGATCCTGTCACCTCAGCCTCCCGAGCAGCTAGGACTACAGGCATGAGCCACCACGCCTGGCTAATTTATGTATTTTTTTTGTAGAGATAGGGTTTCACCATGTTGCCCAGGTTGGTCTCAAACTCCTGGGTTCAAGTGATCTGCCTGCCTCAACCTCCTAAAGTGCTGGGATTACAGGCATGAGCCAACACGCCTGGCCTGTCTCTCTCTCTCTCTTTTTGAGATAGAGTCTCACTCTATCACCCAGGCTGGAGTGCAGTGGCTCGATCTCAGCTCACTGCAACCTCCTGGGTTCAAACAATTCTCCTGCCTCAGCCTCCCAGGTAGCTGGGACTATAGAGTCATATGCCGCTATGCCCTGCTATATATATATATTTTTTGTATTTTTAGTAGAGATAGGGTTTCAAGAAGTTGGCCAGGCTAGTCTTGAACTCTTGACCTCAAATGATCCGCTGGCCGCAGCCTTCCAAAGTGCTGGGATTATGGGCGTGAGCCACTGTGCCCGGCCTTTTTTTTTTTTTTTTTTTTAAATGAGAAGATGAAGGCTCAGCGATTGTCATGGGCTGAATTGTGTATCCCCTTACCAAATCCACATGCTGAAGTCCTTACCCCCAGAACCTGTGAGTGCGACCTTATTTGGGGATAGGGTCTTGGCAGAATTAAGTTAACATGAAGTCATTCAGATGGGCCCTAATCTCACAGGACTGGTGTCCTTCTAAGAAGGGGAGGTTTGGACACAGGCATGCGCAAGCACACACAGAGGCCATGTGACAGTGAAAAAAGCCATCTGGGAGTCAAGGGGAGAGGACTCAGAAAGAACTAGCCCTGTCCACACCTTCTTCTTGGACTTCTGGCCTCCGGGACGGGGAGAGAATAAGTTTCTGTTGTTGAAGCTGCCCAGTTTGTGGCTTCAGGAAACCAACAGAGATGGAGGCACTTTTCAAGATTTGCCTTAGTGGAGCGGGACTCACCGCCTTGGCCATGTGATCCTGCCTGCTGGTGTTTTTCGGTTGGAGGAAGTGGGAGCTCACTTTGCCAAGTCACCCTGAGGCCCCACATGACGCCAGGACGCAATGAGAGCGAAGCTTAAACAGGAACTCTGCTAACGTCTTTATTTCTTCCCTTTGAAGAACCCTGGAAAGCTCTCTGTAAATATTTGCGAAGTTAATTTCACAACCCACAGATGAATACATGAATGAATGAGTGAGTGAGTGCCAAACACAGCGCTGTCCCGACACCTGCCTTGTGTATTCAATGACCAGATGTGACTTCCTCTAGGGCCCCGAGCCAGCCATAGCCTCAAGTCACTCCTGTGCCCTGAGGGCAGGGGTGCCAAGGGGTGAGGTCCAGTGGGCTGCTACGCCCTCAGCGCCGGGGCCTCTCGGACTCAGCCTTCGGGAAGAGTTGAGGTCTGCCCTCCGAGGCAGTCACTGGTGGGAGAGGAGGGTGAGGAACACGCCGCCCAGAGCTGTAGCCGCCGGGCAGCCTGGGCTTTGCTTTTCCCTTCCAAGGCTTTCCCTGCATGGCGAAGTGGCTGGCTCTGTTCACATTCAGGCATGGCCCAGAACAGCTTCACATGCACCTCAGATGATCTTTTAGGGGTTTTTAAATGTTCATTTTTTAGCAGTAGTTATCATTTTCTTTTCCCATAGGGAGAAACAGGTGGTGCATAAACAAACAAACAAAAAAACCCCAAAAAACCTCTGACATTTATTGGATTTCTGCTGAAAATATTGAACAGTTCACAAAGGGGTCTTTGATCAGAGAACCTTTCAGATCTTTGGTGCTTTTGTGCTCACCGATTCCAGGCCAGGACACCAATGCTCCCACAGCCTTGAAGCCCAGCGGGAATGGGCCGGTCCAGGCTCAGCAGCCCCATGGCTCTCCCTCTCCTTTCTTCATTTTCCACCAGCTCAACGTCCCTTGCCCCGCCCCACTGCATCCATACACATGTTTTGGTTTTGATTGTTTGCTGACACTTTTTTGTTAGCAGCTCATTGAAGATTTCCAGTCTGCAGTAAAGACTCAGCCATAGAACCTTCTGGAGTCCCTGCAGCCTGGCTGAACCACGAGCTGTCCCATGTGCTGCCCATCCTACGTTCTGTCTGCAGGGAACGTTCTTTCCCTCCACACCCTCAGGTCCCCGAGACCAGCCCGGTCCAGGCTTTGGGGTCTGCCTGGCTGTCTCCTTGTCCTCCGCTGCCCCGCCACTCCTGTCCCCAGCCTGGACCCAGAGCACTGTGTCTTGGCCTTTGTCAGGCTCCGTCTATCCCCGCACCTCAGGGCCTGGTCCCTGAACCAGTGCCTGACTTTGAGGGTCCACTCTGGCCTCAGTGAGTGACAGGCTTTCAGATCACCACGTAAATGAATCAACTTCTGGAAGAAATAATGACAACATGGGTGTTTAAAAACATTTGTTCATTCAGCGTCTACCCTATCTTTGGAATGATGCCTTTTTTTCCCCTCTGAAAAGAGCAGCATTTGGGGAGAGAGGGAGGCCTCGCCGGCGGCATTGGCGGAACCCAGGATGGGAGCCTGCCATGCCAGACGCCAGACACCCCAGGGTTCCCGCATACCTGTTCCCGATTGCATGAAGCGGAGGGGCCTCCTCCTCCCTCTTTGTTTGTGTTTTCCCCCTCCCTCTGTCCCTCCCACATGCCCCCACCCTGAGTCGGGATCTGTGCCGCGGTATAGACTGCAGTGAGTTTTGACCTCCTCCTCGCCATCCTCCTTGTCTTTTATTTAAAAGGCAGCAGAAATGGGACTCTGGTCTCTCTCCCCGCCCCTCCCGCCAACAGCTGCACAGTGTGGAGTTCACTGTTCTGTGGCTCTGGGCCTTTGTGTCTGGGCGCCCGTAGTCCTGAGTCCTGCACAGTGGGGAGAGGTGAGGGCAGAGACAAGAGCGAGGTGACGGGACAGCCGCCTTGTCCTCAGCGTCCCTCCAGGAGCCCCTCAAGGTTGGAATGGCAGGCACCAGGTCCCTCCTGGAGCCTCTCGTCTCTGCTAGGCCGTGATGTGTTGTAACATGTTCCTGGAGCACTTCCTCACCATCTGTCTCCCTAGCTGGATTATCACTCCACTCCGAGAGAGGGGTTCCAATTTGCAATTGTAAATTGTCTTTTTTCCCCCTTTTCACTCCACATGCAGGGACTCTGACAGCTTGAAGGGCCTGTCGTGGTGTGCAGTGAGCATGGCTTGTTTTACACACGGCACAAAACACATTCCCTCTGGAGTCCCTGGGGGGATGGGGACAGTCCCCAGGGGTGCTGGGTGGGCGGTGGAGGCCAGGCGAGTAGGAGGCTGCGAGGGAGGGAGGCAGACGCTAGACACACGGTCTTTCTCCAAGTTGACCTCGGGCTGATTCCTGGACTCGACCCTGGACTCCTCCAGAGAATCGAGAGCCCATCCTGATGAGCTCATGTGTGCAATGAGGTAAGAGCGGATGGCACCGGTGGCACCTGACCTCTCGCCTCTGTTCCTTTCCCGTGAAAGCCTTTACACCACAGGGCAGGGGCCAGAGGGCTTCCTTGCTACACAGCCGGGCCCTGTCACTTCCCCCACATGGCACCCTTCACTCTCCTCACCCTGCTGGGCCCTGCATAAGGCCTGCTGCCCACCACCTGCTGCCCTCTCTGTCCCGGGGGACACCGACCTCGTCATCATTGTGCCTCGAACACACCAGGGCGCCTTTCACAGGCATCTGCCCCGCAGACAGCTTCACTGCTGAATTCTACCAAACACCTGAAGAGGAGTTAATATCAGATCTTCACAAACACCTCCAAAAGACGGGAGGAGAAAATGCTTCTCAGCGCCTCTTGAGTCCAGTGATCCCTAGGTGCCAAAGCCGGGCAAAGATACCACAGGACAAGGAGCTGGCAGGCACAGCCTCTCCCAGGTCTCACCCTCCCGGGAGGCTCCCTCCCGCCGCTGACCAGGGCCTCCGCTTGAATGCCTGCCTGGGAGGTTTCCTGATTGTTCTAGCACCGGCTGCTCAGTGCCCCATCCCTCCCCCAGCCTTGCTCCCCTCCCTGTGGGGTCCTGCTGGGCACATGTGCCTGGCCCACCTGTCCGACGCCACCCCCCTCTCTCTGTCCCTGGGCCGATGATCCCATCTGGTTGACGCTTTCTCTCGTGTTTGCATCGGCTGTACCCAGAGCGGCACCTGGTTGCCAGAGGGCACCTCTGCTTGCATGGCGTGTAGCAGAGATAATGGCTCCCAAGATCCTTGGCCATGGACTTGTCCCCTCATAGTCAGGGTGGGGTGGGCCTTGCCTCTGTTCCTGGAGCCGTCCCTCCCATAGCCTTCGATGGCACCCCTGCTTGGGTCTTCACCTCCCGCACCCTTGCATGGATACTTACCTCCCGCACCCCTGTGTGGATCCTCACCTCCTGCACCCCTGCGTGGGTCCTCACCTCCTGCGCCCCTGCGTGGGTCCTCACCTCCCGCACCCCTGTGTGAGTCCTCACCTCCTGCACCCCTGCAGAGTCGGCTGCATCAACAAGGTGCATGGATCTGGCATGTTGCTGGCTACAAAGCCCCTTTGGTGCCTCTTCTGCACCTTGTTGCAGGGTTGATCTGCACCGAGGTCAGCAAAATGCTTTTGGCTCCTCCTGTACAGAGGATACTGTAAGGATCCTACTGTTAAGGATAGGAAATCGAGGCTGGCACATCCCAAGATGGAGATGGCGTTCACGACAGCCAGGGGCCAGGGGATGATGAGCTGGTTTGTCCCAAGAAAGGGTGAAGCTTGTGACATGTATGAAGCATGGGTGGGCAAGGTGGCACGCGGGCACCCAGTTCCAGTCCAGTTAATCCTCAGGGTTGAGCTCAGGACCAGCAGAGCCAGGGCCAGACCTGGTGCACGGACCTGCAGGCCTATAGGGCATCTAGTGAGGGGGTCCCTTTCAGGCGACACAGGGACCGTTCTCCAGGGGCCACTAGGAAATCTCAAACCCACAGTTGGGCCCAGGGCAGCAGCAAGGTCGAGTTCAAGAATAATGTCCAGTGGGAGGCTGAGCTTTGTCTAAGGCCTGCAGAGGATCCCTGGGGATGCTGTGGGGTTTTCATAGGACCTGGAAGGAGTGTGGGATCTGGGAACTTGAAGCCCAAGGTACAGCCATTCAGCACCATAGGTGTGGCCCAATTTCTAGGGTAAAGATGACAGTTTGGCCTGGGAAACATAACCCTGCTTGCTCAATTTTGAGGTCCAGGGTGTTTTTTCACCGGCTCTGCTTCCCAGAAGGGCCCCGTTCCTTTTTGGGGTTTCCTAAAGGCATCGGGGCCTGTTTCTTAGACTTGAGATCCAAGGCAAAGGGGCCTTTGCTCACTTTAAAAAATTTCTTTTTTATTGGTGCATAATAGGTGTACAGAGTTTCTGCATGCATGTAATAACTTAATACATTAATATAATTTGTAAAGATCCAATCAGCGTAATTAAGGCATCCATCACCTTCAATACTGGTCTTTTCTTGATGCTGGAGACATTCAGATTATTCTCTTCTGGCTGTTTTGAAATGTACAATAGATTATTGTGAACTATAGTCACCCTGCTGCTCTAACACTAGGACTTATTTCTTCTATCCAACCGTATATTTGTACCCATCAATCACCCTGTCTTCATCCCCCCACTCCCTTCCCCTTCCCGGTCTCTGGTACCCACAATCTACTGTCTACCTCCGTGAGATCCACCTTTTAGCTCCCCTGTGTGAGTGAGAACATGCCGTATTTGCTCTGCTTTGCTCATTTCACTTAACATGGTGGCCTCCAGCTCCTCCATCTTGCTGACTTTCAGGACCTCATTCTATGGTAGCTCCATCCACTCCCCCAAAAAAATCCTCTGCCGTCCTTATGTGCCCTGAGAAGACTGTTTCCCAAATAATGCTACGGTCCCCCTTCTTCCCCCCTGCCCCAGGGCCTGAGTCCACTCCCGCACACCAGCTCCCACCTGCTCCCAGCCTCCCCCTCCCATCTGCGCCGGCTGGGTTTTGGCTTTAATTTCAGCAAACACAGGCAATTCTTCTTCCCACTGGGGATGAGAACTTGCAGAAATATCACAGCGAAGGCAGCCTCCTCGGCTCCTACCAGCCAAGGAAAAGCAAAAATCCATAGGCGCTGCGCAGGGTGTGATTTACCTCCTGAGAAGCGCACATTCCCTCCACCCGGCATCATCATCGTGTTGATCTCCGCCCGGAGCGTCCACAGCGCTCCTGACAATGCGAGTCTTCCCCAAATGGCACCTCTTTCATAAAGCGAGACACAGGTCCTGCAGTCCAGGGAGGAGGCAGAGGGGAGTGCTCGGCCCCACACCTGGGCCGTGGGACCGGTGTGAGTTCAGGTAAAGCCACACGGATGGAGAAATCACTCATACACTCAGTGAAAGCAGTGTTCTTGATGAGTTTGAGTCAGCGCCGGGAAATTAGGGTCAGAGTCAACTGCAGCAAATCAACATCCTCTCTGCCCCTCAGTCTTCTCCTCCGCAGAGTGGGCTGGAAGGTCAGTGCTTGCTGGAACTGTCATCTCTGTGCTCAATGGTGATTGCAGTGACTGGTGTGAACAGCCTTCAAACGGGTCCTTGGCGGGGGTGGGAAAGTGGAGGGGGGCACGCCGTCACACAGGCTCCTTATTAGGGATTTCTTTCCCTTTCTGACCTTAGAAGGATGCCAGAGATCTGGAGCTTTGGCGGTGGATGGACCTGGGTGTGAGTCATGGCTCAGCCATTTGCCAGCTGTGCAAACTCAGACAAGCTGCTTAAGCCGCGTCACACTTACTGTAAAGGGAAGGTAGATGGGGGATCAGGTATCGTACAGGGTGCGTGGCCCTTAGGAGTGTCTGGTCCATAGTGAGGGCCCCGTGCATGGAAGACATAGCAACCAGGATGTGTGCTTTCTCTGAGCAGTGGCTTTGCTCTGTGGTGTCCACCGCTTGTTCACTAATTTTGAGGACCTGGAGCTGGTTTTGAGGACCCTCCCTAGCAAGTACCTAGGAGTTCTGCCACACACAGGTTGAGCATGGATTCATCTCTGGCTTCAACTCACAGCTTTCCCACTGCTTTCCTTAGGCCGGTGGTTGACGTGGTCTCCATGAGCTGTGTGCATCCTTCAGTGACAAGACAAGATTTGTGCCCCCCGGGAAGGTCCCCAGCCTCCCCCCACCTGCCCTCTGAAAATCTTCCTTGATTTCCTCTCATCCGTCCCTCAGGGGTCCTGTCTTTGTGATGTCAGCGTGAAGTGGAATTCACAGAATGGCTAAAGTGGAGGGAAGACTTAAAATGCATTGGATGATGATAGCAGCCTCATTTACAATCACCACGACTTGGAAGCAGCCGAGATGTCCTTTGGCAGATGATTGGAGAAATGAACTGTGGCACATCCATGCAGACCATGGAATACTATTCAGTGCTAAAAATGAGTGAGCTTTCCATCCATGTAAAGACATAGAGAAACCTGAAATGCAGATCACAAAGTGAAAGGCCAATCTGGAAAGGCTACACACCCTATGACTCCAACCCTGTGACATTCCCAAAGAGGAAAAATTATGGGGACAGTAAAAAGAGGAGCTGCCATCATTAGGGAAGCAGGAGCTGAGGAGAGTCAGAGTGACACCACTGAAAAATCTTCTCTGTCTTGAGACTAACAAGGTACCTTCCTTGCCAGTCACAACCCATGGTCCTAAGATGGTCACAGCTAAGGAGGCAGCTTGGTACTGCCTGCAAGGACAAACTCCTAAAACAACAGAAAGCCCAGATGTCCCAATACCCATAGCAATATGTGCTTTCAAGATAATTATAGATATGCTTTGATGTACTCATGTACTAGACTGTTAAGGATAGTTTTCTTTAAACCAGTAGCATAATCAATTTTGTCATGCTGTCTGCTCCCCCTCACAGAGTCGCAGCTTGGTTTAGTCATTACGTAGACAAGACCCCTATATAAGAAAAACTTAAAACAAAGACGGTGCATTCTCTCGGAAGGTCCCGTGATCTGTAATGGAGTAGGTTTTAATAAACGTGCTTCCTTCACTGCACCTTGTGACTCGCCTTGAATTCCTTCGTGCGTGAGATCCAGAAACCCTCTCTTGGGGTCTGGATCAAGACCCCTTTTCCGGTAACACCATGGGTTGGGGAGATGGAGGGATGAATAGGTGAAGCACAGGACTTTTTTGGGGCAGTGAAACTCCTCTGTATCATACTGTCACAGTGGGTCCATGTCATTAAACATTTGTCTAAACTCATAGACTGTACAACACCAATGGTGAGTCCTAATGTGGACTATGGACTTGGGGTGATTGATATGGTTTGACCATGTCCCCACCCAAATCTCATCTTGAATTTCCATGTGTTTGGGGAGGGACCCAGTGGAAGGTAATTGAATCATGGGGCGGGTCTTTCCTATGCTGTTCTCCTGATAGTGAATAAGTCTCAAGATATATGATGGTTTCATAAACAGGAGTTTCCCTGCACATGCTCTCTTCTCTTGTCTGCCACCATGATTATGAAGCCTCCCCAGCCACGTGGAACCATAAGTCCAAAAAGCCTCTACTGTAAATTGCCCAGTCTCAGATATGTGTTTATCAGCAGCGTGAAAATGGACTAATACAGTGATAATGACATGTTAATGTAGGTTCATCAGTTGTAATAAATGTACTATTTGGTGGGGGATATTAATAGTTGGGGAGGCTGTGTGTGTGGGGGTGGGACAGAGAGTACATGTGAACTCTCTGTACCTTCTGTTGGATTTTGCTGTGAGCCTAAAACTGCTCTAAAACCATATAAAGTCCATTTACAAAAGTATCTGAGAGGCTAAATCTATCTCTATAAGAAATATGAGGAAAGAAGTAGTGGGGGAGATGCAAAAGGTGAATGGGGTGGGGGTATTAGAGAGGATTTCTGGAATTTGCCCTGTGAGAGGCTCTGAGACAGATATAGGAGGAAGAGAATTAGGGAAGGGAGAAAAGAAGTATGGCTGTGGGCTCTAAATTAGATCCATGCTGAGGCAGGAGGATTGCTTCAGGCCAGGAGTTTGAGACTAGCCTGGGCAACATAGCAAGACCTTATCTCTATCAAAAAAAAATAATAAAAAACAGGGCATGGCGGCACATACCTGTAGTCCCAGCTACAAGAGGCTGAGCAGGGAGGATTGCTTGCACTCAGGAGGTCAAGGCTGCAGTGAGCCGAGATCGTGCCACTGCACTCCAGCCTGGGCCACAGAGTGAGACTGTCTCAAAAAAAAAAAAAGTTAGATCCATGATCATTTTCCTGAAGAGATTCGAGGACAGCTTAGTGCTACCTTTGATGCTGTATTCTACTTTTTTTTTTTTTTTTTTGAGATGGAGTCTCGTTCCGTTGCTCAGGCTGGAGTGCAGTGGCATGATTGCAAGCTCCGCCTCTCGGGTTCACGCCATTCTCCTGCCTCGGCCTCCTGAGTAGCTGGGACTACAGGCACCTGCCACCACGCCTGGCTAATTTTTTGTATTTTTAGTAGAGACAGGGTTTCACTGTGTTAGCCAGGATGGCCTCGATCTCCTGACCTCATGATCCGCCTGCCTCGGCCTCCCAAAGTGCTGGGATTACAGGTGAGAGCCACTGCGCCTGGCCTATTCTTCTTTGAATTTAATTTCTCATTGAGACTGGACCACACGGGACCCTAGCTTACATCTGGGTTACATTTGTAGATTAAGTTTAACCTATTTATGCCTAGTGTTCCATTATTGGAACGCTAAGCTTGTGGGAGTAATTTATATCCGGCTGCTCAAGGTCATCCACAAGGTCTGATTTTTCACAAAAAATATTTGCTTCTGGACAAGACAGAATTAGGATGAAAATGAAGAGATTACGTGAACTGGAGAACCCCTTCTAGCTTGAAAATGCCTGTAGTGACCACAATCTGATTTCTCCCTCCTCACATGAACGTTTTGGGCATTCGATGAAGGAGCAGTCACTCCCTTCCTTCCCCAGTGGGGAACAGCAACAGATTCTGGCAGGTGAGTCTGCTGCAGAAGAGACAAGTTCTTATTTCAGCTGCGTGGAGCTGTGTCTGGGGCAGGTCGTTGCCTTTGTCTCCTTAGGGTAAATAGCAGAACATGGATGGTGTTTGGTGCCCGCATAAGTGAATGTACTCTTATTTTTACACAGCTATTTTTGACCATAAATTGCTGGATCTGCTGTAGAGCTCTCTGCAGTCATGACACACAGCTATTGATCCACCAAAGATCTATGCTCTCCATCCAAGCTGTAGGGATGTAATTGGGAATTGGCATTTCAGGTGGGGATCACATTTCCAGCCTCTATTATGTCTAGTAGGGCCATGTGACTGAGTTATGGATGAGAAATGTGGGCGGAAGTGTTGTGTGCCCCTTCCAGGCCTCACGTCTAAGGTGTTTCCTTCTCTCCCTTCCCCAACTAGTGACTGGATGGAGATGACCCAGGAAGGGGCCCTGTTGCCCAGGAAATGGGCTTGTCCTGAACCACAGCTTGAAGGAGAACCACTGACTGATCAGGAATACCCAACTGGACTTTATTCCAGCAACATACAAAGCATTACTGTGCTGGGCCATGGTATATTCTTGGGTTTCTTTTATTAGAACACTTGGCATTACCTTCACTAATATACACTCATCATAGTAGACATTTTCACTAGTTATAGATGATATGCACTATTTTCCCTTCTGAAACAGAAATTTGCAGCAGCACTGCCAAAGGACAATAGATTTTTAAAAATCATAGAATGACTGGAGTTCATGTCTCTGCAAAGAACATCTAAGCCCTAAGCCATCCAGAGTGGATGAGGCATCTCTGCATGAGTTAAATTACACACTCCAGCTGCTGTAACCAAGAATGAGTTTCACAGTGGTCAAAACGACATAGAAGTTTAGTTCTCATGCATGTAACAGTCCAAACGCAGCTCCACAGTGGCAAGGAGCCAGCGTCCTTTCTCTTGCTGTCCTGCTGTGCTCAACAGGTGGCTTCTGTCTTTGAGTCCCACGTGGCTGCTCTGGCCCCAGCCATCATTTCTATACTCCAGCAGGTGGCAAGTGGGAAGAAGAAAGGGAGAGCTTATGCCTTTCACTTTAGGGACACTTGGCCTAGTGCTGCTCACATCACCCTGCTCACCTTGTGTTGGGACCAGAATCTAGTCACATGGCAGCAAATAGCTGTGAGGAATATTGGGAAAGGTTGTCTTTGGCTACTTGGCCTCATGACCATCGGAAACTGCTGTACTACAAAAGGTGGGTTCTGATCATCTTAGTTGGGAATGCTGTGACAAATGACCATAGCCTGGGGACTTAAACAACAAACATTTATTTCACACAGTCCTGGAGGCTGGAGATCCAAGATCAAAATGCTGGCTGGCTTGGTGTCTGGTGAGGGCTTGCAGAAAGCCACTTGTTGTATCCTCAAATGGTAGAGAGAGAGAGAGAGACAGAGAGAGAAAGAGAGAGGCAGAGAGAGAGAGAGGGAGCAAGCTCTCTTGAGCCTCTTATCAGGGCACTAATCCCATCTTGAGGGGTCCCTCCTCATGGCCTAATCAATCATCTCCCAAACGCCTCAACTCCCAACACCATCATGTTGTGGGTGAGGGTTTCAGCACATGAATTTGGAGGGGACACAGACATTCAGTGTGCAGAGGCTGCCACTGTGCCTCTCTGTCCCCATCCCTTTCCTGACACCTTAGGGTGTGTGTCCCCACAGGCAAGCAATGTCCTTCAGCATCTCTTCCCAGGAGCCCCTGAGCACCCGCTTCCTTCTCACGTTATTACTGCTCCTATCCATACAGGTTTGGGCAGGAGAACAGGAGCCACACTCAGTATTTAGAGGAAAGAGAGACAGAGAGCACAAGCGAGAGAGACTGACTTAATCCAGGAAATTAGAGGCTCACACAGACATTGGAAAGGAGCGGTGAAGGTCAGTTTTAGGAAACCCAGAAGTGCAGAGATGACGAGGAAGCCCCGAAATGCCCCTGGCAGCCCGCAGTGCCCAGTGAGCCATTCCCAGGGAACGCCTGGGAACCGCCAGAGGCTGACAAGCCTGGAACCACTGGGGGAGGGGACCTGGGAAACTGGGGAGAACATGGAGGTGACGGGATGACGCTGAGTTGAAACGGACAACCCAATGCAGGCTTCCTCTCCTTGCTTCTCAGCCCAGCAGGGTGGCTGGCTCATTTGTGGGATTTATCACCAACCAAGGGTTTTCAGGGGGTTGAAAATGGCTCATTATCCCTCCTAGATAATGTTGCCTCTTAGTAGAGGATTGGATGCTTTGACCCAGACATGATTCCTCCTGTGGGCATGACAATATATATTTTTTCTTTTCAACTTTTAGTCTAAGTTCCAGGGTACATGTGCAGGATGTGCAGGTTTGTTACATAGGTAGATGTGTGCCATGGTGGTTTGCTTTGAAGCAGAGACTGGTGGGTGCGTAGCAAGGCCAGCTCCGCCCTGCTCCAGCCTCTCCTGGCTCTGCCCCCTGCCCTCCACTCAGCACTTGGTTTCTGCAGTCACCTCCCCTCTCCGGTCTCTCCGGGTATGGCCCCTCTCTGGGTCACTCCCATCAGCATTCATCCTCGTCTCCAGGCATGGGAGGCCTCCGTGACCCCATGCCCCTGAGCACCGCTGCCCTATTTCTCTGGTTCCTTTTGCGGCCAGAGTCCTCAGAAGAGCTGGCTGCCCACCTCCTCTCCTCCCGCCCCTCTGCTGAGGCTGTATCGTGACCACGCCACCCCCCTGCCACATCAGGGGGCCTGCCCTCTGTCCTCCTCTTTTGTTTCCTCTTCGTTGCTTTTCTCACGCTTGGCCCTTCATCCCTTCTCTCCTGGGCTCCCCGGACCTCTGCGCATGGGTTTCTTTCTGCCCCTGTCTCTTTCCCTGCATTCTTGTCCTCTTCTCGGCATTCTGTTTTCAGTCTGTCCCTCTGCCATGTGACTGATCAGTACACGTGAGTACATGGGATATGTTCCCCAAACCATGGAGGCTGGGCTTAGCCATGTGACCTGCTTTGGCCAAGGATGTTTTGACAGCACTGCACAAGCAGAGGTCTCCGCTGTGCTTCTGCAGTGGCGGGGCTCCCCCCCGGGGCTCCTGTCACCTGCCTGGGGAGAACGTGCCCCAGGCACCGCCCTTCCAGAGAGTGTGGAATCCCCGGGGAAGCCCAGATGATCCACAGCCAGACGCTGGCTGAGGTTGAGAAACTGGCACTTGTTGATGTCAGCCACCGAGTTTGGAGTTTTGGAGTGGCTTGTCAGACAGCAGCATTGTAGCAATGGCCGAATCATCCATGAAGACGCTGAATTTCATTTTTGTTTTTTGTTACGGCAGCATAACTTTGCTGATCTGGTCTGTGACAAAATAACTTTTTCCTCTGTCAGTCTTTCTCTTTTCATTAAAAAAAAAATGTAGAGTCATTATTTACTCCTCCTCCACTCCCTCTCCGCTCCCATCTCTACGTCACAGTAAGTCCTGAGTTTGTGTCTCCACTGCCACCGCCGCCCTGGCTTACGCCTGCACCTGCTCCTGCCTGGACGGTGTTATAGCCCCCAGCGGTGGTGTCCCCGCTGCTGCCCAGGGCGGTGCAGACGCTGGGTGAAATTCTTCTGCACACTCCCTGCCTGCGTCCCCCAGGCCTCCTGGCTTCTTGTCGCTCTCCCCTTACACCCACCCTACTCCTCTTCCCTGTTTCCATTTGCAAACGGCGCCCACCTCACTCTGCCTGGAACGCTCTTTCTGCCTTGGGGCTGCCCACGGCCGGCTCCTCCTTATTGGCTCCTTTCCCACAGGCCACGCCCTGGGGAGAACTGCGGTTCCACCAATAAAACCGGAATCTGGACCTAGGGAGGACAGACTTCATTCAAAAGGATGACTGCAAAGAAGAGTGGTTGACTGCAGTGGGGAAGGGGCTATTGCAATGGGGGAGGGGACTATTGCTTGGGGGAGGGGAATATTTCTTTAGGGGAGGGGACTATTGCAGTGGGGGAAGGGACTATTGACGTGGAGATAGGAGACTCTCGCAGTGGGGATAGGGGCTACTGAATGGGGAGGGGATCATTGCAATGAGGAGAATGATGTGTGTCAAAAGTAAAAGTTCCCCTTCAAAGTTTCCCTTCTTGTTAAAGAATAAATCATAAGTGTTAGAAATGATAGTTTCTTTTAAAGACTAACTTCCTTTAAGCCTCCTTACTTTATGGTAATAACTGTTTGTTGGGCCCTATCCTATGTAGCTGTTAACCATGCTCACAGGCACGTAGTACATCCTATGTCCTTGTACCTTAACCAAAATATTTGTGCTGGACCTGCTCACAGGCACGCTCCAGCTTGCAGTCTATGCCCCTTCCCTATTTGGCATAAGCAACTTTCTCTTTTCCTTTGTCTTTCCATTACTTTTACCTATTTAAAAAAGTTTTAAACTGTTAGCCAATCAGGTTTTAGTTTAGATTGTGCAGTCTGGCTCCAGCCAATAGAGACAGGACACAGTAGCAGGGACAAACCGCCTAAGGGATAAAAATTGCTTCCCTCTTTGTTCAGGTGTGCTCTTGCCATTGTTTCATCTGTGATGCGCACCCTTTCTGCAGAAAGTAAAAAATGGCCTTGCTGAGAGAATTAAATTTTTGTTCAAGTACTATTTCTTTGTGGCACCGGGGAACAAACATTCTATTTCTAAATAAACATTTTTACATATAAGAGTGTGACCATAAGCTCTGCGAGCTCTCAAGAGTTTGGCAGAAGGGGTTTTCTTTCAGTGTGGAGTCAACAAGGCTAAGCCATTCTTCTGTCTCCAGTTCCCAACCCAAAGGCTGACTCAGCATAGGCACTCTCTAAATGTTTTTTGAGTGAGTGAATGGGCGGATGTTCACGGTCTCGGGCTGCACGGCTGAAAGGACAGGCCTGGCTGGGAATGAAGTGTGGTTGTGGCAGAGCCCATGGGCTCTTGGGACTGCTCTACTGGCCTGAGTGGCAGGGTCCTGTGTGAGTGTGGCAGAGGCCATGGGCTCTTGGGACTGCTCTACCGGCCTGAGTGGCAGGGTTCTGCTACCTGGAGCCCAGTCAGGCCCTGGCTGTCAGAAAAGCTCTCAGGGAAGTCCCAGCTGGAGGGGCTTAGTGGGGCTGAGGAAGAACTTCCTGTTAAGCAAGATAGGAGCTGAGGGTGAGGAAGTGGGGAATTCCCTTCGCCAAGGATAACTTCAGGAACTCAAAGGGGACTGGGAGAGAGGCTTAGGGCACATGACCTTGAGCTCCTCACCTCTCCTGGCCTCAGTTTGCCCATCTAGAAATCGGTGGTGTGGCATTAGAGGAGGATCTTTCTCTCCGCTGACTGCTGCTGTGCCCAGCGTGGCTGGGAAGGGTGTCCCTGGCCACCTCGCTGTTTGTCCTAGTCAGAGTCTGCAGGGTTCCTCATTTCATTTTCTCCCAATGTAACAAAGTAGGGGGCCTGGGACCTTGGACCAGCATCATGTAGACTCATTGGATTCTGGAATCCTTGCTCCCTCCATCCTGGAATCTCTGCCCTATATCCCATGCTGCAGGCATCCATGCCCTGTCCTGCAACATGGTTTATATTCAACTTTCCCTGTCTCTTCTCCCCTGAGCTTGTCATTTCTGGAGGGCAGGGGCTGTGTGTGAGCTAGGCTTCCTCCCAATGGCTCAAGACAAAGCCTTGTATTCAGTAGGTACTCAGTATGCTCACGTAGATTCTGTTTGATCAAAACTGCATGTTCAGTCTGTAAGCCAGAATGGTGAGAAGTGGGTTGTGTGCAGGGAGGACGCGCTTATACTGTCAGTAGCGGTTGACTGGGCAGGAGTCTGTGGGGGTCTTCATTGCATCTGAGCTCCTTCTTTCTCCTTAGTCCTTTGGGGTATAATTTGATACCCAGACACTTAGCAGACACCTTCTGTTGTCGCCTTCACAGTGTGGGGTGTGGGAGGGGTCCTGCCTGTCAGCTGGGATGGGCTTGAAAGGATTCAGCCACGAGAATCCATATTCTGTCATCTCCCAGCCTCGAGGGGCAGGTGCATTACCCACACTTTACAGATGAGGAATTGAAGGCTCGGAAAAGCTTTAGAAACTTGCCCAAAGCCACATGGTTAGTGTGTGTTTGGAGCAAGATTTGAACTCTCTCTTCAAGTCCCTGTGCCTGCTTGTGTGTGTGTGCGTTCATGGGTGTGCACCCACACAGACGTGTGTACACACATGCATAAGCATGAGCATGTGTGCCTGCAAGTGTGTACATGGATGTGTCTGTAAACCACACTGCTTGCCACGGTATGTCCCTCACTGAGTGGCTGGCCTGGCTGCATGGGCAACAGCATGGATTAGGATATCCCAGGAAGCTCCTGGATCCAGGGCCATGAGGAGACTCTGGAGGGAATTCTTTCAGGCAGGAAGCCCTTGGAGCAGGAGGAGCTTGGCAGGAAGAGGCTGTGCCCTCCTTGCACTTTGAGCCGCCTTTTCCCCCAGTGCCCCAGGCCCTGGCATGGGTAAAGTCCCCTTCCCCAGCCCCTAAGTGGCCTGTGGCTACTGCCGAGCCTCTGACCTGGTGTCCCAGCTCACCACCTCTCAGGAGGCCTGGGTCCCCCCAGTGCCACTCCAGGCCCGGAGGCGATGCAGCCTGGGGTCTGCAGGGACTCTCTAGGGGTCTCCTCTACCCGGACACCATCTTAACCAAGCCCCTCCTTCCACCCTGTGCTATTCATTATTTTGTGTCCTTCAACATGGGACTAAGCTGGCTGAAGGGGGCAGAGGTTTGGGGTCACAACTCCAAGCTCTGAGAAGCCGGTTGGGTGGAAGCAGGTGGCCCCTGGTGTGTATCTCACAACACTTCCCTCCCCAGCCCCAGGGTGACCTGATTACCCGATTGTATTATTTAGGTTCAGAACATTCATCCACCCAACCCCTGGAGGCTGAATCCCAGCCTGGAGCCTCTGCTTCCCCAAACTTGGGGGGAAAACCTGGTCTTCTCTCTGTCCTTTCCCCACCAGCCAAACATCTTAAATCACCCTCATTTATTTGGCTAATTGAGGAGGAATGGTAGCAATGAGTTGGGCAGGTTGGTGAGTTTCTCTGAGACATTAATATTCTGATTCTGAGAGGGATCTGTCTGAATTCCTCAGTTACAGATAATACAATTATATTTCTAAATTCTTCCCCTAAATTAGTACAGATGGTTAAAAATACTCGCCTTTTAATTAATCGTTGGAACAATAGTCTTATAAATACAAATGAATCATTATCCCCTTCTACAGATGGCAGGGGAGGGGCAGGGGAGGGGCAGCTGCGGATTTGTCCGTGGTCCTGTCCCTGGAGGTCGAAGGTTGTGGGGCCTCAGCGGGATGGCAGGGCTGGGCCTCAGTGAAATTGGGAGTTGTAGCCCCCGGGGATAGAAGCAGGGGCCCCCCAGCCCATTCTTTTTAGTCCTGCCTCTTTGTTTTTTGAGACAGGGTCTCACTCTGTCACCCAGGCTGGAGTGCAGTGGTGCTATCTCGGCTCACTGCCACCTCTGCCTCCTGGGTTCAAGCGATTCTCGTCCCTCAGCCACCCAAGTAGCTGGGACCATAGGTACACCCCACCCCACCCGGCTAATTTTTGCATTTTTAGTAGAGACGGGGTTTCACCATGTTGGCCAGGCTGGTCGCGAACTCCTGACCTCAGGTGAACTGCTGAGCTCCTGAACTCTGCCTCCCTCTCTCAAAGTGCTGGGATTACAGGCATGAGCCACCACGTCCCGCCGTCCTGCCTCTTAAATCCTGTTAGGCTTTGGTTGTGACTTTTGTTTCCCAGGCGGGACTGAGAGAGCTGCCCTCTGCCTGAGGAGCCCTTTTGGTTGAGAAGAGTCTGGAAAGGAAAGATCTTAGTCTTTCAAGCAGGATGCCGTGTCTCTGTCCTCTCCTTCCGGATCTGGTTAGGAACTCCCTTGTCCTCCTTCCAGGCTCAGCCTCAGTGTTCCCTCTGATGTGAGGCTGGCGTGACCTCTCAGGCAGTTTTCCTCGCATTTTCCTCTGTGTGTGTGTGCGCGGGTGTGCGCTTTCTAGAGGGTGTGTTCGGTGCCATCACTGAGATGTGACTGTTGCTGTTGTGTGTCTGTCCATCCCACAGGCAGCCCTGAGTTTTCTTTTGTGTTCCTAGATTCTAGTACAGGGCGGGCCTTGGAGAAGGCCAATCACCATTGAAATCACTGTGCTTTAAAATTCAAAGCCAAATTCAATCCTGGACTTCATAAAAATTAAAAACTTTTGTGCATCAATGAACACTACCAACAGAATGAAAAGGCAACCCATGGACTGGGAGAAAACACTGGCAAACCATATATCTAATAAGGAGTTAAAATCCAGAACATTTAAAGACCTATATTTCAACAACAAAAACAAACAGGCCAATTCAAAAATGAACAAAGGACTTCAATAGGCATTTATTCAAAGAATATATACAAATGGCCAACAAGCACATGAAAAATGCTCAACATTGCTGGTCATTAGCAAAATGCAAAGCAAAACCACAATGTGATACCACTTCACAGCCATTAGGATGACTATTTAAAAACAACAAACAGGCCAAGTGCTATGGCTCAGGCCTGTAATCCCAGAATTTTGGGAGGCCAAGCTGGGTGGATCACCTGAGGTCAGGAGTTTGAGATCAGCCTGGCCAACATGGTGAAACCCTGTCTCTACTAAAACTACAAAAATTAGCCAGGTGTGTTGGCAGCACCTGTAGTCCCAGCCACTCAGGAGGCTGAGGGAGGAGAATTGCTTGAACCTGGGAGGCGGAGGTTGCAGTGAGCTGAGATCGTGCCACTGCACTCCAGCCTGGGCAACAGGGTGAGACTCGGTCTCAAAAATAAATAAATAAATAAATAAATAAATAAATAAATACAACAAACAGAGAATACCAAGTGTTGGCAAGGATGTGAAGAAATCGGTACCATTGTGCGTTGCTGGTGGGAAAGACAAATGGTTCAGCCACTGTGCAAAACAGTATGGCAACTCCTCAAACATTAGAAACAGAATTACTGTATTATCCAGCAGTGCCACTTCTGGGTATATACCTCAAAAGAGCTGAAAGCAGGGGCTGAAACTGGTATCTGCACACCTGTGTTCACAGCAGCCTTGTTCACAAGAGCCAAAAGAAAGGCGGAAGCAATGCATGTGTCCATGGATGGATGAATGCGTAAACAAAACGTGGTCTACCCGCACAATGGAATGTTATTCAGTCTCAAAAAGGAAGGAGATCCTGACACGGGGGTCAACGCAGATGAACCTTGAGGACAATATATCTGCTATAGGCTAAGTGATGTAAGCCAGCCACAACAGGACAAATACTATACAATCCCACTTATATGAGGTCCCTAGAGTCATCCAATTCAGAGAGACAGAAAGCCTAATGGTGGGTGCCAGGGACTAGGGGAGGGGGAATGGGGAGTGAGTGTTGGATGGGGACAGAGGTTCATCTTGGGAAGAGGAAGGAAGTTCTGCAGATGGATGGTGGTGATGGTTGTGTGACACTGTGAAAGTGCTTAATGCCACTGAAGTGGACACTTAAAAAATAGTTCAGATGGTATAGGGGAGCACAAATTCCTCCTCTGCTCTTTTAGGGTCTCTGTTTGGGCCTAAGAATTAAACCAATTTAAGACAGATTAACAACAGAAAAGGAAACAAATTTTACATGTACATGGGAATCCTTAAAAGAAAATGAAGAGGCCGGGCACGGTGACTCATGCCTGAATCCCAGCACTTTGGGAGGCCGAGGCGGGCGGATCACTTGAGGTCAGTTGTTAGAGACCAGCCTGGCCAACATGGTGAAACCCCATATCTACTAAAAATATAACAGTCAGCTGGGTGTGATGGTGGGTGCCTGTAATCTCAGCTACTCAAGAGGCTGAGGCAGGAGAATTGCTTAAACCTGGGAGGTGGAGGTTGCAGTGAGCCAAGATTATGCCACTGCACTCCAGCCTTGGCAACAGAGCGAGACTCCATCTCAAAAAAAGAAAAAAAAAAAAAAAGAAAGAAAGAAGAAAAAGAAAATGAAGACCTGAAGTGACCAGAACAGACAGCGTATTTACCTTTTAGACAAAGAAGTTTGTGAGAAAGTGGCAAGACAAAGAGGTTTGGGCTAGGGGTAGTAAAGTGTGGGGAAGAGAGAGGAGCTGGGGTGCAGGAGGCTCTGGAAGATGGGGGTTATTTGGTAGGCTGGTTTATAGGTTAATTTCAGCACAGAGTCCCTGTCTCTGGTGATGGGGATGCTCTTCTCTTCTTGGTAACAGGGAGGTCACCTTTCTCAGGGAGAAAGGTTATGACCTGCTTTTAGGTAGAAAAGGGGAGGCCAGAGAGGCCTTCTTGCACCTGCTGTTTCCCAAGTGTCTTCAGCTCAAAATAACCGATGTGCCAAAGCGGTATATTTTGGGGTGGCATGTCCTGACCTCTTTCAATGATAAGTTTTGTGTTTCACATATTTTACCATATTTTTTTTAAAAAAGCCAAGTTTCCTTGGCCAGACAGCCTAACACCGGACATCGGTCAGGTTGGTATCCCCCAGCCTGGAACTCGCTCAGTGGAGGGTGAGAGTAGAGGCTGTCAAAGAAAATGGGAGTCATTAAAGTGCTAAAATAAGTTTTTTGCTTTTTTTTTTGAGACAGAGTCTCGCTCTGTTGGCTAGGCTGGAGTACAGTGGCGCAACCTCAGCTCACTGCAACCTCCGCCTCCCGGGTTCAAGAGATTCTCCTGCCTCAGCCTCCCGAGTAGCTGGGACTACAGACGCACAGCACTATTCCCGGCTAATTTTTATATTTTTAGTAGTGACGGGGTTTCACCATATTGGTAGGCTGGTCTTGAACTCCTGACCTCGTGATGCACCCACCTCGGCCTTCCAAAATGCTGGGATTACAGGCGTGAGCTGCTGCACCCGGCCTAAAATCAGATTTTATTTGGGACCATTACAATGGGAGAAAGGGGACTTTAGTATAGAACTGAGCTCGATTTTTTTTTTTTTTTTGAGACAGTCTCACCCTGTCGCCCAGGCTGGAGTGCAGTGATGCAATCTCAGCTCATTGTAACCTCTGTCTCCTGGGTTCAAGCGATTCTCTAGTCTCAGCTTTATAAGTAGCTGGGATTACAGGTGTACACTACCGCTTGGCTAATTTTTTTTTTTTTTTTTTTTTTTTGGTATTTTTAGTAGAGATGGGGTTTTGCCATATTGGCCAGGCTGGTCTCAAACTCCTGACTTCAGGTGATCTGCCCACATCAGCCTCCTAAAGTGCTGGGATTACATGTGTGAGCCACTGCGTCTGGCCCTGAGCTTGATTTTGAACACAGCATCGGCAAGTGAAGATTTACAGCTAAGGAGCAGGGTGGGGTCTGTGGATGGAAAACAACTAAAAGGAAACCTCAGGGGTTGGGGGGATTCTGGCTCAACCCGCCTAACAGGATTCTTGTTGAAACCAGGCCAGGAGATCAGACATCACCTGCAGGATGTTGAGGATGAAGAACCCAACCGGATGTAGAGGGTGGTGGGGGGAGTCTCGCTCACCTGGCTTAACAGGGTTTTTGCTGAAACTGGGTGAGCCAGGCCTGTGAAGGACCGATGTAAAGGTCAGGCCTAGAGGGCTGAGAGAAGCCACAGCAGAGTCAGGTCCAGGAGAGGACTTGTCAAGGACCAGGAGCTGGAAAAGAGGCTTCCCTGCTGCAGCCCAGGTCAACCTAAATGCGCCTACCCAGGGGAGGTCCCACTGATGCGTTCAGGCTCAGGGCTGACACCGCCGTTACTGACACTTCCTTTTGGTAACTGGTCCCATAGACAAATTCCTCTGTCTGGTAAGGCCTGAGTCTTTAGCTGGGGCTTTCAGAGCCTCACGCCCAGCAGTGCCTAGTCCTGCTGTTGTTTGCTCTTCAGGGTCCGTGTGGCCAAGGCCAGCCATGGCTGCATTTTGTAGGCCCAAGGCTGAGCTTTGGCCACATGCAGTGAAAGCGTGGGAAAGGCTGAGGATTCAGAAGGTCAAGGTTGGCCTTAGCTGGGAGACAGTGCTGTGCTGGTGATGCTCAACAACCGGCTCTCTGATAAAATGCGCAGATGTTATTACTGATATAAAGGATACAGATCACACGATTGTCATTAACATCTACAATACTGTGTATTTTAAATTCCATATGATGAATTCATTCTCAAAGGTCACGTTTGTTGATTTTTTGTCAAACTCTTGTATCCGTTGTAGTGAAAGCTTGCAATTGATGAACAAGTATAGTTCTGATGTGAATGTCAGTTTGTATTTTTGTTTATATTAATGAGTAAGACAGAAATGAAAAAACAGAGATATATTTCTAAACATCATCATTTTGTCAATTATGTGAGTGGCTCCTTTGCTGAATTGGATGATACTTTCCAAATAGTCAAAGAATATTTCCTCATTTTTTCTGTGCTCATCACAGTGCAATGAACGGCCAGAAACACAACAATGTACTTTAGAGTTTAGTCCTCATTATTAGCAATTGCTCTCTTTTCTAAGACTAGGCGATCTATGGAACAGTAAATCTAACCTTGATTGACAGCGTTTGCCTACTTCCGTGGTGTAAACACTGCAACTATGGCTGATTTGAAGCCCATGACTGTGCCATCACCGAATGAGGGCTGAGAAGGGACCGGTGGTGCCACCACACACTCCCCACCGTGCAGCTGCTGCAGACAAGAGCCACCTGGTGTACGTGGTATGCAGTCAGATGCAGTCAAGTGACAGGGAAGAGATGAATTGTGAGTACTTAATATGTTCATTTTAATAATTTACTTAATTGAAAGTTTACATAGTTTAATTTTTAATAATGGCTGTGTTTAACTACTGGCTCCTAAAATTCCTGAAAATTTAACACGAGCGCCTGCCAGGTGGAGGGCCATGCACACCGCAGAAGGCTGGTGGCTTCTGTAGTGCCCAGGAGATGCATGTACAGCTGGGCCCTGAGATGTGCACAGGCTCAGCCCTCCTACTGTGGGGCCCTGAGCTCACCAGGAAGAGCGGCCTGACCCTGGGCTTCTCAGGCTAAGGGGCTCGGTTTCCAGGTCTGCTCAAAACCACATGAGGTTTCAGGGCCCTGGGTGGTGGAATACTTTTGCCCAATCCTGCTGCCATCTTTAAACAAGGAATGGGGGAAAGAATACTTTCCTATAGATCACATTCCGAATATTTGGGAAACTTGGGTTGGATGCAGTGGCTCAGGCCTGTAATCCCAGCACTTTGGGAAGGCCAAGTGGGTGAATCGCTTGAGGCCAAGAGTTCAAGACTAGCCTGGCCAACATGGTAAAACCCTGTCCCTACCAAAAAACACAAAAATTAACCAGGTGTGGTGGTGCAGGCCTACAATCCCAGCTACTGAGGAGGCTGAGGCAGGAGAATTGCTTGAACCCAGGAGGCAGAGGTTGCAGTGAGCCAAGATCATGCCACTGCACCCCAGCCTGGGTGACAGAGTGAGATCCTGTCTCAAAAAAAAAAAATTGAGAAACTTAACACACTGTTAATCTTCCTGGGTGGTCTCAACATGCAACAACCAGCTCTGAGGTTCACAGGGTCCCCTATGAACATGTTCTAGGCAGTACCTCTCACTGTCCCTCAGAGCAGGGTGATTTGGGGGAAGTTACTGAAGCTTCCTGGGGTTCAGGCATCAGTGATATTGAGGTAGGAGGTGGGACTCAACTCTGGAGGTGGGGCTTGGACACTGGACCAAATTGAGGACTAGATAAAACAGGGCCAGGGCAGAAGCAGGTTTCCATAAGATATGCCCACCATTGTGCCATGTCAGTTTACCATTGCCATGGCAACACCTGGAAGTTACTACCTCTTTCCATGGCAACGACCCTGACAACCGGGAAGTTGCCAGGCTTTTCCTAGAAATTTCTGCATAAACTGCCCCTTAATTTGCATGTCATTAAAAGCAGGTATAAATGTGAGTACAGAAGTAGTTCTGGGCAGCTACCCTGGCCACACTGCCTATGTGGTAGCCCTGGTTCTCAAGGAGCCGTACCTCTGCTGCTGCTGTGCGCTGCCACTTCAATAAAAGTCGCTGTCTAACGCTACTGGCTCACCCTTGAATTCTGTCCTGGGTGAAGCCAAGAACCCTCCTGGTCTAAGCCCCAATTTTAGGGCTTGCCTGTCCTGCATCAATATGGTGTGACAATAATAGGGAGGGATGAAGATTGCACTGTGAGCCTATTGTGTCCCCAGCGTTCAGCATGAGGCCCAGCCCATGATGCTCCAAAGCTGCAGCAAATGAATAGATGATTGAGGCCATGGCTGCAGGCAGTTGGTGCAGGGAAAGGTTCTGGGCAGTCAGCTGGTGCCAGTGTGGCTCCTGCAGAGGGGCTGATTTGCCAGTGCTATGGCCCTGGGCTTGGGGTAGCGTCCTGGGGCTGTGGTAGCAAAGTACCACAGACTGCTGTGGAGGTTCATCATGGCAGGAGCTGGCCCCTGCACCACTCTGCAGGCTGGGAGCCTGGGACCAAGGTGTCTGCATGGCTGCACTCTCTCTGAAGTCTATAGGGAGGATCCTTCCTGCTTCCTCTGGCTTCTGGTTGCTGCCAACAGTCCTTGGCATTCCTCGGCTTGCAGGTGCATTGTCCCTTGGCCATCTTTTCCCTGTGCCTCTGTCTTCCCATGGCTGTCTTCTCAGATGGACCCCAGCCATATTGGATTAGGGCCCACCCTACTCCAGCATGAGCTGTTCTGAACTAATAACATCTGCAATGGCCTTATTTCCAAATAGGGTCACATTCCAAAGTATTTGGGGTCAGGTCTTCAACATATCTTTTTTAGAAGGATGCAATTCATCCCATACCAGAGTGAGAGTGGAGATCCGTCATTCATTCGGTCATTTGGTGCATTGACTGAGCACCTTTCTTCTCCCTTGTCTTTGTGCTGATGTCTGGTGATGCTTGAGACAGGTGCAGTTCCTGCCTGCATGGAGCTCTGGGTCTAACAGACAGGATGGCAGCAAACACCTCATCAGATGGCCTGTTGGTTGTGCCCTGTCGTCAGAGGTATGAGAGGGAAAGCACAAGTGGAGGCCTCTCCCATGTGGCCCCTTGCCCCGTGGGCCCTGCCCAGGTGTGGCCACAAGGCTCCTGGATACCCACAGTCACCTGTATGTGTGCCACCATCCTTTTCCTGTCCCACTTGGAATGTGGGTGGGACTGGAATGTCAGCTCTGGACGTCCTGGGACCTCCCCAGGGCCAAGCTCCACACAAGTGATCCCAGATTGATCCTTGAGGTGATGGTGGGAGGTGCTGTCCCAGGCAAATATGGAAGGAGAGCTACCTGGTGACTCAAAAATTCCATTTAAATTAGAAGCATCAGGGGACCGGGAACCTGCATTGTTGGGACCTGACCACACTGAGACTCTGCAGGCAAGTCTTGGACCTCATGCCAATTTCTCAAAGGTTGAGTAGTCACTCACATACCTGTGTCCAGCCCAACCTCCACTTTCACTAGCAGATTGATCTTGGGTCAAGTTTTTAACTTCTCAGCCTCCTTCCTCATCTGAAAAATGGGTGACAACAGCTTCTACCTTGAAGGTTTTCAGTGAAGTTTGAATGCAGAGCAGCTGAGTCTTCCCTGTAAGGAGACACATGGGTGTTTTCTAACCCCCAGATGAGAACTGTGCAGTTGCAGTATCCAGTGATGTGTCGGTTAGGCTAAGGGAAGGCTGGCTGCTACAATAAATAAATCTTGATCTTATTGGTGACTTTGCACAAGTTTACACACAGAGAGAATGCCTTGAGATAATAAAGGCAGAGAGATCAGAGTGATGCAGCTGCCAGCTGAGGAATGCCAACGGTTAATGACCACACCAGAAATTGGAGGAGGCAAGGAAGGATTCTACCCAGAGTATCTGAGTGACAGTGACCCTGCTCAGATGTTGATCTTAAACTTGTAGCTTCCAGAGCCACAAGAGAATAAACTTCTGTTGTTCTACTAAACTGCTCTATTTGTGGTACGTTGTTACAGCAGCCCCATTAAAATAACACGTGCATGAATGGACTATTATGACATCTTGTAGATATGACTTTTGTACCAACCTAACTTTTTAAAAAACAAACATTACTAAACACCTGATACATGCCCTAAAAGGTGCTAGGTTTTGAGGTTACAAGAATGGGTGAGACATAGTTCTTGTTCTCATAAAGCTCATAATACCATGGTTTATATGCACAAGGCAATAGAGAAAGTCAAAAGATTGTTATAGTTACGACAGACAGGCTAGGCATGAGGAGTCCCTGGAGCACCTAGGAGGGATGCCCAGCACAAGCTGGCAAAGAGAGTGACAGGGCACTGGAAAGATAGTTAGGTTAGAATAGGTCTAGGATGGGATCAGGGCTCAGGTGGGGAGAGACAGAGTTCCTCCAGGTAGCTAAGTCCTGGGGCTTGGACCAGAAGAAGTGTGTGAGGCATGACAGGAATGGAGTCACTCTACATGACTGGATGTGGAGTGTCTCGGTGGCACTGGGAAGGAGACATGAGGTCATAGAGGTCACAAGGAGCCACTTCAGGAGGGATCTTATGAGCCAAAGTAAACTGAGGCAACCTAAGAACTTTATACCCCCAGAAAGTGGGGATGATCAATAATTATTATGATTTAAATCATGGACAATTAAAGCCAATGCAATGGATACAAATTGGATATCTCTGGAATCATTCACATATCCATGTCTGGCCTAACCACAGAGTGGGCTACCCAAGGGCTCCTGCCTTTCCTCTACCCTGGGCAGAATTTTACACATTGTGAGTGGCCCCTGGCTAATGGACAAAGCAAAAACATTACCCGATGTCTCTGGCTGTCCCACTTGCAGTGCCTGAGGCAAGGGCTGCAGCACAGGGAGCTTAATGGAGAGTAGATTCCCAGGAAGGTGGAGAGTAGATTGATGGTAGTGGGACAGGAGGGGAAGGAAGAATAAATCAAGGATTCATTGTTGAGCTAGTTACTGCTGTGGACAGCTAGATCTTAATTCTGCTGGAGACCCTGTGAGGAATTTTGTAGAAGGCATTTTAGAATTGCTCTCCGAAGGATGCAAGGTGGGAGCATTTATCCACCAACTCTCAATTTCATTTGAAGGTTGTCTCTGTGTGTGGGACATTCTGCAGCTTTGGAGAAAGCCCTGGTGCAGAAAAGCAGGGAGTCAAGGCAGCACAGGTTTGAAGGAAGACCCCATCAACATGCACGGAACTGTCCACGATAGCAGTGCTGAAATCGGGCGGGCCAAGGGGAGCCTGCTACAGTCCGCCCCTTAACTGTTAATCTGCACATACCTCACCTTATGTTCCCTTTATCACTGAATCTTCAACATAGTGGCCAGTTGAACTCCCTAATGAAAGGCTTAAGCCGGAGGGATCTGTCAAACATAGCTAGTATTGCTGCTGTAGCAGGCCCTGAGAGGTCATAACTGAAATTCAGCAGCTCTTTCCTTCACCACTCATCCTAGATTTCTCAGAGCCTGCTTGGAATATGCTGATCACTGACACTAGTTATTGGTCTGGAGGTAATGAGGAGCAGAAGAGGGAACCCGAGTATAAGAAGCATCACCTTATGGAGCATTATCAGATGAAGGCTTGCCTTTTCATAGTCACCAATTAAGAGGGTTTTCCTCTCTAGAAAGGGGGAGAAAGTTCCCTCTTTCAGTTTGGAGGGGTCAATGGATAAGGTCCCAAATTCTCAGGTGCATTCTTCCACATGTCTCCATTCCTGGACTCAGGGTCCCACTCTTTCTATATTGATCCCTGACATTAGCCTTGAAGACCTGTCAAGGCTATGCATTCAGTCTCTTTTATGGTTTCTCCACCTTTAGATTTAATTACAGTCCTGATTTTCAGCACCATCTGCCCTCTGGCTGCAAGAGATGAGGGTCACTGTAAATGCTGCTATGAAGGCGTTCTGGCTTTGACAGCATAGCCTGAGCTGATAATTGGCTGACCTGAGCTTGTCATTCTCTTTCATCAAATCTAAGGCAGTTAACAAAACCCAGCAAACTCTCCCATCATTATAACTACTACTGCTTTCATACACTTCAAGTGCTAGTTAGTGTATAAGCCAATGCTTTCCTTTTGCCTGGACCTCATCCCAACACACTACAGGCAAAATATTTTATAGTTTAGAGGGATTATTGTCACACTTAACATCATCTAGGAATTTATCCATCAACTCCCAATCTTCAACATTTGAGGGTTGTCCCTGTGTGGGGGATATTCTGCAGTTTTGGAGAAAGTCTTGGGGCAGAAAAGCAGAGAGTCAAGGCAGCACAGACTTGAAGCAAGATCCCATCAATGTGCATTGAACTGCTCATGAGGAAGTGCTTAACATGTTAACTTAAGTGATTAACATCCCTGAAGACCCTGTCATGAAGTCTTTGTTGCTGTCTTTCCAGGGAACAGTCCAGTTCCACGATTCCATTCTGAGGATTGCTTTCTTCGTTAAGTTTGGATTCCCTAGAAACAGAGTCTGAGACAAGGTCTTGGATGCAGCTACTTTCATGGACCGGTGATCCCAGGAGGTAGAAGCAGGGATAGTGGGGGTGGAATAGGGCAGGAGGAAAGTTCAATGAAAGCATTTTCTATTGAGATGATTACAGCTGTGTTCAACTGAGGTCTAGTTCTACTGGGGACTCTGGGCACCGTGTAGAATGCCTCTCATTATTGTGCTTCTAAAGGAAGCGAGGCTGGGCCATTTGTCCATCAACTCCCGTCCCCTATTCTTTCCAGTTACCTCTGGGAGTGTCCCCTCCCCATGCCTCTGGGCTGTGCCAGTGAAAGGCAGAGCAGCCTCTATTGCATCAGAGAAAGCTCTGACTCCAAACAGCAGAGAGATGCAGGGTTCCTGAGGTGGGGGACTTGTCCGTGCCAATAGTGCTGAGGTCAAGTGGGCTGAGGCACTAAGGTGTGAAATATCACCAGCATCTGCTACTCCCAGCAGGCTGATTTGGATCCAGAAGGCTTCTACAATGTTCGAACATGTCAACTGCTGAAACCTTGCCTGCCATGGAACATGCCTTTGTTCCACAAACCTCATTTCTGTTCCCTGTGGTCCTGGCACTTCAACCCAACCTCCAAAGTCCCTATGGGTTTCCATGAATGGGGACACACAGCATCTGTATCAGGAGAGCAGACGGCAGTACACCAGCTGGGCACCTGCTTATAACTTGTTTGTCAACTCCTGTTTATGCAGGAAAAAGCAGACAGCCAGCTGTCACACTGTGCATGGATAAAACATCACATCAACTCCTGTTTTTGTATTTCGGTTGAGTAGTCTGCTGGGGCCCCAGGAGGTGTCAGGCCAAAACACTGTAATCCCTGGCTGGGATAAGTACTGCCTACTCCATTTTTCTCAGTTTGGACTCCTGGAGGCAAATGTCAGCTGTTTCATCAAAAACAAAATGCTCCCCTGTGGGACGATTTCAGCAGCTCACCTATGAAGGGTATTACTTTTTCCTCCACTTCTGAAAAGTCTGTCCTAGTTTTCTCTTCTGCCTGCACCAACCTTCAGGTTCCCCCTTCATGAATGAGGGACCTGGGAGTGCTTGCTGAGGGCGGCATGTGGCTCTCTGAAAAATATACTATGGCCTTGACCTTGCTAACTGCAGAAGCCCATCAGAGTGGGACTGGACAGCCCAGGTGTGGAAAGATCTGAAGACCAGGTGGGCAAAGGGGACGTTAGAGAGCAGGTGGCTCCTGGATGGAACTTCCTGAGCACTTCAGCAAATGCAGGGGCAACCCGTGGTGGCTTCTCTACTTTGGGCCCCCCCCCCAGGACACCAATAAGGAAAAACGGAGGACAGAAGATTTGAGGATGTAAACAATTCCCAAATTGTCTTTGAATTTTCTGAGAGCCCAGGACCAAAGGCTATTTCCCAGGGGGCAGTGGGAAGAGCCTGTGTGGGGAGTGGACCTTGAGGTGACTCTCACTTCCCATTTGTCTTGTATAACCTTGAACAAGTGACAGAGTCTCTCTGAGGCCTGGCTCCTTCGCTTCCAACAAGGGCATAACATTTTTCACCCCATAGGGTTGTCATGGGATTAATGAGGTGACACGGGCAACTTGCTGGCCCTGCATGAGGCTTAACAAAAGCTACCTTCTTTTCCTTTTCCTGGTGTGTAGGGAAAAAAGATCAAGCTCTGTGGTTCATTGCCTGGAAAGCACACAGGCTTGGGGATGGTGAGCCACACCGTCGTCCCGCCAACCTCCAGGCAGTCTGAAGCGTGATTAAAAGAATGGCTTCAGATGTTGGGAGCACCAGGCGCTACCTCCCTCTTTGATCTGCTCGCTTAAAAAAATTCTGTCCTTACCATAGCCTCACTTCAGGCTTTTCAGTTCTGCAGGATTTCCTAATCCTCCTTTAAATAAAGATCAAAAAGGAACCAGCACTTAGCAGCTGCTTCTTTTTCCTGCTGGTCATTACTCTGTAGAGGTTTGGGTTGAAAGTCCTAGTGAATGACTCATGAGGATGGAGAATACTAGACCTGAGGCTCCAAACTAGTTGGAAAATGTGATCACCTGGTACCTGATCCAACACCTGATCTGTTTCTTTCTAGATTTCTAAAAGAATAGGTGCAAGTCTGTCATTGTGCTAAGCACAGAGAAGCTTTATAGGTGTTAACTCATTGGCTCCTAACAATACCCTAGAAGGTAGATGTGTTAGTCTGTTTGTGTTGCTATAAAGGAATCCCTGAGGCACGGTAACTTATAAAGAAAAGAGGTTTATTTTGGCTGATGGTTCTGCAGGCTGCACAGGGAGAGGCCTCGGGGAGGTTACACTATTGCTCCTGGAGAGGCCTCAGGGAGGTTACAGTCATGGCAGAAGGTGAAGAGGGGGCTGGCATATCACATGGTGGGAGAAGGATCAAGAGACAGGAGGGAGGTGCCAGGCTGTTTTTAAACAACTGGGTCTCACATGAACTCATGGAGAGAGGACTCACTTGTTATTGTGAGGACAGCAGCAAGCCATTCATGAGGGATCTGTCCCCACGACCCATACACCTCCCACCAGGCCCATCTCCAACACTGGAGGTCACATTTCAACATGGGATTTGTAGGGGACACACATCCAAACTATATCAGTTGGTGCTCATTATTGTCACCCATTTTACAGATTGCGAAGGTGAGGAACAGAGGGGTGGAGAAACTTACCTAAGGTCACACAGAGTAAGTGGGAGAGCTGGGATTTTGGCCACAGTATTTTGGATCCAGAGTTTGTGTAGATGACCACTCTGCTATACTACCAAGAATTCAACCAAAGGTAAATTCTCTATTCTTTTAAAAATTATTGATTGATTGATTGATTGATTGAGACAGGGTCTCACTTTGTTGCCCTAGCTGGCCTCAAACTCCTGGGCTCAAGTGATCCTCCCTCATTGGCCTCCCAAAGTCCTGAGATCACAGGCATGCACCACTGTGCCCTGTCAAGTTCTCTACTCTTACTAGATGTCCAGAACAATTCCTTGTGCAAAGAATGTGTCTTCCACTGCAGCTCAGGGGCTCCTGTGCACAGGGCTGACTGGACATTTGAGACTCCAGCACGGTCGGGGACCCTATTCCCCACAGTGTCTATGGGGACTCCAGCCCGGTCGGGGACCCTATTCCCCACAGTGTCTATGGGGACTCCAGCCCGGTCGGGGACCCTATTCCCCACAGTGTCTATGGGGACTCCAGCATGGTCAGGGACCCTATTCCCCACAGTGTCTATGGGGACTCCAGCACGGTTGGGGACCATATTCCCCACAGTGTCTAGGGCAGTTCCAGCACGGTCGGGGACCCTATTCCCCACAATGTCTATGGGGACTCCAGCATGGTTGGGGACCATATTCCCCATGGTGTCTAGAGGGACTTGGAGAGTGAATATGGAGCAGCCCATAACGTTTGACATCCTGGGAGATCGGTGGCTGTGGGGCCTGATCATCCAGCTTGACTGTACCCAAATAAAGCAGAAAATACCTACTAATTTAGTTCCAGGGTTAGTTACAGGTGAAACATAGAACTGAGGAGCGATTTTTCTCCTTTTGACCTTAAAACAAGGGTGAAAAGGCAGAGTGAGCTGAGCTTTGCTCCCCAGAAGCTGCCAGTCCCAGTTGTTTCTGTCTGAGGGGAGTTTGGGAATTGGGGCTCTGGTCCCCGTGTGCAGTGAGCAGATGGGGCAAGTGGGTGGTGTGGGTGGGGGAGGGGCATCATCGGTTGTGAGGTCAGCAGACATTTATCTTCAGAAAGAGAAAGTCTCAAAGCCGGGCGCAGTGGCTCACGCCTGTAATCCCAGCACTTTGGGAGGCTGAGACAGGTGGATCATCACTTGAGGTCAGGAGTTTGACACCAGCCTGGCCAACATGGTAAAACCCCATCTCTACTAAAAATACAAAAATTAGCTGGGCATGGTGGCACATACCTGTGATCCCAGAGAATAGCTTGAACCCAGGAGATGAGGCTGCAGTGAGCCGAGATCGTGCCACTGCACTCCAGCCTGGGTGATGGAGCAAGGCCCTGCCTCAAAAAAAAAAAAAAAAAAAAGAGAGAGAGAGAGAATGCCTCAAGCAAAGGGAATTGTCCCCTGGAGGAGAACTGTGTGCTGAGCAGACAGTGGGTCCTGACTCAGGGGTGTGGCCAGAGCAGGGTGGGTACTGCCCTTCACTCTCATCGCCTCAGTGGAAGGTGACTTCCAGATCTGTTTCAGGACAGGGACACCCAGGTCCCCCTTCTCCCCTCAGGGGTGTGAGATGGCCTGAGGACAGTATGAGTTTGGGAGTAAGCTGCCTCCCAGCAGCCTCCCACACTCTCACATGTGCACACACGTGCACACATCACACACACCCAGGGCACACATGCACAATCACACACACATAAGCATGCACACACCCAGGGCATACATGTACACACATGCGCCACCACACATATGCTCATACATGCATGTGCACACATGCATAAGCAGGCACACACTGATGCAGGGCACACATGTACACACATGCACAACCACATACACATACATACATGCACGCACATAAGCACACATATGCATGTGCACACACAATAAGCATACACACACGGCACACATGTACACACATGCACAACCATACATGCAAATACATGCGTGCTCACACACACAAAGCATGCACATGCTTATATAGAGCACACATGCATGCACATATGCACGGATGTACATGCACACACTCACACAGGGCACACATGTACACACACATGCATACATGCACAACCACATACATGCACCTACATGAATGGGCACACACACAGAGGCATGCCCCCACATACACACTCCCCCAGGCCCAGACTCCCAGAGCAGGAATAGTTCTAGGGCTCTCCTTTAAGGCTTGGCATCCTTGCTGGGGCACTGACAGACACTCCAGGGTTTACCCTGGGGACTCAGCGCCAGATGCCTTTGGTAGCCGGGGCTGCTCCCAGGAATTTGAGGGGAAGCCCGCCAGAAGAGAAGAGCCAGTTAAGGCAGACGACCTGCAACACCTGGAGAGATGGCTGCCCTGGGGAAGGGAGGGACGCTGCCACTGTGCCTTTAGCATGAGTCTTCATTTAGATGTTAATTATTCACTCAAAAAGATTTACTGAGCGCTTACTGGGTGCCAGGCATGGCTGTCTAGGGTGCCATGGTCAGCAAAGCAGACAAAGCCCTGCCCTCGTGGAGCTGGCATGCCAGTGGAGGCAGCAACAGTATTTTAAAAAGTAAAATGTGTTTCTGTTTGAGTCTGAGTACCGTGGAGAAGGCATAAGGGATGAGGCAAACGGAGAGGAGAGCCGCGATTGGAAGCAGGTGACCAGGGAAGGCCTCCTGAGAGGGCCAGGAATAGGTGCAGACCTGGAGGAGGGGAGGGAGGATCCCTGCAGACAGCGGGGAAAGAGCACTCCAGCCTGACGCACAGCAAGCGCAAGTGCCCTGAGGCACTGAGAGGGTGTGGCTGTGTCCCCACCCGAATCTCATCTCCAATTGTAATCCCCATTATCCCCGCGTGTGGAGGGAGGGACCTGGTGGAAGGTGATTGGACCACAGGGGCGGTTTCCCCAATGCTGTTCTCGTGATAGTGAGTGAGTTCTCACGAGATCTCATGGTTTTATAAATGGCGGTTTCGGCTTTTCGGTCTTTCCTGCTGCTTTGTGAAGAAGGTGCTTGTTTCTTCTTTGCCTTCTGCCACGATTGTAAGTCTCCTGAGGCCTCCTCAGCCATGCAGAACTGTCAATTAAACATCTTTCTTTTATAAATTACCAGTCTCGGGTGGTATCTTTATCGCAGTGTGAGAATAAATGAATATGGGCAGAAACACATGGCCAGTCTCCAGGAGCAGACAGGAGGCCAGAAGGCCGGAGCGGAGCCAGGGAGAGGAAAGCGAGGGACGCTGAAGCCGCGTCCCGAGGGCCTGGAGGGCGGCTCTGGTGACCTTGGCTCTTGCTCTGTGTGAGCCAGGAGCCATGTGAGGGTTTCGAGCAGAGGAGTAACATGGTCTGATTTCATTGTTTTGGGCTGGAGGGACTGGAAGATGGAGTTGCCGCTGAGCTGAGAGATGGCTGGGGACAGCTCTGGGGAATGTGGATTTGGACGCGGTAATATGCAATGCTTATTGGACATCCCAGTGGCGCTACTGGGGAATCTTTAGGAAAAGTGGCCCTGACATTTGGAGGAAAGATCACAGATGGAAAACGTGCTTTCGGGAGATTTGAGTGTAGGGCTGAGGCTGGACGCGCTCACCAGGGGTGAGTGGGCAGAGAGAGGGAGAGATCCCAGAATGAAAACCTGGGTCCCACTGTTAGGAGGCAGGGGAGGAGTGGGATCCACAAGGGCAAAGCAGCCACGTCCCTTGACTACAGGGTCACCATTCACCTCGCAGGCCATGTGAATCGCACCCCTGGAACTGTGCAGGGCCCACCTGTGTGGCCACACGCAGTGACCCTGAGCAAAGGAGTGACCACAGAAGTGCATGGCAAAGCAGAAAGGTGTGACGTCTTGGAGGACGCGGGAGGAAAGCACGCCCAGCGGACAGGAGCCATCACGCGGCTGCGGGCTGCTGCTGAGAATCTGGCGTGGGCCACCATCGTCAGCAGCGTGGAGGTAATTGACGACCTTGGCCAAGAAGTTGGGTGGCAGCGTGGAGGTCATGCTCAGAGTGAGTGGGCCCAACAGATGGTGGCGGGAGAGGGAGTGGAGATCACAGGCGTGGATGGCTCTTATGAGCCTTTTCTCTGTAGAGGGGAGTGGGGGAATGGGGGAAGCTAGGAGGGAGCTGTGCTTTGTGCGTTGTGTGCTGTGTGCTTATCAGTTAAGGGGAAAAACAGCGGCAGGTGAGTTTCGTGTGTTGCTGGGGATGGTGTGGCAGAGGGACTATCCCACAAGGGAGTAGACTGAAGCAGGCTTGCTGGGGTGATGGCCTGGGCAGGGTCGAGGGGGTGAACTTAGTGCACAGGGGGAGGGCTGGCGCTGGAGAGGGGCCTGGACTGGCCCCTGGGGTGACAAGGGAGAAGGTGGAAGGCCTGGGCACTGAGGTGGGTTGTGGAACCTCCTGGAAACTCCCATTTGAGACAGTGACATGATGCCACCACTCAGGAGACTAGCCTGTGGAGGGGCTGGGGGCCGGGCCAGCAGGGAGGATGAGGGGCCCCCTTGAGATGCATGGGCTGAATGTAAAGTGAGGCCGATGGCATGAGCTGTTCCTCATCCTCGTTGAGCCGAAGGATGCGGGTGCTGCGAGTTGGGGGATGGGCGACTGTCCCTGGGACTGAAGTTTTGCAGGCTGCCAAAGCGACAGGGCATGAGGGTCTTGCAAGGAGACCTCTAAAGATGAAGCAAATGCGAGGGGGGCTGAGGAGCTGTTGGAGGGGTGGGAGTCGGCGGCAGGAGTGCAGGGAGGGCCACAGGGGTTGGGGGGAAGGGCTGTGGCAGTCGGCGTGGCCCAGGGAGGGGCCAGGAGGATGGCAGCGGTGGTTGTGAGGGTGTCTGACATTGCGTGGCCATGAGGGAGGAGTTCAGCCAATGCTCGGTGAGGGCCAAAATGGAGGAGGGGCTGAGAGGAGTCAGACTCCCCATGACTGGGTGGGAATGGGACGGGGGCAGGCGTGAGTGACAGAAGCTGAGCCTTCCAGGAACCAGGGCTGGAGGGGGACTTGGCAAAGGGGATGGGGGCCACCACCCCCACTGACATGGGACTCAAAAAGGAGGCTTTGACTGTGGAGGGAGGGAACGGGGTCTGTGCATAGACTGTTGGCAAAAATGACCCCACTCCCGCCCTGCGTCTCTGCTCTTGGTGGGGCGGGGTCCCTCCCAGACTCTGGGCTTGGCTGCGTACCTTGCTTTGACCAGTGGGACATTAGAGTTGAAGGCTGGAAAGCCCATGTCCACTGGGGCTTGTCCTTTTGCTGGGCCTGGAGTCCCAAGGCTCCCATGGGCACAGGCTCAAGCCAGCCTGCTAGAAGGTGAGATGCTGCCCGGGGGAGAACTGGGGAGCCCTGGCCGATGGTCTGCTGCATGCAGAACGGGTGAGGAAGCCCAGCGAGATTATCCAGCCACTAATCCACCAGCCTGGGGAGCATGACACGTGAGAGAGCCCAGCCGGGACTAGCAGGGCCCAGAAAATTCACCCAGACAACCCGAGATTCGTGGGAAGGAACCACTGTGACTGTGGTGTGTAGCTTTAGTGCTGCTGTTTTTTGGTTATTTGTTAGACAGTGAGCAGAAGCTCACTAGTGTAGCCTGAAAGCCACCGTAAAAAGCAGAAGGCCACCCACCCAGCTTCAGTTCCGTGGGCCGAGGCCGTGGGAGGGAAAGCGGCCCCCCGCTAAGACAGAGCAGGGGAGGCATGCACCATGGGGGAGAGAGCCAGGGCCCTGCTGGAGGCAGTGGGTGAAGGGACCCTCTAGAGGAGTGCTTGGAGGTACAGGGGATTTTGCTGATGACTGGCTGTGGGATCTGAAGGTCAAAAGTGGAGGGGCTTTTGAGAGCCGGAGTGGGTGGGTAATGGGGTCAGAAGGGTGAGCGCTGTAAACAGGCTCTCAGGGCTTGCTAAGACAGCTGCTCCAATCCAGTTCAATAAACATGTCGTGAGGTCCTGCCAGGGCACGGCCCAGGGCCAGCTGCTGCAGGACACATGTCTGCTGTCCACTGAGTGTGTAGAGCTGCCCCCAGCCCTGGCAGCACGCGTGGCGCGACTCACTCACCATGCTGAAGAAGGAGCCAGTCCTTAGCCCTTCCCACTAACAGTCAGTGGGGTTTTTTCTTTTCTATGGGAACATGTCCTTGTTTTTAATTATGAATGTCATAGGAAGCTCAGATTTACCTAGCAGAAATGTCATTTGTTATCCATGTATCTGTTTTGTGGGGTGAAGGCTACCTAGCGGGGTAAGTGACAAAGCAAGAGACAAGAGCTCCCCTGCCATGAGCCCCAGGCCCTCTCGGTGCTCTGCTTGGTCATGGAGAGACCTTGAACTTGTTGCTTTGAGGGCTCGTTAGCATGTAAACCAGCTATTATTAGATTTCCAAGCTCATATTTATGTTTTATTAATCTGTGTAATGAAGTTCTCTTTCTCCCGACACCATCAGGGAGGCATTTGCCCAGGAAGGCTGTGCCTGTGGCAGAGACTCATGGCTCTGGCCTATAATAAGGGCCATGTACATCTTGCAGCCTGGTGGAGGCCGTGGAACACCATCCTGCAGTTCTGGGTCCCCTGACAACTGAATGTAGCCCCCACCGGCTCTCCTGGAAGGGCCCTCTCACTCAGAACCAACCTTCAGCTCAATTGCTTCCCACTCTGGAGGGATGCTGGGGAGCCCCATCCAGAACCCCAGCCTACTCCAAGTTCAGCAGCTATTTCTTTCTTGTGTTTCAAGGATTTGCAGCCAGAAGCTCCCATTCCTTGGAGTCTCAGAGTGATCAGCTTTTCTGAGCTGTAGGTTTTGGAAAATATGGCTTTCTTGAACTTGGCCACAAAACCATTTGATTTTATAGGCCAAGGAGCCACCTTGGAACATCCTGTGAAGCCCCCTTGAGAAACAGGCACAGACAGGACCGGCGATTTGCCAAAGTCTGGTCTGACCTGCGTGAGTGTTTGCGGTGCCTTCCTCTCTGTGACAGTCTTCATGGTTTAGATAGATTTTTCTGCCTTGTTGCTCCAAATTAAACAATCACTACATTTTATTTAAACAAGTTTGTGTTTGAAGGGCACTGTGGTACATGAGGAAGATCCCTGGGCATTTATTAATTCATCTGTGTGAGTCTGTTCTCATGCTGCTAATAAAGACATACCCGAGACTGGGTACTTTATAAAGGAAAGAGGTTTAATTGACTCACAGTTCAGCATGGCTGTGGAGCTGTCAGGAAACTTACAATCTTGGTGGAAGGGGAAGCAAACATGTCCTTCTTCACATGGCGGCAGCAAGAAGAAGTGCTGAGTCAAAGGAGGAAAGCCTCTTATAAAACCATCAGATCTCATGAGAGCTCAATATCATGAGAACAGCATGAAGGTAACTTCCCCCATGATTCAATTACCTCCCACTGGGTCCCTCCCACGACATGTGGAGATTATGGGAACTACAATTCAAGATGAGATTTGGGTGGAGACACAGCCAAACCATCCGTATCATCCATCCATCCATCATCTGCCCATCCTTCTCTCATCCACCCTACATCCATCCATCCATCATCCATCTGGAGTGGTGAGACAGATGAAGAGTTGCCCACCTCACAGAGTGTGCAGGGTCGTGGGGAGGGTGACAATGCGTATTTTAGCTGGGGTTATCAGGGTGGGTTTCTCCAATCAAGTGTTTTGATCTGAGACCTGAAGAATGATAAGGCATCAGCCACTTAGAAAACAGGACAAACTCTGTGGCTTCTTCTTGCCCATACCCCGGGAGACCATTTTGAAGTGTCGGACTCTTTTCCCTCCTTGCCGTTGGTGTCACTTTTATGTCCTGGCTGTCCTCTCTCCCCTCCTCTTTGCTGTCCCTAAATCTTTGTGACAAGATGTTCATAGGAAAGTGGTGCAGGGCTGAGACACAACCTGGGCCCCTTCCCTTGTCCTGCCCTCCATAGCAGGTGCATTTAATCTTCAAGGCTGCAGAATGGCTGCACTGCTTCCAGGTACTGCATACACATCCCAGGCAGGAAGAAGGCAGAGGGGATGGAGAAGCCATCTCACTTAGATTCCCTTCCCAAGGCCTGCAGGGTTAATCTGCAGGGAAGTCTCTGAGCTGAAGGGAGTTCTCAGCAGGGCTGTAGGTGGCAGGAGTTTGGGAATCACAGAGCCTGGACATCCAGTCCCTTCAAATCAGGCTTATGATTCACCAATGTCCCAGCTGCCTCTAACAAGACTCACTGCTCAGCAGACAAGCTGAAGAGCCCCCCTGGAAGTGGCACATTCCCAGCAAAAGCAGCTCAAAAGGATTAGGAAGGAGAGGCAGCGTGCATTCCAACCCTGTTGGGCTTCTGGCCCAAGGCCTGCGTATGTTTACAAGCCCGGCTCACACCTTTGTGATCTGATGCTCATTGGGGCCGATGTGTCTTGGGAGCCCCTGAATCTGTTAGGGACCATGTTTCTCCAGCATGGTCCTTGAATTGCTGGCTTTGAGCTGTTGGCTTTGGAAGGGTTGGCTGGGCCCAAGCGTTCACAGCCTGGGAACTGCACGTGAAGAGAAATGGAGCTTTGATCACAAGATGTGAAATTTGTCATCTCTTTCCCCACCTGGACATTCACTCAAGCCTCTCCCTCCCTGTTCCTTTAATAACATTTATTTTAACCAGTCACTTGTATCATTTTTCTTGATTCACTTCACCTTGGGCACTTTCATTGTTTTCCTCACAAAATCAAGGCTCAGATTTAATTTCCCTCTCCCGTTCGATGGCCTGGCAGAGTGGCCAGGAGGGGGAGGAGGATGTGTGGAGGCATGAGGTGAGGGGCCCTGGGGGCCTCCGGCAGGAAGGGCTGTACCTTCCCAGGGGTGTGCGGGCAGGAGGGAAACGCTGCATCTGGGAGAGCGGGGACCCTCACAGGCAGTGGGTTGGGCTGCTCATTCCTTGTGGGTGGGTGGGGGGAATTTTCAAGCCCTTCTCCTGGGGTCCCTCCTGGGAAATCTTTCCCCAGAGTCTAGGCAGGCCCCTTCTGGCTCTCTGTCTGGCCAGGGTGCCTGCTGGGGATTTTGCTGAGACCCCAGAGGGGAGGTGTCCATGCCAGGGTCTGCCTGGGTGCCCAGAGCCTGTGGCCATTTGGAGAGCACTGGGCCGAGCGCCAGGAGACCAGGCTGCAGTCCTGTCAGGTGGAACTCTGTGTGACCTTGGGCAAGTGGTTCCCTGTCTCTGCACTTTCAGAAAGTGAGGGAGCTGGGCTTGGTGGCCACGGCTCTGTGCAGCTTTGCAAGTCAGCATCGCTGATGCTTCCAGGTGCTCCATCTCTGTGATGGGATCACAGATTCAGCAGGCGTGCGGGGACCTGGAGACCTGGCAGTGTTCCTTTGCACTGTTGAAGCCACATGCCTAGATTTCCCCACAGGGTGGTGAATGAGGCCAGCCCGGCGTGAGCCAGCGGCTAAGTTCCTCCTCTGTCTGGAGTCTTGGGGAGGCCACAGCATCCCCTGTGGGTCTTCCTTTCCTTTCAAGTCTAGGCGATGGCTCAGGGAGGGGGTGGTGTTGTAAGCCCTCCTCCCAGGAGACATTTGGCAATGTTTGGAGCTATTTGCAGTTGTGGCAATAAGAGGTATGTGTGTGCATGTGTGTCCAAAATGTCAATAGAGTCCCCTACCCAATTTGTATGTTGAAGTCCTAATAATCAGGATGTCAGAGTATGACTGTATTTATAGTTTTTTCAGAATTAAGTTAAAATGGGATCATTAGGGTGGGCCCTAACCCATTATGATTGTGTCCTTATAAGAAGAGGGGATGGAGACACAGACACACACAGAGGGACGACCCTGTGGGTACAGGGAGAAGATGGCATCCACAAGCCAAGGAGAGAGGCCTCGGGAGAAACCAACCTGCCCGTGCCTTGATCTCACTTCCAGCCTGCAGGACTGTGGGGCAGTAAGTGTCCGTGTTTAAGCCGCGGGGCTGTGGTGCTTTGCCATGGTGGCCCTTGTAAAACCAAGCCAGTGATGGCATTCCAGGAGTAAAGCCAGGATGGCTGGCAGAGCAGGCTTCGGACAGAGAGTGACTCCTGTTGAGGGGTGTGGATCTTTCCCACCGCTTGGCTTCTCTTCCCCTTCTTGCTTTCCTTATTTTTAAAATTCCTGTTTTAAGATTGTTTGTCAGCTCCATGGGTTGAAGCACTGGTATGGGGAAGAGATGGGCTTATGGGGTTTTGATTCCAACTTCCTCTCTGCCTCCGCTGTGGGTGGCTCTCGGACCCCGAGGCTTGGGATCTCTGAGCTGGGGGAGCTGTCTGGGTGAGGCGGTTCCTGCCAATGTGGTTGAGGCTCCAGGAACTTGAACTCCTAGCATCCCTTCCCATGGCAACCACAGGCAGTGGCTCACTGAATGGCAGCAGCTTCTGAGGTCCCAGCAGGAGGGGACATGGTGAAGAAAACAATCTGCAGTTTCCCCACAACGAGAGGGCGGCAAGCAAGAGGGAGGAGGAAGAAGAAGAGACCCTGGGGGGTAAAACCACCTGGATCACGGGAAAAAGAAGACCAGGAACAAAAAGAATGTATACAGTGTTCAGTCCCATTTTTATAAAAAAAACTATAGAAAATATTGAAAGAATCGACTCTCAGACATCATCATGATTATTACAGGGGTACTATAGCTGGACGGTGGCAAGGTGTATGAGCTGAAGGCGTTTTTACATCTCTTTTATTTATTTATTTTGAGACGGAGTCTTGCTTTATTGCCCAGGCTGGAGTGCGATAGCGAGATCTCGGCTCACTGCAACCTCCGCCTCTGGGTTCAAATGATCCTCCTGCCTCAGCCTCCTGAGTAGCTGGGATTACTGGTGCGTACCACCACTCCTGGCTAATTTTTGTATTTTTAGGAGAGATGGGGTTTCACCACATTGCCCAGGCTGGTCTCGAACTCCTGACCTGAAGTGATCCACCCCCGCCTTGGCCTCCCAAAGTGCTACTATTACAGGCATGAGCCACTGTGCCTGGCTACACCTCTTTTAAAAATGATCTAAAACCTATTATTTTTGTAATAAGGATAATATAATAATAAAAAGCCTTGCTTCTCTCCAGGGAAGAAAGGGATAAGGGCTGCCCCTTTGGCATCAGCCGCCTGTGCTCCTGTCCCCTTGTAAAGCCGTGGGGACTTGAAGAGGTCACACCAGCTACTCAAGCCTGTTTCTTTGGCTGTGAAATGAAGAAAGAAAGAGCGCTTTATCCTGAGGTTTAAAGTAAGGATTCCAATGAAGTCATATCTGTGAAGTACTGGGCACACCATCTGCCCTCAGTAAATGTTAGCTATTTTTGTTGTTATGACATTTTCCGGCCAGAACCATCCCTCAAGAAGAGGCAGTCTTGCTGAACAACCTCTCGATGAAACCAGAGCGGTCACTTCTGCTCTTCTTTTATTAGAAAGTGATTCTTCCCTTCTTGTTTGGAAATGGGTTTCAGGGAAGCTGCCTGCGAGACAGAGACACCCCAGCCCCTCTTCTGGCTTGTCTGAATGAAGCTGTTTGACTACAGCTCCGAGAGCTGGCCCTGCCGTGGACTCCTGGCCAGGTGTCACAGAGAAAGAACACCTTGGTCTCTCCCATCTAAACTGCCGGAGGGACTGCATTTGGGTTTTTTTGGGGGGGCTACCCACCAGGACAAAGTCATGAGCTTGAGGCTGGGGAAGCACCCGTGAGCCGGCGCGTTACCGCGGTCAGGGGATCTGAGGCCCTTGTATGATCAGGGAACACCAGTTCCAGAGACGTCCAGAAGGATGGGGGAGAGAGGAAGGTTCCACATTGCTGACCTTTAACTTTTGTTCCCACTTCTGCCATGGAGGCTAATTGTTACGTTTTCCTTGCTGAGCAGCGTTCAGCTTCCTACACCCCGGTGGTTTCGCCTGTGCCTACTCCCAGTGCTCGCACGTTTGGCCTAAAGCAGTTAAACCTCTGAGCTGCCCAAAGACCTTGTAAGAATGAGAAACTGCTCCATGGTTTATTAAAAAGCAAACAAAAAAACCTTCCACAAAATAACAGCAATAAAAAAAAACCATTTAAAGTGACGTCCCTCCCTTCATAGGATGTAAGCTCATATTTAAACCATATATTGCTCCAGCAGGGTCACAGGTGGAGGTCAGGTCCCTGCCCCAGCCTCTTCCCATCCCTGGCCGGCGCCTAGCGGCCCCACTTTCACCTTTACTGTATCTTCTGGGGCTTTGCAGAATGGTCCTGTAAAAGAGGACAGACAAAGCTCCCAATGGGACCACAACTGTAAGAACAGTGAACACTCTAGCTGGGTGTGGTGGTGCCTGTAGTCCCAGCACTTTGGGAGGCTGAGGTAGGAGGATCACTTGAGCCCAGGAGTTTGAGGCTGAAGTGAGCTGTGATGGCACCATGGCACTCCAGCCTGGGTGACAGAGTGAAACTCTATCTTTAAAAAAAAAAATCTATATCTATATCTATATGTATATCTATATCTATATAAAGATATATATCGAGATATATATAGGCCAGGCGAGGTGGCTCATGCCTGTAATCCCAACCTGGGCAACATGGTGAGTCCCCGTCTCTATCAAAAATACAAAAAAAAAAAAAAAAAAGCCAGATGTGGTGGTGCACGCCTGTGGTCCCAGCTACTCGGGAGGCTGAGGTGGGAGGATCATCTGAGTCTGAGAGGTAGAGGTTGCAGTGAGCCCAGATGGTGCCAATGCACTCCAGCTTGGGCAACAGAGTGAGACCCTGTATCTCTCTCTCTCTCTCATATATGTATAGACAGAGAGAGAGAGGAGAGAGAGAGTTTATAGATAGGGTTTCGCTCTGTCACCCAGGCTGGAGTGCCGTGGTGCCATCACAGCTCACTGCAGCCTCAAATCCCTGGGCTCAAGCGATCCTCCTACCTCAGCCTCCCAAAGTGCTGGGACTACAGGCACCACCACACCCAGCTAGAGTGTTCACTGTTCTTACATTTGTGGTCCCACTGGGAGCTTTGTCTGTCATATATGTATATATGTATTTAAAAACATAGCGAACCTTCCAGCTCTTTCACAGGGGCTTCTCAGATGCATTCATCACTGTACGATTTGAACTTCAGGGCCTGAAATCACTGCAGCTCTGAGTTTTAAAGCAGTTTGTGGTGGAAGAACTCCTGTCAATTACCCACGCTGTGTCGGAGGGGCCAGTGCAGTCTTCTGATGTGTCTTTGGATTGAATGTTGGTTCAGATCACTTTCCAGAAACTTCTGGTGCCACTCCAGGCAGAGAAATGCAATGGCAGAAAGCGTCCCCGACCTGGGTCCCTGGAGTCTCCGTGACTTTCCCCGCCATGATGGGTAGAAGCAAAGTGTCCCTGTGAGGCAAGGCGCACTTACCCACCCCAAGATTGTTTTTCATTCAGACCCTAAAGCTGACTTCTTGTTTGAGGTTTGGAAGTGATGAACACATTTTACGAAGCAAAAGTTGACATCCTGGGTGAAAACACAGGCCACCTTTTTAAAGGATGCCTTTGCAGTATCGTGCTGTATCTTGATAAAAATTCACTCTCCTTGGCTCCTGGGATGGGGTGCAGGCTGAGGCACCCCTGAGCCTGTCTATGCCTGGGGCAAATCGCCACCCATTTGTGGCCTACGTCACTGTCACCCCTGTGGATGCTCCTGGGGCATGGTGTGTTAGGAGTCTGGGTGGGGGGTTCCTCAGGCGGCCATCTGGGTGCTGGCTGGGCCTGTGCTCCTCTCTGGAGTTCGGAGTTTTCTTCCAGCCTTGTTCAGGTTGTTGGCAGAATTCAGTTCCTCAGGGCTGTAGTGCTAAGGTCCCTCTTCTTGCTGGCTGTTGGAGGGGGCTGCCATCCACCCTGGAGACTGCCTGCACATCCTTGCCACGAGGCCACCATGGACAGCTCACAGTGGGGTTTTTGCTTTCTTCTAGGCCAGCCGGGCACGTCTCTCTGACTTCTGTCTCAAGCCTCTAGACTCCCTTTTAAGACTTCCCCTGATTAGTGCAGGCTCAAGCAGGACACCCTCCCTTTGAAGCACTCTGTTGATTAGGGACCTGATGACATCCTCATGCATCCCTGTGGCCGTGTGACGTGACATAATCCTGGGGGTGATGCCCCCTCGCCTCCTGGGTCTCCCTGCACTTGAGGGGGCCACCATATGAGGGTGTGGGGCTTGGGGGCTGGCCTTAGAATTCTGCCCACCACAATCCCTGGGGTGCCTCATGTGGGGGTAAGGGAGGGGTTCCCCTGTACATGGAGGTGAGGGAAGGCGGGGCTGTGCCTTGTGTGGGGAGCATGTTCAAGTCCCCATGTCGGCCTCTCTCATGCAACCTGAATTGTGGGTTGCCCTGGCCTCCAGACCCGTGTGTCCTGGTGCTTCTTCATGAGGGATCAGCGCACACATCTGGACTCTGCTGTGCGTCTGCCTCCCAGTAGAGGAGGTGGCTGGGGTTTGGGTTTGGACTCTAAGTGGGCTGGAAGTTACTGGGGAGGCTCAGAGGAAGGTTTCCTGCAATGCGTGGCTTGCTCTGGTCTGCAGGGATGGGTGGTGTCTGTCAGTGAGAGAGGAGGGGACAGGTGCCCCAGGCTCAGAAACAGGTGGCCCAGGCTTGGGGACAGGTGATCCAGGCTGGGGACAGGAGCACCAGGCATGGGGACAGGTGACCCAGGCTCAGGAACAGGTGTCCCAGCCTTGGGGACAAGTGGTCCAGGCTCAGAAACAGGTGGCCCAGGCTTGGAGACAGATGCCCCAGGCAGGGGGAACAGGTGCCCCAGGCTCAGAAACAGGTGGCTTAGCTTGGGGACAGGTGGCCCAGGCTCAGAAATAGGTGGCCTAGGCTTGGGGACAGGTTTCCCAGGCTTGGGAACAGGTGGCCCAGGCTTGGGGATAGGGGCTCCAGGCTCCAGGACAGGTGGTCCAGGCTTGGGGATGGGCTGAGCAAAGGTGCTGTGAGGGGTCGGGGATGGGACAGCTCCCCTGGGGTGGATGGGAGGGCCCCTGGCTCGGGTGGTCTCTCCTCTGGTCATGGTGCATCAGTATCATAGTGTCACCCTGGGGAGGGGTCTCTGTTGGATGGCACACCATGTGGCATTCCAGAGACTGTCCACGAGTGCCCTCTGCCAGGCTCCAACACTTTCCCTAAAAACTTTGAATAACTCATTCTTAAAAGTAATGGGGAGGCTACTCTGCTTGTGCAATGAGTTAAAGCAGCCCCGTCCAGGGTTCCGTGGTGGTGAAAGGGCCGTGAGCATGTAAGGAGAGAGCCTGTGCTTGGGTTCCTGGTGAGTTGCCCAGATGCAGTTAGGAATCAGCCAGAGATACCTTTTTTAAAAAAATTAAATTCATCAGGATCATGCTGACTGTCCAGGCTTCAACACCACCCATCAGCCATCAAGTACCTGCGGAGGGTCCCCGTGGTACCAACCTCAGCCTGCTTTTTGCCATGAGCTCTCCTGGGAGAAGGAGCCAGGGATGGGGCGAGAGAAGGTACCACCCTGGAGCATGTAGAGTCGTGGCACCTTCACCTACTTGCCCAGAACCTTGGCCCAATGATGCCCTTCCTGTGAGGTGCGGTTTCCCACTCATAAGATGGGGATGGCATGGACCTCAGAAGGATGTTGGATACAAATGTAAAAAATGACACATTGTCAAAAACAAGCATTTTTTTTTTTTTTTTGAGACGGAGTTTCGTTCTTGTTGCCCCTGCTGGAGTGCAGTGGTGCGATCTCAGATCACTGCAACTTCCCCCTCCCGGGTTCAAGCGATTCTCCTGGCTCAGCCTCCCAAGTAGCTAGGATTACAGGCATGCACCATCACACCTGGCTAATTTTTCTATTTTTAATAGAGATGGGGTTTCACCATGTTGGCTAGGCTGGTCTCGAACTCCTGACATTGTGATCTGCCCGCCTCAGCCTCCCAAAATGCTGGGATTACAGATGTGAGCCACCCCGCCTGGCCAAAAACAGGCATGTTTTTGTGTGTGTCAAAGAGTTTAATTCATGAAAAGAAAACAGCTTACAATAAATCATTTAAAAAGCATGCTTACATTTACCTTTATACCTGCTTATGTGCACCTGTGCGTTGTGAGTCCATAAAGGAAGAAGCATGCTCCAATGATACATTCTCAGTGTTTCTCTGTCATATGCTGCCATTCACTAAAATAACCTGATTATAATGCATCTTATAGAAAGCTTGTTTACATTTGCCTTGGAAATAGAAACCTGTACTTTAAGTTAAGGGTGCATGTGCAGGTTTGTTACTTAGATAAACTGATGTCATGGGGGTTTGTTGTACAGATTATGTAGTCACCCAGTGATTAAGTCTAGTACCCATCCATTATTTTTCCTGATCCTCTCCCTTCTCCCACCTTCCACCCTCTGAAAGGCCCCAGCATGTGTTGTTCCCTTCTGTGTGTCCACGTGCTCTCATCATTTAGCTCCTACTTACAAGTGAGAACAAGTGGTTTTTTGTTTCTGTGTTAGTTTGCTAAGGATAATGGCCTCCAGCTCCACCCATGTTCCTGCAAAAGACATGATTTCATGCTTTTTTATGGCTGCATAGTATTCCATGGTGTATATTTAATGCATTTTCTTTATCCAGTCCATCATTGATGGGCACTTGGGTTGATTCCATGTCTTTGCTATTCTAAATACTGCTACAGTGAACATATGCATGCATGTGTCTTTATAATAGAATGATTTATATTCCTTTGGGTATATACCCAGTGATATGGTTGAGCTGTGTCCCCATCCAAATCTCATCTTGAATTGTAGTTCCCATAATCCCCACGTGTCATAGGAGGGATCAGGTGGAGATAATTGAATCATGGGGGCGGTTTCTCCCATCCTGTTCTCATGATAGTGAGTGAGTTCTCATGAGATCTGATGGTTTTATAAGGGACTTTTCCCCTTTTGGCTCAGCACCATTTTCTTTCTGCCGCCATGTGAATGACGTGTTTGCTTCCCCTTCTGCCATGACTGTAGTTTCCTGAGGCCTCCCCAGCCATGCTGAACTGTGAGTCAATTAAACCTCTTTCCGTTATAAATTACCCAGCCTTGGGTATGTCTTTATTAGCAGTGTGAAAACGGACTAATACACCCAGTAATGGGATTTCCGGGTCAAATGGTAGTTCTGTTTTTAGCTCTTTGAGGAATCACCACACTGCTTTCCACAATGGTTGAACTGATTTACACTCCCACCAACAATGTATAAGCATTCCTCTTTCTCTGCAACCTCACCAGCATCTGTTATGTTTTGAGTTTTTCATAACAGCCATTCTGACTGGTGTGAGATAGTATATCATTTTGGTTTTGATTTGCATTTCCCTAATGATCAGTGAGGTTGAGCTATTTTTCATATGTTTATTGGCCACATGTATGTCTTCTTTTGAAAAGTGTCTATTCATGTTCTTTCCCAACTTTTCAATAGGGTTGTTTTTTTCTTGTAAAACTGTTTAAGTTCCTTTTAAATGCTGGATATTAAACCTTTGTCAGATGCAGTTTATAGAAATGTTCTCCTATTCTGTAGATTGTCTGCTTACTCTATTGGTAGTTTCTTTTGCTGTGCAGAAGCCCTTTAGTTTAATTAGACTCCATTTGTCAATTTTTGCTTTTGCTGCAATTGCTTTTGTCATCTTTGTCACAAAATCTTTGCCCATTGCTATGTCCAGAATGGTATTGCATAGGTTGTCTTGCATTGTTTTTATAGTTTTAGGTCTTACATTTAAGTCCTTAATCCATCTTGAGTTGACTTTTTGTGTACGGTATAATAAAGGGGTCTAGTTTCAGTCTTCTGCATTTGGCTAGGCAGTTATCCAAGCACCTTTTATTGAATGCGAAGTCCTTTCCCCATTGCTTGTTTTTGACAGCTTTGTCAAAGATCAGATGGTTAGAGGTGTGTGGCCTTATTTCTGGGCTCTCTATTCCATTCCATTGATCTATGTGTCTGTTTTTGTATCAGTGTCATGCTGTTTTGGTTACTGTAGTCCTGTAGTATAGTTTTAAGTCAGATAGTGTGATGCTTTTTTTTTTTTTTCTTTTTCTTTTTTTTATTATACTTTAAGTTTTAGGGTACATGTGCACATTGTGCAGGTTAGTTACATATGTATACATGTGCCATGCTGGTGTGCTGCACCCACTAACTCGTCATCTAGCATTAGGTATATCTCCCAATGCTATCCCTCCCCCCTCCCCCCTCCCCACCACAGTCCCCAGAGTGTGATATTCCCCTTCCTGTGTCCATGTGATCTCATTGTTCAATTCCCACCTATGAGTGAGAATATGCGGTGTTTGGTTTCTTTTTGCTTAGGATTGCCATGGCTATTTGGGCTCCTTTTTGGTTCCATATGAATTTTAAAATAGTTTTTTCTTAGTTTTGTGAAGAATGTCATTGGTAGGTTGACAGGAATACTGTTGAATGTATACATTGCTTTAATGATATTGATCCTTCCTATCCATGAGCATGGAGTATTTTTACATTTGTTTGTGTCATCTCTGATTTCTCTAAGCAGTGATTTGTAGTTCTCCTTATAGAGATCTTCCACCTCCTTAGTTAGCTGTATTCCTAGATATCTTATTCTTTTTGTGGCAATTGTGAATAAGATTGCATTCCTGATTTGGCTCTTGGCTTAACTGTTGAAAAACAAGGATTCTTTTTTTTTTTTTTTTTTTTTGAGAGAGAGAGTCTTGCTCTCTCCAAAACCCAGGCTGGAGTGCAGCAGTGCGATCTTGGCTCACTGCAGCCTCTGCCTCCAAGGTTCAAGTGATTCTCTAGCCTCAGCCTCCCGAGTAGCTGGGGTTACAGGCATGTGCCACCATAACCAGCTTTTTTTTTTTTTTGTATTTTTACTAGAGATGGGATTTTGGCATGTTGGCCTGGCTGGTCTTGAACTCCTGGCCTCAAGTGATCTGCCTGCCTTGGCCTCCCAAAGTGCTAGGAGTACAGGTGTGAGCTATTGTGCCCAGCTGAAAAACAAGGATTCTTAACAAAGTTTACCTTCATATTATTTCCTGAAGAGGCTAGTGTCTTGCAGTGATGCTTTGGGGAGAGGTGATGTCATGGGAGAGATGATATCATGGGTGAGGTGATGCCATCGGGAGGTGATGCCATGGGGAGGGGATGTGTTGGGGAAGTGATGTCATGGGGAGGTGATGTCATGGGGAGGGGATGTGATGGGGAAGTGATGTCATAGAGAGGTAATGTCATGGGGAGGTGATGTCATGGGGAGGTGATGCCATTGGGAGGGGATGCCATGGGGAGGGGATGTCATGGGGAAGGGGTGTCATGGAGGGGTGATGGCATGGCGAGGTGATGTCATGGGGAGGTGATGTCACAGAGAGGTGATGTCATGGGGAGGTGATGCCATAGAGAGGTGATGTCATGGGGGAGGTGATGCCATAGAGAGGTGATGTCATGGGGAGGTGATGTCATAGGGGTGATGTCAAGGGGGAGATGATGTCGTGGGAGAGGTGATGTCATGGAGAGGTGATGTCATGGAGAGGTGATATCATGGAGGGGTGATGTCATGGAGAGGTGATGTCATGGGGAGGTGATGCATGGGGAGGTGATGTCGTGGGGAGGGGTTGACATTGGGAGGTGATTTCCTGGGAGAGGTGATGTCATGGGAGAGGTGATGCCATTGGGAGGTGATGTCATGCAGAGGTGATGTCATGGGGAAGTGATGCCATGGGGGAGACAATGTTGTGGCAGTGGTGATGCCATAAGGAAGTAATGTTATGAGGGAGATGATGTCATGGGGGTAAGCCATTGGGGAGGTGAAGTTGTTGGGGAGGTGATGTTGTTGGTGAAGGATATGTCATTGGTGGAGGCGGGATAGTGGTGACACCTGTGTGCAGCCACTGAACGCCTCATGACTGTGGGATACTGAGCTGTGGCAGGAGACTCCAGGAGGGGAAGGTGGGCTCTTGCCTCAGCAGGGCTTGCCGGCAGGCTGTGCCCAGTCCCAGCTACAGCAACTCCATAGGGACTGAGGGTAGGGCCGGGCAGGTGGGACCTGGGGTGGTGGTGGGGGATGCTGCACTGAGTCCTGCCGCAGCCCCAGAGCCAGGCCCTTTCTGTGCTCCCTTTCCTTCCAGTGAAACAGAGTGGAGAGCTGGAAAGCTGTAAGTTTCCGGGCCCAGACCTGGACCCAGACCTATCTGCCTTCAGCCTCAGCTTTGAGCAGGCAGGGGCTGGGATGAGCATGCTGGGGTGCATTTAGGCTGGAGGTTGGCTGCAGACACTTGGGAGGTGCATAGCTGGTGGGATGCCAGGTGGGTGTCAGGACTCCTGGAGGCCTTGAGTGTCGGACAAAGGAGTTTCTGGGCAAAGTACTCTCTGGGTCTTAAAGGAAACCTCCTTTGTGCTACCAAACGGAGTGCTTTCTCTTTTTGGTCAGCACCTAGTGTATTTGTCAGTACCATATTCTAACTGGAGTTATGTGACTCCCTGGTGCCATGGTCCAGAAGGCATCATTGTTACCTGTACTGACTCTTCCTAAACATCAGGCATTGCAGCAACAGGCAATTCCTCTGCTGCTCCTGTTTCCTTGTTTTCAACTTGGAAAGTAGCCCTTTGGAAAACGGCAAGTTTGCTCTCCATTCTATACGTGGGGAAACTGAGGCTGAGAGGCTTAGGAGCGCGGCCAGCTGTCAGCCGGCGGAGGCGACCTGGGAGGCCCTCCCTGTCTGGGAGGCTTCTCACCATTGCTGCCAAGTGGACAACTGCTTAATGTGTTTTCCCCAAAGCGGAATAAATGGGCCTTTACAGAAATTTAGTAGGTGAATAAACCACAGATGAAAAATCAAACACTTAGAAAAACCATTTAACGTTTTTATTTACACCATAGTGAAAATACCAGCTTGGTTTGGGATCGGGGAGCTGTTACATAATTTATGGCCACAAAGCCAATTCCTAACATAACGTACTCTCAAGTTTTGCAGGTCCCCGAGGCACCCAATTTATATTCCGTTCTAACTTGGAGAGGATGAATGGCAGGCGGTGGCGGGGAGGGAAGGGTGCCTTCCTGGGAGCCGGGGAAGGGACGGCAGCCTGGAGGAACGGGAAGGCAGCTTCGGCATGTATGTAGGGCAGGAGAGTGGCTTATAATGGAAGGATTGTAATTTATTTTGACACTGATCATCTATTATTCAGCTAGAGTAAAAATAAACCTTATTAGCCAGGAAAATAGATCCTTTTCGTTACGCCCACGCAATGCCAACTGCAACATCACAATGATGATCAGGACAATAGCGGAGTTTGCTCAAACATCTTATCAGGCACTTGAAGAATCAAATCCCTCGTTGGGAAGAGATTTGCAAACACGCAAGTGCATCTACATAATACGCTTAATCTCTCCCTGAGCCCTCTGAGCTCCCAGAGAGGGAACCTGCGCCCAGGAGGCAGCCCTGCCTTTTCCTCCCAGGTGGGGCCTCGCTGTTGGGGATGCTTCATCTCCGCACTGACGCCTCTGTTCCACACCAGGCCTGTGCCAAACCCTTTCACACATAACCCCCCTTATCTTCCTCATGACTCCCCAAAACAAGTATTGTTGGCCTTAATTTTGCAGATGGTGGAAGCAGATGCACTGAGGCTGGAGATGTGGCCGCAGGCACGCTAGCTATGGGCAAAACAGGAAGCCCTCCAGCCCCAAGCCCAGCTTTAGTCCCCACCTTGCTGACCCCTTCCTACAGTGGGTTGAGAGTGTTCCCCCAAATCCATGTCCACCGGGAACATCAGAACAGGACCTTTCTTGCAAATAGGGTCTTTGCAGATGTCATTAGTTAAGACGAGGTCATATCAGACTAGGATGGGCCTTAAATCCAACGACGGATATCTTTTTTTCTTTTAATTTTTAAAAATAGGTAGGATCTTTCTATGTTGTCCGGGCTGGCCTCCTGGGCTCAAGCACCCACCTCAGCCTCCTGAGTAGCTGGGATCGCAGGCACATGCCACCAGGCCTGGCTATGGGGTTGTTATAAGAAGAGAAAACAGACACAGGTACCCAGAGGAGGCCACACAAGGGTGGAGGCAGAGACCAGGTGATGGATCTATCAGTCACAGAACACCAGGGATGGCTGGGGTCCCAGAAGTTGGGGAGAGATAGGTTTTCCCTCAGAGCATCCAGAAGGAACCAGCCCTGCCCAGCTTCAGTTCAAATTTGTGGCCACTTGAGCTGTGAGATAGTAAATGTCCACTGTTGCAAGCCTGGTGGCTTTGTGGTCTTTCGTTAGGGCAGCCCCGGCCATGTAGACGTTCTCTGCTCCACCAGCCAAGGACGAGGCCTCCCAGGCTGCCTTTGTTCCTGGCTTCTCTCTCTTGAAAAGACAAGAAGGGATGAGGGGGAGGACCAGGTATGGCGCCACCAAGCAGAAAGTGGTTCTCCTGGGGGCGTTTTGAGTAGGGCCGCATGGCCCTGGCTTTGAGTGTCCAGTCCTGGCGAGGCCAGCACCTTGCTGTGGGCACCTGGGCCAGTCATGTGCCTGATTCTCAAGGGGCTCTCAGGTCGGCTTTGACCTCTTGAAGGTACAGGCATGGCTCAGTTTGCAGCCATAGCAGCGAGTGAGACAGGACAGTCATGTCCTGAACTCTGGGTAGCTGCTGCAGAGGCCAGACTCTTCAGGGTCCTTCCGATCCTCGGACCTCATGTGTGTGTCTGCGGGAGCCTACAGGGCCACTGTGAGGTCACTGCCACACTGTGGGGTGATTGGGGTAAGTCAGCGATTCTTGTCCCCATGAGGCTGGCTCGGAGGAGGCCAATGGACCCCCGGTCTCCACTGGCTCTCAACCTCTGCAGAGGCCGGACTACTCGGGGTCCTTCTGACCCTCGGACTTCATGTGTGTGTCTTCAGGAGCCTGCAGGACCACTGTGGGGCCACTGCCACTCTGTGGGGTGGTCCGGGTAAGTTGGGCGGTCCCTGTACCCCTGAGGCTGGCTCAGAGGAGGCTGATGGACTCCCAACCTCCACTGGCTCTCACCTTCTGCTCCTTCCAGGGAGCCGAGGGGCATGGACACCGTCTTCTCCTTCCAGCAGGCACAGGTATGGAAGGAGACTGAGGCTGGTCTTGGATGGTGAGTGTGGAGCTCACAAAGCTCAGGGGGATGCTCAGGGACAGGGCAGGAACCCAGAAGTGTCATTTTCTCCTGCCCAGCTACTGGGGGAAGCAGCCTGTGGAGGGCCAGATACATCCTTGAGAGGCCCCATGTGGAAAAGAGGATGGTGGGCAATTCAAAACAAAACTATCTTTTTAAAAACGATATAAGACTTAGAGACACCAGACACTAAAAACAGGTTCTTTCTAGAACTTTCTGACTACCAAGTTGTTCAGGCGCGCCTTCTTGGATTGTGCTGAAGTTTGTGCCTGGCCGGTCTCTCTGGTCACCTGGCACCAGCTTGCCACTAGGAAGTGACTCGAAGACCTTGTAACTCCTGCTTCCACCCGAGGGAGCTGGGGTCCCTGCCTGCATCTCCCCCTCATCCTCTAACTCAGTTTTATAAAGAGACGCAGAGTTATCATCCATTCCCCATGGTTGCATCCCAAAGCTTTCTCCTCCAAAGTAGGACTTCTGGGGAGAGACAGTAGTGGCCATGGAGATGGATGAAGTGGTCAGAGTCAAGGTCTGCGGTGGAGCTGGAACTGGGGTCTTAATGTCAAGGATGCCTCCTTAGGGACAGCTGGTGATCGAGCTGGCATTTGGGAGCAGGCATCTCTCTGTGCCTGCTCTCAGTGGCCCTGGGCGACTGCCTCCTTGGCAGGCCAGCATCTGCATTTCCCACTGCTGTAACAAATGACTGCAAACTGCGTGCCCTAAAAGAATAGAAATTCATTCTCCCTCTGTTCTAGGGGCCAGGAGTCTGAAATCAAGGTGTCTGCAGGGCCGTACTCCTTCTGAGGCTTGTGGGGTGGAGGCGTCCTTGTCTTTCAGCTCTTGGTGGCTCCGGGCTTTCTTCCTTTATGGTTGCGTAGCCCCAATCCCTGCCTCCACCTCTGTCCTCTTCTCTTTTGTCTCCTAAGGACACTTGTCATTGCAGTCAGAGCCCATCTGGATAATCCTGGATAAATCTCATCTGGAGATCCTTCACCAGATCACGTCGGCAATGACCTGTTCCCCAAATAAGGCCCTGTGCACAGGTTCTGGGGGTGAGCATGTGGATATATCTTTTCTTGGGATTGCCATTCAGCCCACTACAGTCTTGAAGTCACGTGGGGTCCAGGTCCTGATGGAACCCCCGAGGTCCCTTGACTGTCATGCACGTTCCTGGGCCCCACCCTAGATTTGGGACACAGTGATGGTGTAGGATGGAGTGATGGCACGGGATGGAGCAATGGTGTGGGACAAAGCAATGGAGCAGGACTGAGCAATGGTTTGGGATGGAGCAATGGTGTGGGACGGAGCGATGGTGTGGGATGGAGCGATGTTGCTGCAGGTAGTGATGGTGCGGGATGGAGCGATAGTGTGGAATGGAGCAATGGTGCTGGATGGAGCGATGGTGCAGGATGGAGCAATGGTGCAAGATTGAGAGATGGTGCAGGATGGAGTGATGGTGTGGGATGGAGCAATAGTGCGGGATGGCACCATGGTGTGAGATGGAGCGATGGTGGGGGATGGATTGATGCCGCGGGATGGAGTGATCATGCGGGATGTAGTGATGGTGCTGGATGGAGTGCTGGTGGGGGATTGAAGGATGGTGTGGGATGGAGTGATGGTGCAAAATTTAAGGATGGTGTGGGATAAAGTGATGGCGCGGGATGGAGTGATGGCGCGGGATGGAGCGGTGGCGCGGGATGGAGCGGTGGCGCGGGATGGAGCGGTGGCGCGGGATGGAGCGGTGGCGCGGGATGGAGCGGTGGCGCGGGATGGAGTGATTCTATCGATGGAGTGATTCTATCGATGGAGTGATGGTGTGGGATGGAGTGATGGTGTGGGGTGGAGTCGTGATCCTATGGAAAGATGCTATGGGATGGAGTGCATGTATGGCCAGCACTCACATCTGTGTGCCCCAGCCTTCAATGGGCTCTAAGAGTGTCACTTCCTTAGTTCTTATCACAGCCCCGAGGGGGAGGCTCTGCTATGTTCACAGCCCCAATTCACAGATGAGGCACCCAGCAGGCAATTGGAAGTGCCAAGGCCACTGAGTCATAGCAGAGCTGGGACTGCATTGGCTCTGGAGTCAACGCAGGATTGAAAAGGAAGCAGGGCGTGAGTTGGGTCACTTTGTCGTGACCACCAGGGAGAGGGATGCTTTGAGGCTTGTTGGGGGCTTTGTGTGTAAAAACACAATGGCCTATTATCTGTTTAATTTTTTTTTATTTAAAAAATTAGAGAGGGTCTCGCTGTGTCACCCAGGCTGGCCTCAAACTCCTAAATCTGTGGTGTCCTCCAGCCTCAGCCTGTTGAGGATGCAGTTTTTATTTATTTATTTTATTTTTGTGAGACAGGGTCTCACTCTGTCTCCCAGGCCGCGGTGCAGTGGTGTGATCACGGCTCACTGCAGCCTCGACTCCCTGGTCTCAAGCAATCCTCCCACTTCAACCTCTCTAGTAGCTGGGACTACAGGCATTTGCTACCGCATGGTTAATTTTTTATTTTTTGTAGAGTTGGGGTCTTGCTATGCTGCCCAGGCTGATGTCACACTCCTGGGCTTAAGCAATCCTCTTGTCTCCACCCCCCACAGTGCTAGGAGTGAGCCACCATGCCTGGCCTAGTTTTTAATGCTTGGACATCTCCAAAATCAGGACATATCTTGTAATTGAAGACGTCTTACCATAGCGGCCAGCCATGCAGCCACTGGGCCTGTCTGTGCCTGAATAAGACACCGGCCTGCCTTTGCCTGAACAAGACAGCCTTAGTCTCAAAGCTTGCAGATGGGTGTGGGCCTGGTAGAAAATTCTCAAGACAACGGTGGAGCACGCTTGCCCCTAGGAGACCAAGTGGCCGGAATGTTGAGAATCAGCCTTTCGCAGAAAAATCCCCTAAGCGAGAGGCAGCAGGCTGACTCCATCAGCCCCAGGCAGGCTTCTGGGCCCTGCAGCTATGGCTCTTCGTCCTTTTACATGTTCTTTGAGAATCAGCTGCACCCTGGATGCTTCTGACAGCTCAGAGGACATCAGCATGAGGACAAGCACAGGGCTTGATGGCTCGGAGGGAAATGGAGTTGGAATATTTGGACTTAATGTGCACACATTTTAGAAATATCTTAACAAATTTTATTTTGCTGATATCTTTCTTTTTTTGTGTGTGCCAAAGTGATGGCCAGTACAAATCCATGTCTAATTAAGTCCAGAAGAGCTTCTTCAATAAGCGTAAAATGAAAGTTATGAGTGATAAGAAAGCGTCATGTCAGTTTAATTGGCAGCATTTTCTCTTTCTTAGTGGTTCATAAAATAAGGCAGTGCTTTGCTATCGACGGTGTCTGAAATTCTGTGAATATTCAAAGTTAAATCTCATGCTGAACAGCCACTGTGCGCAAGGCGGGTGACGTGTGTGCTGTGTGTGTTCGTTCATCTGATGCTCGTGACACCTTGTCAGCTGTGAGGGAGGAGAGGGAACTGGGGAGCCCCGGAGATGGGAGTGCAGGGTGCAGTTTAGAAAGTGGGGGGTGGCCAGGGGTGGCCCCTGGGAGAGGTTTGAGCCAAGACAGCAGGTGGCAAGGGGGTCATGCCTGGGCCTGGGAGGGGGGTCCCAGGTCCCAGCAGTTCTGTTTATTTTTTATTTTATTTTATTTTATTTTTTAAATTTTTGAGACAGAGACTCACTCTGTCACTCAGGCTGGAGTGCAGTGGCACCATCGGCTCACTGTAGCCTCAGCCTCCCGGGTTCAAGTGATTCTCCTGCCTGAGCCTCCTAGTAGCTGGCATCACAGGCATACACCATCATACCTGGCTGATTTTTGTATTTTCAGTAGAGACAGGGTTTCACCATGTTGGCCAGGGTGGTCTCGGAACTCCTGAACTCAGGTGATCTGCCTGCCTTGGCCTCCCAAAGTGCTGGGATTACAGATGTGAGCCACTGCGCCCGACCCCCAGTGGTTCTTGGGAGGCACTTGGGCGCGGGGCCCTGAGCTCCTGGGGCACAGCAGTGGCTGTGACCGCCATGAATCAACCAAGCGCTCTTGAGTCTGCGTTGCCCTGTGGCCCTGGCTGAAGCTAGAGCTGCCCAGAAGGACGCGCCACAGAGAGGGGAGGGGCCACACTGCCGACGGGGTGGGCCTGGAGTTGCAGGACGTGTCACAGAAAGAGGAAGGGGCCACACTGCCAACGGTGCGGGCATGGAGTTGCAGGACGTGTCACAGAGGTAGGAAGGGGCCGGACTGCCGACAGGGTGGGCATGGAGTTGCAGGACGTGTCACAGAGGTAGGAAGGGGCCGGACTGCCGACAGGGTGGGCATGGAGTTGCAGGACATGTCACAGAAAGAGGAAGGGGCCACACTGTCGACGGGGCGGGCCTGGAGTTGCAGGACGTGTCACAGAAAGAGGAAGGGGCCACACTGTCGACGGGGCGGGCCTGGAGTTGCAGGACATGTCACAGAGAGAGGAAGGGGCCACACTGCTGACGGGGTGGGCATGGAGTTGCAGGACGTGTCACAGAGGTAGGAAGGGGCCACACTGCCGACCGGGCGGGCCTGGAGTTGCAGGACATGTCACAGAAAGAGGAAGGGGCCACACTGCTGACGGGGCGGGCCTGGAGTTGCAGGACGCATCACAGAGAGAGGAGTGGGGCCACACTGCTGACGGGGTGGGCATGGAGTTGCAGGACATGTCACAGAAAGAGGAAGGGGCCACACTGCTGACGGGGCGGGCCTGGAGTTGCAGGACATGTCACAGAAAGAGGAAGGGGCCACACTGCTGACGGGGCGGGCCTGGAGTTGCAGGACATGTCACAGAAAGAGGAAGGGGCCACACTGCTGACGGGGCGGGCCTGGAGTTGCAGGACATGTCACAGAAAGAGGAAGGGGCCACACTGCTGACGGGGCGGGCCTGGAGTTGCAGGACATGTCACAGAAAGAGGAAGGGGCCACACTGCTGACGGGGCGGGCCTGGAGTTGCAGGACGTGTCACAGAAAGAGGAAGGGGTCACACTGCTGACGGGGCGGGCCTGGAGTTGCAGGACGTGTCACAGAGAGAGGAGTGGGGCCACACTGCCGACAGGGTGGGCATGGAGTTGCAGCACATGTCACAGAAAGAGGAAGGGGTCACACTGCTGACGGGGCGGGCCTGGAGTTGCAGGACGTGTCACAGAGAGAGGAGTGGGGCCACACTGCTGACGGGGCGGGCCTGGAGTTGCAGGACGTGTCACAGAGAGAGGAGTGGGGCCACACTGCTGACGGGGCGGGCATGGAGTTGCAGGACGTGTCACAGAAAGAGGAAGGGGCCACACTGCTGACGGGGCGGGCCTGGAGTTGCAGGACATGTCACAGAAAGAGGAAGGGGCCACACTGCTGACGGGGCGGGCCTGGAGTTGCAGGACGTGTCACAGAGAGAGGAGTGGGGCCACACTGCCGACAGGGTGGGCATGGAGTTGCAGCACATGTCACAGAAAGAGGAAGGGGCCACACTGCTGACGGGGCGGGCCTGGAGTTGCAGGACGTGTCACAGAGAGAGGAGTGGGGCCACACTGCTGACGGGGTGGGCATGGAGTTGCAGGACGTGTCACAGAAAGAGGAAGGGGCCACACTGCTGACGGGGAGGGCATGGAGTTGTCCACAGGCAGGGGCTTTAATCTTCAGGCCTGAAGATGTTTGTGGTTTTGAGATGAAAGGGAAGGAAGGGCACGGATCACGTTTTCTTTGTGGTCCCTTCTTTCACCCATGGCCCTCTGGTCTCCTCTGGGGAGCAGCGTGTACGGGCTCTGCCTCTGTTGGCTCCAGCTGCTCTGAGACCAGGGGGCCTGCGGCCAGGTTCTGGTGGGGACCCTTTCTGGTGCAGCCTTCTTGCTGCGTTCTCACTTGGTGGAAAGAGGGAGAGGCCGCTCTCTGGGGGCCCCCTTTATAAGGGCCCTAATCCCATTCGTGAGGCTCCACCCTCATGACCTATGACTTCCCAAAGTCCCCATCTCCTATTACCATCGCTTTAGAGGTTAGGATTTCAACATATGAATTTGGGGGGCCACAAACAGTCCAAAACAGCTTCTACCCTGCTCTGTCTGACACCCGGGGGGCAGGGGGCACCAGCCCACAGTGCCCTCCCTGCCGGCCACAGCCTTCCCTGTCAAACGCACAGGTCTCCCTAATTGGGTCCCAACCTCTCTCTTCCCATGTCTTGGCGTGCTGGGGTAGGTTGAGGGCTGTCCTCGGGGCTGGCTCTGTGGGGCAGGGGCCTGAAACAGCCAGAGCCCCGCTTAGATGTTTCCTGTGTGGAGGGGCCGGACCCTCTGCAGGCTGCTCTGGGGGTGAAGTGACCAAGGCCACCTCCAGGACCATTGAGTGCCGGGCACTGGCTCGGGTGCTCTAGGGCCCCTGATTCCAATCCCTTTCCCTTGGTCACTAACTGCTTTCCAAGAGCAGGTGGCAGAGGGGTAGGAGACTCACACCCTTGGGCCACGTGGTTCTCTGGCTCTGCTGGGGCTTGAACACATCGGGGGTAAGGGCTCAGTCGCTTACAGCTCAGGGTTTGTTGTGCATTTTCGCGTCTTGCCCTCCCCAAGGACAGTCACATAGGGACCACTAAGCAAGCGCTGGGCACAGAGGAGGGCTGGACACACAGGAGATGCCCTGTGGCCTTCAGTGACTAGAGGCCGTGTGAAGGGCCGTTCACTGGGGCAGCTTCCTCATTGGTGTAGTTGGTGGATTCCGTGGGTCCTGGAGGTACCTGGGGGATTTGACCAAATCAGCACAAGCCCCAGCTGCCCCAGGCAGCAGTGACTGCATACTCCACACGCCCTCGTGGCTGGCTTGAAGACCTCCAGCTGCTGGCTGGGGAGGCAGCGCCTTCCGAAGGTCACGTGTGCAGGAGCGACAGGGCATTGCTGTGTGGCTCAGGGCGGCAGTGAACAGAGAAAGCTTTCTATATCCATGAGCTGAGTGTGGAGGAAAGAGACACAGGACAGGGGTGGGAATGCAGGGGGTTCATCGCGACTGTCACTGGTGGAACACCTCCCCTGGGACTCCACTGGCCTCAGTCCCAGTCTCCATGGCCTAGATAACAAAATGTTACTATGTGGAGTGTCAAATAGATAAAATCCATCTGTTCCCTGATACTGTCCCCCAACCTGGGCCCTAAAGTTTTTCAGGATGGTGCGCAAAGCTCAACCTTTGAGTGCGGATTCCGGAAGGGCTGGCGCAGAGGCTGCTTCACCTGGAGCGTGGGCAAAGCATCGTTTCAGAAGTGTCTACAGGTTTTTATGTAACACTTCGGTGAACGTGGGCTTTTGTGGTCAAGCGCTTTTGCAATGTAGCTGCCCTGGAGGCGCCAGCCCCTGTGCTTCTCGGGGTGTTCATGTTGGAAGGGAGAGGGAGGCTGTGGCAGTACGACCCGGGGTCTGGGGTGGTGGCAGGGAGGCTGTTTGGACAGGTGGTGGGGAGCAGCCAGGCTGAGTGAGATGAGGCTGTGAGGGACCAGGAGGGGCTGGAAAAGGGAGAAGGGACACGTGCTGTCCTGGGACAATTTGCTTTCTGTATCACAAGCAACAGTAACACCTGCCCAGGGCACCCTAAACGTTGCCATGGGGTTGACATACGAGGCCGTGGGAAGGGGCTGCCGTGCTGGGCATTCATGGAGATGCCTGTATGTCCCAGTGCCAGCGGTGCACCTGCCCAGGCCCAGGTCTCCGTCTCTGTCTTCTCTCCTGGGCTCTGCTGGCATCAGCAGTTCCCACACCCCAGGGCATGGACAGGACGGCTCTGCTGGCACCAGCAGTTCCCACACCCCAGGGCATGGACAGGACGGCTCTGCTGGCACCAGCAGTTCCCACACCCCAGGGCATGGACAGGACGGCTCTGCTGGCACCAGCAGTTCCCACACCCCAGGGCATGGACAGGACGGCTCTGCTGGCACCAGCAGTTCCCACACCCCAGGGCATGGACAGGATGGCTCTGCTGGAGCAGAGCTGCAGCCCCGTGGATGAGCTTCCACTAGAAGCCCATGTTTCAGGGCGGATTGCAGGTGCTGTCTCTTCCCCCTCCGTAGGATTCTTAGTGAAAAATCGCACTTCTGAGCCTCGGCAGCAGCAGTGCTCCAGGTGATGGAAGCAGCGCCCCTCCTTGCCCATCAGAGAGCCAAAGCTGCGCAGATGCCAGCTGCTTTCAGACCCGCCACTCCTCCACACCTGGCTGCTGCCCTCCGGCTGCTGGGAGAACCGAACCTCCCCGCTGTGGCTTTGCCAGTGGGCACTCTGATGGGTACAGTGCCTCCGCCAGGGCTACACAGCACACTGGGGGCAGAGCAGCTTGTTCTCCTGACAGCCTGAGTCTGCTTATTAGCCACATGGTCCTGGGTAAACTATTTGCCATCCCCACAGCTCAACTCAGCTGTGAGGTGGGCATGGGAGTTTCCCGTCTCAGCTGGCCTGAGCATGATTGGATTTTCTAACTTTGGCCCTCAGGGAACACTCAGGTGCTGACCCAGAAGTAGTTGAATTTTCTTGAGGATAAGGCAGGTTAGATCATGGGTGTGCCACTGTCAAGAAAATACAGGGAGTAGTCTTCATTATTTCATCCTGAATCCCATGGTGGAGAATGTCCCACTCCCTTCCACTCCTCACTGTAATCTTCAGGCGTGCCATGGGTAGTTGCCCAGGTGGAGCACTGCACAACTTTGGGGGCACCATCCACATAGATGACACTGAAAACAGCACTCCCTGGAGTTACACAGGACATGACTCGCTCAGCAGAAAGCTGGTCCTTAGCCATGTCATGTATGCAGCCCCCAGGACGTGCGCCTGGGGGATGTTGGGGCCTCCTTGTGCAGTAGATAGTTCCAGGTTGCGCTGCGTGAGGAAGGGGTGCCCCTGGGGGCAGGGTGAGGAAAGGTGACACCTGAGAGGCAACTGCTCTGTGGCCTCGAGCTCGCTGCTGGATGTGGGGAGTCGGCCATGGGGACCAGTGCCTCTGGACTCCAGGCCAGGCCATGGGCACTGGGGCACAGCTTCCTTTTCCATGACAAGGACCGGTTCCCTTAGAGCATGGCTAGCCCTGGCCTCTCTGACCGTGCCACTGCTCATCCGATCCAGCAGGGTCACTCTGTGTGATCGCTGTGGTAGGTGCAAGGGGACTCAGCTGAAACCAAAAATTCCTCCTAGGCTGAGACGTTTGGTTACTGTGGTGGGCAGAGAGTAATGGCCCCCTAAGTTGTCTGCATCCTAATTCCCAGAGCCAGTGGATATGTCACCTGGCAGGGCAGAGGGGGACTAAGGTCGCAGATGGAATTTAGGTTGCTCATGAACTGACCTGAAAATAAGGACGTGGCCCTGGATTATCTGGGTGGCCCAGAGTCATCACAAAGGTCCTCACATGGGGAAGAGGAGGCAGGAGAGGAGGTGAGAGAAATGCTGTGCTGGCCCGACTGCGGATGGAGGAAGGGCCGAGCCGGGGGATGAGAGCGGCTGCTGGAAGCTGCAAACGGCGAGCAACAGATCCCCCCAGAGCCCGCAGAGGGAGCGCAGCCCTGCAGACCCTTGCTTATAGGCGAGGGGGCCCTGTTTCAGACTTCTGACCTCCAGAGCTACAAGGCAATACTCTCATGTTGTTTTAAGATGCTAAATTTCCAGTGATTTGTTGCAGCAGCAGTAGGAAACTACATTAGAGCGTTCCTTTGCGTCTCAGCCGGGCATGGTGGCTCAGGCCTGTAATCCCAGCACTTTGGGAGCCTGAGGTGGTTGGATCACTTGAGGCCAGGAGTTTGAGAACAGCCTGACCAATATGGTGAAACCACGTCTCTATCAAAAGTACAAAAATTAGCTGGGCGTGGTGGCATGTATCGGTAGTCCTAGCTACTTGGGAGGCTGAGGCAGGAGAATTGCTTGAACCTGGGAGCCTGGGAGGCAGAGGTTGCAGTGAGCCGAGATCATGCCACTGCACTCCAACCTGGGTGACAGAGCAAGACTCTGTCTAAAAAAAAAAAAAAGAGTTCCTTTTGTCTTTTGAAGTTGCCACATTAAGGAATGAAACGACACTGAAGTTTGTTATGGTCCATAAAAAAAAAAAAAGTCTGGCAGGCGTGGTGGCTTACGCCTACAATCCCAGCACTTTGGGAGGCCAAGGCAGGAGGATGGCTTGAGTCCAGGAGTTTGAGACCAGCCTGGGCAACGGAGTGAGACCTTATCTCTACAAGAAAAAGTCTTTGGGAGGCCGAGGTGGGCGGATCACTTCAGGCCAGGAGTTCAAGACTAGCCTGCCCAACATGGCAAAACTCCATCCCTACTAAAAGTACAAAAAAATTAGCCAGGCATGGTGGCACACACCAGCTACTCGGGAGGCTGAGGCATGAGAATCGTTTAAATCTCAGAGGCTGAGCCTGCAGTGAGCCAAGATGGCTCCACTGTACTCCAGCCTGGGCGACACAGCAAGACTCCCTCTCAAAAAAAAAAAAAAAAGTCTTAAGAAGTTTATAATTACAAACATCTGCTATTCTATTTATCCTTCCATCAGCAGGTAATAGCAACGCTATTGATGGCAGGCCAGGCCAGGAGGCTGGAACCAGGCCGCAGAATTGCGTTGTACCTGGGCTGAGCCTGGGTGTGGGTCGTTCCCCTTGCTGGGCCTCAGTTTCCTCATCTGTGCAAGGCTGGGAGTGAGGCTGGTCCATCCCTGCTTCAGCCTCTCAGGAGACTTGTCGTCTGAAGTCACTGGGACTCCACGCTCTGTCTGAGTGTCTTGGGGGACACGGAATCACTGCAGGCTCCTGAGGGCGGGCAGCAGGGGCTCCAAGCCCAGCCCTCGGATGGGCAGCCAAGCACCTTCTGCACTGGCCGCACATGGACTTCGCTGTTTAACCTTGTGCTCCTCTCAGATGAAATCCTTGCTCCAATGGGGCCTGCCTGCTCCGTGTGCCTGGAATGTTCCACGTCCCTCCCTGCCCACTCTGTCTTAGGTCTTATCTGCCCCGTGCCTGCCCCGTCTTAGTGCCAGCTCAATTCTCTCGTCTTCTACAGTGCCAGCCACTGAGTTCTGCTTTCCTGAACCTCACACTCTCTGGCTGCCCCATATCCAGCTGCTAATCACGATAGGGATGTAGCAAGGCAGTACACGATGTTCCGGAATCTTCCCCTTCTCACCTTCAAAAGGAAAGGGAGGTGAGAGGGTCTTCTCAGAAGGAGGAGGAGGCTTCCCAGCAAAGCCTGAAGAACAAGGGTGTGTTGAGGCCGAAGATGGGGTGCAGGTGGGATGGGCTGCTCCTATGCCTTGAATGTCTGGGGCTAAGGGGCCAGTGTCTGGGGCTCGTGCTCTGCCCTGAAGCCACCAGAGGCAGAGCCCAGGCCACATGACCTTGCATCTTGGGAGCCTGTGTACTGCCAGTCCCTCAGGGAAATAGGAAGGGCACCGGGGTTCCTGTCTCAGGCCAGGGGCGCTGCACAGGCTGGGAGCGGTGGGCTCACGGCAGGCACTGGGCGCTAGCTCACTTGTTCACCTTGGAGCATTCACGGTGGGCTCTTCCACTGAACACACAGCAGCCTGCGGGAACTGGAGCAGCAGCCTCCTTCCTTTCCAGGGGACAGAAACCCAAGCACAGAGGGGCTAAATCAGCCACTCCAAGTCACACAGCTAACAAGTGCCAGAGTGGAGACTAGAACCTCAGTTGCTGCCAATGCCGGTGTCCTTAGTTTCTGCTGGGCATCTTTCTCTGTTTTGGACACAAGGGGCTCTGTGCGTGGCGGAAGGTTGGTCGGGAGCAACACAAGTTCCTCCCTGTGTGTGTGCAGGGCAGACAGACACATCCCCTGCCAGCCAGGACCCCAGGGAACAGGTCCTAGAAGAGCTGCCACATACCACAATGGAGGAGAGAGGGGAGCACGCTTCCCTCTGCAATGTATTTGCAGAATTAAACATTTAAATAGGCGTGGATAATTCACATTACAGAGAGACCTGCTGCACATGAACAGGTAGGGTGACTGCTGAGTGGCAGTCCTTTTCAGTAGGGTTTGGGTTACAGCAACAGGAGGAGACCATTTCAGAGGAAGAGCAAGAGGAGTCCAGGCTGGGCATGAGGGAGGGGGATGCAGAAGGCAGGGCGAAGGCCTCACCTGCCCAGCCCAGCTGGGGCTGTCTGCATCCCCCGGAGGTCTTGGTAACGCAGGGGTGAGGGCCATGCCCGTAGCCGGGAGCTGTCTCCTGTGCTGTGGCCAAGTGGACCATGTGGAAATGCAACAGGAACTCCCAGGCATCCCATCATTTTTCTCCACCTTGTTGGAGCAGCTCCTCTGAAGGGAGCCCCAGAGCCCTGTGCTGATGGGTCACTCGCTGCCTTCTGCAATTTCTTTTTTTTTTCTTTCTTTTTTTTTTTTGAGATGGAGCCTTGCTCTGTCGCCCAGGCTGGAGTGCAGTGGCGCGATCTCAGCTCACTGCAAGCTCCGCCTCCCGGGTTCACGCCATTCTCCTGCCTCAGCCTCCCGAGTAGCTGGGACTACAGGCACCTGCTACCACACCTGGCTAATTTTTTTGTATTTTTAGTAGAGACAGAGTTTCACTGTGTTAGCCAGGCTGGTCTCGATCTCCCTACCTTGTGATCCACCTGCCTTGGCCTCCCAAAATGCTGGGATTACAGGTGTGAGCCACCGCTCCTGGCCTGCCATCTGCAATTTCTCCTGTTTTCTGCAGTGACGGGAGGCTGGAGGCAGTGCCCCTCTAGAGCCCACAACCCCACAGCCCCTGGGCCGGGAGCTCACAGGAAAGTCTATACTTCTTCCAACTCCTGCTGGGGCCAAAGAGAGGGTCTTGGGCTACAGGGCTGCCCCATCTGTGCTGACTCTGGGGCCACCTCTGGTCCCTGGGTAGGGTGTGGGTCCTGAGCAGAGCTTCACAGACCCAGTGATTCAGCCAGGGCTTGCCCGCTTGCAAGACCCCCACTTCAAAATGGAATTGGAAAGGAGGGTGTAACTAATTAGTGCTGCTGGGAGTTCCTGAAGGGCTCTGGGGGTGGCCCTCCAGGCAGGGCTGGACTCATGGGTCCAGGCGATGGCCTCAGGACTCTCTCTCCTAGATAGTCCCTCGCCTGGCTCTGTGGGCCTTCGCCTGGCCTCTCTCGCTGTGGCCTGATGCTTCCCTGCAGCTTCCAGCTCGTGTTCCTCGTCATCTTCAAGAAGGGCCCTGCCTGGCTCCACCTGGGTCCCTGTTGCACTCATTATCTACGGCTGCTCACAAGTTACCCAGTTTAGAGCAACAGACATTGATGGTCTCTCATGGTTTCTGAGCTCTAGAATCTAGGAGGGACTTAGCTGGGGGTTCTGCCTCAGGGTTTCTCACGAGGTTGCCATCAAGCTGTCAGCCAAGGCTGCCTCGTCTGAAGGTTCGACTGGGGCCAGAGGGGCTGCTTCCGGGCCCACTCACTTTCTGTCGGCTGGGCCCAGGATGCAGCTCCTTGCCTGATGGCCTCTCTGTAAGGCTGCTTTACAGCATGACTGCTTGCTGTCCCCATAATTTGAGAGTGAGGAGAGAAAGGGATGGGGAGAGAGAGACAGAAAAAGGGTAGTGAGACAGGCAGAGAGAGACAGAGACAGAGAGATGGGGAGACAGAAAGAGACAGAGAAGCAGAGACAGACAGAAAAAGGGAAGTGTGAGAGACAGACAGAGAGAGACAGACACAGAAAGACAGAAAAAGGGAAGTGAGAGAGACAGAGAGACAGAGACAGAGAGACAGAAAAAAAGGGAAGTGAGAGAGACAGAGAGAGACAAAGAGAAAAAGGGAAGTAGAGAGAGACAGAGACAGAGGAAAAAAGGGAAGTGAGAGGCCGGGTGCAGTGGCTCATGCCTATAATCCCAGCACTTTGGGAGGCTGAGGTGGGTGGATCACAAGGTCAGGAGATCGAGACCATCCTGGCTAACACGGTGAGACCCTATCTCTACTAAAAATACAAAAAATTAGCCAGGTGTGGTGGCGGGTGCCTGTAGTCCCAGCTACTCGGGAGGCTGAGGCAGGAGAATGGCGTGAACCCGGGAGGTGGAGCTTGCAATGAGCCGAGATCGTGCCACTGCACTCCAGCCTGGGTGAAAGAGCTAGACTCTGTCTCAAAAAAAAAGAAAAAAAAAGGGAAGTGGGAGACAGAGAGAGACCAAGAGAAAAAGGGAAGTAGAGACAGACAGACAGAGAAAAAAAGGGAAGTGAGAGACAGAGAGAGACAAAGAGAAAAAGGGAAGTGAGAGAGACAGAGACAGAAGAGACAGAGAGAGATAGAAAAAGGGAAGTGAGAGACAGAGAAAAAGATACAGAGACAGAAAAAGGGAAGGGAGAGAGACAGAGAGAGACAAAAGAGAGAAAAAGGAAGAGAAAGACAGAGAGACAAGAGGGAGACACAGAAATAGGGAGGTGAGGGAGACAGAGACATAAAAAGAGGATGAGATAGAGAGAGAGAAAAAAAGAGGAAGAGGAGAGTGACAGAGATAGATACAAAGAAGGAAACCATAGTCTTTTTATAACCTAATCTCAGAGGTGACATCACCCTTTTGCCAGATGATCACACAGACCAGTCCTGATGCCATGGGGAAGGAACTGGGCAGGAGGTGTGAATATCAGGAGGTGGGGTCACTGGGCATCACCTTGGAGGCTGGCCACCCACATGCCCAAGCTGGACCTGTCCCTGTTTCCAGACCCAGTGACTCCCCTGTGCCTGCAAAGTGGTCACATGACTAGTACCCCTCACCTTGGATCACATGAAGAGAGGCCTGGCAGTTCTCCCCAGCGTCTGACTGCGGGTGATGGCGTGACAGACTCTTATCCGATTGCTGTCATTGAGAGTGACTGGAGGGAACATTCTCTGTTCCCGTTTCTATTTGCTAAGATATTGTTGCCCGTCCATTCTCTCTGTTGTTAGTGTTGAGTTTCTCAGGCTTAGCTTGGAAACTATAGCCCAGTCTAACTTCTGGTGAAGGATACTGACGTGCCTCCCTTAACGCTGCAATAAAGAAAGCTGTGCTTGGAAACGTCACCGCTAATGAAGGCATCTTCCAAGATCCTGGACTCCAGAGAGTCTGGAAAAGGTCACTTTTGTCTTAAAAGTGAGCTGTAATTCTGATAAGTTGTCTTCGTAATGTGTTGATGTGGCAATAATATCTGAACCAACATCTTTGCGTAGTTGTCTTACTTCATAATGTGTTGAAGTGGCAATAATATTTGAACCAACATCTTTGTTTTCTTAAAGGTATAATATTTGTTATTTTTCTTTATTAAGCCAGAAGAAAATCATTAGCACATTTTACTTCTTCCCCAAGAATAGAGGAGTAAAAAAGAAACATGTGCTGTGTCCACTCAGGGTTAAATGGATTAAGGGTGGTGCAAGTTGTGCTTTGTTAAACAGATGCTTGAAGGCAGCATGCTCGTTAAGAGTCATCACCACTCCCTAATCTCAAGTACCCAGGGACATAAACACTACGGAAGGCCCCAGGGTCCTCTGCATAGGAAAACCAGAGACCTTTGTTCACTTGTTTATCTGCTGACCCTCCCTCCACTATTGTCCTATGACCCTGCCAAATCCCCCTCTGTGAGAAACACCCAAGAATGATCAATAAAATAAATAAATTAAAAAAAAAAAAAAAAAAAAAAAAAAAAAAAAGAAAATAATCCTTCTATGATCCTGTTGGATTTTTAAAATTTAAGCAAAGTGACGATCTAATGATTTTTAAATGAACAACAATAATTCTATAAGGAAAGTTGATTTATTCAATTGTAGGAAGCTCATTCCTAAGCTGTTCTATCTGAAGGGTGCGTGGAGACTCCCTGTGGCTAAAATCAGACGGTCCGGGTGGCGCCAGGTGCTTCTCCATGGCTGCAGTTGGCAAATGGCGTTTCCATGCCGGGGAATTCTGGCCAAGCTCTACTGTGTAGAATTTGAGGGATGTGATCAGACAATTGTTTATCTTTTGAAGTGGAGCCCAAACTACCCCTGTGCATAAACAGTTGGTTTCCTGTAGCGTCTCTCTGGAGGTATGGAGACATTTAATCCCACCAGGAATTTTGATTAAATTCCTTGCCTGTACACCGGGTTGTCAGCCTCACCAACAGCACCCATGCATCACCAGCCACGACGGTGTCTCTGCTCCCTGGCTTCTACCAAAAGCCCAACAATTGCTTTTGAAAGACAGATGATTATTTGCAGGATACGCAGTCCGTCCATGTCTCTGGGTACCCTGAAGTCTACCTCTGGAGGAAGAAGTCCACGTGTCTAGACCACGGGACCGTGCATGTGCAAAGACAGCTCCTCACTGAGCAGTTTCCCGCTGTGCCACCGACTCCTGCGGAGGCCTTTGTAAAAAACAGCTGCAGGCAGGGTGTCCTCCCACCGTATTTCTCCATGAAAATGGTATTGAGAATTATATTCCTATTTTATCACACAGCATTCCCAGGTCAACTGCTACAGAATTTTCTTTTCAGGAACGCATATGCTGCCTCCTTTCTGATAGGGAGACCCACCCACCTGTTCACCTCTCTCCATGTGGTCTGCGAGCGGGCTTGGAGCCATATGTGAAGCCTCACCTCTAGGAGCCAGTTTTGTCTCCTCCTCATCCCTGCTTCTTATCAGTCGTGGTACTTTTCTCTTGGGTCCTGACCCTCCATTTCAGTTGGTGTTTTTCATCTTTGGGAAGCACCTAGGCATGGGGGCAGAAGCTTGGGTTTTAGATTCGGCTGGGCTGGGTTCACATCTCAACTGTGTGGCCTCGAACAGGTGACTTGACTTCTCTGAGCCTAACCATTGCCGGTTTCCATATTTTATATGAAGTGAGCCCTATTTTGCAGGTCAGGGAGCTGGGGCCTAGCTAGAACCCAAAGGATTATTCCAGTTTCTCATAAAACAAGTACATAACAGTTAATATTTGCCATAGGGTGCACAAAAATATTCATTGATTGCCTTCCTATTTTTAATCTTCAGAGAAAGACGGATGGGATTTCATAAGCTCAGGGTTGAGAATGTTGCCTCTGTGTGTTTTTGGAGTTGAGCCTTCCGAAGCAACGGGGGCTCATGCTGCCTGAGAACTGGGGTGTCAACCAGTGTTCACTCCCAGACTTACCAGACAGTAGAACCTCTCCCACAAAAGGCACATCGGAACCCACTTCGGACAATGCTGCTGCGGGTTATGGGTCAGAACTTTAAACAAGAGGTAGGGGTGGCCTCATCCCTTGGGGCTGCTGTGTGCGAATGACCTGGAGGAGGCTGTGGTGGGGCCAGGCAGGGCCAGTGGGCTGAGCCACGCATCAGAGTAACCGGCCACACTTTAGAGTGGAGATTCCTGGGCCTCTCCCTGGCTACTGTGGTTCAGCAGGGGCGGCGGGGACCCAGGAGCTCCCAGGTGATCTGACTCCTGGGGAGCAGGGTTTGTATAAGCCCTGGGCCTGTTGAGGTCAGGGCCTGGTGACCCTAATTCCTTCCAGCCCTGGATAGGGGTCTAGTCCAGAACCTACCAGGGACGGTTTGTCAAATCTGTTACTCTTCTCCCAAGTAAACCACCAGGAACAAGACACTGTTTTAAAAATTGTTACTTATTATCCCCTTTGGCTTATTTTTTTTTCTTTCAAAAGCGGCTGGATGGCAGAGGTGATAAAGCTGGGAAGAGAGGCATCCTGGAAGGGCCCGTGTTATGAAAACCCAGAGTTTCACTCAGATCGACAGCTGCGTGGGGGCCGGCGCTCCTGGCAGTGATTGAGTTACCCTCAGCAGCGGGGTCCCGAGGTCGCAATCCCTGCTGGGGGAGTGATTGATGCCGGACTCCAGGGCCCACCTTGGGTGACCCTGGGATGTCAATGAGTGACCGCTGGTTCTGGGCCACTTGGTTCTGGGCCACCCGCATGTCCAGAGACCTCAAAGTGGGCCGATGTCCAACCAGCGAAGCAGAGCAATCCTTCTGGAAGCTTCTCTCCATGGGGGGCTGGCTGCTCCTTCATCACTCCCATCTGAGGGCTTCTGCTTGCAGCCGTCTGTCACACTGAGCAGCTCTGTGGTGGATTCTGTGCTGCTTGCTCTGTGTCTATTTTGTCAAGATCGCCACTCTCTCTGGATTCTCTCCTCTGGGTTGGCCCACGCTCACTCATCCGGCTTTGGAAGGACATTTGTCCTCTAGCTTCCTCCAGGAGGGGGATTTGTCTTAGAGAGTGGCACTTTCTCTTCCCTCCCCAGCCCCTCGTGCACCTTCTGCAGGGAGGGGAGTCCCCTGGTGCTGAGAGGAGAGGTAGGAGAGCCAGGTAGGGCCTGTGGGAGTCCAGCAGAGGTGCCCTGGCCACCTCGAGTGTTTGAGACTCACGGTCTATTAAAAATGGAAAAACAAACTGGGCACCGTGGCTCATACCTGTAATTCCAGCACTTTGGGAGGCTGAGGCAGGTGCATCACTTGAGGTCAGGAGTTCAAGACCAGCCTGACCAACGTGGTGAAACCTTGTCTCTACTAAAAATACAAAAGTTAGCTGGGTTTGGTGGTACACACCTGTAATCCCAGCTACTTGGGAGGCAGAGGCAGGAGAATCGCTTGGACCTGGAAGGTGGAAGTTGCAGTGAGCAGAGATTGTGCCACTGCACTCCAGCCTGGGTGACAGAGTGAGACTCTGTCTCAAAAAAAAAAAAAACAGAAAAAGAAAAAAGAAAAAAAGGAAAAACAACAAAGTTAGCGCTGAGCAGGGTTTCAGGATTCTAGACCTGGTTTAAAATGCATTACATGGAATAACATGTTTAATCTGCAGGTTAACTCTCTGATACAGCGAGTGGTATTATCACAATTTTGACAAGATAAAGGCACAAAACAAGATTTAATATTTTTTTTAAAAAAGGACAGAAACCCATTAATTCTAAATAATTAAAGATCAATTCATTATGTACACATACCGTTGACCCCTGAACAACATGGGTTTGTACTGGCTGGGTCCATTTATATGTGGATTTTCCTCTGCCTCTGCCACCCCTGAGACAGCAAGACCAACCCCTCCTCTTCCTCTTCCTCCTCCTCAGGTTCCTCAATGTGAAGACAACAACGATGAAGATCTTTATGGCTGGGTTCAGTTTTGATGTCTCAACACCCGTAATCTTAGCACTTTGGGAGGCCAAGGTGGGTGGATGGCTTGAGCCCAAGAGTTTGAGACCAGCTTGAGCAACGTAGTGAAACCCTATCTCTACAAAAAATTAGCAGGGCGTGTGCCTGTAGTCCCAGTTACTCGGGAGGCTGAGGTGGGAGGACCTGAGCCCAGGGAGACTGAGGCTGCAGTGAGCCCTGATTGCGCCACTGCACTCTAGCCTGGGAGTGCAGTCTCAAAGAAAACCCAGTCTCAAGAAACAAAACAAAACAACCCAAAAAAGATCTTAAGATGATCCACTTCTGCTTAATGATCAGTGAATATTTTTCCTTATGATTTTCTTAATAACATGTTCTTTTCTCTAGCTTATTTTATTGTAAGAATATAGTATATACTTATATAACAGATAAAATTTGTGTTAACTGACTGTTTATGGTATTGGTAAGGCTTCTGGTCAACAGTAGGCTGTTAGTAATCAAGTTTTGGGGGAGTCAAAAGTGTAAAGCAATACACTTTATGGGGGCAGAGCTCCTAACCCCAATGCTGTTCAAGGGTCAATCTAATTGAACAGCTTCTAAAAATATCAAGCAATACTTATAAATCCAGGGAGAAAAACATACATCAACAATTGTAGTTGGAGCTTTTAATGATCGAACAGAGAAAACAGATACTGAAGTCTTGATCAATACAATGAGTAAGCTGAAGATATGAGATATGTAGAGAACTTACCATTCATCAGACAGAGGCTATGCCTTTCCCCCATGCATGCACACACCATTTACCAAAATAGGCCAGACACTGAGCCATGAAGGAAGTCTCAATAAAGTTCTAATAATTAATACAAAATAAACTGCATTCTCTAATCACAAATCAATGACATTAAAATTAACAAAAGAATTTTTTAAACAACTCCAATATTTTGGAAAGTAATTAATATATTTATGGATAGCCCTTGGAAATGATCAAGGAAATTAAGAAGTACATAGAGTGTAACATGGTGAAACCCCGTCTCTACTAAAAATACAAAAAAATTAACCGGGCGTGGTCGTGGGCACCTGTAGTCCCAGCTACTCAGGAGGCTGAGGCAGGAGAATGGCGTGAACCCAGGAGGCGGAGGTTGCAGTGAGCCGAGATCGCACCACTGCATTCCAGCCTGGGCAACAGAGCCAGACTCCGTCTCAAAAAAAAAAAAAAAAAAAAAAGTGCATAGAGTGAGTACTCTACTTATGTGAGCACTTCCTCTATGTATACGCAATGTGACCTGCCCAAATCAGTGACATGCCTTTGGGCAAAGCCAAGGTAGCTCTTAAAGGGATATTGAAAGATTATAATGCGTTCATCAGGAAACAACAAATGGGAAAAACAAATGAGCCAGCTATTTAACACAAGCAGCTGGAAAAAGAGCAAGAGAGCAACACCTATCCAACTCCACTCCCAGAAAACATAAGAAAGGAGTTGAAAAATATAAGAGTAGAAACAGATAGAATGAATAAAACCTACAGAGGATGAACAAAATCAAAATCTGGTTTAAAAAATTTAATATGCTAGACAGACTTCTGGAAAGACCAATAAAAATGGGATCTGGTGAGGGCCTTCTTGCTGCATTGTCCCATGGCAGAAGGCAGGAGGGCAAGAGGGGGAATAAATAAGATAATAAATTGGTATTATGCATAGGCATATTTAACAAATTTGATACTTAGATGACATGGATTAATTCCTTTTTTTTTTTTTTTTTGAGGCAGAGTTTCACTCCTGTTACCCAGGCTGGAGTGCAAAATGGCACGATCTCTGCTCACCGCAACCTCCGCCTTCCGGGTTCAAGTGATTCTCCTGCCTCAGCCTCCTGAGTAGCTGGGATTACAGGCATGCACCACCATGCCAAGCTAATTTTGTATTTTTAGTAGAGACAGGGTTTCTCCATGTTGATCAGGCTGGTCTCGCACTCCCAGCCTCAGGTGATCTGCCCTCCTTGGCCTCCCAAAGTGCTGGGATTACAGGTGTGAGCTACCGTGCCTGGCCGGACGAATTCTTATAAAAAGCATAAAATGCCAAACTTGTGAAAGACAAGACAGATAACTTGAATAGATGAATGCATATGAAGGAGGTTAAATGGCAGTCAAAGGCACCAAAAAAATCCAAGTCTGGATAATTGTTTTTGGAGATTTCTATAATATTTTCTAGGAATGGTTAATTTCTATTTTATACAAGATATTTGGAAAATTAGAAAATGAATGGAAACTGTCTGGCTCATTTTGTGAGGCTCATGTAATCTGGATTTCAAAATCAAATAGGGACAACAGGAATTAAAAAATATATAGACCCATTTATTTATAAATGGAGTTTTAAAAATCCTAAGTAAAATATTAGTTAATAGAATCTAAAAATATATTAAGAAAAATAAGTGATGAAGTAGAGTTCATCCAGGAATATCTAACAATCTCTCAATATAATTCACTATTGTAATAGATTAAAGAAATATATTTTATCTCAATCAATGCAGAAAAAGCATTTGATAAATCTCAGTATCAATCTTCATCTGTTTTGTGCTCTACAACAGAATAGTTGAGATTAGGTAATTTATGACAAACAAATGTATTTTCTCACAGTTCTGGATGCTGGGAAGTCTAAGGTCAAGGTGCTGACATCTGGTGAGGGCCTTCTTGCTGCATTGTCCCATGGCAGAAGGCAGGAGGGCAAGAGGGGGATGAACTTGTCCTTTTATAAAAACACGAATCCCACTCAAGAGGGATGAGCACTCATTGCCTAATCACCTCCAAAGGTCCCAGACCTTTTTTTTTTTTTTTTTAAAGATGGGGTCTCTCTCTGTCACCCAGGCTGGAGTGCAGTGGCACAATCTCAGATCACTGCAACCTCTGCCTCCTGGGTTCACGTGATCCTCCCATCTCAGCTTCTGGAGTAGCCAGGACCACAGGTGTGCTCTACCACACCCAGCTAATTTTTTATTGTTTTGGTGAAGATGGGGTTTCACTGTGTTGCCCAGGCTGGTCTCAAACTCCTGAGCTCAGGTGATCTGCCCAACTTGGTTTTCCCAAAGTGCTAAGATTACAGGTGTGAGCCACAATGCCTAACCTGGTCCTAGATCTTAATACTGTGTCCATGACAATTAAATTTCTTCCTTCCTTCCCTTTTTTTTTTCTTTTTTTGACAGAATCTTGCTCTGTTGCCCAGGCTGGAGTGCAGTGGCATGGTCTTGGCTCACTGCAACCTCTGCCTTCCAGGTTCAAGTGATTTTCCTGCCTCAGCCTCCCGAGTAGCTGGGACTACAGGCATATGCCACCATGCCTGGCTCATTTTTGTATTTTTAGTAGAGACAGGGTTTCTCCATGTTGGCCAGGTTGGTCTCAAACTCCTGACCTCAGGTGATCCGCCCACCTCAGCCTCCCAAAGTGCTGGGATTACAGGTGTGAGCCACTGCGCCCAGCCTGAATTTCAATATGAGTTTTGAAGTGGATAATCATTCAAACCATAGCAGTACTAATCTGTGATAAAACATTTTTTTAAAAACCGTGAATTCTACCTAACACCATATACACAGCTGGATTCTAGTTAAATTAAAGTCCTAGTAGCAAAAGCAAAAGTTAAAAGAATATACAGGAGAAAAATCTTTGTTACTTATAAGCAGGAATGTCTTAAATAAAAATCTGAAAGCACAAACCATGGGGTAACACATTGACACATTTCATTATGTCAGAGTTAAGAGATTTTTGTTAAATGAAAGACAAGATGGACAAAGTTAATGCACAGCTGAACAAATGAGAAAAGATATTTGCAATGTTAATAGTTGATGAGGGATTAACAAGGGACTCCTGCCAATCAAAAAGACAAGGAGAGCAACCACAGCAGAAGAATGGGCAAGGGATATGGACAGATGACAGAAAGAAAAACCCCAAAGCTAGTATGCATATAAAGAGAAGCTCAAGGTCATTAGTAATCACACACATGAGAACTAGAACACAATGCCACTTTCCAGCTGTTGGACTGGCAAACAGTTAAAAAGCTGGTTAAGCCAAATGTTGGCCTGGATGGTTCTGCAGGCAAGTTCATGGTGGCTGATGGAGTGTGGATGCTTCAGCCTTTCCAGAAGGATCTGGGGCTCCTGATGCTATGACCCAGTGGTTACGCTGCTGAGTATACAACCCAGAGGCATTCCATGGGATCTGCCGCGGTCCACGGGTTTGAGGCTGTTCAGTGTGGAGGAGGTATGTGGGAGAGCATTGGAGGCAGCTGGGTGCCGGCCATCAGAGAAAGAATGCGCAGGTGAACCGTGGCTGATCGTGCTGGAGCCATGTGCAGCCATGGGAACCTGGATCAAATGTGCCCCTGCCACACGGGTGAGACTTCAGAACCTAGTGGATTTTTAGAGAGAAAAAAAGTCAGGAGAAGAATGAGGTATATATTGCAATACCATTTATGCAAACAAAACATACACACAAATAAGACTGCAACGCCTATTTTGTAAGAACATGAAATGCAGAAGCAACTACTCGGAAATCAGAGCAACACTGTTGCCTCCAGGGGGAGGGGAGGAGGTGAGAGTCAGGGGAGGGGAGGGGTGAGAGGGGAGGGGAGGGGTGAGAGTCGGGGGAGGGGAGGAGGTGAGAGTTGGGGGAGGGGAGGAGGTGAGAGTCGGGGGAGGGGAGGAGGTGAGAGTCGGGGGAGGGGAGGAGGTGAGAGTCGGGGGAGGGGAGGAGGTGAGAGTCGGGGGAGGGGAGGAGGTGAGAGTCGGGGGAGGGGAGGAGGTGAGAGTCGGGGGAGGGGAGGAGGTGAGAGTCGGGGGAGGGGAGGAGGTGAGAGTCGGGGGAGGGGAGGAGGTGAGAGTCGGGGGAGGGGAGGAGGTGAGAGTCGGGGGAGGGGAGGAGGTGAGAGTCGGGGGAGGGGAGGAGGTGAGAGTCGGGGGAGGGGAGGAGGTGAGAGTCGGGGGAGGGGAGGAGGTGAGAGTCGGGGGAGGGGAGGAGGTGAGAGTCGGGGGAGGGGAGGAGGTGAGAGTCGGGGGAGGGGAGGGGTGAGAGTCGGGGGAGGGGAGGAGGTGAGAGTCGGGGGAGGGGAGGAGATGAGAGTCGGGGGAGGGGAGGAGGTGAGAGTCGGGGGAGGGGAGGAGGTGAGAGGGGGGAAGGGAGGGGTGAGAGATGGGGGAGGGGAGGAGGTGAGAGACGGGGGAGGGGAGGGGTGAGAGTCGGGGGAGGGGAGGGGTGAGAGTCGGGGGAGGGGAGGAGGTGAGAGTCAGGGTGGGGAGAAACGGAAAGGAATGTGTAGACAACAAAATGACCTGGGAACATTGCAAAGATCCATGGTGAAAATACGCTACAACAGGATAAATATGTGATTAACTCCACCCTCTTCATCTGGGGTCTCAAAAACAAGCAAGCAAACAAGCAGATAGAAAACGAAAGCAAAAAGAAAAGCTCTGAAACAGAGATACCAAAATGGTGGTAGGTTTAATATATTTACATTGAGCAAATATAAGTTTTTAACAAAAAAGATAATTTGAAGGTAATTTCCACATTTCATGTTCCATATTTCCATAGCAATTTATAAGCTAATTATAGGATTTATTTAAAAATAGTAATTCTGAGAGCACTATAGGGGTATGGCCTGAGAGAGGGACACAGATTTTGAATCTCCTCTAAATTCTGACAAAATATCTCCATGACTATAAATATTCGGAGGCAACATCAACACTTTAACTTTGGAGACCTTTGTAAATGTGAGGCCGGGACCCAGTGGCGCCCTCTGCCCCTGCCCCATTCCCTTCCCAAATCCTGTGTCCCCACATAGGCTGAGACCATGATGTGGGAACCTGGTCTGGGTGGCTTTGAGTACCTCTGTGTGGCAGTGTGGGAGGTTTGGACCAGGAGGAAGCTCTTTTATTGAAGAGCTTCTTCTCATGGCAGTCACCACCCCATAGATGTCGCAGGTCCTGAAACGCTGCTCTTTGTGGAATCTGGATGGGGCATGGGGACCTGGGAAGACCAGTGGCAACGACACAGGACTGGGCGAGTTCTGGGATGGACAGAATACTCTGCCAAGCCTTGAGCCTTAACACAGCCCCACGAGGTCAGTACTATGATGGTTATCATCTTTACTGCACAACTAAGGAAAGGGAAGAAAGGTTAGAAATTTGTCCAGGGACACAGGGCAAAGATACGGACTCAGCAGCATGGTGGCAGTGGCCACACCGGTAACCGTGCTATGGTGCCTCTCAGAGGGGAGAGCCATGGCCGAGTTTTAGTTTCCAAACTGGAAGATGGAGGCGTTTAGCAACTTCCTTTGAGGCTTGCACATTGAAGCTTTGTGCTTCCCTTTGCAACAGATCTTGGCTAAAATTCATGTATCCCTGCATGCACCACCACTTGGGCACATATCTGCACACACACACAACCACACACATGCATGCACACACACATACACACACATGCACACACACACGCACATCACTCAGCTTGGGGATAGTGTTGAGCACAATTCAGGGATCTTGCTTTTTTATTTTTTTGTACTAAGATGACATAACCTTGACAAATTATTTTATTAAGTTTAGTATATTTGATCAAGCACAACCAAACCCAAGAAGATGAATTATTAAAATGGAGGTTTACCTTCTATCGTTTAGGGCTATTGTTCGACAGTCAGAGTGCATCCAAGTCAGGGCTCTGCCAGAAATGAAGCACGGCGGAGCCACCAGTTAGTATTTTTCTTGCAAAGGATACCAGTTCTTCACCATCCCTGCAGCAGTCTCTCTCATCTCAGCTTCCTGCCAAGGTTTCAGATCTCAGGGAGACACAGGCTCCTTGGCACGCGCTGATAATCACAGAGCCAACTTTGGAAGTCATGGATTTCTGAGCTGGTCTTGCGTAGGGCAGGCATTTGCCTTTGGCTGAGTGGCGTGAAAAATGTTCGTGGGCGAGTGGTGGGCCGAGCGCCGTGTGTGTGAACATACCGTGTCCATGTTCTTCCTGGCTGCATGCTCCACCTCTGGCTAGGATCAGGTTTGCCCTGAGTCAGCAGGAGCCGGAGCATGACACCCGCATGTTTCAGGGATGGCCAACAGCGTCTGTTCCAGTGGCTTCATGGCGACTCCTTGAGCGGAGAAGACCGGGGGCACATCCACGTCCACATTCCCCATTGGATGTCAGGCCAAGGGCAGGATTGGGCAGATGGCACCATGCCCTTGTGTGCGACTCACGGGTGCGGCCAGCACGTGGCCGCCATCCTGCTGTGTCCTGGAGTGCTCCCATTCTTCCCTGCTACAGTACATCCGTGCTTCTCACGAACCTTTGCCCACCACTGTCCACCTGGCAAGCCTCTCTGGGAGGGTTTCTGGAAGGATCCTCTCCCCTCCTCACAGTGTGGTTCCTCCCACAAACCGGCCTCATCACCCCCGCTGCCCATCGCCCATGCCCCTCCCAGCTGCCTCCTTGAGCTCCTGGCGCCCATCGTGAGCCTTCTGTTCACACGCCCTCCTTCCCGTTCCTCTCCCGCCCCATCTCACACTCCCACTCCTCCCCTTGCTCGCTCAGCCTAGATCTACTCAGCCCTCGTGCATCACAGTCCATCCGTGAGTGAGTCTGTGTTTTCTAAATGATTTGCTTGTGAAAATCCTGGTTTCCTGGTTTTCCAGCCCTGATCTCTTCCTCTCGGGGCTCAGCCCTCGTGCATCGCAGTCCATCCGTGAGTGAGTCTATGTTTTCTAAATGATTTGCTTGTGAAAGTCCTGGTTTCCTGGTTTTCCAGCCCTGATCTCTTCCTCTCAGGGCTCAGCCCTCGTGCATCGCAGTCCATCTGTGAGTGAGTCTGTGTTTTCTAAATGACTTGCTGTGAAAGTCCTGGTTTCCTGGTTTCCTGGTTTTCCAGCCCTGATCGCTTCATCTCAGGGCTTTACCCAGGTCTTGGTGCTGAGGATTCCCACCGGGATTCCTTGTCCTTGATGCGACACCTCTCCTTGGAGAGCCTGATTCCTGGGCGGAGGTGCCTGCCTGGCCCCTCCACTGGGCGTCTCATAGGAACCCCAGACTCCGCAAGACTCAACCTGCTTTTGGTCCCTTCAATCTGTCCCGCCCCCGGCCTTCCAGTCTCTGTAAATGGCACCACGTCCTACTCCTCTGCTGGCGCCCACACGCTAGGACACGCCCTCAGGTCCTCTCTGTCTCTGCCCAACACATCAAGCCCCCTCTCTGCGACCTTCACACTATGTCTGTGGTCTACAGGTTAGGTCTAGAGGATGGGGTCTGCTTGTTCCCTGTCCTGTCCCTGTGGCCCCAGTGTTGCCTCCTGACCATGCGCCTGTGTCGGCTGAATGAGTGAGTCCAGCCTCTTCTCTCCAGCACCAACCCCCACTCCTTGCAGGAATCTCCTATGTGGTCACTGACAGTGGATCCAGAAGCCCCGTCTCTGCCTAGTGTCCTTCCTGGCTTCTTGTTGCTTGGCAGGTGAAATCCCAGCTGGTCACCTCGCCTAGTGTGAGCCCAGCTGCACCTTCTTCCCCATACCCTGTGCCTGGTGTCTGTCTTTTAGTATGCCCCATGCTCCCCTGCCTCAGAACTTTCCTGGGGCTCTCTCCTCTGTTCATGGCTCTGGCTGTGGCTCTCTCCATGGCTCTGTCTGTGGCCAGCTCTTCCTCCCCAGGCTGAGCTTATCATCACCTGCTCAGAAGTTTCCCTGAGCTCTCTCTGGAAGTGGCACCTCCCTCCTCCCCCTCCACGGTCATTCTCCATCACCTCCCCACCAGTTCCCTTCATGAGCACTTAGGGCCTGACCTATCTGTGTAGTGGACAAGTGCCATCTCCCTCACTTGAGGTAAGCCCCATTGAGTCAGGGACTGGATCGGGGCAGCTTGCACGCTCAGTGCATGGGGCCAGCAGACATCAGCTGGATGGGCGAGGTTGGGACTGGGCCTCCGGTTCTCTGTAAGGCACGTGGTGGACATGCAGAGGATGACGGCCCATGACTAATAGGGATCTGACTGAGATAGAAGCTGCTGCCCCTGCCCTGCCCTTGTGGACAGTGCAAGGGCAGAGAGCAAATTGTGGGTTGAGGAATTATGCACTGAACCTGTGCACATTCTAGTACAGAAGGATCTCGCTCCCGGGGCTGAGCTCTCTGAGGCTAGCTCTCTGACTCTGTTATCTTGGCCATGGCCTCCCTGCCTGCCACTGAGGATATCCAGCTGATGTCTGCTGGGGGCGAGGGAGGCAGAGGATGGTGGACTCAGGCATCATCTGGAGCCTGTGAGCAGAGCCCCCCAAGATGACAGACACTCTCTTTCCTGGCCTTGGCTGGACTCCAGCTTTAGAAGGCTGGGGAGGGCCGCTGTAGACATGGCCGAGGTCCTCCCAGCAACCCTTGCAGCCTGGGAGCAGGGGGTCGAGGGAGGCAGGGGATGGAGTGAGAGTGAGGGTGGCAGAATTTCACCCTGACCTGCAGTCAGGAAGACTGATGAGAGAAAATGCGTGGACAAGGGTCATGCCTAGCCCCGGGCAGCCCGGAAGCCATCAGGAGAGTTCTGGCACAGATAGAGACTGGGAGAAGTAAGCTGCATGGGCAGACGGGGGCACGGGGCGACCTGTGCAGGGCGGGGACCACGCTTGGCACCCATCTGCTCCTGCCTCTCCCCACTCAGCCTGGAGCTGTCCCGAGATGCTTGCAGCTTTGTTCTGAGTGGAGACAGATGCTGCCCATCGGGGACACAGACCCATCCCCATTGTCTGTTAGTGCCAGTCCCTGGGCTCTGGGTGGGCAATGCCATGTGAAGTTGAAGCTGGCTTGCCCCCTTTCATTTCTCTCTTTCTTAACTCAGGAAAACGTATTTCAAGGGCTGCATCCCTGCAAGGAAACTGGAAAGGTGGGAGATGAGCAGTCTGTGTGTGTTCGCCAGCGAGTCCCTGGAGACCCAGCTGACCTCCCCAGGGCAGAGCCAGAGAGCCCGCGGGGGCCTTGCCTGGCCCATATCACAGAGTAGACCTAGCTCCCCAGTGAGGAGATGGGTGGCAGGGGCTCAGGGTCAGCCTGCCTGTGTGCTAGCTCTCCCCCAGGCCCCAGAGGAGGAGTCTCCTTCTTGTTGTCTTGCCTGAGATGGAAGCTGTATGAGTCAGGCTTCTCTGGAGATGAACCAATTGGATATAGATATGGAGAAAGAGAGGGAGAGTGCTAGAGAGATTATGAGGAATTGGCTCATGTAATTATGGGGCTGGCAAGTCCAAAAAGTGGTACTCAGCAGGCTGGAGACCCAGGGATGAATTGATGAGACTGCAGGGAGAACCCCTCCTCTTTGCGGGAGCCTCCATCTTTACCATCACCTGATTGGACAAGGCCCACTCACACTCCAGAGTCTGCTGGTTTAAATGTTAATCACATCTTGGCCAGGTGCAGTGGCACATAATTCCAGTGCTTTGGGAAGCTGAGGCAGGCAGATTGCCTGAGTCCAGGAGTTCAAGACCAGCCTGGGCAATGTGGCAAAACCCTATCTCCAGAAACAAAAGAAGTTAATCACATCTGAAGAGTCCTTTCATAGCAACATTGAGACTACTGTTTAACCAAATGTCTGGGTACCATGGCTTAGCCAAGCTAACACATAAATTAACCATCACAGGATCACACCCCACCAAGACCAAGAATGTGGGAGAATCCTGAGGCTCCCCTAGGGTGGTGGGAGACACGCTGTCCTGTGTCCTGGGAGGAAGGCACCCTCCTCCCTTCTGGAGTCTCAGCCACACTCGGGGCTGGTTTGCTTTCACCATCACAGTGTCTGCTTCGAGGGCGGATCTTCAAGGACAGGGATTAGGGTGGATGCGGGGTGGTGAAGGTGCTGGGCTGCAGAGGCAGGGGGTTGAGAAGACAGTGCGGAGTGTGAACTCCCATAGGTCTGGCCCCTTCCTGGGCCTCAGTTTCCTTTCTTGAACAAAAGCATCATGGCACAACTTTCTTTTGCATCTTGTAAGTAGGGCCAGGGGAACTGCTGAACAGCCTGCAATGTCCAGGACAATGAAGAGGTTTTTGGCCCCAAACGTCAGTGGCGCTGAGCAGAGCAATCCTGATTTAGCGACTCCTTGTTGGTCCTGGCTCCCAGTGTGTTGGGGACATGACGCGGGCAACTCTGCTGTGGGCTCGCAGGCTCTGCTGGTTCCATGGACAGAAATAAAGCGGAACTTCATGCTGCTGGAACTCGGGCGGTTGTGCTGCGATGCACCCTCCTCCTTTGCGAGCGGCGACCTTGAAGGCTGGCTTGGGGCCGTCGTGAAGGCAATGGGAGCCGGGTTGCTGAGGTGGAGCCCCGGGGAGCCTGCCAGAAGGAAGCAGAGGAGAATTTGGCCCTTAGGCTGCTGAGAGACTGAGGAGGAAATGGGGAGAAATGGAAAGGCACCTATAGGACTCATCAGGGAAGTGGAGGAGAAGGAAAGTCACTTTGGAGAGGGCACATGGTGGGCATTTGAACAGGAACTCGTGTTGTTGGAAACTTTCTCCAACAGCTCAGCCTGAACTGGTCCAGGGTCTCCGTGAACCTCCTCTCCCCAGCTCCTGGCCTCCAGGCTCCTGTGTGGGCCCCTAAGCCCACCTGCCACTGTGCCCTGCAGCTCCCGTGACCCAGGGGCTGGCATGGAGGAGCAGGTGGGCCCTCCTAGCACCTGCCACACACTGGCTCCTGTAGCTTGAAATATTAATACTCTATTGACCTGAGTTTCTTTTGGCATCTCAAATTAATTTCATTTTATTTGGACCATGATGGAGTTTAACATAAGATAAAAGCAAACCTTTGCCAACCTCAGACAGTTTAATAACCAAAATATTTGATTAAAAATTTTAATAGTTTGGAAGGATGGAACATGTAGGATCGGGACAAATTAAGCCTCTGCCATTGACATTGATGTACATTTTTCTGCCTGGAATGGGGAAATCTATTGTCTTACTACTTTTCCAAGGGAACCAGAAAAAAAATTAAACTCTTTAAAACAAGGTTTTCTTACAAAATGAACTTCCATTCTGACAGCATGCCTCTTCTTTATTTACTGGGAGTCACAGGTGTGCAGGGAGGTGAGTCCTCAGCCTCCACCGCCCTGCGCGGGATCTGTGTGTCGGTCTCCTGGGGCTGCTGTAACAGATGCCACAAACCAAGGGGCTTAAAGCAGCAGGAATGTATTCTCTCACTGTTTCAGAAGGCAGAGGTCCAAAGTCCAGGCGTCCTCAGGGCCATGTTCCCTTGGAGGCTCCGGGGAGAGTCCTTCCTTGTCCCCTGGAGTTTCTGGTGGCTGTGGCCACATTGCCCCAACCTCTGTCTCTGTCTTCATGGCCTTCTGCCCCTTGTGTGTCTCCTCTGTGTTTCCTGGAAGGACACTCATCCATGGACTTAGGGCCCACCTGGGCAATCCAAAATAACCTCATCTTGAGATCCTTCACTTAATTACATCCACAAAATAAGGCCACATTTTCCAAATAAGGTCATAGCCACAAGTACCAGGAATTAGGACTTGGACATATCTTTTGGGGGCCATTATATTTCAACCCATTAAAAGCCTCATATCAACCTGGGAGGAGGGTGATCATTGAAGAAGCTGATTGTCTCTGGCCCAATGAGAAGGAAGCATGACCAGATTTGGGTTCCTGTGCTGGCGCTGTGGTGGAAAGAGCACCCCTGATCCTGGCTGGTGGGGAGGGCAGGGGGTGGTATGGACCGGATGTTTATGTTCCCCCAAAATTCATATTTGGGAGCCATAACCCCCAGTGTGATGCTATTAGAAGGTGGGGCTGGTGATTAGGAGGTGATTAAGGTTAGATGAGGTCATGAAGATGGGCCCCCATGATGGGATTAGTGCCCTTATAAGAAGAGACACAAGAGAACTTGTTTACTGCTCCCCTACCCCTGCCCAATGCCATGCAAAGACACAGTGAGAAGGTGACTGTCTGCAAGCCAAGAGAGAGCCCTGACCAGGAACTGTGAGGAAGAAATGTTTAAGCAGCTAGTTTCTCGTATTTTGTTATGACAGTCCAAACTAAGATAGTGAGGTCAGCTTTCAGGAAGTCAGCACAGATGTCTTGATCACTCTCCAATTCTCCTTATATCTATCTATCTATCTATCTATCTATCTATCTATCTATCTATCTATCTATCATCTGTCTGTCATCTCTATCATCTATCCTCTTTCATCAATCTGTCATATATTTATCTTCTATCTATTATCTATCATCTGTCTCTCTATCTTCTATCACCTATCTATCTTCTACCTGTTATCTATCATTTATCTATATATCATCTATCTATCTACTATCTATCATCTGTCTATCATCTACCTATCTTTCTATCTTTTATCTATCATCTATCTACCTATTATCTGTCATCTATCTACCTATTATCTATCTATCATCTATCTGTCTACCTGTCATGTGTTTATTATCTAGCTATCATCTCTATCTAGCTATCATCTATCTATCTATCTATCTATCTATCATCTATCTGTCATCTCTATCATCTATCCTCTTTCATCAATCTGTCGTATATTTATCTTCTATCTATTATCTATCATCTATCTCTCTATCTTCTATCACCTATCTTCTACCTGTTATCTATCATCTATCAACTTCTATCTATATATCATCTATCTATCTACTATCTATCATCTGTCTATCATCTACCTATCTTTCTATCTTTTATCTATCATCTGTCTACCTATTATCTGTCATCTATCTACCTATTATCTATCTATCATCTATCTGTCTACCTGTCATGTGTTTATTATCTATCTAGCTATCATCTCTATCTATCATCTATCTATCTATCTATCTATCTATCTATCTATCTATCTATCTATCATCTATCTGTCATCTCTATCATCTATCCTCCTTCATCAATCTGTCATATATTTATCTTCTATCTATTATTTATCATCTATCTCTCTATCTTCTATCACCTATCTATCTTCTACCTGTTATCTATCATCTATCTATCAACTTCTATCTATATATCATCTATCTACTATCATCTGTCTATCATCTACCTATCTTTCTATCTTTTATCTATCATCTGTCTACCTATTATCTATCATCTATCTGTCTACCTGTCATGTGTTTATTATCTATCTAGCTATCATCTCTATCTAGCTATCATCTATCTAGCTATCATCTATCTATCTATCTATCTATCTATCTATCTATCTATCTATCTATCTATCTATCCATCCATCCATCCATTCATCCCTCTGTCTCAAGGGCTTGGAATGTATGTGTCTTTGAACCAGAAGTGTTCCTCTTCTAGGAATTTATTTATTCTAAGGGGCACTTGAAACAGGCATTGAGCTGTACACTCTGGATGCCAGCTGCAGTAGGGTCTTTAATACTGAAAAATAGGAAAAGATCATGTCTAAAATAGGGGACTGGTTGCATAAATGAATTGGAACCATAGGATATTTACTAACACGAACTGATACTTGCTGACTGAAACCATAGGATGTTTACTGACATGCCGCATTGCTCCATGAAAAAAGGTTGGAAAGGAGAATAGAATAAAGGGCACCAATTTTACAGACAGGACTAGGCAGAGGAAGGGACCTGACAGAAGAGGCAGATGTTAACAGCCTCTAGTTCTCAGGATCACAGGAGATATTTGTAAAATGTATGTTTTCTCTGTTTTCTGTTTTTCTGCATCTTTCAGGAGATGCTGATGAAGTCCTGGGATCCAGAGAAATGGTTTTGGCCCCCAGAGAGCTCCTAGTGTAGCTGGAAAAAAAAAAAAAGAAACAGACACAAAAGACACATAGGCACCTATGTATAATGCCATGTGGTTGTCAGGAACAGACCATGGACAAAGTCATCGTGGCAGGGAAGGTTGGGCAGGATGTGGGAGGCAGGTCCTTCCCAGCAGAGGAACAGCTGGGGCAAAAGCCTGGCCGTGGGTGCAGTTGTGCTGCGTTAGGGTGCAAATGTCTGGCAGGCTGGGGTGCAGAGCATGTGTAGAGAGGAGAGGAGAGGGAGGCTGGGAGCTGGGTGAGGACAGAGACCACCATGGGGAACTGCTGAGTTCTTAAAAAATATATAGTAGACGATAAAAATGCTATAAGTATAAATTTAGATGTGCAGCATGATATTTTGATCCACATCTAGATAGTAAAATGGTTATGATAGGCAAGCAAATTAACATATTATCTTGCGTAATTACCTTTTTTTTTTTTTTTTTTTTTTTTTTTTTTTTGGTGGCAAGAGCAAAAATCCTGAGCGCAATGCAGTATTATGAAGTATCATCCTCAGGCTGTGCACTGGACCTCTGGAGCTGTTCAGCCTCTGTATCTGCTTCGTATCCCTTGGCTCACATGTCTCCAGTTCCTACCCCAACCCCACCACGACCACTGTTTTATTTTCTATCTCCTTTTTAAAAAAGGAGTAAAAAGGAGTAGCCTCCTTTTTTTTTTTTTTTTTTTTTTTGAGATGGAGTCTCGGTCTGTCGCCCAGGCTGGAGTGCAGTGGCACGATCTCAGCTCACTGCAACCTCTGCCTCCCGGGTTCAAGTGATTCTCCTGCCTCAGCCTCCCAAGTAGCTGGGACTACAGGCGCCTACCACCACGCCCGGCCAATTTTTTGTATTTTTAGTAGAGACGGGGTTTCACCGTGTTAGGCAGGATAGTCTCAATCTCCTGACCTCGTGATCTGTCCACCTCAGTCTCCCAAAGTGCTGGGATTACAGGCGTGAGCCACCGCGCCCAGCCGCCTCCTTTTGAAAAAAAGATTCCACGTGGATACTGAGGACGGCTTTTCCATGTCCCACAGTGGGGCTTGGTCTTCTCCCAGGGGGCCTTGGGAGCTATTGCGTTTTAAGTGGGTACATGACGAGACCACAGCTGGGCTTTGGGAGCTCATGGGGTTCCTTGGAGGATGGAGTGGTAGGAGATGATTCTGGAAGCTGGGGCACCAGATTAGGGGCCAGGGCAGTGAGTGCTCCAGAAACTTCCATCCCTGGCACCGGAACCACACATTGCTTGTCTATGACGCCATGCTCCCACCTTGGGGACAGGGGGCACTGTCATCTGAAATAAAACTCTCCAGGCTACTATTCCTGATGGAGACCCCCATTTCCGTGGCGGCCCCTGACGCCGGCTGTCCTCCAGGAATAATCTGGGGTCCGCTGGTGCCGCCGTGGCTGCCGTTGCATTTATTTATGTCTTCAGCACTGTGGGGAGAAGTGGCACAGGCCTGGATTCCCCAGGGAGACAGTAAACTGTCAAGCTTGTGTTTATTATTATAACACGCATATTTGAAACTCCACAAATCTCCGATCCAGGGAGAGATGGAAATACGTTAGCCTCAAAACATACTTCAAAATACTTCGGTCTCAAAAAAACCTCTCAAGTCCAGCAAATGGGTTCAGGGACCCAGGGAACCCAAATCGCCCTCAGCCCTTGTTGAGAAAATCACTTTCTGGTGAGCGATCGAAGCCACTTACTGCACTTTATTATGTTGCCTCAGCAAGATGGGTTTGGGCAGAGAAGAAAGTACAAGAATGGAGTTTAATCAAACTCGAGCCTGGCCTTGGGAATAGCTGAAAAGCTAGCATTAAAACAACAGCTGCAGGTGAAGCTATTTCGCCGGCTGCATCACCGCACCCACCCCCTCTTCTGGCGGGCATCGTGGGAGGGTGGGGGCGGGGAGAGCATCGGAGTGGTGAAAAGAGGTGCGATCAAAGCACAGCCGGGTTTCTGTTCCTGTTTTCTGGTCCCTTCGCTGTTGAGTTTCCAGGGGCCCCACCAAAAGGTGTGGGGTTGCTCTGCTCTGCCTAAGAATCACCCTCCATATCCAGACCTGGAGGAGTGCCCAGGGTTGTTGAGCTTTGCTGGAGAAAACTGGTAGCTTAGGATATTCATGGAGCTGAGCTGGGGTTCCAAGGACACGATCCCACTGCAGGGTCCTCCTCAGCGTGCTGACAATGTCTGCATAGTGGGAGGGCCAGCCCCAGACTCAGATGCAGTGGAGGCTGCTGTGCCTGATGAGTTTTTTTCTTTTTTTCTTTTTTTACGGGTCCCTCCAGCCCCAACAGCCTGTCCTGGTGCAGTCTTTCCTTCTGACCTGGCTTGAAATTTCTCCCAGGCCAAGGCAGTGAGCCATGATCCCAATTCCATGTTAGGGGCAAGAGTGAATTCTGGGTTCCGAGGCCTAACTATCTCGTCTTTCCACTAGCCCAGGAAAGTGAACTGCAAAACTTCTTTAAAAGGGTCCAACTAAGCAAGCCCCTCCTATCTTCAGAGGCAGCCTGTGAATGTGAATGTACGAAAGGGGATTTGCTTCTGCGGCATCCCAGGAGGCCATAGGGGCCATATGGGTTCTCCTCTGGACAGGCCAACGGTTCCCTTATAGACGCTAAAGGATAAGCTAATGTGGGGAGAAGAAAAGTTGAGCTTCTAACAGCTGGGGGTGGGAGTTTTCTTGGGGGAGAGAAAAAATTGTTTGAAAAAAAAACTAAGTCATTCCTCCTTTTATACAATTAAAAAATTGTTATAGTAAAATAGGCTTCTTTTTAGTTTACAGTTCCATGAATTTTAATACATGTATAGACACATAAAACTCCACCTTGGTTGGGGCCCAGAACAGCCCCATTGCCCCACAAAGCCTCCTCATGCTACCCTCTGTGTCAGCATCTCCCCGTCATCCCACCCTTGGCCATCACTGATCTGTCTTTCATCACCATGGGTTTCCATTTTGGAGAATACCATACCCATGGAATCAAGTTGCATGTCTGTTGCTGTTTGAGACAGGCTTCTTTCACTCAGCAAGATGCCTCTGAGATTCATCCAAGTTGTGGCTCAAGAGTTCCCTCCTTTTTGTTGCTGAGTAGAATTCCATTGTATGCACACATCAGTTTGTTTATGCATTCACCCGAAGGACTTTTGGCTTGTTTCTAGATTCTGATGATTATAAGTAGAGCTGCTCTAAATATCTGCGTACAGGTCTTTGTGCAAACCTAAGTTTTTATTTCTCCAGGGACAATGCCTAGGAGAAAGATGACTGAGTCCTATGGTAAGTGTATGTTTATAAAAAAAACTGCCAAACTGTCTTACTGAATGACTATACCATTTTGTATTCCCGTGAATAATGATGAGAACTCCAGTTGCTCCATGTCCTGCTGCTATTTGATATTATCGTATTTTGACTTTAGCCACTCTAAAGGTATGTGGTTGCTATGTTTCAAATGTCTCCTTCAAAACTCATGTGGAAATTTAACTGTTATGGTGGAACTATTAAGAGGTGATTGGGTCATGAGAGCTCTTCTTTCATGAATGGATTGATGCCATTATTGTGGGAGTGGGTTCCTGATGGCAAGCTCGTTCATCCCACTCTGCCTGCTCTCCTATGCGTGCTCTTTTGTCCTTCTTCCTTCACCTCTGGGATGTGGGATGACACAGCATGAAGGCCCTCATCAGATGTTGGCCCCTTGATGTTAGACATTCCAGGTTCAGAATTGTAAGAAAGAAATCTCTGTTCTTTATAAAGTACCCAGTCTGTGGTTTTCTGTTATAGCAGCCAAAATGGGCTAAGGCAGTGGTGATGTCTCATTGTGATTTTAGTTTACGTTTTCCTAATAACTAATGGTGTTGAACTTCATTTCATGTGCTTATTTGCCATCCACACAACCTCTTTGGTGAAGCACCTGTTTAAGCCGTTTGGCCATTTAAAATTGAGTTGTTGAGTATTGAGAGTTCTTTATATATTCTCAATATAAGGCTTTTGTTGGATATGTGATTTATGCATATTTTCTCCATTCTTTTAACGGTGTCTTTGGAAGAGAAAACGTTTTTAATTTTGCCAAAATTTAATTTGTCTTTTTTTTTGTTTGTTTTATGAATCATGCTTTTGGTGTCATGGCTAAGAACTCTTTGCCTAAACCTAAGTGGTAAAAATTTTCCCCTACGTTTTCTTCTAAGAGTTACATTTCCCATTTTCCATTTAGATTTTTGATCCATTTGAGTTAATTTTTGTATAAAAGTGAGGTGTAGGTTAAGGTGTGTGTGTGTTTGCGTGTGCGTGTGTGTTTTGCCTATGGATGACCAATACCATTTGTTGAAAAGACCACCTTTCATTATTGATTTGCATGTGTACCTTTGTGAAAAGTCAGTGAGTTATACTTGTGTGGTCCTGTTACATTGATCTACGTGTTGGCCCACTGCTAATACCACCCAGTCTTGACTACTGTAGCTGAAGCCCATTAAGCCTAAATATCTGTAGGGTGATTCTTCCTGTTTCCATTTTCCTTTTCAGATTTGTCTTAGCTACTCTAGTTCCTTTTTTAACCAGTTTGTCTATGTCTTCAAAAATCTTACTGGATTTTTGTGGGAATTGAATTAAATTTATAGATCCATTTGGGGAAGATTGATATTTTAACTACATGAATCTTCCAAGCCATGAGCATGTTATGTCTCCATGTTTCATTAAGTTTTTAGTTTCTTTTTTTTTGAGATTTTTGAGATGAAGTTTCGCTCTTGTCACCCAGGCTGGAGTGCAATGGCGCGATCTCAGCTCACTGCAACCTCCGTCTCCCAGGTTCAAGCGATTCTCCTGCCTCAGCCTCCCGAGTAGCTGGGATTACAGGCGCCTGCCAACACGCCTGGCTAATTTTTGTATTTTTAGTAGAGACAGGTTGGCCACACTGGTCTGGAGCTCCTGACCTCAGGTGATCCACCCACCTCGGCCTCCCAAAGTGCTGGGATAACAGGCATGAGCTACTGCATCTGGCAGTTTTTAGTTTCTTTTATAAGCATCATTAGTTTTCATTATACAGATATTGTATGTGTTTTGTTAGATTATTTTCAATTATCCTATATTTTAAGAGATTTATAAGTGATATTAACTTTTAAACTCTGGTTTCCACATGTTCATTGCTGTTATGTAGAAGTATTATTGACTTCTTGTGTGTTGACCTTGCATCTTGCAACTTTGAAAAACTTATTCTTTTGTTAGTTTTTTGGGGGTATAGTCACAGTTCATTCTACAGAGACAATCATATCATCTGCAGATAGGTACTGTTTTATTTCTTCCTTTCCAATCTGTATGCATTTTATTTATTTTTCTTGCCTTATTGCCCTACCTAGTATTTCCACAGAATGAAGAATAAGAGTTATAAAAGTGGGCATCCTTGCCTCGTCTCTGATCTTAGGGAGAAAGCATTCAGTCATTTTTAATATGATGGTAGCTGTAAGTATTTTGCAAAATGTTCCTTATCAGGTCGAGGAAGTTCCCTTATGTTCCTACTTTGCCAAAAGTTTTTATCATAAGTGGATATTTTCTATCTAATGATTTTTCTGCATCAATTAATATATGAATTATTTTATTTAGAATCTTAATGTGACAGATTAAAAATCCATTGATGGAATTTTGAAGATTGAACTAGCCTTGCATTTCCAGGATATTCTTTTAACACATTGCTGGACTCAGTTTGCTAATGTTATCTCAAAGAGTTTTGTATCTATATTAATGAGGAATATTGGTCTGTGGGTTTTTTTTTTAATACTGTTGAGAAACAGTCTTTTATCGAGTAAAACACCTTGAAGCCCTCTTTGGATATGAAAGTTGAACCTCTGCATCTATTTTTCAGGGCATGGTGGGGATGATTGGATCATGTGCTGCCTAATTATAGGAGCAGAAATGGGGTGCAGGTTCATGGAGGTGATAGTAGTGGTGAAGATGCAGGTTGAAGTAGGGGCTGGAAGAGAAAGGAGAGTTAATGAATGAGAGCAGGGAGGGGGTTGTGAGATCGAGAGGAACCCAGCTATGGGCTGGAAGCTGGAGTATCCCAGGAAGTGGTGCTAGGGAGAGCTGGGTGTTTAGGCGAAGGTGCTCTTCGTAACAGGAATGTATGGAATCAGGCTTCAGCCTGCTGCTGGCTGGGGCTGAGTGTCACTACCTCTGCACCCTCAGCACCAGTAGCAACACCACAGCACCTATAGCCTTGGGTGGGGGTGGGGGGGCCTTTGGATGCCAGGAACCAAGCAAAGAACCGAGCAAGAGTGGGGGGCCCTGGAGTGCAACAGGGATATTGCATGCCTGCTGGGAATTGCAAATAGGGGTGGAGAATGCAGTGGGGCCAGGAAAACCTGCAGCCCCTACCAAGATAAAACAAACTCTTTCAAGAGGGGAAATGTGGAGTTTTCACATGTTGAACCCGGATTTGGGTCTATATTTATTTAATGATTGAAAGACAGGGTGACTCCATAAAACTGGAGGACCCTGGGGGACATTTGGCAGCTCAGTGTGGGTTGTGGTGGTAGGGGGAGGGTCTTTTTTCAAATAAAGCATCCCAGGAGAGACTCTTCTCAACAATCCCCTGACTATGGTGGCTCCATCCCTTGCCTTCCCTTTCCTGCTTCCGTGTTCTTATTTTGAGGCACTTGCCACTTCTTGCACTTCATTTTGTCTTTAGTTGTTTTACTGCCTCTATCTCCCAGAATGTCAGCTTCACGAGGGCAGGACTCAGTCCCTGCTCTATCCTCAGAGCCTGGGGCAAGTTCCTGGCACATAGAAGATTGCCCATAAATATTTTTTGAGTAAATGCAGAAGTGAGTGTCTCCTTCGGGCTGTCCACCTCTGGCATATCCTGGGCCAGGGGCCATGGGCTGGGTGGACTTGGGCAGGGTGTGGCTCCATGCCCACCCATGCAAGCCCTGCTGCTTGTTAGTGGCAGCTGAGCACATGGCCTGCTGCAGCCCCAAGTACCTCTCTCCCCTGACTTCTCCCAGCTCTCGATCTGACCCGGGCCAAGCCGACTGTGCTGTTCACTGTAGGGCGGGGCCAAATCTCCTACACACGAGTTGAATCATGCCTGCCAAAAAGACGTGGTGAAGTCCTAACCTCAGTACCTGTGAATGTGACCTAGTTTGGAAATAGAATCATTGCAGATGTCATCAAGGGGGGGTGCAAATCCAATGATTGAGATGTCCTTATAAGAAGAGGGAGATCTGGAGAGGGGAGGAGGCCATGTGAAGATGGAGAAGAGATGCGAGTGAGGCAATCACAAGCCAGGGAACTCCAAGGTAGACCACACTCACCAGAAACCAGAAGAGCCCAGGTAGGATTCTTCTACAGACCTTCAGTGGGAGGGCAGTCAACACCTCGAACTTGGACTTCCAGCCTTCGCCTCCAGAACAGTGAGAGAATAAATCTATGCAGGTGGGAGTGGGGCCCAGTGACCAGCTGGGTCTGTTTGCAGCCAGAGAAGAAAGGGCAGAGTGGGCAGGAGTCAGGCTTAGTGTCCTCTGTCCAGGCCAGGGAGGAGGATAGACAGGGGCCAAGGAAGCCCATAACAGCCACCGAGCGCCTGAGTCATCTCAGCGCTGGCACAGAGCGTCTGGCCCCAAGGGGACCCTGGCCGCCATCCCTCTGGCTTCCACCCTCTATGATAGACAGGGTCCGGACTGCCGTGGGGACAGCCTGTGCTCTTCTGAGTCAGACCAGCTGCTTCTCAGCAGGGACCACAGCATTTCCCATGGCTCAGCTCAGGACAGTGGCTGGGGAGCTTCTCCGGGAGTGTTCCTGGGAGGGCTTGGCTGGCACATAGCAGGAAAATAAACCATAACAATATATTGTTAAGTGAAAATAAAAGATGTAAATTATATGTGTAATAGGATAAGTGTTCAAATTAAAGTTTCACATGAATAAAAGGACAAAAAAAAAAAAAGAAAATAAACCAAACACTCTTTTCTCTGCTCTTCTCTCATCACTTGATGCAGAACACTTCTGACACCAAGAGTGGGGGTTCCCCCGACCCCCAGCCACCAATTCAGATCTCCAGCAGACACCAGCTGGGCGTCCTCTAATGCAATTCTCACGCGATCTACCTGGAGTTTGTGTCAGACCGCGCAGGTGAAGGGCTCAGCCCCACAAGACTGCCCCATTCAGATGCTAATCATGAGTCTGAGCCTGCAGACCTTCTGACCGATGGCTGTAAATCAAGTTTCTGCCATCTGCTAGGACGGCTCACAGAACCCAGGGAAACTTGTTACTTACATTTATGGTTTATTATAAAGGGTACAGAGGGACAGCCGGACAGAGATGTACAGGGCCAGGCATGGGGCACGGGGCACGGGGCTTCCATGCCCTCTCTGCAGCGCTTCACCCTCCAGGCACCTCCATATGTTTAGTAATTTGGAAGCGCTCCAAACCCCATAGTGGAGGGATTTTCATGGAGGCTTCATCATGTAGGCCAGATAGATGATTAACTCAGTCTCCAGCCGCTGTCCCCTTCCTGGAGGATAGTGAGGGTGGGGCAGCTGTAACCCCCCTGTGAATATAACTCCATTGGCCTGGGATCCACGTCCCCATCCCCCACAGCAGCCACAGCGAGCCCCACCCAAGGAGAGGCTGAGCTCAGACACGCTTATCCCTGCTCCCACCCGGTGGTCTTTCTCTACCTGCCCTAGTAGCCAAAAACAAAGGTCATAATCTCTTGGGAGCCCTATGGCCCTGCCCACTGTCTGAGAATCCTGAATACTTAACAGGTGTCTCTAGGGCAAGTTTGCATCCTCGTTATGGGATAGTAGCTGACGCAGTCTTGAAAGTGCCACCTCCTGGCTGGAGGCCAATCAACACGAAGCCAGTGCACTAAACAAAAACAACCAAGGACCCTTACAGAGTCCACCTCACTCCTCTGCTGCCTCCACTGGAGCAGATGCTGGTATCCACAGCTGCAAGACCTGAAGACAGATCATATCGCATCACAGGACTCTTTGCAGGCAGACACTCTCCAGTACCAGCCTGGAGCCCAGTAGCTCCACCGGGTGGCTAGACCCAGAAGAGCAAAAACAATCACTACACTTCGGCTCCCAGGAAGCCCCATCCCTAGGGGAAGGGGGAGAACACCACCTCAAGGGAGCACCCCGTGGAATAAAAGAATCTGAACAGCAGCCCTTGAATCCCAGATCTTCCCTCTGACATAGTCTACCCAAATGAGAAGAAACCAGAAAAACAGTTCTGGCAATACGATAAAACAAGGTTCTTTAACACCCCCAAAAGATCACACTAGCTCACCAGCAATGGATCCAAACCAAGAAGAAAATATCTGAATTGCCAGAAAAAGAATTTAGAAGGTCGATTATTAAGCTAATCAAGGAGGAACCAGTGAAAGGTGAAGTCCAACTTAAAGAAATAAGAAACATGATACAGGACATGAAACGAAAATTCTTCAGTGAGATAGAGAGCATAAATTAAAAAAAATCACAACTTCCAGAAATCAAGGACGCACTTAGAGAAATGCAAAATGCACTGGAAAGTCTTAACAATAGAATCAAACAAGCAGAAGAAAGAACCTCAGAGCTCAAAGACAAGGCTTTCAAATTGATCCAATCCATCAAATACAAAGAAAAAAGAATAATAATAATTAAAAAAAAAAAAAAGTCTCCTAGAAGTCTGGGACTACGTTAAACATCCAAACCTAAGAATAATTGGTGTTCCTGGGGAAAAAAGAAATCTAAAAGTTTGGAAAACGTATTTGAGGGAATAATTGAGGAAAACTTCCCTGGCTTTGCTAGAGATCTAGACAAGAAGCTCAAAGAACAAGAAGCTCAGAGAACACCTGGGAAATTCATTGCAAAATGATCCTTGCCTAGGTACTGGTATTGTCCTCAGGTTATCAAAGTCAAGACAAAGAAAAGAATCTTAAGAGCTGTGAGGCAAAAGCATCAGGTAACCTATAAAGGAAAAACCAGAGTAACAGCAGATTTCCCAGCAGAAAAGCTAGAAGGGATTGGGGTCCTATTTTTAGCCTGCTTAAACAAAACAATTATCAGCCAGTAATTTTGTATCCAGTGAAACTAAGCTTCATAAATGAAGGATAGATACAGTCTTTTCCAGACAAACAAATGCCCAGAGAATTCGCCACTACCAAGCCAGCACTAGAAGAATTGCTAAAAGGAGCTCTAAATCTTGAAACAAATGCTTGAAATACACCAAAATAGAACTTCCTTAAAGCATAAATCTCACGGGACCTATATAACAATAACACAATGAAAAAAAAAGTATTCAGGCAACAAATAGCACAATGAATAAAATAGTACCTCACATCTCAATACTAACATTGAATGTAAATGGCCTAAATGCTCCACTTAAAATATACAGAATGGCAGGATGAATAAGAATTCACCAGCCAATTTTCTGCTGTCTTCAGGAGACTCACCTAACACATAAGGACTCACATAAACTTAAGGTAAAGGGAGGAAAAATATATTCCATGCAAATGGACACCAAAAGTGAGCAAGAGTAGCTATTCTTTTATCAGAAAAAATAAACTTTAAAGCAACAGCAGTTAAAAAAGACAAAGAGGGATATTACATAACGATGAAAGGATTAAACAGGAAAATATCACAATTCTAAATATATATGCACCTTACACTGGAGCTCCCAAATTTATAAAACAATTACTACTAGACCTAAGACATGAGATAGATGGCAACACAAAAATAGTGGGGAGTTTCAATACTCCACTGACAGCACTAGACAGGTCATCAAGACAGATAGTCAATGAAGAAACAATAGACTTAAACTATACCCTACAACTAATGGACTTAACAGATATTTATAGAACATTCTATCCAACAACTGCAGAATATACATTCTATTCATCAGCTCGTGGAACACTCTCCAAGGTAGACCATACGATAGGCCATAAAACAAGTCACAGTCAATTTAAGAAAATCAAAATTATATCAAGTACTCTCTTAGACCATAGTGGAATAAAATTGGAAATCAACTCCAAAAGGAACCCTCAAAACCCTGCAAATACATAGAAGTTAAATAACCTGCTTCTGAATGATCACTGGGCCAATGATGAAATCAAGATGGAAATGAAAATTTCTTTGAACTGAATGATAATAATGACACAACCTATCAAAACCTCTGGGATGTAGCAAAAGTGGTGCTAAGAAGAAAGTTCATAGCATTAAACACCCACATCGAAAAGTCTGAAAGAGCACAAATAGACAATCTAAGGTCACACCTCATGAAACTGGAGAAAGAGAAACAATCCAAACCCAAACCCAGCAGAAGAAAAGGAATAATGAAGATCAGAGCAGAACTAAATGAAATTGAAACAAACAAACAAATAAACGAAAATACAAAAGATAAATCAAACAAAAAGCTGGTTATTTGGAAAGATAAGTTGATAGAACATTAGCGAGATTAACCAATAAGAGAAGAGAGAAGATCCAAATAAGCTCAATTAGAAAAAAATGGGAGATATTACAACTGATACCACAGAAACACAAAAGATTATTCAAGGCTACTATGAACACCTTTATGCACATAAACTATAAAACCTAGAGGAGATAGATAAATTCCTGGAAATATACAACCCTCCTAGGTTAATCCAGGAAGATATAGAATCTCTGAACAGACCAGTAACAAGCAATGAGATTGAAATGGTAACAAAAATATTGCCAAAAAATGTCCAGGACCAGATGGATTTACAGCTAAATTCTATCAGACATTCAAAGAAAAATTGATACCAATCCTATTGATACTATTCCAAAAGATTGAGAAAGAGGGAATCCTCCCTAAATCATTCTATGAAGCCAGTATCACCCTAAAATCAAAAGCAGGGAAGGACATACAAATATAGAAAACTATATATTTGTATGGCCAATATTCCTGATGAACATGGATGCAAAAATCCTCAATAAAATACTAGCTAACTGAATCTAACAGCACATCTAAAAGATAATCCATCATGATCAAGTGGGTTTCATACCAGGGATGCAGGGATGGTTTAACATACATAAGTCAATAAATGTGATACACCACATAAAGAGAAATACAAAACTTACATGATTATATCAATAGATGCAGAAAAAAGATTTGACAAAATCCAGCATCACTTTATGATTAAAGCCCTCAGAAAAATCTGCATAGAAGGGACAAACCGTAGGTATAAAAGCCATCTATGACAAACCCATAGCCAACATTATACTGAACGGGGAAAAATTGAAAGCATTCCTCTTGAGAATGGAACAGGACAAGGATGCCCACTTTCGCCACTTCTTTTTTTTTTTTTTTTTAACGAAGAAGTATTTTATTATTTTGCTGCAAAGCTGTTGCTTCACTGTATAAAAATAGCACCAGCAAATGCAGTGTATCGCAAAATTAAGATAGTGGTGTTCCTCATCTGACACTGTACAAGCAACAAAACCTCTTCACTTCCAGTTATTTCCAATGGAAAGATCATTAAGTATTTCATCCCAAATCCAGGTATGGATACATGCAAGTTACAATATATAAGGCTTAAGAATAACAATGTTATCTTTGAATTATGTAATTTTTATAACTAGTTTTTACCATGGATAATTTCATGAATTCTGAACACTAGAGCCTAGTCTAAAAATTATAGGATATTGTGAAAAAGACGCATATTATATTTATCTATAATCATTAGAAAGTTAAAGGGCATTTTCTTTCATTAGCAGTGTTAATAGTAGTTTTTTTCCCCCCATCAGTAATACTAAAAGTTGCTATTCTAAGTCTTGTATCCACCACTAATTTAAGACAACTCTGGTGGCTTGCGTTATTTCATACTAGTTTACTTAGGAGTTCCATTTTCACTCCTCAATAGATTTTATGTATTTCTCATACGCTTCTTCACTCATAAGTTCATCTAGTTCTGAAGGGTTACTCAGTGTCATCTTGATCAGCCAACCATCTTCATAACAAGATTTGTTTACAAGTCCTGGATTTTCTGCAAGAGCTTCATTAATTTCAGTTACTTCTCCTGATAAAGGAGAATAGAGTTCACTAGCAGCTTTCACACTTTCCAAAGCACCAAACTCATCTTGTTTGTTCAATTTTGTCCCAACTTCAGGCAGACTACAGTAAACAACATCTCCCAACGCTTCCTGTGCAAAATTGCTGATTCCCACTGTTCCAATGCCATTTTCTGTTGTTACCCATTCGTGTTTCTCTGTGAATTTACGCACCGAGAGCAGAGCGGGTCCAGTGCGCAGCGTACGGATGGCGCCCACCCCCAGCTGCCAGGGCCTCGGCGGGCAGGGCGAGGCGGGTGACGGGACCCCGCGCAGGGTGCAGAGCAGGGCCCGCACGCTCCGCACCACTCGCAGCGCCATGTTCGCAGCTCGCCACTTCTATTCAACATAGTACTAGAAGTCCTAGCAAGAGCAACCAGACAAGAGGAAGAAATAAAGGGCATCCAAATTGGTAAAGAGGAAGTCAAACTGTTGCTGTTTCCTGATGATAGGATCATATGCCTAGAAAACCCTAAAGACTCATCCAAATAGCTCCTAGAACTGGTAAATGAATTTAGCAAAGTTTCAGGATACAAAATTAATGTACACAAATCAGTAGCCCTGCTATACACCAACAGTGACCAAGCTGAGAATCAAATCAAGAACTTAACCCCTTTCACAAGTCACAAAAATACTGAAATACTAGGAATATACCTAACCAAGGATATGAAAGACCTCTACAAGGAAAACTACAAAACACTGCTGAAAGAAATCATAGATGACACAAACAAATGGAAACACATCCCACGCTCATGGATGGGTAGAATCAATATTGTGAAAATGATCATACTGTCAAAAGCAATCTACAAATTCAATGCAATCCCATCAAAATACCACCATCGCTCTTCACAGAACTAGAAAAGAAATCCTAAAAATAATATAGAACCAAAAAGAGCCTGCATAGTCAAGGTAAGACTAAGCAAGGAGAACAAATCTGAAGGCATCACATTACTTGACTTCAAACTATGCTATAAGACCATACTCATCAAGACAGCATGGTACTGGTACAAAAATAAGCACATAGACCAATGGAACAGAATAGAGAACCCAGAAAAAAGCTAAATGCTTACAGCCAAATGATCTTTGACAAAGCAAACAAAAACATAAAGTGGGGAAGGGACACCCTATTCAACAAATGGTGCTGGGATAATTGGCAAGCTACATGTAGAAGAATGAAACTGGATCTTCATCTCTCACCTTTTACAAAAATTGACTTAAGATGCATCAAAGACTTAAATCTAAGACCTGAAACAATAAAGATTCTAGAAGATAACACTGGAAAAACCCTTCTAGACATTGGCTTAGGCAAAGACTTTATGATCAAGAACCCAAAAGCAAATGCAACAAAAACAAAGATAAATAGATGGAACTTAATTAAACTAAAAAGCTTCTGCACAGCAAAAGAAATGATCAGCAGAGTAAACAGACAACCCACAGAGTGGGAGAAAATCTTCACAATCTATATATCTGACAGAGGACTAATATCCAGAATCTCTACAAAGAACTCAAATCAGCAAGAAAAAAAACAAACAATCCCATCAAAAAGTGGGCTAGGGACATGAATAGACAATTCTCAAAAGAAGATATACAAATGGGCAACAGGCATATAGAAAAATGCTCAGTATCACTAATTATCAGGGAAATGCAAATCAAAACCACAGTGTGATACCCTCTCACTCCTGCAAGAATGGCCATAACAAAAAAATAATAGATGTTGGTGTGGATATGGTGAAAAGGCAACACTTTTACATTGTTGATGGGAAGGTAAACTAGTACAAACACTATGGGAAACAGTGTGAGGAGATTCCTTAAAGAACAAAAAGTAGGACTGCCATTTGATCCAGAAATCCCATTACTGCCTATCTACCCAGAGGAAAAGAAGTGATTATATGAAAAAAATTCTTGCACATGCATGTTTATAGCAGCACAATTAACAACTGCAAAAATATGAAAACAGCCCAAATGCCCATCAGTGGATGAGTGGATAAAGAAAATGTGGTATATATATAGCTACTCTGAGATAATACTACTCAGCCAAAAAAAAAAAAAAAAAAAGAACAAAATAATGGCATTCACAGCAACCTGGATGGAATTAGAGACTATTATTCTAAGTGAAGTAACTTAGGAATGGAAAACCCAACATCATATGTTCTCATTCACATGTGGGAGCTAAGCTATAAAGACGCAAAGGCATAAGGATGATACATTGGTCTTCTTTAGGTGGTTCCAAGAAGGCTGAATAGGAACAGCTCCAGTCTGCAACTCCCAGCGTGAGTGACACAGAAGACGGGTGATTTCTGCATTTCCAACTGAGGTACTGGATTCATCTCACTGGGGCTTGTCAGACAGTGGGTGCAGCCCACAGAGCAGGGCAGGGCATTGCCTCACCCAGGAAGCACAAGGGGTCAGGGAATTCCCTTTCCTAGTCAAGGGAAGGGGTGACAGATGGCACCTGGAAAATTGGGTCACTCCCATCCTAATACTGCACTTTTCCAATGGTCTTAGCAAACAGCACACCAGGAGATTATATCCCACGCATGGCTCGGAGGGTCCCATGCCCACGGAGCCTCGCTCCTTGCTAGCACAGCAGTCTGAGATCGAACTGCAAGGTGGCAGCAAGGCTGGGGGAGGGGTACCCGCCATTGCTGAGGCTTGAGTAGGTAAACAAAGTGGCCAGGAAGCTCGAGCTAGGTGGAGCCCACCACAGCTCAAGGAGGCCTGCCTGCCTCTGTAGACTCCACCTCTGGGGGCAGGGCATAGCCAAACAAAAGGCAGCAGAAACCTCTGCAGACTTAAATGTCCCTGTCTGACAGCTTTGAAGAGAGTAGTGGTTCTCCCAGCATGGAGTTTGAGATCTGAGAACGGACAGACTGCCTCCTCAAGTGGGTCCCTGACCCCCGAGTAGCCTAACTGGGAGGCACCCCCCATTAGGGGCAGACTGACACCTCACACGGCTGGGTACCCCTCTGAGACGAAGCTTCCAGAGGAACAATCAGGCAGCAACATTTGCTGTTCAGCAATATTCACTGATCTGCAGCCTCCGCTGGTGATACCCAGGCAAACAGGGTCTGGAGTGGACCTCCAGCAAACTCCAGCAGACCTGCAGCTAAGGGTCCTGACTGTTAGAAGGAAAACTAACAAACAAAAGTATATCCACACCAAAACCCCATCTATATGTCACCATCATCAAAGACCAAAGGTAGATACAACCACAAAGATGGGGAGAAACCAGAGCAGAAAAGCTGAACATTCTAAAAATCAGAGTGCTTCTTCTCCTCCAAAGGAACGCAGCTCCTCGCCAGCAACAGAACAAAGCTGGACAGAGAATGATTTTGATGAGTTGAGAGAAGAAGGCTTCAGATGATCAGTAATAACAAACTTCTCTGAGCTTAAGGAGGATGTTCAAACCCATTACAAAGAAGCTAAAAACCTTGAAAAAAGATTAGATGAATGGCTAACTAGAATAAACAGTGTAGAGAAGTCCTTAAATGAACTGATGGAGCTGAAAACCATGGCAAGAGAACTACATGATGCATGCACAAGCTTCAGTAGCCAATTTGATCAAGTGGAAGAAAGGGTATCAATGATTGAAGATCAAATGAAAGAAATGAAGTGAGAAGAGAAGTTTAGAGAAAAAAGAGTAAAAAGAAATGAACAAAGCCTCCAAGAAATATGGGAATATGTGGTAAGACCAAATCTACATCTGATTGGTGTACCTGAAAGTGACAGGGAGAATGGAACCAAGTTGGAAAACACTCTTCAGGATATTATCCAGGAGAACTTCCCCAACCTAGCGAGGCAGGCCAACATTCAAATTCAGGAAATACAGAGAATGCCACAAAGATACTCCTCGAGAAGAGCAACTCCAAGATACATAATTGCCAGATTCACCAAAGTTGAAATGAAGGAAAAAATGTTAAGGGAAGCCAGAGAGAAAGGTTGGGTTACCCACAAAGGGAAGCCCATCAGACTAACAGCAGATCTCTTGGCAGAAGCTCTACAAGCCAGAAGAGAGTGGGGGCCAATATTCAACATTCTTAAAGAAAAGAATTTTCAACCCAGAATTTCATATCCAGCCAAACTAAGTTTCATAAGTGAAGGAGAAATAAAATCCTTTACAGACAAACAAATGCTGAGCGATTTTGTCACCACCAGGAGTGCCTTACAAGAGCTCCTGAAGGAAGCACTAAACATGGAAAGGAACAACCAGTACCAGCCACTGCAAAAACATGCCAAATTGTAAAGACTGTCAATGCTAGGAAGAAACTGCCTCAACTAATGAGCAAAATAACCAGCTAACATCATAATGACAGGATCAAATTCACACATAACAATATTAACCTTAAATGTAAATGGGCTAAATGCTCCAATTAAAAGATACAGACTGGCAAATTGGATAGAGTCAAGACCCATCAGTGTGCTGTATTCAGGAGACCCATCTCACGTGCAGACACACATAGGCTCAAAATAAAGGGATGGAGGAGGATCTGCCAAGCAAACGGAAAACAAAAAAAGCAAGGGTTGCAATCCTAGTCTCTGATAAAACAGACTTTAAACCAACAAAGATCAAAAGAGACAAAGAAGGCCATAACATAATGGCAAAGGGATCAATTCAGCAAAAAGAGCTAACTATCCTAAATATATATGCATCCAATACAGGAGCACCCAGATTCATAAAGCAAGTCCTTAGAGACCTACAAAGAGACTTAGACTCTCACACATAATAATGGGAGACTTTAACACCCCACTGTCAACATTAGACGCATCAATGAGACAGAAAGTTAACAAGGATATCCAGGAATTGAACTCAGCTCTGCACCAAGCAGACCTAATAGAATCTACAGAACTCTTCACCCCAAATCAACAGAATATACATTCTTCTCAGCACCACATCACACTTATTCCAAAATTGACCACATAGTTGGAAGTAAAGCACTCCTCAGCAAATGTAAAAGAACAGAAATTATAACAAACTGTCTCTCAGACCACAGTGCAATCAAACTAGAACTCAGATTAAGAAACTCACTCAAAACCGCTCAACTACATGGAAACTTAACAAACTGCTCCTGAATGACTACTGGGTACATAATAAAATGAAGGCAGAAATAAAGATGTTCTTTGAAACCAATGAGAACAAAGACATAACATACCAGAATCTCTGGGACACATTTAAAGCAGTGTGTAGAGGGAAATTTATAGCACTAAATGCCCACAAGAGAAAGCAGGAAAGATCTAAAACTGACAACCTAACATCACAATTAAAAGAACTAGAGACGCAAGAGCAAACACATTCAAAAGCTAGCAGAAGGCAAGAAATAACTAAGATCAGAGCAGAACTGAAGGAGATAGAGACACAAAAACCCTTCAAAAATCAATGAATCCAGGAGCTGGTTTCTTGAAAAGATCAACAAAATTGATAGACTGCTAGCAAGACTAATACTAGAGTTCTTTTTAAAGGTCTTTGTATATACATGAGAGATTGCCGGTTGTTTTCCCATTATCTATTCTCCCCTTCTTCCATATTAATAGGACTTTAGCCGACATAATTTCCCAGGCTCCTTTTAAATTACTTGTGGCCAATGGAATGTGAACAACAAAAAAATGATATTTAGAACTATAGATTCCTATACTTTAAAATAAGAGTGTAGATTCCTATATCTCCCCTTTCCTCTTCCTCTCCCCGTCAGCTGGAATTTTAATATGACGCCTGAGCTGGATAAGCCTTCCTAGATAAGAAGGTAGGAGCCCTGTGTGAAGGATCATAGAATCAGAATGAAGGAACCTGGGTCTCAGCTCCATGGAGTGAACTGTCAGTGAAACCTAGACTGTTAACACACAGACCGCTAAGTGAAAGAAATAAACTTTACTTAGTTTAAATCCGTCATTTTGGCCACATTAGAGCAGCCTAACTCAGAGCCAGTCCCAGATGTACACATTATAATTTTTTAAAATTGTTTATTAAAGTAGAGACAAACCATGCTGATGCTGCTTCTCCTCTTCCTCCTCCTCCTCTTCCTCCTCTCCTTCTCCTCCTCCTCTTTTTCCTCCTCCTCCTCCTCCTTCTTCTTCCTTTCTTATTTCTTCTTCCTCTTCCCCTTCTCCTCCTTCTTCACTTCCTTCCTTCCTTCCTTCCTTCCTTCCTTCCTTCCTTTCTTCCTTTTTTGAGATGGAGTCTTGCTCTGTCACCCAGGCTGGAGTGCAGTGGCATGATCTCGGCTCACTGCAAGCTCCGCCTCCTGAGTTCACAGCATTCTCCCACCTCAGCCTCCCGAGTAGCTGGGACTACAGGTGCCCGCCACCACGCCCAGCTAATTTTGTTTTTGTATTTTTAGTAGAGACGGGGTTTCACCGTGTTAGTCAGGATCGTCTCGATCTCCTGACCTCATGATCCGCCTGCCTCGTCCTCCCAAAGTGCTGGGATTACAGGCGTGAGCCACCGTGCCCAGCCTCTTTCTTCTTCCTCTTCCTTCTCCTCCTTTTCCTCCTCCTCCTCCTCCTTCTTGTTTATAATTCTAACCCATGGAGCTGAATATAAGCATTCAGAAGATGGTGAAGCAAAGTTCTGTCGCAGACAACATTTACAAGAAACTTGCTCAAAGCTCTTGCTCAAAGGAATGTCAGCAGCCACCAGAAGTTGGAAAAGATAAGCAAAAAAATTCTCCCCCAATGTCTTCAGAGGGATTGTGGCCCTGTGGACACTTTGATTTCTGCCCAGTAATACTGATTTTAGGCTTCTGGCCTCCACAGTTACATAACAGTAAACCTCTGTTGTCTTTAAAGCAATAAAAAAAAAAACTTCTCACTCAAGAAATATTTCTAAGCCAGTTCATATGCTGCAGAGAAAAGGCTGAGTGAGCTGACTGGCGATAGCACATGGACCAGCTTTTATGAGATCCTTCTGATTGTAATTCAGTGTGGCTTAACAATTAAGGCTATAAACTGTGAAGATGAAGTGTTTTCATTGTGGAGAAAAGCATGGTCATGGTTTCCATAGTATGGGTACAACTGAAAGGGTGGGAAGAACAAATCAAGGAAAAGGAAAATCTCATCCACTAGGGTGAAGCGATTTGCTCATGACCTACATATGGAACATGCAGGATTTGTAGGGAGTAATCAGAAAAGCATCTTTCATTTTCTCTGTCAGTAACCCTTTAAATGTCCTCAGTGTGGGTTTTCCTCCCAAAATAGAAACTTGAGCAATCTTATAATTTTTCCAGTAATATCCAGATAATGAAAAGCCCTATTGTCTGAGAACACCTGGACACAGGAAGGGGAACAACACACACTGGGGTATGTCTGCAGTTGGGGGTTGGGGGAAGGAAGAGCATGAGTATAAGCTAATGCCTGCGTGGCTTAATACCTAGGTGATGGGTTGATGGGTGCAGCAAACCACCATGGCACACATTTATGTATGTAAGAAGCCTGCACGTACTGCACACGTATCCCAGAACTTAAAATAAATTTTTTTTAAAAAAAAGAAGAAAAAAAGAATGATACATTGGACTCTGGGGACTTGGGGAGAAGGGTGGGGGGGTTGAGAGGGATAAAAGACTACACATTGGGTACAGTGTACACTGCTCAGGTGATAGGTGCACCAAAATCTCAGAAATTACCACTAAATACCTTATCCATGAAAACAAACACCACCTGTTCCCCAAAGCCCTATTGAAATAAAACAATAATAAAAAAAAATCTGGCCCCTCTTGGAAAGCTGCCTGGAGCAGGGAGAGGCTGCAGAGGGGACAAGCCCAGGGTGGGAGATGAAGGAAGTGGGAAGTGGATTCTGTCAGTCTTGGGTGGGGTGTGTTCTTGGCAAGGAGCAGAAGGCACTCAGGCTAGTGGAGGCAGAACCTTCCAGGTCAGGCTGAAGCAGACCTAGGGCCCCTGAGGCAGGTCTCTCTCTCTCTTCTTTCAGCTTCTCCAAACCCCAAGTCTATGTGGCCCAACTTACCAGTGCCACTACCCTGCATTCAAAGTCCTGATTGTTGGGAGAGAGACCCTGATAGGACCAGCTTGGGGCGGGTGTTCACCTCTGCTACAGTGGTGGTGGGTCACGTGGAGGGGTCACATGGTATGTGAGCCTGCCCTGCAGATTTTGGCCTTGCAGCCTTGATAATTGCATGAGCCAATTTCTTATAAAATCTATCTTTCTGTATACAGATGGTCTCCAACTTATGATGGTTCAAATTACGACCTTTTGATTTTATGGTGATGGTGCTTTCAGCTGTGTACATTAGCAGTGAGGACCCACACAACCGTTCTGTTTTTTACCTCCAGTACAGTATTCAGTAAGTTACATGAGATATTCAATACCTTATTACAAAATAACTTCGTGTTAGAGGATTTTGCCTAACTGTAGGCTAATGCAAGTGTCTGAATACATTTAAGGTAGGCTAGGCTAAACTACGATGAGAGGGAAGTTAGCTGTAATTAATGCATTTTCAACTTAATAATATTGTCAACTTACAATGGGTTTATCTGGATGCAGCCCCATCATAAACCAGGGAGCATTTGCAGTTGGCAACAGAATTCCTCTCCAGGAGGGAACTGTCTTTATTTGGGAAAATACCTGCATGAACTGCTGAAGGTGGAAGTGGATGTCTGAAGGCCCAGCAGGAGAAGGTTCTTTAGAAAGGATCAGGAATTTGGGGGCAGAGTGAGAGCAAGGAAGAGTCAAGGAGAGGTTGGATTAGGAAGTCATGGAGGTTGAATGTTTGGCTCCAAGTTATCCATGTTCTGCAATGTGAAGCCCTTAGTGGGTACTCACCTCCCCATAAACCGAAGCATTCTGCTCATGCAGCCGTCGTGTGCCTACTTCCTGTGAGGACCCTGGCGGGGGATGCTGCTCTTCCATGCACACTGATGAGGAGTAGAGAGGAAAGAGCACCCACAGATACATGTTGGAGACCAGGAGCTGCACAGAGGCAGGCAGCTCTCCTCCGCAGAGTGACTCAGGGATCAAGCCTTTTGTGGCTCCCAGGTCCGAGAAGATGCAGCCTCTTGGGATGTGAAAAGCATGGAGAGGTGTTGAGCTTCCTTGTGAACACAGCTAGGGCTTCAGGTTCATTTTGTCTACACCAAAAGGGCAAGGAGCCCCCAGCTTACCTTGGTGTTGCAGGCTGTGGCCAACTGCAGCAGAAAGCAGCAACTCAAAGAGTGGAGTTGCCTGTGGGGGCCCCCTCCCTGCACCTACTCAGGGGACCAGGTGTTTGGGACCATGCGGGCAGCCACTTCCTGCCCCCACCAGGGCTGGGTGGTTCTGATTCTCACGGTGACTCCTGCATAGCAGTGAGAAGCTGTTCTCTGCCAGCCTCGCATCCTTGTTACATTCCTCCCACAGCTGGACCTCCCTTACTGCCTCCCACAGCCCTGTCAGGTTCATCATTCTTCATGAGATCAAGACTTGACACTGTTTTAGGGCACACTGGTTCATGCTGGGTGGGCACTAGCTCCTCCCGGTTGGTTTTGGCCCCAACTCTTTTCCTGCTGGGGGCTGGGAGCTGCTGGGCTGAGAGTGCTGGGAGCTGGGCTCCAGGTGGAGGCTCAGGCTCAGAGCCTGGCTTCTCTTTCCTTGCATGGGGCCTGGGTTCAGGGTTCTTCTTGTTTGAAGCAAGTGGGCTGGGACCAGAGCACAAAGGCTTCAGGATGAGGGACTGGTGTGTTTCCTGAACCAGGATCTGTGAGCAGGAAGGGATTGGGGGAGGGTGGCAGGGAGAGGAAGGGGAGGAAGGAGGAGGAAGGAGGGAAGAGGAGGAGGAAGAGGAGAACACAGAGATGGGGAAGGGAGGAGGGGGAGGAGGAGGAAGGAGAGGCAGAGAGAGATGAGCAGCTCTGCAGCAGGAAGTCGAGATGATTGGGAGATGGGGTCTCATTCTAGGGTTTGAGCTGTCTACTTGGAGGGAGGAACACGGCAGCTTGGATGATCCCAAACAGTGGGGAATCCGAAAGTCAATTATATCTGGATTTGAAGGAATTACATGATTATATTTGCTGCAGGTCAGCCTTCCTAATTGTGATTAATTAAGCTAATGCTGGGCTCAGTTTGCCCTCCGAGGGCTACCAGGTGACGCCAGATGTGGGAATCGCTCCCCAGCTGACAGAGCCCAGTTGTGGTGGGTTTTCCAAGCAGCCTAGGACCCACACTGCCTGCATGGGGGTGGGGGGTTGGGGGGGCAGCTCCCTCTGTTGCTGGGGGAAAGGGGCCTCGCTGGCTCTTCTCTTCTCCTCTGCCATGAAATGGCTGCTTTAGCTGCCTCCAGGTGACCGGGCCATCAGCCCAGTGCCCAAGGTGCCCAGTCTTGCAAGGTGCCAAGTCAGATGTTCAGTTCTGGAGCTCAGGCCTCTGAACCAGGAAATTGCATTTGCTAGCTGCAAATGAACTGCTGTCCCACGGGGCCCTTCCTGAGCCCTGCAAGGATAGCAGCAGCACAGTTACCGACTTAGAAGCTCCCTTTGGAGGCAGGCACTCTGTGTACCTTAGCGGGTGCCTGCTCACGTGCGGCCTCTGCCGGGGAAGTGGCATCTGATTTCCTCACGTCAGCTGTGCACCCGGCATCTGGGGAGAGGAGGCGGCTGAGCACGGGAAACTTCCCATGCTGTTCTCCTTGGCGGGCAGGGAATAGAACTGGTCTGTCCATAGACATCACGGAGAGGTTGTCTGTTGATGGGGGCTGGAGAGATGCCCGAGGGCTCCCAAGGTGATGTCTGGGCCATCGGGGGTGGGAGGTGACCTGGCGTCACCTCCTGTCCGGTGGGAACGCTGGCTTCAGGCTGGATTCTGGTTTACACCTTTCCTTTTGGTGAATGCCAGGGCATGTTCCAGAACAGCTGTTTGCAGGGCCTCACCTGGGGGCCACAGTGGTGAGTCCACATGACCCCTGAGCTCCTCACTGTGCACTTCCGACTTTTCCAGAGAAAGGGAAGGAAACTGTCCCCCCCGTACTCCCCCACTCCCCTCCCCATGGCAGGGATCTGAGTGGCCTCTGAGTGGCTGCCAGCTCCTCCAGGCCTGCAGTCAAGGCAGAGAACAGTGTCTCCAATGACTGCCAGAAGTCGGTGGCCAAATGGTGATGGTTCTGAGCAGTAATGAATTAACACATTGCTCCAATTTCTCTTGTCAGTTTCTTATGTTCTGGGCCATGTCTCCACGGACAGAGGTGAGACGCCCCACCACACCTTCCTGTCTCTCTCAGCCAAATTGTCCCTTTGATGCTGGGCCAGGGCTTAATATACAGCCAAGGGACTGGAACAGAAATTTCTGCTCAATGATTTGTGCTGTGATCACACAGAGGTGGCCCCTGTGTACCGATGGCTTCCCGAGTGTCTCGGATATCAGCTGAAGCAGCTCGGAGCCTCGGGCCCAGCCTGGCGTGGGTCTTGCCCTGGGAGCCCCTGGCTGTGCTGGGAACAGGGGATCCTCCTTCCCTTGGTACATTCATCTCACATCAAGGAATTTCCAGCTCCCTTGCTTGAAAATCAATTACTGAACTAAATTGCTCATGGACGCACTAGCATATCATAATTGTGCCACGCTGGGCCCGTGGTTATCCCATGGAGTTTGGGCCAAATTATGAATTACATCAGCTCCTCAGACGGGCTTCGCTTCTAATCAGGCCTTGACCAGACAAACTTCTTCCAGAAAGGGTGCGTGGGAGTAGCTCTTGGGCAACTGACCAGGACGGATGCTGGACGGTGGCCTCTACTGAGTGGGGGTGTCCGTGGGGACCCCAGAGGCCGGGGGGCAGGCAGAGCATGTGAGTGTCCCATCTGGGCCACTGCAGCTGCGGCTGGCTCATGGGTGCCCTGACAGATGCCCTGGTCACAGGTCAGGATCTTGGCAGAGCCTCAAGGCAGGAGTTAGTTCTCTAGGAGGAAGAAAGGGAGGAAAGGAGGAAATCAGAAAAAAGGAAGAGGGATGAGGAGAGAGAGGGAAATAGGGTAGGGGAGAGAGAGAAGAAGAGAGAGGAAGATGGAGAGAGGGGGAGAAGGAGAGAGAGGGAAAGAGAGGGAGAAGGAGGGGGAGAAAGAGGGAGGAAGGGGAGAGGGAGAAGAGAGGGAGAGAAATAGGGGAGAGAGGGAGGAGAGAGAGGGAGGTGGAGGAGAAGGAGAGCAGGAGAGAGGGGGAGAAGGGGAAAGAAACAGAGAGAGGGAGAAGGAGAGAGAGGGAAAGAGGGAGAAGGAAGGGGGAGAAAGAGGGAGAAGGGGGGAGAGAAAGAAGAGAGGGAGAGAAATAGGGGAGAGAGGGAGATGGGGGAGAAGGAGAGAGCAGGAGAGATGGGGGAAAGAGGGAAACAGAGAGAGAGGGAAGAGAGGGAGAGAGCGACGAGGAGAGAGCGAGAGAGAGAGGAAGCAAGTGAGGGAGAGAGACACAGAAACAGAGTCAGAAAGAGAGACAGAGGGCGCGAGAGCAGGAGAGACGTGGGTGCATGGGTGGGGGTGGGTGGGGCTCTCTCAGGTCAGCCACCCTCCTCTGCAGAGAGACTGATTGAAAAATTACCCAGGAAAGTAGGCCAATGAGAAGGCTTTTAAAATTTTACTTTATTTTATTTATTTACTTTTGAGACAGGGTCTCACTCTGCTGCTCAGGCTGGAGTGCAGTGGTGTGCTCATGGCTCACTGCAGCCTTGACCTTTCTGGACTCAAGCAATTCTCCCACCTCAGCCTCCCAAGTAGCTGGGATTACAGGTGTGCACCACCACACCCAGCTAATGGTTGTATTTTTTGCAGAGACAGGGTTCACCATGTTGCCCAGGAGGCTCTCAAACTCCTGGGCTCAAGCGATCCACCTGCCTCGGCCCCCAAAGTGCTGGGATTACAGGTGTGAGCCACTGCGCCTGGCTCCTCCCTTTATTTTTAAAGTCAGGAAGTCAATATAGAGGGCTCTTGAACATCACAAAGAAAAAAGAAAAATACATTTTATTGATTCCCTGACTGAATCATTTTCCTCTGGAATCTTTTTTCTTTCTTTCTTTCTTTTTTTTTTTTAGACAGTGTCTCACTCTTATCACCCAGGCTGGAGTGCAATGGCACAATCTCGGCTCACTGCAACCTCTGCCTCCCGGGTTCAAGCAATTCCCCGCCTCAGCCTCCTGAGTAGCTGGGACTATAGGTGTGCACCACCACGCCCGCCTAATTTTTTGCATTTTAGTAGAGATGAGGTTTCACCTTGTTGGCCAGGATGGTCATGATCTCCTGACCTTGTGATCTGCCTGCCTTGGCCTCCCAAAGTGTTGGGATTATAGGCGTGAGCCACCGTGCCCGGCCTTCTCTGGAATCTTCACTGAGCACCTGCCATGGTGGGGACTGTTGTCAGCACTGGGTATGAGACCTCCTGGGAGCCCTCAGCTGGGCAGGAGCCTGGGGGATCAGAAAGGATCGAGGTTTGGAATGGAGCGCCGCAGCTGGTGCCTGGGTGGGGAAGAACACCTCACTGGACAGGTCGGGACAGTGTCTCCCAAACTGCAGATGAGAGGCAGGCAGCCCTGTAATGGGGTGGGGAAAAGTGTTCCAGACAGGGGAACAGCACATGCGGGGACCCTGAGAGCTTAGACACGCAGGGATGGTGCCCAAACCCAGACTCTGAAATGGCCAGCGAGGCTGCAGAGAAGGGTCAAGCTCAAGTCAAGAGAAACTCACAGTGAGAAGTTGAGCCCGGAGGCTGCTATTCATTAAATTGGCAGTGAACAAACAATGTCACAGACATATTACCAGGGTGCTGGGGAGCAGGGAGTTCCGCAGACGGCAGGTGGGGTGAACATGGTGCAATTTCCCCTGCAGCTGGTGAGCAGCAGGCATCAAAAGCTACCTGGCATCCTCACTCTGGACCCAGCGCCTCTACCGCCAGGAATGTTCATTCTGAGAAATCCTCAGGGATGTGCATGGCAACTCAAGGGTGCTCCCTGCAGCATTGGAAACTGCGGCCAGTCACCTTGTCACCTTGTTTCAGTGAATGGCAGTATTTTTATCGGGAGACATGGTGAAATGTTTGTCCTATTTTCAGAATATATTAAGTGAACGAGTAGGTTATGGTATAACCGAGTTCAATAGGATCCCAGTTTTTCATTTTATTTTATTTTATTTTTTAAAAATGTGCATTTTCTCCTAGGACCAAAAGCTGGGAGGATAAACAGCAACACCCCAACAGTGGGTATTACCACCCAGTGGTGGTAAAATTATGGGAAATTTGAATTTTCCTCTGGTTTCTTTCGGTGTCACTTTGGTTATTTAAAAAAAAAAAAAATCAGCCAGGCACGGTGGCTCATGCCTGTAATCCCAGCACTTTAAGAGGCTGAGGCGGGCAGATCACGAGGTCAGGAGATCAAGGCCATCCTGGCTAACACGATGAAACCCCATCTCTACTAAAAATACAAAAAATTAGCTGGGCGTGGTGGCGGGAGCCTGTAATCCCAGCTACTCGGAGGAGGCTGAGGCAGGAGAATGGCGTGAACCCAGGAGGCGGAGCTTGCAGTGAGCGGAGATCCTGCCACTGCACTCCAGCCTGGGCGACAGTGCAAGACTCCGTATCAAAAAAAAAAAAAAAAAAAAATTCACTGGGCATGGTAGTTCACTCCTGTAATCCCAGCACTGAGGTGGGCGGATCATTTGAGGTCAGGAGTTTGAAACCAGCCTGGGCAACATGGTGAAACCCTGTCTCTACTAAAAATACAAAAATCAGCTGGGCATGGTGGCTCGCATCCATAATCCCAGCTACTTGGGAGGTTAAGGCAGGAAGATCCCTTGAGCCAGGGAGGTGGAGGCTGTGGTGAGCTGAGATTGTGCCACTGCACTCCAGCCTGGGTGACAGAGTGAGACCCTGTCTCAAAAAAAAAAAAAAAAAAAAGAAAAAAATCAATAAATATACACATTTAAAAGTATGTTTGTTCTCAGGCCCGCTTCATCTCTTCCCGATGACTGTTTAATCCCTGCCCTCCAACCCCAACTCAAGACCTCTCAAGTTCGTTTCCCATGTGGTTGCTGGCCTCATCTTTTTAACACACAGTGTGAAAATGGCCTACGCCACAAACACTGCTGCTCACTTCCCGCTACCCTCAGGGGAACCCCCACTCTGCAGAACCTGGTATTCAGTGCCTGTCACTACCCTACCTCCTTTTCAGCTGTTTTCTGGCAGATTCTCTATGATCCAGTCCCCAGGCTCAGCCCCCCTAAAGACCTCTTGCTCTTTTATGCACCTCCATATTTGTCCATTCTGCCTCCTCTTCCTGGAATGTTAAGCTTCATATCTTTCTTCTTGGCAACACCTACTCATCCTTCAAAACCCTTTTCAAATGCCCCCACTGTAAGAATATCCTTTCTGGTTTAAGCCCTAGGGCTCTCAGGATGTAGTCCCAAATTCTTTGCATGATTCCCCCATCCTCGTCTCTCACCCTCCTGACCCTTCCTTGTCAGCCCCCACCCAGCTCTGTTCCACACGCTGAACTTCTCTAGCAGGTGCCCAGCGCACCATGCCTCATGTACAGGCTGTTCCTCCCTGCCTAGAGTCCTCCTCTCTCCCCACCCCGTGGACTCCCCAGGCACCTCCTTGCCTGCCTAACTCCTACCCTTCAGTTTTAGCCTAAGGATCCTGCCCCTGGGAAGCCTCCCCTGAATCCCCGCTTGGCTTAAGGGTCTCTCGCCTGGTTCCTGCAACCACCCCCATCCTGCTGTGTTCACCATGTGGGACCACAGCTTTCTGTTGACTTGTCTGTTCCTCCACCAGAGTCCAGGTGAGCTCTGAGGGTCACGGCTGTCTTTGGATGGGGACGGACAGGATGAGGATGACAAAGACTTGCTTGCATGGCCCAGGCTCCCTCTGAACCCCTGAAGGCATCTGTACTGGCTCCCTGTCTCTCTTCCTGCAGCCCACTGAGGCACTGATGGTTCTCTCTCCCACTGGACAGAGCTTGCCCACAGTCAGGGACCCACCTGATTTGACTTCACCCAGGAAATGAGATGGAGAGTCCACACCCAGCTTGAAACCAGTTCAGACACCCAGGTGCCTGCCACCAGAAGCTCCCAGTTCATGAAAGTCTGCAGGGATGGTGCCCGCAGCAAGGCTGCACACCCCTGGCTTCCTAGCCAGGCACAGGAGGGGACAAGGTGCAGAGGGAAGGAGGGGCACTGAATCTCCAGGCTGCGGTGTGGACGGGGCCTGTTGGGAGGGCACAGCAGCCACAGCCCTGGGGGCAGGGGTTTCAGTGAGTGCAGCCTGCCATCCCCCATGCCTGTGCGGCCTGAAAGTGCACCCAGAGCTGGGGTTGATCCAGAGCTCCTCGTTTGCAAAATGACTTTTTTTTTTTCCAGCAGGACCTGGAGACTCAGGGATGGGATGATGCCCTTGGAAGCCATGAATATGCACCTTGGAATATCTGGAAGATCCAGGAAGATCCCAGCTGAGCCCTCTGCCAGTGTTTGCTGGGGAAGGAGCCTGGGTTTGCAGTCTCTTGGTCCCAGCTGCTGTTGGTCTTGTTCTGTGGCCATGGGCAAAATGACCATCATCTCCAACCTCAGCATCCTCTTCCGTGGAGGGGCCAATGACCACACCCAAAGGTGATTCTCTCTGCATTGTTCTCTCTCGACTTTCTTTCTTTTTTTTTTTTTTTTTTTTGAGATGGAGTCTCGCTCTGTCACCCAGGCTGGAATGCAGTGGCACAATCTCGGCTCACTGCAGCCTGTGCCTCCCGGGTTCAAGCAATTCTCCTGCCTCAGCCTCCCGAGTAGCTGGGACTACAGGTGCGTGCCACCACACCCAGTTAATTTTTTTGTGTGTGTTTTTAGTAGAGATGGGGTTTCACCGTGTTAGCCAGGATGGTCTTGATCTACTGACCTCATGATCCACCCACCTTGGCCTCCCAAAGTGCTGGGATTACAGGCATGAACCACCGCTCCTGGCATTCTCTCTCGACTTTCAACACCACTCCAATCCCAGCCTGAGGAAAGGCAGGGCTGAGAAGTGCGGCGGGGCTGTGTGCTCAGCCGGCTTTCAGCTCATCCCGGGAGTGCACGATGGTGCCTTGCTCACTCAAATAATTCAAAGATGAAGCCAGTTGGAAGTAATTGTTTAGATTAAACTCCATTACCCTTAATAAATAATTGACCTGTCAGATGTACGGCACTTACAAAGGAGCCTGCTCTTCTGCTCAGAATGAATGTGCTCGGAACCAAGGTTTACCATGCGGTTCCAGGCAGCTTCCCCACACCACTAATTACATTCAGACAGATGAGGCTTCCTAGAGGCGGGATGTGTGCTTGCAGGTGGAGCTGACCTCATCTGGCTATTGTTTCTGAGCAGGTTCGAGTGGCAGAAGGGAGAGGCTTCCCTGGGGGTTGTGGCCAAAAGACCTTCCCCAGGAGCAGGGAGTCCCTTCCCCGTCATCACACAGGCTGCAGGAGCTCTTGGTTCAGCTGCCAGTTGTCTGTGACTCAGAGGGCAGAGGGTAGAGGTGAAGGGCTCAACACCCCCCAGCTCACCCTCTCCATGCCCGATAAGCTCTCTGTGCTCTTATAACTCATTGATGCTGGACAGCTGCCCAGACACACTCAGATACTGAAGCTGTCCCGTGGGCTTCCTTAGCGGAGGTGGGATTTGGCTTGTAGGTGACCTATGCCGGGAGCCTGCCCTGAGAGTGAGGTGAGCTGTCTAGAGTCACAGTGCCCACCATGGCCTTGATGGCAGGTGGCCTCCCACCCAGTGCCACTACTGGCCTGCTGTCTGCCTCACCAGGCCCAGGTCATCACCAGTGACTCGGCCTGGTGGCTGGGATGGTTCAGGGAGGGAAGTGGCACCGTGTGTATGAGGCACAGAGCAAAGGTTCAGTGAGAAAGTGGAGGCTGACCCAAGCCTCTCCCCAACCCATGGAGGTAGCATCTCAGGAATGGCTGCTGGCAACTGCCGTGCCCTCGGCCAGGCTAGAGAAGCCGGCTGGCTGGACCCTAGCTTCTGTGGCTAACTCCCTTGGAGCCATGGGGGAATCGTTCCAGGTCCCGACCCAGAGTTTGGTGGAGCCGGTGGTCAGCCCTGCCTCCTGTTTCTCTCCCTGTCCCCCACTGTGTGTAAACAGCACCCATGGCAGGTGTGGTCTGCATGTCTGTGTCCCCCCAAAACTCATAGGTTGAAATCCTAACCCCCAGGGTGATGGGATTAGGAGGCGGGGCCTTTGGGGAGTGATGAGGCCGTAGGGATGGAGCCTCATGAATGGAATGAGTGCCCTTATAAGAAGAGGTGCTAGAGCGCTGCCTGGCCCCTTCCGCCAGTGAGGACACAGTGAGAAGGCACCGTCTGCAAGTCAGGATGGGAGTGACATGGTTTGGCTCTGTGTCTCCACCCAAATCTCGTCTCAAATTGTCATCCCCATGTGTCGAGGAAGGGGCCTGGTGGAAGGTGATTGGATCATGGGGGTGGTTCCCCCATGCTGTTCTCATGATAGCGAGTGAGTTCTCAGGAGATCTGATTGTTTAAAAGTGTGGCACTTCCCCCTTTGCTCTCTCTCTCCTGCCGCCATGTGAGACATGCCTTGCTTCCCCTTCCCCTTCCACCATGATTGTAAGTTTCCTGAGGCCTCCCTAGGCATGCAGAACTGTGAGTCAATTAAACTTCTTTCCTTTATAAATTACCCTATTTTATAGCAGTGTGAGAATGGACTAATACAGGGGCCCCTCACTAGGAGCTGAATCTGCCGGCACCTTGATCTTGAACTTCCAGCCTCCAGACTGTGGAAATAAACGTCCGTTGTTTGCAAGCCTCCCCGTCTGTGGTGTTCCTCCATAGCAGCTTGAATGTACTGAAAGGGCAGGGGTGGTGAGGGCTCGTTTTGCCTCCGGGGATCAGGACAGGCCAAGATTGTCCCATGGCCCTACCAGGCAGGACGTCTCTCTCTTCCCCGCGTCCGGACCCACAGGCCTGTCAGCCCTGGTGCATGCACTGGGGGCACAGAGATCTCTTCAGGAGGGGACACCCCATGTTCCTGGGAAAGCAGAAGGAGGCACCTGCATCTTGCTGGGCAAACATTGTGCTCAGAGATTTGCTTGTCAGAAACACTTTAGGTTAGTACCTGTCAGTGCTTTAGGGGCTGATGGTGACTTGCATATGTAGATGAGACAGTGCCATACTAAGTAATTTCACATACATCACTTCATTTGAATTTCACGACTCCTTGCCATGAGAACAACAATGATTATTTAGAAATTAGAGTATTTAATAACAGCAGCAATGAGATGACAATGACAATGATGGTGATGATGTGTGTCATGATGAACTGCGTGGAAGCCCTGTGCCAGGGGCACTATCGTCTGCACCTTGGAGGCGAAGTGACTGAAGGCAGTAGAGGAGAGGGCCTGCCCAAGGCCTCAGGGCCCAGGGCTGCCTTCCCACTGTCTTCATGGTGCAGGGGCAGCCCTCGTCCATCCTCACCATGACTGGCATACTGTAAAGTTAGGGCACCCCTGGACCCTGACAGCCCAGCCCTGTAGGGGCTGCCCTCACCGGCTCCCCTCCTACCAGGACAGGTGCACTGGGCAGGGAGGCACTCATTCCTACCTTCCACCAGCAGAAACAAACAAAGCAGCGGGTGAATGATCTGTGGCCCACTCCGCATAAATCAGGTGCATAATGTAGCTGCCCGGGCTTCTATACTGCAACATTCGCAAGGCAATTAGCTTGAAAACTGAATTGATGTACATTGATTTTTTAAATAAAGTTATTGTAATATATTCACTCGTTAGAATCTGGAGCTGAAAATAGACATTTTGTTTCTGATGACAGGCCCGTCCCTATAAATCACTGGGGATGGTAGAAACAACTCCTCATTCCACATCATCATTTCCTATTAGAACTGACATGTCCATCTCGGGCGATTTTTCATCTCCTATGTGAGGGATGGACACATTCCAGGCCCCTTGAGGCTTTTCTGAAGAAGACGAGGCTGTGGGTGATCGGCCTGGGAGGTAGGGCCTGGAGATGGGGAAGCTGTCGGTGGTCACAGCCAGTCCCTCATGGCTCCTGGGGCCGAACTGTTGGGTTCCATACCCTGGGCGGGGTCAGAGCACAGTCGAGATGGGAGGAGGGAAAGGTGATGTTCTGAGGCCCCCATGGAGTGGGAACACCCAGACATATGTCTCGATCCCAGAACCACAGATGCTGGAAAAGTGAGAGAGCTCCCAAACTAGCTAGATGCTGCAGCCTGGAGGGCCCCGGTAGCCTCCCAGGAGAGCATCGTTGAGCCAGCTGTTGCAGCGTCCGCTCTGCTCTGCCTTCAGGCAACCCTGCTGGGTGGAAATGCCTTCCACATGTCGAGCTACAGTTGGGTGTCCCTTTCTGCTTTTCAGTGGTGACCAGGGGAGGCCAAAGATTCTTCTAGAATCACCCACTTGGTGCCAAGCCCACATGGGTGTCCTCCTGCTCCAGCCTGTTTTATAGAGAGCCCTTGGGGTTTCTGTGGAAGCTCGGGCTTCTCCAGCAAGTCCGAGGCTCCAGGCAGGTGACTGTTCTGTCCTGGGGTGGAACTGCCACCACCTTCCTGGACAGTGGAGGGACTCACCGAGAAGGTGTGGCTCTGAATTTGGGGGCACCCAGCAAGTTCCCGTGTGTCCCGCCCACGCGGCAGTTGGGCCTGATTGACCTCTCTGAGGGAACATGGGGGCCAGTGGGGAGGAAAGTTCTGGACTAAGGAACCCAACACCCGCCAGGGTCCTCCCCCGGAAGCTTCAGAGATTCGGTGCTGCAGAACGGAGCACAAAGCCAGTCCGTGAGCGCTCACCTGTGGAGACACATCGAGGTCATCAGACATCCCCAAAGGGTTGTTGTCCCCAACTAAGAACCCATTTGACAGGTGTGTGGCCTGGCTCAGTTTCCCCAGATGCAGCGCTAGTGGTGAAGTTTTGCCAAACAAAATTCGTTAAACTTCACTTTCAGGGTGTACTGGGGGTGGGCGTGGAGGGAGGAGGGGGAGGGCGGGTTGTGGTCCCCGTGTCTGTGCGCCTTGGCTCATTGCTCCCCAACACTGACAGCCCCTCACCCCATTGTCGGATCTGCCCAGGGCTTCTAAGCCGGGGAGCACCCCTCACCTTCATGTCGGGACTCATGCCGCCCACCTGTGGACCCCTTCTTGGCCTCCAGGCCCCTCCCACATGTGGTCGTGGGTGGTGAGAAGGCGCCTCTGGCTGCAGTTGTGGTTCGGGGCCTCTGTTCCCCGGATGGCTCTTTTCCAGGGCAGTCACCACCTTGCTCTGGTTAGAGGCTGGATGGGAAGAAGGGCTGGTGGGGCTGAGGGGAGGCTGGCCCTGTCTTTTTGCCTCAGAGCTGGGCAGCAACTCCCACATGAGTATTTAGGGGAAATGCTGGTCCCTTGCAGAGAAGCACTCAGCACTCAGGGCTGGTTTCTGGACTCATGGGCCCTGGGGAGGGGCCAGGGGCCTGGTGATGGAGCCAAGCAGCTCCTGGAGACCTAGAAATGTCCCTGGGGAAGTGTCAAGTGGGCCGGGAGCTCAGGTGGTCTCATGTCTAGGATGGGGACCTGCCTTGCAGCTGTGTGGATGGGGGGGTTCAGGGTGCCCCACCCTTCTAAACCTCTCAGGTTCAAGTGCATCGTCAGGCATGTGGTAACAGCTCCGATGCTGAGCAGCTGCCCTCGCCAAGTATCCCTTCCTGCAGTTTGAGATGACAGCAATGCCCCGGGAGAGACCCCATCCTCAGCACCAGGGCTGTCCATGTTCAGGGAGCCTGGGGGCGCTGGCCAGGGTCTGCCAGCAGGGCCACCAAATCCCCACCCTCGTGAAGACCCCGACCCTAGCGGAATGTGACCTGTGCTAACACCCAGGCAGCCCACGCTACCTCCCGCTCAGCTCTGGAGCCTCTCACGTCACGGACTTGGCAGCTGAGAACAACACGTAAATAATGCTGTAAAGACACATGCACACGTATGTTTATTGCGGCACTATTCACAATAGCAAAGACTTGGAACCAACCCAAATATCCAACAATGATAGACTGGATTAAGAAAATGTGGCAAATATACACCATGGAATACTATGCAGCCATAAAAAATGATGAGTTCGTGTCCTTTGTAGGGACATGGATGAAACTGGAAATCATCATTCTCAGTAAACTATCGCAAGAACAAAAAACCAAACACCGCATATTCTCACTCATAGGTGGGAATTGAACAATGAGATCACATGGACACAGGAAGGGGAATATCACACTCTGGAGACTGTGGTGGGGTGGGTGGAGCGGGGAGCGATAGCATTGGGAGATATACCTAACACTAGATGACGAGTTAGTGGGTGCAGCGCACCAGCATGGCACATGTATACATATGTAACTAACCTGCACATTGTGCACATGTACCCAAAAACTTAAAGTATAATAATAATAAAAAAAAGAAGTAAACTAAAAAAAAAAAAAAAAAATAAAAGCCAGCGCCTGCCGGGTAGAGAAGGGAAGGGTGAAATCAGAGATGGGGATGGGCGCTCCAGCACCCTCGGACCACGGCCAGGCCCTGCAAGCCATCCCTTCCTCTCTTTCCTGTTTCCCTTTCAGATCAAAGCCCTTCCTGGGAGAGAGAATCAGCCAAAGAGGAACGTTGAAAAATGAAAGGGGGAGGCGGGAGAGGGGTGGAGGCTTAGCACCTTTCGAGCACAGAGGCTGCTGGCGAAGGGGGAGAGGGTGTCCTTAAGAAGTGGCCAGAGGTGGGGCTGCCGTGGGGCAGGATTCGCTCTCTCTCCTTCCAGGTCTCCATGCCCCTCTCGCAGGCCTGCGGGTCACAGTGATGTTAAGAGCAAAAAAACCTGTTGAGCCTCCCGGCCGGTATGGACAGGGTTTGAAGGAAGAGGGAACTCTTGAACCTGACGCTGCTGCTGATTGACCTGAGAGGGAGCTGAGTTTTCCAGGAAAAAGGAGGCGAGATGGGCAGGGTCGGAGTAAGTCCAGTTAAGGAACCCAAAGGAGGCTCTGGGCTTGGCCTGCAGAAGGATTGGCCATAAGTGCGAGCAGGAGTTGGGGGGCATCGGGGCAGACCCCAAGGTTGCTGGTGGTCCTGACACTCCCATCTGTTTCCACGAAGACCCTTGGACTTGCTGGGAGAGTCCCGGGGAGAGTCGAACTCCCAGTGCTCTAGGACACAGGCCCTCCTGAAACCACACCTAAACCTAAACTCTGGCTTTGGACCGAGGTCAGGGGAGCAGCTGGGCCCAGCAGGCGACATCTTCCAGCCTTTGGGACATGCAGGCTTTTGCCAACATATTGGACTTTGTGTGCCTCCTCACGGTGGTGAGTGGAATCACGGACTCCAAAGATGTCCCCATCCAAGTTCCAGGACCTGGGCATATGTGGCCTTCCATGGCAAAGGGGCTGAGCAGATGTGCGGAAGGACCCTGAGATGGGAGAGCATGCTGGGTCACCCAGTGGGCCTGGTGCAATCCCACGAGCCCTTAAAGGCAGAGAACCCTTCCCAGCGTGGTCAGCAGAGGAGGCATGGTAGGGGGCAGAGGCTGGGCGTGAACGTTGCAGGTGGAGGAGGGGCCACCAGCTCAGGAACACAGGCTGCCTCTAGAAGCTGGAAGAGGCAGGGACGTGGATTGTCCCCTGGAGCCTCCGGAAGGAACACAGCCCTGCAGACCCGCTGACTTCAGCCTTTAAGACTCTTCTCAAACTTCTGCCCTCCCTGACTGTAGGATAGTACATGTGTGTTGTTTGAAACCACTACATTTGTGATAATTTCCTACAGCTGCCACTGGGAACAGCCACTGGCTGATTCATTCTTTCATCCACTCATCCACTCATGCACCCGGACCCGCAGCCTGTGCCCCGCCCTGTGCTGTGAGCACCCCGCACCGCAGGACCCAGCCGGCACCGAGACAGGAGGACGGGACTTGAAAGGAGTGAGCGAGGTATCTCCAGGGCTGGGCCTGGAGCCTCGTCCTGCGTAAGATGAGGGCCTTGCGGCCTCTTCTTGCGCCAGCCCTGCCCCCAGGAGCTGCCTCTGTGTCTCCCCTGTGTGGCCTGGCCTCTTGCCACCTGCCGCTGTCTCAGAAAATAGGCTGGGTGCTTTCTGGAGGCCATAATGACAGCTCATGGTGCAGGAGCAGCTTCCCAGTGTTGCTGCCTCACACTGGGTGTGACACACGTGCTGAGGAGCCCCTCATTAGCAATGACAACCACAAAAACAAGGTGGACGGGGCACTGCGCAGTCATCCTCCTCTTACCCCTCACAGGGCCCCACAAATTATGGGTTGTGCTGCCCCCACCGCCAGGGTGACATGGAGGAGCAAACCCTGCATTGGCTCTGGGAACGTTGAGGCGGAGGCTCAGGCTGGAGGCTGGCACCTGCATTTTCATTACAGCAAAATCAGTATCCAGAGGTGGGAACCAGGGTTGGAGGGATGGGTCAGGGGCATAGCGGGCCATCCTGAGCTCCTTGACCCAGCACAGAAGCTGACTAGGAAGAGACCCTGGGGCCAGCGGCACAAGCACCAGCTCAATGTCAGACCTGATCCGAGTTGGTTTCCACAGTCAGCCACTGCTGTTGAGGGCAGGCCTGAATGACCGGTGGCGGCAGAGACAGCAGGATCTGGGGAAACGCCTGACAGAGAGGGCCCTGAGACCCTGGTTCTGGGGGGCGGTGTCTCTGAGGTGCCTTCCTGGAGTGGCTCAGGCTGAGAGAGGCCGAGCTCTCTCTGTCTCAGTCCATCTCTCTCCCCCCATCTGTCCCTCGCTCTCTCTGTTTCTCTCTGCCCATCTCTTTCTCCCCATCTGTCCCTCTCTCTGTTTCTCTGTCTCTGTCCCTCTGTCTCCGTCCATCTCTTTCTCCTCATCTGTCCTCGCCACTGCCCCCTACCCACTGTCTCTCCTCCTCCCTCTTCCCATCCCTCCCTCCACTGTGTGGACCAGCATGGGTGGAGCAGCAGGCTTCTCCGCTCAGCATACACTCTGCCCACAGCGGCCACTGGACACAGCCTTTGGGGCTGTGGCTGGCAGAAGTCCGTGGTCTTGCTTTTTGTCTGACTTTTCGTCCCCACAGCTGTTCCTGTGGAGGTTGGAGGCCGACCCACTGTGGACTTCAACTTGGCAGAGGTCCCACGAGACAGTGCCTTCCGGGAAGCCCAAGGAAGTGGCAACTTGGGATGTTCCCTGGTGTCCTGGGGGACATGTGTGGTGAGGGCCGTCCTCCTCTCCCCTGGCCTCACACCTGGGCGAGGCTTGGTCCCAACGCTCGTTCTGTGACCTTTGTGAATGTCGCCGTGGCTTGATGCCTGGTGGGGAAAGCTGGGACCACCCCAGGGGTTTCTGTGAAGCCTGAATGAGACTTGAACGCAGGTAGGGGCTCACCAGGGGCCTGGCCCACAGTGGCTGTGCCTCCGACTCTGGCGCTGGCTCTGGTCACTCGCTGTGGCTGCTCCGGCAGTAGCTCAGCGGATCCTCCATTCCTCCGGGCAGAGCTGGGCTCAGGCTGTCTTGCCTCCCAGGGCAGCCTCGGCCTCTGGCCTTCCTGTGGCCCGTCCATGGTCAGCTGTGGCAGGGCCCACGTTCAGCCCATGGAGGAGGAAAGGGCTCGGCCGTGGCTGTGCTTCAGGACCTGCTCCTGCAGCCCCGTGCCCTGCTGAGCCCCTCCTTTGTCCCCAGAGGGCTCGGCCCACCCTGCGCACACCCAGGACTGGCCACTTGGCCAGCTGCTGCCGCCAGAGTCTTCCCTGGTTGTTGAGGATGAACAGCCACAAGAACCCCTTGCGTTTGGCAGCACTTTCATGTTCTCAAAGCCACACCAGAATGGCCCTCCAAGACACTGAGCAGGCATCATTATTGTGCACATTCATCAGATGGAAAAACAGAGGTCCATGGCGGTCTGGAGCCACACAGACAGTGACTGCAGGAGGGGCCAGCCCGGGTCTCCCCACGCCTAAACCAGGGAGCCCTAAGAAGGAGTGAAGAAGGCATGAGAGGAAGGGGTCAGTGGTGGTCCCTGACCTGGGAAGGTGCCCCTAGGTCGGGCTGGGCTGGACCTCCTGCCCATAGCCCCAGAAAGCCACCCTCAGGGCCTGGTATTCCCCCAGGGACAACCGGGTCAGTGACAGTTCTCTGGCTGAAGCAAAGAAACCAACCTTAGCTGAGAAAATGAAGAAAGGGGAGGGGGCAGAACTTACCGCTGGGACAACATGAGAAGCCTTGGGGTGGAAGAGGCTGCCGGAAGACCAGGCCCCAGAAAGAAAGGGGCCCAGAATTCTGTGGGTTCAGGCAGCAGCCTCCCCAGGGGCTCCAGCTTGAGGCATCCTCTGCAGGAACCCAAAATCCTGGGCAGGAATCAAGCTGGCTGCGTCCCCACTCTTCGACAACCTGGGTACAGGTGTGCACTTGGCGGAAATGGAGGGGTCAGTTCCTCAAGAGGAGGATGGGGGGATCACTGTCTGAGGGGGGACTCGGGTGCTGCTCAGAGAAAACAGGCACAGACCCTCCCAGTAATTCTGGGCACACTCACACTCTTACTCCCTCCCCACTCACACACTCATTCACTCACACTAGCTCACTCACTGACATTTAGTCATTCACTCACAGTCACTCACTCACTCACACACACACTTGCTCAGTCACTCACTCACACTCATTCACTCACACACACTCGCTCACTCATTCACTCACTCATTGACTCACTCGCTCAGTCACTCACACAGTCACTCATTCACTCACACATTCAGTCACTCATTCACTCACACACTCTCATTCAGTCACTCACACACTCGCTCACTCATTCATTCACTCATACTCTCATTCACTCACACACTTGCTCACTCATTCACACTCAGTCACTCAGTCACTCACTCATTCACTCACTCATTTACTCTCACACACACACTCGCTCACTCATTCACTCACACACTCATTCACTCATTCATTCACTCAGTCATTCACTCACACACTTGCTCACTCATTCACTCATACATTCACTCACACACTTGCTCAGTCACTCATTCACAGTCACACTCATTCACTCACACACACTCATTTACTCACACACACTCACTCATTCACACACACGCTCATTCATTCACTCATACACTCATTCACTCACACACTCACACTCAGTCACTCTTCCCACTCACACTCATACTTACACTCACTTATTCACTCACTCACACTAGCTCACTCACATTTAGTCATTCACTCACAGTCACTCGCTCACTCACACTCATACACACTTGCTCAGTCACTCACACATTCACTCACTCGCTCACTCATTCACTCACTTATTGACACACACACTCGCTCAGTCACTCACACTCACATTCAGTCACTCATTCACTCACACTCACACATTCAGTCACACACACCCACTCATTCACTCACACACATGCTCACTCATTCACTCATACACTCATTCACTCACACACTTGCTCAGTCACTCATTCAGTCACTCAGTCACTCTCATTCACTCACACTCATTTACTCACACACAGTCACTCACACACACTTGCTCATTCATTCACTCATACACTCACACACTTGCTCAGTCACTCATTCACACTCACTCATTCACTCACACTCATTTACTCACACACTCACACTCATTCAGTCACACACGCTCACTCATTCATTCACTCATACACATTCACTCACACACTTGCTCACTCACTCATACTCACACTCATTCACTCACACACTTGCTCAGTCACTCACAGTCACTCACAGTCACTCATTCACTCACACTCATTTACTCACACACATTCAGTCACACACACTCGCTCATTCACTCATACTCACACATTCACTCACACTTGCTCACTCACACTCACTCATTCACTCACACACTCACATACTCGCTCACTCATTCACTCACTCATCCACTCACTCACTCACACACACACACTCATTCACTCACACGCTCACACTTGCTCACTCATTCACTCATACTCATTCACTCAGTCACTCATTCACTCACTCGCACACTCATTCACTCATTCACTCACACACACTCATTCACTCACACTTGCTCATTCACTCACTCACAGTCACTCACACTCATTCACTTGCTCAGTCACTCATTCACATACACTTGCTCATCACTCACTCACACAGTCACTGATTCATTCACTCACTCACTTATTCACTCACACACACTCGCTCAGTCACTCACACACACTTGCTCAGTCACTCATTCACTCAGTCACTCATTCACTCACTCACTTATTCACTCACTCATTCACGCACACTCCCACACTTGCTCAGTCACTCACTCACACACTCATACTCACATTCGCTCACTCATTCACTCACACACTTGCTCAGTCACTCGTTCACTCACAGTCACAGTCACTCATTCACTCACTCATTTATTCACTCACACTCATTCACTCACTCACACACATTCACTCACACACTCGCTCACTCATTCACTCACTCACACTCAGTCATGCATTCACTCACAGTCACTCATTCACTCACAGTCACTCACTCATTCACTCACTCACACACATTCACTCACTCACACACTTGCTCACTCATTCACTCACTCACACTCACTTATTCACTCACTCACACTCAGTCACTCATTCACTCACTCATACACTCAGTCACTCACTCACACACTCCCTCATTCACTCACTCTCACACACTCGCTCAGTCACTCACTCACACACTCACACACTCAGACTCATTCAGTCACTCACTTATTCACTCACTTGGTCACACAGTCACTCATATATTCATTCACTGTCAGTCACACCCTCATTCATTCACTCACTCACTCACACACTCAGTCACTCATTCACTCACACAGTCACTCATTCACTCAGTCACTTGCTCACACTCAGTCACTCACATATTCATTCACTCACACTCACTCATTCACTCACTTGCTCACTCACTCAGTCACTCACTCATACACTCACTCACTCATTCAATTGTTCATTCGTTTGTTCACCAGACTCCTGCTGGTGGCCAGAAGCAGAGGGGCATGGAGGGGTGCACTGTCCAGGTAATATCAAGCTGGCATGGGTGGGGGTGCTGGGAGCCTGAGGAAGGGACTAAGGGACGGTCACTTGGGGACACGTCTTTCTGAGGTGAAAATGGCCCTGAGGAGCCCGAGGGACCCAGAGCCTAGTGTTCAGCGCCTCCCCTTGTGTGAGTTTGTGTGACAACAGGTGGTGGGGGCAGGTCTGGGGTCCTCATGGTGGCGAGGACCCAGGGATTCAGGGAGGGAACTCATTTTGCCCTGGATGATACCTACGCATAAGTCACAGGAGCCTGGGGCACTGCCCGCCCAGCCCATGGCATCCCAGTACCCCATCCCAGCACAGGGGCTACCAGGCCAGGAAACACTGGAATCCCATAGACAGCAAGAAAAATGTAGGAAGACCCCAAGCAAGCTTCCTGGCCATGAGAATGTTCAGTTGCAAGCTGTGTTATGGGCACAGGGAGAGGAAGGAGGCAAATGCCCTTTCTGAACCCTGAAAGAAACCGAGGGTCTGGAACAGGGCTGGAAGCCCAGGGTGGGCCTGGATGTGCTGCCTCCCACCTTGAACATCGAGCGTCTGCCACTGCTTCCGGCTGAGGACTTGGCTAGGTCATCAGGACCGCAGGGTCTCCCTGGCAGGGGAGAGGCTGCGACAAGGCACTTCTTGGCTGGGCCGAGGAGGATGCTTGCCCTTCACTTGCTGAAAAGGGGAACCTCTGTTTACACTCTTGTGTGTATTCCAAGCTCGGTGTGCCCTTCTCATGTGCCAGGGGCTGAGAACGTTACAAACTCATTACAGAAAAGAATGCCCAGATTCCATTCATCTTACGAAAAGCGTCCCTGTTCTTGACACGCTGTGTAAGGACACGCTTTTAAATGAAAACGAGGCTTTCAGCAAAAAACCAATCTGTTTAAAACAACCTGTGGAGTTATGAGAGATGTGCTTTTGACTAATGAGCGCAAACTTTATGCAAGCAGAGTGCTCAATTATGGATGAGCTAATTACATGGGCACGTCGTGTTTGGATTGCGGAGATGTCTCTACCTCTCTCCCTCAGACGAGGCTCCGGTCCGCTAGTGGTGATGATTAGTGAAACCTTGGTCTCATGTTATTTTGCTAGGCATAAATAATCACTTAATTTTGTGACTCAATCTCCATCAATCACATGGGTGTGCCTTAGGGGTTTTCTATCAGTGCAGGATGCAGGAACCCAGGAAGGATCCCTCGGCCTCTGCAACACCTGGTTGTGATGGGGCTCAGCCTGGAAGTGTGGTCTCCGGGTGTAGTGAGAGCTCCTCTTGGGAGCAGGCTGTGCTGGCAGAAGCTCCCTCCTTCCTGTCTGCAGGGTGGCTCTCCGTGAGCTCTGCAGAGGCACCCTGTGGACACCAGCTGAGAAGAGCAAGCCAGCAGATGCATTTTTAGGATCGAGAAGGTTGAGTTCTTAGAGTCCTTGAGCTTTTGTGCAGAGGCAGGGCTTCCTCAGACCCTGTCTCTTGAAGGTGATAAAAGCTCAGAGTGTTGTTTTTTAAAAAGTTTTATTTCAGCGCTTGGTCATTGAGTTGCACTTCCAGGAGTATCTTTTCTTTCCTTTATTCCCCAGAAAAAGCAAAACTAATTGTCTTCCTTTCTTTGCTTACAAGGCAACAATAGCAACTAATTATGCAGTGTGTTGCTGATGTCTGGGCATTGTGCTGTTTTACATATATAGTCTACTTTAATCCTTAGTACATTCATGTTGGTGGATGAGCAAATGAGCAAATTCAGGCAGAGAGGAGCTAAATTATTTGTTCAGTCTTCCAAAGCTACCGAGTATCCGAGCCCACAGTGGGATCTGACTGTTGAACTTCAAAGCTCACACTTATAACCACTTCATTGTGCCACCTGTAGAGCAGCTGAGCACCTACTGGCTGACCACGTGCAAAAATAAGGTCCTCCTTTTCCCCTCAAGCAACCTGTACGCTGGGGAAGAGGCTTCATGAATCCCAGCCACTGTAACACATCCTGGGTTGACACGGTAATTAAATCTTCAAGGTGTTACCTGTAGCTTGATTCTACAAGTTAAAAAATATTAGCAGATTGTGTTTGCACTTTTGTAATTTGTAAATATTATTCGCTGCATAGCCACATAGTGAACTATGATTTCTTTTTTCTTGTATGTATTTTTCCCTCAGAAGATTCTAGTTTCCTTTGTTTTTTCTTGCATGGTCTATCATTAGCTTACCCTTAAATTCCTGTAGCCTCTCTGTAATAGTAACAAGTCTCTGAAATTTCATTAAAAAAAAAAAAAAAACAAAACAGGCAACTCCCTCTGGGAATTCTTTTGCAAGCTCCAAATGAAGCAACTGCATCCCAGGATGGCTCGTCCATTAACATCTTGGGATAGCCTTCATCTCTCCCCTGAATTGGATTCTCCAATTTCTTACTTCTTTTTTTATGGTGGGTGGGGAGGAACTACATCCTTAAGTAATTTTTCTTTTTTATTAATACATGTCTAATTTTTAATAGTTTTAGATTTACAGAAAAGTTATGAAGACAGTATGGTGTCAACTTGAAACGATCAAAAGGATCAGAATCCAGTTTTAAAGAGTCTATTTAAGCAAAAAGCTGGGAATAGCCATCCTGGAGACACAGACTCTGGAGAAATGGGGTCAGTGTTCTGAAATTAAAAGTGAAGGTATTGCTTTTATAGGTAGAAGGCAAAGAAATTTAACAGGACTACAATGTTTCCTAGGCAAATCTGGTTTATGAGCTACAATAATTTAATTAGTTACAGTTTATTCTCTTCTAAAAGTTTGTTTTCTTGTTTTCTTTACATCTGATTTTCATTAACTTTCCAATTTAAAAGAGTGTATTTAACATTTCTTCTTAAGACAATGTGGTAGCCATGAATTCTGTGTGTGAGAAAGGTAAGAGAAGCTAATCTGTTATGAAGATCAGCAGTGAGAAAAGGAAGCCTTTAGTTATTTGCAACATTTTGCAAAACAATGTAGAGAGGAAGAAGTCTAATGTAGAATCAGAGAGAGGAAGGTTACAGCTGCCTCAGTTACAGCTGCCTGTCACATGACTCGGGCCCCATAATTACATTCCTTTGAGGCTCAAAATAATTTTGAATTCCAACAGCTTAGATTTTGAATTACTTATTTTCACAATAGGGAGTTCATATCTATGCTCTACCCAGTTCCTTTTATTAGTAACATTAATATGGTACATTTGTCACACTTGATAAACCAATATCAGTAGGTCATTTTCCCCCAGATTTCCTTAGTTTTTACCTAATGCCCCAGGATCGATTTCTATTCCAGGATCCCTTCCAGAATCCTGCATTACATTTAGTCATCACGTCTCCTTGGGCTCCTCTTGGCTGTGACAGTTTCTCAGACTTTTCTGGATTTTGATGACCTTGATAGTTGTTTGGCATACTGGCCAGATATTTTGTAGAATTTCCGTCCACGAGGGTTTGTCTGATGTTTTTCTCATGATTAGACTGGCGCTATGTAGTTTTGGAAGGAAGACTGCAGGGGTGAAGCGCCCTTCTCATTGCATTGCATGCAGGGTGCCTGTTCTCAACATGCCTCATTACTACTGAAGTTGACCTTGATCACCTGGCAGAGGAATGTGTGCCAGGTGTCACCACTGGGAAGGAAGGGGCTCTGTGGTGCCAATAGTCTGGCATTATTCATTCATTTATTCATGATTTCATCTATGTAGTTGTCTATATTATGCTTTCAGTTGACTTTTCTGGAAATTGCTCCATTTGGCAGCGTTCACTGGGCCAGGGACAGCCTGCAGGCAGCATGACATTAATTTGACTTTTTCTGGCCCTTTGGTGACCTTTGAATTACCAAGACTGGTTAATTCAGTCTTATCTTCTTTGATTGACATTTGATTCCTTCTCTACCATTTCTTCTGGTTGCCATTAAACAAATATTGGACTCTCACCATGACTCATGTTAGGATGCAGTTGTATCAAGGCAGCAGCTCTGCATAGGAAGTGTTGCTCTTGCATATTGCAGGGTATTAAGTGATTTTATTCCACCTGGCATTAATCTCACACTGAACGCTGATGTTCCAACCATCTGGCCGCCATGAGGACAATCAGCTGAGCCAGCAAACACCGTCATTGCAGGGAGGCCAGGAACAGTGGCAGGGCCTGTCCCCAGCTGCTCCTGCTGCTGAGCCACTTGCAGGGCTCTCCTCAGAAGCCCCTCCCTCGGGCCCTCCACCTGGGCATTGCGGCGAGGCCCCTTTGCTTCCAGTGTGTGCTTTCCAGGCTGGACAAATGAACCTGTTCCCTGCAAAGACCCTGGGGGCTGGGTGTCCCCTTGGGAGAGGGAGACCATATGGGGAAGCCAGTGTGTTTCCAGAAATATGATCTTGTTGGAATTTTCCCTACTTTAGAACACAGATGGGTTTCTTCTTGGTGCTGATCTAATTGATACTATTAGTAGCTAATGCTGCCTGAGCCCTTGAGGCACCTGGCACTTCCCACGGCTAGCTCACCGTATCCTCCTCACAGTCTTATAGGGTAGGAACTACTTCTTGGCCCCATTTCTAGGGGAGAGACTGAGGCTCAGAGGGGAGGGAGCAGCTGCTGTCTGGGGAGTCTGCGTGAGGGAAGAACTGCTGCTCCACTCCAGGAGAGCCAGGAAGCACCTGCTCTGTGGTAGCTCTGGCATCCTCTATCCTGGCTATCTGTGGGGCTGTGCTGGCCCTTGCCTTTGAGAAACATGGGATCTGGGATTTAGGTGGGACTGGCATGTCCTCTTGGTGTGTTTCCAAGAGTGCATTTGGTTGGAGGTGGGCATCTATTTTTGTGGTAAGATGCAGCCAGGTGAGCAGGAAGGCAGGATCGGGCCATGGGGCTGCCTGAGATTGGCACGAGGCTCCCTTCAGAGCAGGCCATTTCCAGTGAGCCTGACTCTCTGTCGTGGAAAACAGCTGCTCCGGAGAAACGTGACAATGTCAGTGCATTCACCTTGTGGGGCTTCCACGTGATTTAAACAGTCCCGCTGACTCCAATTAGTCAATGAAAGCCCCACCTCTCCATTGAAGGACAGAGAAATCCTAATGGGTTTGTTCTCAAAGTGAGTAATATTGTTGAACATAGGGAAGTGTCAAAGTAATAAGCACTTGAATAAATGTTGTGCTCTAGCCCGTCACTTCTGAAGCTGAAAACTAATTAGGACCCTCGGGGCAGCAGAGGCATGCAGTGTGGTGATTTCCCGCCAAGCCTGGGTCCAGATTCACCCGGTGTTGTGCTGACCTAGGCAAGGGCGGCAGACCACAGCCAGTGATGGCCCCACAAAGTGGGGGGAACTAGGAGGAGCAGAAGAAACTTCTCCGAGACTTATGAAACCCAGAGCACGGCGGGACAGAGCAGGGTCCCTGCCACCGTTCCTGGTGAGAGAGCAGGTCTCCCTGCCCTGCTCTGGAAGGAACAGTCCCACAGTTCCTGAGGCTCAAACCATGGGATGGCTTTTCAGTGTCTCACGCCAGATTCTTGTGTCAGCTGCTTCATAGGTCACTCTCAGGACAGGGGAGACGGTGGGAAGACGAGGAGAAAGGGGGAAAAGGAGAGTGGGAGCGAGAGGAGGAGCAGGGAGAGAAGCAGAAGATAAAGATAAGATGAAGAGGTGAAAGGAGGGAAGAAAGAAAAGGAAGGAGAAGGAGGAGAAAGGAAAGGGTAGAAAGGGGCAGGTTCAGGAGGAGGAGGAGGACGAAATGGTAGGAGGGGACAGATAGGGAGAAACAGGGAGGGAGAGAGGGGGGCTCTGTTACACACTGCTACCTTGTAGACTCACAGGCTTGGAGCAGCGTGACTTTCAGATGCTGAGTTACAAGACTTAGAAAGACTTCCTGGCTTTTGAGAGTGGCCTGATTTGCAGCTCTGATTTTTTTATTTATTTATTTTTTGAGATGGAGTCTCGCTCTGTCGCTCAGCCTGGAGTGCAGTGGCGCAATGATCTCGGCTCACTGAAAGCTCCGCCTCCTGGGTTCACCCATTCTCCTACCTCAGCCTCCCGAGTAGCTGGGACTGCAGGCACCCACCACTGCGCCTGGCTAATTTTTTTTGTATTTTTAGTAGAGACGGGGTTTCACTGTGTTAGCCAGGATGGTCTCGATCTCCTGACCTCGCGATGCGCCCGCCTCCGCCTCCCAAAGTGCTGGGATTACAGGCGTGAGCCACCGTGCCTGGCCCTGCAGCTCTGATTTTATGGTCACCCCTCACTGAAACCAGTGGGGGAAGGCAGGTCCTGCCCGTCCTCCTGTGAGCCCTGAGGGAAGGGGGATTCCCTTTCTCCGGCTGTGGCAGGTCCTTGGAATACTCTGACCCCTCTCTCTCTTCTCAGCCCCACCCAGCACCTCTGTCTTCACCCGCCTGGTAGGTACCAGCTCACTTGGGTCCAAAGCCCGTGAGATTGCATTTTCCCTACACCAATGTTTTCATGGCCACTGCTCCCAGCAATAGGAGGCTGGCAATAAAAATAATTTACTGGGGGACTGTTGATAAAGCCCTGCTTATTGCAAACAGTAAATTAAAAGTGAGCACTTCCACCTTTATTTCACACCTAGGGAACGATAACCACTCACAGTGAACTCGAAGGAGAGGGAGAGCGAGATATGGAACAATTGTTCAACTTCTCCCGTCTTACCAGCAACCTCATAAAAATTAAGGAATAATTTTTCAAAGAGATAAGGGCTTTAGGGACATGAAAATCAAAACAACCCAATTGTTCCTGCCCGGAGGAGGTACATGCAGGATGGGAAGGGATTTCTTTTCCCATTTTTAATTTGCAAGAACCTTGTAAACTACAAATTAAAGGAGCAATAGCAATTCAAAAGGCTTGATTCATTAAGCCTTTATTTACCCTTAATGCCTCCAAAGAAAAATAATTTGCTTTCTGAACATGAGTTATGGGCTCAGAGCTGACATTTTCCCACACAAATCCCCAGGCCCCTTTCAGGGTGAAGCTACTGTGTGCCGAGCAAAGGTGGTGCCTTATAGACTCTCAGGGCCCTGCTGGGTCCATGCTCTCAAGTGAGTGGAGGTACCCGGGAGACCTCTGTGAGCTGCCTTGAGTGGGGGGATCACAGCTTCTGGGCCCAGTCAGCTCCCAGGCCTGGAGACAGGAATGGCTGAGAGGGTCACTTGAGTTTCCTGCTGGTAAATCCTGGGAGGGTTTCAAATTCACATCCCTTCTCCAACAAGCCTGATGTGATTCACCATCAGCACTCATAAAAGCACAGAGTAGGGGCCTGACAAATAGGTTTCTAAATGAATGAAAGAAGAAACAAATGAATGAAGGGACTTGGCACTCCATCACCCATTTGTACTGGGCTTTTGGGAAGGGTGGGGCGTTTCCATCCATACCTGGAATCATCGAGCCTGTTAACTCTTATTTTCTTTATTATTAATTTTGGTGGGTACATAATAGGTGTATTTATTTATTTATGGGGTACATGAGATGTTTTGATACAGGCATGCAATGTGAAATAAGCACAGTGAGCCTGTGAACTCTTAACGGTGAGATCCTGGTGTGCAGGCCTTGGTGTGGCTGTGTTCCTGGGCACCCATTAGGATCATCTGCTGAGCACTTTCTATGGGCCAGACATGGTGCCAGGGAAGAATCTTAACTGATAACTTCTGCAAACACCCTATTTCCAAATAAGGGCACTGTGGGTTAGGACTTCCACTTATATTGAGGAGGGCAAAACTCAACCCACCATAGCCCAGAGCTGGCCAAGGCTTTGGTCTGGCCATGCCCCATACTTTACAGGAGGGAAACTGAGGCATAGAAGAGGGAATGAAAGCATTTGTCAGGGTGAGGGGTGGCTTTTTGAGATTCTCCCTCTCCATGAGCAGGAACCAGCTTCAGAGGTGCCAGAGGATGAGCCGACAGGGACTCTGTGTTTAATTCTCAGAGCACAAGCCAGTGTCACAGGCAGCGGCCAGGGTCCCAGAGACCCAGCCTCTTCCCACTCTGTGCTCCTTTCAGACACCTTGTGATGCTGCTTGGGGATAATTCAGAACTTCCTCAGCTCCCAGCTGGTGATAAAGCTGCCCTGGGTGAGAGGAAATTTAGCTTGAGGCAGAGGCAGAAGGTGAGCTTTGGGGGATCAGATAAGAACTTGGTGCCTTAGTTAAGTAAGGCAAAGGGAGTGAGGTGGTGCAACCTCTCTGGGTCTTGGCCTGCCCCGAACTCTTATCTGGGCCTCTTACCCATGCCTTTCCTGGAGGGGCTGCACACGCCTGGGCTGCCTCTCCTGGTCTTGCCCCACCCGTGCCCAGCCTTTGAGTCTGAGCACGCTCTCTCTCCAGTCAGCCAATGAGTGCTGAGGGCAGAACCCAGGCAGAGGCACCTGTGTCCACCATGGAGCCCAGCAGCAGGGACAGCAGAGCAGCAAATGAGGCCCACCCAGATTCAGGCCATGCCAGCTTCTTTGCTGGGTCTCTGTTTCTCCATCTCTGAAATGGGCATGGGAGTCACTTTCCCTGGAAGAGCAAATTAGGAGTTAGACAGAAGGGCGTGTTTTAAGCCATAAAATGCTGTGATCATCTAAGGAAACACACCCTATCCCTGTGGGCATGGAGAGGTGAGGTGGGAGGCTGGGACTGTGGGGATGGGAGGGTGGGGTGCCAGGAGGGTGTTCTGTCTTAGGAGGGGAGTGTCTGGGGGAGTGGGTTTCTGAGCCCAAGAGCTGGAGCCGCAGGGGTACAGCCACAGCCTTCACCCCTTAGGTGGGGCCCAAAGTCCCCACCCTAAAACACATTGTGAGATGACCCAGCGTGGCCCAAGGCCCCCAGGTACACAAGTACCCTCTTCTCAGGCAGGACATTCCAGGGCCCAGAGATGCCGCCGTGGGTCAAAGAAAAGGCCAGCCCTCTCTCTGAGAAGAGTTGAATTCTTGGTGGCCGGCAGTGGCTTCTCCGTGGACCTCACAGTGCTGTCATTGCATCCCAGGACGCTGGGATTGTCTTTGGGAGCATGGTGGCCAGGTGGAAGAGATGGCCCGCCCTGGATTCAGACAGAATCAGAGCTGCAGCTCCCCAGCTGTGGCTGGCGGCAGGGTGTTTATTCCCCGGAGCTTCGGTTGCCTCATTCGGAACTCGGTTCCCTTTCAGGGTTGCTGTGAGGGTCTAGTGAGGTGATGTATGTAAGTTCTCAGGCTGGGTGCACCCCCTTTCTTTCTTGGGGGTGCAGAAACCTCCAAGTGTCCCATTTAGGGCTCTCAGATGCCGAGGAGCGGTCTTGTCTCAGCAGCTCTGTCCTCCTGCCTCTGCCTTACATGTGATTAAGTTACCCCATTTGTTTTAAAGACTTGTCTTATCACCTATTTACAAGACTTATGGATTTCTCATTACTTCCTTTCATGGAACTCAGGTTAAAGTGCTTTCTGCTCACTCCATCCATGCTCTGCCTATAAAACACGACAGAATCATGGGCCGGGTAGGAGTGGGGCCATGGGTGGATGGAGGCTGTTGGGCAGCATCTGCCCACAGGTCTCGGGGATTTATTGCAGATGCTGCAGATGCCAACGCACCTCCCAACAGTCATCTGCAGACACAGCCGATGCACCCCACACCCAGACCCAGTGAGACCTCCCAACAGTCACCTGCAGACACAGCCGATGCACCCCGCACCCAGACCCGGTGAGACCTCCCAACAGTCACCTGCAGACGCAGCTGATGCACCCCGCACCCAGACCCCGTGAGACCTCCCAACAGTCACCTGCAGGCACAGCTGATGCACCCCGCACCCAGACCTGGTGAGACCTCCCAACAGTCACCTGCAGACACAGCCGATGCACCCTACACCAAGACCCAGTGAGACCTCCCAACAGTCACCTGCAGACACAGCCGATGCACCCTGTACCAAGACCCAGTGAAACCTCCCAACAGTCACCTGCAGACACAGCCGATGCACCCTGTACCAAGACCCAGTGAAACCTCCCAACAGTCACCTGCAGACACAGCCGATGCACCCTGCACCCAGACCCCGTGAGACCTCCCAACAGTCACCTGCAGACACAGCTGATGCACCCCGCACCCAGACCTGGTGAGACCTCCCAACAGTCACCTGCAGACGCAGCCGATGCACCCCACACCCAGACCCAGTGAGACCTCCCAACAGTCACCTGCAGACACAGCCGATGCACCCCACACCAAGACCCAGTGAGACCTCCCAACAGTCACCTGCAGACACAGCCGATGCACCCCGCACCCAGACCCCGTGAGACCTCCCAACAGTCACCTGCAGACACAGCTGATGCACCCCGCACCCAGACCTGGTGAGACCTCCCAACAGTCACCTGCAGACGCAGCGGATGCACCCCGCACCCAGACCCAGTGAGACCTCCCAACAGTCACCTGCAGACACAGCTGATGCACCCTGTACCCAGACCCAGTGAAACCTCCCAATAGTCACCTGCAGACACAGCCAATGCACCCCGCACCCAGACCCCGTGAGACCTCCCAACAGTCACCTGCAGACACAGCTGATGCACCCCACACCCAGACCCGGTGAGACCTCCCAACAGTCACCTGCAGACGCAGCCGATGCACCCCACACCCAGACCCGGTGAGACCTCCCAACAGTCACCTGCAGACGCAGCCGATGCACCCCTCACCAAGACCCAGTGAGACCTCCCAACAGTCACCTGCAGACGCAGCCGATGCACCCTACACCAAGACCCAGTGAGACCTCCCAACAGTCACCTGCAGACGCAGCCGATGCCCCCCACACCCAGACCCAGTGAGACCTCCCAACAGTCACCTGCAGACACAGCTGATGCACCCTGTACCCAGACCCAGTGAGACCTCCCAACAGTCACCTGCAGACACAGCTGATGCACCCTACACCAAGACCCAGTGAGACCTCCCAACAGTCACCTGCAGATGCAGCGGATGCACCCCGCACCCAGACCCAGTGAGACCTCCCAACAGTCACCTGCAGACACAGCTGATGCACCCTGTACCCAGACCCAGTGAAACCTCCCAACAGTCACCTGCAGACGCAGCCGATGCACCCCACACCAAGACCCAGTGAGACCTCCCAACAGTCACCTGCAGACGCAGCCGATGCACCCCGCACCCAGACCCGGTGAGACCTCCCAACAGTCACCTGCAGACACAGCTGATGCACCCTGTACCCAGACCCAGTGAAACCTCCCAACAGTCACCTGCAGACGCAGCCGATGCACCCCACACCGAGACCCAGTGAGACCTCCCAACAGTCACCTGCAGACGCAGCCGATGCACCCCGCACCCAGACCCAGTGAGACCTCCCAACAGTCACCTGCAGACGCAGCCAATGCACCCCGCACCCAGACCCCATGAGACCTCCCAACAGTCACCTGCAGACACAGCTGATGCACCCCGCACCCAGACCCAGTGAGACCTCCCAACAGTCACCTGCAGACACAGCTGATGCACCCCGCACCCAGACCCAGTGAGACCTCCCAACAGTCACCTGCAGATGCAGCTGATGCACCCAGACCCAGTGAGACATGGATGGGAATCTGCTCCTATGGTTAGGGAAGTGTCCCTACGACCACCCTCATTTCTGACAGCAACTGCAGAATTTGGGGGTCTCTGGGACCACACCCAGGTTTGGAAATTCACTAGAAGGACTCACAGAACTCACTGAAAGCTGTTACACCCTTGATTAATGTTTATCACGGTGAAAGGATGCAGTTTAAAATCAGCTGAGGGCCCAGATATGGTGACCCATACCTGTAATCCCAGCACTTTGGGAGGCCGAAGCAGGTAGATCACTTGAGCCCAGGAGTTCGAGACCAGCCTGGGCAACATACCGAAACCCTGTTTCTACAAAAAGCACAAAAGTTAGCCAGGCATGATGGTGCATGCCTGTGGTCCCAGCTACTCAGGAGGCTGAGGTGGGAGGATCACTTGAGCCCAGGAGGTAGAGGCTGCAGTGAGCCATGATCGTGCCACTGCACTCCAGCCTCAGTGACAGAGTGAAACCCTGTCTCAAAAAAAAAAAAAAAAAACAAAACAAACCCCAAAACATCAGCCGAGGGAAGAGATGTGTGAGGTAGCATCCAGAAGGTTCCAAGTACCGACCTTCTAATTGTTCTTGCCCTGTGGACTCACCATGGTAACACCTTGTATTAGGCTGTTTTCATGCTGCTAATAAAGACCTGAGAGTGGGTAATTTATACAGGAAAAAGGCTTAATGGACTCACAGTTCCATGTGGCTGGGGAGGCCTCACAATCATGGCAGAAGACAAGGAGAAGCAAGTCACATCTTACATGAATGACAGCAGGTGAAGAGAGAGATTGTGCAGGGAAATTCCCCCTTATAAAAGCATCAGATCTCGTGAGACTTATTCACTATCATGAGAACAGCATGGAAAAGATTTGCCCCCATGATTCAATTACCTCCCACTGGGTCCCTCCCACAGTACATGGGAATTCAAGATGAGATTTGGGTGGGGACACAGCCAAACCATATCACACCTCCCAGCAATGATTTGTGACAAGGTGCATGGAGCACGGCAACTGTGAGCTTCCTGGGCCTGGATGCCCAGAGTCTTCAGGGGGCCTTTTCATACAGACATGGCCTACTGACCTCAGTCTCCAGCCCCCAGAGGTTGAGCTGATGCCTCAAGGCCCAAAGTCCCCACCCTAAATCACACTGTGAGATGACCCAGCATGGACCAGGGCCCCCAGGTACACAAGGACCCTCTTATCAAGCAGAACATTCCAGGGCCCAGAGACACCCCCTGGGGTCAAGAAAAAGGCTAGCCTTCTCTCTGGGAAGAGTTGACTTCTCGGTGTACACTGTCTCTTTCTCTGAGCTGTGACCTCATGGCTGAGGATGAATACATTCAGACGTGCTCCTTATATTTTCAGAGATGTGTATTTAGAGGAACTGGGTGAGCCCCGAGTCAGGATGAAATTTCCGCCTGACAGTGCCTTCCAGAAGAACTGTCTTCCTCCTGACCATTGAGAAACTCCCCACCCTGGCCCAAGGCCCAAGGTATTTAGGGCCTCTCTTGCCCTAAATACAGTCAAGGGTTGACCTCCTCATAACAAAAACCTAATTTGTGTGAACTGTTTAGAGGGTCCAGGTGGTGGATGTGGATATTTCCACCTCTAGGCTCAAATGACCAAAGAAAAGGCTAGAGATGCCCAGTGGGTCGGAATGATGGGCTACTGACTAGAACATGATGGAGACTATGGGTTAGCCCAATCTTTGTGATCTAGGGAGATAAAGACAGGCAGGGTCTTGTTGGCAGATTATTTGTGAATAATGTTCAGTGAGTGGAAAATGAATGGGTAGATTGTTCATTGGATAGAAGAATAGATGGATAGATTGAAAGAAGGAAGGAAGGATGAGTGGAAGAAGGGATAGCAAACACCACATGTTCTCGTTCATAAGTGGGAGTCGAACAATGAGAACACATGGACACAGGGAGGGGAACATCACACACCGGGGCCTGTCAGGGTGTGGGGGTCTGGGAGGGGGATGACATTAGGAGAAATACCTAATGTAAATGATGAGTTGACAGGTGAAGCAAACCAACACGGCACATGTATACCTATGTAACAAACCTGCACGTTGTGCACATGTACCCCAGAACATAAAGTATAACAAAAAAAGAAGGAAGGATGGATGGTTGAATGGATAAATGGAGGGTTGGATGGATGGATAGGTGAGTGGAAGCTGGATGTACAGAAGGAAGGATAGATGGTTGAATGGATAAATGGAGGGGTGGATGGATGGATAGGTGAGTGGAAGCTGGATGTACAGAAGGAAGGATAGATGGTTGAATGGATAAATGGAGGGTTGGATGGATGGATAGGTGAGTGGAAGCTGGATGTACAGAAGGAAGGATGGATGGTTGAATGGATAAATGGAGGGTTGGATGGATGGATAGGTGAGTGGAAGCTGGATGTACAGAAGGAAGGATGGATGGTTGAATGGATAAATGGAGGGTTGGATGGATGGATAGGTGAGTGGAAGCTGGATGTACAGAAGGAAGGATGGATGGTTGAATGGATAAATGGAGGGTTGGATGGATGGATAGGTGAGTGGAAGCTGGATGTACAGAAGGAAGGATGGATGGTTGAATGGATAAATGGAGGGTTGGATGGATGGATAGGTGAGTGGAAGCTGGATGTACAGAAGGAAGGATAGATGGTTGAATGGATAAATGGAGGGTTGGATGGATGGATAGGTGAGTGGAAGCTGGATGTACAGAAGGAAGGATGGATGGTTGAATGGATAAATGGAGGGGTGGATGGATGGATAGGTGAGTGGAAGCTGGATGTACAGAAGGAAGGATGGATGGTTGAATGGATAAATGGAGGGTTGGATGGATGGATAGGTGAGTGGAAGCTGGATGTACAGAAGGAAGGATAGATGGTTGAATGGATAAATGGAGGGGTGGATGGATGGATAGAAGGATGGATGGGTGGATGGTGGATAGATAGATGAAGGGATGATGTATTAGTCTTTTTTTGTTGTTGTTATAAAGAAATACCTGAGGCTGCTGGGTCATTTATAAAGAAAAGAGGCTTAATTGGCTCATGATTCTGCAGGCTTTAGAGAAAGTGTGGTGCTGGCATTTGCTCAGGATCTGGTGAGGCCTCAGGAAGCTTCCAATCATGGTGGAAGGCAATGGGGAGCCAGCAGGTCACATGGCGATAGCAGGATAAAGAGAGTGAGGGGGAAGGTGCCACACTCTTTTAAACAACCAGATTTCATGTGAACTCAGAGAGAGGCAACTCACTTATCACCAAGGGGATGACACTAAGCCATTCATGTTCCAATCACGTTCCCACGATCCAATCATGTCCCACCAGGCTCCACCTCCAAAGCTGGGGATTACATTTCAACATGAGACAAACGTCCAGCTGTATCAGATGGATAGATGGATGCATGTATGGAAGGATGGACAAGCGATGCGGGAGTTTGAGCAATGTGATACATGGAAGGAAATTACCATGGGTAAGAAGCCCAGTGCTCTGGGGCCTTGCGGAGTGGCGCAGGAGCTCTGGCTGGCCAAGGTTGGTATGAGAATCGAATGAAATAGTGCAGGTGATGCACCTCGTGCAGTATCAGGCACAAGCTCGGCTCTCGGTAACAAGCAGCTCCTGTCTCCCATTTCCCCTGTGGGTTCGCTGTGCCCACGTGTCCATGGATCTGCGCTCCTGTCTCCAAAGGTCCCACTGTGAGCTCTTCTCCACCCCACGGTTCAGCCTGTGTCCAACAGATGTGCCCCTTGGGGCAGAGTGAGGGGAGGGCGTCCCCTCCAGGAATGCCACACCTGGTCGTGGGGTGTCTGACCCCTCCACAGGGATGCTGCATCTGCCTTTAACTCAGCACTTGTTGTTTTGACTCCACCCCCTCCCACAAGCATCCGGAACTCCTCTCTGTGGCTGTGTACCAGACACTGCCATCCTCAGGAGGCTGCCCAGCCTGTTGGGCTGGGTGCGGACGGCCTTTCTTCCTGGATCTTCATTGCTCAGGAAATGGTGGGCACAGTCCTGCCCCGACAGGCTGGACGCAGGGTTGGCCGGGGGCATGGTCCCTGTCCCTCCCTGAGGGAGTCTGTTCTTCCTGGAGGGAAAAACTGCCCCTGCTTATAGCCTTGGCCCCATCAGAACTTGCTTCCAAATATTCCCTTTGTGGGGCTGGGGACGCCCACTGGGCTGGGGGTGCTACACTGGCCTTGAAGTCCTGGCCACCTGCCAGGGTCAACATCAGAGCCCCTGGAGGAGGGGGCACAGGCTTGAAGGCTGCTGCTCCAGGACTGTCCTCCCGGCTGGCTTCCTCCGTAGTCAGAGCACCGTCCTTTACTGGGGGAGGGAGGCTGGGGGTGTTGACTCACAGAAAATGTCTAATTGCCTTGTCCATCAGGCTCCTGCCATTGCCCTGGGACTGCCGCCGGAGTGAGAGGAATCTCGGCTTCTCCGGGGAAGCCCCGGTGGAGCGTGAGGAGCCTGTGATCACTGATCAATTATTCTTTATTAAGTGTATTTCCTGCATTAGTCATTTCTTTGCTGCTTCATTAGCTTCTTCTCAGCTTTCAGTGGATTGTGGGCACCACAGAGTACAAGATAATTTATTTTATTAGGCAATTTATTTTCCGGGTTCATTTTTAAAGGGCAATTAATCAATTTAAATGGAGAGGTGAAGAATGGGGACCCAAATACTCCTGGGACAAAAGTGACATTATCAACACCTTTGGGGGGAGAAAGCTTTGCTTTTTATTCTGACTTGGGAACAAATCAGGCGGGAGCAGGTGGAGCACCTTAGCATTGAGGATGGGGAGGGCTCACTGTACCTGGACTCCAAGCGCTGCTTCCTTGCTGCCCTGGAAGGTGGCAGCTGCAGCAGGAAGCAGAAGAAAGGGGCCTTTTGGGGAAGTGGGCAGGAGGGAGACTGAGGACCGGGGTCTGGCTGTTTTGTCATTAGAGTCTGTGCCAGGAGCCGGCCTCCTGGAGAATAAGGAAAATTCATGCAGCTGATCCCGTCTGTGAAACTGAAATCAGACTCAGACTCTCCCCTGTGCCTCGTAAATAATAAATAAAAACACATAATGAATATTTAACCAGAGAGAAACATGCTCTAAGCCAAAAGTAAACTGTCAATGAGTGGTTTCATCTGCTGCACCCAGCGGCTTGCCTTTGCGTCCAAATTTCTATGTGGACCAGGGAGACGAGGGCTGATTGGAAGCTTGTGCATTTCTCCCTGGGGTGGATGCGATCCAGCTCCACTTTCTAACTTCCAGCTTGCTGATTTCTGAGCGGCAGGGAACGATCTGGTTCACGAGAGCAAAACAATGGGTGCTCTTCAGGAAAGCAGGATTGTGCTAGGCAGATATCTTCTTCATAAGATGAGTTTCTGAGTGATTAATATTATTAACAATCGGCTATTGTGTAAAAAGTGTTAACAGCAGCCAGGAGTGAATGCTCCCCCTGTGTGGGGAATTGTGAACATGTGATCTCATTACATCCCTTCAAGCACAAAGCAGGTCTCATTCCTGTTTTGCAGCATAGAAGACGGAAGCCAAGAGAGGCCCTCTCGCTGGCCTGCCCTCAGGGCACTGGACTTGAACTCAGGCCTCTGCCTGCCCAGCTTGGCTGGTCTTAGGATGCTATTCCCTTACGTCCACCACACATATGCTTCTGAGGAAACAATGCACGGCCCCGGCCGTAAGCGGCCCGCAGCCTTGGGCGAGATGGACGTTTCTCTGTGGGTGTCTGCTGACGCCCTGGTGGACCCTGGTGGACCCTGGCAACCACTCTGTCTGCTAGGTCGTTGGTTGTTTCAGGATAAAAGCCATGAAACAACTTTGCTTACATGTTTCACAGAAATCACATGACGTCTTCAATAATTGTTAAAGGCTGGGCATGAACCACACGTCAGGGCTGGCTGGCTCCCTGGAGCGAAGTCCAACAGGGCGCCTGCTCATGGGTTATCACATCCAGAAAGAATTGGCATGTTATTCTATGTTTGTAAACATTTGTGCTTTTTCTTACTTTTGCTGGGTGATGTAATCTGTTCCTAGTTCACAAAGATAGACCCATGGTTCAAAAGCAGTTAGGTAAAGCATAAAATTAGTGATACAAATGGAAACATAAACAGCACAGCTTAGAATAACTGAAACAATGTAAATAGTGTGTGCCTGATTCCAGTACAAATATAGAAAGCCATCCTGCAATCTGCGCCCCTGCTGGGGCAAGTCTAGGAAGATTTTGCATATGCAGCAGAAAGGAAAAGCTTAGAAAATTACAGCAGAGAATACCTGAAAGCCGAAACATGCTGGGATAGTGACTCCATTGCTCTTTGTCACCAGGCTGTGATCCCTTACAAGACTTTCAAAGAGTGACATGACACCGTGGAAGTTTCAGAGCATTTTCCGAAGAGCAGAGTGGAGGCTCTCGTCAGCCAAGTGAGCTGTTCTTGACAAATGCTAAATTAGGTTTCCCAGCACAAAATTGATGAGTGATACATTTTGTCAACCATGAACAGAGAAGAGATCAGAACGAAGGTTCATAACTGCACAGCACATGGCAATGAGAGGTGCGTGTCAGGCTGCTGCTGAGAAGTTTGAAAAAGCCAACTGCAAAGTTAAGTTGTCTATCATGCTGGGAGGGGATGGGATGATGATGGCAGCATTCCCTCATCCCAGGATGCCGTTGAACACAGCGTGTGTAAAAGTCATTCCCAGTGTGTGTGTACATCAGCCCGCCTCTCGCTGCATGGCTGGATGAAGTCCCCCTTGTGGGAGAAGAGCTGAGGACACCCAGGTCCATGTTACAGGTGAAGAGTTTTTGCATGGCCAGTGATGCTTCTGTGAGCTTCATTGAAGACTTGAAAAGCTACATGTGGTCAGCCCCAATGGCGTGCCCACCTAGCATGTGCATCCTGATGGGGCTCTGGTGCACACGTCCCCCAGGGACCCGAGTGCTGACAGGCTGTGTTAGCAGGAGCAGGGAGTAGTTCTCACCACAGATAGTGAGGTTGAGACCAGGACCTTCATCTTTCCAGGGTTCCGAGCGGTACAAGGAAGAGGGCAGAGGAAGCCACATTCCACTTTCCAATGGAAGCTGGGGGGACTGTGCTTAGACAAGCATTTGAAATGGGAGATGGACTGAAAATAGCTCTTCACCTTCTTCACAGACCAGGAAAGGTCATGGATGGGCAAGAGCATGGTTTGAAAGCCAAGAATAAGACACTGGAATTGTTTAAGAAGATGGTTCCATGGGAAATGGCTCCATGTTCCAGATTTCATTCTTTCTCTACTTGACATGCTTTTTTTCTTTGCTGATTGGAGCAGGAAATCAATAATGCATATTGGAAATATTTAGAAACTCCATCCAAAGTTGCATTAGCATGTAAAGGATCTCTAGAGTCCAGTGCGACAGACAGCTCCCTCTATCTTTCCCCACATATTGAGACACTTAAGTTCCCAGCCTTGAACAACCTGCCGTCCCACAGAACTCTGAAAGTGGCTTCAGTGAGAAATTCTTCAATGCTGGTCTTCGCTGCCTGCGACTCCTGCAGCCCCAGATGGTGGGCCGGGATGGTGGGAGGGAAAAGCAAGCTGAGAACAGCTGCAAGGTTGTCTAGGGTTCAAGTCATCTTCATTAAGCCCACTCTAGGGGGCCTGTGAGGGTTCACAGACACCATCTATTTCTCGACATTTTCACCATTGTCTTTAATCTTTAAATGCTATGTTTTACTCTTTAAGGAGTTACCTGAGAGCTGTTGGTTAGTATGCGGGCCCAATGCCTGTTAAGTCATCTATATACTGTGGGCCAAAGTTTCAGCTCTGATGGCTTGTGGTCAGCATTTGATGTCATGATGGACAGAGAGAGCATTTGTTTGGTGCCTACTGGGTGCCAGAAGCCAGTCCTGGGCTCCTGCCCCCAGGGAGGAGCCCCAGCCCTCTGCTCAGATGCCCCCTTGCTTTAGCTGGAAGGATATGGGGAAAAAGGGCCTCCGCCAGTGTCTCTCTCACTGAGCATTCTCCCTGGGGTCACATCTCCCCTCAAACCTGATCTGATAACTATGTGACCATGGAAGTTTGCAAAGAGGGAGGCTCTGAAGAGGAAAGTGGGTTCTGACCAGCTGCAGCTGCAGAGGGCTGGTGGGCAGGGGGCTCGGGCGGGGGGCTCCGGTGCTCAGTACTCCTGTCCTGTGGCCATTCTGTCCCAGAGAAGCAAAAAATCTGTATTAAACTCTGTATTGAAGATGAGGAAGAGAGACCTGTGTCAAACTCTGTATCGAACATGAGGAAGAGAGACCTGTGTCAAACTTTGCTGCCCTGTGCAGCAAGAGGGAGAGAAGCCTTCAGAGCACCTTGTTCCAGAGACTCCCCGTGGGCTGCAGGAGCTGGGCACTGCTGAGCTTTCTGCAGGAAGCCTTGGCCTCTTCTGGTGGAGGCGTCCTTCTGTTTTCCAGAAGGCCTCTGTCGCCAGAGCTCGGCTAGGGATTGCCGAAGGGAACTAAGTAATTAGCCCCAATTTATATTAATGACATTTTAGATTAGCTGCAGCTGAGCCTGGCCTCCGTCCTGCACACTGGGGACCTAGATGTGAAGGGGAAATGTGAAAATGTAAATAAAAAAGCAAAAAAGACAAAATAATGGCGCCAGTTGTGTAAAAGGGAAAATGTGGGAGGAGGCGAGAGGGTAAGGGGATGAAGCTGGGAGCACCTGGAGTGGGTGCCTTGGGCTGCCCTCACACCCACAAGGGCCCCTCCCTCCTGGTCATCTGTGATGCCCCCACGCACATCACCTATGAGGGGCCCTGCAGCCACATTCACTGACCTCCACCCCATCCCCTAGTCGAAGGCGATTGGTGCAGGGGCCAGTCAGAGCTGCTCCCCACCCTGGAGTCCACATAAGAGGATGGAAAGGTCACTCCCGGCAGGTGGCCCCCCCCAGATGGTGGCAATGGGTGCAGGCTCTGAGCCCTCTGCTTATATTTAAACCCTAACTCCAGAGGGCAGGATCCTAGACCATCGTGTACTTTGGGTCCCTCTGCCTGTAAAATGGGGTTGATGACACCCAGCTGGGTGGGGCCTGTGGGAGGTTAACCTGGCAGGGGCTCAGCTCTGTGCTGGGCCCCAGGGCTCACTCTGCTGCACTGATGAAGCATCTCTCTCGTCTAGCACCCTGTGTTAGTTCACTTGCCTATAACAGAATACCTGAAACTGGACCTTTGTAAAGAAAAGAAATGTATTTCTTACAGTTCTGGAGGCTGGGAAGTCCAAGGCTGAGGGGCTGACATCTGATGAGGACCTTCATGCTAGTAGGGACCCCACAGAGCCCTGAGACTGTGCAGGGCATGGCCTGGCAGGGGGCTGAGCGTGCTGGCAGGGTCTCTCTTCCTCGTCTTTGTAAGACCACCAGTCCCACTCTCCTGATAATCCATGAATCCACGAATCCATGAATGGATGAATCAGCTCACGGGGGCAGAGCCCTTATGATTCAATCACCTATCGAAGGCCCCAGCTCCCAGCACTGCTGCACTGGGGATTAAGTTTGAGCACGGGTTCTGGAGAGGACAGATACTCAGACTGTAGCACAACCACTCAGCTGGGCTTGTGGTTTCCTTTCCAGGCTTATCTGTGAAGTGAATGAATGAAAGATGAGTAAATTAAATGAATGAGTAATTGAATGAATTAATCTGGGTAGTTTGCCTAAGGTTGACACCTAAGAAAGAAAGGCCGGGTGTGGTGGCTCACACTTGTAATCCCAGCACTGTGGGAGGCAGAGGTGGGAGGATCTCCTGAGCCTGGGAGTTCAAGACTGCAGTAAGCCTTGATCACACCACTGCACTCCAGCCTGAGGGACAGAGTGAGACCCTAGCTCTAAATAAATACAAAATAGAAGGGAAAAATTTTCCTTCCTCCCTCCCAGGTTTCCTGAGACAGCTCAGAACATTTGTCTTTCCAGTTTGTCCGTATCTGCAGCATGGGGGCAGATGCAGAGACTGTCATGAAATGGGGTGGGGGCGGCGTCTGGGACCTGCCTTGCTTCTCTCTGGAAGGCCTTTGCCACAGATTTGCCATTGGCATGGGTTGTCATTGGCATGGATTTGCTGTCTGTTCCAACAGAGATGAGGTGGACTCTGGGAGACAATGTGCTGGCTGAGAGCAGGGCAGGGCAAGGCCTCAGGCCAGGTCTCATGTCCAGGGTGATACCTGAATCCACCATCCATGGCTGTTTGCACCGTGCTGTGTCTGTCCTGCACTGCAGTGGGTGCTGCTATCAGATGCCATGAAAAAGACAAAGGACTACATTTTAGGAGGTGAACAGACAGCAAGCAAGTGACCCAACCAATGTCTGTGTGATGTTCACCTGCGGTGAGGGCTGAAGACCCCTGGGCTGGGGTAGGGGCATCTGACTGTCCTGGAAGAGAAAGGAGAGCAGCTTGGGAGAAGAGAGGGTCAGAGGGTGGGAGATGGGGATGGGGAGACACCTTAGGGAGAGGCCCCAAACTGGGGGGCTTCAGAGAATGGAAGCCAACGTGACCGTGAATGATGGGGAGACGGGGAGTCAGGGCCACCCGCCAGCTCCTCAGGCCCGGAGGGAGTTTGCACTCAGTTTGAAGGATGGTGGGAAGCAGGGTCTTTGGGAGCCACGTCAGAAGCTGGTGGCCGCCACAGAAGAGACGCTGAGCCTCCCCTCTCCTCCCTGGGTCCTGGGGCAGGAAAGTATGGGGCTGATGGGGCCCCCAAGGGACCCCGTATCCGCCGATGCTCAGAGGAGGAGGCCTGTGGTGGCGGCAGCCCCGGCCCTTCCCGCATCCAGTCCCAGTCTTGGTCCTGGGGAGGCAGAGGCTGTTTTTATTTTTATTCTGTTCTTGTGTTAGTTTTCCGAGGTTGCCACAATGACTCCCCACAAACAGGGTGACTTAACACAACAAACACGTATTCTCTCTCAGTCCTAGGGGCCACATGTCTGAAACCAAGGTGTGGGCAGGCCCATGCTCCTTCCAACCACCCTGGGGAGGGTCCCTGCTGCCTTTTCAGCCTCTGGTGGACCCAGGCATTCCTTGGCTTGTGGCCGCATTGCCCGATTTCCACCTCCTTCTCCACATGGTGCTTTCTTCTCCTTTCACTTCCCTTCTGTCTGCCTCAAACCACCCTCTGCTTTCTCCTACAAGGACACCTGCCATTGGACTAAGGCCTATGGGGATAATCCAAAATGATCGCATCTCAAGATCCTTAGCCTAAGGACATCTGTAAACACCTGTGTTCCAAATAAGGTCACACCACAAGCTCCAGGACTCTGAGAGTGGGTGAAAAGTGTGTGTCATACTTTGCTTCTTGAGGGGCCGCCCTGCAGCTCTCGTCTGTGGTACTCAGAGTCCCAGGGCAGCTGCACTTGCCTCTGATGAAGGTTGTTTCTCTCAGTGGGATCCAGTAGCTCCTGCTTCCCCTGCTTTTCCCGGGATGGGGACTCTCAGGGCCTGGTGGGCAGCATGGAGCCGGAAGCCACCCCTGGTCCCTCTGGATCCAGAACATTTGTGCCTCCTGCACTTCCCCCACGGGAACAGCATCCCTCTAACTCCCTCAGAGCCTGGGCAGGCAATTCTGACCCTGACCCATTGTCCCACTTGAGCCCGGGAAACGGAAGAAACTGGATCTGGTTTGTATTCGAGGGCTCAGGTCAGGGGCCAGAACGGATGATAAGGGGGGAACCCAAGAAAACCCCCAGAAAGGATCCCCACCTCCTCCTGAGGAGCTGTGAGCCCCTCCCTCTGCACAGAGGACTCTCATGCTCCAGTAACAGCCTCGGCCCAGTGCGGTCACCCCGGCCCTGCCGACTCCTTGTAAGCCCCTTCCTTAGGCCGTGCACCCCGTTAGAACAGACATGAGCCCTTGCTTGGGGCCAGAAACTGCTGCAGTCCTGCACTGGGTTTTGCTCCCAAACATGAAAACGGTTGTTACCATGCTGCCCACTGGTCCTCCACAACACGCAGAGGCCACCATCTGAGACATTCAGGATGGTTTGTTTCTCGAGCCTGTCCTGTGCTTCAGGGGCATAACATGTTGTCTGTTGTCCTCACCCCCATCCAGAACGGCGGGTGTGACTGTCCCCATTTCACAGGTGTGCACAGTTTACACAGCCGGCGAGTGGCCAGGTGTGTTCCTTCTCAGGTTTACCTGCTTCCACCCTGATGGGTGGTGGCACCCCTTCCTCAAGTATAAGATGGCAGGTACATTATTTGGGGAAATGCCTCCGCAGGGGGAAATCGGGATGGACACCAGAGGCAGCCGGGGGCCTCCACCAGTGGGTTCACAGCAGCCAAGGCCAGCAAGGCACAGCCCAGCGGATGAAGGGGCTGGCCTTCCTGGTGCCCTGGAAGCTGCACTCCTGGTGAGTTGCTTGCCAGCTGCTGCTGCCCTGAGCCTGCTTCCTGGGTAGCCTTTCTGGGGCTCACTCAGCAGGTGGCTGCAGGGCACCCACAGGCTCAGTAATCAAGGCCAAGTGGCTTCAGGGAGAAGGCAGTGTCAGGAGGCTGGCAAGGACGATGGCCACGGTGAGTCCCATGAGGCTCATGGTGTTTCCCAGGCAAGGCTAATGGGGTTTGACTTGTCTGACAAAGGACCCTTGTCCCCAGCTGTGCTGCCGGGGGCTCTGGAGGAAGCTCTTTGTGTTAGCAGCTGGTTGCACCCCCTGCATGTGGTGGGGGACTTGCACACAGCAGCTAGGGGGGATTTGGGAGCCTCTGGAGTAGGTGGGTAAGAGGTGGAGGGGCATGCAGATCTTGGGGTACACCTGCAGCCTCACCTGTGCCCATGGCCTGCCTCACCTGGTCCTGTCCTTCTCTTTCTTCCTCTAGGTCCTGTCTCTGACTTAGAGGTGATTGGCAGATGGGGCAGGATGCCTGTCAGTCATGGCCCACCCCACTGTGTTACTCCTCCTGCAGTCAGTTGGGAGCATGGCTGTGACTCTGGCCTGGAACCAGGCAAGAGGAAAGCCCTTCCCACTCGCTGGCTGCAGAGAGGCCACCCAGCAGAGCCAGCAAGGGTCTGTGATGCAATGAGGCCTGGGTGACCCTGCTGTTCCGTCCCATCATTGCAGGGGCTTGGTGAGCTCCCCGGTTACTTGGATCCTGCTTCCCCTTTTGTAAAGTGGAAGGTGACAGCAGCATACACTTCTGAGGGTAGCACGAGAAGCCAATGAGCCAGGAGGGCAGGGCCAACACCCAGGATATTTAACAACTGGCAGCATCCACAGGCCTGGTGTCCATTGTCACCACTCTTCATTTGCAGAGGCAGGGAGCATGCAGACTGTTCATGGGGCCTTGGGACAGTGCTATATACCCACCCATGTGCAAGAGTATATCAATCTTTTAGCAGTCTTGACAGCAGCACCGGGTCTGTACATTGTGTGTGTGGGAACACCTAGCACAGTGCTGGAACACAGTGCCAGTAAGAGCTCAGTGCTGGTAAGAGCTCAGCAAATGAGAGCTGCTGTCTGCCTGGGTTCCTGAGTGACTGCGTGGAGCAGAGCTGTCTGCTGATCGGGAATACTCACTGTGTGCTGTTGCTTAAGAGCTTTTGTTTCAGCAGTTTCACCTTTCATCTGAACTGGCACAAGCATCTGAGAGCCTTATCCTCTCACCTGAGAGTCACAGCCACCTTGTAGGCCGAGGGGGTACATATCGTTGCTCCAGTGTCATGGGGGAAAACAAGACTGGAATCTTGATTTGTGCAGCTGGAGGGTAGAGAATGGGCTTCACTGTCAGAACACCAAGGAAATACCCAGTTCATCCCGTCACTGGCTTTGAGTCCAGTCCCAGAGCCCCTCAGAGCCTCATGTTCCTCATCTGTAGAATGGGATGATGATGTCTTTCTGGCTGTGGGGAGGGCAATGTGAGAAGGTCACGCAGGCGGCACCAGCAAACAACAGCTGTTCCTCCCAGCAGGGCAGTTGCATGATGATTGGCCCAGCCCTGCACACCCCACCAGGGCTGTGGGTCGGCCCCTCAGGCAAAGGCAAGCACTTGAGAACCAAGTCAAAAGCCAAGTGCAGAGTAGGCTCCTCCTGTCCCTTGTATCGCACGCAGGTGACAGCCTGGGTTGATTCACTCGCCTTCACTTCCTTAGATATAGACTCTTAGGCATTCTTTAAAAACCCCCTTGGCTGGGTGCAGTAGCTCATATCTGTAATCCTAGCACTTTGGGAGGATCACCTGAAGTCAGGAGTTCAAGACCAGCCTGGCCAACATGGTAAAACCCTGTCTCTACTAAAAATACAAAAATTAGCTGGGCATGGTGCACCTGTAATTCCAGCTACTCGGGAGGCTGAGGCAGCATTGCTTGAACCCAGGAGGCAGAGGCTGCAGTGAGCCGAGAACGTGCCACTGCACTCCAGTCTGGATGACAGAGTGAGACTCCGTCTTAAAAAAAAAAAAAATCCAAACGTGAAAGATTCTTTTCTTAGCATTGAAAACATATCCATGAATCTATATTAAGAAACAGAACACAATAGACTCTTCTAGTTGAGAGAAGTCAACCAGACATTCCAAACCTCAGAAGCAGGTAATGGGAGCTCAGGAGTTATAATTTGCCACTAATTGTCACTCTGTTGCCTGCAGGGCCATTCTGCTGGTTCACTCCAGGAGAGATGTCCAGAGTAAGCTTCTAATGACCAAGGAGACAGATTTATCCCAAGATGTGGTGCTGTCTACCATCACGGAAGTAACAAATAAAAGAAGACAAAGAAGACAAGACTCCATTTTTCCCTCTCCCTCCATCCCCTCTCTCTCCTCTCTCTTTCCCTCTCCTTCCTTCCATCTTTCTCTCTCTCTGTTTCTCTCTTTCTCTCTCCTTTGCTGTTTCTGTGAACGAACTCAGTTCACCAACTAGTTTGTATTAGTCTGTTTTCATGGTGTGGATAAAGACATACACAAGACTGGGTAATTTATGAGGAAAAACAGCCACAGTTCCACGTGGCTGGGGAGGCCTCACAATCATGGCTGAAGGTAAAAGACACATTTTACATGGTGGCAGGCAAGAGAGAATGAGAACCAAGTGAAAGGGGTTTCCCCTTATAAAACCATCAGATCTCCTGAGACTTATTCACTACCATGAGAACAGCATGGGGGAAACTGCCCTCATGATTCATTCATCTCCCCCCGGGCCCCTCCCACAACATGTGGGAATCATGGGAGCTACAATTCAAGATGAGATTTGGGTGGGGATGCAGCCAAACCACATCACAGTTATGACAGGTGTGTTGGGCCAGGCCCAGCATTCTAACTTGGAGATCTGGGCTGAGAAGTCACAAAAGTTCAGAGTCAGGCTGCAGAGAAAGGATGAAAACATGGGAAGATGGTCCTTCCCACGAGTCAACCCTGTTCATTTTCCACAGCCAGTTCTGCTGCTGGACTCTTCCCTGACTCCCTGTAGAAGGGCCTCCTTCCCACGCATTCCATGCCCCTCTCTTTCAGCAGTGTCTCAGGGGCTGGATGTGGGATGCAGATCCTGATGCAGCTACTCAACAGCTGCTGGCCTCAGTTTCCTCATCTGTGAAATGAGAGTGATTGGACCCCAGCTTCCTGGGATTGTGGTGAGAAATAAGTAGGATACTGAGGAGTCCTCCAGGCATGGGATTTGATTGGGACAGAAGTTCCATCCACCCAATCTCTCGTACCTTCCCTGTGTTTGCCAGGGTGCAAACCAGGGACTTCACACTCCTGTGTCAATCATGAAATGTCTCTCCCCTCCTCCTTCTTCTTTCCAGCACCCACCTTCCTTCTCTGTTTGATCAGTGGTCCCGAGGGAGAGACTGCAGGTCTTGGGTGTGGGGAGGCAGGGAGCTGCAGGGGACTGGAAGGGTTTGGGAGGGGTAAGTGGGTGGGAACCCTAGGATCTGGGGTGGGCTAAAGGTGGGGCATGGGTAGGTGGGGCCAAGGTGGGGTCTGGCCTCTCACTGGGAGGGAGATTATCCATTTACTTATTCATTATTTGTTCAGCAAATATTTCTTGAGAAACTTCCAGGCACTGGGCACTGGAAGTCAAGGGAAGATGGGGTGCAGGCTGCCCCAGAAATGAAGACAGGGCATCCTCATGGATTTCTTCGCCGAGGTGGGGGCAGGGACTGCAGAGAAGCTGGCTCAGTGGACCAAGGCACCTGAACACACACCTGCTGGGCTGTTAGGGAAAGAGCCCCCGGCCAGGGTGGACACTGGTGTCTCTCAGCCACCGCAGGCTCTGGGGGTGGGAGGTGAGGCCAGGGAACACTCGGGGCACAGACACGGAGCCCAGCCCAGCTTCACCTGCTCCTTCTCCAGCCCCTCTGGCCTTCACTGTATCCACCCATTTGTTGTCAGGCTGACAGTGACTTTAGTGGGTCAAATAATGACCCCATAACATTCTCATCTGCCTGGAACCATAGAGTATGAGCTTATTTGGGGATTGGGTCTTTGCAGATGTAACTGGTTAAGGTGCAGTCATACTGATTAGGGGGAGCCCTAATCCAATGACTGGAGTCCTTAGAAGAAGAAAAGATCTAGAAACACACAGGGAGAAGGCCACATGACTATGGGGCGGAGACCAGGTGCCGTTGCCTCAAACCAAGGAACATGGGACATTTCAGCAAACCACCAGCAGCTGGATGAGGCTGGGGCAGATTCTCCCTCCCAGCCTCAGAAGGAACCAGCCCTGTACACACTTGGATTGTGGACTTCTGGCCTCCAGAACTGTAAGAGAGGAAATTCTTGTTGTTTTAAGACACTCAGTGTGTGATACTTTGTAGAGAGGCACTGGCCCCCTGACATCCTGCCTCTATGCGCTGAGCATGTGCAGAGGCTGTCGGAGGAGCAGTCCGCGTCCCTGGGCAGAGGACCTCCCAGAATTCTGACCTATGGAAACTGTGAGACAGTAAATGCATGATGCTTTCAGCTGCTAAATTTCTGGTAATTGGTTAGACTGCATAGAACAATGAATACGATGAGGCACATAAACATTTCCTTAAGAATATTTTTTCTGTCTCTGTAGCTGAAAAATTGATGCTACTATGCCGGAAGCTTTTTCCCTGCCAGCCCCCTCCCTGCCCTGACTTGGAACACGAGTTCGGTGATGCTGAGAGTGGGTGAAATGTGTGTGTCATACTTTGCTTCTTGAGAGGCTGATTGGTGAGACAACTGGGGATTGGCTGGGATGACATCATCTTTTATTTATCAGAATTTCACACTTAGATGTCTGTAAATAAAACATTAGAGAAATAGTGTGGGTCTAATCACAGGCCAGAGGGGTCACTGTTCCCGGAGGAACCAATGAGCTCAGTGTGAGGCAAAGCTGCTGCTTCCCCAGGAAAGGACATTTCCCAGAGGTGGACACTCCCTCGGGTCCCAAGCCAGTAACCCTTCTTTCCACACCTGCCTCCTCAGAGGAATGGGACTGTGCCATCTTGGTACCAACTCCTGACACTCTCAGGTGGTAACCATGGGCAACACTTTCGCCCACTTAGATTTATTAGGAGAACCCTGAGAAGCCCGAGAGCAAATGCAAAATCAAGTCACCAGGCAAACAGAACCAAATCAAGGTTGTACTGGGGCAGAATCCCCTGGGAGAAGAAAGGGAGCTCAGGGTGGCCAAGAGGTCAGCACCAAGAATGTGAGGCAGCAGTTCCATCACCCTGGAATCCTGGGGCCAGCTGCGGCCATTCACACATTCCTCCAGCAGGCTGAGCCTTGCTGCCCGTAGGTTGATGGGCCAGGTACAGGGTGGGTGGGAATGGGGGTGCATTGGACACCGTCCCTGATAACTGGACTCTGAGGTCCCTGAGAGAAGAGCCCACAGGGTAGTAGTAGCTGACATTTATGTAACCCTCTGTAGATTCTGTCTTGGTGTCACCTCTTTTATTGCTAATATTGGTAATTTATGTCTTATCTATATTTTATGTGAACAGTCTGACTAGAAGTTTCAAAATTTTGTTTACCTGCTCAAAGACCCTAGCTTCTAATCTCATCAATTTCTATTGTTTTTCTGCTTCTCATTTCATTGATTTCTACTCTGGTCATTATTATTTTCTTTTAGTTACTTAGGGTCTAATTTGCCGTTCTTTTGCTGATTTCTTAAGGGGGAAGCTGATGTCAAAGATTAAAGGTCTTTCTTCTTTCTAAAGTAGATATTTCAGTGCTATCAATTTTCCTCTAATTACTGCTTTGGTTGCATCCCACAATTTAGATAAGTTATGTTTAATTTTTATTGCCAATTTCCAGTTTTTCTTTTGATTTTTTTCTTCAACCCATGGGCACTTTTGAAGTATGTTATTTGATGTCCACGTATTTGTGAGTTTTCTTGATATTTTTCTCTTATTGATTTCTAGCTGAATTCCACTGTAGTTGGAGAATGAATGTACTTTATACAACTTGTGTGTAGGGAAAAGCTCTTTCAAATGGTGCTTTTCCTCTACTCTCACACCACAACAACCGTCAACACAGAAGAGACTTCTGTGACCAAATGTGTGTGGGTTTTCTCCATGCATCAAGCAGCAGACACCAGCTGGGTGTCCTCCAGTTCAGTTCTGACACTGTCTACCCGGAGATAGCACCAGATCCCACAGGGTGAGGGATCCGTCCCACAGGACCGTCCCCTCCCCTCCCACAGTCGCAAGTCTGGGCCACTGGAACTTCTGACCACCTGGCTTCAAGCTGGGGTTCTCACAAACCCCTCTTTGGATTTGATTGATTTGATAGAGCTGCTCACAGAATGCAGAGAAACACTTTTGCTTACTGGCTTATTAAGAAGGATATTTTAAAGGATATAAATTAATAGCCAGATGAAGAGATACACAGGGCAAGGTCTGGAGGGGTCTTGAGCATGGGAGCTTCTGCCCCTGGAGTTGGGGCACACCACCCTCTGGACACATGAATGAGTTATTCACCTTCCTGTCAGCCTCTAAGTATTCAACTCTCCGGAAGCTCCTGCACCCTAGTCCTCTTGGGTTTTTATGGAAGCTTCATGTAGTTAGCACTTTTTCCCCAGGGATAAGGTGGGACCCTTTTTGGGGAGAGTCTTAATACCCACAATCGGAAAGGTGGGGAATATTAGAGTCGTGCCTTGGGGCAGGTGAAACGAGGGCAGGAGAAGATCACAGACTTTTTCTTTCCTGAGGCCTACCCCTGAGGCCCTGACACACTCAGCTTTATGGTAAAAGACAAGAGTTATGGGGCCAGGTGCCGTGGCTCACTCCCGTAATGCCAGCACTTTGGGAGGCCTAGGTGGGCAGATCACCTGAGGTCAGGAGTTCCAGACCAGTATGGCCAACCGTGGTGAAACCCTGTCTGTACTAAAAGTACAAAAATTAGGCAGGCCTGGTGGTGCACATCTGTAATCCCAGCTACTTGGGAGGCTGAGGCAGGAGAATGGCTTGAACTCAGAAGGCGGAAGTTGCAGTGAGCCGAGATCGTGCCACTGCACTCCAGCCTGGGAAACAGAGTGAGACTCTGTCTCAAAAAAATAAAATAATAATAATAAAAAAAAGAGCTATGGGAGTTATGAGCCAAGAACCATGGACAATAGCCAATACATATCATAACACCATGTATTAGGCTATTCTTGTATTGCTGTAAAGAAGTACATGAGACTGAATCATTCATAAAGAAAAGAGGTTTGATTGGCTAACAGCTTTGTGGGCTGTACACGGAGCATGGTGCCAGCATCTGCTCAGCTGCTAGTGAGGCCTTGGGCTGCTTACAATAATAGTGGAAGGCAAAGGGGAGCTGACATCGCATGTGGGGAAAGTGGGAGTAAGAGAGAGGAGGGAGGTGCCACACACTTAAACAACCAGATCTCAGGTGAACTCACTAAGGGAGAACTCATTCATCACCAAAGGGATGGCACCAAGCCCTTCATGAGGGATCTGCCCCATGAGCCAATCACCTCCCATCGGGCCCCATCTCCAACATTAGGGATGACATTTCAGCATGAGATTTAGAGGGGGCCACATCAAAACTCTATCGCACCACAGCTCGTATCTTTTGAAATCCATTGAAACTTGTTTTATAAATGAGGATATGGTCTATGTCGGCAAATTTTCCATGCGCACTTGAAAAGAGCATGCCTGGTGCTGTTGTTGGGTGGAGTGCCTTTTAAATGCTAAGTAGATCAACCCAGGTGATAGTGTTACTCTACATCCTCATTGATTTTCTGTCTACTTGTTCCACCAATTATTGAGAAAGGGGTGTTGACTATAATTGCCATTTATCTCTCTCCTTGCAGCTCCTTAAGTTTTTGCTTCAGGGATTCTGAAGCTTGTTAATTAGGTATATGGATGTTTAGGGTTGTTATGTCACCTTGAGGAACTGACCTCTTGATTGTGATGAAATTACTGTCTTTATCCTTATTTTAGTATTCTTTGCTCTAAAATCTACTTGTCTGATATTTGTATAGCCGCCCCAGCTTTCTCATGGTTAGTATATTTTTTTGCATCCATTTAATTATAACTTATTTGTGTCTTTATACTTGAAATGAGTTTCTTGTAGGTTTCATATTGCTGGTGAACTCTTGCTTTAAAATTTTTAATTTGTACATGACATGTACATAATCTGTACAAAAGATTTGTACATGACTTGTATAAAAATTGTACAAATAATTTTTTTATGATTTCTATACATAATTTGTCGTTTTCTCTGGTTGCGGTTTGGTTATGATATCCCTTGGTGTCATTTTTTGTCATGTTGCTTGTTGATATGGTTTGACTGTGTCCCCACCCAAATCTTAGCTTGAATTGTAATTCCCATAATTCCCATGTGTCCTGGGAGGGACCTGGTGGGAGGTAATTGAATCACGGAGGTGGTTTCTCCCATGCTGTTCTCGTGACAGTGAGTGAGTTCTCATGGAATCTGATAGTTATATAAGCATCTGGCATTTCCCCTGCTGGCACTCATTCTTTCTCCTGCCGCCCTGTGAAGAGGTGACTTCCATCATGATCGTAAGTTTCCTGAGGCCTCCCTAGCCATGCAGAACTGTGAGTCAGTTAAACCTCTTTTCTTTATAAATTACCCGGTCTCGGGTATTTCTTCATAGCAGTGTGAGAATGGACTAATACACTTGTACCTGGGGTTCATTGAGCTTCTTGGCAGTTTTCATCAAATTTGAATAATATTAGGCCAGTATTCCTTTACATGTTTACTATCCGCCCTCCCTTTTATAAAAATAAGACCCACAATTGCATCCATATTAGGCTATTGAAATTGTCTCATGGTCCATTGATACTATGTATATTATTTTCAGCCCCCTTTCCATGACATTATGGGTGGCTTATATTTCTATGCCCTGAAATTTATATATATAATTTTATAATTTTATATAATTATATATAATTTTATAATTTTATATAATTATATATATTTATTATATATATATTATTATTTATATATATTTATATATATTATATATTAATATATATAAATATATATATAATTATAATTATATATATTATATATAAATTATATATATAATATATATAAAATATATAATATATAATATATAAATATAATATATGTATTTTATATATATTATGCTATTGATCTCATCCAGTGCAGTTTTTCAGAACTGATATTGTAGTTTTCATCTCTATAAGTCTGATTTGGTATTTTTCCTTCTGTATCTGTATATACTGAGACTGTGTTCAGTCTCTTTCCTCTAGCTTCTTGAACACACGAGATAATGTTATAACAACTTTTAATGTTTTCATCTACTAATTCTATAATCTGTGCTATCTCTGGGTAATATTTTCCTGCTTCTTTGCATGTCTGATAAGTTTTGATTGCATGCCACACACTTGAATTTTGCCTTATTGCATGCTGTATATTTTTGTGTTCCTATAAATACTCTTGTGCTTTTTTCCAGGATATGGTTGTGTTACTTGGAAACAGTTTGATCTATTTGGTCTTGCTTTCAAGCTTTCGTACGCGGGCTCAGGGTAGTGTTTCATTGAGGACTATTTTGCCCCAATACCAAGGCATAACGAAGGCATAGGACCTCTGAGTGTTCTCCCCTATGGCTCATCAATTATGAGGTTTCCCACGCTGGCTTGTGGGAGCAGGCATTATTCTTGATCTGGTTGGAGCTCTAGAATTGTTCCCCTCTAATTCTTTCAGGGTATTTTTCCCTGACCTCAAGTCATTCTCTCACTGGCATCCATTGGCAAGTACTCAATACGAGATGTTAGGGAGACCTCAGCCAATCTGCAGGTCTCTGCTTTCTCTCTTGTCTCTGGCACTCTGATGCAGCCGCCTCTGCCTTCCTGGACTTTTTAGCAGAGTCTCCTCAACTCAGAGGCTGCGGGATCTGCCTGCATCCCCCTCCCCTGCTACTGCCTGGAAACTCTGTCCAGGTGGTGAGCTTGGGCTTACACTCTTGTGTTTCTCATTTCTCAGGGACCACTGTCCTTCACTGCCTGATGTCCAATGTCTTGAAAACTGTTGCTTCATATACTCTGTCAGGTTGTTTCAGCCAGGGTGTAACTTGACCCCTGTCACTCTATCTTGGCTGCCCCTTATACGGTACAGCATCTAAATCTCTGCTAGAAAATATCCTCCACCAGGAACTACATCCTGTGGGTCTGTACCTCCCCCAAGCCCCCACGCACCTTACTGAGCTGATTCCTCATGCATTTTTCCTGAAAGGCTCAAGGCTTCTCAGAAGTGTGGGGGCTGATGCCAGTCTTTTCTAAGTGTGAGATTCATCTTCCCATTTGCCTGACAGCCTCCAAGGGCTTCCTGCATTTTCCCCATGCCATGGAGCTCTGACTCGAGTCTGACAGCCGCAGAGTGGCTGGAGCATCTGGTCTCACTGCCAGCTTTGCAAATGATGGGAGGCTGTAGCCAGGAGGATTTTCCTATATGTTGAGTGCCCTGAACCCCCATCAGCCTGTCTGTGCTTTTGATGTACAGAAGAGAGGCAGGTTTCTGAAGATCTGATTGAAGTTCAGGCAGTGTCAAAGGTCAGAAACAGGAACACGCTGATGAAAGGAAACAAAACTGTACTAGAATTACTGTCTTCACAAACCCAGTGCTGTGGCTGCTGAGGTCAGGAATGAATCATTCTCTCCCTTCAGACAGGCAGAGGGGCTGTGCTCATAGTGGTGATGCTAATATGCTAACCTTTCCTTCACTGCCAGTTCATGGGAGAGGAAAGGGGGAAGCTGCCAGCAATACCAGAGCCCCAGTTCTCACTGGGGTGTCTATTCCAAAGATACATGCCAGAAGCTGATCTTGCCCCTGAACTAGAGGTGCAGGCAGCATTGAAGCACTCTTGGATCTTGGAGGAGACTCAGAATGGAGTTTCAAAAGCCCCAGAGCCAGTGAACCTGGCAACAGACACATACACAATTGCATCCACAAAAGTGATGGTTTTCAAGCCCTCGCCTTCTAGGTTTTGTGGAAACACAAAAGTTGCTCAGCAATGACACAGAGCACTGGGCAGGGCCAGCAGCTACGGGGTCCTTTCTGTGCACCAGACACTGGCCTGGGGCTTTCCCTTCCAGGGTAGGAAGAGTGTGGTACCTTGAAACTTTAAAAGGGATGTTATTCATCTCCATACTCTCTCGCTGTCATTCATCTCCATTCTCTCTCGCCATCTTTCCTTGCCCAAACTTCCCTTAGAAAGAGCCGGCCTGCAGCATCATCCTGATACCAAAGCCGGGCAGAGACACAACCAAAAAAGAGAATTTTAGACAAATATCCTTGATGAACATTGATGCAAAAATCCTCAATAAAATACTGGCAAGCCGAATCCAGCAGCACATCAAAAAGCTTATCCACCATGATCAAATGGGCTTCATCCCTGGGATGCAAGTCTGGTTCAATATACACAAATCAATAAATGTAATCCAGCATATAAACAGAACCAAAGACAAAAACCACATGATTATCTCAATAGATGCAGAAAAGGCCTTTGACAAAATTCAACAACCCTTCATGCTAAAAACTCTCAAGAAATTAGGTATTGATGGGACGTATCTCAAAATAATAAGAGCTATCTATGACAAACCCACAGCCAATATCATACTGAATGGGCAAAAACTGGAAGCATTCCCTTTGAAAATTGGCACAAGACAGGGATGCCCTCTTTCACCACTCCTATTCAACATAGTGTTGGAAGTTCTGGCCAGGGCAATTAGGCAGGAGAAGGAAATAAAGGGTATTCAATTCGGAAAAGAGGAAGTCAAATTGTCCCTGTTTGCAGATGACATGATTGTATATTTAGAAAACCCCATTATCTCAGCCCAAAATCTCCTTAAGCTGATAAGCAACTTCAGCAAAGTCTGAGGATACAAAATCAATGTACAAAAATCACAAACATTCTTATACACCAATAACAGACAAACAGAGAGCCAAATCATGAGTGAACTCCCATTCACAATTGCTTCAAAGAGAATAAAATACTTAAGAATCCAACTTACAAGGGATGTGAAGGACCTCTTCAAGGAGAACTACAAACCACTGCTCAATGAAATAAAAGAGGATACAAAGAAATGGAAGAACATTCCATGCTCATGGGTAGGAAGAATCAATATCGTGAAAATGGCCATACTGCCCAAGGTAATTTATAGATTCAACGCCATCCCCATCAAGCTACCAATGACTTTCTTCACAGAATTGGAAAAACCTACTTTAAAGTTCATATGGAACCAAAAAAGAGTCCGCATCGCCAAGTCAATCCTAAGCCAAAAGAACAAAGCTGGAGGCATCACGCTACCTGACTTCAAACTATACTACAAGGCTACAGTAACCAAAACAACATGGTACTGGTACCAAAACAGAGATATAGATCAATGGAACAGAACAGAGCCCTCAGAAATAACGCCACATATCTACAACTATCTGATCTTTGACAAACCTGAGAAAGATGGGCAATGGGGAAAGGATTCCCTATTTAATAAATGGTGCTGGGAAAACTGGCTAGCCATATGTAGAAAGCTGAAACTGGATCCCTTCCTTACACCTTATACAAAAATTAATTCAAGGTGGATTAAAGACTTAAACGTTAGACCTAAAACCATAAAAACCCTAGAAGAAAACCTAGGCATTACCATTAAGGACATAGGCATGGGCAAGGACTTCATGTCTAAAACACCAAAAGCAATGGCAACAAAAGCCAGGGTTGACAAATGGGATCTAATTAAACTGAAGAGCTTCCGCACAGCAAAAGAAACTACCATCAGAGTGAACAGGCAACCTACAAAATGGGAGAAAATTTTTGCAAGCTACTTATCTGACAAAGGGCTAATATCCAGAATCTACAATGAACTCAAACAAATTTACAGGAAAAAAACAAACAACCCCATCAAAAAGTGGGCAAAGGACATGAACAGACACTTCTCAAGGGAAGACATTTATGCAGCCAAAAAACACATGAAAAAATGCTCACCATCACTGGCCATCAGAGAAATGTAAATCAAAACCACAATGAGATACCATCTCACGCCAGTTAGAATGGCAATCATTAAAAAGTCAGGAAACAATAGGTGCTGGAGAGGATGTGGAGAAATAGGAACACTTTTACACTGTTGGTGGGACCGTAAACTAGTTCAACCCTCGTGGAAGTCAGTGTGGTGATTCCTCAGGGATCTAGAACTAGAAATACCATTTGACCCAGCCATCCCATTACTGGGTATATACCCAAAGGACTATAAATCATGCTGCTATAAAGACACAGGCACACGTATGTTTGTTGCGGCACTATTCACAATGGCAAGGACTTGGAGCCAATCCAAGTGTCCAACAATGATAGACTGGACTGGGAAGGTGTGGCACGTGTACACCATGGAATACTATGCAGCCATAAAAAATGATGAGTTCATGTCCTTTGTAGGGACATGGATGAAATTGGAAATCATCATTCTCAGTAAACTATCGCAGGAACAGGGAACCAAATGCCGCATATTCTCACTCATGGGTGGAAGTTGAACGGTGAGAACACATGGACACAGGAAGGGGAACATCACACTCTGGGGACTGTTGTGAGGTAGCGGGGGGAGGGATAGCTTTAGGAGATATGCCTAATGCTAGATGATGAGTTGATGGGTGCAGCACACCAGCATGGCACATGTATACATGCGTGGCTAACCTGCACGTTGTGCACATGTACCCCAAAACTTAAAGTATAATAATAATAAAATAAAAAAAAATAAAAATAAAATAAAGAGCCGGCCTGGCTAGGGTAGTTCCTTCAAATGCATCATGGCCCTCCCATGGCCTTTCTATCAGATGGTTTTCCTGCAAGACTCTCAAGGGACTGACTGTGAGAGGCAGAGGATGGAGTGACAGGATCCACACCTCCAGCCCTTCCTCGGGCAGCCTGACTCCCATGAGCGGCTTCAAGAGTGCGGGGTGGGGCAGGCAGGTCACCGGGTGGATGAGGCACCCTCACCTCCGTGTGCAGGCTGCAGGGAGTCCTCCCCACCCCAGACTCTGACTGTTATTAGACAGACCCGCCAGGGCTTGGGAGAAGTGGAGTGAAAATAAGCCTGGATGCCGAGGCCGTGGATGTTTGGTGCAGTCGAGGATTTTAAACAGCTGCAGACTCAATGGGAGCGATTGTTGCTTCCTGGGAGAGCGGATGCTGGCGCCCAGACAGTCCTGCTACCCTCTCCCAGCCCAAGGCCACGTAGTCCTCAGGGCTGTTCTGAGCCACTCTTGTCCTTCCTGCCCTGTTTGCCTGGATGGTTCCCTGCATCCCTGTTGCTCCATGGCCTTGACTCTGCTTGCACACATTGTGTTTGCTATTTGCAGTACTCCCTGGGGTCAGGATCCCATGGAAGGGGCTATAGCAGTGCTGCACAGAAGGCCTGGGGATGGAGTCGGAGTACCAAGACCCACACTCGCCATGGACGGGCTTTTCTGGGACTGGGTGGCCTTGCATCAGCAGGTTGACCTCTCTGGGCCTCTGTTTCCTCAGCTGGCAAGTGGGGCTGCAACCTTCTGAGAGCTGCATGGTTGTTAGTTTAGAATCAAATGACAGTTTGTAAACTGTGAAAGGAGGTTTACTGCAGATGCTAGCATGTGGCTAGACACACGATACAATGAAAACACCGCATATTAATTGAGCAGCAGCTAAGCTTGAGAAACGGATGGGAATGTGTGCAGGGAGCATGGGGATGGCTCTAAATTTCTAAACCAGAGGCAGGATGGAGTCATGGGTCCAACCTACTAATAATCACTTTCATTTAATCAGTGCATACTATGTGCTGGGCACTGTGCACATGGCTTTATAGACCACAAAAGTTAGGATAAAGTTTGGTTGCATGTATCAGAAATCCTAAAATAGCACTAGCTTAAGTACATAGGAGCTTTAGCGGTAGGTGACGGAGGGCTGCTTCAGGGTTTTTGCTGTCGTCAGGGACCCAATATCTTTCTGTACTTCTGCCATGTCATACAATACTTCCATTCTGAATGTTACCTCATGGGCCAAGAAAGATGCTGGAGCTCCAGCCATCACATTCTTCTAGCCAAAGAGAAAAAGGAAGGGGTGGAGGGAGGAGGACAAAACAAGTGCACCTTCCACCTGATTTAGTTCCCTTTAAGGGACATTCCTGAAAGTCCCACTAATACTTCCGGAATTACAGCTGAAAGAGGGCCAGGAGGAGGGCACACCCAGATCCTGCACCCAGAAGTGACTCACATCACTCCTGCTCACGTTCCATCAGTCCGAATTCAGTCAGCTGGGAAATACAAGGTGTGCATTAGGGGGTTCACTGATGCCCCACATACAGCTGGGATGATGTTTCTAAGGAAGAAGGTGAGAACAAATGTTGAGCAGTGTCCTGGGAGCAGCTGCCACCTATAGGAGCTCATTCCACTCTCATGCAATCCACACAGAAGCACGTGCATTGGAGCTTTTTTACAGCGAGGAAGCCAGTGCTCAGAGAGGTGAAGTGCTTCGTCCTGGACCACAAAGCTTGGCTGAGCCCAATACTGATCCACCCTCTGCTGTTACTGTAGGCTGGGCACACTGGGCAGGGCCCATCGAAGCACCACGGGCATGCCACTCACCTCCCTTTCGCCTTGGAATGCCCAAAAAGAAGCTGTGCCCTCCCTCTCTGGGGCTGTGGTCAGGAACAAAGGCCCAGGTATCCCCTGAGATGGGCCCGTTCTGGATCAAAGCAGGGAGGCCAGGCCTGCATGGTTGGAGGAACATTATTCTCAGAAAGGACATGAGGGAAGAGGACTCTAACTACCCATCGAAGGCCTCCATCCGGCAGCTGTGAGGGGTGATTTCAGTTTTGCCAGCAGAGCTTGACACCTCCAACTGTATCAGGATCTGGGAGGGAGCTCAGCCTTCTCCCTGATGTATCCTCTGCAGTGGCCAGTGCCCGGACCCACTTGTTTCTCTGCACAGCAGCACAGGTTATAGTTTTGGGCAATGGTTCCCCTCCTTGGGAGGCAGCTGCTGGTCTCTGCTTCTGAGCCACATAAACATGGATCACATCTCCTGTGACCAGGGGAAGGACACCTTTGCAAAAGCACCCGAAGGAGTGAGCACCGGGAAATAAGAAGCCACCCACGGCCAGGAAAGTGGTCTCCAGTGAATCAGCCCCATCCACTCAGGCTCAGGAGCCAGGCACCACCTGCTGAAATGAACATCGCAGCTCGGCTCTGGAAACTGGTGCAGAGGTGTCACTGTCACCGACACCTTATTAAGTCTTCCCTGGAAGCCAGTGGGATCATGAGGTATAAATGACCAGGAGAGGAAGGGAACAGGGGCTCATGGCCATTAGGGTATTTGGGGTCTATGAAGACAGAGAGGCTGCAATGGGCAAGATCTCGGACGGGTAGGTGGAGAGGGAGGGGGCATTTACAAGTGGAGAGGGTCTGGCATCAGTGGTCCAGCCAGGAGGACAGCTGCGTTACCAGCCTCACCTGTAGCAGGTAGGGCTGTTCAGGTCTGACCTTCCCGGCCTCTTCCCCTCCTCCTGGGCTTAGGAGCCTTCTGTGTGGCCAGGAGGGCAGCTCTCAGGGACCAAGGTGCTCCTTGGCACCACTTCTGTGCACCTGCCCTCGGTCCGGCACCCAGGCAGTGAGTTCTCTCTTTCAGGGGGCTCCCATTTGCTTCTGTGTCAGTGTCCTGGGGCAGGTGGAACAAAGCCCCACCCACCCCCCCAAAACACACACACACACACACACAGGGTGGCTTAAACAACTGGAATTTATTGTCTTGAGGTTCTGGAGGCTGGGAGTCCAAGATCAAGGTATGAGCAGGGTTGGTTCTTTCTGAGGATGGAGGGAGAATCTGCCCCATGTTTCTCCCCTTGACTTGTAGGCACCATCTTCTCCCTGCATCTTCTCATGATCTTCCCTCTACGTGTGTCTGTATCCAAATTTCCCCTTTTTATACAGGCACCGGTCATATGAGTTAAAGTCCACTCTAATGACAGCATTTTCACTTCACTAATCACATATGCAATGACTGTATTTCCAAAAAGGTCCCCTGCTGAGGAACTGGGGTTTAGAATTTCAGCGTATGAATTTGGCAGGGACACAGTTTAGCCTGGGGCAGTCCCTGGGTGGATTCCATGTGCCCCGGGGCGGGGGCGGAGTCTTACACATCATCTGTTGCAGGCACCTTACGAGTGCTCAGGAATTTGGAGCACAAGTCCCTCTGGGGGTAAAGGTCATGGGAAGATCTGGCCTGGTTCGTCCCCGCCTGTTTGGATTCATGCACGTGCAGTGCCAGGACATGCATCTGCGTGGTGAGTGGATTGGTTCCTGCCCTTCAGCTTCCTCTCTCTGGTAAGTGGGGCCCCAGCAGACGGTGGTGACTCCTCCTTCCTTGAGGCCATTTCCCTTCTGCCCTCATTTTTCTTCCCAGCTCCCTGTGAAGCAGCCATTACCAAGCTCCCTGTAAGTGTGGGCCGCGTGGCTAAGGAGGCTGGAGTGGGCCTGGCTTGCCTCACCTCAGGGGCCTGCTGGATTCCAGCTCCCACATCCGCCAGGCTGGGCATCTGTTCCCACAGCATCAGCGGGCAGAGCCAGGATACAGACGACGGCTTCCCCGAGGGCCTCAGCTCACACTAGCTGCCAGCCAGCCCTGCCTGGGCTTCTAAAACAAGGAGCGCGTGTGGGCAGCTGGCGAGAGGCCGCAGAGGCTGGGCCTGGGGATTGGACATCTCCCATCATCTGAGGCCACCCGGCCAACCCCTCAAATATTCCCCAGGTCTTGGCCTCTCTCAGCAAGTGGGCGGGAAGACAGGGCAGGAGGAGGGAGAGGATGCGTGCCCGATGTCAGTGACAAGAAAGCACAGCACCAGCAGCTTTGGGGCCCCACGAGTTTTCAGATCTCCTTGTGCCCCAGTTAAATGGCTTTGCGGCTCATTACCCGGCAGCAGCAGGCTCAGCCTCGGCCTCCGATTGCCTGGGGCGGCTTCCTTGGGACCAGAAGAGGCTGTTCAGGGAATTAAATTCTGTAGAGAGGAGCAGTGAGTCTCTAAGAGTAGGAGTGCACTTTAAACAGACTAAATACACATTAATAAGTCGTAAAGAGCCTGGACTTCGTGAGAAAATAGGGGCCGGCTGACGAGCGGAGTTAAACATAAGGTGGCTTCGGCCAAGGACTGGGTGACGCGGCCGGTGCTGAGAGAGGAGGGTTGAGCTTCCATGTGACCAGCCAGGCCTCAGGAGCGGGGACCTGCTGGACCCCAGCCCGCCACTGGCCCGGGGATCCTGGCAGTGGGAAGCTGGAAGTCCATTCAGACTCCAAGGTGAGCACAGCTCTGTGGGGTTGGTGGGGAGAGTGGGGGAGTGCCCTGTGGAGTTACCAGCTGGGAGACTGGGGGGCGCTGGGACTCCTTGCAGGAAAGTGACACTTGGTGATGCCTGCAGGGAACTTGACTTTGCCCCCCGCCGTCCGCTCGCCCTGGTGACAGGACGCTCACGTCCCTCTGGGCAGTCACCCCTCTCCCCTTCTCAGTGCCGATGCTTGCGGGGAGTTGCTGCTACTTCTGGCTCCAGGACCGGACATGGGACTGAGTTCTGGCCCCCTAGAGCATCACACTCATGGCCACAGTGAAGGCTTTGGAGTGGGCATGTGCTCCAGTCACAGTCGGCCAGATGCAGTGGGGCTGAGCCTCGTCCTCTTGGGAAGGGGTATGCATATTTTTTTTTTGTCCTGGTACTTGGAATGTTAAGATGACACGAGCCTGAAGAATCAGTGCCACCAAGTGGAGTCGGGCAATGAGACCAACACAACGGGAAGGGAAAACCAAGAGCTGGAGAGAAACAGTTCTGCAGAGCCTGGAGGTCAGGCTACACCTGAAGCAATGAAGCAAGACCACCTCGGATTCCTCCTTTAAGCAAACACATAAGTTCCCTTTTTCCCTAATGCCATTTGAGTTGGGTTTTCTACCACTTGACTTTGGAAAGGTGCTGATTTTTAATACCAGGCCAGGCTGGGACCCGTGTCTGTAAATGTGAGCTCACGTACGCACGTCTGTGTTAAAAAGGAATCAGACCCAGGCCTTGTCACAAAACATATAATCTGGCTAGGGAGGCTAAATGTGGCCACGGCAAACAAATAGTTACCTCTCCCAGTAGGAAGTTCTGAAACCTCAGTGGGGACCCTCAGGGGTTCAAGAAGGGAGCGACTGTGGGAATTTAGAGAATTCAAGAAAGACCGTCTGGAAGAGATGGATTCTTGTTTCTGGATGGCATCAAAACCTCTATTTTTGTTTGACACTCCTAAGAAACTTCACAAGGAGGAGTAGATCCGAGTCTTTTGATATTCTCAGCATGCTTATGTAATCCTGTTTAATTCCTGGCTCCAGCATTTTTCCTATGAAGACTCACTAAGGTTGAGCACTAGGAGTAAAGTCCTCTTGGATCATCTTAAAAGAAACAATCTTTTCTCTCCCTTTTCAGGCCTTTGCATCAAGACCAATTTAAAAACAAATGCCCCATTGAAGCCTTCTCTGACCTCTTAGGTGAAGGGCAAGGTCTTCCTCTTCTGAGTTCCTGCCAAGCAAGAGGTTGAACCACGTGAAATATCTGTATGTTTTATCTGTACCTGCTGGCGTGGGAGCCTGTGGAGGGCCAGGCCCTGCCACGTATCAACTTCAATGCAAAGCAGCAGAGACTCACTGATGGCTTCATAGGCAAAGGCCTGTCCTGTGGGAAATATGTGTCTCAAAGCAGGTGACCAGGAGGGTGGGGCCTTCCATGGGCTGATGGTGTCTACACATTGGATACGTCTGCATTACTCAGAGACCAGACTGCCCCCCAGACATCTAGCAACGCAGGTTAAATCCTCAGATACAGAGGAGATGCCCCTTTAGCAGGCTTTTCAGCATATCTTTGGGCTGGAGGGACTGTTCGAGAAATACCCTGGTGGCACATCACGTTTCTGTCCCAGAGACCTTTTGGAAACAATTAATCTTCCTCCAAGACTAATTGAGCTGCAGACGAGTCACGTAGCTAACACGACTTGATGTTTAGAAAAGAAAAAACCTGTCATTAACATGTGGAAACTTCTAGGGCCATGAAGAGGATGTGGGCAGAAACTCACGTGAATACAAGATCCTCTATTTTCCCAATGACTCCCTCCTGTAAACTGGGGACTCCTCTGGTGCATGGGCAGGTTTGTGTTCTTCGGGGATGTGGCAGATGGAATGGGCAGACTGAGGACCTCACAGCAGAAATATCAGGACATATTCAGGTAAAGATCCAGCAGAAGAGAAGATAAAGCCTCTTTGAAAGTAAGCCCAAGGGAAAACGGAATTCAATACAAATGAAAAAGAAGTTGATGAAAGTATGTGTCAGTCAGGGCAGCTGTTCCTTAAATCGAGATCCAAATGCATCAGAGAAAGGCTTCTGGGGGAGCCTTGACAAATCCCTCAAGGGGGAAGGAATTCCTAAAAAAAACTCCCTGGCACGGGAAGGTAAGGGGCGAGGAGAGCATCTCATGAGGATGACTGGCTAGTGAGGAGGGTGAAAAATGTGTTCTGGCCCAGCCTGGAGCTCTGTGCCTGGGTCCAGAGCCAGAGGATGAAGAGGCTGCAGGAATGTGCTGACTGAGTGGGGAAAGGAGAGTTGAGAGCTTTTCCAGCCTGCTGTGTGAGTGGAATCCAACCTGCTTCAGGTTGTGGGTGATTCTGGGTGTGAAAGAGGCAAAAGGAAGCCGTGGAGGGCAGAGAGGAGGACTCTTGGTGTCAGGAGGAGCTGATCAGCTTCAGGAATTTCTGAAGCAGATTGCTAATCACCAATGCCCACCTTAGAGGCCATTCTCACAGTCAAGAACAAGGAAGGGTGTGTAGCACGTTGCTGAGAAGTGCCTGTGTGTACCAGCTCTTGAGTCTCTGCCCCTCCTGTTCCTATCTCAACCATGCCCTGCCCTTCAGTGGCACACAGAGGACTCCAAGAACAACACTACCCCCTTGGCAATAGTTGATTTGTCCAGCAGTGAGTGCCTCACCCAAGCTAGGCCATCACATCCCTTCCATGGCAGCTTTGGATTTGGGAAAGACAGGGAAATTTGAAACAGTCTCTCTTTGGGTGGCTGAAACAGTAACACATCAAACACCAAAGCTGTTGAAGTCCAGAGTTTCTTCCATGAGGTCTGGGAAGCAAAGAAAGGACCAATCTGCAGCAGGAGAGGAGACTGAAACAGATGTGTGCAGAGAAGCATGAGGTATTTCAAGAGGTGACCCAAGCACTCTGACTCCTGGATCAAGCCGTTCCTGAAGCCCATTATAATCCATGCTCTTCCCATTAACTCTTCCTTGAATTTGCTGAGATCCCTCAAGATCCTTCAAAAAACCCTCTTTTAGCTTTAGTGGGCTGGAGTTGGGTTTATTTCAGGCGTCACTTCAGAAGGGAAGGAATAAGTGGGGAGATGAAAACCTCTAGCGAACGTGGCTCCCTAGCTGACTCACAATACCCATCTCCCACTCTCCTGACTAAGATGATGCTTTCTTCATTCCATGTCTAATTCCTCTTTGGTTCTCAAACGTAGTCCAGTCACCTGGCTTGGAGATCTCAGAAAGCCTGTGCTTTGAGAAGCCAGGTGCTGCCCACCTGAATTTAAAGCTTGATCTATAGTGTCCCTGATCTTTTTCCCTGATCCAGGAACCAGAAAACCTTTCAAAGAAAGATGCCAGAGTATGGGTAGGTTCTGTCTGTCACAGACAAACCTAATGGTCCCTCAGACTGGCAGACTTGGCAGACTATAGCCCCATAGGTAAATGTTCAAGGGATGTATGACCTGTGGAGGAAGGACTTAGAGAACTGCAGCTGGGCAAAGGCAGGGAAGAATGTGGTTGAAAGCACAAACAGCCTGGGAGGCAGCATTTCAAGGCTGGGCAGAGAAGTCTTAAGCACACTTGCAAGAGGCAGGAGTTTGAGAGAGAAAATGGATTAACCTGAACAACCCCCTCCAGCATGAAATGTGCTCATAAACAGAGTCAGCTTTCAGTGGAGCTCATGAGGAAAGGTTGGAGGAAGCCCCAGGGAAAGGCATTGCTCAGAAAACTTGCCGGCTCCCAAGGCTTGCAGAAGTCTCTCCTTCAGCGCTCAGGACAGCACCATCCCCTTTGTGACTGGCGCATGAACCTATGCTACACTCAGGAAATAGTTGCAAGTCCCTGGAGGAAGATGATTGGAATCCTTAACTGCCAGAGTTGGCAATGACCTTCAAGATAATAGAATCCAGCGCTTCAATTTTCTAGATGAGGAAGCTTAGCTGAGATGGGGGAGGTAACTTTCTCTGCATCATGCTCTTGGTTTGTGTCAAAGCAAGAACTAGAATTCAGGCACCTAAGGTTTCCACACATCTCCTGTCTCAATATGCCAAATGGATGCCCACTCATCATCCATCACCCCACACGCAGCAGCATGGATAGTTACTGAAGGAAGGAGGCTGGCCATTAAGAGTAGCAATGTGGGTTCTGGATCTGGTGTGTCAGTGACACTGAGTTGGGTAAGGATTTTTAACCACTTTTGACCTCAGTTTCCTCATCTGTAAAATGAAGGAACTATTACCTATACCTATGTAAGTTGGCTGTTATGAGGATTTAATGAGACCATGTCCGTTGAAAAGAAAAGTTACCCCCTACTTTGGAGGGGAGGAAACTGAGGTTCAGAGAAGTGTGGAAACATTTCCAATGACACTAGGGCAGCAAAGGTCAGAGGTCAGTTTGCTGTTGCTCCAAAGTTCCCTGAGTCATTGTTGATTTTTTTTCCACTTCTTTTCTCTTTGTTGTCCAGGTTAGGTAATTCCCTATTGAGATATTTTCATGTTCCCTGACTCTTTCCTCTGTTGTCTTTCTTCTGCTATTGTGCCTGCCCAGTGAAGTTTTTTTTTATTACTGTGATTATATATTTTTTGGTTTTTATCTTCTGTTTCTTTACTGAGACTTCCTTTCTTTCTATTAGTTTCAAGAGTGTTTCCTCTTACTTGTGGGATAATTTTTATAGTAGATGCTTTAAAGTCTGTATGAAAATTCCAACGTCTGTGTCACCTTGGCATCTGTGTCTATTAAATTGTCTTTTCTCGTGGGTAGAGTTGTTCTGTGTCTTTAGATGCTGAGTGATTTTGGATGCATCCTGGATATTCTGAATATGCATTATGGGTCTCTGGGTCATAATTAAATCTTATTGAGAATATTGAGAATCTTTGTTAATTTGGCTGGCTCTCATCTAGTTATGTTGAAGCCATTAGTTATGCCCAGCCTGCTGAGGGTCATGGTTTCAGCACCAGTTTGGTTTTCAGTCTTTGTATTTGGATCTGTCCTGCCTGCGTGCCACTCAGTGGCCAGCCTGGGACCCAGGAGCTAGTCTGTCTCTTAGCTCAGATCTCAAAGTCCTTTTTCACAATGTATAGGATCAGATCCACACATGTGCAGCTTAGAAATAAGCCTAGAAGTTTTCCAGGCTCTCCCTCCTGCAATCTCCCTGGAATTTTCTGATTCCTTAGAACTCCCCTTTCAGCTTTATTTAAACCCTGCTGTGCCATGTACTTCCTGCAACTAATCCTTCCTGGAGCCAGATGATGGGAGGACAAAGAGAGAATAAAAGCACTGGGGGTTTATCCCACTCTCTGGGGAGCACAGCGCCCACCTCCAATCAGAGAGGAAGCTTCTCCTGTCTTGAGGTTTTAGGCTCTTGTGGGCTCTTGCCCTTGCTCTTAATGTTGCTTCCACAGTGGGATTGCCTGGGGATTGGGGCATGAAAGAACAAAGGAAAGAAAAGAGAGGGAGATTTCCCCTGCTTTCCCTGAATGTTAGGGACTCCTTCTGCAAACCAGAACTAGAGGGCTTTTCTGTAGCACCCTCTGTCCACATTATGTTGATTGTGGGTTATGGGGCTGTGTTGAGTCTAGACTGGGGGATACCTGAGGAAAATAAAATGGTAGCCTCAGTGTTGGCTCAATAGGGTGTTGAATCCTGGCCCTCGTCCTCAGTCTGCCTCAATCTGCGGCGGGGCTGCTGCCTGCATTCTGCTCAGGGCTCACAGCTGCATTTGGTGGAAGAGACGAGAGAAAAGTGTTTTCTCTGTTTACCCTCAGAGCTTGGTCTGGATGCAGATTTGCGTGACTTCAACATCCAGTTGTTCTCTGGAACCCTTGCCTCTTGTGTGTTCCCAGTGAGCCCCTGAGCTTCTCCATAGAAGAGGTAGGGGCACCAAAAATGGAATTGTCTTAAGAGTGCCAAGGGCAGCCGTCAGAACACCTGCAACATTAAAAGTCCGCAGCCACTACCCGCCAGTCATAACCCGAGATTGAAACTGCAGCTCCTGCCCCCAGAGCTCCCTGTTAGGAGAGCAGAAGCTGTTGGGTAGAGCCACGCATACTCACGCTCGCAGGAAGCAGAAGCGAGAGGAAAGTTAAGCCCCAAGGCACACACGGCATTGAGCAGCCCCAGTGCCAGCGATGCAGATGCCCTTAGCCTGTCCGAGACTCTCCTGGCCACTCCGCAGTGGCCTCCGGTATTATTTTCTCCCAATTACTTATTTCCTCTGCTATTAGTTTCCTGGGGCTGCCATAATTAAGTGCCACAAACTGGGTGGCTTAGACTAGCAGTCCACAACCTTTTTAGCACCAGGGACCAGTTTCATGGAACACAATTTCTCCATGAATTGTGGGTGGGGAGATGGTTTCTGGATGATTTGAGTGCATTACCTTTATTGTGCACTTTATTTCTATTATCATTACATTGTAATATATAACAGAATAATCATACAACTCACCATAGCATAGAATCCATGGGAGCCCTGAGCTTGTTTTCCTGCAACTAGGTGGTCCCATCTAAGGGTGATGGGAGACAGTGACAGATCATCAGGTATTAGATCCTCATAAGGAGCATGTAACCTAGATCCCTCACATGCACAGTTCACAATAGAGTTCACGCTCCTATGAGGATCTGATGCTGCCGTGGATCTGACAGGAGGCAGAGCTCAGGCAGGAAGGCAACCAACAGGGAGTGGCTGTAAATATAGATGGAGCTTTGCTTGATCACCTGCTGCTCACCTCCTGCTGTGCTGCCTGGTTCCTAATGGGCCACAGACTGGTACCAGTCTGTGACTCAGGGGCCGGAGACCCCTGGCTTAGGCGATAGACATTGATTCTCTCCCAGTCCTGGAGGCCAGACATCCAGGATCAAGGTGTCCAGGATCAAGGGAGGGTTGGTTCTCTTGAGGCCTTGAGGGAGCTTCTGTTCCGGGCCTCTCCCCAGCTGTTGGAAGCTGCAGGCATTCCTTGGTACTCCTTGGCTCCTGGAAGCATCATCCCCATGTCTGCCTTTATCTTCTCATAGCATTCTCCCTGTGTGCACATTTGGGTCTACATCTCCCCCTTTTTTGGGGGGAGAGTGGAGTCTCGCTCAGTTGCCAGGCTGGAGTGCAGTGGTGCGATCTCCGCTCACTGCAACCTCCGCCTCCCTGGTTCAAGTGATTCTCCTGCCTCAGCTTCCTGAGTAGCTGGGACTACAGGTGCCCACCACCACACTCAGCTAATTTTTGTATCTTTAGTAGAGACAGGGTTTCACCATGTTGACCAGGATGGTCGCTATCTCTTGACCTTGTGATCCGCCTGCCTTGGCCTCCCAAAGTGCTGGGATTACAGGCATGAGCCACCTTGCCTGGCCTACATTTCCCCTTTATATTAGGACACCAGTCACGTTGGATTAGGGGCCATTTGCAATGGTCCTGTTTCCAACTCAGATCACATTCTGAGGTCCTGGGAGTTAGGTTTTCATCGTATCTTTTAGGGGGACATAATGAACCTGTAACACCTCCCTTCATGCCCTGCTCATCTGAAGGCAGAGTGGGCTTTCATGCCACACTTCACTTTGGGCTCAGCCATGGGACTTGCGTTGGCTAAAGAATATGAACCGCTGTGATGAGCCTGCTCCCAGCAGAAACTTTAAGTGTGCACAGGTGGTTTGGCCCTACCTGTCTTGCTCCTGAGAACAGTGAGCCCCAGGTCTGGGCACTCCTTCAGCCTGAGTTTTAGGAAAAGAAAGACACGCAGATCCCAACAGAGCCCAGCGGACAAGAGCAGGGCCGCAGCCAGTCTCAGCCATGGTGTGCGTGAGGAATAAACAACCAACCGCTCGTGGTCAACTCCTGAGATATTGGGATTGTTTGTCCCTGCAGCCGAAGCTGACTATTACTCTAATTACCTGCACAACTAATGGCCAGAGGGAACTACAGATGCTAGCTGAAAGCTAACATGACAAAAGTACTTAAAAACTCCATCACACACCTCAAAAATATTCTATTATTTTAAAATACCATTACTGCTAATAAGAGCTTAACGGCATCCACTTTGCCATAATTTAATTAGAGATCCACATGGATTTACATATGTGAGACCTGACTTAATAATGCCTGTGAATTATTCAGAGATGATTCCGCTGCAAAAGGCAGGGACAGCATGCCCTGCAGTGTGCCTTGCTAAGGGCCGGAGACTGCCTGGGATTCCTAAAGAGTAGGAGGTTCTGGCTGGGAACTCGAAAGGCACCAGGACATACGGCAGACCAAGGCCCTTTGTCTTGCCCTGGTCCTGAGCCATGACACTGTTCTAGGAACCCTCTCATTACTGCCACCTCTTTGGAACTCATTTTTCTCAGTTGCCAGGGCGGCTTTGCTCTGGGGCGATTCAGATCTGAAGGAGGTTCATCTTCTAGCTCTTTGTCTCCAGGATTGCACTGGGAAGCCAGGCCTTTGATCCCACTGCAGAGATCCATCCAGAGGGCCTTTATTTGGACAGGGGTGATGTACGGGAGGGCTATGCACTGCTGGGTCTAAGTCATGCCTGGCACACCGCATGGACTCTCAGGAAAAGCTCGGGAAGTGAGTGAAAACGCCTCTTACGTCTGTGTGTGCTCCTAGGTTCACAAAGCACAGGAGGCAGCACTTGGAAGTTTATTAAATCCTACCTGTGTGAGCAAGATGCCCGGATGCCCCCCTCGTCATGGAGGTGGCCTAGAAGGTGAATGGGATCCCAGGGCCATTGAACTGGGACACCAGGATTTGAACTCAGGGCCCTCTCACTCTGAGGTCCTTCTGACAGCCATATGTGATGAGGAGATGGTGAGATTTTTAGGATACCACAAGTCCCTCCTGCCCATAGACTCTCCCCACTGGCCCATGTGGCCTCTGTAATTCACACAGCTCGCCTCTTGGGTTCATGCCCTGAATCCACATTCTTACTCTACCTTTGCCATCCACAGACATTTTAGGAGGGTGGATCTGATTAGATGTTCACCACCCTGACAGGTTGGGAGGAGGATGGGGAGGTCCCGTCTGGGAAAGGAGGGAGGGTCAGGAGGTGGGGGGCTTCCCTTCCAGGTTGTAGAACTCTGCTCTGTGGTTCTGTGGAAACAGGGGACAGCAGAAGCTGAAGGCTCCTCGTGGGAACGAAAGAGGAAGATGAGACTGGCTGTAGAATGGAGGAAGGGGGCTGAGGGGGTATGGGGGGGTGCCAAACCCTGAGGCTGTGAAGAGCAGAACTTCTGTGCCAGGGAAGGAGACAAGCCAGGTTCAAGGTCGGCTGGAAACCCCAGAGCCGTGCTGGAGGTGTCGGGATACTCTGCTTCTAAGGAAGGTGGTTGAGGGAGCTGGACAGCACCGAGTGGGGGCTGAGCACTGACCCCCTCCTCACGGGTCCTGGCTGCTTCTCAGCCTGGCTCTGAAGGCCCCACTGCCTCATCCCATGCCCCCACCCGGTATCCTGACCTAAAACTGCAGGGCAGCTGTGCTTGCTGTGAATGAAGCCAGGCTGAGTTATTTCAAGAGCTGGCAAGAGTTTCCAGCACCCTGGCATCCAGATGGTCTTGAAATTGCTGATCAAAACCATCGGATAATGCACCAGTCTTAGAGGTGGTGGTGGTGGTGGGGGGCTTGTTAAGTGGAAGGACCTGGCCTTTGGAGTTTCAGCTGACCAGGAATGAAGGGGTTAAGAGAAATCACACCTCCCACTGGGAGGGCCCACTGGGGTGACTTGCAAATTAGGGCCAGTTCTCCTTTGTGTCTGCCCTTGATCTCAGGGTGACCTGTAGGAAGCATTTTCTTGGCTTTGATTCCAGAGAGGTGTCAGTCGCGGACTCCTGTGCATGGTGTCTGCGTCTCCTGGGCCCAGCCTCATGCCCTGTCCTGGGCAGCTCTCCATCCACCGGAAGGATGGACAAGGGAATCGGAATGACAGTGTATCCAGGGAGACAGGCAGGAGGAGGGGCTGACTGAGGGCCCTGCCCAGGAACCTGTTGCCTCCAAAGACTCATTACAAGGAGCAGTCATGCAAGGTCCCCACCCCGCTCCCTGGAGAAAAGCAGGGGATGGAGGTGTGTAGGTCAAGCTCAGCTGCTGCAAGGAGGAAAAAGTAGTGAACTTGGCATCGTGACTTCCACAGAAGTCATTTGCCTCCAGGGTTTCAGCTCCCCAGGGAGGTTCCATGGGGATGAAGGCTTGGTGGAGACAGATGACTGGTCCTGTTCCTAGTTGCCTCCTTGGCATGGTACACACAGGAAATGCAGAGTGAACAGTGTCGTCACGGGGCTGTAAAATGCTATGTCTCCCAGGTTACAGGACTGATGAGATGTGAACCTTGGGGCAGGACCCTAGAGCCCAGGCTGTGGCCCTGGGAGGAAGCCCCATTGGAGGGCCATGGAAGATGGCTTGCTCAGCTCTGCCTGGTGGGTCCGTGACCATGTTGGAAGTCTGGGGGCTGTGGTAGATTCCTGAAGCTGCTAGAACAAAGTACCACGACCTGAAGGGCTTAGAACCATGGAAATTGATTCTCTTACAGTCCTGGAGGCCAGAAGCCTGAAATCAAGGTGCAGGCAGGGCTGGCTCCTGGCCTCACCCAGCTCCTGGTCTCTGCCTCTGTCCCCACGTGGCTTCCCCTGTGTGTACCCCTATGTGTCTGTTTTCTCTTCCTATAAGGACACTGGTCATGTTGGGTTAGGGTCCACCTTCATTCAGTTTGACTTCGTCTTAACTGATTACATCTGCGAAGACCTCATTCCCAAATACACTCACATTATGGAGTTCCAGGTAGATGTGAATCTTTGGGGGACACTGTTTTTTTTAAAATTATACTTTAAGTTCTGTGTGCTGGTTTGTGGGGGACACTGTTAAACCCAGTAAAGGGGGCAGGAAACATGGGTTCCGACAAGCAGCCATGGATGCAGTCTCTTGTGACTTGACTTGTTCCCGGTCTTGTGTTTGGGTACTGGAATCAGACAGTCCATTTTGGGGCTTCTTCCCAACTCTCTCTGATGGGGGCCCATCCCTTGAGCCCACATCTGCAGGCCTCAGGGTGGCTCAGGCGGGAGGAGCCTGGGATTCTCCTCTGTGCACGGAGCTGGCACTGGCCGCCGGGCTGAGCTGTCGGCCGCATCAGAATGTGTTTGGATCATGTCACTAAAGGCTCCTCTTTGAAACGTCTCAGGGAAGATCAATGACTAATTCTCACACGAGAGAGGCCCTCGCTCAAACACCACCCTTTGAGCTTGATAGTTCTCCACTCCAGCTTTTATGATCCAGATTAGTTTTCTTGAACTGTGGAATACAAATCGATACATTTCAGAGAAGTGTGGCACTGGGGGGACCCTCGGCCAAGCAGTCTTTTAAGCAAAAGCAATACTCACCATTTTAGACACTTGGCAAGGCATCCGTGGCAGGAGGGCCCCTGGCAAGGGATACGGACTGACGGGGGCCCGATGGCAGACTTGATGGGAGAAGAGCTGTCCTCAACTTTTAATTGAGAAAGTGTCCAGGCCTGCTGGCCTTGCAGGTGGCCGTCTTTCCATTTAGCGGGAGAAGTTGGAGGCTCAGCCCTGCGTTCCTGGGAGGCTAATTTGTTTGGACAGAGTAAAGGGATCTGGATTCAAATGTAATGTATTTGAAATTAAAACCTCATGATGCCCCTTTGCAAACTCCAAGGCAGCCCCTGAGCTTGCTCTGAGCATTGGAGAGGGCAGGGAGGCCAACTTGAGCTGTGGGCTTGGGGAAGTGCTTGCAAGTTTTCTGTCTGGCTCACAGCAGGTGAGCTGAACCCCAGTGCTGCGTTTTGTCTCAGGATTGTGGAGTGAGCTGGAAAAGTAGGAGTAAGTGGCCGTGAGCCGGGCACAGCAGCTGCCCTTACTTCCTGATTTGCAGAAACACAGTTTTGAGCATCCGAGGCCTCTCTTGGGAGATGTGTACTTCGTCCTTACACACCGTTTCGAGTCTGATGTGGTGAGTTATTATTTTCTCAGAGCAGGTGACTCCCCTGGGAATGATTTAGAAGCTGACTCTGCTTCTTATACTGAGAATGACTCTGAGAACTTGGAGCCAATCTCCTGGCGGGGGTGTGGTGGGGGAAGAGGCTCCTTGGAGCTGAGTGGATGGATGGAAAGAAACCCAGCGAAGGGACCCAGCTCCAGGACCCCGCTCTGCTCTCCCAAATTAGCTGGATGGCCTTGGGCAAGCCACTCGTCCCTTTCACGGCTCAGCTCTGTCATCTGTACCAGGACACCGGCCTTCCCTTCCGAGGGTTGCACGGTCCCCATGATCAGCAGTGGGGCCAATGCAGCTACACAGTCACCAGGTACCCGGTGCGTATCCTGTGGTTTCTGCATCTCCTTTGTGACAAATGGCCTGGACGCTGGAGGAAACATCGATTCTTCTGTGATGAGAGGGGGAGATGCCAAGTTTCTGCTGCAAATGACAACTGCAGGCCGGGCCAGAGAAGAGCAGGACCACCAGAGGAAGGCAAAGGCAGCCACGGCTGGGGCGGGACCACCAGAGAAAGGCGAAGGCGGCCACGGCTGGGGCGGGACCACCAGAGGAAGGCGAAGGCGGCCACGGCTGGGGCGGGACCACCAGAGGAAGGCGAAGGCGGCCACGGCTGGGGCGGGACCACCAGAGGAAGGCGAAGGCGGCCACGGCTGGGGCGGGACCACCAGAGGAAGGCGAAGGCGGCCACGGCTGGGGCGGGACCACCAGAGGAAGGCGAAGGCGGCCACGGCTGGGGCGGGACCACCAGAGGAAGGCGAAGGCGGCCACGGCTGGGGCGGGACCACCACAGGAAGGCGAAGGTGGCCACGGCTGGGGCGGGACCACCACAGGAAGGCGAAGGTGGCCATGGCTGGGGCGGGACCACCAGAGGAAGGTGAAGGCGGCCACGGCTGGGGCGGGACCACCAGAGGAAGGCGAAGGTGGCCACGGCTGGGGCAGTGGTTTGTTTAAAATGTCCAGGGAAATGGATCCTGGCATCTCATTTGCAGACATTTATTTGCAGAAGGCCATCTCTGTGCCGGGCTTGGGGCATCAGCAATGGACAGGATGGATGTGCAGTGTGACCTCTTGGGGGTTGACAACAGGCAGAGGTAAGGGGCCTCTACTATGTGACCAGTATAGCGACCTCCTCCAGGCCTTGGAGCTGCTGAAGAATCAGATGTGCACTTCCTGAAGGGCCCGGGAGGAAGCCGCCCTCTGAGACAAAGGAGGAGGGTGGCGCATGTGTGTGCCTGGAGCAGCCCTGGCCCGCAGCTCCCTATGAGCCGAGAAGCTTCCAGGCTGGAGTAGAGTGTGATGTTCCTTCAGATTCTCTGTTTGGGAATAGGGAAGCCAGAGGCTTCTGGGGTACCCTCTCAGCCATGGGCACGATACTGGCTGCTGTGTGGGTTGGAGCAGCAGCTCCAGCAGCTGCCAGAGCCCCGGGCCAGCTGGGGAGGTGGGAGAAGGAGGGCGGCCTCCATTGAGATCCCTTGCCCCCACCCTTGAAGCAGGCTCTGAGGCATCTCTGTCCAGCTAGTTCCCAAGACATCACCTGTTATGGACTTAGCTGGGTCCAGAAGGGCTGACACCTGCTCATGAGAGCAGGTCCTTAAGGTTCTGGCTGGGTGGCTGCTGCCTGGGGTGTGAAGAACCTTGCAAAGATGACTTTGGAGGAAGATGCAGAGACCACTGTCTGCCTGTCCTAGTTTGCCTCCATGTAGTGACCATGACCACAGCGGCAGGTGCAGACTTTGTGTGAGCCTGAGGTGCACACTCCATGGGCAGGGAATGGTGGGGTGGCAAGGATGGGCCACACGACCCTCTCCAAACCTCCCTAAAGTGGAAGGACTCTGCCCCCTGCCAGGAGATGACAGAATTCCTAGTTTGGAGCATGCTCCCTAGCCTGGACCTCCATGCAGGCAGGGCTGGGCTGTTGTGCTCAGTGATTTCATACCTGGGATTCTGAATCCCATTATAAAGGGAGCTCAGGTGCATGAATCACCCTTAGTGAGGGCCACCAGGATCATGACCCATTCTCCGTGATACTTTGGCCATCAGGAAATACCTTTCTTTGTGGCGAGTGTCAGACATTTTGGTGCTGTTTGTTCTAGCAGCTAGTGAGTGTTTCTCTGACTAATACATCTCCCCATACCCTGCCTTTCGGAGATGGCAAGAGGGAGTCAAGGAAGATGAAGTGTCCAGTCTCCACAGCCCTGAAAGACCAGGAACAAGACCTGGTCTCATGATCTTCACTGGTCTGGAGGGAACTTGGGGTCGGCTTTGGCTCGTCCATATTTTAAACAAATTGTAGCTTCCCTGAGCCTCAGTTTCCTCAATTAATGGAAGGATATATATCTATCTTATTCACTCTGAGTTTTGTCTAAAAGAAGTTAATAGAAAAATGCAAAGAGGAAAGTAAGAAGGGCCCTCAAGTTGTCCTTGGAAAATAGCAGGTTAGGGATAGAGGGCTGGCAGTGCCACAGTCAGAATCCTCCTCCCACTAGAGCTCCGGGTACAGGTGAGAGATGCCCCAAACTGCCAAGCCCCAGGGGGGCAGCTCAGGCCAAGGCATCTTTAATCTATGACTCACTGTTCTGTCAGTCAGAAGTAACTATGATTATTCCAGACCAGTTAAACACCACTTGTACTTTAACGTAGCCATTAAGTCCAACACTCTTAATTATTTTTCAAAAATTTAAAAGGCGCGAGCCAGACGCGGTGGCTCATGCATGTAATCCCAGCACTTTGGGAGGCCAAGGCAGGCGGATTACGAGGTCAAGAGATCGAAATCATCTGGTCAACATAGTGAAACCCCGTCTCTACTAAAAATACAAAAATTAGCCAGGCGTGGAGGCGGGCGCCTGTAGTCCTAGCTACTTGGGAGGCTGAGGCAGAAGAATCGCTTGAACCTGGGAGGTGGAGGTTGCAGTGAGCTGAGATTGTGCCACTGTACTCTAGCCTGGTGACAGAGGGAGACTCTGTCTCAAAAAAAAAAAAAAAAAAAAAAAGGCGCACTGATGATTTCTGATTTCTGATTGGTCTAGATGAAATCTCAAGGAGCTGCTCAGGTTTTGAGAGGCCGATGGCCACACTGGGTCATCCGGGGAGCCCCTGGGATATCCTGAAGAATAATGGTGTCAGGAGTGGGGTGGGCTCCTTCTCCCAGCTCGGTGCAGAAGGAAACCCAGGGAGCGCCCACTGAGCTCTTTTTTTTTCTTTTCTTTTCTTTTCTTTTTCTTTTTTTTTTTTTGAGACAGGGTCTCCCTCTGTCGCCCAGGCTGGAGTGCAGTGGTGCAATCTTGACTCACTGCAACCTCCGCATCTCCCAGGTTCAAGTGATTCTCATGCCTTAGCCTCCCAAGCAGCTGGGATTACAGGTGCCCGCTATGACATGAGGCTGATTTTTGTATTTTTAGTAGCGACAGGGTTTCACCATGTTGCCCAGGCTGGGCTCGAACTCCTGACCTCAACTGATCCACCCACCTCGGCCTCCCAAAGTGCTGAGATGACAGGCATGAGCCACTGCGCCTGGCCCCATTGAGCTCTTGAAGGCTGTGACTTGAGGTTCCGGGACTGTCTATTCAGAGGAAGACCTGTGGGAGAGGAAGGCCTCCATTTTCTTGTTCATTTGTTTACTCATGTGGCATCCACCAGGGTCTTGGCCCTAGACTGGGCCCCATGCAGACCCCAGGCTGTCCCCTCTCTTGTGGTGATGTCAGGCTGGTCGGAGCAGAGGCAGCACCTTTGATGTGGGGTGAGTCACAACGCCTTGCCCTGTGCCTCCTGCTGTCATTCATGTCTTAGGACAAGCCAAAGGCTCAGGTGGCTGCAGGTGTTCTGGGGACAAAGAGCACTGTAGTCTGGAGAGCTTGGGAGCTTTGCTAGGGGCAGGAGCCTGAGCTGGGCTTTTGGAATGGTTAGAAGCTTACATGGAGGTGGGGAAGGGTTTCTACCCGGCTGCACCGTGAGGAAGGTGAAGCAGGTGTGGTGTTCTGGAAGGAGGGTGTGGGAACACATGAGCCAGCATGGACAGGGGTGTGCGGGGGAGGTCAGCTGGGTGACACTGTGGATGGCCTGAACTCCAGGCTCAGGAATTTGGACCCCTACGTTCTAGTCTCAGAAACCCTTTGTACTTTTAAAAGTTACTGAGGTTCCCACAGAGCTTTGGTGGGTGTGGATTATCTCTATTGATAATTTCTTCTTTACTGACAAAAACTGAGAAACTTATAACTCATGTACTTATTAATTCATTAAAAATAACAATGATAGGCCGGGTGCAGTGGCTCATGCCTGTAATCCCAGCACTTTGGGAGGCCAAGGTGGGCAGATCATGAGGTCAGGAGTTCAAGACCAGCCAGGCCAACATGGTAAAAACCCATCTCTACTAAAAATACAAAAATTAGCTGGGCGTGGTGGCACATGCCTGTAATCCCAGCTACTCGGGAGGCTGAGGCAGGAGAATTGCTTGAAGCCGGGAGGTGGAGGTTGCAGTGAGCCAAGATCGCGCCACTGCACTCCAGCCTGGCGACAGAGCGAGACTCTGTCTCAAAAACAAAACAAAACAAAACAAAAAGATGATAATAATAAGCTAATTACAGGTTTACATAAATAACAGATTTCAATAAAAACAGACCCCCCCCCCCACCAAATAGTGAGAAGTGAGGCTTTGTTTTACCTTTCAGCAAATCTCTGTAATGTTTGGTTGGAGAGAAGGCAGCTGGATTTGCAGAACTCCTTCTGTATTCAATCTGTTGCAGTATGTTGTTTTGTTTAAAATACATGAAGAAAATATGGCCTCACACAGGTATGTAGTTGGGAAACAGAGGGGTATTTTAAAAGCTTTGTTAGATAATTGCAGATACTGTTCTTTATGCTAAACTGGAAGTCAATAAGCAGGAGTTTTCTAAAGGTTAGTTGCAGTGGGAAATTGGAAAGCCCTGTCAGTAATTTTTCCTTTTTCATTCAAAGAATAGATTTTTAACCCACGTGTAATTTTGAAACATCACACCACGGTCATCTGGAAAATAACGTTTCACTGTGTTTTGCAGATCTTCCAAATGCTAACACATTTCTTCATTCAATATCAAGAATCACATTCAATAATATCAGCACGTTCTTCATCGCAAAAGCCTTTAAGTGCTGGGAAGCTGTCGAGCTCCTGGCGGTGGATACGAGTCTTCCAAAATTCTAATTTCTGCTTGAAAGTCAGAACTCTATTATTGGCAACAAATATTGTCAGTTGTTTTCCTTGAAGTGACAGGCTCACTTTATATATTTTGAGAATATGTCTGCCAAATACCCATGTCTGAATAACCATAGTTTGTCTCTTAGTTATTCTCTCAAGGAAAAACGGTATTTCATAAAAAGCAGCCAGTTCAGCTCACAGTTGTTTCACAGGGCTCAAGGGTTTTCTCCAAGACAAACATTCTACTTTGGTTTGCACCAGGAGTGTTTTATACATAGTTCCCATTTAATCACACAGAGGATTAAAAAGATTTACATTAAAAAGATGTAAACTCAGGGTTGAGATTTAATAAAAATAATTTTTAGTGCTCCCTTGAGGCCAGTGCTGTTGTGGGCTAGGCCTGCCTCACACATGGCATGGCACGTTTATTGCTCACAGTACACACATGTGACAGGCTGGCAGGGTCTCTGCTCCACAGGCCACTCAGGGATCCAGGCCGGTGGCAGCTCTTCCAGCTATGGCTTCACTACCTGGGACTAGTGGGCTTCTTGGCTGTTGATATGGTTTGGATATCTGTCCCTGTCCAGATCTCATGTGGAAATGTCATCCCGAGAACTGAAGGTGGCGCCTGGTGGGAGGTGACTGGATCATGGGGGTGGGGCTTTCTCATGAAGGGTTTAGCACCATCCCCCTGGTGCTATCCTCATGATAGTGAGTGAGTTCTCGTGACATCTGGTCATTGGAAAGTGGCGCCTCCCCCAACTCTCTCTCTCTCTTGCTCCTGCTTTCACCACGTGACATGCCTGCTTCCCCTTTGCCTTCCACTGTGACTGGAAGCTTCCAGAGGCCTCCCCAGAAGCTGATGCCAGGGCTATGCTTCCCATACAGCTTGCAGAACCATGACCCAATTAAACCTCCTTTCTTATAAATTACCCAGTCGAAGACATTTCTCTATAGCAATGCAAGAACAGCCTAATGCAGTTGTTCCCTGGGGAAGACAGTGCTGAAGGGCTTTGCATACAGGAATGAGACATCCCTGCCAGAAGCGGTACGCTTCACGCCAGCTCACAGCCCATTGGCCAGAACACGCCACTTGGTCCACCTAATTGTGAGGGTGGCCGGGGCTCCTGGAGGGAGAAGTGCTGGGTGTGAGAGAGCATACTCGTCTCCCCATCCATCCCCTTAAGTTGCTGGCCTCCCGTCCACCAACCTCCTAGTCCCCTCCTCGGGGAAGCCTGCTGCGTGCCATCCCTCCCCATGCTGGCTCGTCTCTCTCTGAGTCATGCTGACTCTAACCGGCCTTTCACCGTTTGTCTCTACTGTTCATCTTTGGGTGGAGTGCGGCTCACTGTGAAGCTTCTCTGCACTCGCTGGGTGAACGAGGGAATGAACAGGGAGATTTAGGTTCTTGGTAGCTGGAACCTCCTGTTTTTAGATCCTGCCTTGTTTCTCCCATGCAGCCCTTCAGTGTGGGTTTTCGTAGCGGCCTGGATGTCTTCTCTAGGGAGGGCCCACCGATTGCCGTGGCTCGAGGCCCCTGGAGACCAAAGACCGGGCGTGGAGCAAGAAAAACAGACGATGGAAACCTGCACCTCGGCCCCAGCCCTGCCACTGACAGCGTGTGGCTGTGGAGGCCTCTGTTTGCCCTCTCTGTGAGGGAGGAGCCCGCTGGAAGGCCTCCTGAGCCCCTCTGGTCCCTGCCATGCCATGGGTCTGCCTGGTGAGCCTGCAACGGGGATTTAGTTTTCTGTGTGGGGGGTGAGTTTCCATCAAAATAGCCACATTCTCTCACCAAGACTCCCTCATGGCCCTCGGCTCTGGGAGCCACCTTTGTCTGCGCACTGCCTCCCTCTCTCTTTGTCTCTGTTTCTCTCTCTTTCTCTCTCTGTCTGGCTCTGTCTCTTTCTTGCCCTGTCTCTGCTTCTGTCTGACTCTTTCTCTGCCTCCCTGTCTGTCTGTGTGTCTCTCTCTGACTCTCTGTCTGTCTCTCTCTCTCTTTGTCTATCCCTGTGTCTCTCTTTCTGTCTGAGTGTGTGTATAGACATATTTGTCTATTTATGATGACATTCCATGGATGCTCCTTCCCCCAGACGGTGCGAGGCGTGGGGCACCTGGGCTGCAAGGCCTGTATTAGAACAAGGTCTCTATGCTGCTCAAGTGAAAACCTCTGGAAGAGCGGATGCTTCTGGGAAGGCCCCGTAAGAAGCCGAGGAGCGCGCGGGTTCTCCACGGCTGCCATGGAGACTCCCATGGAAGCGTCTGTGTGATGCCGTAAAGCCGGAGCCTGTCCCTTCCCTCCTGTGCCCCTGAGGGCAGTGCCCCAGGGATCATGCTTACAGGCTCCCCGCTGGGCATCCTCCCTGCCAGGCCACGCCCGACCGTTCCCACACCAAGGCCAGAAGCCCCTTGCTCTGCACCCTCCTGGGGAACCCACCCGAAGCGCCTGCTGCACGCTGTCCTTTGGGGTCGCTAGCGTGCCCTTGCCCCGTGCCAGAGGCCTGGGTCTCGTGAGAGGGTGGCGGGGCCAGTCGGGACTGGTGTGGGTCTCTGTGAGCTGCAGGAGCCCCTCCTTCTGTGTCATCTTCTGCTCCTGCCCAGAGGCTGTGATGGGGTTTCTTTGTCGCTCAGCTCAGAGTGGGGGGCTTGGGGGGCTTGAGGGCCTAGGGGATTGAGCCCCATACCTGGAGAGCGGCACATCCTTCTGGTGTCCTGAAGACGGTTCCTGTGGGGCTTCCACAGGAGACACGCTGTGTTCTGCTGAGGATGGGTGTCCGCCACCAAGCTGTCTCCCTCGAGCTCTCTGTTTTTTGTTTTTTATTTTTTGAGACGGACTCTCACTCTGTTGCCCAGGCTACAGTGCAATGGCGTGATCTTGGCTCACTGCAACCTCTGCCTCCTGGATTCAAGTGATTCTCCTGCCTCAGCCTCCTGAGTGGTTGGATTACAGGTGTGTGCCACCACGCCCAGCTAATTTTTGTGTTTTTAGTAGAGACGGGGTTTCACTATGTTGGCCTCGAGCTCTTGGGCCTGCTCCAGCCCAGCTGAGCACCGGCAGCCACTCCTTCCGCAGTGCTTTCTCCTTAAGCCATGTTCCCTGTGTTGGAGGCAGGTCCAATTTGGGTGGGGAAAGGCATTGGCTGGCTCAGGAGAGCCATGGCCAGGAAATTCAGACCCTGGGTCATGGAGACCCTTGGCCTGCGAGACCCCCTTCAGAGCTAAACCTTCAACTTAGAAACGTCTCACAAAAACCAGCAGTGGGAGTCTCAGTCCCTCATGGCATTGGGGTCACCAGCAGGAGATACAGACTGGGAGCCTGTTTATCCCTCTGCCCCACGTGGCGTTGGGGTCCCAGCAGGAGATGTGGGCCAGGAGCCTGGTGATCCCTCTGCCCCACGTGGTGTTGGTGTCACCAGCAGGGGATGCGGACCGGGAGCCTGGTGATCCCTCTGCCAGCCCAGGCACAGGTGCACAGCGAGTTCTCCTGAGTTCTCAGGGACTGTCGCTGCAGCTGCTGCAATGTCACAGGGATGAGTTCCTCAGAGAACGTCATCACCCGTGAAGCCTGTTACAGATGTGGGACACACGTATGATCGTGAACAGAAGGCTGGGGCAGAGAGTGGTGAACCATGGGGGAACAAGGCTGCCGTCTTCTGTTCTTCCAAATTATTCCCTTCTTGGATGCCAGCCACCCTCAGGTGCTGGCCTTACAGCTGTGAGTGAGCCAGGCCTGGCCCCTGCCTGCACAGAGCTCTCCATCAGACAGGGTGACAGCCTGACACGGGTCATGACCTGGTGATGGATGCCAGGAGAGGGGAGACTGGAGGGCTGGGGTGGAGGCATCTCCTGGGAGGCACCAATACCAAGAGCTGCAGGGAGGCCTAGAGCCAAAGCCCATCTCCTTCCTCCCATCCCTTGATCTGGGTTTCTAGGCTGCTAGGAGACATGGCATGGGAGAGAGTTTCCGAAGGTTTGGAGTCCCCTGTGCTGGGGCATGTGTCTCCACTGCAGATGTGGACTCTCTAAGGAAGCCACAGGAAGGAGAGACTGGGTTTCTCAGACTTGAGCTTGCAGAAGATTCATTTGGGAACCTTGAATGGCAGGGTCCTAGGACTCAGCCCCAGCGACCCTGGTTCTGAAGGGCCAGGTTGGGTCCATGGAAGTTTGACTTTTGGAAGGTATTCCAGGTGGCCTGGATGCAGGTGAGGTCATTTGAGGACAAGGCTGGTCTGGAGCAATGGTGCTTCCTACCACCTTACTGGCTGCAGGTGTCGTGGGTGAAAACCTGACCATCCATGTCCACTGGAGGGACTCTGCTAGCTTCTGGCATCCTCTGTTTTCATGTGGTCTGTTTTGCAGTAGGGGAGCTGAGACCTGCAGAACCATTATGTGGCTTTTGTCTACACTGTGGCCTCTTTTTGAGGTTTTGGGTTAAAACTTTTTTTGTGTGCAGAGCTGGTGCCAGGCAGAACTGGGATGGAGATGCTGCCTCAAATGTGGTCTGTTTATTTATCTCAAGTTTCTACCATCCTGCCAAGGGGTGCCCCTCAAAACAAGTGCATACACACAGCCGCTGGATTCTCTAGGGTCCTCTGAAGTCCAGCTCTCCAGTGACTTGTTGCTCTTCTTTTTCTCTGTTACGTACATGAGGAGCACATTGTAACTGTGCAATAAATGTCTGTTGGTGATGGAGAAAGAACCCAGAAGCTTCACACATGCCCGTTGCCACACGAGGTGTGGTGTCAGCAAGGCCGGCGTTGGTGGCTGAGCCAGAGGCTCAGTTCCCGTCAAGAATGGGGTGTGTGTTGGGTCCTCATTCTTGACTTCTGCTTAATCTCAGCATTGCCCACATTTATCACAGTTGTTCTTTTAGTTCAGTTCCAAGCAGCGTCAAGCTGAGTATAAGGTTTTTCTGGCACCTGAGGAGGAGAGGCTCAGACCAGCAACGAGTTTCAAGGAATGATCTTCAAGCTCTGAGTTCATTTCCAAAAAGATGGATTTGTTTTTGTTCCTGAGCCTCAGAGATGATCTGTTGCTACTGGCACCCCCATTTATTGTACCTGTTTTGGAAATATACTGTGGCTTATCAGAGGCTAAACCAGGTGCTGGAAAACCTATGTGTGAGGTGTCCTCGGATCGCCCAGCCTGGGGAAGGCCCCCTGCCCCCCCAGAGCTGAGCACTGGGCCTCACCAATTCCTCCAGGTAGTTACCTATCAGCTCTCCCTACCGCAGAGCCCACAGTGGGCCTCGTTCCCTGATGCCCAGAGCCTAGATGGATGTGAAATGTTATCAGCAAAGATGAGCGTTTCAGTGAAATAGCCGAATGTTCTTGAGGATTGCACAACCAAGGAGATATTTTTTCCAGATATGTTTGGGGAGAAAGGTGAGGATGAAGAAGAGTAAGAGAAGATGTCTGACTTCATTTACTGTTTTAGAAGCTACATGACAGTAAAAGATGGATCCTGCCCAGGTGCTTGGGACCAGGTGGGAACTGCATTTTTATGCAGTGGGGAGAGTCATGGGATAAGGAAACGTTTTCTCTTTTCTCGGTGTCAGCAATGTAACCCTTTTCCGGCCTTCTCCATCCTTAACGTCTCATCCGCTCAAAAGACTTAACTTTCATTGAGTTTTTGTAAATCTTTAAAAAGTGTTCTCCTTCCTCACTCCCCATGTTAAGTTTATCTTCTGGCCGGGATAGGCGGAGGATTCATGCTTTCTCAGGGCTGAAATGGAATGATCCTTGAGATCTCAGGAAAGGAGAGAAGCTGAGGTGCCTGTCAGTTTTCGGGGTGTCTCTAGAACGAGGCTTCCTCTTGGTTTGAGAAGGGCTGACTTCCAAGCCAGGGACTCCTCAGCCTCCCCTCCCCTCCCCTCCCCGCCCTCTCCTCTCTTTCCAGGAAAACGGTCGTTTGTAAAGCCCGGTCTCCCGCTGCTGCCCCCACCCCCACCTGCCCTGCCTTTGAGATGTCCCGTGGTCTGACAATGGGATCTTCTGAAAAGCCGTGTCCATAATGGAGCCTGAGCGCAAGGGACGATCCGGTCCACAGAGCTCGCCGTGAGATGCTCCCCGCTCTCTGAGCCCGCTCAGGGGGGTCCACGGCTTCCAGGCACCATTTTCCTCTTTTGTTGTCAGGGTTCGGCTAATGAGCAGCCTCCTGAGCCCATCTCTGCCCAGATGTGGCCTTCAGGGCTCCCCGAGATGGGGCCGGGCCTCATGAGTCACTCACGGCGACCCGGGGCGCCGAGTCGGTTCCTGCGGCCGAGCGAGGCCTCGGAGCTGCTGAAGGGGCGTTCATCCTCATTTTATGTGGGGAAAGCAGCGAGGAGAAAAGGCACGCTTGCGATTTAATGTCACTAAACGTCGTTCCGCACCCCCTGCATCGCCGCTCAATTGAAAGCAACGGGGACTGGGGCTGAGGGGTAAGATGGCGGCTGCATAACCTGATTCATAACCCTCAGCGCCTGTGTATCAGAAAATCATTCACGGCTCCATAAAACGTGTTCATTGGGCGGCGGTGATGTATGTCTTTGATTTAGGAGCTGACACTTCTGCCCAGTGGCTGCCCAGCATGGGCTCTGCGGCCCCGAGAAGGGACGGGGAGAATAATCACACGGGGGCAGCGGGGCGGCGGGCTTGTTGACGGTGCCATGTTTGGGCCTGGCTGGTCTCTCCTCGGGGAAGCCTCCGGCCGGGAGGGAGGGAAGAGGAGGCCTGGGGCAGGCCTGGGGCAGGTCTGGGGCACGGTGGAGCCGCGCGGGGGGTGAATTAGAGGGAACCCTATCTGAAGGCTGGGGGCTGTCCCAGAATTCTGCCGTTTATTTAATAAATTCTTAGCGTGATTTCCCTCAGAGGAAACTGGCCGCTTCATGCGGGTCGGTTACCCGGGCGCATTATTTACTGAGCACCTACTGTGTCCAGGATTGTGTGATGTGCTGGGGTAGGAAGTCGTGTGCAAGGCAGATGAGGGTCCCGCCTGCAGAGTCCTCCCCCAGCCGTGGGCTCCGGCCTTAGGATTCCTGGACGTGTCAAGGGCAGATTCGAGGAGAAGGGCACAGGAGGCGTCTGCAGCCCCCATCCCACCCTCTTGCCAATGCCCTTGGGTAATCAGCCTCCTCACTCTTAAGCAGGGGAGGCACCTGGCCGACCGCCACAGGACAGGGTTATGCATGGACGAGTCTCCAGGAAGAATGGACGTGGAAGTAGAAGTTTGGGCATCCGGGGGTGGGCGGTGGTGCCGGAGCATCACAGCAGGGCCTTCCATCTCCCACCAGCAGGAAAACACTCTCCAAAAATGAGCTCTGCTCCCCATCTCCAGAGCATCCTCCAGGCCCACTCCTTCCCTGGCTCTCCTTCCTGATCACGGGCTTGTTTTTATGAATTTGAAAGGTAAAAAGCCAACGCTCCCTGGAACTTCATGTTTTCTCCACCCCCATAGTTTATTAAAAAAACGAAACACCCAGTAAATCATTTTTATGAGCAATTAAGTACCCTCTAGTGCATACGTGGTGGGCTCAGCTGTCAAATGGATTGACGACCCAGGCTAGGGGCTGAGCTGGTCTCCCCCGGTTCTGCCCCCACCCCCACCTGATCCCTTACTGCTCCCCTTGGCGGCCGAGGTAAGTGTTTCCATTCGTCAGTCTCAGGAGGAACGATGGTTTATGTTCTGGGCATGAGCGCTTTTATTTGCCATTATTTTCTCCTCTCCAGGAGAACTGTTGGTTCATAACTTCTGTTATTGTAGAATATTATTTACAGATCTCAATGTAAGGGAAGCCAGCTGGGGGAATATTTGTTTGCACGGCTCCCCTTCCCCCAGACTCCCTCCCAAATCTCTAAATAAACTTTTCTATTGATTCTGGAGGGAAACATTCATCAGGCGTTGTCATGAGAGCG